>NC_044386.1:112526793-113797732 GCF_006542625.1 Nomascus leucogenys
CAAAAACTTTGAATTGCACCTATGCAGTGAATTCGTACCTTTGAACTAGGGGAAATTTTGTCAAAGCCTTTTTGCCTTTGCTAAACAGGTTTTGGGAAGACTTTAAGAGAAAAAGTGTTTAGCAAAGGCAAAGTGTGGTTTGATCATTTTAGGAAGATAGCTAGTTGATGTGACATCAGCATTCAGGTGGAAGCTGAGAGTATTTTGATAGGCAGCCTCCAAACAGAAGCTGCCCTACTGGTCACTGTTAACTAGGAATCAATTCAGGTGTAGTGCAAGGGTGTAGGAATAATGACATTTATTGTTTTTTTAAAAAAACAGACATAATAGATTTAGAAGCCTTAGCCGCTCCCCAGCATTTGGATGTAGACAAATCACTGGTGTGCTTTAGGCTTCTATTTCCCTATCTTTGAAATGAAGGAATTAGAGAATCTTTAGTATCTTTTCTAATCATAAGACTGCAAATTACATGAATTCAAATCCCAGGTTATTCTCTAATTCTGCCTTAGGAATACCATTCACCTTCTGGACCTTAGCATCCTATATCCTAGAATAACAATAACGTGTGTCTTATAACATTTTTAAATTAATTTAGATAATATATGTGAAAAGTTCTAGCAAAGGGCCAGACACATAGTAAATATCTCGATACATTTCTAGGAGCCTTGTTGATAATGGCTTGATTGAAAAGAAAAGAAAAGTTAAGAGAATGATTAGGGGATTTTCCAGTCAAAGATTTCTGTACAGATGTGCCTTGACTTATGGTGGGTTTGTGTACCAATAAAGTTGAAAATATCGTAAGTCAAAAATGCATTTAATATACCTCACCTGCCACACATCACAGCTGAGTCTAGACTATCTCAAATGTGCTCAGAACATTTCCAATAGCCTATAGTTGAGCAGAATCACTTGGCAACACAGCACACTGTAGAGCATTTGTTGTTTACCCCTGAGATGGCGGGGCTGACTGGAAGCTGTGCTCACCACCGCCGCCAGGCATTGAGAGAGTATGGTACTCGTATCATTAGCCTGGGAAAGGATCAAAATTAAAAATTTGAAATGTGGTTTCTACTGAATGCCTATCACTTTTCTACCATTGTAAAGTTGAAAAATTGTACCATAGTATGCCAGGGACCATCTGTATTTTTAGTAATTTTGCTTGAAAACAGCTTCTGGGTACCAGGCCGACCCTTACCTAAGGAAATATTTTTTCATTACTAACATTTGAACAGGTTAGCAGAGGTGAGAGATCTCAATACAGAAGTGGAAGCAACATTAGAAACAGTCTTGCAGGACATCCAGCTGCCCATGCAAGTGGCAGAATGCTCATGGATAAGCCGAGTTTGTAGGGAAACTGCAATTGGATAGACAGGAATTGACGTCCAGATTTGAGATGTGTGGAATCTGTGGACATGATGTCATTGGTTTGTAGGGCTTATGCTCCGTTTATCCTTACAGAGGAACCCAGGAAAGAGCATAGTATGAGGGGAAGGTCATGGGATTAAGGTGAGACATTGTGGCAGAGAACCATCTTTCCATCAAAAGTGTGCACTCTTCCTTCCACAGCGTGGAACGTGTACAGGAACGAGGCTGCTCACCCAGGGCTTATGCTTTTCACCTTTGTGCTCCTCACACATGGCCATGTGCCCGTCTCCCACCCCCCACCCCCCATCCCACCAATGGCATGTGTGCAGAGCAATATGGGCCACTTCCGGGCTGGATATTTACACTGTGGTTACCTCCTGTCCCTTTTCTCTGCATCAGCCGCTGAATGCAGCTCTGCTCAGGCCTTAGGAAAAGGTGAAACCCCAACTGGCAGGGGCCCAAGTTCACCATATCCAGGAAGCTGTCCTTGAACCAGAAATACCCCCCATGTTGTACTCCGACATGAACAAGAAATAGGTTTCTATTATATTAAGCAACAGAAATTTTCAGATATATTAGTTCTCGCAGCAGGAAGGATGTATTGATAATGGCAACATGGATGGAGCTCAAAACATTACATTTAATGAAAAAGGAGACTTGCATACAAAATTATAGACTACATTATTACATTCAAATGAAGTTCAAGAACAAGCAAAAGTTGTGGAAAAATATCAGAAAACTTGCTTCCGCTGGAGGGGTAGGACGGGATTTGACTGGGAAGAGGCCTAGGGGAACATGCTGGAATGATATTAATGTTCTATTTCTTGATGGAGGTTTGGGTTCCACAGGTGTATGTATTTGCAAAAGTTAGCATATATAGAGTTAAGGTTTGTGTTCTTCCTTGGACAATACATTTTACACCAAAGGAAAGGCTGTAAACAAATATTGAACTGTAGTTAATGATATGTATGGAGAAAAACTTAAGGAAAAGACTTATTAATGCCTCAAGTTTATTTAAAAAAGCATTGAAAATAAGATTAAACATGTATTTATGGATAAACTACTGAAACTGAGAGATATTAACAGTAAATAGTCAACATTTTCACCATAAGAATGAAATTGAAAGAGATTTGAACCCAGGTCTGTTTCACTGTAAATCCTTGCTCCTGTGCTCTCTCGTGTCTGTATTGGAATTCATGGGTAGAAAATTTAAATGATCTGAATCACTATGAGAAGAAAGATTCAGGAAAAAAAAATGAAAGGCTAGATTTCCAAAGATAAGCCAGGTAAATATCATGGAGAGTTGCAACAATGTACTGCTAATTAACTCTAATACTTAGAGCTAATGTCGAGTTTTCTGAGGGTTGTGACATTCATACATGACTAATTAACCTACACAGCAAATCCATTTCACTAGCTGCCATGACACAGCCAATCAAGACTAGCTCACTGTTTGCTCATTTGGAAAATGATGAGGATTCCCATTTAGACTTAATTACACTACAAAGATTGACAATTATCTTCTCTATAGAAGCATCACATGCTTCAATATTATACTGAACATGTGCCTATAATTATGTCCATAATTTGTCTAGCAGAAAATGTAACCCAGTCATTACTGAGATCTTATGCCTATAATTAGATATCAAAAAAAAAATACCAAATGGGAAAAGTGGGTTGTTGGGATGTTAGGACCATTACAATGTGAGAATCTGTATGAAGCTATTAGTGGGAACTCAGTAGCTACCAACATCTCTTGGATTGCTGCCCTCTATTAAAAATAATTAGGAAGTGTGAGAGAGAGGGGAAAATGATGGCAGAGTAAACCATAGTACAATAGCTTTTCCAATACTTGACTGCAATCATTAAAAATCCCATAGGCACCTCAAATTCAACACATTTGAAACCAACTCATTAGCCACCTTTGCCCCACTATAGCTACTCCTTCTCCTGTGTTTGCTGTCTTAGACAATTGCAAAGCATTGTAGAGTCATCTGCAACAATTGTTGTCTCACTGCTTTCTCCTAATCAAACCTCCATGATTCTGATTATTAATTATTTCCAAATGTGTTGCTCCTCTCCATGCTGTGACTCTTCCATTGCCTGCCTTCATCATCCTTGTATGGTCAATTTCAAGAGCATGTATAAGAACGGTGCTGCATCTGCATGTTCATAAGTGGGAGATGAACAATGAGAACACATGGACACAGGGAGGGGAACATCACACACTGGGGCCTGTCGGAGGATTGGGGGCAAGGGGAGGGAGAGCATTAGGACAAATACCTAATGCATGTGGGGCTTAAAAACTAGATGACGGGTTGATGGGTACAGCAAACCACTGTGGCACATGTATACCTATCTAACAAGCCTGCATGTTCTGCACGTGTATCCCAGAACTTAAAGTATAATAATAATAAAAGAAGAACGGTGCTGCTTTCCTCAAATGTCTCCACCGTGTCACTTATCTTCTGAATTTCTCCCGGTATGATCATCACTAATCACAAATCTCATTATGCCACTCTGCCATTCAGAAGAGTTGAGCGTGTCCACCTCTTTCCTAACAGCATTTGGCAGAACACAACAAGTATGTTTTGTTTTTCACTGAATTTTGTGCCAGCTTCACGCTGGCATGCCCCAGTCTGTAATTTAGGCTAGCTCCATTATCTGGTTTACTAATTATGTAATGTGACATGCTCATTCTATCAGTTATCTCTTGCAGGACAACTGGCTACCCCCAAATTTAATAGCTAAAAGCAATCATTTTTATTTTGCTAATGATTTTTCGGGGTAAGGAATGTAGAAATGGCTCCAAAGGGTGGTCGTTTCTGATCTATATTGCATCAGCTGGGGTGGAAAAATCTCCTTCAAAATAGCTTCTTTACTCACATCTGGTGCCTTAGGGCTTCTTGACCTCTCTGTCTTCATGTGGCTTCTCATCCTCCAGGTTTTCTTCACTTGGCTTACCTTCTTGCAGCAAGGGTATCTAAAAGAAGTCTCACTTTTTACATGGAAGCTAGATTCCAAGAGGCAGGCAGTAGAAACTGCCCAGCTAGTTAAAGGCTACAACAGAAAAAGGCATGGCAACACTTCTACCGTAGTCTATTAGTGAAGGCAGTTCCAGAGACCCTCAGATTTAAGAGCACAGAGAAATAGACCCCCCTTCTAGATGGGAAAATGTCCAGGTCACGTTAAAGAAGAGCACATAGGGCAAGAGACACTGTTGCACCCGTATTTGCAAAAGTAAATCTATATGCATGTTATTTCATTCTTCTAAAATACTGAGTGGCTGTAGCTTTCAATGCTAATCGTTCTATCCTACTCAAATGCACTTCGGAGCAATTGCTCAACTTTGCACATTCTCTATGCAACCTCTCTCCAAAATACCCCTACAGTACTTAGTGTAATCTCTTTTAGTTAGAGTGGAACATCATTGTCTATTTACTGACATATTTATCTCTCCCACCAGAATATAAGGATAAGCTCATGTCTTATTTACTTTAGAATACCTTTTGTATAACACAGATGCTGGTATATAGTAGATATTAAATACATGTTCTATTGATCACAAGATTAATAAAAGGAAAAAATAAATTGTCCTATTCATACATGTATTATCTATTCCTGGTGTACTTCCTGGAAGTTTAGTACCTGGTGATTATCAGCTTCCAAGATGGCCCCCAATAATCTCCACCTCCTGAATTCACACTCTTTGTAGTTCCTTCCTGCATTGTGCCAGAGTTGGTCAATGTGACCAATAGGATATAGTAGAAAGGATGGTAGTATGCTATAAAAGACGTTCAATTTTTATCTCTTTCTCTCTCATAATCCACCCTGATAGAAACCAGCTGCCTTGTTGCAAGCAGTCCTATGGAGAGGCCCACACGGTGAGAAACTGAGGCCTCCTGCCAACAGCCAGATGAGGGGGCTTGCAACAAGATCCTCCAGCCCCAGCTAAGCCTTCAGGTGACTGTCCAGGCAACAGCTTGAGTAAAAGCTCACAAGACGTCCAGAGCTAGAGCCACCCAGCTAAGCTGCTCCCAGATTTCTGACTCTCAGAAACCAAGTGAGATAATAAATGCTTGTTTTAAGCTGCTAAATTTTGAAGTAGTTTTTTACGCAGCAAGAGATAATTATTTTATTTACTAATACATATGCGTGAATGCCATCCAACATAGAAAGAATGAAGCAGTTCCATTCTTCTTCTTGGATTTTTAGCTAAAGTATTTTGTTGTTAGTAGGATAGACACCTGGGTGGTAATTGCTATTTCAAGCTGGACACCTGGGCTTTTTCTCCAACACAAAGAACCTCTCAGTTACTACCAGAGAAAGTAATGATCTCACTTCTTGGAGTAAGTATTTGTTCTAATTAGCAGCATGACAAAATATAGCATGTCAAGCAAAAAATTATTTGTTCTAATTAGCAGCATGACGAAATATAGCATGTCAAGCAAAAAACTATTTGTACTTAATCTTCCAACACATTCTTTTATAGAGAGGACATGGTGCCAGAGAAATAAACATTAAACTACTGTATACTATCAGACCTTGCAAAGTAGCCTTACTTCGCTAGCTTTGTATTTCAATCCCTAATTACTAAACTGATAAGATTTCTGATTATTTTGGTTGAAAGGAAAAGCTCTCCTTTTGTCTCAACAAAATTAGAACATGAAAGAAAAAAATAAATATATGAAATTACCTAGAGAAGATATTATTTATATGTGCTTCTAAGAAATTCAGCAGGGGATTTTTAAAATGCTGGATTAGTAATTTTATAATCTTTTATGTTCAAATATACTTCCATGAAATGTTAGCATTCAAAATAATAGGGAAAATTCTATAAATTATAGGCATAACCAAACATCACATTCAGGACTTTAGTATTTCTTTAGTTTGCACTAATCTTTTCAGCCATTCAGCTACTCATCAAACATTTATAGAATGTCAGCTGATAACTGGTCAATAGTTAGAATCTTGGAGTGCAAGAAATTCAAAGTGTAGACTTCCAGCACGAATATGGCTGTTTAATCAGAACTTTTTCTTTCCTTTCTAGAAGTCACCTAAAATGTACCAAAAAAGAAAAACAACAACAACTTAGTACATTGTGTTTAGTGAAACTAGGAGACCAGTTTAGTTCTTAGACCTCAAATACACGCACTTGCCATGGAATAGATAAAAATTGTGACCAAGTATGTTTGACGAAAAGTTTAAAATCCCAAAGAATAATTAATTACTTCTATGAGGAACACCATGAAGCCAAAATGTAAGAATTCAGAGAAGAGATAATAAATTTAGCAGAAGGATATGAAAGGTGAACTGGCAAATTTCAGGGGAACAAATGGGAAAATAAAGCCGTTACAGAAATGAAGATATAGTTGAAAGTCACCAAGATAGGATAGACACAGAGAAAGTCACAGTAAAGCCACAGAAGACAGAAAGAAGAAATCGAACATAAAAAGGGAAATAAACAGTCTAAAAGGTTTGGAAAGAAAATAATAAACAATACAATATAGACAAAGAATATCTAACATGCCGGTCATTAAAGTCCTTGAAGAAGAAAGCCAAACTGAATAAGACTAACTCTTGAATATATAATTCAAAAATACTTCCTGCCACATAAATACTATGAACCTACTTATTGAAAAGGCACAAAATATATCAGGGAGTAGTTAATAGTTAATACTAGAATATATACTGTGATACACTGCGTTGACATTAGTGGTTTTTTACAATAAAAGAAAGAATTTCTCTGGCAAACAAGGTGAAAGGTCAAGTCACATATAAGAGGAAACAAAAATCAAGCTGGGTTCAGATTTATCCTAGGCAACATTCATTGGCAGAAAACAGTGGAACAACATCTACAAAATCCTCAAGGAAAGAAAGTGTTAGACAAAGATTTTATATCCAGCCAAGCTTTCTTAGCTGGCAATTTTGAACATGGAAATGTCCAGCAAATATTTACCCATTATCCTTTCTTGATGAAATTAATAGAAAACAAAACTTCAATGAGCCAAGGAATGGCTGAGGAGATAAGACAAAAGAATTGGAGGTGGTGAATATATTCAATCCATTTTGATTGAGAAAGACTAAAAGAGAAGTGCATATGAGAATGAGAGAGCATAATGCACACTTCCAATGCCTTGACAATGTATAATAGAAATGATTCAACAACACAAATTGGGAAGAGAAGAAAGGTGAGAGGTAAAGTAAGTTAACTGATTGCTTCATTAATCATAGCTGGGCTAGAAGTCGTTTATTTATTACATGCTGATAGACCATATAATAGAAAAGTAAGTATATTTAGGTGTACAAAGTAAACCCAAAGAAAGATAAAATTATGGACTAAAATCTGGTGATAATAAAGAGAAAATTTATTATTGCTCATAGCAAGACTAATAGTTACTAACTAAAGAAACATGAATGTTAGCAAGATAATTGAATTCATCTGTATTTCATGATCAAATGAACAAAAAATAAGCAAAGGTATAGAATATCTAAATACCCTAATTTAAAAAGTACACCTGATTGATATTAATCATACTTTGTATAATAAGAGTGAACATACCTTGCTGAGAGATCACACTCAAAATTTGGTCGTGTATTAATTAAGTCACCAAGTAAACCACAATAAATTCTAAATAATAAATATGCAGACAGCATTATATTATTATAATTCAATGACTATTAATTATAATAAATATACTCCACCAACTTGGAGATTGATAAATTATTTCTTAATGAATTCTCAGTACCAAGAAAATATATAGTGTATAACCTCAGCTTATCCAGACAATTATAAAAATCAAAACAGAACATGAGATACAACTAAAATCAAAAGAAAACTCAAAAGCTTTGCTATTCTTATCTTTAAACACTAAGACTTAACATCTGATACAAGAAGTTAGAAAAAGACAGCAAGATGAACATAAGGAAGACAGAAAGGACAAATAAATTAAGAAATTAAAAAGTTAAAAATCAGTCTTAAAAAGAAGTAAAACTAGTCATCTAAAAGCTGATTTTTAATAGATTATCAACTAATCGAGACAAAAGAAAATAAAATATAAGCACATAAAATAAAAAGTAACGACAGAAGCAAGGTAAATTTAAAAAGTCGTAAGAATGGTACTACTCAACTTTATGTATATACATCTGAAAATCTTGATGAAATGGAAAATTTTTAGTGAAATTACTAAAACTTAGTCCTGAGGGACTATAAAACGTAAGTCCACTTTCTGTAGAAGGAACAAATAAAAGTTGTTAGAAAAACAACTGCCCTGGGAAAAATATCACTAGGGGAATTATATCACCATTTAAAGAATAGTTACAATGTTATTTAAATTATTCCATAGTGAAGATGAAGAGAAAAATTTTCCAGATATTTCATATGAAATAAGCATTTTAGTGTTACTAAAGCTTGATAAATATTACAAAGAAAACTACAGACTGATATGGTTAAGCTTTGTGTCTCCACCCAAATCTCACCTTGAATTGTAACCAATCTCAAGTATTATCTTTATAGCAGTGTGAGAACAGACTAATAAGCAGGCCCTATCTTTTTTAGGAATAATGTAAGTATCATTTCACAGAATATCATAAAATATGTAATATTAACATATTTGATTATTAACATTAATATTAATAAACAGATTCCTGTAAAGCATTTAAAAATAATACTTGATGATCAAGTAGAGATTATTCCAGAAATGTAACGAGAGTATGATAGTAAAATCAAGAATCCCCATCTGGTCTATAGTTCTTTACTAAACTTTAACGTGGTTGGTTATTGGCTAACCTTAATTCAATAATGACACTATTCTTAGCATGTCACATCTATTAATTCATTTTATTCTCAAAAACATTCATTTTCCCATTTTATTCATGTAGAATAGAAGGCACAAAGAGGTTAAATTACTTGCCCAAAGTCACCCAGCTAGTAATTGCTCGTGTAGCAATTTGATCCCAAGTCTTCTGGCTCTGGAGACCATGATCTTATGAATTTCTTCACTTCTCTGGGACAAATAAATTAAATATAGTTTTTCCAACTTCCTAATGCTTATGTTACATACAGCACAATCAAACAGAAATGAGTTATCATGTCAGTGCCTAAGAGAGGCTGGTTATGTTTCTGAGGCACCTCAGAGACCATCTGTGGTCCCACTGGCGATGATTCAAGCAAATTACTTAACACATGCATAGCCATGGTAAGTCCTCTGTAAGTTTCAACTACATCACGATTGTCATGGAAAGATGCAGCAGGATGGTGTCTACCTGCTGTGGATGCGTAAACTTCTATGCATCAGTCGTGGTATCACAAGTTCATGAAAAGAAGCCTCAGAATCCCTGAGAAGTAGCCAAAGATCTTTGAGCCAAAGATCTTTATTTCCCCATATTGAGTCTGATACTCTTTTTCATGCCTCAAAAGAATTCAATCAGGGTGTTTAGAAAAAATTAATTATTCTACTAAATAGATGACAACTCCCCAATAAATGTGTTTTATAAGTACAGATATGCATGCGTTTTTTTTTGCAAGACAAACATGTGCAATGTGAAAAAGTCATAGCCTCAGAATTATTAAGGGGGAAAGCAAGCAGCCAACCAACCAAGAGAGCAAGGTGATCAAGAGCAGAGATTGAGCTAGGAGCTTCCAGGACTTTCTCAAGGGAAGGCATTTTGTTCTCTACTGATCACCCTCCAGTGACTCCTAAAGCCTAATTCCAAATCTCATTTTTCTACAGGTGAATGTTTGCACAGAGAGTGACGGAACAAGATCCCCAAAGGAGAAGTGGTTAATCCTTTGCTTTCATGTGAGTGCTCAGGCTCTTGACGTTAATACCAGGACGTGTAAACTACACCCTGTCGTTCGTACTCATGTCAGCTTTATTATGTTATTCAGTGCTAATAGATTAGAATTCCAGAGCATTCCTCACTGGCAGTATTCCTGGGAAGTAGTAAAGACAGACAAGCATCTTCACATGCATAAAAAGAAGCTAATTCATATTTTTGCCTCCTGCTTCCTAGTGAAGAGTAAGCTCGGTCAAGTGTGTCTCTGATGTACATGGCAGGCACTGTGTGATTCCTTAGTAAACAGCAATTAGTGGTGACGATGGATGCTAATACCATATTAAAATAAACTTACAAGGCCAGCCCAACATGGAAGAGCATGGAAACTCCTTCTTGCTATGAGACAGAATGATCTGTATCTTAAACAACTGCACGGGCCTCAAAATGTTACCCATCCAGGAAAATAGAAGGCTAAGTACCAAATATCCATTCTAATATTCTAAATAGAGGTATCTCTGGGGGAGGATATATATTTTCAAGTTTTGGTTAATAATAAAAGTTAAAAAACAAAGGGCATCCTTCAGTTTTTAACTATTAACTTTATTAACTGGAAAAACATTCTCCTACTTCAAATAGTTGGAGCAGGCAGTGTGGGAGAGTGGCTAACAGTGTGGCACTGGGACTCAGACTGACATGGCTTTACCCCTGACAAGTGATGAAAACTTAGTTTGTTGATTCCTGACCTACAGCAAGGATCAAATGAGACCAAAAAAAGGGCTCTGAACGATGCCTGGCAGATATCTAGTGCTCGTTATGCTTGTTTTTGTTAGCTGTATAGTCACAGTTTTCACCTAACCAAAGGTTGCCAGATAATTCTCATCTTTATGGATAATTGGCAATCTATTTGTCCTTTAAAATATTTTCAGTGTCATGGCTGGGCATGGTGGCTTACGCCTGTAATCTCAGCACTTTGGGAGGCCAAGGCAGGTGGATCACCTGAGGTTGGGAGTTCCAGACCAGCCTGACCAACATGGACAAACCCCGTCTCTACTGAAAATACAAAATTAGTCGGGCATGGTGGCGCATGCCTGTAATCCCAGATACTCGGGGAGCTGAGGCAGAAGAATCCCTTGAACCCGGGAGGCAGAGGTTGCAGTGAGCCGAGATCGTGCCACTGTACACCAGCCTGGGCAACAAGAGTGAAACTCCATCTCAACAACAACAAAAAATGTTTTCAGCGTCAACTGTCAGAACCTGAGTAAGATCAGATTAAGAGAAGGAAGAGTGAGAATAGCATTCAATATCATGGTATGTTCACCATGTGTACTATGCTTAGAGTGGTTGTAGTGGCAGTGGTGATGGTGGTGGTGAGAGGTGTCTGGAAGACATACAATTTGGGGTTGTTTTAGGCCGGGGGCCAATTAAAATTTAAGATGCTGCTGGAAGTCAATTCAAACAGCAGATTGAATTATTTTCTTTCTGATCAGATAGTCTGGGGTCCTATGTTAACAAGAAGGATGCTCCTCCCTTAGGAAGGAGAAAACAGACTAGAATAAGAGTCAATTCTACCACCTTTAAAGAAAGTACCGAATTCTTCTTTTTAAAAAGGCTCATTGATGAGATGAGGGAGACCAAACCAAACAAAACATAACAGAACTGTTGTCTCTCTGTTTTGGGAGGAGTGTCAGAGAAGGCTCAATACAATGGGCTTTATTACGTCTAAGTTCTATGTCAGGGCTCAGATCATTTTTCCCAGAGCCACATAAGCAGATGTGGCTGCTTTTTGCTGATGGCTCTTCAGAATGGTCCCTTGGTGGCATCATCCCACTGCCTCCTTTTGTCCTGAGCCTTCATCACTCTCTCTTCACTGGGAGAAGAGATAATGTCTGTTTTCAGATCTATTCATGAAATACCAGACTTGGCAGAGCAGCCTCCCTGGAGAACCTGATAATTAAGACAGTTGCTTAATTAGAATGATGACGTGTGTGTCTGCATTGAATGCCAAGCACTATAATTACATTGTGAACCTGAAATGTGGGCCCCAGGCACTTCAGGTCAGCTTTCTAGGTATTTGCTTGCTTCATGGGGAAGCAAGGGCTGCTCAGTGTTCCTAACACGTTTTAAACACCTTAGGCGAGTTGGAACGAAGGTGGGTTTTGGAATCAGATGACCTGTCTTTAACTCACAGATCTGCCACTTACCAATAGTGTGATTTGGGCCAAAATTTTAAAACTCCCTGAAGCTCAATTCTCTTTTCTGTTGCATAGAATTGATTATGTGTATATCATAGTATTGTTAGAAAGATTATATGAAATTATATTAACACAGTCCTCAGGAAATATTAGGCCACATTCATTATTTGGCGTTTTCACCAGTGCAGTTAATTATAAACACTTGGATAAGTTTGCAGAATTTAGCAAATAAAAAATACAGATAAATAACAATTTTCTAGCACAAGTATATCCCAAATGACATGAGTCATACTTACATAAATCCTAAAAATTATTTGTTGTTTATCTATAATTCGAATTGTACTGGGCATCTGTATTTTATCTGTGACTCTACATTTGAGGGATCTTGAAATCCTCCTTTCAAAATAATTGTTTATAGAATAACTGGGTGAAAACTATCAAAGCTATGTTAGGTCCCTCAAGCCAAACTTTCAAATTCTACTCAGAGTGCCCTGGCAGAATACAAACCTCAAACTTTCCAGCTTTGGATATTCAAAATAGGAAAAAAAATCCAATGCAAACAGAGTCTTAAAAGGCAAGAACTGTGAGTATAATGTTGCATCATTAAAAAAAAAAAGATTTGTATTAAAAAAAATAATTTAGGAATTCCCCAAATCTGAGGAAAGCTCCTTTGGCCTGTTTAAACTTGTCAAGAACAATTTATAATTGCCCATTCTGAGCCTCGGGAAGAAATGACAGATTCTTCTTACCTTAGCCAAAGCCCTTGAAGCCCCAAAAGGCCAGAGCTGCACCAGAAATTGGGAAACTGCAGAAAGCCTGTGTGTGTTTGCAGAGGGGTTTCTCCTCTTAGCACATTCAGTGAAAGTCTTCAAAGGCAAACAGTTTCCCGGCTTAGATTCAAACACATAGCCCTCTGCTTCTCTCTAAACCAGTATGCAAATTAGTATATCCTCTAAGGTTAGAGGTGAGAGGGGAAGGCATGAGAGAATGTAAGCATAATAATTGTCTCTCAGAGCTGTGAGAATTAAAAAAAAAAAAAAAGATAATGTATCTTATAGAAAACCTGCAGCACAGTTCCCAGCATATAAATATCACTACTAGAGAAGATCAGAGAAAGGCAGTTGGGAATAGGAAGGTCCTGGAGATGGGGTAAGGGGACATTGGAACATCCCCAGATAACTGTTAGGAAGCAAGTTCTGGGAATAAACACAAGGATGGGTTTTTCTTTGCCATACAAAGTTTTGAAAGCTAGTGGTGAGACGCAGAAAAGCATTATGTACTAATGCTTGTGTACAAACAGGATAATGAAGAACTAGGGAAGGCAGAGGGCTTTACTAACCCTAATCCTCACTCTGTCCTAAATAAGTATACACTCTACATATACTCTCCATGACCAAAAATGAGGGTAAATTATGATCTATGCATCCATTTAAAAGTACACTGTTAGGCAGAAGGAATAAATTCTAGTGTTTGACAGTGCAGAAGGTTAACTGTAGTTAACAATATGTTGTGTATTTCAAAATAGCTAGAAGAAAAGATACGAAATGTTCTCAACACAAAGAAATGGTAAATATTCCAGGTGATGGATATCTTAAATACCCTGACTTGGTCATTACACATTCTATGTGTGTACCAAAATTTCACATGTCCCCCATAAATATGTGCAAATATTATGTATCAATAAGTAATAAAAATAGTAAAAGGGGTTTTGCCTGAAAACAAGGAAGTAATTACAGTATTCAGTATGAACTTTGTAAATATATACGTAAAAGGTTTCACTGGGCACTATTGGAAAAGGTACACTTTTGAAGAATGAGTATTTTTTGAGATGTTCACATTATTGTGCTAAATAAAAATAAACAATGACCGGGCGCGGTGGCTCACGCTTGTAATCCCAGCACTTTGGGAGGCCGAGGCGGGCGGATCACGAGGTCAGGAGATCGAGACCACGGTGAAACCCCGTCTCTACTAAAAATACAAAAAATTAGCCAGGCGTGGTGGCGGGCGCCTGTAGTCCCAGCTACTCGGAGGGGCTGAGGCAGGAGAATGGCGTGAACCCGGGAGGCGGAGCTTGCAGTGAGCCGAGATCGCGCCACTGCACTCCAGCCTGGGCGACAGAGCGAGACTCCGTCTCAAAAAATAAAATAAAATAAAATAAAATAAAAAAATAAACAATTGACAAAAAGTTATGTGTATAAAACTAAAAGGATAGACATCAAAATGTATGTACCATGATGCCCTAGAGGTAGATGGATTATGTGTGATTACATAAAGGATCATTTTTTTATAACCTTGTGTATTACAGATTTCCTACTCTGAATATTATGCCTTAATTTTTTTTATTTTTTTATTTATTTTTATTTGTATTATTATACTTTAGGTTTTAGGGTACATGTGCACAATGTGCAGGTTTGTTACATATGTATCCATGTGCCATGTTGATTTCCTGCACCCATTAACTCGTCATTTAGCATTAGGTATATCTCCTAATGCTTAATTTTTAAATTAGAAAAGATGGCAAATATGAAAAATACCATTAAAATCCATAGATAATACCCCTCCTACATCCCCTCATAAAAATTTAAGATTTTGTTAGGGATTTGCTCATATGGAAAATGACAGACCAAAAAGTAGTTTCGCTCAGGGCAGTCAGTGATGGAAGGTCAAACATGCCAAGTGGCCAGCATGGAGTAGAGTGTCAGGAAAGGTGGATGGAGGCAGAGTGTGGCCAGCACAGCCATCCCTACTCCTTTTCGTTTGTTTGTTTTTGAGACGGAGTCTCGCTGTGTCACCCAGGATGGAGTGCAATGCCGCTGTCTCGGCTCTCTGCAACCTCCGCCTCCCGGGTTCAAGCGATTCTCCTGCCTCAGCCTCCCAAGTAGCTAGGACTACAGGCACACCACCACTGTCGGCTGATTTTTTTTTTTTTTTTTTAAGTAGAGATGGGGTTTCACTGTGTTAGCCAGGATGGTCTCGATCTCCTGACCTCATAATCCGCCCGCCTCCCCCTCCCAAAGTGCTGGGGTTACAGGCGTGAGCCACCGCGCCCAGCCTCCATCCCTATTCTTTACAGACAGCGTTAATCTCAGCGGTGGGTCCCTATGCAGTCCAACTTGCTCCATGTCTGAATGTCAGTCCTAGATACAAAGCAGAGAAGTTTAAAGTACGGAATGGCTTCTTTTTTCCTTTTACAAAACATAATGATGGTAAGACACAATACTGGAGTCGGGATGAAGGAGAGGTAGATATAAAGATAGGGAGGGGCATCCCTTAAGGGATATAAATAGTTTCACAGATGAAATGCCTAAAGGAGAAAGAGGAGAGGCAGATGAGGAGACAATTATCTCAAAGGAGGAAAATGGTGAAAAGGCAAAGAATAATGTGTGTGAACTATCTGGTGCATGGTAAGTACTACAAATATCTTAGTTGTAATAGTCAATTAAGGATTTGCAGTTACTGTTCCTACAACGATTTTAACTGTTACTGTAACTACTATCACTGCTATTAAGACAACTATTATAACTATTGTTGCAACCACTATGTCTGCTAGCACAATAACTACTATTATGACTGCTACTACAGCTGCTATTACTGCTGTCATGGGATCCTTGAGGTGTCGTTTCATCAGCCAGAAACCTCTGTGGCTGGCGGCACCTTCTGCCTGAGTATTGCTCGTGCCCACTGGGCTTGTTCCACCCACTTGACCTGGCAGGCTGTGCTTGGCTCCCGCCACCAGCCCAGGGAGAGCTAGGCGCGGATCCCACACCTGCCCAGGGAGAGCTAGGCGCGGAGCGGCAAGGGGTGTGTGGGTGAGTGAGTGCACGGTCCGGCAACAGCCAGCCATACCGGCTGCTGCAGTGGGGCTGGCAGCTCCATACGCCAGCACAATTGTGGCTCTGCGTGAGGCTGTAGCTGGACCAGATGTACTGCATGTGGATTCTGCTGTGGGCACCTGTTTGGATGAGGGGAACGTGGTGGCGCCTGGAAGCTTGGAGATGCCGGGAACCACAGAGCCCCAAAGGTTGTGTCACAGCCCTGGCTCAGGGAGACCCTAGGTCTGGGCTCCCCAAAGGAACACAGCTCTTCTCTCCTTCTCGCCACCCGCAGCGTGGCAAGCAAGGGAGCGTGTTTCAGCCCTGTTTGTGTTACAGCTCTTTTAGTCCCGTCAGGCGGGTCCTGAGTTCTTGTTCTGCGTCCAGGGAGATGAGGTATTGCGGACAACTGGAGGCTCAGCAAGGTGGAGAAGAGCTTTATTGAGTGGCAGAACAGCTCTCAGTAGACCTGAAGTAGGTAGCTCCTTTCTGCAGGCAGGTTGTCTCTCCTTTCCGCAGGAAGGTTGTCCCGACAAGTTGAGAAACCCACAGTGGGCAGCTCCGTCCCGCAGCCGGTACTCCTAACTTTTGCGCGAGTCTGGCTGGGTCCGGGGGATTTTATGGGTTTAGAAGGGAGGAAGTGCATGCTGATTGGTCCATCGGTGGCCATGGGCGGGCCTGGAAAAAGAACCATTAGTGCTTACTCCAGGCCACAGACTCCGACCGGAACTGACAGCGCGGCCTCCAGGATTGAAGCCATCCCTGGCTTGAAGGTGGGGCTGCTTCACTGGGACCCGTCCCTTTCTGTCCAGTAACTTGTCTTCCTCTTCCTGCCATTAACATGCCCTCCACAGCACCCAGGCTGTTCGTTTTGAAGGGCGCCTCTAGGCCTGAGCCCAGCAGCCCACAGCGCCTCCTCGCCTCTCTCCCGTGCTCATCAGTGCCCGAAGTCCAAAGGGGGCTGAGGAGGCAGGGGGCTGGTGTAACAGCGCCTCCCTGAGCATGCGCACACCTGGCCAGGTTGCAACGGCACCCAGGCTTGGCCGTAACTTTGCTCCAAAATTGAAGTGGGCACAGGGAGCAGGCAGAGGCCAGGAATGGGAGCTAGCAGGCACTTCTGAACTTGTGGGGTCAGGGCTTCCTGGCCCCCCCCGAAAGCACAGGGATGCCTGGGTCTGCGGCGGCAGCTCTGCAGCTGTGCCCCAAGCACGGGGCTCCCCACCCTTTAACTCGGTAGGGGGCGGGTCTCCTGCCTGTTCCCAGCTCCCCCCGCCCCGCCCCCTACCCACCCTGGCTTTGCTGAGTGCGCAGCTCTGGCGGCACCTCCCCTGCTGCAGCCGGTGTCTTTGCAGCGGCTGCTCCAGACAGGTGGCCGGTGCCATCACTGCTGCTACTACAATTACTATTATGACTACTTCTGTAACTATGGTCATTCTATTTTATAGGGTTGTTATGAAAGTCACTATATGTAAAGCTCATACACATGTGCTTGGCACACTGTATGCCCTTAATAACTCCATAGCATGTCTATATGTCTATTTTTATTTATTTTTCTTTTCTTTCTTCTTCTCTTTCTTCCTTTTTGTTTTTTGTTTTCGTTTGTTTGAGAGATACAGGGTCTCACTTTGTTGCTTTGTTGCCCAGGGTGGAGTGCAGTGGTGTGATTATGGCTCACTTCAGCCTCAACCTCCTGGGCTCAAGCAGTCCTCCCACCTCAGCCTCCCAAGCAGCTGGGACTACAGGTGTGATACACCATGCCTGGCTAATTTTTTTTGTTATTTATAGAGATGTGGTCTCACTATGTTGTCCAGCCTGGTCTTGACTCTTGGGCTGAAGCAATTATCCTGCCTCAGCCTCCCAAAGTGCTGGAATTACAGGTGTGAGACACCACACCTGGCCTGTATAGCGTGTTTAGAGGTGGATTGTTTAAACCTTATTTTTATGGTAGTATTTACATACAAGGTGTAGAGATATATTGGGAGAAAATTGTCTTATGGTCTTGAATGCCAGGGAGTTTGGATTTAAATTTTAAAGGAATCCATCAAATTTGTAACTAGGGAGTGAAAACTTACATACTGCTAGTTGAAGAAGACTAAATCTGACAGTAAAGTAAAGCCTAAAAACAGAAAAAAAAGTGAAATAGAAAATTTTATTACAATGCTATTGTACTAGTTCAGGCATGAGCTAATAAAAGCCTGAAATAAAACAGGGACCATGGGAATTGAAGGGCTTGCATGAATATCAGCAGCAGCATCAAGTGGAGAATCTTTCGTCAGAAAAGGAGAAAAATAAGGTAACTCCAAGTCCTCAAATCTGAGTGCAATAAACAATAGATATTCCCCCAACATGAAAGTATTGGTTAGTAAGAAAACCCATGAATTTAGTATTAAATATGTTCCCCTTTCAAGAACAGTCAGACTCTTAGTAGAAATGAGCACTGTCCCACCTGCAGATTCGGATTTGGAGAGTTATCTTTAGAGATGTGATGTTTGAAACTGCAACAGTGATAGGCATCGCTGAAGAAGAGGTTATTGAAAAAACAGCGGAAAAGACAATTTACTCAACTTCCATACTTACCTGTTAAATGGAATCAAAACATATCTTTCAGGTTTTCTTGTGATTCTTGAACAAAATGACGCCTGTAGATCTTCCATACCCTTCAATATACCATAAATATTGTTGCCCTTTCCCACATTATAAAGCCAATTTCAGAGAAAAGTTCTATGAACATCTTCAATCATTAAAATCTCCTTAAGATCTCACAGTTTTCAAATAGAGGTCATCATCCTTCTTCAACCCCATCAATCTGAGTATATCTAGTCACTTGGAGGAAGAGGAACAGTTATTGAGTGCATACAGTGTGCCAAGCACTTATGTATGAGCTTTACATACAGCCACTTTCATAACAACCCTATAAAATAGATTGGTCCTTGTAGTATTAGTAGTCATAAGAGTAATTGTAGTGATAGCAGTGACAGTAGTTGTAGTAACAGTCACAATACTAGTTGTAGTAATAGTAACTACAAATCCTTGATTGATTAATAATAATATTACAATTAAGATATCAATAGCATTTACTATGCATCAGATAGTTCATATACCATCACAAATAATTATATAAAACTTTAAATGTGAGTATTATTATACCCATTTGTTAAATGAGGACATTCAGAATCAGATTAAATAACTTTCTACCAATTAGAGAATAGAGAGCTCAGGCCGGGCGCGGTGGCTCATGCCTGTAATCCCAGTGCTTTGGGAGGCTGAGGCAGGCAGATCATGAGGTCAGGAGTTCGAGACCAGCCTAGCCAACATGGTGAAACCCCATCTCTACTAAAAATACAAACAATTAGCTGGACGTGGTGGCAGGCACCTGTAATCCTAGCTACTCAGGAAGTTGAGGCAGGAGAATTGCTTGAACCTGGGAGGTGAAGGTTGCAGTGAGCCGAGACCACGCCACTGCACTCCAGCTTGGGCAACAGAGCGAGACTCCATCTCAAAAAAATAAAAAATAAAAAAAATAAAGAGAGAGAGAGAATAGAGAGCTCAAACTATGACTGTCTGGGTCTGAAGTTCATTGTCTTTGCAGCAAGGGATTTGGATACTCCTAGATGAAAGCCCAAGGTTCAGTTTTTGTCTCACTGATTTGCAGTCTAAGGAATTCAATTTTACCAGTTTACCCCATATCTATTAGGCTTTGAAGTTGTCAGTAAGAATCAAATGACAATAGTCTTGAATAAATTGTAAGAGTCTACATTAAGGTACCCTCAGGATGTATCTATTAAGACAACTGGCCTTTATCACTTACTTAAGGAAAACCTTCTTCTGGAAAGTAGGTCAAACTAGAATATGAGATAACAAACCAGAGACCTGCTGGTTGCACCAGTAACTAGATAATAGAAGAAATTGATATTCTTAATATCTCCATTGCTAAGATTTCTTAATAAATATCTCATGATGTTTAATTCTTTATAATTGAGAGTGATTCCCTAAATCTGAGTCCCTTTTCTCCAGCCAGGGCCACTGGAAATGCCTGAAATAAAGCAGTGGCCATGGGAATAGAAGGGCTGCCATGAATAGTAACAGCTGCATCAAGTGTGGAGATTTTCATTAGAAAGGGAAGAGACTGAGATAACTCCAAGTCCTAAAATCTGGGTGTAATAGACAACAGATATTCCCCTAGATAGTCTGAAAGTGTTGGTTATTCTGTTCCAAGGAAATAGAATTGTATTCTGTCATTAACACCAGAACAGAATAGTGTTGATGACAGAATTCCATTTAAAAGATTCTATTCCCTTGGCAGTAGTTTATTGTGAATTTGCCATTACTTTCATTTTTTCACTTGAGATTCCCTCTCTCGGGATTCCTGAAAGGCAATCCTATGCTCTATCCTGAAAACACAGTGACTTCAGAATGACAGTCATTGTGATGAAAACATCAGTCCCTCTTATTCTCTAAAAAGTGCAATGTCCATGTGGATCAGAAGAAAATATGCCCTGAAGTCCTAAGTAACCTAATACCATAGAGATCCCTGGAAAGATTGATTGATTAGTCTAAAGATGTATTGCTCCTCCCCTCTACCTAATCCCACATTTCTCGAGTAGATAGAGAGAAGCACACACATGCACAAGCAATGTGTGGGAATGAGTTTCTAGTTGATGGATGCAAAAAGAGGAGCTACTTGCATTAAGAATATTTGCCTTTTGGACATGTTAAAACACCCATTAATGCAACTTAGAGACTTAAAACCCCTCTAAAGAAGCTTTCTGATTTATGAGGGCAAAGGAGCCTCAATTTATTATGCAGTTTAAATTCCAAACAAAATTTCCATCAACAATCTGAATATCTGAAAAGAACTTCAGGTTATGCATTTGGGGAACAGGATGATTAATACAAATCTTGCTGCTTTAGCACTGATAAGAGACAGACCCGGGACTCTGAAAATCTAGCAGGCAAGAGTCCATTCTGGGCCCTCTCTAGGGACAGACCCAGGACTCTGAAAATCTAGCAGGATAAGAGTCTATTCCGGGCCCACTCTAGGGTGACTTTGAAGAGGAGTACTGGTGCTGGCTTTGAGAAAGGCAGAAAGGACCATGGTTCTCTAATCTTCTTCCACTTATTTCAAATGGTTTCGATTTGCAGGGCTGCCTTCTGACCCTTGTTATTTTGCATTATAGTCCAAAGAGCAAATTTTCCCTCTTCTGCCTCTGTTATCTTTTCCAAATTCTGTATTCCAAAAAAATAAATATAACCTGTATTTCAATAAATTCTCATTTAATATTAAAAAAGAAAATTGGTTATAGTCCTGATTCTATCATTACAAATTGCACCCTTGATGCTTTGGACAAAAGTACCCTTCTTGGCCTCAATCATATGATGATTAAAATAAGAAAATATTCTTCCATGTCTGACTTATTGTAAAATTTAATGAATTATTGTAGGAAACATTCAATATTACTTCTTTCAATAGTACTTCATTTATAGCACATAGAATGATCTTACTGGTTTATACATCTGTCTGTTCATCAGAAAGAGATATCTCTATGTCTATTCATTCTTTCATTAGTTAATTATTTCACGCACTTATCAATTGACAACTATGTATCTGCCAGGCACTTTTATAGGCACTGGGGTGTTTTGTGGGCTCCCCTCGCTATCAATATAAAAGCTCCCCTGGGGTGATCTGGTTACTTTTATTACATGTTAATTGCTCACAAACTTGTATATCCAACAAAATTTCTCTTCTGTATTATAACCTAAGTGCTAACTAAGCATCTCCTCTTGACTACCCTTCAGGTAACTTAAGCCTAAAGATGCCTAAAGATGAACAAGGAGTCCCACAACTTTCTCCCCATTTGTAGACATTAAAAACAAACAAAATCCTGAGATGTATCATTCACTTATTCCCATCTTTCACACAAACTCTCACAATAAGGTCAATTAACCACCCAATGCTGTCAATCTATTGCCTAAATATTTCTTGAATCTATCCATTTTAATTAATTTTTACTACTACTACAATGATGCAGACCATCATAATTTGTCCCTGATTATACTGTAACAGGTTCCTAATTAATTCCCCCTGCTTCAGCCTTTTCCCCATTTTAATTCATCCTCCTCACAGTATCCTACGGAGATTTGCTAGTTTGAGTCCTGGGAGATGAGATGGGGAAGACTGGCTCAAGCTGCAACATGAAGGTCCATGATGAGCATTTGGCATCTCCTACAGTGCCTGCCACTTGGTAAGTTCTCAAAGCTTATTTGCTGTTGTTTCTGAAATACAGGAAAGCATTTTGAAAATGACAGGATTCCACAAAATTAAGTTCCATATAACATATTTTAGCATAAAGGTAATGACATTTATTCCAGTGAAGTATTTCCCCTTTCTTCCTTCCTGGATGAAGAATGTAAGCCATTGCCTTGTTTATGTATTCTTACCAAAGGAACTTCTAAATGTCAGAGGTAAGTGAAATCCCAAGATATGAATGGAAATGTCACCTTACAAATTCAGTGAAATTTTTATTCTAATGGAAATTGGATAAATCTTATGAAATATAGAGAAGTGAGGAAGTGCTTGGGAAATGGCAATCTGACCAAGAGAAATCAAATTTAAAGTTCATCCTTGTAAGTTGCTACTGATGTGGAAAAATTTCAGCAAAATTGTGGCTGTGGCTGGAGTATTATGACTATAGATGGACTTGACTTTTTATTTATTTTTTTTTGTTTTTATGGATACATAGTAGGTGTATATATTTAAGGGGTTTATGAGATATTTTGATACAGGCATACAATGTGAATTAATCAAATCAGAGTAAATGAGGTATCTATCAATGCAAGCATTTATTCTTGACTTTGATATTGAACCTGCAAAGTTATGAGCACTAAAATATCTTGTATGGCCTTCCAGAGATACTTTTCTCTATATTCTAAATTTATTCCCTACACTCAATAATTTATTTGCTTTATTTATTGCCAGTTTATGGAAAGTCTTGAGTTATCAGATGAGACAAATTTTTAAAAAGTGAATTGAATCAAAACCTCATGTAGAATTTATAAAATCACAGCTATGGATTGACCTAGAGAGACAGCATTTATGTCTTCAACAGCACAAACCTTAGACATCTTGGCACAAAGTGAATGCTCACTAAATATTTGAAGCATAAATGTAAAAAATTTTTGTTGCTCAGAACTCATTCCTGTATCTCTTAAAATCATTCCAAATGTGTTCATGAAGGTTCATGAACAAACAGTATGCACAAACATTTCCTAAACTTCCTCAAAATTCCTAAAAAGCTGAAAGAAATGTAAATTTGAATTTCATTTTATTTATTTGCTCAAGTGAGCTGCGTTAAGTAAGAACTTAACATCTCTGGACCTCAAGTATTTCATCTGTAAAATGGGAATAATTATAATACCTATATCATATGAAGTATTTAGCAAAACGCTGGGCAGTATGTCACTCCTGGCAACTACTTATGTGTGCCTATGCTGGCAGAATGTCACTTCTTAGATTCTACAAAAAGAGTGTTTGGAACCTGTTTCAGGAAAATGCAGGTTCAATTCTGTGATATAAAATAGCACATCACAAAGCATTTTCACAGATAGCTTGTTTCTAGTTTTTAGGTCTGGATATTCATATTTCCTTATAATTCCTCAATAGGTTCGGAAACGTTGATGGTGCCAAGCTATCTGTGAAACAAGCTACCTGTGAAAACGCTTTGTGATGTGCTGTGTTATTTCACAGAATTGAACCTGCATTTTGATGAAACAGGTTCCAAACACTCTTTTTGTAGAATCTAAGAAGTGACATGGGGATGCATGAGTACGTGGTAAAATTAGCTAATATTATTTTTATTGTCCATTATTTTCCTTTCCCATGATATTTTCCCCATTTTGTACTAAAGCTCAGAAACAGAAATATTAGTGTCTAGAAAAAAGGAGAAGAGGGGAAGCAAATAGTCTGAAATATGCACAGCTGATATATGATCAGCTCCTCAGTACTATAGTGCCACTTCCAAATAGCCCTTCGATTTCTTTTGCTTTTACATTTACTGTGTTTTCCTATTTTTTTAGCGTATATAAACTTTTTAAATAAAAAATTTGTATAATTCAAAAAGTACAAAGAAAAACTATAAAAGCACAGGTAATCCTACCACCTAGTGATAATGGTTAATATGATATATATTACTTACTATATGTAATATACATTATATATACTTAACACTATATCACGAAAATTATGCCATTTTGTTATTTTATTTTATTTTATATTTTTGGCTTTCCAGCTTTCTTTCCTAAGAGCATCAATAATTCCTCCTGAGGAAGTACCTTTTTCTTTGGTATACAGTCTTGTTTGGTGAAATTGTCCTTCAATGAATGGCTTTGCCCTTTTCTTGTCAAGCCAATAATCCAAACTAGGCCACTGAATCCTTCTTCCATTGAATTTTAGCAGATTGACAGTGACAAACAATTGAGTTTACCAGTGGCAATGCTCGGACTAGGGTGTTCCTATTATGATACCATTCCTGTAGGTCTGATGGCTGGCCCTCTGTAGCTATCTTGGTTTTTCAACTTTCCCATTTAAAATACTAGTATCTTTCCAGTGAATTCTGTTTTTTTGTAAATTAGCCATAGTTTGTGTTACCACTGTGACAGAACTCTACTGGTAGAGAAATTGGTGCCAGAAAATAGATTACTAGCAATAGATATGAAATGAAATTTCTCTTCCTATGCTAGAATGTATATTTAGTAGCTTGAGAAACTTTATGGCAAAATAGCAAATTAGGCTCTTCTTGCGGTCACTAGGAAGTCTGCTCACTTTGGCCAGCCAGAGGGAAACTGATTAACTGCTGCTGTACAAAAAGGAAACCTTTAGAAGAAATTCTAGGGCGCCATAGTACAATGGCTGCTTCTAATAGCATAATGGTAACTGAAAGCCAGGAAGCTCACAACCTAAATTCTCATTTCAAAGTATAGACTGAATCTCATTAAGTTTTGACACCATGCTGCATGATTCTTAGCTTATGTTGCCCCAGATTTAGGATCATCAGAGGGCATTCTGAGGTTGATTTGTGGGTTGCTAAGTTGCAACATCAATTGAATTAAAAGCCTTGTCTAGTCTCTCACGTGAAAATTATGTTATTGGTTGAGAGTGCATAGAGTGGGATCTCAATGATTAAATTAGGGAAATCTGAGCGTATTTAGAGTATTCATGGCATCTTAAATCTGTAAACCCCTCTGAAAGATCCCACACATAAACACCCTGAGTTTTCCTTAGTCAAGGAAGCAACTCCTCTGACCTTGCTATAGAAATACTTCCTCTCGGCTGGGTGCAGTGGCTCACGCCTGTAATCCCAGCACTCTGGGAGGCTGAGGTGGGCAGATCATGAGGTCAGATCAAGACAATCCTGGTTAACACGGTGAAAACCCATCTCTACTAAAAATACAAAAATTAGCTGGGCGTGGCGGCGGCCGCCTGCAGTGTTAGCTACTCGGGAGGCTGCGGCAGAAGAATGGTGGGTGAACCCAGGAGGCGGAGCTTGCAGTGAGCCAGGATTGCACCACTGCACTCTAGCCTGGGTGACAGAGCGAGACTCCATCCCTAAAAAAAAAAAAGAAAGAAATATTTCCTCTCTCCTTTCTTCCCTCCCACATGTGTAGAACATACCCTTTCAAGGAACCCAGGCTCATGAAGCATCCTTACTCATGCTTCCATAAGCAAGGCATTAGTAAAAAGAGAACTTGCTAAACCCCGTTCTGCTCAGAAGTAACAAACTTCACATCTCTTCAGACATGTGGTCCAAGCAAGCACGTGGTTGTGTCTGAGTTCGACAGGGTGTGAATAAAGAATAACTCCTCCACAAGGAGCCTTCAAACAACAAATATTTGTAAAACACTAATGATAACACAATCCACAAGGCCCTTGCACCTGGCATGCACTTTTCGATCTGGCAAATGCTTTTCCCCTATTCATTCTTATAGTCAGAAAACATCAGAAGTTTACTTTCATCTGAGAGGAACAGTAGTATTCCTTACTTTCTTGTTTCATGGATAAATTGTCTCTAGAGATCTATGCTAAAATATACTCATTGTATCACACAACATCACACTTTTACATTAAATGGGCAAAATCTGCTGATAATTTGTAGGAAACTGGAAATAGCAGGAACATTAGGCACCCTGCTGAGACACATGTTTTCCATTGGAAGCAAGATAGAAAAAAAGTGAATACACTAACATCTACCACCTCTGTGAAATGTCTGAGAATCCCAAGAATTGCAGCATATTGGAATAAATTTCCCTTTTCAAGTGAAGAACCAGTAGGCTCACTTTGCATTCCCTACCTTAAGAAGACAGAAGACACATCTCTCAGTTGCTGTCTTTGGATTTTGTTGGCAGTATTGGAGAGTTTGATGTGCTGCTAAATTAATTTACCAAGTGGCTTGAAAACCTGCAAGTTTGAGATGGAACCTAAGACAGACATATCTCTCTACCTGTACAAATAATTACATAAATTGGCCCTTTGGGCTCAGTAAGTACAATGATAACTAGAATTTCAGTGGTGATTCAGAGTGCTTTATGGAAACTATAGTAAGCTCTGTTAGATGAATCACAAAAGAAACATCTAGAATTTGGAAGCAAAGCCCTATCATCATTGGTTAAGTAGCTATTCTGTGTGCAGTGCCTCTTGTTTTAATTCCGGACTCTGCTAGATTCTAAATTCTTGAACATAATCCAAACTGTTCCTGATGAATGTGACATTATCTGATCCAACCATTTGGAGAGTGTCCTTGAAACTGCTCTGCACAGTGATATTGAAACCTCTATTCTATGTTGGGAGAATCACCAAGAACTAAGCTCAGTTATTAATAATTTGGTTTGTATTGGTCTACTTGACAAAGAACTCTGACCAATTGAGTGCTGGCTGAATATCAGGTGGACATAGGATGAGTAATAGGCAGGACCAATTGTAGAAATAAGGAATGTAGTCTATGCAAATTTTATTTTTTTATTTTCTTATATTGTGACAAATATTTTATCTTCTCTTTCTATTATGTTTCTACTTATATTGGTAGTATTTATGGTGGTTAAAATTAACATTATTTCAAAGTTTCACAATATTTGAATGGGATATCAAGAGAGCAAAAGGAAGAGGGACTATCGATCTAGACAGTTCAGACTTTCTGCCAGTTTAAAAAATTTGAGATATTAGATTGTCTGTAGTTATAAGTAGAATCTGTTTTCAAGTGTAATCTCTATAGTGAAAAAATGGAAAGGATGCATGAGTATACTTGATGAAGTTTTGTAAATTGAACAAAGTGTATAACCAGCGTCCAAATCAAGAAATACATTGTTGCTAGCAACAATGAAAGGAAGGAGGAGGAAAGGAATGAGTTACGATGCTCAATAATAAAGGAATGGTTAAAAAGCACACTGATACATTCTTGGGTGACAGAATACTATGCTAATCTTATTTTAGAAGAATAACTAATAATGTGTACCATTTAAAATTTTTGCTGCAAGCAAGGGAAACCAATTCTGACTCTGATAATAAACAGAATGGAGTTGACTAGAAGGATATTGGCAACTCAAAAATTATGCAGAAACCAAGATGGAATGGTAAGCTTTTTTTGTATGTAGAAACTACAGAGGTGAGTGGGCACATAGCTGAAATAGTTATGGTGCTGCTAGTGAAAATGAATGAACCACAACCATTTTCATTGTCATTCAGTGCCAGAAATATAACCAGCATAATTCAACTGATCTTTTATAACCATAAATAAACTTGACCCTTTTAGAAGTCAGTAGGGGCTACTAGGTTGCTTCCTGTTTTCCTTCCTTCCTTCCTTCCTTCCTTCCTTCCTTCCTTCCTTCCTTCCTTCCTTCCTGTGCAATCCTGTTGAGAATTTTGTAACACACATATCATTTTGCATATTTGTAATAGTTTATTCAAGAGGATTTTTTAGAATCAGAAGTGCTGAGTAAATATGTGTATATATTTTTAAAGTTTTTAATGAATGTTCCCAGATTTTCTTTGAGGAAGAATTACCAATTTATGTTTCATCAACACTCTACGACTCTTCAGTTTTCTTCATTTTTGCCCAAACTGGTGGAAACATGTTAGCAATTTTTTTGTACATCATTATATCAACCTCTCTTTTTGTTTGGGACAGGCTTTCCCAATAATAAAAATTTATAGTTTGATGAAGAGTAAGCACTGCTGTTAGATAAATCTACATTTTATACTATAAAGACAATATAATTGACATTAATAATAAGTTGTGTGTCATCCACTCAAGATTACCTTTAATGAATTATCTCCTAAATTTGCATGCTAAGTCACTTCATCCTATCTTCTTTCAATAATGTTTGATTTTTATCACTTAATATTATTAGCTGCTAATTAGTAAAAGATGATCCTGTTTTCAAGGCAGTGATAAAGCTTTCAAAGAAAATAATTTTTCTTTTCTCAGGCGAGAGGGAATAAAATATTGTGTTTTACAAAGTTGGCCCCACTGACCACATTTTAAAATGTCTTGATCTTCAGATGTTATTTTAAACATGATAGAAAAAGCTCTTAACTGACGTTCAATTTATCCAACCTCCAGAATGACACTCTGTTCCTTCACAGATGCCCATAGAACACTAAATGCTTAAGTTCTGATAGACTACACACTTCTTTTCAAACCAAAAGATAGCTTTTGCTTTTTACTTCCAAGGTTGTTTGTGTCAGGTATATTTGTTAATTTAATTACATAATTTAAATAAGAATTATTCAAAGCAGTGGAATATGAGTGTGGAAAGAAATTCATTTTTCAAAAGACCAAGTTCAATGGCATTGAACAATGACTTAAATAACTTGATCAAGATAATTCGTTTAAAAATGCTAGCAAATAAGAATGATTGAAGAAAAAAATTACAAATCTAGAACAATTTTGCATTCGGATAGCTTTGTATCTGTCTTTAAATTCCAGACATCCTTTAAAGAAACCAAAATTGGAGTTCTTATATAATGAAACATGGATATAACATACAAAACTGATGACACAGATATTCACTTAGCAGGCTCCATCTATAGTGAACACACACATACGCAAATCAGCTCTAGCCCTACATCAAATGGTTTCCAAATGAGTTTACATTAATAGATATTAACCTACAATGTGTTCTCTGAGACATTCACAAACCATTTTTAATAATTTATTACCTTGATTCAATTTTAAAATTAACCAAACAAACTAGGTGCTATATTTTGGATATAATTTGTTGGCCACACCAGGTCTTATGTTGAAATTGATCCCCAGTGTTGGAGGTGAGGCCTAGGGGGAGGTGTTTGGGTCATGGGGGCGGATTCCTCATGGCTTGGTGCCATTCTCCTATTCTTGCAGGAGCGAGTGAGTTCTCAGTCTTAGTTCCTGTGAGAACTGCTTGTTGAAAAGAGGTGGACACCTCCTTCTTTCTCACTTCCTTCCTCTCTTGCCACATGACACCTGCCCCCCCTTTGCCTTCCACCATGAGTGGAAGCTTCCAGAGCCCTCAACAAGAGCAGGTGCTGGTGCCATTCCTCTTATGTAGCCTGCAGAGCCAGGAACCAAATAAACCTCTTTTCTTTATAAATTACCCAGCCTCAGGTATTCCTTTATAGGAACACAAATGGACCAAGACACCAGATATTGTCCCATTTTGCTTATATCTCAGGTTTTTCTACAGAATGGAAGATAGGAAGAATACTTCAGTAATAGCACATTACATCTCAGATGTGTGAGAAATAATGTCACAAATAATGCCACAGAAAACTATATGCCAATTTTTAAATATCTTTTTTTCTAACACAAGTACAAGATAACTCAAAATATCATGTGGATTTTTTTTACTTTATAAAAATGCATATATTTCTTCCTTCTAAATATTTGCCGCAGTCTTTGTCCTTCACTCTCCTTGTTCCTTTGTGTTGTTTTTTACACAGATGAAAAACACTGACTGAAGTCAAAGTACAATTGTGTCTGTATGATGATTAACAACAGATGAGAACTGATGTGGCTGAAGGGCAATAAAGTCCATTAAAAAATTAAGCCATGAGAGACAAATATATAGGTATAGCAAAGGCCATCTGTCTGAGGTGGATATGGATTTCCACTAAGAATGTCTAGTCCCTTAGAAGCTGTCTTCCTTTCAGCACCCTCTCAAGTGAGACTATCTCAACACTTTTTAAAGTGTTTGTGTAGATTTAAGGTGATGCTTAACATCTCTGCGTTTCTCATGATGATCCACTGGAAACATATGTGATAAAAATATGTATTATATATGTTATAAAGGAATGACCACAGATAAAATGATCAGGAATGTTTTGTGATTGTTTTATTGAAACATACTTTCTCAGAACTCCCTTGATTCTCCTTCACCTTATGTCAATATTACTTTCACTTTTTGATTGATAATATTCATTATTAAAAATTCAGCTTTTGACTCCTGAGTCCTAAACATAACTTTATTTATAACCTCAGTAGAATTTAATATATAGATTAAAAGATTATTTGTTCCATGTGATGGTTCATATTTTTTACGGCTAATCTAGGATTTGTTGATTACTTTTAAATTTACTTTAAAATTTATAATAGATATTTAATCCCTTCATAATCTGAAGACTCTTTACTCAATATTTTAGTCATATCTCTAGTCTGCTAAGGACTTAGATGCTCATGCTAGTATTTTACCAGCTTCTTCCTCGCCAGACCATGTGAGATTGGGATTGCTTTACTTTTATGAGTATGCTGGTGTGAGAGATTATTAATAAAAGAAGTCTTCTTTTTAAACAAAGGAACACTATCTCTCAGTACAGATGGCTCCCAGATTGTCACAGCATCAGAGTGCTGCTTAAAGTGCATCTTTTCATGCCGTTTGCTATTTGTTCACTTCAAGGTTCCATATATAACCTGCAGAATGCACCCAAAAAGTGAGTTCAAGGGCCAGTCTTTGATGGGCAATTACATATAGATTTCTAATTGCTGATCCTATTGATCAGTGGTTTCTCCTTTGGGTCAGATGTATTATTGCTGTAGAACTGGAATGCTGTCACTCAAAGTGATCCCTAGTCATTAACTCATTGATCAGGCCAAGCGTATAATGACACTGCATTTTCAGAAGCTAGAAAGCAAGTGTGGACAAGCAAGGATGGTCAACTCACCTAAAACTACCTGGCAGCAGGAGCAGCACATGAAAGATAAGGTGTTCAGATTTCCACAGGCTAGAGAGTATTTAGGGAAACAAAACACCTTTGATTTTTAGATTTTGGCTGAGACATTTTCACAGTACTTTTTTTGGGCTGAGAACAAATGGTATTTCCACAATGACAAAGGCATTGGAAACATCTAGAATAGAACATGCCAACCTCTTCTGTGTGTAAGCATGTGCACTTGAAACAAATGGTCTCTTACCAGTAATTGGCACATAGCAGGTATTCAGAAATTTTTGTGCATCCGACTAAATGAGAGAACTGGAGGCACAACAGGTTCAAGCATTTTCTGAAATACTTGAACATTGGAAGTTTAGAATTCATGAACACAAAACCATTTTATAGTTTTGTTGAAAAGTTTCATTATATTTAGAAAGTAAAGAAATATGAAAAGAAATCAAGTCTCATTAAAATAAGAAAGACCTCATCAAATGGATTATATATGGTTCTATGTATATAAACAAACACACAGTGGAATGTGGACTAGAAGAAGCGATGTTGGCAGCACACCAACAGTGGACATTCTTCTTCCTGCAAGGACACAAGAAAAATAATTTGATATGATATCAGAAATGAAGCCATTTTTATGTCAACTATCAGCAAAGAGATAAAGACATTTTAAAATCAGAAATAGCAAAGTTCACAATGAGCCAGTGAAAATGGGATTTTTATAGTAAGTTTTCCTATAGAACTGAAGTTCTAGAGTTCAAGACTTGTCTCTACGAAGAGAGATTTGAGACTACAAACCAATTGAGTAAAGTCATTCTGAAGCCAGAGACATGTTAAAATTTAGGAATGAAATTTGGATTAAGTTACACAGTGATTTCGAAGATAGATAAGTGATGTATTTTCTGTTAAAATATCTATCTTTATGTTTTGATGTAAATGTTTGGCTAAAATAATTACTAACAAAATTTAGTACATGCTTATTTTACTTTATACCATGTCATATTTTTTAAGGAATATAAAATTAGTAGAAAAGCAGGTTGAAATTTTGGTATAATTAGGAACAATGGTCTTAATTCTCCTTTTCACTTTGATTAATGAGGAGGCAAAGCTCTGGTTTGACATTTAATAATGTTTAAACTCTTAAATTCGTTTAAGGTTAAAAATGTTTACATGGATTTAGGGAGGTTTTTTGGGTTGTTTTTTATTGCATTTTATAATTACACAACTACAGTACAAAAACACTAAAAATTGTTCATGGAATACAGCTGCCCTAAATCCACAGAACATATTTAAAGACATATATAAATGTAGCCATTATACTATTCTAAAGTTTTTGTTTGTTTGTTTTTTGTTTGTTTGTTTGTTTTTTTGACAGGGTTTTGCTCTTGTTACCCAGGCTGGAGTGCAATGGCCCAATCTTGGCTCCCTGCAACCTGCCTCCTGGATTCAAGCAATTCTCCTGCCTCAGCCTCCCAAGTAGCTGGGATGACAGGAATGCGCCATCATGCCCAGCTAATTTTTTCTATTTAGTAGAGACTGGGTTTCACCATGTTGGTCAGGCTGGTCTTGAACTCCTGACCTCAGGTGATCCACCCACTTCAGCCTCCCAAAGCCCTGGGATTACAGGCGTGAGCCACTGCACCTGGCCCAAAGTTTTTTTTAACTTAAGGAATTTTATTTTGGTAACTATTATGTGTCTGGAACTATATTAGTTCTTGTTGGGTGATAATATGCGTATGACAGTTCCTGTTCTTGCAGGACATTACACTTTATTTGAGGTTAAAGAATACAAAATATTATATGATTTGCTCGCATTTCAAGGGTTGATGTAGACTGAATGGTTTAGAGAAATTGTCATAGAACAAGGCTAATTGAATGTGGCCTTGTGGAATATGTAAGAGAATTAGGCGAGGTTGGGAGGCAGGGAGAGGAAGAAGAGAAAGGACACTGCTGAAGAGGATATAGCAGAATATTTGGAGATCAGTTTAAGTCTCTGCAATGCAGATGAGAAAGGCTTTTGAAGGATAGAAGTTAGTGTGACCTTGAGATCCCCAGGAAGGATTATGAAAGATTTGCAAATGAGTTTGTTTTTTGAAGCAGCATCTTTTCTGATGGTGCCGTAAGAGCAGGGGCCGTGCTGGAATTGGTGGAACTGGTAACTGCCCTTCCCAGGGGTGAGTGCTTCCTTTCATGGTGATAGAACTTTCTTCTCTCTGGGCAGAGTTCATTGTCAAATAGCGTCCTGAGACTTGTCTAAATACCACCTGCTACACAGAAGTCCTGTCATGACTACTGGGAACTAGTAAATTAACATTTGGCATTAGAAAAATGAGTAAGGTGTATTTAGAAAATGAAAATAAACAATCAGAAGTATTTTTCTTTATATTTGAGGATTCTTTGGAAGTTGCAGTAGTTATGTTGTAAAGTGGGCCTCAATGACTTTTCAACATTTTACGTTTGTTTATTTTTTTCTTTTTAAAGCAGTAAGACAAAGAAGGAAAAGAATTGGGTTTGGAATAAAATTTACAAAAACTTGAATTCTGTCTCTGCTACTAACTAACCAAGTAGATCTGGTCAATCATGTCACTTAACCTTTTTACAGGTGATGATAAGAAATCCATAAGTAGCTCTTAATCATAAGTTATTCATATTCACAATAAAACTGGCTCACACTTATTGCGTATTTAATATATACCAAATTCCAGTCCGTACACTTCCCATGTATTATCACTTTCTTTGAGAATTAAATGAAATAATATTAATAAAATAATTAGCATGAGGTCATAGATAACATTTTTCACAAATTACTTTTCAGACCTTAAATAAACTGTCCAAGTTGGGATAGAAATTGTGGTTTATAATATCTTCTATGCACTTAATAAAAAGCTTTGCCATTCATTCTTTTGCAGAAGGCCACTAACTTCTTGGACTTGCAATTCAATTCCAATTAGCATGATTTTATTTTATTTATTAATTTTTAATTTTAGAGACAGGGTATCACTTGGTCACACAGGCTGGAGTGAATGGCACAATTGTAGCTCAGTGTAACCTCGAACTCCTGGGCTCAAGTGATTCTCCTGCCTCAGCCTCCCAAGTAGCTGGGACTACAGGCATGCGCCAACACTCCTGGCTAATTTTTTAATATTTTTGTAGAGATTGGGTATTGCTGTGTTGACCACGCTGGTCTTGAACTCCTGACCTCAAGCAATCCTTCTGTCTCAGACTCCCAAAGTGCTGGGATTACATGCATGAACCATCACACTCAGCTGGTTATTTTAAACTTAGCATTAGATTTTATTTTATTTAAAAATCTTGACATATCAAGTACAGAGACTTGATATTCTTTGGTGCCTTATGAGGATAAAGGGAAAATAAACTAAATTTAAAAATCTACGTTTTCATAGATTTCTTCCAAGGCCTGCCGCTAATCTAGAATAAGACTCATTTGTATACATAATATCTAAGGAAGAGCTAAGTATTTGTTATTGTTGTTCCATAACATGTATCTCTCTGATGACATTATTGAAAACAAATGATATGAAAGAACTCTAAATTGTAAACCAAAAATAAAATTCTAAGGCCCCCCAACCATCTGAACGAACTTTCTCCTCAGCCAGGGCTCTTTTTTTTTTAATTTTTTTTTATTTATTTTTTATTATACTTTAGGTTTTAGGGTACATGTGCACAATGTGCAGGTTTGTTACATATGTATCCATGTGCCATGTTGATTTCCTGCACCCATTAACTGGGCTCTTAAAATTTAACCTGAAAGACTGGTTCAGGCCATGAAGGGAAGTGGAGGTGGAAACATGCCTCATTATACCTCTCAGGCACTAACATCAACACAGACATTTCAGTTTGATAAGAAACATTTCTCTCTGCTGTCTCTGAAGCCTGCTAGCTAAAAGCTTCATCTGCATGATAAAACTTTGGTCTCCACAGCCTCTTATCTCAACCCAAACATTCCTTTCTATTGATCCCAGGTCTTTAGACAAACTCAACCAATCGTCAACCAGACAATGTTTAAATTTACCTATAGCCTGGAACCCCCACCTCCACTTTGAGTTGTCCCAACTTTCTGGATCAAACCAATGTATTTCTTAAATGTACTTGATTGATGTCATGTCTCCCTAAAATGCTGCACCCCAACTGCCTTGGGCACATGTCATCAGGACTTCCTGAGGCTGTGCCACGGGGTGTCCTCAACCTTGGTAAAATACACTTTCTAAATTACCTGAGACCTGTCTTAGATATTGTGGGTGCATAAAATTTACCAGGAAAATAAGTTAAAGTTTTGAATTGGCAAGAGAAAATGATAAAATAAAAATTGAAAATATAGAGTTAGAAAAATATATACTAGGCAAATACAAGTAAGGAAAGCAAGAATAATAATAGTAATATTAGAAGAACATTAGATGCAGAAGAATTACCAAGGGCCAAAACAGTAAATATGAAAATGGGAGATATTTTGTGAAAGAAAATGTCCCATGCAAATAAAACATTATGGTTATGTGCTAACTGTAAGGAAAAAGTTCCTAAAAGGGTAAATATTTAAAATACGAATTAAATGGAAAGTTTACAGATTATGTAGGTCAGCAACATATAGTCTTTGACTAATATAACTTTGTACCCATACACAAAAAATATATAATTTTATTTCCAGAAATATTTACAAAAATCATTCATGGAAGTATCCACAAAGAAAACTTTAATAAACATGCAAAAGTCAAGACTGACAAGGTCACACTTTTTCTTTAATACATTAAAACTAAAATAAACATAAAGAAACCAAGAGAGTATATACATGGAAAATGTGAAACACTTTCTAAAATCAAGTTTTGGTTCAATAATGAATTTTTAAATTTAAATAATTAAAAATAACAAGTAGAAGAGCACTCTATGCTAGAATATTTGGAACACAGCTAAATTGTATTCAGAAACTATGTATAGTCTTAACAATTTTTATTAAAAAATGACTGAAGACTTCCGAAAAATCTTTAAAAAACCCCTTTCTCTATAAAAGCGATAAGAATACTGTTTAAAACTGTCAAAATCAACTTTTTCAGAGCTCTGGAAATTAATTAAAGGTTTGCAACTATCTGAAGAAATTTCTTTAAGAGTAATGGCTAAATATTAGTAGGAACAATAAATTCTATGGCATTACAATTTGACCTAATCTCATCTCTCCTCCCAAGATCCATGGCGCATTTGAAAAACAGTAACCTAGCAGCCACTGGAAAGAGCTGAATGGACTTGGAGCTACCCAAATACATCATTCCGTTTACTGTCACTATTTGACCTGTCTGGCAGTACTTTGAGAAGCATCATTCTTGGGGCTTGTCTTTAACTGACCTGACTCAGCTACTCTGTGTGAATGGCCTTATTTGCAGTTCATTGGTTGAAAACAACCAGTGGCAATTGTTTACCTTTGCAGCTGCCTGAGGCAGAATTATAGCTGGAGCTAACAAAAGGCTAATCGAAAACTTAAAAGGAAATACGGGGGAATTATAGGGGACTTTGAAAGCTTTGGCATACTCCTGGACATTTAGAAGGTTGCTATATTAGTCAGGGGTCTCTAGAGAAACAGGAGAGATGATTGATAGATGGATAAATAGATAGACTAGATAGATAGATAGATAGATAGATAGATAGATAGATAGATAGATAGATAGATAAATGATAGATAGACAGATTTATTATAAGGTATTGGCTCATGTGATAATGGAGGCTGAGAAGTCCCATGATCTGACATATGTAAGCTGATGATCCAAGAAAGCTAGTGGTGTAGTTTGAAGGCATGAGAGCTGGAGAGCTAATAGTGTAGATCCTAGCCCACATCTGAAGTCCTGAGAATCAGAAGTGCCAAGTGCAGGAGATCAGTGTCTCAACACAGACAATCAGGTTGAATGAAAATTTAAACTTCTTGTGTCTTTTTGTTCTATTCAGTCTTTTGATGAATGAAGTGATGGCCACTCATGTTGGGGAGGGCCAGCTGCTTTACTCAGCTCACAAATTCACATGGTAATCTCTTCTGAAAACATGCTCACAGACATGCCCGGAAGTAATGTCTAACCAAGTATCTAGGTACACTGTGGCCCATTCAAGTTGACACATAGAATTAACCATCATACTCTTGTGCTTGCACATGGCCAGGGCTGTATGCATACCCATAAAGACCTGAGAGCACCCTAATCCCTTATTTCTGTCTGCCTTTAAGACTCTGTTGTAGCAGGACCAGCCGCAGACAAAACTCCTCAGACATCAAGTTAAAGAAGGAAGGGGTTTATTCAGCTGGGGGCATCGGCAAGACTCCTGTCTCAAGAGCCGAGCTCTCCGAGTGAGCAATTCCTGTCCCTTTTAAGGGCTCACAACTCTAAGGGGGTGCGAGTGAGAGGGTCATGATCGATTGAGCAAGCAGGGGGTACGTGACTGGGAGCTGCATGCACTGGTAATTAGATGGGAACAAAGCAGGATAGGGATTGTCACAGTGCTTTTCTATACAATGTCTGTAATCTATAGATAACATAACCGATAGGTCAGGGGTCGATCTTTAACTACCAGGCCCAGGGTGTGGCGCCGGGCTCTCTGCTTGTCGATTTCATTTCTGCCTTTTAGTTTTTACTTTTTCTTTCTTTGGAGGCAGAAATTGGGCATAAGACAATATGAGGGGTGGTCTCCTCCCTTACTGTGAAAGCCAAAAGTGACGGCTAGGGCAGAGTTGGGAACTGTCTGCTTGAGTGTTGCAGGCATTCCCTATATCTACACACAGAGCCACTTAGCAAAGATTTGGAGAATTATTGACACAAGTAATGTAAGGAAATGTTCATCAATCCATTAGCTGATCACTAAGCTAACTAAGTAGATATTTCACAGGCTGCACAAGACCAAAACAATACAAATTTTACAAAATTAGTATGAGAAAGTCACTAAACAATTCTAATAAACAGCAACAAGTAAAAAACACTGTAAAAGTAGGGGAGCGTAATCTGAATTCAAGAGTTGCCATATCAAACTAAACATTTCAAATGTTTAGTTTTCAACAACAACAAAGAATTAATGAGACTTACAAAGAAAAAAATGTCTGGCACACAAAGAGAAAAAAGTACTCAAGAGAAATATTACTTCAAGAAGCACAGATGTTATACTGAATAAATAGTTTAAATTTTAAAAGTACAAGGAATTAAAGAAAAACATGTCTAAAAAATTGAAGTAAACTATGAGCATGATCTCTTTCCAAAGAGAGATCTTCAGTAGTGAAGGGACTCTAAAAAAGAGCCAAATAGAAACTCTTGAGTTGGAAAGTATAAGAACTAAAATGAAGAATTTACTAGAAGGAATCAACAACATTTTGAGCTGGCAGAAGAAACTTGAACAAATGTCACTTGAGAGTATACATTCAGAGGAACAAAAAGGATAAAGAATAAAGAGAAATGAATAGAGACATTAGTACACTTTAAGCATACCAACATATCTATAATAGAATTTCCAAAAGAAGAGGAAAAAAAGGGGAGGGAAGAATATTTGAAGAAATGATGGCCAAAAATTTACCAATCAATTCAAGTCTAATAAACTCAAAGAGATTTATTCTAAATATGCCATTGTTAAATGGTCCTTTAACAAAGACAAAGAGAGAATCTTCAAAGCAGTAAGAGAAAAGTGGCATATCATATACAAGGGATTCTCAGTAAGATTAATAACTGATTTACCGACAGAAATCATGGAGCAAAGAAGGCAGTGGCATGTCATAATTAAAGTACTCAAAAGAAAAGACTTTCAACCAGGAATTTAATATCCAGCAAAACTGTCATTCAAAAGCAAAGAAGAAATTAAGACATTCTCAGATAAACAAAATGAGTAAACTTGTTACTAGCAGACCTGCCAAAAAAAAAATGCTAAAATAAGTCTTACAAGATGAGTTGATTATGAGATGAGTTGAAGAGGCATTAGAGTAATTTGAATTCATACACAAATAACGAAAACCAAAAAAGATAAATACATAGGTAAACTTTTAAAACAGTATAAATATATGTTTGTTTGAAACTTTTATTGTCTTGTCTGACATAAAGGAAACTACATAAAGCAATAACTGTAAAGCTGAGTTGATGAGCTTATAATGAATCAAGATGTTATTTGTATGATAATAATAATACAAATGGGAGGGGGAGTGAAGTTATACAGAAGTGAGTTTTTACATACTATTGAAATTAACTTGGTATTAATCTTACCTAGATTGTTTTAAGATGTTAATTTTAACTCCCAGGGCATCCGCTAAGAGAATTACTAAAAATACATAGCTTTAAAAAAAGGAAATTAAAATGGTATACTAGAAATATCTTACAGTATGAAGAAGACAGTATGGAGAAATAAAGGGAAAAGAAGTAAGATCTTCAGAAATCAAAGAGCAAAATGGAAGACATAAATATTACTTTATCAACTATATATGTAATTATATGTAATATAAATTACACATATTCACATATATGTGTATATATACATATGCACACATGTATGTGTGTGTATATATAAATATGTACTATGCCTAACAACAAAGTCACAAAATACGTGAAGCTAAAATTGATAGAATTGAAGAGAGAAATAGACAAGTCAAAAACAATTGGAGACTTCAGTATGGGTTTTCAATACTAGGAAAAACAATGAGACAGAATATCAACAAGGAAAGAGAAGACTTAAATAAGACTATAAAGCAATTAGACCTAACAGAATTTTAGAGAAGTTGTCACCCAAAAATGGTAGAATAAACTTTTTTTTTTTTTTTGAGATGAAGTCTTGCTCTGTTGCCCAGGCTGGAGTGCAGTGGTGCGATCTCAGCTCACCACAACCTCTGCCTCCCGCTTCAAGTAATTCTTCTGCCTCAGCCTCCTGAGTAGCTGGGACTACAGGCGTGCACCACCATACCTGGCTAATTTTTGTATTTTTAGTAGAGAAGGGGTTTCACTGTGTTGGCCAGGCTGGTCTCGATCTCTTGACCTCGGGATCCGCCTGCCTCAGCCTCCCAAAGTGCTGGGATTACAGGCATGAGCTACCATGCCCAGTTTAGAATAAACATTCTTAAATGCACATGGAACATTCTCTAGAATGGACAATAGGCAATATTTTTTAAAGAACTTAATAAATTTTAAATAATTGATATAACTAAATGTATGTTCTCTGACTCAAAGTAAAACTAGAAAGCAATAACAGAAGGAAATTTACAAATATGTGATAATTTAAAAAACAATCATACTCTTAAATAATCAATGGGTCACAGGAAAAAAATCACATGTAAAATTAGAAAATCCTTTGAAAATCAACATCTGAAATGAACAAAATCCAAAAACATAGCATACCACAACTCATTGGATACAGCTAAAGTAGTACTAAAGGGAAATTTATAACTATGAAGAACTATTTTTTAAGAAAAATCTCAAATTGATCACGTAATTTCCTACCCTAAGCAACTAGTTTAAAAAGATTAAACTATGCACAAAGCAAATCAAAGAAAGAAAATAATAGACTAGAATAAAAATTAATGAACTAATAAATAATGAAATAATGAAACAACAGAGTAAATCAAAATCAAAAGTTGGTTATTTTAAAGATAAACATTAAAATATATATAGCAAAATCGGTAGAATATTGGTGAGCAGTCAAATTAATCTTTCTTCTTCTCTCAGGAAGGCTGTTGCTGGTGAAAAACAACACCCAAACATGTTATGCTTCTATATTTTTATACTGTTTTTCAAAAATCTTACAAATTAATAATGTTTTGGTTGTTATGTGGAAACTAAACTCTTGGAGAGGGTTTAGTTAGCTCAGGGGACAAAAAAAGGAAAAGATCAAAGAAGATGATTAATTTTTTTATTCACATCTTTGAATTGTCTCACTTATTATAGTGAATATATATTGCTTTTATAATTTCAAATAAATTCTAGTATAAAAAATTTAAAAAGAAAATAAAGATAAATATGATATGACATATAAACACGGAAATTTTTTAAGGTTAAAAAAGCATATCTATATTTATAAACATACACATTACAATTGTCTTGAATGGAGTATAACAAAATGTTAATAATTGTCATCTCTTGGTGCCATTATTTTTATTGCTTTGTAGAGTTTTATATAATTTGAACTTTTCATAATGAGTTTTTATTGTTTTACAATTATAAAAAAATCAGTGAAGTTATTTTAAGTTTGGATACAAAAATGTTTTATGGGAGAATGACCTTAGCAGTCCTTGCCATTTATCTCCTACTCCTTGTGCTGTGTTTTGTCTTCGGAAATTTTCAGGTTAAACTGTCATTTTAACTTCTAATTCATTATATTTATTTAATATCTTTACAAATAACTGTGACTTGATACCAAATAACTGTGACTTGATACCAAAGTTACGAGGATTTACATTTTCATTGTTGTTTTTTTGAAATGTGAACACTAATGTTATGCCGGTTGTTATGTAGTAGAAGTTTCTTCAGTGGAATTCAACAGGATGCTATTCTTGCAAGACACCTTCAGTGTAGGTCACAGACTATACTCTGCAGTGAATTTCGAGCTTCAAGAAGGATTGTTAAGGGCACAGGATTTTGGAAAGTGTAGACTCTATTCAAAGTTATGCTCAGTAGGCGGAAAAGAATGAGTGAGGTGGTAATGAATTGGAAAAGAATGAGCTGTTTTATGTTGTCAGAGGGAGAGAGGTTTAACAAGAACTGTTGCTGTGTGTTGTGTAATTGTGCATCTCTGCTTATTTATGAGACCTATATTGTATTATCAAAAAAATTTTTAATTGATTTTATGTCTTTCAAATGCAGCAAAAGACATAAAATCCTGGCCATGCATTAAGGCAGGGCTAATGAAGTAATGTTTCAGAGCCTTCCATAAGGGATTGGGGACCTAACGTACAGTCTCCAGCATCCCTTCTAGAAGGAAACAGAGAGTGCACCTTCCCCATGACAGCCAGGCTGCTGGGAGCATGAGCCAATAAAAAAGGAGTCCTCTGGTCTTCATGGTTTCAACTCAAGGTAAGAGGGAAATGGTGCCAGCTACTGATAAATTAAATTTACAGTTTTAGGGACAAGGGATCTTAGGGGCTGGATATTTCAGTTGGAGCTATGAGCTAAAGATTTTGTGAATGTATATAATTTGCAAACAGAATCAATAATTTTGTTCTTCAAGGGAAGAAAGTTTTTGTTTTTTGACAAGTGTGTCTCTTCTTGAAAAAAAGAGTGATGGAGGATTTACACTCCAGGGTGAGACATGCTCCAAGTCAAGAGCACAGTCATTTAAAATGATATTGACAAGAAAGGGATGCCAACAAGAGGCAGCTGTGGATAAGACACCTGTGTGAACTTGGGGGTCCCATGCAACCAGAAAGGAAGAAAGACCAAAGCCACTAATAGGTGGCATGAGGCTGTGGGAGGGATAGAGTTATAAAGAAGGTGTTTAAGAAATGTTGCTGGACCTGGTGTGGTGGCTCATGCCTGTAATTCCAGCACTTTGGGAGGCCGAGGCAGGTGGATCACTTGAGGTCAGGAGTTCAAGACCAGCCTGGCCAACATGGTGAAACTCCATCTCTACTAAAAATAAAAAAATTAGCTGGGTGGTAGCAATGTGCACCTGTAATCCCAGATACTTGTGAGGCTGAGGCAGGAGAATCGCTTGAACCTGGTAGGCAGAGGTTGCAGTGAGCCGAGATGGTGCCACTGCACTCCAGCCTGGGTGACAGAGTGAGACCCTGTCTCAAAAAAAAAAAAAAAAAAAAAAAAAAAAGAAGTGTTGCTGTGTCTTAGGTATGGTAAAGTCTCTTTCATTGCTCCTTTAAGAGTCCAGGGGCAAAGATAGTTGTTAGTTAGTGTTTTCTAAAGAATGTTGAACACCAAAACCTTTTTTAAGAATTGAGTTTCTTGGGTTTCTGATGATCGAGACTTAAAAAGTATGAAGTTTCTCATTGGGATTTATCAAAACAGGGAACAAGTTGATGACAGAATTCTAGAGATAGAAGACTGCAGAACAGCTTTTTATAAAAACAGCTTTATTAAGGTATAGTGAACAAAGAACTGCACATATTTAATGTGTACAATTTGATGAGTTTGGGTTAAACTCCCAGTGGGTACTATCACTACAGTCGGGGTAATGGGCACATCCAACATCTCCCAAAGTTTTCTTACGTTGCTTTGTTTATTATGTTGTTTTGTTTTGTGTGTGTACGTGGTAAGATCTAGCTCCTTAACAAATTTTGAAGTGCACAATACCATATTGTCAACTACAGGCACTGTGTTGTACAGCATATCTCTAAAACTTACTCATCTGACATAATTGAGACCCTATACTCATTCAACAACAACTCCGCATTTCTTTCCTTCTTCTAGCCTGTGGCACTATTTTATTCTCTGCTTCTCTGAGTTTGACTTTTATTGACACCTCATATAAGTGGAATCATACAGTATTTGTCCTTCTGTTACTGGCTTATTTCACTTAGCACACAGTAGCCTCAAGGTTCATCCCTGTCATCACAAATGGCAGGATTTTCTTCTCTTTATGGTTGAATAATATTTTATTATATATATTTACTGCATTTTCTCTATCCATTCATCTGTCAATGGGCATTTGGGTTGTTTCTATATCTTGGCTATTGTGAGTAATGCTGCAGTGAACATAGGAATGCAGATGACTCTTCCAGATCTTGATTTCTCTTCTTTTGGACATATACCCAGAACTTGAATTGCTAGATGCCATGGTAGCTCTATTTTCAACTTTCAGAGTAACTTTCCTACTGTTTTCCATCATGACTGCACGTTCCCACCAACAGTTTACAAGGGTTCCAGTTTCTTCACATCTGACCTACTCATTCTATTTCTTGTTTCGTTTTGTTATAATGGCTATCCTAACAGGTGTGAGGTGATAGTTCACTGTAGACCAGCTTCTTACTGCAGTAAGACAATCTGACATTCAAGTTCATTATAATGTGGTTATCACCTACTTTCTGGCCATTTATGCCTCACCACCCCCGCATGCACAGCCTTCCCTCCTGCCATGTTCGATGACTTGCTCTTCCTGGGCTTCGCTTCCATGGATTGTATCTTGCTTTCCCTGCTGTGAAACACTTATTTATATTTATGTTCATGCCCTTCTTCAGAACTGTGGCATGCTGCAGAATGGTTTTTTCCAGACAGCCATGTGCTTCACTCCCTCACTTCTCCCATGTCTCTGTTTCAATGCCATTCACCCGTGAGGGCTTCCTTCCCCAAGCACCCACGGAGAAGAGCAGCAGAACCTCCCCACCTCCTGCCTTGCTGTTTCTCCACAACACTGGCATCACAAAATATTTTTGTTTGCTTAGTTTTTGTCTTCTCTCCATCCAATGAGTATAAACTCCATGAAACAAGTCCTTCTACCATTTTCCTTTTATACCTCTAGCTTCTGGAACAATGGATACATTTGGTGTTCAGCAAATTATGCTTTAATAAATTAATGAGTGAATCAGAGTTGTGTCCCCTTTAACTTTGTATTTTCCCAATAACTAGCACAGTGTCTGGACTAGTGTATGATCCCAGTGATTATTTGTTAAACAAATAGCTCCCTGGAGAGAGAGTATTATGGTAGGAGAAAAGTTATCTGATGATAAAATGTACCTATTTTTTTAAGGAAGAATTGATCATGTAGAGACAAGAGGTATATACAGTGAGTATGAGTTCTTTATCTGATCACTTGGAAAAGTTCTGGCTTCCCCTCTTTTCAGCTGTGTGACATTCAGCAAGTCAGTTCACCTCTCTGAGTCTCAGTTCCCTCAGATATAAATTAAGCTTTGCTGTGACTATTAAATTAGCACATGTATATACAGCACTTAGAATACTGTGTGACAACACATTGTGAGCACTTAGTAAGTATGAGATGTTATTTTTATATGAGAAAACAATTTGAGAGAAAATGAAAGAAATCAGTATTGTAAAAAGTTTATGAAAACTTTAATAACCTCATATAAAGTGGAAAATTGGTACAAAATATTATATGAGGTCACTTATATAATACATATACATATATACAGACTAGAAAAAAAGAGTATAAATGTTCTGATATGGATTCAAGTGCATAATTTTTTATAGTAGTTATCTTTGGGTGGTAAGACTTTAGGTGGCTTTTTCCATTAATGCTTTAGTGAATTGTCCACATTCTATTTTAATCAAGCAGTGCCTCTATAGTCAGCACAAATAATAAATACTGTAGAAATTGGCTCTTCACTACTTTAAAAAATACTAAAGAAAATGAGTTTTTTTTTGTATTTAAAAAATACTAAAGAAAATAAATACAGTAGAAATTAGCTCTTCACTGCTTTAAAAAATACAAAAGAAAATGAGATGCATTTTCGATTTCACTCTCCCCCAACCTGGCTGCTCGGTTGTTGTCAACCAGGTGAATCCCTAGCAGAATCTGCCGAGTCCGATGTGACTAACACCCAGTGCATTCCTCAGACCCACCCAGCCAGAGCTGGTGGATTTAGCCACGAGGGACTTTGGCACTGAGCTCAGACTTTCTGGTGGCATCGGGCAGTCACAACCTGAATCTTTGTCCAAATTCAACTACTTGGTTAACTTCCATTTAAATAGAAACTTACTTTTGAAAAGTTAGGTTTTCTTCCATTTTTTTTTTTCTCTCACAGCTGTCTTGGCAGCATCTGATTCCAGCCAGGGCAGGAAGTATCTGAGTCAGAGATGGGGTGAAACAGTTTTTCTGGTGCTGTTCCCAGCCCTCTGACAAGGACTGTCTCTCCTGGAGCTTTCTGTCTGCTTCTACAAATAGCTTGTAGAGAGCCAGAGGATGTGTGTAACGGGATTCAACCAAAGCAGTCCTCTGGCCCACCCTTGACTATATTTGAAAGAATGTGAGTCATCAGCATGGGTCCTGTCCTCTTCAGCATCCTCGATGAATTAGCAATTCCCAGAAAGCTACCCCTGAGGGAATGGGAAGAAAAAGAGACCAGAAGCAAGGAGACTGAATTTGCGCCTACACCAGATGATTTTATAAGATGTGTTCAGATAAATATGGCACATTTCCACCCACCCACCATTAAAAAAAAAAAAAAAAGAATCAAAACTTCTAGTCCTAGATTCTGAAGGCACATTTTGCTTCATTAATCTAAATAAGTACCTTAAATGCGAATTGTTCTCTTTTCTTCTCATTCTTTTTTCTTTTCCCTTTATTGTTGGGGTGGTAGCAGTTGGAAGTGTTTGAAATGGTCACACAAATACTTAGCCTCTCTCTTCTGTATTAAAAACGTAGGCAATTCCCTGTTTCTAGATGAAGAGGAGTTAATGTGTATGTGGCTTGAAAAGAACTCACCGTAAGATGAACTGAATACTTTTAACCCTGGCTCTCTATTTAAGGACTTAGACTTGAGTTATCTGTGAGAGGTCGTGAAGCAACTCAACAGATTTGAAGGCTGTGACTGGGAAAAATTGTGTCTTGGTGAAAACAATATTGAATACTCAATTTGCTGAACCAGTATCTAAATCTTAACTTTGGCATTTATGAACTGTGTGATGTGGAGATACTTCTTAACTTCTCTGAACCTCAGTTTTCTAATTTATAGGAATCATCGTGGTGACGTGAGGGTTAGTTATAATGGGTTGAAGTGCCTTTCACATAATAGATACTATACTATTTACCTCTATTGAACATACCTAATCCTCTCGTATAGACATTAAAATTGCTGTAAATAAAAACAGTGAAAATAAAATCTACAATGTGGTAGAGATAAGTTAATAATAGTCATAGTTAAGTATCTAGTGCTCAATTTTGTTTTTAGTAGAATGATATCAAGCGTACATTTAAGTGACCATGTGGTTTTAAATGCTATACCTAACAGCTAGATTCACATGTCTCAAAGTGTGGATTGAGACCCATCTCAATAAGGATCACTGAAGATTCTTTCTAAAAGGCAGATTTCTAGGCCTATCTAAAACCTTCTTGGGTGTGGGGCCCTAAAATTTGCATTTTCCTGTGATTTCTATATACATTATAGTTTAAAAACCACAAATTTGATGACGAAGATTTTTTAAAAATATTTTAAGACAATTATTTAGTATAGCATTATCTGAAAGATAATCTAGTTTTATCTGACAGTATCATAATGTACTCTACTGATATTAATACACATTATATTATAACTATAATTTATTTTTGATGAAACTCATTAGAAGTCATGGATCAGAGTAGTTAAAACCCTAGTTTCTGGCTTGGTGCCAATGCCAGCTGAACTGCCTACCAGCTATGAGACTTTGAGAGAATTTTAACCTTTCATTAAGTTCTAGTTTCCCATCTAGTCTCCATAATAGTTTCTACCCTATAGGATTATTGAAAGGATTGCGTGAGATAACACATCTATAAGTTTTAGACTGTAGACATTAGAGGTTATCATCGAAAGACTTCGTGATTATTATGTAATTCAGAAAGACTCTGGTGGAGATTTGATGAGCATCTTTGAGAATTTTTTTGGCTTGAGGCAAAGAGAGGCAAATCTGGATGGTCCTCATTTTCTTCCCCTTTTAGTATTTTAACAGAAGCTGGCTCAGCAGGTGCAAAATAGCTCAAAGAAAGAAAAAGCTAATTCTAGCTACTGGGCCTCGCATAGTCCCTCCTTCTAGCAAGGTAATTTTTCCATAGTTATATAGTCACATAGATAGTCCCTGCACACACCCCCTACAAATATATAGAAAACTTTAAGGCCGGGCGCGGTGGCTCACGCTTGTAATCCCAGCACTTTGGGAGGCCGAGACGGGCGGATCACGAGGTCAGGAGATCGAGAACACGGTGAAACCCCGTCTCTACTAAAAATACAAAAAAAAAAATAAAATTAGCCGGGCGTGGTGGCGGGCGTCTGTAGTCCCAGCCACTCCGAGAGGCTGAGGCAGGAGAATGGCGTGAACCCGGGAGGCGGAGCTTGCAGTGAGTGGAGATCGCGCCACTGCACTCCAGCCTGGGCGACAGAGCGAGACTCCATCTCAAAAAAAAAAAAAAAAAAAAAAAAAAAAGAAAACTTTAGTTGTGGGAGGGGGTATAAACATAACCATTCTACTGGATCATTTGCCATGATGGATCTATTTTAGCTTTGTGTAACCTAAGCATACCTTTCAATGGGATGGGAGAACTTGGATTATATGTGCTTTATTGTTGCTCTATCATTACAGTTTTCCATATAAAACCCTATTTTTACAATATCTATACTAAGTAACACTAGAAGTCTGTGCTCATGACTCCTTTTCAAGATAACTTTTGTTTTTGATAAAGGGAATTTTGGAGATTAATAAATTAGCATGCAGGAGGTACAATGGAGAGAGTCCCTGGAAGCAGCATCTGTAGTATGGACTGAAGCACAGCAGGATGGGAACAGGGAGATGTGGAGCTGTGTGATGGTGTCAGAAAAGACCTCAAACCCCGTGGGAAGCTCTGAAGATGGGATTGCTCTTCCCCATCTTTGTACCCTTACCCGTACCAAGTCACTTAATAAGAACCTTGCTAGGAAAAGGAATTAATCTTGAGCAAGGCACTCCCCATAGGGTGACAGCTAACAATCTGTTGCTCTTATCTGGCCCATCACTTGGTGAAATTAATAGGTCCTTCACTCCAAAAGGGAGACTTGGCTGGGGTACGACCAGATCCATCCTGCAGTCACATCTAGTCATGATATACTCTCTGAGATAGATAGAGTGGATGTATTCATCCATTTTACTGATAAAGAGATTTAAAAAGTTCATGGGCTTGCCCGAATGCTCACAGTTTATAAGTAGCAGAGCTGAAACTGAAACTTATCTCTTCTGATTTTCAGTTTCTATTTATACATTATCGTTTTAAAATTGCAGAGGTGGATGGAGATATAGTTATGACTATACATGTTTATAAGTCTGAGTGTATTTTATGTCAATAAGTAAGATGCATTCATTTAATAAACATTTCCAAATTGCCTTCTATATACAAAGCCCTAGAAGGAATGCTGGTAATATAGAGAAAGAAAGACACAGTTCCTGTTGTTTAAGGACTCCTGAACTAGTGAAAGGGATAAGTAAGCAACAATTATCACCTTACCAGGTAAGAGCTGTGATAGAGATAGATAGAGTGTGATAGAATATGTAAAAAAGCACAAAATAGCCACTGCCTTTCAGCCCAGATTCTCCAGACACTGGTGATACTCAATCTAGGTTAGAAGAATTATAAGAGAAAGGCAGAAATAATCTGAGTAAAGTCTTGAATTTGCAGAACTACAAATAATCCAGTGTAACTACAGTATCAGATGGTATTTAAGTGGTGAGAGATAAGGCTGAAGAATTGATCAGGTACTGGAGCTTGAAGGACAATGGGAGGTTTTCAATGCGATTTGGAATTTCCCTTGAAGACATGAAGAGCCAATGAAGAAATATTTACTGTAGAGGGGCAAGATGATATCTGAGTTTTAGGAAGATCGCCATGTGGAATGAACCAGAATGGGGGTGAGGCTGAAAGTCGATAAACCAAGTAAAAAAAATGAAGCAATAATCGATATGAGACATAGCAGTGGCCTGAATTTCAGCCTGCTAACTCACATTCACATGGTTTCTCCTTTTTATTAGGATGCGTTAATTAAATTCCCTAGCAAAAGGCAGAGGATCAAGAGCGCTCTGGAGGAAATAGAGGAAAATTCCTTTTGGAAAGAAGAAAGGATGGTGAAAGTGAAAGATGTTTAGTTTTAATAACCTTTAAAACTCATAGCCATGGAGGGCTGTGTGGGTCCTCAGATCATTGCGAGGCCTTGGATGGAGAAATGAGGATAAATGCACAGGGTTACCTCTGAGTGATCACACATACACCCCATCAGTGCCATTTCCCTGCTTGTGAGGTGTGGAATATGGAAAGCCATAGACATCTGCCCTCTCCTGTTTTGTGCAGTTCTCCCAGGCAGGTGTATTCTGCTTGGGGTCCAGCTCACACCTAGGGAACTTTATTTGAATCTTTCTGGTGGAACATTCCTATGATGCAAATCCAAAATGTGCAAGGATGCAGTAGCATTTACTGAGTACCTCAGACATTCCAGTATGGGACAATTTAATACATTTTGTCCCAATGAGCCCTTGCAAAAGTTCACCTATCATTATCATAAAGAAGCTGGTTCAGAGATGATGCCATGTGCCCAAAGAAATACAGCCAATCCATGCCAAGGCGGGGTTCCTCTGTTAGTTCTCACTGACCCCAATGGGCAGGCTCTGCACCGATGTCCAGAGCTGGATTATAAGCTTACGTTGCTCCTGGAGTTACCCAATTCTGTGTCAAGTAAACATAGGCTTTTTGAGCAGAAGCAGCAGCTGTAAAATGCCTCAAGATGGATAGCAACAGGCAATCTACTTTATCTCTAGATTAGCATACGGGTTAAGAGTACAGGTTCTGGAGTTCCACAAACCTGGGTTCAAATAAAAGTTCCTGGACGTTTTACTTGAGAAAATGTATTTAAGGCTCAGTTTTCTCACCTATAGACTAGAATGACCACAGTGTTGCCTCACAGGATTATTTTGAGAAGTTAATGAGTAATTGACTTAAAACACTTGGTAAAATGTCTGGCACATGGTAACTGCTCATAGAGGTGAGCTAATACTAATACATATTACCTTTTCAATTACTTTTCATTTTTCTTATTCTACAACGAAACAATCAGCTCATCAATGCTGTGAATTTACATCAAGAACTGATCTGATTATTTTGGTTAGATGAAATCATTATTTCTTTGAGAAAAATCACCTGCAAAAAACTAACGTTTGTCTCCAATGCATTTTCTCTCCTTTCCTTGATCTTCTGTTTCTGTAATGAGGAACTGATGGGCATTTTCCTGCTCAATTTATTTGGACTCTGTAATTTTCTTTATTGCCTTGCTTTGCCCAATAAACCTTATGAATTTTTTCTTTTTACATTTCCACTTCAGGGTGTTTGGTGCTGTGATGATGAAAAATAAAGCCTGAGTTACAATATGATAGGGCAATAACCATAGAGACTTGCTTCAGTTTTCCTGAGCCTCAATTTCCTTTTAAGTTAAATGAGATCTAGCCTACATATCTCACTCACCACTGTAATGAGGGTCAACAGATACAATGGTGGTAAAATACATTATAAAGCTTAAAGTTCTGTAAAAAATGTAAGATCTTTATTTTATTGCTGTTACACAGCAAGAAAAAACTTCAGATAAAAGTGGTCATGCGCCTATTCTAAGTGCTAGCTCCTACAATAGGGAACTACTGAAGAGCATGTTTTGTCTGAAAGTGACATTACTTTAAAAAGGGTGAGAGAACGATTTCCTTAAAATCTGTGCCTATGTTTTACAGGAAAGGGAGGCAGAGGGCTGACAGTGGTGAGGCTTGGAAACATAATTGATGAAAGACTCGCGTACATGTGGTTTTGGTTAGGCTTGTGCATGTTTAGTTATATAATCAAAAGAAGGAGGAGGCCAGGCGCAGTGGCTCATGCCTGTGATCCCACCACTTTGGGAGGCCGAGGCGGGCAGATCACCTGAGGTTGCGAGTGCAAGACCAGCCTGACCAACATGGAGAAACCCCGTCTCTACTAAAAATACAAAATTAGTTGGGCGTGGTGGCACATGCCTGTAATCCCAGCTACTGGGGAGGCTGAGACAGGGGAATCTCTTGAACCCGGGAGGTGGAGGTTGTGGTGAGCCTAGATCGTGCCATTGCACTTCAGCCTGGGCAACAAGAGTGAAAACGCCGTCTTAAAAAAAAAAAAAAAAAAAAAAGACAGAGGGAAAGGATTGAGGTGGCCATGGGTTTTATCAGACCAACCCTTCCCAGCAATTTTCAGAAAAAAAACAAACAGGAGATTGCATAGAAAGCAGTGGTGACTTCTGTAAAGAAAGGGTTGCAGAAACTCCTGGGGCATCGACACTTTTCACCTCCTCTAATAGATGCTACTCACTATTACCAGCCTCAATTCCTTAATACTCACTCACTGTGTGACCTCGGGGAAGACAGTCTCTGAGCCTTACTCAGCTGTGTGCTGGTAAGTGTTTTGAAAGTATATGTACATATATACACACGTGAGTTTATCATAGATTTTAATGATATAAAAGATGTGTAGCATACATTTTATAAATACAATATACAATACTTTGTAGTATAAATTTCCTGTAGCAGATTGTTAATTGCAGAATCATTTCACTGATTTTTGCCTACTCTTACACTCACAGCTAAACCATGGTTGGGATTGAGTGAGTGACTGTAAATGTAGTTCTGAAATGAATGTTTGTTGCTGTTTAATTTAAATTTACAATAGGATAACAGTGAAACAACAAAGGCACATGTGAGAATTTCACTTATTTATTAGTGAAATAATATCACTAATCACTTAGTGACCTAAGTGACGTTGTTGCCAAATCAAATGATAATTTTTGAGTAATGAAAGAATAGTTTCTGAAAGAATTTTTGTGCTATTCACAATCTAATAGCTGTGAACACATTCCATTTTTTTTTTTTTTTGAGGCAAGGATGGGTCTTACTCTGTCGTCCAAGCTGGAGTGTAGTGTTGTGATCACAGTTCACTGCAGCCTCGAATTCCTGGGCTCAAGCCAGCCTCCCGCCTCAGTCTCCCCAGTAGTTGGGACTGTAGGTGTGTGCCATCATGCCAAGCTAATTAAAATTTTTATGTTCTTCAGGCTGGTCTTGAACTCCTGATTGCTTCAAGCAATCCTCCCACCTTGGCCTTCCAAAGTACTAGGATTACAAGTATGAGTCACTGCCCCTGACCTCCTTCTCTTAAATTTAATCTGCCTCATGAACATTTTCTCCATAATTATCTTAGGTCTAGACAAACAACAAAATAATGAATTAAGCTATAGTTTACATCATTTGCTGATTTTGGGGGTGTAAAAATTCCCACTGTGGTCTATTTCAAGTGACAGTTTGTCCTACTGAATGTGAAGGTAGGGAGAGATGTACAGTATTACATCAATCTATAATCTTTGCACCATACAGTGATAATAACTATAAGTAATTTAAGGACAAAAATATTAGAAAAATGGAAATTGTTAAATTTTGAATATTGCCTTTGTTTTATTATAAAGTATTTAATAGTGAGTTTATATTCTGTGTTTTTAAAGTAATGGTTAAATTCAGCAACCACTTCACAAGATTCCTAGAAATTAAAAATCAGCCATCATGATTTAGTGAAAGTTGACTTGATTTAGTGAAAGTTGACTCCAACACACTACTGGCCTTTAGTGTTCCTTGTTTTGTAAAGCGGATGACCAGATTTTGAAAATGTATGCAAAATGCTTGGTATACTCTCTCCAATTTTTAAATGGCATTTTTTCATTAATTCAGTATACCTTTTTGTGTCTTGATTTTGTTAGCATTAACAAAAACCCCTTGCGAATTTCTCTGCCATGTAATACCTTGTAGGATTCAGAAGTGGCATACTGAAGTCTTTCTGAATATGAATGCTCAGACATCACATAAGAGATTTATGCTTACAGAAAATGTAGATTATTACACAATAAGTAAATCCACTTTTCTGGTCTCTGCAATACACATTTCCGCAGGCATTAGAAGGCTCTGTCTTTAAAGAACAATCTCAAGAACATGCTTTTTATCCCCACTTGCCTCATTTCATTTTTCCCATTAGCAGCAATTTAAAAATTCTTCCAGACTGCAGCTCTCATTGTGCCTTTTTACTTTACTGCAGAGTAGGTCTTTATTCTCTTTACTCTGAAGCTTTAATATTTGAAATTGGTCTCATAAATTAAAAAAGAACACTCATATGGATGATTATTTTAAAACTCAATCAAAAAGTTTTTTTTTCTTATTCTTTTTTGAGGGCAGTGGAAGAGTAATGGATAAATGTATAATCAACTCACATAAAATTCGACAAGTGGATATTTTATGATACTGCCTTCTGGGAATCCAAATAGCACACACTTTTTATCATAACAATTCAGTCCAATTCCGTGACTAAGGGAGAAGAGCACAGCACATTTAAGAACCAGTTGTAGGGACCTGACAACATCTTGCTGCCAACAGCAAAGCTGAAATGCAGAATCCCAGCCTGAAACAGGGACATGGGGCTTTATGAGTTCATACACATGGGGATTTTAATGGGAGCAGCTATTTGGATATCTTCTTTGTCTCTCCCATATGCTCAGTTGAAGAGCTGGAGAATGAGGTCGTATAAATTTAGAATGTACCAAGTAGCTAAAATCGCTGAGTCACCTATACACTTTGGCCATCACTTATCTAAGGTAGTTTCTGGCTAAAAAGCCCTTGGAACATCCACTTTGGAGATTTTCAGCAGTCAGAACTGTTTGTAGCTTGTCCGATGAAACATTTGCCAATTCAGATCCAAAGGCTGTATTGGGAGAAGTGTAGTTAAATTTGGTACATTTCTAAATTGGAACACAACAGGTTTATCACAGCTAAACCCAACCTCAGAAATGAGGAATGAATTTGCTCCTTTATTTACCAGATTCTGTTTGATGTTGGCATTAAATAAGTAGAGGCAAGAATTGGCAGGCCTGTGAAGCAAAAGACATGGATCGGAAAGCAACAAATTGAATTCAAGGGTCCCATAAGAAAAATTGTGATAGGAATGCCAACTGTAACATGGGATGACATTAAAAAGCAATGGAGGCCAGGCATGGTGGCTCACACCTGTAATCCCAGCTTTGGGAGGCTGAGGTGGGCAGATCACCTGATGTAAGGAGTTCGAGTCCAGCCTGGCCAATGTGGCGAAACCCCACCTCTACTAAAAAGACAAAAATTAGCCAGGTGTGGTGGTGCCCGCCTGTAGTCCCAGCTACTTGGGAGGCTGAGGATGGAGAATCGCTTGAACCCAGGAGGTGGAGGTTTCAGTGAGCCAAGATCCCACCACTGCACTTCAGCCTGGGTGACAGAGTGAGACTCTGTCTTGACAAACAAAGAAAAAAAGCAATGGAAGAAGCAGATAAGAACGCAGGCCTCTTGATTCCAGTAGAAGTTATCCCACTTCAATAAGGCAGTAATTACTGAATTTGAAAATCGAACCTTAGAGCCACACTGAAGACAGGAATCAAAAATCAAGCTTTTTCTAGTCCTGTGAAAAGTGATGTTGATACTTTAAGAGGAATCATGTCGAAACTGTAGATTGCTTTGGGCAGTATGGCCATTTTAATGTTATTGATTCTTCCAATCCATGAGTGTGGGATGTTTTTCCATTTGTTTGTGTCATCTACTATATCTTTTAGCAGTGCTCTTCTTGTAGAGATCTTTTACCTGGGTTAAATGCATTCCTAGGTATTTTATTCTGTTTGTGGCTATTTTAAATGGGATTGCATTTTTTTGTTTGGCTCTCAGATTGAATATAATTGGTATATAGACATGCTACTGATTTTTGTACATTGATTTTGGTATCCTGAAATTTTACCAAAGTTGTTCAACAGTTTCTGGAGCCTGGAACTCATGGCTGATGGCTGATTGGTGAAGGCTTTAGGGTTTTCTAGGTATAGATTTATATCATCTGCAAATTAACCAAAATAGCATGGTAGTGGTACAAAAACAGACACACAGACCAATGAAGGAGAATAGAAAACCCAGAAATAAAGCCATATATCTACAGCCATCTGATCTTCAAAAAAGTCAACATACTCTCTATTCAATTAATAGTGCTGGAATAGCTGGCCAGCCATATGCAGAAGAATAAAACTGGACCCCTACCTTTCAGCATATGCAAAATTAACTCTAGATTAATTAAAAATTTAAACTATAAGAATCCTAGAAGAAAACCTAGGAAACACCATCCTGGACATCAGCCTTGGGAAATAATTTATGACTAAGTCCTCAAAAGCAATTACAACAAAAACAAAAATTGACAAGTGGGACTCAATTAAAGTAAATAGCTTTTGCACACAAAAGAAACTTTTAACAGAGGAAACAAAACCTACAGAAGAGGAGAAAATTTTTGCAAATGTTGCATCTGACAAAGATCTAATATCCAGAATCTATAAGGAACTTAAACAATGAACAAGCAAAAAATAAATAACTCCATCAAAAAATGGGCAAAAGACATGAATAGACACTTCTCAAAAGAAGTCATGGCTGGGCGCAGTGGCTCACGCCTGTAATCCCAGCACTTTGGGAGGCCGAGGCAGGCAGATCACGAGGTCAGGAGATTGAGACCATCTTGGCTAACACGGTGAAACCCTGTCTCTACTAAACATACAAAAAAAAAAAAAAAATAGCCAGGCATGGTGGTGGGCACCTGTAGTCCCAGCTACTCAGGAGGCTGAGGGAGAGAATGGCGTGAACCTGGGAGGTGGAGCTTGCAGTGAGCTGAGATTGCTCCACTGCACTTCAGCCTGGGTGACAGAATGAGACTCCCTCTCAAAAAAAAAAAAAAAAAAAGTCATACAAGTGGCCAAGAAACATAAAAAAATGTTTCACATCACTAATTATCAGAGAAACACAAATCATAACCACCATAAAATATCATCTCTCACCAGTCAGAATGGCTACTATTAAAAAGTCAACAAACAACAGGCTTGTGAGGCTGCAGAGAAAAGATAACACTTATACACTGCTGGTGGAAATGTAAGTTAATTCAGCTACTGTGAAAAGCAGTTTGGAGATATCTCAAGGAACTTAAAACAGGACTACCATTGAACCCAGCAATCCCGTTACTGGGTATATATTCAAAAGAAAACAAATTATTCTACCAAAAAGACATATGCACTTGTATGTTCATTATAGCACTATTCGCAATAGCAAAGTCATGAAATTAACCTAGGCGACTGGATAAAGCACATGTAGCACATATACACCATGAAACACTACACAGCCATAAAAAAGAATAAAACCATGTCCCTTGCAGCAACATGGAGGCATCAGGAGGCCATTACCCTAAGAGAATTAGTGGAGAAAGAGAAAACCAAGGCCCGCATGTTCTCACTTGTAAGTGACAACTAAATATTGGGTACTCATGGACATAAAGATGGGAACAATAGAAACTGGGAACTACTGGAGGTGAGAGGGAGAGAAGGAAAGGGTTTTAAAACTATTAGGTACTCTGCTAAGTGACAGGAGCATTCAGACCCCTAAATCTCAGCATCACACAATATATTCAGACAACAAACCTGCACATGTGCCCCCATATCTAAAATAAAATTTGAAAGAAATAGTTGAATTAGCCCTGAAATAAATAATTGAAATATCCTGAATTATAACAGGACATTTCAGTTTCCGTGTCCCATTTACATTTTGCAGTTCAGTGTCTGCAGAGTTACCTTATTTACCCATCTGATGTCCTTGAATAGGACCACAGGCCTGTGCAGAAGAAGGGAGGGTGAACTGGTATCTATTTCAGAGGACAGGCTCATGGTGCACAATGTACTACCAGTCAGCAGAAGTCTCAGGTTTTTCCAAGAGGCACCACTGCAGCCAAAGGCCATCTGAGAAAATCTCCCAGGAGGAGCTTTTTCTCCTGGATGTCCAGAACCTTGCATAAGAAATCAGACAGGAGGTGTAGTTCAAGCTGAGCAGCAGCAAGCACAATGGAAAGTGAGGGGAGCTGGTTTGTTTTCATGGGAGGTGTCTATAATGTAATAGAAATTGTCTAGAGGGTAATAGATTTCAAACTCTTTTCTCCTCCCCTCTGTCACCTTTAAGAATGTGGAGTCCTATTCAGGATTCAATTATTTTTCATAGATCATAATAGAGCAGAATGATTTGAAACCCTGGTTGCCCACTGTCTTCCTCACCTACCCGGGCCTTCCAGAGTATTTTTGCAGAAATCTGGGGATCGTGGAAATACAAGGTGAAAACTGCAGAGCTGGATGATCTCTCAATTTTGTTACATCATGAGTATTCATGAGTTCATGAAGATCACATGCGGAAGCCAACCTCCAGTTGAGTCTTCTGGCTGCCCTCAGATTGGCTCCTTTATTCCTCACTGCCTCTACCCATGTGTCCACCCACAGTAGTAAAGTCAGTTAAGGCCAAGTTTCCAGTCTCAGGAGACACATGACTGAACCTCACAGCCTTGCTTTGGTTTGGGGGAAATGACCTTAGCTTTGGGCTCCCGGTCCAGATTTATAAATGGAAGCTGAGAGTTGGCTCTTTGGGGAGACCTAACAAAACACTCTTCACTTTAGCATTGTTCAGACTCTAGTCATCTGAAAAGCTCTGTCCACGTCTCCATTTTGTATGGCACTCCCTCTTGTTTACTTTGTTTCTATCACTATGGTCTTCCTTCACTCCCTAAAACTAGATCACCTTTGCATCCCAAGGCCTTTGCATATGTTGTTCCCGCTGCATGCAATGCTCTTTCCTTGGGTCTTCCCCAGGTTAACATCTACTTCTTGATTCAAACTTCATCTTAGATGTTCCTCTCCCAGGATATACTTCTCTGACCTTTTAGTCCACATGGAACCAGTCTATTGCTCATACTTACGGTGAAAGGCAGCTCTCATTCATGGCCCTTAAGCCAATTGGGAATTACAACTAGCAAACTTACCATGGCAAATAATCCAGCTGATTATTTGATAAATATTTGCTTTCCTTCCTAGACCAGGGATTGGAAAACTACAGCCCTCGGGTCAAATCCAGCTCACCATCTGTTTTTGCAAAATTAAGTGTTACTGGAACATAGCCACGTTAACTCATTTGCATATTGTTCATAGCTGCTTTCACACTGTAACAGCAGGGTTAAGTAGTTGCAACTACCCACAAAACTAAAATACCTGGCTCTTTAGAGAAAAGCTTTGCCAACACTTGCTCAAGACCATAAGCTTCTTAAAAACAGGAAATATGACCATATTGCTCATCATTTTGTCCCGCTGCAGCTAACCCAGTTCCTGACATATATTCCTGGCTCAATAAGTATATTTTTAATGAATGAATCAATGAGTGATTCACAAACACATTAGTTATATATGTGGAATATAGTCAGAATTACACGGTAGAAAATTGCATCAACAATATAGGAAAGAAAGCCCTGTTTTTGAATGGCATTTTTATTTTTTAAATATTCACCATTATCAAAATAAAAAATGAGAAATAGAAAATGTATTGGTGAATGATTTAATATTCAATGATATTAGAGTTGGACAAATCAAAATAACAACTAATGTTGTGTAGAATTAAAACATAAAATCGTGATCAACCATCCAAAGCAAGTATTTCCATGCAACTAATATCCTCAAATTGCCCACCAACAATTCAGCCTTTTTAAATGAGGCATGTAACTAATAGATTCTATTTTTTAATACTATTACAAAATATGACTTGTTTCTGGTTGATTTAAAAATATTTTATTTGTTGCACAAATGGCCTAAAATATATATAAAACAATCATATTGCTAATTTTGCTATTCTGTGAGACGGCATGCATTTTTTCCTCTAGGGACAAAAAATACAGTATGAATTGCCTCCTTGGTAGATAATTTCTAGCGTTTGACTATAAATTGATACATTAAATACACACAGAGAGACATATGTTTAGAGGGTATTATTTTGCTTCATTTTTTAACTTAGTTTAAACATTTATTTTTTGCTGGTTTTGTAGAACAATAATCAATGCACAGATTAGGGGCTGGGATGGAGTGGGGAGTCTTTGATGGTATATTGACAGTTTCCTGCTTGGCGACATCCTCAGCCTTTCACAAGGCCACAAGTAATTTACGATGGCAATAAAGACCTGAATATTTTTCTGTATTCAAGGTAGCTGCTTGCTTCCAGAAGAAGCATAGCCCTGCTTTTGAATGTGATCCACGTAGTAGATGTGGAAGACAGCCCTTAGAAAGAGAGGCCATTAGATCAGGAAGCAGCTGTCTGGCAGCCTCTGTTCATATTCAGCAGCCATTCCTGAGACGTGACTGTCACTGCTAAGCAATTTCCCAGGGCCTTGTTCGTTTGGCACACTAGACAAAGCCAGTCTTGGCTCGGTATATCTCAAAAGGCAGGTCTGTACCATAGCAGATTAGTGCACAGGCTTATCTCAATTCAAAAGCTGCTTCTGCCACTGAGTAACTGCTTGGGGCAAGTGCCTGGACCTGGCTGTGCCGCAGTCTCTTCATCTGTGCAGGTGGAGGAAATAAAGCAACCTGTAGAGAAAATGGTTGGAACCATCTCAGGCACACAGTAAGCACTCAATAAAGGAGCTATCACTATTAGCTTTTTTTAGATCAGACATACATTTTTTAATTTATTTATTTATTTATTATTATTTTTTTTCTTGTTCATCATTATTTTAACTTTTCTAAATAAAAAACAGAACAATGTATTTTTTAAAAAGTGCCAGAGCAGCAGAGGATTTGAAATAACAGATTAGATATTATTTCATTTAATACATTTTTTAAAGGCAGCTAATTCCTTTGCCAAGTTGGGGAGATGGGAGAATGGGGGGATAAGGCGGAGTGAGGGTAGAGGTTAAGAGGGAAGGGCCTTAACCTTAAATGGAAGAAAGGGAAACAGGATTTTTTTTACATCAAACTTCTCTGAAACTGTAAAGTTTCAAACTTAGACATCATCATTACTCCAGAAAGTCATGGAAAGGCAAAGCATAGTTGAGCTAAACTAGCTGTGATCTCCAATAAGACTACCAATATTGTGTAAATAACACCTAGTTGACAATGAGTTGGAAGATCAGTATCATGAGTAGATGTCAATCACAGGTCAGGTTAGGTTACCCAGAGAGGTTATGGTTGAGTCATCATTGAAGCATACTAGGTACATAGTCCCAAGCTCTACAGGGCTTCCAAAGCATTTAGGTAAAGAACGAGACCAGCCTAGGAGCAAGCCCATCTCAATTCAATGTGATTACCTCTTATAGTAGCTCTGTTCCCCAGTAACAGAGGTCAAATTCTTTTTTTTTTTTTTTTTTGGAGTGTAAATTAGATTAATTTTTTTTTTTAAATTATACTTTAGGTTTTAGGGTACATGTGCACAATGTGCAGGTTTGTTACATATGTATCCATGTGCCACGTTGATTTCCTGCACCCTTAACTCGTCATTTAGCATTAGGTATATCTCCTAATGCTGTCCCTCCCCCCGCCCCAAACCCCACAACAGTCCCCGGAGTGTGATGCTCCCCTTCCTGTGTCCATGAGTTCTCATTGTTCAATTCCCACCTATGAGTGAGAACATGCGGTGTTTGGTTTTTTGTCCTTGCGATAGTTTACTGAGAATGATGTTTTCCAGTTTCATCCATGTCCCTACAAAGGATATGAACTCATCCTTTTTTATGGCTGCATAGTATTCCATGGTGTATATGTGCCACATTTTCTTAATCCAGTCTATTGTTGTTGGACATTTGGGTTGGTTCCAACTCTTTGCTATTGTGAATAGTGCTGCAATAAACATACGTGTGCATGTGTCTTTATAGCAGCATGATTTATAGTCCTTTGGGTATATACCCAGTAATGGGATGGCTGGGTCAAATGGTATTTCTAGTTCTAGATCCCTGAGGAATCTCCACACTGACTTCCACAATGGTTGAACTAGTTTGCAGTCCCACCAACAGTGTAAAAGTGTTCCTATTTCTCCACATCCTCTCCAGCACCTGTTGTTTCCTGATTTTTTAATGATGGCCATTCTAACTGGTGTGAGATAGTATCTCACTGTGGTTTTGATTTGCATTTCTCTGATGGCCAGTGATGATGAGCATTTCTTCATGTGTTTTTTGGCTGCATAAATGTCTTCTTTTGAGAAGTGTCTGTTCATGTCCTTTGCCCACTTTTTGATGGGGTTGTTTGTTTATTTCTTGTCAATTTATTTGAGTTCATTGTAGATTCTGGATATTAGCCCTTTGTCAGATGAGGATTTATTTATTTATTTTTGAGACAGAGTCTCACTCTGTTGCCCAGGCTGGAGTGCAGTGGCGTGATCTTGGCTCACTTCAACCTCCGCCTCCCGGGTTCAAGCAATTCTCCTGCCTCAGTCTCCTGAGTAGCTGGGATTACAGGTGCCCACCACCACGCCCAGCTAATTTTTGTATTTTTAGTAGAGATGGGGTTTCACCATGTTGGTCAGGCTGGTTTTGATCCCCTGACCTCGTGATCCACTTGCCTCGGCCTCCAAAAGTGCTGGGATTATAGGCATGAGCCACCGCGCCTGGCAAATTTTACTTATTTTTAAAAAAATTTTTGGGGTGCATAGTAGGCGTATATATTAATGGGGTACATGAGATGTTTTGATCCAGGCATGCAATGTGAAATAAGCACATCATGGAGAATGGGGTATCCATCCCCTCAAGCATTTATCCTTTGTGTTACAAACAATCCTATTATGCCATTCGTTATTTTAAAATGTACAATGAAGTTATTATTGACTTAGTCATCTTATTCTGCTATCAAATAGTAGATCTTATTAATTATTTCTATTTTTTTTTGTATCCATTAACCATCCCGACCTTCCCCCATCCCCCCACTACCCTTCTCAAGCTCTGGTAACCATCCTTCTACTCTCTTGGTCCATGAGTTCAATTGATTTGATTTTTAGGTACCTCAAATAAGTGAGAACATGTGATGTTTGTCTTTCCCTGCCTGACTTATTTCACTTAACATAATGACCTCCAGTTCCACCATGTTGTTGCGAATCACTGAACCTCATTCTTTTTTTATGGTTGAATAATACTCCATTGTGTATATGTACCACATTTTCTTTATCCATTCTTCTGTTGATGGACACTTAGGTTGCTTCCAAATCTTAGCTATTATAAACAGTGCTGCAACAAACATATGAGTGCAAATATCTCTTTAATATACTGATTTCCTTTCTTTGGGATATATACCCAGCAGTGGGATTGCTGGATCTTATGGTAGCTCAATTTTTAGTTTTTTGAGGAACCTCCAAACTCTTCTCCATAGTGGTTGTACTAATTTACATTCCCGTCAACAGTATATGAGGGTTCCCTTTTCTCCACACCCTTGCCAGCATTTGTTATTGTCTACCTTTTGGGTATAAGCCATTTTAACAGGGTGAGATGATATCTTATTATAGTTTTCATTTGCAATTCTCTGATGATCAATGCTATTGAGCACATTTTCATATGTCTGCCATTTGTATGTCTTCTTTTGAGAAATGTCTATTCAAATCTTTTGCCCATATTTTGATCAGATTATTAGATCTTTTTTCTGTAAAGTTGTTTGAGCTCTTTATATATTCCAGTTAGCTTTAAAAACAGAATTAAATAGGTTGGGTGCAGTGGCTTTCGCCTGTAATCCCAGCACTTTGGGAGGCCAAGGCAGGCGGATCATGAGGTCAGGAGATTGAGACCATCCCGGCTAACACGGTGAAAACTCGTCTCTATTAAAAATACAAAAAATTAGCCAGGCATGGTGGCAGGCGCCTATAGTTCCAGCTACTCGGTAGGCTGAGGCGGGAGAATGGCATGAGCCCAGGAGGCGGAGCTTGCAGTGAGCCAAGATGGCACCACTGCACTCCAGCCTGGGCGACAGAGTGAGACTCCGTTTCAAAAAAAAAAACAAACAAAACAATAACAACAACAAAAACCCAGAATTAAATAGTTTGAGTTCCTTATATATTTATTGTTAGCTTTTAAACAGAATTTCTGAGGCAACCTTCTTTCCTAACTGAGAAAGCTTATGAGGACAGATGTCTTTTCCCACGAGGTTGGGCTTTACATTCATATTTGTGCTTATTCATGTTCTAATTCATAGGTTTCATCTAATTATTCAACATGATTAAATAATTACTCAGCCTCAGGTTATTCTAAGAACTCAGTGATGCTCAACTACTCTCCAGCAAGATCTTTGGTACAAAAACGTTTCCATGGTTCAGCTTTCGTGCTGAGCCATAGGAAGAATGTTCCTCTTCCCTTGACTATGAAAAGGGAAAGAGAAATAGCATTTCTTGACGACCTAGCTATATGCCAGATGTTGGGTTAACTGATTGCACTTTGCTGATATGATTCATGAAGTCCTCATGATAACCAAACAAAGCAAGGGTTGAAATCTCTCTTTGACATATGGATGAACTGAGGTTTGGGAAGATAAGATATTTTTCTAAGTACTACAATGGGGCAGAATTCAAACCTGGTCTATCCTCCCTCTGCTTGTTATTTGTGTATATGAGAAGCTAATGATTTATCATGAACTTTCCCTGTTTCACAACATAAGGTTCTTGCAAGCAGGGGCAGGACATGTTTAGTTTGCCTAGAAACTTAACTTGATTGCTGTCTCCAGTTGCCTTATCGGGTATCCCAGAATATTCAATTCATTCTTAGGCTAGAGACAGACCTGCAAGTGACTTTAAATAGCAAACATCGTTTCTGTTCAGAAATTGGATTGCCAAAACTTGTTTTAATGTGAAATCCTTTCTCCTCCTACAGCTCCTTCTTTCTTCTACCATTTCTCTTTCTCCTTCATTGCCTCCTCTGCTTACAGCCAGAATCCATATCCTGTTCCAAAATGCCTGTTCCAAACTCCCATCACTAAAGTTTAGGTAAGAAGGCCTTCCTCCCCAAACCATTGGCTCTGGGATAGGGTGTGGGGAGAGGCACTGACAGATTCCACAGCCGTCTCTAACAATCCTCTTTCAAAATTCTCTCTCTTTAACTTCTTCAGTGGTTATATAGCCTCAAACTGGACCAGGGGACTCTGTCTGGGGAGTCCAAGAGTTGTGAAACTAGTTCTAGTTCATTTGTTTTGGAAATCTGCAACCTCCAGTGAGTGTGCAATGTCTACTGTACCTTGACACCCAGTGAAGAAATCAATTTTAACATCATGTCAACACATGCAACCCACTTGCAGTTTTGTCATTTGCTTTGACCCTTGTATTTGGAGACCCAGAATCTTCCCTAAGTCCTGTTCTCATTGGAACTTTCAGGTTTTCTTCATCATGGGTTGGGGAGCCACAGGGAAGTCTAGCAGGGGCCTCCATGCCTGAGTTCATGAACAGAGCTTGTTCCAAAGACCGAGTGTTTGCATACAAGGTTAGAGATACTTTAGGCTTAAAGGAAAATGTGTGTCTTAGATTGATTTCCAGACTGGGCCCCCAAGTTTAAGTAGATGGCCAGATGGATAGGAAGGCTTCTAATAAAAGAATATGACAACGGCACAAAAGAGGAATGGCATTATCCTGTGCATAAAGAACTAAGTATGCACACCCCTGTGTCTCTATGCATCTGTTTGTTGCACTACGACAAATAATCAGAAGAGAACCATGAAGGGTCAAAATTCCTCAAATACCTGAAGAGTGGAGCAGCAGCAGGAACCCCCTAATTCCTGAGCAGACAAGCTGGCATTTGAACTGTATCCTGGGACTCCCAAGAGGCTGGTGATAAAATCAGAAGAAGGGAAAATGATTACAAGAAAGGTTAGCATCCACAGAACTTGGGAGAGACCTATTGGAATTCCCTGAACAATCTGGGAGAAATCCAAGGGCATCCAGGGTTCATTCTGTTCTACAAGTAGGGGCTGATCTAGGATAGTAATTGGGACACCACTGTGCTAGGTCTGGCAGGACCAGCATGCCTGGATAAATAAGAGGTAGACCCATATGCCATTCCCCACCTTCCTCTAAACCTTCTCAAGTCCAATTCACTCCTGCTTCTAGGACGCTCTTTGTGGCAGAGAGAACAGGGAACGACAGCCCACCAAGAAGGCCCAGAGCCCTCATTCTTTCAGCCTTTGCACCCCAAGGAACCTGGAGGACACACCCATTCTACCATCCCTGGTTGCTTGCATAAGAGTCTGACCTCAGCTAATGATGGTTCTTCTAATCCATAAGGACCTGAGGGAGGACCGGAGGACCTCCAGTGGACAAGGGCCACTCTTTGAGACAATGGTCAAAGGAAAAAGACTAAATAATCGCACTTTCTTAGGTGGGTTTGTCCTGGTGGGTTTAAGCCCACAAGAACCTCCAAATTGAGACTGATTCACCTGGTTATAAAATCATGATAATTCCTACTTCAAGATGGCAATGAGCCACATTCCACTATATTCTGCAGGTTTGGTGTGTTCTGATTTGGCCCAAACCTGCAGGTTAAGTGAATGTTGTTGTTAGGAGTTAAACAGAGTCAGAGATTGGAATCCTAAGGCTGATGGAGGCCGAAGCTACCATCAGTCCTTCCCAATAAGGCCACCCTTTCTGATGGCTTAGAATTCAAATCATGGAGGCTTCTAACAAAAAGGATCTATTTTTTGTCCAAGGTTGCTTAGAGCTGTTCTTATTCACACCTTCATCTAACATATGAGGATACAATTTAGAGGGATAAATTGGCTCATCCACTCTAACAGAGAAGGTTAGGGACAGAGCCACAAGTCCAACACTCCTGGAAACACTGAGCCCACCTTACCACCCTCCAGGAATAGTACCCGGTACAAAAAGCAAAGGCCTCAGCTACGGTTCCTAAACGAGACTCTGCAAGAACCATGGGTTTCCCAATGGAGTTTCCCACAACTCATTTAAAGCAAGGAAGAAAAACTCAGCAGAAACAACTTGAAAACAAAGAATGCCCACCCCAAAGCCTCTGAGCCCCAATGCTGAGGCATGCTTACAGCTTTTAAGCTGTAAGCTTTTTTTTTGTTTTGTCAAAGCAAAACAAAAATATTCCACAACCTCCATGTCTGAGAGCTACTTATTCAGCAAGTCCTGCTGCTTCTCATCTCCAATATCTAAATCTGTGGGATTTGCACTGATTAAACGTGGGCGGCTCAGAGCGTTCTTCTCCGTGGCAGGCTGTTGCACTTCATGCAGCTCAGCTCAAAGAGACACTTCCACGTTTAGCTTACATGTTCCCTTCCCTAATTTGTTTTATTACTCCCAGACTCATTTCTTGATACCTGATACTCTGTCCACTTATGTGTTTCCTGTCATTAGCCAGAGCCCCGGGAACTTTCATCACTTTCTCCAGAGCAAAGGGGAGTTCGTGTCTCTCCTTCCAATTATTGCTGCGAGTTTGAGAATGTCATCTTTTGCCCTTTTCAGAAGCAGAACTTTCTGCAAAGGACAAGACATTTGTAACAGGATGTCTGGTGCAGAAAAAAAACTCATGGGGGATCAGAGTGAAGTGACTTGTGGATGGGGGTGAACATCACCAGGATGGCAGTGCTTTCCCTCTGTACCCCATTCCGTGATTAATGGATACACTCTGTGGACCGATGAGGTGAATCCCAAAGGTCAGCCTAAAGTGACATTTTTTTTGGGTCACAGCTTGAAAGCAAGTTTTATTTAACAAATAATATAAAAATATGCTTTAGTTAAAGCCCTTTCTTTTCTGCCTGATTAAGACAGAAAACATCACATTTCCGATCACCTTATTTTCTTAGGTACTTAAATCGTTTTCTTTTTTCTTCCTAACAATAGGCATGGCTCAGCCTGTTCCTGTCCCTGAGGGACTCTTAAAGCAACTAGGAAATTATAATTTAAGCGTAATCTAATTCAAACTGCAGTCATTACACTCGGCTTAAATAAGGATCTTGCCATCATTACATGTTATAATTATGTCACCACAAGCTATATAATTCCAATTAGATGATGATTACATGCCATATATTAACATTGTGTAACTAGACATAACCATATGTTTATACGTGGATTTAATTACCTTCTTTAAAAATCCTATTGAAGAAGATGTATGTGACACATTTTTAAAAGAGGAAAAGTAGCAAGGAAAAACTTGTTCAAGTAAATATATAAAATCAATCATATGGAGGAAATGTAAATAATTGAAATAGGCTTTTGAATTAGCATTTGTTGATTACCCTGGCTTCGTGCTTTTGTTTGTAAAAATCATATAATAATATTATGAAAGTTCAAAAGATTCAGGTAGATCGGCCGTAAGCTCATCGCCAGAACCCAATTCCTCTCCAGGTCCAGTTCATATCCACATACATCTGTGAGTGCCTGTGGTTATAACAACTCACAAAATGTTGGTTCTGCATTTTCATATAACTTGTCATAAATGATTCCTTTCTTATGTATTGCCTCATGTCCATCATGCACGCTATTAACAGCAGTATGGTGTATTGATTGAGAAAGCACTGATACCAAAATAAGGCACCCTGGCGAGCTGAGTGCAGTGGCTCACACCTGTAATCCCAGCACGTTGGGAGGCCAAGGCAGGCAGATCACCTGAGGTCAGGAGTTCGAGACCAGCCTGGCTAACATGGCGAAACCCTGTCTCTACTAAAAATACAAAAAATAGCTGGGCATGTTGGTGGGCACCTGTAATCCCAGCTACTTGGGAGGCCGAGGCAGGAGAATCACTTGAACCTGGGAGGTGGAGGTTGCAATGAGCCTAGATCACGCCATTGCACTCCAGCCTGGGCAACAAGAGCAAAACTCTGTCTCAAAGGGGAAAAAAGAAGACTCCCTGGCTTGGTGGCCTTGATTAATGGACTTAACTTGTTTGTGCCTCAATGGTCCCATCTGTTAAATGGCAATAGTGAGCATCTACCTCATAAGGTTACTGTGAAAATGAAAAATGTTATTATATGCAAAATGCTTAGAAAAATGATTCAAAGGAGAAATTCAGTAAAGGTTAAGTAGGGTTGTGGTGGTGGATGTCTCTAGCCAGTTGAGAGCCATAGTTTACTTGATTCATTTCCTATTTGCTGGCAACATTAATATCTCCAAATTCTGATATTGTCAGTAAGGCTTGGGTACATATTTTTGTGTACGTAAATTTCTCTTTCTTTGAATTTCTCTGGGCAAATTATCTGTTGAACATCAGAAATACATCCATGTAAATCTCTTTTAATGTCCCCTTCCCAGGACATTGCCCAGTTTTTAAAAATAATCAGCTCAGCATAAAAAAACAATGGAAAGAAATTTGTGTTTACTGCTTTATTTTTAAAAATATTTCCAATAAGCAGCAAAAAACATAACATTTTCTTTGTGCAAACCTCTATTTCTCCCTCCTCATGCACACCCCCACCCCCATCGTAACCTCAAAGTCTCCTTTCCCACCAAAGCCCTTCTTCTCATTGCCCATACAATTCAGTCCACTGAAGCTTGCGTTATCACCTCCTCCCATCTTACCAATAACTTTCTGGTCTTTCTAAGTTTAGCAATTACCTTGTTTGCATCTAATATGAGTGCAGGAGATTATCTACCAAAGGCTCATGGGAGGGGGTCACAGGAGGGGTGGGAGGAGGCTGAGAAGCAAAGGGGTATTCTTCTTAATGCAGGGTAAAAGAGAACAGGAGCATTAATAAATCTGTCATCTATCTATCTATCTATCTATCTATCTATCTATCTATCCATTGTCTATCTATCCCTACCTATATATATCCATATATCTATATGTATACCTATATATATCCATATATCTATCTATCCCTGCCTATATATATCTATATCCATATATCTATACCTATACCTATATCTATCTATCTATCTATCTATCTATCTATCTATCTATCATCTATCTATTCATCCATCCCTACCTACATATATCTATATCCATTTATCTATACCTATATCTGTATCTATCCTCTATCTATCTATCCATCCCTACTTACATATGTCTATATCCATATATCTATATCTATACCTATATCTGTCTATCTATGTCTATCTATGTATCTATGTATGTATGTATGTATCTATCTATCTATCTACTCATCTATCCCTACCTACATATATCTATATCAATATATCTATGCCTATACCTATATCTATCATCTATCTATCTCTACCTATATATATATCTATATTCATATATCTATACCTATACCTATATCCATCTATCTATCATCTATCTATCATCTATCTATTCATCCATCCCTACCTACATATATCTATATCCATATATCTATGCCTATACCTATATCTATCATCTATCTCTACCTATATATATCTATATTCATATATCTATACCTATACCTATATCCATCTATCTATCATCTATCTATCTATCATCTATCTATTCATCCATCCCTACCTACATAGATCTATATCCATATATCTATAACTATACCTATATCTATCTTCTATCTATCTATCTATCCCTACCTATATATATCTGTATCCATATATCTATACCTATACCTATATCTATCTCTATCTATCTATACATCCCTACCTACATATGTCTATATCCGTATATCTATGCCTATACCTCTATCTATCATCTGTCTATCCATCTCTACCTATATGTATCTATATCCATATATCTATACTTACATCAATCAATCTGTCTATTCATCCTATTCATACATCCCTATCTACATATATCTATATCCATATATCTATACCTATACCTTTATCTATCTGTTATCTATCTATCTATCTATCTATCTATCTATCTATCTATCTATTCATCCATCCCTAGCTACATATATCTATATCCATATATCTGTACCTCTATCTATCTATCTATCTATCTATCTATCTATCTATCTATCCATCTATCTAATCTGTCTCTGTCAGATTGCTATGACAGCTTTATTGCTGTTTTTATATATTCTAAATTGTTTTCCTAAAGTCTTATATCAAGTGTCCAAATTACTAAAAACACTGAGCAAGTCAGTACAGCACAATCCATGCTAGCTACAAAGGGCATTATTTAGTGGTCATCAGGCATAGGGTGCAAGTTCTTAGAGAATCTTTCTAAGCATCATATTGATTTCTATTCTCCGCTCTCTTCTTTGGGCTTCTCAGAGCAGAATCATCTCACTTGTCCTTGAAGGGATGAAGAGAGTTTAAGATGGAAAGTTCAGCTCATGTGCTTTTATAATAAGATGTATGCGAGGTTCACTCATGCAACCCACTGTGCCGTTGGGAAGTGTAGGAATGGGCATGCAGGACCTTCATAGCTCAGATATGCTCAGGAGCAAGTCATGCAGCACAATTGACTAGTAGGAAACAAAAGGGAGAGGGGATGGTATCAGTAGAATGAGAGACAGGGAAAATACCAACTCCAAGGGATGACTCTTCTTTTTTTTTTTTTTTTTTTTTTTTGAGACGGAGTCTCCCTCTGTTGCCCAGGCTGGAGTGCAGTGGCGTGATCTCGGCTCACTGCAAGCTCCGTCTCCCGGGTTCACGCCATTCTCCTCCCTCAGCCTCGTGAGTAGCTGGGACTACAGGCGCCCGCCACCATGCTCGGCTATTTTCTTGTATTTTTAGTAGAGACGGGGTTTCACCATGTTATCCAGGATGGTCTCGATCTCCTGACCTCGTGATCCACCTGCCTCGGCCTCCCAAAGTGCTGGGATTACAGGCGTGAGCCACCGTGCCTGGCCGGGATGACTCTTCTAGGGAGCTAAGCTATTCAATAAAGCATGCATTGAGCCCAGATACAGTTTGGGACACTGTTGGTAAAGACCTTGGCCAATGGGTAGCATTGCTTTGTCAAACCACATGCAAGGCCTGTGGGTAAAGGGAGAATCTAGCAAGGGATAGATGGATGTTGAGCTCTAGACAAACCAGGCACAGTTTAGAGTAAACCTCTAGTAACAAGAAGGAATTAAAATTTCTGGCATGGGAAAGTTTACATTCTAGTGAAATAGACATAAAGCAAACATAAATAAATATAAGTAAACTAAAGAGTAGTTCTAAATGTTATGAAGAAAAGACATAAGAGTAGTTCCGTAGAACTTTCTGCAATAATGGAAATGTTCTATATCTGTGCTTTCCAATCTGGTAGCTAATAGCTGCAAGAGGCTGTTGAGCACTTAAAATGTAGCTTAGTGTGATAGAATAATTTTTTATGTAATTTAATTTTAGTAAATTTAAATTCAATAGCCACAGTTGGCTAGTGGCTACTGTATTGAACAGTGTAGCTCTATAGCATCAATTTCTCTATTGTAGGATTTAATGCACATTTAGAGTTCCGTATTTATTTCTGTAATTCTTTGTTTAAGGCAGGCATCATTTACATTTTGTTGATTCTGTAATGCATAGCATAGCACCTTGCACATTAACAGTTGTTCTATTGGCAGATCACCTGAGGTCAACATGGTGAAACCCCGTCTCTACTAAAAGACAGCCAACATGGTGAAACCCCATCTCTACTAAAAATACAAAAATTAGCCAGGCGTGGTGGCAGGCGCCTGTAATCCCAGCTACTCAGGGGGTTGAGGCAGGAGAATCGCTTAAACCCGGGAGGTGGAGGTTGCAGTGAGCCGAGACTGCGCCATCGGACTCCAGCCTGGGGGACAAGAGCAAGAGTTCATCTCAAAAAAAAAAGTTAAGTGAATGATTAAAAGTGAAAAACTAGAAGACATAAGTAATATGCTGGTTCCTCAATATATAGAAACAAGAATGGTTCTACATCTCTCAAGACAGTGGAATAAGTTTTTTACTGATTTTCCTACTCTTTTAAACAGTAGCTCAAAAACAAAACAGGGCTGGAGGGTTTTGATGACTTGGAGGGCAGGCATGGAAAAATGAGAGCCTGGTAGTGATCGAGATACTTGGAGGTACACCTAGTGTGTTGGTTTGGAGTGGGGCCAAAGAGCCGGGTTTCCTGCACGTATCCTAGGAAGGCAAGAGCTTTGGAGACAAAGTGGTACCTGGCTCTGAACGTCTAGAAATTCCTTATTCTCTGAGCCTCTTTCTTTTTTTTTTTTCAAAAATGTAAAATATACCTACCTCATTAGGTTGTTCTGTGAGCTGTAAGATATTCGTATTGCTTACCATATATTAATAAGCACTGAATAGCTTTGCATGCTTCATAGCTCCTTGCTGCTATTACTTTTATTTACTTCTCACAGTGCTCACACTGACATCCATATTTTCAAAAATTCTTATGGAATACGGGATTCTAAAGGAATATGTGTCACTGACACATAGAATCCTCGCTGAGCTAGATGTATCTCTTCGCATAGTCATATTCACATGGAGAATCTAGAAAGCTGCTTTGTTATTACTGAACGGAATCACAACCTATGTAGCAGGCTGGAAGTACCCCTGCTGATGCATCTATTTTTTTTTCTTATACCTTCAATTTCTATCTGAGGAAGTGTTTTCAGTCTTTAGTGTAATATCCTCAGTAGTAAGAGGTTTAAAAAACACAACCAGGGCAATTCCTTAAGAGGTTTAGATAGTCTTCAATGAATATTCCAATATTTTAAAATAAGATATATTGCAGAAGACACAAAAATACTTCGTGGTAATTTTCTTCGATTAGCAAATAGTGGAACCTTATCCAAATAAGCCAGTCTTTAGCTATAGCTTCTTCACATTTCCAGTCTGGGTCAGTTCTGTAATTATATTTGTCACAGTGAATAAGATGATGTTCATGGATATTTCAATGAAGAGTGAGATATTCCTCATTACAATTATTCCCATGCGATGTTTAATTCATTCTTTATCAGGAGCTGTTTTATCACCTTAAGCAAGAAAGTCATTGTTCACATTAGTGCAATGTTTTGACACACTAGTGCCACGTTTCTTTTAGCATTTCTCCTTCTTGAATGCGTGGACCCGTTTCTGAAGGCAAAGGCGGATGATTGTTTATCTGCCTGTGTATAAAAGGCAATTGCTTTTGGCACTTCATTTGTACTATTGTCAGATATGATCCTGTTACAGCCTTGACTCCCTTGTTGGTCTGTATATTGGTAAACTGTGTGGCTGTTCCCTGCCTAACCAGCTTGCTGCTTTAAGGTGACCTGTCCTGAAATCCCAGACAAGCACATTTGGTGATACAAGTTCTGCCCTCATTTCTATCCCAGAGCTACGTGTCTGGACCCTGTGACTCTGCACCCTCTCATAGCTGAAGAGTGTTATCAAGAGTAAACACTCAGGATTGATAATGGTCTTTCAAAGGTCTAAAAACACGTCCACAGTCCAATGACCTATTGAAAGGAGGATGAGTGGTTTCTTTTGATATTGGGCTGCTGGACAGATTTTAGTGAGTGAAAAATTATGCTGCTTATTTACCTGGAAAAAAATCAGACGTCATAAGGATGCCCCCAGGCCACTGGGGAGAGGCCGACTCTGTGTATATTGTATAGGGATTAAGACACAGCCTCCAAAGTCAAACCTACTTGTGACTGAATCCTGGCTGCACCACTTAATGTATGTGAAAGCACTGGCAAGTTGGTTAATCCCTGCCTGACTCAGTTTCACCACCTGTTAAATTGAAGTAAAAATAGAACTTAACCTCTAGGGTTCTTAAAAGGATTCTGTGAGTTATTACGTTGAAAGGGTTTGAATGAGTACTGACCCATAGTAAGTGTTCAATACATATTTCTGTTATTGGCTTAGCTTTCTATTTCCACCATTATGGTACTTAACAATGAATAATCATTTCTCATGAGTTTGTGAGTTGTTCTGGTGGATTCTCCACTGGTCTCGTTAGAGCTCCCTTATCCTATGGGGGGCTCAGCTCTGTAGGATGGCAGGACAGGCTGCCATGGCTGGGTCTGTCTCCCCACGTGCTTTTTTCTTCTGGATTTCTTTGGGGCATGTTGTCTCAGTGTCCAACGGGTCAGAACAGAAGCTGCATACCTCTTAAATTCAAAGTTCGGGAGTCACACAACATTCATTAATTTTCATTTTCTGGATTAAAGTAAATCCCAAAGTCAGTTCAGATTCCTGCGAGGGGAAACATTCCTTCCTATTTTTTTTATGGGAGAAGTGGTAAGATCACATTGCAAAAGAGGTGTGCATACAGGGAAGGGTAGAATTATTACAACCACCTTTATAGACAAACTGCTAAAACATCTGATAGCCCCAAGTCACAATTATCTATCTATGCCCATGACTATGGAGGCAGTGAACAACTAAAGACCAACCAATGGAGGCTGCAGTATCACCCTGTGTAGCTCGCAAAGTCCAGCCTGCCTTTCTCTCATTTGTTCATTATATCCTGGCCCTTGCTGTTGGTCTCTGCAGTTCTTCATGCAAAGTCAATAGTCTCAACAGCCAGAATCACAGCATCATGGCTTCTGAATGTGACCACTGGTCAGGGTCACAGAGAAATGACTTGCCTCACCTAGTGTCAGATCTTATTATTAGCAGAGGTTAAGACCAGGTCTCCTCATTGCTCTTGACAGCTTCTCTTCAATGTAACATAATTATCTGTTTTGCACACTTTTATCTGGCCTCTACAGGAGATCTTTGCAAGTTCAGAGAGGAATGAAGATAAATAAAATTAGAAAGTGGGACTGTGCCCAATAGTTTACACTTAGTAGGTAGGTATAGTGGAGAGTTAATGAGTATTGGTTCAACTAAATGCACACCTAGATATTGAGATTCAAGAACCACTCCTACTGTTCTGCATTTTGCTTGTTGCTGCTGCAATGCCACCATTCAGATGTGCACTGCTTGGGCATTAAAGTGATAGGGAATTGTATGTGGTTTTACAATGACACTGTGATTTAGCCATCTCAGTTTCAGTCAGGAGCAAGAGAACCATTTAAGATAATAATATTAGCATATACATAGAACTTTTGATCTTCAAACCTCTTTAAAGGCATTAGCAAATTAATTTTCCCAGAACTCTGAAGAAGCAGGTAATTATTTTTACAGTTGGAGAGAGTAAATCTGACTATGTATTGACCTGCAGAGGCTACCCGATGAAGCAATGCCAGCTAGAGCTTGAGTCCACCCCCTTGTCTCCTCTTGCTCACCGACACATCCATCACAAGACTCTCAAGCGTTCCCAGATCATTATGATGAGATTAAATCTCACCAGCATTTATTGGAAGTATTTATTATGGACTCAGCAACTCTTTAGAGTTCCAATTGGGTGGAGAGAAGGGAGGATAAAGAAGATATCATTTCTGATTTTAAACACCATTAACCACCCAAAGCTACCAGGAATACATGGAGAAAGGCTGGGTCAGGAAAAGGACAGAATGAATGTGTAACATCTTGCTGTGCTGGAAAGCAATGATGTGCTCAGAGGCTGATGCAGACATGTCAAAAGGAAAATGAACTAACTTGAAGGGACTCCAGCTGGTCGACGTCAGGGCAATAAGTCTATAAAATAGAATAGAGATAGATCGATTATAACATATTGAATGAAAAAGAATAAAGGTGTCCATAATGATACGCAAAGAAAACGGAGCGGAGAGTGAGCTCATTTTCATGAAGGATGATAGCTAATGAAGCTGAAGAAGAAATGATAAAATAAGATAGCAAGCATTTGTTAGAAATGGAGCATTCACATAGTATCAAAATATTGCCCCTTAGATTACTTATTAATTATGTATGGAAAAGATATTGTCTTAGTTTATCTGGCCTCCTATAACAAAATACTGTAGATTGCATAGCTTATAAATAATAGCCACTTATTTCTCATGGTTCTAGAGGTGGGGGAAGTTCAAGATCAAGGCGCCAGCAGATTAAGTGTCTGGTAAGGGCTGCTTTCTGGTTTATGCACGTATTCCTACTGTGCTTTCACATGGCGGAAGTTGCAAACAAGCTCCTTCAGGCTTCTTTTATAAGGGCACTCATTGCATTCATGAGGGCTCTGTCTTCGTGATCTAATTACCCCTCAAGGTCCCACATTGGGGGTTAGAATTTCAACAGATGAATTTGGGGGGAGACAGAAACATTCAGACCATAGAAGGTGTGTTTACAATGGAGATATCTAGCAGACACCACCTGAACCAAGTGACCAACCAAAATGTTGAAACAACCTGACATCATAAGCTTCTGACTAGTTGCAACGGGAGAGAATGCCACATCATCTATGTTGCTTATTTTTACTGCCTCATGAAAGTATAACTTATGTACCATAAAATCCACTCAATGTAAGTGTATAATTCAATGAGTTTTAGTAAAATTATATGGAGTTAAACAATCATCATCACAATCCAGTTTTTCAGAACCTTCCTTTATCCCCCAAATATTCTCTACAGCCTGTTTATGGTCAATCCCTGCTCCTATAAGGAGCCACAGTCAACCACTAATATGCTTTGTATCTCCATAAATTTGCATTTACTGAATATTTCATACAAATAGAACATACAATATATGTTTTTAAGCCTAAACTTCAATAGGTATAATAATTGAGGTTTGTACGTATTGTAGTATGCATTAATATATTATTCTATCTTATTGAAGAACGGTATTCATTGGATGTATACATCATATCTGTTTATCCATTCACCAGCTGATGGATATTTGGATTGTTTCTAGTCTGAGTGTTGGAAATCATGTTGCTGTAAACATTTGTGTATAAGCTTTCGTGTAAGCTATTCAAAGTTTAAACATCTACTTTTGCATCAGTTTTGGTAGTTTGTGTCTTTGTAGGAACTTGTTTATTTCATCTGAGTTATCTAATTTGGTGTCATAAAGTTGTTCATAAAATTCTCCTGTAAGAATTTTAATTCCTGTAAAGTTGATGGTGATGTCTTCTTTTTCATTTCTGATTTTGGTTAATTTGCATCTCTTTTTTTCTTTCTTAAGTGGTCTAGCTAAAGTCTTGTGAATTTTGTTGATCTTTTCAAAGAACTTTTTATTTTGTTGATTTTCTCTATTATTTTTGTTTTCTATTTCATTGATTTCTAATATAATATTTATTAATTCTTTTATTTGTTTTTAAGTTAGTTTACTGTTTTCTAGTTTCTTAGGGTGGAAGTTTAGTTTATTGATTTGAAAACTATCTTTTTTTTCAGATATAGGTGCTTAAAGGTAAACATTTCCCTTCAAGCGCTGGTTACCTGAATTCCATAAATTTTAATATACTGGACTTTTACTTTGTGCCATTTCATATATATTTACATTTCTTTTGTGATTTCTCCTTTAACCTATGGATTATTTAGAAGTTTGCTTGCTTTCTAAGTATTTGGTATTTTCCTTTGTTGTTATTCTGGTTCTATAGTGGATATTTAATTGTGATCAGATAAGACACTCTGTGTGATAACAGTCTTTTTAAATTTATTGAGATAGTTTCTGACCTTTTTTCCTATCCTGAAGAATATTTTTTTTTATTATTATTATACTTTAGGTTTTGGGGTACATGTGCGCAATGTGCAGGTTTGTTACATATGTATCCATGTGCCATGTTGATTTCCTGCACCCATTAACTCGTCATTTAGCATTAGGTATATCTCCTAATGCTGTCCCTCCCCCCGCCCCCAACCCCACAACAGTCCCTGGAGTGTGATGTTCCCCTTCCTGTGTCCATGAGTTCTCATTGTTCAATTCCCACCTATGAGTGAGAACATGCGGTGTTTGGTTTTTTGCCCTTGCGATAGTTTACTGAGAATGATGTTTTCCAGTTTCATCCATGTCCCTACAAACGACATGAACTCGTCATTTTTTATGGCTGCATAGTATTCCATGGTGTATATGTGCCACATTTTCTTAATCCAGTCTATCGTTGTTGGACATTTGGGTTGGTTCCAACTCTTTGCTATTGTGAATAGTGCCGCAATAAACATACGTGTGCATGTGTCTTTATAGCAGCATGATTTATAGTCCTTTGGGTATATACGCAGTAATGGGATGGCTGGGTCAAATGGTATTTCTAGTTCTAGATCCCTGAGGAATCTCCACACTGACTTCCACAATGGTTGAACTAGTTTACAGTCCCACCAACAGTGTAAAAGTGTTCCTATTTCTCCACATCCTCTCCAGCACCTGTTGTTTCCTGATTTTTTAATGATGGCCATTCTAACTGGTGTGAGATAGTATCTCACTGTGGTTTTGATTTGCATTTCTCTGATGGCCAGTGATGATGAGCATTTCTTCATGTGTTTTTTGGCTGCATAAATGTCTTCTTTTGAGAAGTGTCTGTTCATGTCCTTTGCCCACTTTTTGATGGGGTTGTTTGTTTTTTTCTTGTAAATTTGTTTGAGTTCATTGTAGATTCTGGATATTAGCCCTTTGTCAGATGAGTACGTTGCAAAAATTTTCTCCCATTCTGTAGGTTACCTGTTCACTCTGGTGGTAGTTTCTTTTGCAGTGCAGAAGCTCTTTAGTTTAATGAGATCCCATTTGTCAATTTTGGCTGTTGTTGCCATTGCTTTTGGTGTTTTAGACATGAAGTCCTTGCCCATGCCTATGTCCTGAATGGTATTGCCTAGGTTTTCTTGTAGGATTTTAATGGTTTTAGGTCTAACATTTAAGTCTTTAATCCATCTTGAATTAATTTTTGTATAAGGTGTAAGGAAGGGATCCAGTTTCAGCTTTCTACATATGGCTAGCCAGTATTCCCAGCACCATTTATTAAATAGGGAATCCTTTCCCCATTTCTTGTTTTTGTCAGGTTTGTCAAAGATCAGATAGTTGTAGATATGAGGCATCATTTATGAGGGCTCTGTTCTGTTCCATTGATCTATGTCTCTGTTGTGGTACCAGTACCATGCTATTTTGGTTACTGTAGCCTTGTAGTATAGTTTGAAGTCAGGTAGCATGATGCCTCCAGCTTTGTTCTTTTGGCTTAGGATTGACTTGGCGATGCGGGCTCTTTTTTGGTTCCGTATGAACTTTAAAGTAGTTTTTTCCAATTCTGTGAAGAAAGTCCTTGGTAGCTTGATGGGGATGGCATTGAATCTATAAATTACCTTGGGCAGTATGGCCATTTTCACGATATTGATTCTTCCAACCCATGAGCATGGAATGTTCTTCCATTTGTTTGTATCCTTTTTTATTTCATTGAGCAGTGGATTGTAGTTCTCCTTGAAGAGGTCCTTCACATCCCTTGTAAGTTGGATTCCTAGGTATTTTATTCTCTTTGAAGCAATTGTGAATGGGAGTTCACTCATGATTTGGCTCTCTGTTTGTCTGTGATTGGTGTACAAAATGCTTGTGATTTTTGTACATTGATTTTGTATCCTGAGACTTTGCTGAAGTTGCTAATCAGCTTAAGAAGATTTTGGGCTGAGACAATGGGGTTTTCTAGATATACAATCATGTCATCTGCAAACAGGGACAATTTGACTTTCTCTTTTCCTAATTGAATACCCTTTATTTCCTTCTCCAGCCTGATTGCTCTGGCCAGAACTTCCAGCACTATGTTGAATAGGAGCGATGAGAGAGGGCATCCCTGTCTTGTGCCAGTTTTCAGAGGGAATGCTTCCAGTTTTTGCCCATTCAGTATGATATTGGCTGTGGGTTTGTCATAGATAGCTCTTATTATTTTGAGATACGTCCCATCAATACCTAATTTATTGAGAGTTTTTAGCATGAAGGGTTGTTGAATTTTGTCAAAGGCCTTTTCTGCATCTATTGAGATAATCATGTGGTTTTTGTCTTTGGTTCTTTTTATATGCTGGATTACATTTATTGATTTGCGTATGTTGAACCAGCCTTGCATCCCAGGGATGAAGCCCACTTGATTATGGTGGATAAGCTTTTTGATGTGCTGCTGGATTTGGTCTGCCAGTATTTTATTGAGGATTTTTGCATCAATGTTCATCAAGGATATTGGTCTGAAATTCTCTTTTTTGGTTATGTCTCTGCCAGGCTTTGGTATCAGGCCGATGCTGGCTTCATAAAATGTGTTAGGGAGGATTCCCTCTTTTTCTATCGATTGGAATAGTTTCAGAAGGAATGGTACCAGTTCCTCCTTGTACCTCTGGTAGAATTCAGCTGTGAGTCCATCAGGTCCTGGACTCTTTTTGGTTGGTAAGCTATTGATTGTTGCCACAATTTCAGAACCTGTTATTGGTCTATTCAGAGATTCAACTTCTTCCTTGTTTAGTCTTGGGAGGGTGTATTTGTTGAGGAATTTATCCATTTCTTCTAGATTTTCTAGTTTATTTGCATAGAGGTGTTTGTAGTATTCTCTGATGGTAGATTGTATTTCTGTGGGATCGATGATGATATCCCCTTTTTCATTTTTTATTGCATCTATTTGATTCTTCTCTCTTTTCTTATTTATTAGTCTTGCTAGCAGTCTATCAATTTTGTTGATCTTTTCAAAAAACCAGCTCCTGGATTCATTAATTTTTTGAAGGGTTTTTTGTGTCTCCATTTCCTTCAGTTCTGCTCTGATTTTAGTTATTTCTAGCATTCTGCTAGCTTTTGAATGTGTTTGCTCTTGCTTTTCTAGTTCTTTTAGTTGTGATGTTAGGGTGTCAATTTTGGATCTTTCCTGCTTTCTCTTGTGGGCATTTAGTGCTATAAATTTCCCTCTACACACTGCTTTGAATGTGTCCCAGAGATTCTGGTATGTTGTGTCTTTGTTCTCATTGGTTTCAAAGAACATCGTTATTTCTGCCTTCATTTCATTATGTACCCAATAGTCAGTCACTCAGGAGCAGGTTGTTCAGTTTCCATGTAGTTGAGCGGTTTTGAGTGAGTTTCTTAATCCTGAGTTCTAGTTTGATTGCACTGTGGTCTGAGAGACAGTTTGTTATAATTTCTGTTCTTTTACATTTGCTGAGGAGAGCTTTACTTCCAACTATGTGGTCAATTTTGGAATAGGTGTGGTGTGGTGCTGAAGAAAATGTATATTCTGTTGATTTGGGGTGGAGAGTTCTGTAGATGTCTATTAGGTCCACTTTGTGCAGAGCTGAGTTCAATTCCTGGATATCTTTGTTAACTTTCTGTCTCATTGATCTGTCTAATGTTTACAGTGGGGTGTTAAAATCTCCCATTATTATTGTGTGGGAGTTTAAGTCCCTTTGTAGGTCACTCAGGACTTGCTTTATGAATCTGGGTGCTCCTGTGTTGGGTGCATATATATTTAGGATAGTTAGCTCTTCTTGTTGAATTGATCCCTTTACCATTATGTAATGGCCTTCTTTGTCTCTTTTGATCTTTGTTGGTTTAAAGTCTATTTTATCAGAGATTAGGATTGCAACCCCTGCCTTTTTTTGTTTTCCATTTGCTTGATAGATCTTCCTCCATCCCCTTATTTTGAGTCTATGTGTGTCTCTGCACATGAGATGGGTTTCCTGAATACAGCACACTGATGGGTCCTGACTCCTTATCCAGTTTGCCAGTCTGTGTCTTTTAATTGGAGCATTTAGCCCATTTACATTTAACGTTAATATTGTTATGTGTGAATCTGATCCTGTCATTATGATTTTAGTTGGTTATTTTGCTCGTTAGTTGATGCAGTTGCATCCTAGCCTCGATGGTCTTTACAATTTGGCATGTTTTTGCAGTGGCTGGTACCGGTTGTTCCTTTCCATGTTTAGTGCTTCCTTCAGGAGCTCTTTTAGGGCAGGCCTGGTGGTGACAAAATCACTCAGCGTTTGCTTGTCTGTAAAGTATTTTATTTCTCCTTCACTTATGAAGCTTAGTTTGGCTGGATAGGAAATTCTGGGTTGAAAATTCTTTTCTTTAAGAATGTTGAATATTGGCCCCCACTTTCTTCTGGCTTGTAGAGTTTCTGCCGAGAGATCAGCTGTTAGTCTGATGGGCTTCCCTTTGTGGGTAACCCAACCTTTCTCTCTGGCTGCCCTTAACATTTTCTCCTTCATTTCAACTTTGGTGAATCTGACAATTATGTGTCTTGGAGTTGCTCTTCTCAAGGAGTATCTTTGTGGCGTTCTCTGTATTTCCTGAATCTGAATGTTGGCCTGCCTTGCTAGATTGGGGAAGTTCTCCTGGATAATATCTTGCAGAGTGTTTTCCAACTTGGTTCCATTCTCCCCGTCATTTTCAGGTACACCAATCAGACGTAGGTTTGGTCTTTTCACATAGTCCCAAATTTCTTGGAGGCTTTGTTCATTTCTTTTTATTCTTTTTTCTCTAAACTTCCCTTCTCGCTTCATTTCATTCATTTCATCTTCCATCAGCGATACCCTTTCTTGCAGTTGATCGCATCTGCTACCGAGGCTTCTGCAATCTTCGTGTAGTTCTTGAAACTTGGCTTTCAGCTCCATCAGCTCCTTTAAGCCCTTCTCTCCACTGGTTATTCTAGTTATCCATTCTTCTAATTTTTTTTCAAAGTTTTTAACTTCTTTGCTATTGTTTTGAATTTCCTCCCATAGCTCAGAGTAGTTTGATCGTCTGAAGCCTTCTTCTCTCAACTTGTCAAAGTCATCCTCCATCCAGCTTTGTTCCGTTGCTGGTGAGGAACTGCATTCCTTTGGAGGAGGAGAGGTGCTCTGCTTTTTAGAGTTTCCAGTTTTTCTGCTCTGTTTTTTCCCCATCTTTGTGGTTTTATCTACTTTTGGTCTTTGATGATGGTGATGTACAGATGGGTTTTTGGTGTGGATGTCCTTTCTGTTTGTTAGTTTTCCTTCTACCAGACAGGACCCTCAGCTGCAGGTCTGTTGGAGTTTACTAGAGGTCCACTCCAGACCCTGTTTGGCTGGGTGTCAGCAGCGGTGGCTGCAGAACAGCGGATTTTCGTGAGACCACAAATTCAGCTGTCTGATAGTTCCTCTGGAAGTTTTGTCTCAGAGGAGTACCCAGCCGAGTGAGGTGTCAGTGTGTCCCTACTGGGGGGGTGCCTCCCAGTTAGGCTGCTCAGGGGTGAGGGACCCACTTTAGGAGGCAGTCTGTCCATTCTCAGATCTCCAGCTGCGTGCTGGGAGAACCACTACTCTCTTCAAAGCTGTCAGTCAGACAGGGACATTTAAGTCTGTGGAGGTTCCTGCTGACTTTTTGTTTGTCTGTGCCCTGCCCCCAGAGGTGGAGCCTACAGAGGCAGGCAGGCCTCCTTGAGCTGTGGTGGGCTCCACCCAGTTCGAGCTTCCTGGCTGCTTTGTTTACCTAAGCAAGCCTGGGCAATGGCGGGCGCCCCTCCCCCAGCCTCGCTGCCGCCTTGCAGCTTGATCTCAGACTGCTGTGCTAGCAATCAGCGAGACTCCGTGGGCATAGGACCCTCTGAGCCAGGTGCGGGACACAATCTCCTAGTGTGCCGTTTTCCAGGCCCGTTGGAAAAGCGCAGTATTAGGGTGGGACTGACCTGATATTCCAGGTGCCATCTGTTACCCCTTTCTTTGACTAGGAAAGGGAACTCCCTGACCCCTTGCGCTTCCTGAGTGAGGCAATGCCTCGCCCTGCTTCCATACGCGCACAGTGCGCTTCACCGACTGTCCTGCACCCACTGTTTGGCACTCCCTAGTGAGATGAAACCGGTACCTCAAGCAGAAATGCAGAAATCACCCGTCTTCTGTGTTGCTCAGGCTGGGAGCTGTAGACCAGAGCTGTTCCTATTCGGCCATCTTGGCTCCACCCCCAGTGATCCCTGAAGAATATTTCATGTGCACTTTAATAAGTGTTCTACAGTCATTTGGTAGAATATTTTGTATATGTTGGTTAGATAAAATTGATTGCTAGTATTGAGTTTTCTATACACTTGCTGATTTTCTATCTAGCTCTTCTACTCTTCTCTGAGATTAGCTTATTTATATATTCAACTGTTATTGCTAAGTTGTCTAATTCTAATTCTTTTCTCAAGTCTGTAGTTTTTTTTCTGTATGTATTTTGGAGCTCTGAGGTAGGTAGGCATATATTTATAATTTTTAAATCATTTTAATATAATGAGCCTTTTATCATTGTAAAGTAACCCTCTTTGCCTCTAGTAATATTTCCTGTTTTTTTTAATTTGATAATAATGTAGCCACTCTAGCACTTCTATGGTTACTGTTTACATGATATATATTTTTAAATTATTTTTCTTCCAACCTATATCTTAAAATCAAGCATATTTCTTTTTTAGACAGTGCACTGATGAATTTTTAAAACTTCATTCTGACATGCTGTGCTATTTAAGTGCAGAGTTTGGTACTTTCACATTTAATGTAATTATTGACATGGTTGGATTTATATCAGCTGTTTTGCTACTTGTTTTCTATTTATCCCATGTCTTTCTTGTTCCTCTGTTTCTGATTTACTGCCAGCCTTTATGTTAAATAAATATTTTCAGTGCGCCATTTTCATACTTGTCTTGATTTTCTTAGTAGATACTGTAAAGATTATAGTGTGCATCTGAACTTATCACAGTATCTTTCAAAATAATACTAACAAATTTCTGATCAACTATTAAAACTTTGCTCTACTATATCTACTTTTTCCTATACTTGCTCTTGTGTTACCAACACATGTATTATAGACAGACAGATAGATATAGATATATTACATATTTAACAATACAGTATTATAAACATACTTTATACAACCTTATGTCTTTTAAAGGAGTTAAGAAAAAAGAGAAAATACATTACATTAAGTCTTATATATTTACCTACATATTTACAAAATTCCTTTAGTAATTTAAAAATAAATTTGATAAGGCAGGTGTCCAAATGATGAATTATCTTAGTTTTTGTCTGGAGAGGTTTGTATTTCATTGACAAAGTTAGCTATTATACCTATTCTTATTCCCCTGTGTTTTCTCTCACTGCTTTTAAGGTTTTCTCTGTCTTTGAATTTTAAGAGTTTAACTGTGTTGTATCTAGGTGTGAATCTTTTTGTGTTTTTTTGGGGAGGATTATCGGTGCTCCTTGTAGATTAATGATTTTCATCAAATTTGGACAGTTTTCAGCCATCACTTCTTGAAATATTTTTCTTCTCCTTTTTTTATCCTTTGCTGTTAGAAATAACATTACGCCTAAATTGTTATGCTCAAAGCTGATCCACAGGCATTTAGGACTCCCTTTATTTTTCTTCATTTTTTTTTCTCTGTGTTCTTTAAGCTTGGTATTTTCTATTGATCTTTTTTCTAGTTTGGTGATTCTTCTGTCATATCAAATTTCTTATAGACTCTCTCTACTTAGTTTTTTTTTATTACAGTTATAATTTTTATCTAAATTCTGGTAAAATACAGAAACTCGTAACCACTCCATCTTTTTCCTTCATTTTTCTTTGTGCTATTGTTTTCACATGCAGTATTACATGTATATATTCATGTTATAGACCCAACAATGTAGTGCCGTAATTATTGCTTTAGATAACCTTACATTGTATCCTTATGTTGCTATATTCAACCTGTATTTCCACTTGGTTCATTTTTATAACTTCTGTTTCTTTATTGAGACAGCTGAGCCATTAAATAATTAACATAGCTTCCTTTAATTCTTTAAGTTCGGTTTCCTTTAATTCATTGAACACAGTGAACCTGCCTGTTCTAAAGTCACTGTCTGACAAATGTAATACTGGTGATACTGAGAGACAACTTTTAGTGACAGGTTTTGTTCCTCTAAATATGATCATACTTTTTTTTGTCTCTTTGCACACCTTATAATTTTTATTTGAAGTGGAGACATTCTAGATAATATGTTGTGTCAGTTCTGGATTCTGACTCCTTTTCTCTCTGAGGGTTGTTGTTTTCTTTTGTAACATGCATGAATTAAATCTGTGAATTCTGTCTCCCCTACCTGGTGTGGCCACGAATGTCCCTGCTCTGCTTATTTTTAGAAATTATTCACTTATTTGTTCCTTTATTTATTATTTTTCAGCCTAAATCTTAGTGCTCTGGTAGTGTTCAGTCAACAATTGGTCAGAGATTATGCTCAAACACCTCCAGCTAAGAAGGCTCACTCTCTGTTGATGATATCTGTATGAAAGTGCAGAAATTCAGAGGAGGAAGAAATTATGGTTTATTCTAGTAGAGAGGAAAGATATTATGGAAGGAGGAGGGCTAGATATTTGTCTCAAATTATTATAGAATTTATATATATATAGTCAGGGTGCCGTGGCTTACACCTGTAATCCCAGTACTTTGGGAGGCCAAGATGGGTGGATCGTCTGAGGTCAGGTCGGGAGTTCGAGACCTGCCTGGCCAACGTGGTGAAACCCCTCCTCTAGTAAAAAAAAAAAAAAAAAAAAAAAAAAAAAAAAATTAGCTGGGCATGGTGGCGGGCGCCTGTAATCCCAGCTACTTGGGAGGCTGAGGCAGGAGAATTGCTTGAACCTGGGAGGCAGGGGTTGCAGTGAGCTGAAATTGCACCATTGCACTCCAGCCTGGGCAACAAGAGCGAAACTGTCTCAAAAAAAAAAAATTATATATATAGGCAGAAAAGAGAAGAGCAAAGTGGGATAATGCTGAGAACATGTGTCAAATCAGAAGTAAGCTTGTATGTTTTCAGAGTGAAGAGGAGACTACATGTCCAGAGTATAAGGTAAATGTTGAAAATGTGGAAAGCCAAATCTGTGGGGCAGAATAAAGAAAGAACTAAGTTAAAGGGTTTCAGATGTTTTCAGATGCGATTGTTGAATCCAGAGCCTGGTGAGAGAATGGAGAGAAGCAGGAAAAGCACTAACTTTAACGTATTTGGTGGAAAGAGTTCTGGATTGAAAATGAGATCAGTAATCATTTAGAGATGGTGGCACTGATAAGATTTAATACTGACAAGGGAAACGTTCATTAGTTCAACGTTCATTAGCATAAAGTTCATTAGTCTGCAAATGGGACTGAAAAATGAGAAGAAGGTGTTCATATGGCTCCCTCTTTTCCTTTCCTGCATTTTATCAGAAGAGTAGTGATCTCACGAGCCTATGAAGAATCCAGTGTTCTATTCAGAAATGGAGAAAAAAATAGCTTTAGGGTAAAAAGATATTTGTACATAACAAAGATAAATTTTAAAACTCACAACAGAAAGTTAATACCTGAAAATTTAGTATCTTGACTATCATTAAAATTTGAATTTTTCAAAATAAATTTAGTTCTTACCGTGTTCCGTATGAATATAATCAATTAACTCAGCTTCCTGTGTGACTTGTCACTTCCTCATTATGTCTCGTTCTTATAGATGAGAATCTCACTCAGTCATGGACTCATATTTCTGTTGTCATGTTCATGAAAACTTTCCCATGTCAAGTCAGAAAACCCTTCTCTAGGCCAAGCCAACAAAGACCACAGAAATCTTTCTTTTGCCAGAAGTTACTCTCTTAGTCTCCCACACATAGGTTTATGGATTGACTATAATGGGAAGCAAAAATAGTCTTATATTAGGTAACCATAACAATATATCTAAGATAGTTCTTAAAATAATTTTACTTGTATATATTTTATATATATTAAATTTTGCATATGCTGTGTGTTTTATGCAAATATTCTAGTATATGCTTTCTACTCACAAAAGTAATTTGCACAATAAAAATAATGACTTATTCATTGACATTAATAACTCATACCTACCATACATAGCTTTTCTTTATCTAATAAATACAATTCAGATACAGTTTAGGGCTGTGGCATCTACATAGGTGACTACTGTGAAAAGTGCGGTTTCTGAAGTAAAGATGGTAGGAGAGATTATTAACAATAGGTATAATTTTATGCATTTTTCTTTCTGTGTGTGTGTCTATGACCAATTCCTGATTTCTGCAGTAGAAATGAACATAATTTAGAGATGGAATCACGACGGATCCTGGTTAGAGCATGAATACACAATGTCTAGCACTCAGAGGATTACATTTACAAGGTGGTCTCAGTTTCGTTTTTGGTTCATTAAACGTGTGAGCTTTACCTACAACACCAGGAGCCTCCACACGCAATAGCGCATTTTACAATTTATCTAAGCCAGCCCTCCCTGCCTGAAATGTTGCTCCCTGCTTCTTTAGCTCCCCAGATCTATGACCTCATATCTGCATTTTAGGTTTAAATATTGATACTTTATCTGGCCTGTCTCTTTGATGGGATGATCTGTTCAAATTTCCCTTCTGACTTGCTGACCTTTGTTTTCTACCTTCTGCTTTGTAAGGAACTTTGAAGAATTGACCACGGTTATAGGTAAGAGTTGGCCCCAGCCTTAACCCTATGGAACATCTGTCTGACTGGCCACCACTCTTCCCAATTCTTTCAATCAAGACAGGGACATTCATAAAACTATAGAGAATCAAGATCATTGAAATATAATGGTTGCTGTTTGGGAGATTTGTCTAGAATAGGTATTTTAATGCACCAGTGCACCAGCCCATGGCTCTTGAGATGATGATCCTTTAAAATAATTTACATTCTAAATTCCTTTTCATCCATAGTTGATGAAAATAGCATTTATTATTCAAATTATTGAGATTTTCCATTGGAACTAGCCAGTTTCACTTAGACTTGTAAATTTAATAGAATTCATCTGTCACATCTAGTCAATCCTGCATATTTGCCTTCCAGTAGAAACAATAACCAATTTGCCTGCCTTAGCTTTGCAAATCTAAAATCAACTGGTCACAGAACACAGAATTTAAGATTCGGTAAGGCAAACCCAGTTAAGTTGCAAAGATTTTTAAAAAGTCAATTGTAGTTCTTGAGGCACTATAAAACTCTTTTTATGTTCTTAATTTCTAAATTAATCTTTCTAATTATATTTGGTGAACTGTGTCTTTAAGCCAGTAAAAGTCACTTTAATTCTAGTATAACCTACTTTTCTGAAGTGAGCGGTGCCCCATGTAAGCATCTGAGGATAGAAGTGAGACTTAGGTGTGAGGAATGTTCTCTCAACTATGTCCAGAGCAAGAGCTGTTAATTCCTGTCATTAGCTGCCAGCTCTTAGATTTGATATTCACTGCCTTGGAGAGATCTGGGAAAAGAAACCTGAGCAGCCCTTTCACTATGATAAATATTTTCCTTTTTAAATTATTCGAGAGAAACAGGGTGTGTTAAAAACTAATAAATTGCCTGACCAAGAACAAGGTGAAATGAGAGAAGAACAATAGTGAATTTTTATGGAATGTACACTCTGAGTACAAAAATTTTTTAGATACCTATACATGTACAGGTATCTAAAACATTTTTCAAGGACTCACGTAGTGATACAGCACCCTGTGATATAAGTATGAATATTATCCCTGTTTTACAGCTTGGAAATGGATTAATGAGGAGGTAAAAATAATAACAACATTTATTGAGCATTTACTGCATAGCAGTTACCCTGATAATTACAGAATAGGGATTATCTGTAGGCCTCAGAGGAAACACAGTAGTATTACTTTAGTGTCTATTTTATAGACCAGAAAACCTAGATGTAGTAAGGTTAACTGTCCAAAGATCAGCCAGCAGGAGAGGCTGAAGCCTCTTGTGAACTAGCAGGTTACAGGGCACATGTCATGCACGTAACCATTATGCTATACCCCATGGAAGACAGAGAATAGGATAGAATATTAATGAGAGTCTAAGGACAGGTCAAATTTAAGGTGAAAAAAATAAGCTGTATCTAGTGTATCATTTATGGGATGCACAGAAAAGTAGTTTCTGGTTAAAAATTACATGTTCATATATATAATTGTGTATGCACATATTTTTCCTTATCAGCCTATTATTAGAAGTTTATTTCAATGGTTCTTTCCTCTCTATTTATGGAGGCCACATTTGTTTAAATCTCAAGTAGTAAACACTTGGAATGTGATATTTGCCAACTGAGAATGAAGCTGGCAAAACCTGGGAAAGGGAAGAATGGACGTGTCTGGGTCTTCTGTATCCCCACCAAACAAAAGCATTTCTAGTCTGAAATATCCTATCTTTAGCCTGCTTGCTAGATGATCAAATCCCATCTAATTATTTAGCCTATCTTTTTCTCACCAAACCATGTGGATTCAATTTTTCTCATACGAGTTTTCCAAAAGCAAAAGCAGAAATCCCAAAGGACTATTCCTGAAACAAAAGATTTATTACTTTTTACTCAAAGGGGATTTGTTATAGTAGGAATTGTATGCGTGTCAGCTGAAAAGACGACAGTTCCGTCTGTGGCCTGAAGATTATGTGGCCTCTACAAGCAACTCTCTCTCCTTTCATGGTTCTTCAGTTGTCATAGATCTGGCATCTGACCTCCAGGGTCCCCGCAGGAAAGAACACCCAGAGGCCAGAGCTCTGATGGTGAGGTGACAGATACACCTATAGGCCCTGGCCCTGGCAACCCCAGCCAGTTCTGTCATAGTCCTACAGCTCTGCAACAGTCTTAACCTCGTTGCCATTGCTAAGTCCCAGGATGCAGCAGTTTGCTCCTAGTCCTGTCACAATCACCTTTTGAAATAACAGAAAGAAAATTCACACATTCCTAAAGTATGATAGTTCAAAAATTTATTTTTTATTATGGATAGTTTGGAAAAATCTTAGCTTTATGTCATTTTTTAAAATTTCACTTTTAAAAAGATGACTTTTTTTTAGATCAGTTTTAAGATCCCAGTAAAATTGAGAGGAAAGTACAGAGATATCCCATATAGTCCCTGCCTCCACACATACAGAGCCTCCCCCATGATCAACAATCTCCGCTGGAGTGGTAGATTTGTTGTAACTGATGAACCTACATTAATACATATTATCACCTAAAGTCTGTGGTTTGCATTAAGGTTCACTCTTGGTATTGTACATTCTATGGGTTCGGACAAATGTATAATAATATGCATTAACCATTATAGTATCATACAGAATAATTTCACTGCCCTTAAAAATCCTTGGTGCCTCCCTATTCATCTCTAACTTCCCCCTGACTTTTGGCAACCACTGATCTTTTTACTGTTTCCATAGCTTTTCCTTTATCAGAAGATCATGTAGCTGGAATCATACGGTATGTAGCCCTTTCAGATGGGCTTCTTTTACTTGTAATATGGATTTCAGTGTCTTCCATGTCTTCTCATGGCTCAATACCTTATTTGTTTTTTAGTACTGGATAATATTCCACTGCCTGGGTGTATCATAGTTTATTTATCCATTCACCTATTGAAGAATATATTGGTTGCTTCCAAGCTATGGCGATTATGAGTCAAGCTACTCTAAACATGCAGATTTTAGTAGGGACATAAGTTTTCCACTCCTTTGGGTAAACACCAAAGGCCTATTATTGGATTTTCAAGTAAGTTTTTAGTAGTATTGTCAAATTTTAGAAAAGCTATACAGGACCTTTGCACATATACAATTATTTCACTTAAAACGGTCAGTGCAGCTGTATGTGGAAAATAGTGGGAATTCTTTTCAGCGAAAATGTAACATTGAATATTCTGATCCTGATGAAATCTATAGCCCAGGCTTCAGAGGTTTCCTGGTCCGAGGTGTTGACCTTGTGTGCATTGTTTTCGCTTTTTCCTACTTCAATTTTTATATCCTAGCAATGATCATAGCAATCCCCATCCTTTCTTTCAACCCAGGAATATTGTTGGAAAAACAAATGAGACCGTGTATGTGTGCACATGCATGTCGTGTGTGTGTGTGTGTGTGTGTGTGTGTGTATGTGTATGTGTCCTCCTCACTCCACTTTCCCATTTCCTCCTTCTCCTCCTTCTCTTTCATCTCCTGTTAATTGTCACCTGGGGTCAGCTAGAATACCAAGAGCATTGCATATTATGTGGCAGCCACAAGAAAATGGCATGAGTGTATGAGTGTGTGTGTGTGTGTGTGTGTGTGTGTGAGAGAGAGAAAGATACACACACACAAAGAGACAGAGATAGGGGCTGAAATATTCCTGTGTGTCACATATTTTTGTTGGTTTTTGGGTCTCACTCTGTTGACTGGGCTGGATGTAGTGGCATGATCACAGCTCACTGCAGGCTTGACCTCACAGGCTCAAGTGACCCTCCCACCTCAGCCTCTGGAGTAGTGAGTGGGGACTATAGGCATGTGCCACCATGCCTGGCTGATTTTTGTATTTTTTGTAGAGATTGGATTTTGCCATGATACCCAGGCTGGTCTTGAACTCCCAGCCTCAAACCATCCATCCACTTCGGCCTCCCAACGTGCTGGGATTACAGGCATGAGCCACTGCGCCTGGCCCTTTTGTTGTTTTTTGAATACACTCTCATTTTAATGAGGTTCCTTCTGAGGTTTCTGAACTCCTCTGCGCCATCTCATTGAGAGATCCTACTTGTCAGACACATTTTAAGCTTTTCCATGAGATAATGGCCATAACTTAATTCTAATGCTGGGTACTGGTCAGAGAGACACTTTTGTTCTCCATAGGATGTTATAAGCTAAACTCTACTACATTTTCATGAACAATTTTATCTTGACATTTATATTTTGGCTTATCTCCTCTCCTCTCTCAGATGTGAAAGGTATTTTAATCATGAAACTGAAAACTTAGTCAAGAAAATGTTTTATTTTACACTGGGATTCTTTATTTTTAAGCACCGTGTTCTGCTATGAATTCATTTTGACATCCATGCCAGGCACCTTGCAGATAGGGAAATGTTTTTTATTTACTTTAGCATTTGTTTTAGTATTTCTTTAGTATTTGTTTCAATTTTTAAAGAAATACTATGTTTTGCTGACCCGTTGCAAGGCAAAATTACCCACTGCAAGGCAGTTCTGGGTAATTCTGTAATTTTTAAAAAATAAAAAGATGGAAAATAGTAAATAATTTGTCAATTAATTTACTTATTGATTCAAAAAGTTTTCACCGGCCATCTGTTATGGGCAAATCACCATGACAGGCACCAGAGAGAAAGCACGAAGTAACACATGGGAATCCTTGCCTCCAAGACACATAGAGTGAAAAAATGCAAAAGAAAAATCACATGAAGAATGCAATTAAGAATTAAATATAGGTTGCTCTCATAGGAAGAAAAACTAAATCAAATGGAGGCATCAGGGAAGACCTCTCAAAGGAGGTAGCAGTGAAACTAAGGAAGAATCTGTCGGAATTGTTTACATAGGGTCATTCCTGGGGCTAAAAGCAATGACATCTTGGTGATGTAAAGTGGCTCATAGAAAAAGTTCTTGGGTCAGCTCCAGGTACATAGTAGGGACCGAATAAATGTTGGTTTCCTTCTTGCCTGTTAGTCATCCAAATAGGATCTTCGCTGAACTATTTGAATTTTCTAAACCATCTGGTGTTTTGTGGAAATAAATGTCCCAGCTAAATCCACTGGAACGGCTTTGATGGGCTTTTGGTTCAGCTGCGGTAGCAATCTTCATAAGTGGAAATAGAAAAGTAATCGCAACTGACTGTTAACCGACAAAGGTCCTAATGATGTCTTTGCAGAAATAGTTTGTGATTTGGGTACTGAGATTGTGCAATCAGAGTAGCAGAGAAAATACAACGAGGAGTGGCTAAAGGTTTCATAGAAAATATGATGAAGGTGAAGTAGAAAACAATAAGCATTCGGGTAAAGAAATGTAAACATGTGAGGCACATATCCAATCTAGCAAAGCTCTGGCGATCTTGCTGCGTCAGGAGACTGGCAAGTAGACCTCTTTTGTTACTTTGATAGATTTTTTAAATTGGTAATATATTTGCATGACTCAAGCATCAAACATTAAAAAATATGCAATTAGTGGCCCATGGTGGTGTGTGCCCATAGTCCCAGCTACCTGGGAGGCTGAGGCAGGAGCACCTCTGGGTCCCAGGAGTTCCAGGTTTCATTGGGCTGTGATGTGGGCTGCAGTGGCCACTGCACTCCAGCCTGGGTGACAAAGCAAGACCCTGTCTCTTAAAAAATATATATGCATATGTAGTAATAAATCTTGTTTATACACCTTTCACTCTAATCCTAGGGTCCTATTCTAATCTCTGCTATCTTTCAGAGTATCTTTATACAATTTTAATCAATTGCATGTATAGATGCACATATTTTAATTTTCCATGTACCTGTTTATTCATTTAACAAATATTTATTGAGTGTATACTTTGCCAGGTAATGTTCAATCCAGCCAAGGGAGCTAAGGTAATGAACAAAACAGAGAAGTTCCTACCCTGCCTTACGTTCGTTCTAGCAAATGGAGACAGATGATAAAAAGTAAGTAAACTATAGGGTGTTAGGTCGTACAACCACTAAAGAAAAAAATGAAGCATAATAATGTGGAAAGAGCATGCTGGAATGGGAAACTATTTCACTTTAAAATAAGGGAGTGGTACTTGAGCAAAGACCTGGTGGAAGGGAGGGAGCAAGCCCCATAGAATCTGGGAGGAGATATTCCAGAAATAGAGTATTCCTGATCCCAAAGGCAAGCCCCAGAGATCAGGGTAAGCCTGACACCTTCTAGGAATAGGAAGAAAGCCCGGGTGGCAAGGGTGGGGTGAGCTAGGGACAGAGATGAGATTAGGAAGGTAGGGAGAGGATAGCATTGGGAAATAATGGAAAGAATTTTGAGCAGAAGTATTTTATCAATTACTCTTGAATTTAAGATGAAGATAAACTGCAGAAAGGGCAGAATCCATATGACTTGTTACAGATTAGTGAAATGATTCCAGTTAAGTGATGCTGATGACCTGAATCAGGGTGGTTGCTATGGATGGGGTGGGATGTGGCTGATTTGTAGAGAAATGTTTTGTAGGTTGAGCAAACAGTATTTGCATGAGAGAAGTGCAAGAAGGAGGGGTGTCCCAGCTAGGAGACTGGAAATGGCATTCATGACCTAGGAAAGATTTTGGGAGGAGCAGGACGGGGGATTAAGTGATAGAGTTCCATCCCTGGACATGCTAAACTTGGAGTGCCTGTTAGACAACTTAGTAAATATGTCCAGTAGAGAGTTCAAATTAGGGAGAGGACCTCGTTAAGGATTATAAGCTTGGAGGTAATAAGAATATAGACAAAATTTGAAGCTGTGACATGGATGAGCTCACCCAGGGAATTACTGTAGACAGAAGAAAATGAGGCCAAAAACAGCATCTTAGGATATTCTACAGATCAAAGGTTAGCAAGACAAATAAAGAGAAGGTGATTGAGAGGAAGCCAGTGTGAGACAGAAGAAAATCCAGGAGAGAGTGGTGGGTGGAAGAAAGACCTTCAAGATACGGAGAGTGATGGGCTCTATCAAAGGTGCTGATTGCTAGGTACGATGAGGACTAGGATTGAACCAACCCATATAGCTGCGACCTTGACAAGAGCATCTTCAGTAGAGTATTGAGGGAAAGTGCTGATTGGAATGAGTTCAAGAGAAAATGAGTTGAGGAAATTAGAAACAGCAAGTAGAGACAAATTTTTAAGTTTTGTTGTAGAGGGGGAGCAGAAGAATGGCACAGTTGTTGAAGGGAGAAGTGGGGCCAAGTGTTTTTTGTCTGATTTTTTTAAATAGAGGAAATAAGGGTAAGTGTCTTAGCTAATAGTAGAGAGGAGAAATGTGAAAGAAGTATCCTTATTTCTGTGATAATTTGGCTTTAGCTAGGAGCATCAAAATTTCCATCCACGGTAACAGGAAGAAAAGCTGAGTCAGGGCTGAGAGCACAAATGGGCAAGTGTGGTAGAGAGAGAAGTAGAGAAGTTTTCCTCATGGTTTTCTCCACCCTCAGGGAAATAGGAGGCAGAGTCATTAGTTGAGAGTGAAAAGTAGGGAGAGGTGTTGGGGTTTGAAAAACGGGAAGAAGGTCTGGTATATTTACAATAGAGCAGGAGAGAAATGGATAGGGGAATGCCTGAGCCCCAGGCATCACTACTGGTCTGCTTGAGGATGATAATCAAGGATTGGAAATGTCACCAGTAAAGCACTTTTCATTTGTGTTTTTCTTTAGCCAGTGTCAACTGCAGAGTGCAGTAAGTATAAAAGGACCAATAGTTAAAGCAATTTTTACAAATGGCAGTACACTGCAGACATGAATATAATGGCATTCCTGGTAAGAATGGTATAATGCAGTTGTCGTCACTTGGTGGGTATATATGCCAGGAGTGTATAGGGGTTTCATAGGGGTTCAGGGTGAGGTATTGAGTTTCTAAATATTTTCATTTTCCCTAATCCTTTAAATATGTCTATTAGGTATATTTTAATATCCATACCATACTTTAATCACACCTGTTAATAATTTTTAAATCAATATATTTACAGATTTGAGTTTGCTTACTTATAATTTTGCTGTTAGTTTGATTGATCCAAGACATTTAAAGGATTAAGGTTTAAATAGAAAGTAAACGCTTTTGGAGACAGACCAGGGATCAAATGTCAGCTCTAACACTTACTTGTAGTATCCTTAAGCAAGCCATTGAGTGTCTCTTAGTCACCATTAGATCATATATTAAAATAAAATAAGAACACCTTATTTATATGCTTCAGATAAAGTTTAAATTCAATTATGAATATAAATACTAGGCACAGCTATAGGTATTTATAAAGATTTCTTCCAGTCCTTCTACCTTAAAAATAAATGACAATATGGAAATAAGCTATTTTTTATTGTTACCATTACTATTTATTTTACAAATTTTTCAAAATGAAATAATCAAAATAAAACAATTCGAAAAATCTCCATTTATGTCTCTCAGAATTCAATATAGTAAATATTTTGGTATGTTTATCCACATACAAGTAAATATAAATAAATAAACATAAATGTGTCCACATGCATTGTACACACATGCACACACTCGCATTACATCTGCTTTATTCCATTTAAAATACATCGTGACCCTGTGACTTTTTCTTTTGCTTTTCATATCATTAAAATTTTTCCACAACATTACTTCTGATGGATGTCTCAAGATCATCAGACAGATGTATGATAATGTGCACGCTATTCCTATAGGGCTGTTCTTCTTTATTAGTTTCAATTTTAATCTAAACTGTGTTAAACAATCCCACTGCTAAATCCTTAGGCTCATCTATGCTTTTTATCCCTAGGACAAATTTCATTAAGTGAAAATTGCCAAGCAAAAAACTATGTAAATCTTTAAGGGTTGTTGTAAGTATTGTTAAGTTGCCCTCCAGAAACGTATTTAGACTGTCAGGTCACTCTCTTACATTGGATAGCAATGTCATCCATAGCAACTGGGTACTCCTTTCAGTGCTCGTGTGCCCTGCATATTTTAAGGCCTCAACAACGAATTAATCTTTACTATTGAATAAGTAGAAAATCTCATTGTTTTTCTTCAAATATGGGAGTTTTATTTTAGTTTTGTATTTTTACCTTAACCAATGGTTGTGAAAAATTCTTTCTATGTAAGGAATTTCAGCCTTCTGGAAAGAATGTCCCCAGGAATACTACATGTGTTTTCATAGGCCGTTAGTGACCTAATTGCTTTAGAGATAGTTTAAGATCCTAGACTTAACAGGAGAAACACAAAACTAAAAGAAATAATGATATAGAACTCCTATTACTAATACCACTACTTGGAATACAACTGTCATTTCTCTGGTCTAACAGTGAAAAAATTTTTAAGTAAAAAGTTTGTTTTTTTTTTTTGCTTACAATTTATTTCTCTAAAAAATATTTTACCGCAGTTATTTGCTCTTTTTTCCATATGCATTTATCGTTTTCCATTTATAGGTATGTGATGGTTTTTAAATTTCTTTCTCCTATGAGACTCAAGAAACAAGTTTAATTCTACGAAATTCTATTTTAATGTGTCACTTACTATATTGGGGAATTATTAAATCTTCATCTATCAATCTTTTGGAAGAAAACTAGATTTTTGGGCGTATACTGGATTTTCCAGACAGATTTTCTGTGTTCTTATTGTAACCCTGTTTATTTTCCTCTGGTTGGAAAGGCCATGAGTGTCTCTCTTAATTTACAATGTTAAGTTTCCTTTGCTCTCCCCTGGGTCTCATTTCTCCCAAACAATTCCTTCAGCTGCACATCATTGAGCAAGAGGGACACCATGGATAATGGAAAGATCTACGGCAAGGCTGGCTGTCTGCCCTGTCTAAGGAGGCCGTACTGGACCATCCTGCTCTGCACATCCAGATGTGTCCATGAATACATCCATAAAACGATGGCCTGTGGAATCCTATAGGAAAATGATCCAGAGCCTGGGCGGTCAGAAGGAACAAACACTTGATTTACAAAATAAATCTTCTATATTTATGTTTTAAAGACTCACAGAGGAAAAACCTTTTTAAATTCATGATTTTTCCCCCCAGATTTTAACGATTGTAATCTCTTTCTTTCCTGAGCCTTAGTCATCTTCATTATAAACCAAAAGATATAACTTGAGATTTTCCCAGGGTTTATATGCTCCATTCTCGTTAGAGTTGGAGACATGAAAATGGCAATTTGGGATGTCTCTCTAGAGTCAAAAACCTTATAGAAATACAATGTACTTTCTCTCTCTCTTCATTTCCTCATTTTTCTGGTCAAAGCTAGAAGAGGAAGATGTCTTTGAAACTATTAAGATAATTTTTAAGACATGGTATAATTGTGAATTTTATGTAGATATAAAATGAACAGCTGTCAAACACTTTATTAGCTTATTAATTAGTAAGGGAATGGGTAAATGTTATAATTGGTATAAAAAGCAGAGGCATATGTAGGAAATTAGGAATCTGAAATGAATTTATAAATTGATGGTCTATCCATGAGGCAATAATCGGTTGCATTTCACCAGTCACAATTGATTTGCATTTCTATGAACAAGAGATGGATGAGCTAGACAGGATAGTCACTCACTTTTTGTTCTGAGCCCATTTCCAAGTCTCAGTTGTTTTCCTTACTAAAACATCTATCTCTAATATCCCATTGTATATATTAATATCCCATTATATATCATATTTTATAATATATAATATATCCCATTATAATATATATTTTATAATATATAATATATAATATCCCATTATCCCATATATATTCCCATATATATTATATATTATAAAATATATTATATCCCATTATAATATATATTATATATTTTATATATAAGTGATTTCCAAAGGAGTTCTAGATATATTATAAGTTAATATCCCATTATATATACATTTACATAAATATATGTAATGGGATATTAATTTTTAATATACATAGAACCCCTTTGGAAATCCCTTTCCACAATTACAAGCAATAGATATTTTGGCAGAGTTTTAGTTATGGGGTGATTAGATTTTCTAGCATGTTGAGATTTAGTGGGTCTTCATTTACCCAAAGTCATTTAACGAAAGTAAAATTGAGATTCAAACCCAGATAGGTTCTGATTTTAAAAAGCCATGTTTCTGTCTCCTCCCAAAAAAAATGGGTGAAAAAATGGTGGCTCAGGGTCAGATACTAGCTTTTCACTTGTAAGGGTGAAATAATTAAGGCATAAACGATTAGAGCTAAATAAACCTCTCTTAACCAATAATCTTCCTGAGAAGCACAATAGATGACAATAAAGCTGAGAAGCACTGGGAAGCTTAGATGCAGACCCGCACTCTCTGTTCAGGCTTCCCCTTGCCTTCTCGGTTATTTCCTTGGTGCCTCTAAGGATCCCCAGCAAACTGTTTCGATTCCCTGAGCTCATCCAGTCTTATCAAAGACTCATCTCTGCATTAGAACTGTTATCTTCTTATTCCAAACCCGGTGCTCATCTATGTTGTCTTTACTGAAAATAAGGGTTAGTCTTGAACTAGTATTTAAATTTCAAGTCCAATGTCTGAACCAGGCAGCCATCAGATCTGATTTAGGGAACACCTGCCCTCTTGTGGTTCTCTGAGCTCATCTGTCTGGAGTTAAGGAAACCTTTTCCAGCTTTCCTTGTGGAGACTCCTCACAGAGGAGACCATCTTGAAAAGGCTTTATGGAATAAAGCCAGCCTAAAGTCCCAGTCCAATTTGCCTAGAGATGAAGGCAAGAGGTGGTAAATAGGGTGAGTAAGAGGGTCTTTAATCCAGGAATAAAGATGTAATTGTCAAGATAGAACATCTCTTGGCCTCCTTTATCAATCTGCTGCTGAGTCCTTGGAGTTTGCCAGTAATCAGGTATTGCTTTGAAAATGTAAAAGAGTTTTTCAGATACCCACAAACACATTAGCAGTTGCAAGAGCATCAGTTGGAATGGACTAAGTTGTGCTGAAAAATCCTACCACCCCCCCCAAATCTCAGTGAATTATGCAACAAAATTTAATTCTAAATTATTCTAGGTATTTATTTTAGTCAGGGTTCTCCAGAGAAACAGAGAAAAATAGGATAGATAGATGATAGATTATGTAAATACATACATACATATATAGATACATAGATTCATAGATGCATACATACATAGATAGATATAAGAGATTTATTATGAGAATAGGCTCACATGGTTATGAAAGCTGAGAAGTCTTAAAATATGCCATCTGCAAGCTAGAGAGTCAGTGAAATAGTTTGGATACTTGTCCCCACTCAAATCTTGTGTTGAATCGTAATCCCCAATGTTGGAGGTGGGGCTTGGTGGGAGGTGTTTGGGTCATGGGGGTAGATTTCTCATGAATGATTTAGCACCATCCTCTTGGTGCTCTCTTCACGATAGTGAGTGAGTTCTAATGAGATCTGGTTATTTAAGAGTACGTGGCCTCTTCCTCTCTCTCTTGCTTGCTCCTGCTTCATCTTGTGAAGTGCTTGCACCCACTTCACCTTCTACCATGATTGTAAGCTTCCTGAGGCCTCCCCAGAAGCTGATGCCCAAGCAATGCTTCCTGTACAGCCTATAGAACCATAAGCCAATTAAGCCTCTTTTCTTTATAGACTACCGAGCCTCAGGTATTTCTTTATAGCAACGCAAGGGTGGCCTAATACAGCCAGAAAAGCTGGTAGTATAATTAAGTCCTATTCCAAGGGTCCAAGAAACAGGGAAATCAATGGTGTAATTCTCATTCTGTGGCCAAAGGTCTGAGAACAGGGACAGTAGGGAGAATGGTTTAAGTGCTGATGTCCAAAGAAGCTCTGATGTCCAAGTGCAGGAGAAGATAGATGTCCCAAGGGGAGAGTGCAAATTCACCCTTTCTTTATCTTTTTGTTCTATTCTGGCCATGAATGGATTGGGTGGTGCTCACACTGGGGAAGGCAATCTTCTTTACTCATCCTATTGATTCAAATGCCAGTCTCTCCTGGAAACACACTCACAGATACACCCAGTAATAATGTTTTACCAGCTATATGGGCATCCCTTAGCCCAGTCAAGCTGACACGTAAAATTAACTATCATGACATCCCATGAAGATTGTCAGAGGAGCTTGGCTCATTCAGCATGGTCCCTCCATCATGTGCACTTCATTACAACATGCACTTGCACTATTTCCACAGCAGTAGGAAGAAAATGTGAGTCTTAAAAGTTTAGTTTGTATGCGATGCACATCACTTTAGTCATTTTATTAGCCAAGTCAAATCACATGGCTGTACCTAGCTTCAAAGAAGCAAACAAGTTTTATCCCACTGTGTTCCCAGGAGAACAAGAACATCTGCCAAGAGCCTCAAGATCACCATACCAGGATAAGACTCGGTATAGCAGAACACTGAATTTTCAGGGTATAAAAGTATATACTTTTCTAAGTGTATTAAGCCTTGTGGCTCATCATTCTTCTTTATGCATACATTACTCTTTGTCCCTAATATTCTTCCCTTTCTCAATATCTCTCATTGATCTACAGACTCTCTCCCTTATGGCTCCAGCACCATCGAATCCCCTTAGTTAGTCCTGGCCACCTCTTACTGGAATTACTTTACAAGACACTTTATAGTGTCTGTATCTATTGGTACTGCCTGACTAGGAGATCATTGCCCAGGCTAGGGGCTGCCTGCTGCTGTCTCCCACCCACAAATTGGGACCTACTGGCACTAAATGCTTTGAGCCTGGCTTTGCACTGCCCTTGGAACATTCACATTTGCATTATTTTTTCAACCTAAGAGAGAAGTCACCCCAGACCCTCAAATGCCCCAACTTCTTTTATTTTACCACTGTCTAGTGTTTAGAACTCTGAATACCTTATAGCCACATATTTAGCTATGATACCATAGAGCTTTATCCTTCTAACTCCCAGGGTTGGTAAATTATATAGCCTTTTAAATACAAAGAAAATACAGTTTACTAACCTGTTGGATTGGTGATAAACTCTGGAGGGGTGGGGAGAAAAGAGTGTCTACTTGACTGATAACCTCAACACATTTTCCTGTTTTCCTTCAACCTACTACTTCCTCCTGCCCTCCTTCACAGTATGTGGGTCACACACACAAAAAATTATTGAACGGATGGGAGAGTCATGGAGAAGAGACAGGATGACTCCCCCATCAAAGGAATACTTTATTTGGATTGATTGTTTTCATTAAATTTTCAAAAATCCCTTGGAAGAATGTTTGAATATTTAAAAATCATCATTCCCTAATTTCCTTATGTTTGGTCAATTCTATTGAGCCACTTCAGAAGACCTTTATTTGAAGAAGATGAAGCACAAAAATTGACTGGCTTGTATGTGGAAAACATACTCTTTCAGATTTGTCACATACAGCCTGTGGCCTAGGGCCTATAGTAACATCCACAGTGGGAGGATGGCAGAAGAGGAGGCATGTAAAAGTCTTCCCCTTGGGGAGAATCTTGGAATAGTTAGAGCTCAGGGGCAGGAGTTCACTGGAGACCCATCCTTCCCTACTCCCATCCCCACTCACTATTTGCCTTTGTCTCTATGGAGGCCATTTTTCTCGGCTGCAGTTTCTTGCATGAAAAGACATGGTATTTGGGAAGTCCTCTGGGATCTAATTGTAGTTCACTTACAAATTATGCAAAAAATAGGCAATCACTGAAACTCCCTGAACTTCAGTGTCTTTATCTATTAAAAAGAGATAATGTCTCCTGCCTCATTCACCTTCACAGTAGTTTACTCTGCTAACATTTAAGATAATAATTGCCAGCACTTGGTGAACACTGTGTCCAGTGAATTTTTCTTTTTTTCCTTTTCTTTCTTTTCCTCCTCCCTCCCTCCCTCCCTGTCTTCCTTCCTTCTTTCTTCCTTCCTTCTTTCATTTCTTCCCTCCCTTCCCCCCTTCCTTCCTACCTTCCTTCCTTCCTTCCTCCCTTCATCTTCCTTCCTTCCCTTCCTCCCTCCCTCCCCCCCCTTCCTTCCTTCCTTCCTTCCTTCCTTCCTTCCTTTTTTCTTTTCTTTTCTTTCATCTTTCTTGAGATAGAGTCTCCCTATGTTACCCAGGATGCTGGCCTCAAGTGATCTTCCCTCCCTCAGCCACCCAAGGCACTGGCATGACAGGCATGAGCCACCACACCTGAAAGGTTGGGTTTCACTTAGCCTTCTCAACAATACTGTAAGGTCATGATAATGATTGGCTTCTTTTTAGAGAAGCAAACTGTGACTCAGTGTAGGTAAGTGATCCATATGGTTAAAGTTGGTAAATGGTTGAGGTGTTAAGAGCTATAAGTTATATTCAGTCTGCCTCTGAATCTAAATCCTTCAAACATTACGAGTGTCCGCTCAAATAAGCCAATAGACTAGCTTGAAATCATAGGAAAGGCTCCACACAGGCAAACGATGGCTGCTCTCTAGTGCATTCCATCTTCTCAGAAGGCAGGACCTTGGCCACCAGGTTGGTGAGCTCAGGTGCCAGATGAAGCTGGGGAGGAGCAGCAGGATTTAATAGGCTCCTAACTCAAAGGGAACCAATAAAAGTTCCTTCTGGAAGATTATAATCATGAAGCTGTCATTTTCATTAGTCTGGACTGGTTGTTTGAACTGAGAACTGGTGCACTGTGGAGAGGTTGGTCAGTCAGGAGGAAAAAGCGGTCTGGAAAGGGAGTAAAGATGGGGCAAGCATGGATGAAACCAGGTAAAAAGAGAAGAAGGATGAAGAAAGCTGCTGCTGGCTTCTACATGTAAGTGCAGCCCCTTTTGAAAAACAGAGTTGCTTCCTGTCTTTCAGTACTATAAACTAGCACCAATTTCTTCCCCGTTTTTTATGTGAGCTATTTTGAGTGCTTTTGTGTTACTTTATCACAAACTTACAACACCTTCTCAAAATTTCTCTCTCTTCATCCCAAAACTAATTTACTTAGCCTCTTCTCCTTAGGAAGTTACTGGTCATTTTGGTTAATTATAGAAAAACATAGAGGGTCTTAACTTTGTTTAAAGTGGTCACAAGGGCAGATGTGGTGGCTTATGCCTGTAGTCCCAGCACTTTGGGAGGCTGAGGTGGGAGGATCGCTTGAGCCCAGTAGTTCAAGATCAGCCTAGGTGACATGGGGAGACTGTCTCCAAACAAAAAAAAATTATAAAATTAAAAATAAAAAAAGTGGTTGCTAGTACCAGCTTTTGCTTCAGGGAGACTCACTGTGACTCCAACTCCATTTCTGGCCAGCTGTGTAATCTTGAACAAATTATCTGTTCTGAGCCTCAATTTCCTAACATGTTCAAAAGAAAACCAATAGTCACTACTTGGTAGGACTGTTAGAAAGAATGAACGGGAAAACGCACAGCATGGATGGCATAGCATTTTATGCATTGAAGGTCTTCAATAGCTAGTAGCCATCAGTGTTGCAAGTCATTCTTGCAATTCTAAATGCTCTGTCTGGGTTTTAGATCTATGAAAATCACTCCCTAGGCCCATTCACCAGCCCTAGGTACGTGGAGACCAACGACATTTTATTTTTTGGCCAATTTCTTCTATTCAAACACTCTGATCAGAATTCAGTCATATTAGGGTTAAAGAAAAAAACAATCCTTGATTATCCTCTGTTCTTGAAAGCACTATCACCCTTGTTGGCTTAAGGCCAATCTGATCTCTGTGCTGAAAGAGCTGCTTTTTGCTTGGAAAAGGCAATGGCTGCCAGCTGCTTCCTCAGATGCCGTCTTCACTGCAGATAGCAATAAACAGCTGCAAGGAATGTGTTAATTGGTCTTGATCAAGATGTCATCTTCTGCGTTATTATTGAGTCAATGCCAGGTAGACAATGCCAGCAAACAGACAACAGTGAAAGTTGTCCTGATGCAGGAAAGTTGTACTGATTGCAGCGAAAGTTGTCCTGATGTAAGCCTTAGCTTACAGCATTCCCACTCAATCTCATTGACAGATTAAAGATCTCCACACGTTTCAACTGCTAGGTTAACATATGTATGGACATTACTTAACTGACTTTTTTAAATCATCCATCTGCTTAAGAGATGGAAGATAATTTACTGCTTTGAAGAGGTTTATTTAAAAACCACTTCCCAGAGCTGGACAGAGCTGTTCTATGGTGCAACACCCTGGCCAGATCTCTAAACGCTGGTCTGTATGGCCACTCCTCCTAGTTCGCAGATCTCCCCCTTGTTAAGCCCAAATGCTACAAGTGTGGTCCAGGAATTGATGCATGAGCACATTATCAAGTACTGAGGACCAGGAGCGTTGGTGATGGTGCCTTGGGCACCCTCTCTACCACTAACTGGCTGTGTGACCTGGAACAATTTACTTAACCTTTCTGGGCTTCAGTGTCTCATCCCTAAAATGTGAAGATGGACATTAGTATTTGCTTTGCAGATTTGTGAGGATAAGGGTTATACATAGCTATTGATAATGACTAATACATGGTAAGTGCTGATAAGAACATATTTTTTGTGATGTTGATGACACTGACAGTGATGCAGGTGACGTCAAGGAGCTTGGAGCCCTGTTATACATGGGCTTGGTGAGACATTTAAAGAGCATCTGGACCTTTTAGCTGAAGGATAGAAGTGAGTATCGTTTGACTCCTTCTGCCTTCTCACCCATGGCTGCACCAGTCTGTGCACCTGTATCTTTATTTACTCTCCTAACATCAGCCCTCCTGACTGAAGTTGCACTCATGACTTGAGTCCTATGCACAGATCTTGACACTTGAATCAGAGACTTCTTTTGTCCTGAATTTTCTTTTTGTTTTCTTTTCTTTCTTTCTTTCTTTTTTTTTTTTTTTTTTGAGACAGAATTTTGCTCTTATTGCCCAGGCTGGAGTGCAATGGCATGATCTCGGCTCACTGCAACCTCCGCCTCCTGCGTTCAAGTGATTCTCCTGCCTTAGCCTCCCAAGTAGCTGGGATTACAGGCATGTACCACCACGCCTGGCTAATTTTGTATTTTTAGTAGAGACAGGGTTTCTCCATGTTGGTCAGGCTGGTCTCGAACTTCTGACCTCAGGTGATCTGCCCAACTTGGCCTCCCAAAGTGCTGGGATTACAGGTGTGAGCCACCGTGCCCGGCCTTGTCCTGAATTTTCAAACATAGTTGGTTCTTAGATCCTGACCTAAAACACCCTGCATGACACCATGGTCTTCCAAAGCCACTCATACGGGCCCCTGTCAGAGCTGCAGAGAAAGAAGCTGGCTGAAAAAAGGCCATATAGAGATCCTGGTGGCTCCCCCAGGGAGCACTACAGCCCCTGCAGTCAGCACAGAGGGGGACCCTGATTAGGCTTTCCTATTAAAGCTGCCTTGGGACACTGGCTCACCTTGTGTGTTGGCTGGTGAAGAACTCAGGACCCTCAAAGGAGAAGTCAAGCCAAAAGAGTGGTGTTGCCCCTTCTCTGGAAGCATTTGAATTACTACTATAAGGTAATAATCTTTGTGTTTTAGATTTTCAAATCTCAAACTATAAATATATTGCTTTTAATTATTTTTGGAATACAGCCAAAACAATATTTACCAAATCACTTTCAGAAGGCCAGTGAAGAAGCCCAAAACACAGCAGCCACACCCACTGATTTCTATTTTTCTAAGTTGAAAACTGATCCCTCTCGATTGCAGATGATTATGAATAGTTTTGTATGTCCAGCAACATATTGCTAACCTCAGCCTTTCTTTCTTAAGCTCATTATTTGCTAATGATTTTCTTGGCCACAAAGCTCATAAAATTCCCTTGAGTTGCTTAAAAAAAAAAACCCCCTCTTAGGACATTTGTTCCATTTGTTCAGCATCTGCGCCGGACAACATCTGGAGCCTGAGGAAATTCCACCGCTCAGGGTATGACGCGTAAACGAAATTACTTTTTCATGCACTTCAGAAGAGATTCAAGAGCATCTTTCTGACCAAACAAGCCCTTTTGTTCTCCTCCAGCAAGTGTTTCTCATTAAAAATGTCATCTCCCTAATAAATTGCCTTATTGCCCCTGCAGCTGGGCCTATTGTTTTCATGGTTTTGTGCTTACTCTGATTCTCACAGGGAACAGAAAGCCAGAGAAAAATGGGACTTTTCCCCCATTCTGTCTCCATGAAATGCCTTTATTTCACCCTTTGTGTTTGAGTGAGAACTTGTCTTTCATTGGAGCCCTCTATTCTCCCAATAATCACTGCTTTTGGCCCAATATTCACTGCTTTTGGCAAAATATCCTCAGACACATCCTGTCAGATAGACTTTTCCTACCTAGACACTGGATGGTGGCAGCTTGCATCCAGGGATCCCAGCCCAGGCCGAAAAGTGGCATTTTGGGGATTATGTCCTAGTGGTTTATTCTTTGTAAAAAAATATCCAATGTGACACATCTTTAGTCTCTGCCATAAGAACATATAAAACAATTTTAGGGATGGCAAAGATAAAGAGATTAACTTGGGACAAGAATGGAGGATAGGATGAGATGTGTGTGTCTGTGTGTGTGTGAGAGAGAGAGAGAGAGAGGGAGGGAGAGAAAGAGGGAGAGAGAAAGAGAGAGAGAGAGAGACCTGGGATTATGGGTTCCTATAGAAGCCACAGAAAAGATTTAAAACAATCTTGGGAACATTTGATGCAAGCTATGTCCCTAGAGTTGAAGGGTGAAAAAATATCTTTTTTTTTTTTTGTATCTCTGGTCAGAATTAACCTTGAATGTGAAAAGTTCATCTTCTATCAATTTCTTTCCCCCATAACCCTTCAGCCTCTCCTTTTCACTGGCCTCTATTGCTAACATTTATTCACTAGGTCAGCAGGAATTTGTACAACCAAACTCATCTTCCCCAGTTATTTAGTCCACTTTCTATCTATGCACAATGTAAAATAATAATAACAATAACAAGGAGAAGAAGGGCCTAACTGGAAGAGAGAAAAGGCATTTCTGGCATGCAAATTGCTTTGCACTGAAAATTCTTTTGGAATCTCCAGGCTTCCTTTGACTTTTTCGAAACCTTGAAAGGAAGGGTACAGGAGGCTAGCAGACAGAATTGGCTGGCTGCCATGAGCTGGGCGCTTGGGCTAATTTTGCATACAAGTTCCCTGAATTTTCTTCACTAAATGCAAACATAGGCCACCATTAACATCTGCCCTCTGTGATTCTTTTGCAGCAAAGCTGCAGATCCCTGAGGCCAAGGCTGATGAAAGATGTGGGTAGCCGATTCTGTCCTGTGACCTGGAGGCTCTGAATTTGTGTTTGAAGAGATCCTGCACAGTCCTCTGCCCCTGTCATATCAGGCATCTGCAAGGCATTCTAAGGACCTCTAGGAGCACACAGTTCAATCCAGCAACCTCTACTACTAAGGGTCACAAACGCCTGTGTCCAAGTCTACGCTGGCCCCATCAAAGTCCCGTCTCTGCTCTGCCCCCAGGGTCTTACGGGTTACATATGGGACAACTTTTTAAATACTTGCACATGTTGTGATCGTTGTAAGTCCAAGTCACAAAAACAGCAGAAATAGAAAGTTTTACCTTAGAGTGAAAATCAAGGGTGGTGTTGCTACCAGATAGTGCCACTCAGTTGCAGGTTCTTGGTGTCCTGAACGAAGAATTGGACGAGACACATACATAGCAAAGCAAAGCAACGAAAGTGTATGAAGCGCAGTATTACACTCTCAGAGCGGGAGAGCGAACTGACCCCTGTGAGATGAGATCAGCATCAGTTTGGTGTACTTTGGGTCTTTTTATGTGTTTTTTTTCTTCTCCTCCCAAGGCTGCCTAATCTCTAGCCAGTGTCTGCCCTTTAGATTGATAGGTGTGTTGCTTAGTTACTTTGGCCCCTGTGCGCTTGTGCATCACCTCTATCCCATAATTTTAAGTACATGCATGATATGCAGCCTGAAGGCATGAACCTTCAGTAGCTGATTACCATACAAGGTTATGTTAAGGATACTGTTTCTCTCTAATGCGCATGCCCATCTCTGAAGCGCTGCCTTTTACTGGTTTGGTCCCAATCTTTCTGGTCATGGGGTCCTTGCTCACCTTTTTATCTCACTTTTTTTTGGCTGCTGAACCTCTGCTTTTTATCTCGCTTCCTGTTCACCCGTCCCTTCACCGTGCTTCTGTTCTCTGCTTTTACTTATTCTGCTGTTTATCCAACTTTTAATTCCCTTCGCTATTCTCCGGCCTCATTTTCTCTATTTTTCTCCTGCCTCAGGGTTACGATGGAGTTGGTCATTGAGATAGATTTTGATGCATGAATCAGAGTTCTCAGGGAAGACAAGGTGGGAAAGGCTTTGGTTTCAGAGAGACCAGGCTATAGAAAAGCACAAACGCACGAGACATCCGTTTATTTGTACCATCATTTGTCCTTTGTTCTTTTGTTGAACAACTTAGGACTTATTAGATTGGCTGGAGCTTGGTACACCCAAACTCAATTTTAGATGAATAGACACCCTTTTAGGGGCTAGTGATACAGGGATGAGGATGACAAGGAGTCTGCCAAGTATTTTTTTTCAGTAGGGGCTACGGACCCGTAATAAATATAAAAGTAAATATATAATATACAAGTGCTACAAAGAAAAATAAATCATAATAAGAGTGAGATTGAATATTAGGAAAAGGAGACCTGAATACAGTGATCTTTAATCTCTCTAAGGAAGAGACTCTTCTGAAGATGCATGAATTTGAACAGACACAGTGGTGCGTGTTCCAGGGATCTTAAATACGTGGTACTTACTGAAGCATAAAGTGGCAGGAAGAGAATAAAGCATGACGTCCCTGGGGATGTGTAGAGCTGTATAATGAGGAATATCTGAGGTGCATACTAAGCAACATTAATGTAAATAGTGTAGGCAAGATCGGCACAGACATTAAGAAATTGTAGTTTGGTAGCAGAGTGGGCTGGAGAGGTGGCAAGTGTTTTAGAAATATGACCCAGGTACTAATGTGGACACTGCTTTAGAGTGAGGAGACTCTGGATCCACAAGTATTGGGTTACAAGATGTTGTCAATCTAGTTATCAGTATCAGCAGCAACAGCATTTATTGAGCTCCTCCTATATACGAGGAACTGTTCTGAGCACATTAGTAGTATTAACTTTTTAAATCCCTCAATAGTACTATGAGCCAGAAAGTTTAAGTAGCTTGCCCAAGGTGTTCTATCCACCTGGCAGAGCAGGAACACCACGCAAGCAGTAACCGTGTGCCATACAGACTTCCAGCCATCACGAGAGACCATGGGTGCTGGACATGAGGGTAGTTTCTGGGGGGCCTGAAGGGAGGGAAAGCTTTAAGGTGTAGTAGACTTCCTTAATTAATTGGGATGTGATCGTGAAAGACAGGAAAGAGTAGAAAATGCTCCGAGGGGATTGATCTTGCTTGGAAAGCAATGTGTACCATGATGCCACCAAGAGAGACGTGCACTGGTTAAGTGAGTTTCAGCCAGAGGACCCAGTGGGTTACGCAGGAAGCAGCTGGAACTTTCCCACAGATGGGTGATTTGATTAGTCACCCAACACAACCAACTGTTACTTGATTTGGGAGCAGATTACTACATAATATGACAGAACAAACCATGTCTCTCTACTGCTGAGAAATTTTTGATAGCTCCTTAGCAAATTCCAAATTTAGTACAAGTTCCTTTTTCTGGGATTACAGAAAAAAAAAAACAAACCTCTATAGTATAGTTCCAATAACCCTCTTCATCCTAATCTCTCTTTGTTTTCCTACCAAAAACCCAATCTCCAATTAACTAGGCTGAGCACAGGGCTGGGTCCCTGATGAGTGCTCTGTCATTTAGACCTTATATGGTCTATTGGAAATGGCATGGATTTAAATATCGGGAAGATTTGGGTTTGAATCTAGACCGCTGTCCTTATTGTACTTCGGTGAGTCATTTGATCACTCTTGCTGCTTCTTGGCTAGCATGGGATGATCTCTGACCTACCATCTCCTGGAGAGGATCAAACTATAATGACTAACATTTATTGTCCTGTCGCTAGTGCCTCGAATTTTTCTAAGGTCTCTGTAAGCAGTTTTTTGTTTGATTCCCCAGGAACCAAGACACAAGATACCATTGTACAGATGTAGAAAACTGAAGCACAGAGCAGTTAAACCACTTCCCCAAAGTCACACTTGCCAAGTTAGGACTGGGTGCGAATTAAATCCCAGGTGCTCTGACTCTATCCTATTAGTCAATATTGTGACTGATTAATGTTGTATTGCTAAATTGACTGAGATTGCTTATCTAAAGCACCTGGCACATGACAGCCCCCCCCCCCCCCACAAATGGGCATGGCTGTCTTTCAATAAAACTTTATTTACAAAAAGAGGTGGTGGGCCAAGCATAACCAGGAGGCTGATTCTTGACTCTCTGCTGACTCTTGACATAAATTACAGTAAAATATGGAAAATAATTATGTAGTGATGGGTTTTCATTGTTTTTTAATGTAATGTATTAAATTAAATTAATTGTAAGCCTGAATAATTTAATTTTAGAGAATGGCTCTGTTTAACAATCGGCTCATGGAGTTTCTGAAAACTTAGGACCCAGCTCTCACAGGCTCACTCAAACCCACTTCCTGGTTACAATTCCAGCCCGTGCCCAGCTGTGCGAACTGGGGCAAATGATCTCAGTTTTTTCACCTGGGAACCAGAAGCGGTTCCTACCGAGCTGTGCTCTGAAATAATTGGAAATAATGTATGCAAAGAGCCCAGCAGCTAGAATTCAGTAACTGGTGCCTACAGCAATGAAAGAGGAGCTGCATTAATGATTTGTATTTCTCTTGGTTATGGCCTTCAGGCCAGTTCATAAAAGATAGAAGCTGGAAAGAAGGGAGGTGAGATCCAAGGAGATATAACTTGCTTCTTTTAAGTGCCTCACGTGTACCAATCACTAGGAAGTGATTCCAATCCTTTATTTACTGAATCTTCATGGCAAACCTTTGAGTGTATTGTCTTCCCTATTTTACAGCTACGAACCACAAGATTCAAAGGGGTGGAAAGCATCGGGGGGCACTCAGTTGTCAGGGAGCAAAGCAGAGTTCCATCAAGGTCTCCCTGATTTGAAAATGCCCTCCCTATCGTGTGAGTCGATCCTATTAAGGGAAGCCAGGGTTCTGAGATAAATCAGTGGTATCAACCTGGTAGCAATCAATTTTATTCCAGTTAAACCCTTGGGTTCGAAATCAAATTCAGAGACCCATTTTATTGACTAGCTGGATCAGTTGGTGCTTTACACTGACAATAAATGCAGGCAGGCAAAATCACTAGGCATATACTGAATACTGAGCTAGGAACTAGGGATGTTCAGATAAATGACATAGCCCCTCCTTGAAAGGGCTTATAACCCAGCCAGGGAGACAGACCGATCAAATAATGAGGATAGCGAAGGATTTGATAATGTAGCAGGGCTATGGGGGAGATCATACAAAGTGCAATTAAAGAATAAAGGCTGTCAAGACGTGCTACTCAAAGGAGAAATTGCAATTCCCAGACAATTCTTGTTTCTTATCTCTCCCACTTTCCGGGCACCTGCGTGCATTGATAATGATCCTTCTTGCTCACTGGCACCTGCTTGCTTTGATAATGATCCCTTCTTGCTCACTCTCCTCCTCCGCCATCACGATTTTTCTTACTCCATCCTCTTCATTCCTCAGGACTGGCAGAACTTCTTGTGGAAGCCCTTTCTTGAGGTACACAGGGTGGGCTTGGCACCTTCTTGTATGCTTCTCTAGGTTCCTCAGCATGTGTGTCCTTATCGAAGACTTATTACACTATCCTGCAATGGTCTATTTAGGCATTAGTCTCTCCCATTAAATAAGGAGTTCCTTGAAGGCAGAAACTGTACTATTTGATTTTGTTAATGTAGCACCAAGCATGACATCTGGTCTAAACTTATGCTCAACAAATGCCAGGAGAATGAATAAATGAGCAAAGCCCGAGTTGGATCCTCAGGAACATGAGGGACATGACACTCGAGAAAGGTAGGGAATGGGCAAGGAAGATATAGGGTAACAAATGTTCTGGAAAGATTTTATGGCCTGGCACGGTGGTGGCTCACGCCTGTAATCCCAGCACTTTGGGAGGCCGAGGAAGGCAGATCATTTGAGGTCAGGGGCTCAAGACTAGCCTGAACAACATGGTGGAATCCTGTTTCTACTAAAAATTAAAAAAATTAGCCAGGCATGATGGCATGCACCTGTAGTCCCAGCTACTTGGGAGGCTGAGACAGGAGAATCTCTTGAACCCAGGAGCGGGAGGTTGCAGTGAGCTGAGATGGCGCCACTGCACGCCAACCTGGACGACAAAGCGAGATTCTGTCTCAAACAAACAAACAAACAAACACAAAAACACCTTCCAAAAAAGTCTGAAGATACTATCATTAACAAATGTTTCTCTCTTTGTCTTTCCCTTACATCTCATAAAAAATAACACTGTCTTTCACTTACGGTATTTTTTCCCCCAGAATCTAATTTTTATACTTTTAGTCAATTACAGATGCTTCCTAAATGTAAGTCTGAGACTCACCTAACTCTATTTGGGAAGAGTCTAGCAACCACTGGGAGTGATTAAAACTTGGTTGTTCCTAGCCCCGTTCCCTTAGTTATTCCTTGCCCACCAACTGACCATCCGAGGCAATCTCATGAATGGCTGTATTAAAAATATATTGCAATTCCGTGCCAAACACTATTCATTTATCTTCCATCTGTTTAAAAATGTATTAATAGATACAATTTGCTCTCTGGGACCTTTGGCTCCTCCCCAGGTTCCTGATTATTTATTTATACTGACTGGCTGGGATTCTTTTAGGCAGGATGATTATAATAAGACCTATCTTTCCCTTTGCATGGTAGACGACTCATGCTACTTTTCTCTTAGAATCCTCCAGGCAGCATTCTGTCAACTTCAAAATGAGTGTTTCCATGTCAATATTCTTCCTTCTCACAGCAAAATAAATTCTGGAATCAGTGACTTCCTTCCAATTAAGGCCAATTCCCATTTGTTTTTGACTTTATGGCTGTGGCGTGTGGAGGACAGAAAGGATTAATAATGATTTACAAGTGAGGCAAGAATTGAAACCGAGCACATCAGAGGTGGTCTGATTCTGCTCCACAGCCTCTGAGGCCTCAGCTAGTAAGACTGGAGAACAGCTTGGGTGACAGGGACAGCTGGGAGCTGGAATCATCTGGAGGCTACAGGTTGGGGGCTTGGGCTGGGATGACTTGAAGGCTGGGCTCCGCTGGGATTTTCAAGTGGAATGCCTGCATATGGTCTCGCCATGTGTCTTAGGCTTTTTAGAGCATGGTAGCAGGGTTCCAGGAGAGTCCAAGAGACCACGGTGGGAGCTGACCCAGCCTTGGAACCCACACTGCCACCTTCTTTTCTTACAAACAAGTCAGCCAAGGGTCAAGATGAAGGGCAGTAGATGCCATCTCTGGATATCAGGGATAATACCTGGCAGAGAGCAAATGCTTGATAAATTGCAGCTTTTATATTATCCATATCACTGCACAGGGCCTCCAAGAAAACTAGAGTTCCTTTATTTTCCCAAATTCTTTCCTGTGAGTAATAGAAGCACTGCAAGATTATTGTCTTTTGTTTAAAGAACATTGGATAAGGGAATAGAATGAGGTTGCAATTTTGTTGTTTTGGTTAAAGAAGGAATTGAGATGGTAACATTATGATGGAATTTGGTTTTCATTCTCACTATGTACTAGGCACAAAATCACAGAAAATGGTTTCATTTTATGCTTTTATTTCCACTTGAAACATGGGAGTCACACACAGAAATGGCTTTCTTTCAATTACATGGCTAGTAGTAGGTAAAGTGGGACATGGCATTTTGAATCACAAGAATTGTTATGGGCAATATCAAATACATGAGGAAGTTTGAACTTCCTAAATATACACACTCATATGGTGACTATCCATTCACTTGCTAACTTCATTAACAAGTATAAGGTTGGTGCAAAGGTAATCGTGGATTTTGCCATTACTTTCAATGGCAAAACCGCAATTACATTTGCACCAACCTAATATTTACCAACCACCTGTAAGCTGGTTGAGCAGGATCAATTCTAGACAACAGAGCAGGGCAGTGAATAGAAAAACCCTGTGTCCTTGTCAACCTTACATCTTAGCAGAGACTCAAGCTGGTTCCACCTTTTTGTGAGGAACTCATGCAATTTTCCCCATAAAGGTCCAGTTCACTAAATGGCCTCACGTAACTTATCAAAGTTGTATGAAGAAAAAAGAAGTATGTAAGTTTTTAATATGACAATTAAATTGTACTCTTTTCCTAAAGAATGATTTGCTTACTCCACAAGTGTGCAGCTTGAGGGCATTTAGAATTATTTCTTGTAGATATTCAGATATATTTTAGGTGGAGCTATAGGAAATCGCTAATATTCACCCACTCACTTTTTCTTTTTTGAGACAGAGTCTTGCTCTGTCACCCAGGCTGGAGTGCAATGGTGTGATCTCAGCTCACTGCAACCCCTGCTTCCCAAGTTCAAATGATTCTCCTGCCTCAGCCTCCCAAATAACTGGGATTACAGGCATGTGCCACCATACCCCACTAATTTTTTTTTTTTTTGTATATTTTTTGGTAGAGACGGGGTTTTACCATGTTGTCCAGGCTGGTCTCGAACTCCTAACCTTGTGATCCACCCACCTTGGCCTCCCAAAGTGCTGGGATTACAGGCGTGAGCCACTGTGCCTGGCCCACTCTTTTTTTCAAAAAAAATTTTTTTTTTTAGATGGAGTCTCACTCTGTCACCCAGGCTGGAGTGCAGTGGCGTGATCTCGGCTCACTGCAACCTCTGCCTCCTGAGTAGCTTTTGGGGTACAAGTGGTTTTTTGTTACATGGGTGAATTACGTAGTGGTGAATTCTGAGGTTTTAGTGCACCCATCACCTGGGTAGTGTACCTTGTACCTAATGTGTAGGTTTTCTTACCCCTGTTCCCCCACACTCCTCCCCCTTCTTAGTCTCTAAAGTCGATTATATCACTCTGTATGCCTCTGCTTACTCACAGCTTAGCTTATAAGGGAGAACATACAGTTTTTGATTTTCCACTCCTGTGTTACTGCACTTGGAATAATGACTTCCAGCTCCATCCAAGTTGGTGCAAAAGACATTATTTTGTTCCTTTTAATGGCTGAGTAGTATTCCACGTACTATGGAATGTAAAAGAAAAAAATGTATATATATATATATCACATTTTCTTTATCTGCTAAATAGTTGATGGGCATTGAGGTTGGTTCTACATCTCTGCAATTGTTAATTGTGCTGCTATAAACATACAAGTGCAACTGTATTTTTCACACAGTGACTTCTTTTCCTCGGGGTAGATACCCAGTAGTGGAATTGCTGGATCAAATGGTAGATCTACATTTAGCCCTTTAAGGGATCTCCACACTGTTTTCCATAGTGATTGTTCTAATTAAGATTCCTACTAGCAGTGTATAAGCATTGTTGTTGGCATATAATCCTGCCAACACCTATTTTTGACTTTTTATTAATGGCCATTCTTGTAGGAGTAAGGTGGTATTGCATTGTGCTTTTAATTTCCATTTCCCTGATGACTAGTGATGCTGAGCATTTTTCCCTGTTTGTTGGCCATTTGTCTACCTTCTTTTGAGAAATGTCTATTCTTGTCCTTTATTCACCAACTCTTGACCTCTGAAAACAATTTTATATGATTTAAATTATGTGTCTAATCAATTTTATATGATTTAAATTATGTGTTGTCTAGAATTTTCTGAATGAAATCAATTAATAGGAGTAATAAGAATATTGTGACATGTTTAAGTGAGATTTCCTAGAGCCCACTGTTTCGGCCTTAGATATCATGGTAAGTCTTGGTTTTAGACAAATGCTACATATCACATTAAGGCAGTCTTACCATAATTATAATTTCACAGTAAACGTCCATGGAAAGTTGTTGCTGAATTTATTTCCTCTCCTAACTACTCACACAACTGGTATAATCCTGAGGTCTCAGAACATTCATGTTTATGTCTTGCAATTGATTTTACAATAACAAAAGACAAGACACATGAAGAAATAATGAGACTACTTAAAGAAATAGCAAGGTTTAAATAATGTCACTTAGCTCTTCTTGGTTTACAGAACATTTTATAGGTATTATTATTATTTTATCTTCTCCTTATAATCATCTTATTACGTAGGATTTATGATTCTCATCATACAGATGAGGAAACCAGGGCTCAGAGAGATTAAATCTTGTCCAAGTTTGCCTATCCAAGAAGAGGCAGTGGTTAGATTTGAACTCTGTTTATCAAAACCCAAAACTAAACATGTTCTACATTGGTCTGCTCCATGTACCCTCACTTCTTCTTTTTTAATGAAAGAGGTCCTTCTCCTACTGGCCATGACTTTTCAATCCTGCGTGTTTGTTAATCCATTGCCAATGGAAACAACCAGACAAGAGGAAGATTAGGAATGTCGTGTTGGTTTTTGGAATGGCATTTCTCAAAGAATATTGGGTTGAGCACCGATTCAATCAGAGATTTAAAGGTGTTGTGGTCAAAAGAAAATTTTGAAGTTCAGTTAAATGAAGCTAAACAGCTTTATTTCTTTTAGCATAGGGGTTGTCAGAAATTTAAGTAAGCTAATATGCATTCGAATCTTTGAAAAGACACCAAAGAATATATAAGGACACACACATTAAACAAAAATGAATTTTTTGGGAAATAATCCCAAGGCTGGTGTCCCCTTTAGCACATTTTGGGAGTGCTGGATTACAAAAGTCATCTCAGATTCCGGAGAAATAAATTACTTATTTTCTTTATGGCAGACTTGCTGTAATGAGAAGAAATAAACATTACGAAACTTATCAAGGTTCGGGTAAAATTCCAGTGCTATCACTCATCAGCCATGTTGACTGGGACGTATTACTTAGTAGTACCAGTACTATGTTATCTCATCTGCAAGAAGGTGGTAACAATCTCGAAAGCATAAACCTTTTGTTGAGGACTGAGCAATGTGGAAAGCACTTAGCATAGTACTTGGCAGGCAGCTGGCATTCAGTCAATGATGATAACTTTTCTTTCCCCCACAACTCGATTTGAGTCTTTGCTTCCCATTCCTGGACTACTGAAGACAATTTCTAAAGATAACACTTGTCAATGGCCCTCATCCAAGAGAATATCTCACAAATATGATCTGCAGAGCACAGGGTATAACAGTTATCACACATTGTGGAAATGTCAAGGTTTTTTATGCCCCGTGACATATTGCCATGGCTTAATTTATATTTCCATTTGCTTTATGAGAAGTTTCTTACTCTGGAACATCTGACCTCTCCTTGATGCCTCTTTTATTCTTCCAACTGCTTTCCTAGCCCATCTGGCCACATATTATAACCCTTCACTTCTGAACCTAAAATCTAATGAAGCAAGAGTATAAAACAAGCCTCATTTCATTACTCTGTATTTTGTGAGCCAGTGGTTTCAACAGTGTATAGTTATGGGACCATTATAGTACTTTTCCTATGGGAATATCTAATGGCCTTCTGTGGAACAATTTTCTTCTTCTTTTGACCTCCATCTTAATATCATCATTCAAAGGATATTCAGCGCTTTGTGCCAAATTTTAGCCATGACAAACTACTTCAAGATTTCAACTTCATAAGCAAGAGAGACATATTTTCACAAAATGCTTTTCCCCCACTTACATTAGGTGCTTATTTTATTAAAATGAGAAACTCAGTTGACATTTTCTACAATCAAACCCTTTTTTTTTAATGGGGGAAAGGGTTGAGAGACAGAAAAGGAAGGGAGGAAAGAAAAGCAAAAGAAGAAGGTATACATGCACACCCAAATACTTTTTAAGAAATAGGAACTGTCACTCAAAGTTGATTTTTTTTCCTTTGGCAGAGAAGGGAACCATGCGTCTTCATGGGCAATGTCAAGGTCGGCATATTTGACTCCCATCTGGCTGGGGGCCAAAATGTAGATGAACAAGCCATTATTTAATTAGTCCAGGCAGAACTGAAGCTTCTGATCTGTTTATCTTACTTCATCTAAGGTAATCAGGATCTGCCATTATGTGAGACTAGCGTGGCTATGTGCAGATATTTCAAGCAGGTGACAGACTGGCGACAGGCCTTCTCAAGGTAAGATGAAAGAAACCAAAAGAGGATCCAAGTATTATTGGGAGCTTCAGCCACACTGTGGGCCTTAAAAGAATTTCAAAGAGAAGGTTTCATTTAGTTTAGTCATTACCATGGTCCCATGACATAAATACCAATCATTTCACTTACAGGTGAAGAAAAGGAGGTGGCTCAGAAAGGCTGAGCAATTTTTCCAGGGTCACAGAGCAAACGATTGGCAGGCAGAGGCTGCAAATCTAATTCTATCTCCTTAGACTTAAGGGTTCTGGGCACTAGGCAGCCTTGCTTTTCACTGACATTACATCTTTTGGCTGCTACAGGCCCTTGTTCACTGCTGGAGACTTCTCATTCGGCTCTGCAAATTCCATTTTATTTTATTTTTTAATGAGAAATCATTTACTTTTTGACTACCTTTCCAAGTACCTGGATAATCCCTAAAAGTAGTACTCATAAACCCATGGAGATGTTGTAAGACCTGATGTTTTTCTTGTAGTAGATGGAGTATTTGCTATGAACAGCAACATGATGGCTTATTTCCAAGGACTTTCCTCTCTTGCTCTCCTCCTTTCCCTGTCTCCTCATACACACACAGACACACACACACACACACCCCACACACACATTCATGCTCTCGATCTCACATGCACATATGGCTCACTTGCCCTAAATACAGTGAAAGAGATTTTCCATTATTTAATTCATTTTGAGAGAGAGACTGACTTGATTCCTGCTGGTGATTAGCATGACTACAAATGCATGTGAAGGAGGATGGATGGCTAATTCTCCTGCCCTGCAATTCAACTTAAACCATAATTCCTAAGATAGATTTCTTCTCTCAATATTAATGGGAACCAGATGACTCTTGTTAATAATAATATATGCTCAGGAAAAGAGAGACAGAGAGATTTTAAGTTTTGTTTTGTTTTCCAAAAAATATTAGTGCTGTTTAGGAAGGGAGAATGTATAATTTATACTTAAAAATATATATTTGTGTTGAAATATAGATTTGTACTGAAACATGTATATTTGTAAGGAAATATAGATTTGTACTGAATGAAAATCTACCATCATTCAGGTAAGACCTACCTACATTATTTACCTCCCTGCAAGAAGGTAACATAGAATGTGAAAGAGACTTTTCTTTTGAATTTATGCACTTTGTTCTTTATTTAGTGATAGGATTCACTCTCTCATACAATAAGAGATCAATACTAATGTTAACATGAGTTACTATTTTCCCACTTTATATGACATTTTTAATTTTAATTCCATTTGAGTTGTGATACTAGCAGATGAGAAGGTACACGTGTTATTACTATGCAAATTATTTAATTTTTTATTAGGTCAATTCATAGGCAAAACAATACAAAGTAAGGCTTATTCTGAAATAGTTACCTCATTTAGAAATTTGAGCATAGACTGGCCATTTGAACAAGCTTCCTTTATTTCCATTGCCATATGCAGTTCAATTCTTTTCAAAATAAACTAAGGACTGCCTGCTGTGCACATGTGTTTGTCAGAACCATCCATTCTTGAGTAAGATTTGGGGGTAAAGCACACCGGCCAACAGCCCAATTGTTCCAGAGTTTCAAGGTATCCATTCCCATGCTCCCATCTGTCCACACTAGAATGAGGGACATCCCGCTGTGTGTCCTTAGGCAAGTCCCTAGACATTGCTGTGTCTTGGTCTCCTCACCTGTAAATGCTGGAAGACAGTAATAGCTATCTCACATGATTCTCATGCAGTTTAGGTGAGAACACACGTTATCATTGTCTTCAGCAGCCCTTGGCATAAAATAGGAGATTGATGCACTTTGGCTGTAATAATTATGATATTATTAATCAAGCAAAAAATAATACAACAATAATTTATTGTCCCTTTCACCTTAAAGGGACAAATTATTCCCTTTTCAGATATTCTATAGCACACATTTTCTGTGCAATCGTAGAAGTATTCAATTTGCTGTTGCTTTGCTGTATATCATTCTTACATGATCACTGTCTCACATAACCATTTAATATATAATGTTGTTATATATCATAATTATAATTTTTTTTTGCTTGTAGCTGACTCTGTTCTCTGCGTCACATCTGATAGTTGTAAAATTCTAACAAATGGGATGAAATAGAAATGTGCAGCTAGATGTTATATTTTGGGCATCACTAGAGGGAGCCAGAGGTAACAGAGCAATCACGGTTCTCAAACTAAACTTCATTATGCATTGACAATATTTGCCAAATTTTGATAGCATATCTACGGTAAATACATTATGTAAACTTGTCCCTTGGTTCTAAAGATGTGTACAATATAATCACAGGTCTCAAGGAACTTATAATCTAATCAAAGAAACAAATAATATGCATTACAAACCCATTAAATGATCATGTAAGACAATGATATATAGCAAAGCAATCGCAAATTGAATGCTTCTACGATCTCTCAGACGATTTGTGCTATAGAATGCCTAAAAAGGGAAATATTTGTCCCTTTAAGGTGAAATAACCTGGAAATGTTTCATGCGCAAATACAGGCATTGAATAGGGTTTAGAGCACCAGAATCAGCATCTGGACTAGTGGAACCTTTAAAGGATGCAAGGAGTGATGCTGTGAATGTGCCCATCTCTCTCTCTTGGAGGGCTCCCGTTTGCTACTCCGCTCCTTTATCCCTAGGGCATGGCTCTGACTCAGCTACTCCCCATATTAACTGTGGTAAATGGTTCCAACTGCTTACTGGATTAAACCAAATGTTATAGCCTGGCATCACATGCCTACATTATTTTATGTAGAAGTAAGAATGAAAAGGTACACTTTTCAAGTCAAGGTATAGCTTGACTATAAAAGGGGCTAGCAGGTCACGCGTGGGCTAAATGTTAGGGACAGTGGGGACCCACGGAAGGTTTTTGAGCAGTTGAGTATCATGACTTAGTATCAGTATTAAAATAATTTTATAGGCTCAAAATCAATGAATGTATTACCCAAGATTCTTATTCAATTCACTACCTTAAATCCAACTCCACTCATTGGTAGAAATTGAGTTACCAGTAAAATGCTAGTTTTTATGCCTCTTCAAAATTAGTTTAAAAACATGAAAACCAAAAACAATGTCATAAATCTTTTAGGTGTCTTTTCTTCCTTATCCTTTTGGGATCTGGGGATTGGGGCAGCAACCTTATTAATTGTGGAAGTTTCTTTTCCTCACAGACCCATTCAACTTGGAGCACGCCAGTTGTAATGGACAAGGTGTTATAGGTTTCTAAGAAATAGGAGCTTGAGAAATAAAAAAAAAGGAATATCAATGAAATTTAAAGGGATTTTTTTTCCCTCTCTCTTGGAAAAACCAAGAATTCACATAAGGTGAGGCACGCTAGTTACTGGAAGGGGAGGAGTGCAATTTCTGAACAGCCTCATCACTGTACAGAATGATCAAGCAAAGCCTTATGATGGTACTGGCCCTTAAAAAACAGCCACTTGGAATAAGAAGTAGCCCTCATAGAGTTAATTTATCTGTGAGAAGCCCGTTGTCACTTCCTAGATTCTGAGATTTCTAAAAGTATAAAATGTATCATGTAACTTGGAGTACCTAACATGACTTGAGTTTCCACTGAGAATGAAAGTCATTTTTACATCTTCTCAAGTACTAAAGCATATTTTTAACACTCACTAGCCTACCAAATTCCCATTCTAGCCTTTCCTATCTTTATGGCACCCAACAGCTATTTTAGAGCAACTGTTCTTCTCGAGGCACCCTGTAACTACAGGAGATTTACGGAGAAACAAGTCATAGCCCTTGCTCACAAGTGGCTGAACTGACTAACCACAGGGATGATACAAGGAAACAAATGCTTATCATACCCAAAGACTAAATAATATGTAGTGGAGATGCACTGGAGGAAGGCTTCTTGTCTCTTTTGAATTAAAACTCTAAAGAAATATTAAAGGTGGAGTAGATAGTAAAGACATAGGACCAGTAGATGAGCAGAAGCATCCTGGAGAAGGAATAATCGGGGTGAATTTTAAAATGAAAACGGTGTGGAACGTGTTTAGAGCATAGCAATACTCCAGTTCAGCTAGACTGGAGAATGCGTGAAGGGGAGAATTGAGAGAGACATCATGGGACAGCTAAATGGGATGAAAGCATTCAGTCCTGGGATACCCAGATATGATATTTGGGTTTATTTCAGAAAACAGTCAAGAGTCATTTAGAGCATTTGATGTGGCGAGTAGCTGAGCCCGAGTCACGATTCAGGAAAATTTAAAAATTAGTCATAAAATAACAAGTGAATGAGAAACAGGAAAAACCCACGTAGCAAGGAGACCAGAAATGTTGAGAGAAAGATATGGAGCCCAGATTTTGTTTTGTGGAAATATAAAGCAGGGATATTACAGAGAAATGCAATGATTTTGATGTGCTAAAGACAGTTCAGACATGCTGAGCCTGGGAAACAGGAGAGTTGACAGTGTTCATAACAGAAATCGGAAAGTTGGAAAAAGAGTTGGAAATTGGACTCTGGAGGTATGGGATTACATAACTATATAGAGGAAGACAATAGATGATAGATAGATAGATAGATAGATAGATAGATAGATAGATAGATAGATAATCTTGCACTAAGAGAGAAATATAGGCCTAGAACCAAAGAGAAAATTTAGGCAAAGATTACTTATTTGGGGCCCTATCTCGATGCATCGCATATGAATGCTGTATCTGTGGTAAAAATTACATGAAATACGTATTTTTGGTTTTTGCTAGGGTGCTTTTTGCTCTGCAAATATATTATGAATCTTAAGTCTGATTTTCTTTAAGTCAATTGTCATTTGGTACTAAATTATGTCATTTCGTTAAGGATTTCACAATCTTTGTAACATCAACAGTCGTACTGACCACTGTTGACCTGGTTGAATAGTAACTGACTGGTAACATGAAAGCCATCTTCATGATCCCTCTAATCTTTGATCCTGGAGGTAACATTTAAATACAGTCAAAGCTTAAGCTGTTTCATGCACTACTGCTAGAAGCATAAATTTGTACCACTTTTCTGGAGCAAAATACAGATACGTAGCAAAAGCTTTAGAAAGTATCTATATCCTATTACATTGAAAATGCTCTTCTAAGAATGTATCCTAGATGATAATGACATAACTTGGTTAAAATTGAAGCACCAATTTATTTAATAATAAAAAACTGGGTCATCATATAAAATGTCCATTTATTACAGGTAAGTCATGAGATATTAATATAATTAATACCTCATCTCATTAACAATGATAAAGTACATGTGTATTTACTGAAAACAAAATACAATTTCTTTGTGGAAAATAAAAAAGTACCTTATAAAACTATATGCATAGTATAATTATTTATATATTATGTTGGCATATACATCCACATTATTTAAAAATGTATTTATCCATATCCATATAGATATATAGATATAGATGGATATATATTTGTGTATGAGGTTGAAAAAATATTTGCAAAGAAATCTGAAAATGCATACATAAAATAGTAGTAGTAGTTATCTTTGGAATGTAGGATATGGGGGATTTTTTCCTTATGGACATTTTCTACAATGAACATACATAAAGTACACAAAACCCCCCAAAGTTTGTAAATATTTAAGTTAATCCAAGTTATTGTTATACTCTGAAAGTCTGGCTTATGAAGGTGAGAGCTGCAGGTCAGAATGCAAACCGAAGGTGGCTTCCAGTTAGAGCCAGGCTGGCCCCAGTGCTGGGCTAAATAGGAGAGCTGGCTGAGCCCTGAGTTTCCGAGCTGAGCGAGGGAGCCAAGCTGGAGCAATCGGTTACAATGGGGGGCTGGCGTGTGCCAGAGGTAAACATGGTATGATGTTTGGAGATGAGGTGTTAAAGACTGCCTCTTCTGAGACAATGTTAAGAACAAGACTTTGTTCTGAGTCTGCTCTTCTGGAAGGCCTCGGCTTCAGTGTCCCCAGTAATCAAGCCAGATGTCTTAACATAGTCACTTTTTCAAAGTCTCTGACAGCTGACAAAATGTTTCATCTGTGAAAAAAATAATGAAATATGGACACAGACACCGAACGATTTAATAAGATATAGCAGATAGTGGGGGGAAGTGCCCCAGACAAAAACAAGAGCATTTCTACCTTTGTGGTTGCAATTCAGAGTAAAGGCTTAGAGGGGTTTTTTAAAGTAAATAATTCTCTGTTCACCAAAGGAAATGTACTCAGCAGAGAAATGCTCAGAACAGCGAGATTTTGATGATGGGGAGTGACCCCAGGTCATCCCAAAAATGCACTCCCTGGCTTTAGGGAAAAAATCCTGGTCAGTACTAGCATTTTTCTGTTTGCTATCAACTTTTGGGGGTTTTCTCATCATCATCATTATTATTAAAAACACATGTCAACAAAATACAACTAATATATATCAGCAGCAAGTGTTCTCTAACAGAAGAGGGCTGGATTTGAACTGCTCAGATGTTTCTGTTAGTTGCCAAAAAAAAAAAAAAATACATCTGGTGAATCTTCCTCACTGATTCCCTCCTATTTTTTTCCTCCTTCTCCTAAGGGAAATTGAATGATTATTTGGACAATATGTCTCAGAACCATGCCGTGTTGGGGCAAGGACTAACCATAAGAGAGGAGTGTTGGAAGTTGAGAATGTTACTCATGGCTTCTCCAGTGAAGTGACAGAGATGGCCAGGAATCAGAATGGTCCTGGGAGGAGAAATATGCACAGATGACATGGCCAGGCACATATTTCCACTTCCTTACAATAGTGAGTTACTGACATACTTTTCCAAACCCCAGTGCCACATCTTGCTGAGTGTCAGTTAAGATGGTTCAGGTTGCAAGAGAATGAAAGTAGCTTAAACTAGCTGCAACATTAAAGGGAATTTATTTACTTATGCAATTAAAAAGTCTACAAAGGGAGTAAGTTTCAGACACTTTTTTTTTTTTTAAATCAGGGCTCCAGCTCTACTTCTTTGTGTATCTTTCAACTTTTCCCACCTCTGAGTTTCTACTTCAACCATGCAACACACTATCTATGAAAAAAGAGAGACCATGGATGTTCCGCAGCTCCCAGCGATGTTCCTGAGCATTTCATTGACTGGACTGCCTGGTGACCAGTGGTTGCCCTAGGCTTTATTTCCTGAACTAATCACTCTGTCAGGGAGGATGGCATTACTATAACTGGATTAGACAATTCAGATGTCTACTCAGCCCACGCAAACCATTTGTCTATAGGGAAAAGGAGGAACAAATGTTGGGGAACCAACCAATGTGTCCTCTAGTGAACCGATGAACTCATTTTTCCCTGGCTAGAGACATATCTAATTGGCTTAAAACGGTATAATTAACTACTATATTCTCATTATATATAGTATATATAGAGAGTACTATATACTATATATACTACTATATTCTATATAGAGAATGCTATATACTATACTACTATATTCTATATACTATATAGAATATATAATAATATATAATATATAACAAGATATAATGAGAATACAGTACTTACATGTTATAGTTCTATATATAGTATATATAATACATTCTCATTATATATAATTGTATATATGATATACAATGTTAATAATATATAGCATATGTTATATAATATAATATATTATACAATATATAATTATATATACTATTATGTTTAATTATATAATTCATATAATATATGATTATATAAATTTATATAATTTCACATGATTATATGAAACTTAATCTAATGTAATCTATGCCAGGCACCATTCTAGGCATCTGAGATGTATTGAAGAACTGTTTCTGAGGAGTTTATACTCTAGTGACATGATATTTGATATATAAAAATATATATGTATGTATTTATCTATACAAATCTAGAATATATATAATGAGAATATATAACTACTATATACTATAACATATAACTACTATATTCTATATACTATATATAGAATATTATATGCCATATATACTACTATATTCTATATATAGAATATTATATGCTATATGTACTATATTCTATATATAGTATACTATATACTATATATACTAATATATGATATATTAGTATATATTATATTGTTAACATACACTCTATATATTATATAATGTAGATTATATTATATAATATAATGTATTATATATTAAATGTAATATATTATATATAATTATATATGAGAATATATATTCTATATGTATACTATATATAGATCTATAACATATAACTACTATATTCTCATTATATATTATATATAATTATATATCCTATATAGTAGATAGAATATAGTTGTATACATATAGTATATAGTATTCTATATATAGAATATAGTAGTATATATAGTATATAATGTTCTCTATAAAGAATATAGTAGTATATATAGTACTTAATATTCTATATGTAGTATATAGAATATAATAGTTATATGTTATAGTATATATAGTAGTTATATATTCTCATTGTATATATGTTCTAGATTTATATATATAAATATATACATATGTATTTTTTATATGAAGTATCATGTCACTAGAGCATAAGCTCTTCAGAAACAGTTCTTCAATACATCTCAGGTGCCTAGAATGGTGCCTGACATAGAGTACACACACAATAAATACACTTATTGTTGAATGACTGTTCCATGTCCCAGGTGCTGCATATTTGAACAGAAAGTATCGACCATGCAGCATTCTCCATTCTCCTTCTGCTGCCCCCTCCCCTCCACACAATGCTGCATGCAGACCCAGTTGTTCACAAACAAACTTCTTGCAGGCACCTTTAAACCCCAGGCGATTCAGCTTGTAAAAAATCATGTCTGCCTGGCTCCCTAGTAAAAAGACTTCAATCACATTAGCTCTATGAGATGGGGGGCATAGATAGCTAGATTGATAGAGTTTGTATTCAAAAGCTATTCCCAAATAGCCTTTCGGTTGTCTTTCTAAAGTTCTTCAGACTGCTCCAAACATTGTTGTTGATAGCTATCAACAGCAAGGGTCCAGAAATGGACATAGCAGGTACATCGTGCCATCATAGAGGACAGATGATACATTAAGGCTCATTCTGATCTGGAAGTGCTGTTTATTACATCTGCACGATGAGTTTGGGTACCAGATTTGGATCACCTTATCTGGAGTTAAACAAGGGGATCTTGTTTCCATGTTTCTGTAGACTTTCATGTGTATGAGAGGGAGACTAACTGTGGTTATTATTTGACCCAGACCGTTGGCTGAATTAGTCTTAAAAGAAGTTTCCTCAACCTTTTTTTTTTTTTTTTTTTGAGACCAAGTTTCACTCCGTTGTCCAGGCTGGAGTGTAGTACCACGATCTCGACTCAATGCAACCTCCACCACCTCAGCCTCTTGAGTAGTTGGGATTACAGGCGCACACCATCACACCCAGCTAATTTTTGTACTTTTAGTAGAGATGGGGTTTCACCATGTTGGCCAGGCTGGTCTCAAATGCCTGACCTCAAGTGATCCACTTGCCTTGGCCTCCCAAAGTGTTGGTATTACAGGCGTGAGCCACTGAGCCCGGCCAAGAAGTTTCCTCATCTTTAACTCTTGTGAAATTGCTGTTTTCACTGAAACACAGTTTGCTCAGAGTGGCAGGCAGCTGGGCTGTTTGCTCCTCCTTGGTTCGCAACAAGACAGAACTTGGTCTGAGAGGACGGCAGGGGATTTATTTGAATAGCATTCCTGAGGAAGAGAGGGCCTGTGCGCTAGAAACTTGGATTTCTGGAGTCACCTTGGAGAGGGATTGAGGCTGATAGTAGCTAAATCCCCTGTAAGAAATGCCGTGACTCAACATTCTTATGCTCTGGGGCATAATGCCTTCATCTTCAGAATTCTGGACTCTAATCCTGAAGAATGTGTGCTGGTCCAGAACATCAGAGATACTCCCTACATGGTGTGCATATGAGTAACAATGCTTCGTGTTTTTAGGTTATTCCCAAAAAGGTGAAGGTGAATGAGTGCATGGGGTAGAAAGAGGGCACTCCCTCTTATTATCTCTATCACATATCATATTTGCAAACTGATATATCACAAATACTGCATACATATATTTCTTAGGGTACAAGCCTTTTTTTTTTTTTTTCCTAAATTTTTGAGACAGAGTCTTTCTTGTTGCCAAGGCTGGAGTGTAGTGGCGCAATCTCAGGTCACTGCGACCTCCGCCTCCTGGATTCAAGCAATTCTCCTGCCTCAGCCTCCCAAGTAGCTGGGATTACAGGCGCCCACCACCACACCTGGCTAATTTTTTTGTATTTTTAGTAGAGACAGGGTTTCACCATGTTGGCCAGGCTGGTTTCGAACTCCTCACCTGAAGTGATCCACCTGCCTCAGCCTCCCAAAGTGCTAGGACTACAGGCATGAGCCAACACGCTCAGACACATTCACTGACTTTTATTACATTGTTGTCATCAAGCACACAGAAAGTCTGACATTTGCTTTATTAAGTGGACTATCTGCTGTCCAATCTGAAGGTAAAATCAATTATGATTTTAGGTTCCATTCTTACAGTCCCACCACTAAGTTTCCCAACTACACCCTACCATTTTCTGCTGTTAAATTATTGTCTGGATTCTACTCAATGATGTGTTGATAAATGTTTAATGACCAGCTGTCTGGGGAAAAATGCAGATAAAAGTGTAAACACGTTGAGAGGTGAAACCAGCTGGACCTCCTGGGTGGAGTGGGGACTTGGAGAACTTTTCTGTCTTACAAGAGGTTTGTAAAATGCACCAATCAGTGCTCTGTAAAAACGCACCAATTGGCGCTCTGTAGCTAGCAAGAGGTTTGTAAAATGCACCAATCAGCGCTCTGTAAAATGGACCAATCGGCACTCTGTAAGATGGACCAATCAGTAGGATTCTAAAAGTAACCAATCACAGGCAGGATTGAGAAAAGGGCAGTCTGATAGGACAGAAACAGGACATGGGAGGGGACAAAAAAGTTAATAAAAGCTGGCCACCCCAGCCAGCAGTGGCCCGCTGGGTCCCATTCCATGCTGTGGAAGCTTTCTTCTTTCACTCTTCACAATACATCTTGTTGCTGCTCACTCTTTGGGTAGTGCCACCTTTAAGAGCTGTAACACTCACCGTGAAGGTCCACAGCTTCATTCTTGAAGTCAGCGATATCACCAACCCACAGGAAGGAACCAACTCCAGACACCACATGTTTATTATAAATTTTATCCATATAAAGGATATGTGGCAAACAACCGATAAATAATAATAAAATATACAGTACTCTTTATTATAAATTCCATATTACCAGCTGTTTCTCACAGAATGCTATTGTTGATTTTGTCTGACTTCCTGTATCTATAGCCAACCTAAAACTGCAGTTGATGAACCAAGTGAAGTTTCAACATGAATACTGATGTGTTCTTTCACTTGAGTTAATCAAAGGGAAGTGAATTAATCAAGATGTATGTCAAAATTCTACTTACTCATTTTTTTGTTGAGTCAGATAATAGTTTTCTGACACTACAAAATATAATTTCATTAATTTCCTTTGCAATTCACCATGTAATGGCTACAGACTTGACATATTTTAAGTTTATTTTACGTTATAAATAATTGCTCCATAGTCACTTTCCTAAGTCGAGACAAGCAGCAAAATAATAGACCAAGTTTGTGTTTTTAGCTTTTTTCAATTTTCATGGTGTAAATATTCTCACCATGGTGATTTTTGGCTGCCAATCTGATGTCACTGAAAGTACAGTTGGGAAGAGAGGCAGAGTATCTCATCATTACATAGTATTTCCACTATGTAGGTAAAACAATGCAACCCCAAGAGCATAGATAAGGGCAAAATGTAGTGGAATAATTAGAAAGTGATGTGTTTTGAATATTTATTAGCTTTGTTGTAAGATTCTTTAGTCGTTGTTTGTATATTTTACTGTTTAATGATGGCTGTATTTAACAACCAGGTCACAAAATTCCTGAAAATTGAGCCATTAGATCTCATGGCTCCAGCTATGAGATGCCACTGAAGTCTGCCTTCCTCTCTTTACTATGGCCCTCTGAAGTCTCAGCCTTTCAGATATTTTTTAAAGCTCCTGTGCCTCTTCTTTTTTCACCAAAGGGCCATTTTGTTCTATTAGGGTTTTTTGGGGTTTGTTTGTTTTTTTTTTTTTTTGGTTCTCACTCTGTCGCCCACTGTCGAGTGCAATGCCCTCTGTCGAGTGCAGTGGCGCGATCTTGGCTCACTGCAACCTCTGCCTCCCTGGTTGAAGCCATTCTCCTGCTTCAGCCTCCACAGTAGCTGGGGCTGGGATTACAGGCGCGCGCACCACACCCAGCTAATTTTTGTATTTTTAGTAGAGACAGGGTTTCATCATGTTGGCCAGGCTGGTCTTGAACTCCCGACCTCAGGCAATCCACCTGCCTTGGCCTCCCAAAGTGCTGGGTTACAGGCATGAGCCACCGCGCCTGGCTTCTGTTAGTTTTTTTGTTGTTATTGTAGTTCTGAGCGCTTTCCTTAATTCTTTATGTCCTTTTTAGTTCAAACAGTTCCAATTTTAAGCATATTTTCTCTTTTCCTTTTTATTTTAAACCTTCCTTTAGCTTCCTCCCCCAGAATCTGGTGTTTGCAAATTATTATGGGATATGTTCTGACCGAAAACTAAGCCATAAAGCTCATGCTATTGATGAGAACGTAAATTGATCAGGGGGATCTGAGTAACAGGGAAGTCCCAGGTGACATGTGTGGCCCTGGATTCCCCTTGTCCTGCAAACCAACTGAATCTGAGCTTTTCCGAAGACACCATCTAAAGATCATATTCACCTCACTGCTCCTGCAAGTTACCTGGTGCAGTGCTTGCTCCCATCCTGGGCATTTAACATATGTTGACAGGCAACTTTCCTGCCAAGTGGGCAATTTTCAGCCTTTCCTATCTAAACTCCCCTGCTGGTTTTGACTGGCTCTGCTAGATCCTTCTTCACTCGCACAGATGTGTTTGGGGAACTATTTGACTCACTTCTCAGACTCTCCCTGCCAGATTTCAGTTGCCTAAGGTTTGGGGGACTGTTCCAGACCTCCCGTTTATGACTCCCAACCCTGCTGACTTTGGCCTGCCAGGGTGGAATCTACGCTCAGCTGGAAAGTCTATCGGACGAAGCATGCCTCTCCTGTCCTGTCAACTTTGACCTCAAAGAGTGTGTCCTGGCACTATGAATTAATTTCCATTTTAAAACTCACATCTAAGACACACTGCAGTTTCTGCTGGATAATTTAGGGAGTTTATATGCTAAGATCAGGTATTACAGTACTCTACCTTATAAATCCAGGAAATACAAATTAACCAGGAATGTAGCATATTTAACCGCAATGAGAGCTGGCATAGTTTTTCTCTGATCCATGCATGGAGAGTAGCTGTGAGCCCTTCAGAGGTGACATGGAAATGCCACTGACAGGCTCCACAAGCACGTGCGGTCACCCTCGCTAATAACATCAGAACACAGCCCACTGACTTGAAGAGAATTGGTGTTGCTGTTTAAATGTCACCAGACTGCCTTCAGATGCACTTAAACTATAATAGTAAAGAATAATGTTGTTTTAGATCCTGGGTTCTCCACGCAGTGACTAGTCTTTTACAAGACAGTCAAGGAGATAAGGAAAGAGCAGCAGTGATCAGGGTCTTGTAACATGTGCGATGATTCTTAAAGGACTCAGTTTAGTTAATGCAACAGATATCAAAATGTAAGTCCTGCTTGAGGGAAAAAATTATATATATGTGTGTGTGTGTATGTGCATACACATATACGTGCACACACATACAAATGGTACACACATATGAAACTGGCATTTTCACCTAAAGGGTAGAATACAACATTAATGAAAATTTACATAACACTAATCAAATGAAAAGACAGTTTGTTTTTCTAGCAACCACTGCAACAATTACTTTGTAAATATTAAAATACAAATGCTGCTAGATATAACTTATAAACAGCTACACTAGGCAACAGACATTATCATGCATGGATGTTATGGATGTTAGAAACTATACAAAATTCTAGACTTTGCTATCGGAGAGCCATGAAAACACATTGGTGGAAATAAATTTTTCTTAAGGCTTGGAGTACTATAACGAATTTGTAAAAATGTGTAGCCTTCTTTTTCTTTTATGTGGAAGAGGTTATCCAATGTAGAAAGATGGAAATTCATAACGTAACACCATCTGTATGTCTTTGAAGTTTCAGCATCAGAGAGATTTCTCTGGATGCACAATTCCCACCTGGCAACTTAAAACCAAGTACTTGAGCAGCAGAGCTGTAAGGATCTCTCTGGGCCTGCCACTGTGTGCTCTGCCAAGGATGACAGAGGACACTGCGTTTGCTGCCTTTGGGGTATGGAGACCTAGCTGTTCCATAGAGGATGGAAATTGGTGTAGATAACCAAAGGGTCACCAGCTTCCTGAGCCATGAGACTTGGCGATGCTCTAAGCTTTAATTTGTTGGAGATGAAATGTTTCCTGCTCACACTGAGCAAAGAGACAGAGGTCTTTGTGCTTCAGCACAGATGTCTGCCAGGGGCTCTCTCTGCCTCGCTAGCAGCCCTATTAAGAAACCTGACAAATAAAGTAAGACATTCTGAGCTACTCCCTAGAATTCAGAAATTCTTCAAGATGTCAATGCTGCTTTTATAGCTTTTAAACTATATGTATATATATTTGTTAGTCTTGTAAACTACCTAAAATTCTTGCTGGAAGCAGAGTGTTATATGCTATATGAACAAACTCAGAGCTGTTTGGATCAGGACCACATAAGGAGAAACATACAAATAAAAATACAGAAATGAACCAGAAAAGAGAACCACGTCTTTAGTTTATTGAGATGAAACTTCTCTTCGAAAAATATATTTAAAAGCAAGATAAATGAAAATAAAGAAGAAAGTTTGATCTCAAGGAATATGTCAATGATGTTAGAGATGTTCTGTGCGGTGATTACTATAAGAAAGTCAAGGTTGGGTTCATTAGAGTAATTGAAAATACCTGTTCTTCCAAGGAAAGTTCTGCTTCTCAATTTATTTTCCCAAATAATGTGGCTAATTTTTCCCAATTCTTAATGGCTGCTGCTTATTTCAGGAAATTGCTGTTTATTTCAACTTAAATAAAATTAAAATCGCTGTTTATTTCAGGAAGGGGGCGGTTCCACCGTCATCACCATTGCTTGATTCTTCCTCGAACTTCAAAAGTTTCATAAGCGATAATAACACATACATTTTTCTTCCACATTGATTCCTTAAATAATAACTTTTTAAGGAACAAACCACAAACAACCAGAAATTACCACCAACAAACTATAAAATATTTGACTATGGAAAGAAAGTAAGAGAATTATGTAACAAATGATGGAAATCTGTGCTTTTTAAAGATGATAAGATCTTACTAATGAGTAAGCAGATAGAACATTTAAAAATTATGACAGAAGCATCATCATGCACTGATCTATCCCCAAATGTTCGTCTAGCTTGCTGAAAATACTTATTTTCTATGTTTAGGCCGTTGTCTCAGAAAAGTAACGTTACTAATATAATGTAGGCTTTTAAATTTGCATGGCTGATTTTACGTACTTTTATTAGTTCTAGAAAGTTTTCTAGAGTCCCTCTGTTTTTGTCTCTTGAAAATTGGATGGGCAAGCTTCTCTTCTTATCCAATTCTTTAGCTTCTAGGCTAGCAGCAATGCCATGTCAGAAACAGAGCTCAGGGTAGACTCCCCAGGCTCTCTCCAGAAGTAAAATAAAACTGCAGGAGGAATACATTCGTGCATTCAACTAACCTAGATTTTATGATAGAATGTCCTGTGTTTATCTAACATTTAACATATAAAAGTTCATTAAATGAATCTCAAAGCATGCTGGTGGGGAGTACTGAAAATAATTTTGAATATTTGTTTGAAATCACACATTGATAATCACACTGATATTTTTGTTTTTCTCCAGTTTTCTTTGAAGATGATTCAGGATCATCCTACCAATACATTTTTGTGCCCTGCCTCTTTATGTACCATTTTAGCATGACCTTTTCTGATGCTATTAAATAATATTCTTTTAAAATATACATGTTAAAGTTGTTATGACATTTCATTATTTGGACCTGTCACAAAATATGTGATTATACTTCATGTTTGGAGTAATTACCTTCCTCCCATTTTGATTAATACATATAAATTTTATTAATAAATAAGAAGCGTAATTAACATTTCACTCATAATTCTTCGTTGATGTTTTTGACTTATGGTTGTATTCTCAAAAGGAGGAATACCAGGTTAAAAATCACAAACTTTTTCAGGACTCTTAATATAGATGATACTAAATTATTTTCTAAAAAAACCATACCAGTTTATATTATCACCAGCAGTATTTGGCTTGTGCATACTATTGCTCCATTACAAAAGCTGAGCATTTAAAAATCTTTGCTAATTTGTTAGTGAACATATCACCATTATATCTTAATTTGCATTTCTTTGATAATCACTGCATTGGGCTTTTGCTTTTATATTTACTATTTATATTTTCACTTTTGTAAATTTGTCATGAGTTTATTCATATTTATATTTACTTTATGTGTCATTCGTTTTGATGAACACTGTTTGTATTTTTCAGTTTTTTCTACTGTGTATTTGTCCTTTAATCTTAAGAAGTCGATTGGTATAAAGAATTTTCCCCTCTCTAGAGCGTCAGGCCCATCAGTGATGTCATTTCTCCTTTTCCTTTGGTGTTACAGTTAGAAAGACCTTCTCCCTCCAAGATCAGATACAGCTTCACCTATGTTTTCTTTCATTTCGTGTGGTTTCACTTTTTACATTTAAATACTCAGTCTATCTGATGGTAAGGAAGGGCAATTTCTTCAATCTTTCCCAAGAGTAAACAAGTTGCCCCAGCAAAGTTTATTATTTGGTATAGCAGGTTTATTGTGTTTCAAGGTAATAGTCACAAGTATATGTACTGAAAAAGCCTGTCTCTATACCATCAATTCTATTTCATTTTTCTCCGTATGTGCTCCTTTATTAGTATAACCTTACAGACCGCAGCTTTATAAGATGTCTTAATATCTGATTGGCTGATCAATTTTCCTTGCCTCTTACATGATTGAGCAAGGGGCAATTATTTAATATTTATTCCCTCAAATATTCTTTAGAGCCATATAATCAAACATTTCCCTTTCTACTGTTACTCCCACCTAGATTGTGTTGTGACTTTTATTATATTAAACCTAAAATTATTTCTGGAAAACTAACATCTGTGTATCACTCTTATCCGGTAACATTCTATTGCGTTATTTCTCCAGGACTTCTGTGTCTCTTGGGAAAGTTACATTGTGTCTTATTGTTGTACCCAGGTCTTGCTCAACTTGTGCCTAACTATCATTTTGTTATTTTTGCTATTAGGAAAGAGATTGTTTTTCCACTATACATAATATTTAGTTGATTCACTTAGTTTTACTGAGAAGGCAAGTAAGTCACTTGCAAAAATTGATAAATTATTATCATGCAAAAATTGATAAATTATTATAATACTCATAACCTCATGGAACATTGCATTGGCTGAATCTTCCAGAACAATGTTAATTCATATTACAGTAGTAAGAATTAACACCCTTGTCATGAGAAAAATGAGTCTCAAAGCATGCTGGCAGGGAGGGGAAGAGGATTGATAGTGAAATTGGCTATTAAATAGCTTCTTGGAAATTCACATTTGAAATTCAAATTCATTCTATAATTAGCATATAAAAACCTCTGAGCTACTCTGCAAATAAGAATTTTTTTGTTTGTTTTTTCTTTTTGAGACGGAGTCTCTTTCTGTCGCCCAGGCTGGAGTGCAATGCCGTGATCTTGACTCACTGCAACCTTTGCCTCCCCGATTCAAGCGATTCCCCTGCCTCAGCCTCCCGAGTAGCTGGGATTATAGGTGCCAACCACCACACCCAGATAATTTTTGTATTTTTAGTAGAGATGGGGTTTCACCATGTTGGCCAGGCTGGTCTCGAACTCCCGACCTCAGGTGATCCACACGCCTCGGCCTCCCAAAGTGCTGGGATTACAGACGTGAGCCTTTGTTTTCTTTTGACCTGTTATTTAATATGTTTTAAACACTGTTAGCTAAACTCAGTTTTCCAAATAAGCATCAAACTTTATTTGGTGCTTTTCTACATTCCAAATAGTATGTTCTTTATCATATTAGAATCAATCATCTTCTTTTTTATTTTTAAATATATATATATTTTAAAATGATATGAATTGCTGGGTGCAGTGGCTCATGCCTGTAATCCCAGCACTTTGGGAAGCCGAGGCAGGTGGATCACTTGAGGTCAGGAGTTTGAGACCAGCCTGGCCCACATGGGGAAACCCCATCTCTACTAAAAATACAAAAATTAGCCAGGCATGGTGGCAGGCACCTGTAATCCCAGCTACCTGGGTGGCTGAGGCAGGGGAATCGCTCGAACACAGGAAGCGGAGGTTGCAGTGAGCTGAGATTGTGCCATTGCACTCCGGCCCGGGGGACAAGAGAGAGACTTCGTCTCAAAAAAAAAAAAAAGAAAAACATTGATGTGAATTTGTTCAAATGTCTATTTTGATTTAACATCATAATCTGTTATTAGTGATAAATGTTGTTAAAAATGTTTCAGTTCAAGGTATAAGTTATAGTTGTCCAGAGGTTATTTTTAAATATTTTGCTATTGATATTCTGGCATTTTATTTAATATTTTTGCATTTATAATCATATGTAAAATCAGACTTTATATTTAATTTTAGGGGACTTTTGAAGTTTTTGATAGAGAGTTTTACAATGTTTACAGATGAAAGGGGACGCTTTTCACCTCTGCTGTACAATGGACCAGATTATGTGAAGGAGAACTAACATGTATGCCTAGGAATTCACACACGTGCCTACACACATAACATGCAGAAGATTCATCTGGGTTTGGATCCTCATGTGGATCCTCATCCTTCAAATGGGTCCCTAACGTCTTCCTTTGGTTAGTGTGGTGCTCTCCCTGCTTAAGCCGAAGTGCATATTGGGAGACATTCCCTTTTAAATTTCAACAGACTGGCAGATATTTAGTCGGTATTTTTCTTCTGGCCTACAAAATAAGAATCAGTAAGTACTACTGCTTAGCCCTCTTACTATATCAGTTTATTCATGCTTTTCTTTTTAATTTTAATTTTTTTTTTTTTTGAGACGGAGTCTCGCTCTGTCGCCCAGGCTGGAGTGCAGTGGCGCGATCTCGGCTCACTGCAAGCTCCACCTCCCGGGTTCACGCCATTCTCCTGCCTCAGCCTCCGGAGTAGCTGGGACTACAGGCGCCCGCCGCCAGGCCCAGCTAATTTTTTGTATTTTTAGTAGAGACAGGATTTCACCGTGTTAGCCAGTATGGTCTCAACCTCCTGACCTCGTGGTCTGTCTGCCTCGGCCTCCCAAAGTGCTGGGATTACAGGTGTGAGATACTGCGCCCAGCTTCTTCATGCCTTTTTTTTTTTTTTTTTTTTTTTTTACATTTTAATCTGTTGTTGTCCTCCTGCTGAAAAGGTGTATGAAGAATAACAACATCTGAAATGAGACTTTACAAAATCTGTTCTTCCAGTCCCAGTCTCTTTCTTACTTTATATCCAAGGATATCATTCCTAACTTCTTCCTATTTTATTTGTTTTACGTATCTTGGAACTTTGGTCTCCATATGGATGGCAAGACAAAAATATAAGTGGGGGTGGGGAAGGAAAGAAATCCTAAATTAGATACTTCAGAAAACAAGTTCTTACTTAGGCTCATCTCTACTCCCTCCTGAAAGCCCGTTAGATGCCAACAGATTGGCTTTGGGTGGCTAGCAACTGCCTGGACAAAGCAGAGAAAGTTCCTCAGTACATGCAAGAAGGAATGCCAAAACATTACATGCCTGTTTATGGTACATAACCTTGGAGAGGTCCTGAATTTGAGGTGCCACATAAGGAAGGTGTGGGGTTGACCTGACACAAGAGAACTGATGGAAGTGTATATAAGGATCAGCGAGATTTTCCATTTTCCTTCACAGCCCATGGAATGAGATGGTTACTCCTCTTCTTCCCTGTATAAGACACAACACTTTCTGTATCAAGAGTTTTAACCCAGGAGGCTCTAGACACAGCAGTATCAGGCACAAGTGAAGGTGGCCAAGGGGTTGAGAGGGGAAAAGGGGAGGGCTGTGTGGAGGGCTCCAGAATTAAAAAAGAAGAAGAAGAAGAAAAATTAATGAAATTTTACCTATCGAATCCAACTGCTATCCTCCTGCTGTGCTCCCAGGATGCCAGCAAGACCAGCACATACTTCAAATAAGACAGTATGGGCATTATTCTTTGTTAAAGCAAAACTCAGAAAGCCAAAACAAACCAAAGAAAACTTTGGACAAGTTAAATTTAACAGAATTGGCCAGGCCCGGTGGCTCACACTTGTAGTCTCAGCACTTTGGGAGGCCGAGGTGGGCAGATCACTTGAGGTCAGAAGTTTGAGACCAGCCTGGCCAACATGGTGAAACCCTGTCTCTACTCAAAATACAAAAATTAGCCAGGTGTGGTGGTGCGTGCCTGTAATCCCAGCTACTCAGGATGCTGAGGCAGGAGAACCACTGGAATCTGGGAGGCGGAGGTTGCAGAGAGCTAAGATCACATCACTGCGCTCCAGCCTGGGTGACAGAGTGAGACTTCGTCTCAAAAATAAATAAATAAATAAATAAATAAAATAATATAAAAATTAACAGAGTTGATTTGAGCACAGAACTATTCATGAATCAGGCAGTACTCAGAACCAGAACCAGAAGTGGTTCAGAGAGCTTCATGCTTCATTTCACAACATGAATGGTATTTATAGACTGAAAATGGAAGTGTTATGCAGAAATAGTTTTATTGGTTACAGCTAGGCATTTGTCTTCCTTGGACATGGTTTGATCAGTTGACAGCCCGTGATTGGCTTAAACTTGGCTGCTTGTAGTTGGCTGAGACCCTACTATGTGTTACAAAAAATACAGTTAGGTCTTGGTTCATTTGTCTGCTGGCTTTGGTTGCAGTTCATTAAGTAGAAACTCAAGGCGTGGAGACTGCCTCAGGCCAATGGCATCTTACTTTAAAGGTGTTAAATTTACTTGTTAAATATGTTTACTTGTTAAATAAATTTAACACCTTTCTAAAGAAACATACTGCGTCAAAGAAAAAAGACCTATTGATGCTGTCGTATGGGGTCCTGTCATGAAAATGGTGAAAAGAAAATTATAAAATAAATTATATAGAACACATTTTAGAACTGAAGGTCATGACTGTCCAGATTGAAAAGGCCCACTGAGCATCCAATGTCATAAGTGAAAAATGACTGTCAGGTCATATCCTTATAAAATTTCAGAACAATGAAGATGATTTTCCTAATCTTAAATGTTTTAAGATATATAGAGAAGAGTCACATACAAAGGGTGGGAAACAGAAGGTCTACCAACTTCTCAAGGCAACACTGTAAGCTTAAAGGGAATAGAGCAATGCCTTCAAAACCCTGGGGAAAATGTTTCCCCCAAAATGTAATCTTTTCAAAATTTTAATCACTGATGGATATCATTGATCATTACAAAAATGCAAGTCAAAAATCACAATGAAATTCCATCTCATACCGGTCAGAATGGCTATTACTAAAAAGTCAAAAAATAACAGATGTTAGTGAGGTTGCGGAGAAAAGAGAACTCTTGTTCACTGTTAGTGGAAGTGTGAGTTAGTTTAACCATTGAGAAAAGCAGTATGGTGATTCCTCAAAGAGCTAAAAGCAGAACTACCATTCAACCCAGCAATCCCATTACTGGGTATATACCCAGAGGAATATAAATCATTTTACCGTTAATACACATACAGGCAAATGTTCATTGCAACATATTCACAATAACAAAGACATGGAATCAACCTAAATGCCCATCTTGGATGGATTGGATAAAGGAAATGTGGTACATATACACCATGGAATACTATGCAGCCATAAAAAATGAGATCATGCCTTTTGCAGGAACATGGATGGAGCTGGAAGCTATTATCCTTAGCAAACTAACGCAGGAGCAGAAAACCAAATACCACACGTTCTCACTTATTATACATGCAAAAAAGGACACAACAGACACTGAGGTGGAGGAGGGTGGAAGGAGAGAGAAGAGCAGAAAAGGTAACTATTGGGTACTGGGCTTAATACCTAGGTGACAAAATAATCTGTACAACAAACCCCTGTGACATGAGTTTATCTATGTAACAAACCTTCACATGTACCCCTGAAGCTAACATAAAAGTTTAACATTTTTAATTAATATAAGAATAGTAAAGACATATACAGGCATATAACATCTGAAACATTGATACCTATATGCCATTTCTTGGAAATATACTTATGGGTATGTTCCACTAAGGTAAAGGAATAAAACTATAAAAAGAAAGATGTGGGACCAAGTGAATAATGATTCTATCACAGAAGAGGTGAAGACATCTTCTGGCCAGGCGCGGGGGCTCACACCTGTAATCCCAGCACTTTGGGAGGCTGAGGAGGGTGGATCACGAGGTCAGGAGACCGAGACCATCCTGACCAACATGGTGAAACACCGTATCTACTAAAAATACAAAAATTAACTGGGCGTGGTGGCATGCGCTTGTAGTCCTAGCTACTCGGGAGGCTGAGGCAGGAGAATCACTTGAACCTAGGAGGTGGAGGTTGCAGTGAGCTGAGATCGTGCCACTGCAGTCCAGCCTGGCAACAGAGCGAGACTGCATCTCAATAATAATAATAATAATTTAAATAACTTCACGTGGCTATTGACCACCACACTGGAAAATGTGCTCTAGATGATGGTAAAGGAAATTATCAAAATGATGGGAGAGGGAGGTTTCATGAATTAGAAGATACACAGCTATAGCTGATCGTGTAATCTCCCATCTCACATCCTTTTTTGCAATGTGGCTTTCCTATGACTCTGGGAAGAGGTGGGGCTTATTTCTTCTTCTCTTAGAACTGGACTAGCTTTGCGACTGTTTTGAACAATAGAATTGGGTAGAAATTACATTCTGGGACTTTTGAGGTCCAAACATTAAGAAATTCTGGTACCTTTGGCTTTTGAATACTGGAGAAAGCCAAACATTTTAATAACCCTGAGATGGCTATTCTATCAGGAGGCCCAAGCTCACCACATGGAGCCACCTGAGGCCTGATGAGATGGAGGGAGTCTTGAGGTCTTGATGTCCTAGTCAGAATTGCTCAGCTGAGCAACCTATAGAACCGTGAGAGATGATAAAATGGATGTTGTGTAAAGCCGCCGGGTTTAGTGTTGTTCGTCACCCAGCGAGCAGCATACCTAGCGAGCCCAGGTTGGAGCTGAAGGAGAGATGGTTCTGGGAGTAACACGTATGAGATGGGCCTCGTAGATGACCTGGTGTGTCTGACTTCCTGCGGATGTGTTGTACCTTATCTGTCAGAGTTTTTGTGGAAGAAGAATTGCTAACAAACACATAACAAGCCAAGCAAACAAAAAATAAGAATCTCGGCTGGGCGCGGTGGCTCATGCCTGTAATCCCAGCACTTTGGGAGGCCGAGGCAGGCGAATCATCTGAGATCGGGAGTTCACGACTAGCTTGACCAATGCGGTGAAACCCCATCTCTACTAAAAATACAAAATTAGCCAGGTATGGTGGAGCAGGCCTGTAATCCCAGCTACTCAGGAGGCTGAGGCAGGAGAACGGCTTGAACCCGGGAGGTGGAGGTTGCAGTGAGCGGAGATAGCACCATTGCACTCCAGCCTGGGCAACAAGAGCAAAACTTCGTCTCAAAAATAACATAAACAAATAAATAAACAAAAATCTCCAGAAAACCAAAGTTTCGTGCGAGAAAATAAATATAATCCTAGCACACTACAGAATTTAGTTCATGAACATTAGGTAGCATGTATAATCATAATAATGCAAACAGAATTCTCCATTGAGAGTCTGGAAATGATGGAGGAGAGGAAGAAGATGTATCTCTTCTTCCCCCCACTCTGGAGGTGGGGAGAATGTAAGAGCAATTAAATATTCATCGTCTTTAGTGGAAGACAATAGATAATCTCTCTAAATGAAAATATCGAACATGTTGGTTATATACCAGTAGAAAAATCTAAAGAATTGTATGTGTTTGCTACTGAGGAACATGAATTTGGGGTCTAGATGGGTGAAATAAATAATGCATTTTTTTCATACAGGATTATTTGACATATTGGAAGATAAATATATATTTTGAAATATTCCTTTTTTTTTTTTTTGAGACAGAGTTTTGCTCTTATTGCCCAGGCTGGAGTGCAATGGCACGATCTCAGCTCAATGCAACCTCCGCCTCCTGGCTTCGAGCGATTCTCCAAGAGATTCTCCTGCCTCAGCTTCCCGGGTAGCTGGGATTACAGGCTCCCACTACCACACCGAACTAATTTTTGTATTTTCAGCAGAGACGGGGTTTCACCATGTTGGCCAGGCTGGTCTCGAACTCCAGACCTCAAGCAATCTGCTCCCCTCAGCCTCCCAAAATGCTGAGATTACAAGCGTGAGTCACTGGGCCTGGCCCGGGCCTGAGATATTAACTTTTAAAAAAGATCAAAGGAATTGAAGTAACTCCAGTTGTCAGAACCTGGTTAACAGCCTCCCCTGGTTAGGCCATCCTAACCAAGGATGAGAAAGTCTTCCCTCAGGGAGAGAGCCCACAGTCAGTAGTCTCAGCTTTAATTTTGCCATTTCTGCACCTCCTCTTGTGCACTTACACACATTTTAGTGGGGAAATAAGAGAGGGCAAGTCCGCAGGTGTTAGTTGGTAAACTTTACTGCCCTAAAACCCCAAACTCTTTTTTCATACAGTCTTCTCTGACCCAGATCACCTTCAAGTATCAAACACTGAATTGAGCCGGGCGTGGTGGCTCACGCCTGTAATCCCAGCACTTTGGGAGGCCGAGGCGGGCGGATTACGAGGTCAGGAGATCAAGACCATCTGGCTAACTTAGTGAAACCCCGTCTCTACTAAAAATACACACACACACACAAATTAGCCGGGCGTGATGGCGGGCACCCGTAGTCCCAGCTACTCGGTAGGCTGAGGCAGGAGAATGGCATGAACCCGGGAGGCAGAGCTGGCAGTGAGCCGAGATTGCGCCACTGCGCTCCAGCCTGGGCGACAGCGAGACTCCATCTCAAAAAACAACAACAACAACAACAACAACAAAAAACGCTGAATTAAGCTTCATAATTTACTTAGTTTTTAATTAATTTATTTATTTTTAGAGATGGAACCTTGCTATGTTGCCCAGGCTTGAGAGCTGTGGCTACTCACAGGCACAGTTATGGTGCATTATGGCCTCAAACTGCTGGCCTCAAGTGATCCTCCTCCTTCAGCCTCCCTGAGCATCTGGACTACAGAAACACCAGCACACCTGGCTTTTAACTTACATAGCTTCAATCACAAAGCCTAATAGGACCTGATTGTCATGAGCTTTTTGGAAACAAGTTGAAATAGAGGATTGTGGAGGAGGGCATGATGTCTCACGGATTGCCCAGCAGATCCAAATTATGCTTTCCAGAGATGTGACCACTTTGATATTTACCAAAGAGCATTGATACTCTGATTGGTCTTTTCATATGGGTGGAGAACTAGAACAGACTCCTCCAGGCTAGTTGTGTTTAAACAGGAGTTGAAGGTAGCAGGGAAGTCCTCTTTGAAATAGAATTGCAAACTGAGGCTGGTAATTCAGGTCATTGGCACAGAGCAGGGAGAAGGAAGTCAGTATCCTTTGTGAGAAAGAAACAGCTGAAGTGGGGCTGCATAATAATGTCTCATCAAGAAGACCTTGGTTCAGGGTCCTTCACTATGATGAGCATGAAAACTGAAATTCTAATCTGGAATTGAAGAGAATCCAACTATAATAAGCTCTTTTTTTTTTTTTTTTTTTGAGATGGAGTTTCTCTCGTCTCCTACGCTGGAGTGCAGTGGCGTCATCTCGGCTCACTGCAACCTCTGCCTCCCAGGTTCAAGCCATTCTCCTGCCTCAGCCTCCCTAGTAGCTGGGATTATAGGCATGTGCCACCATGCCTGGCTAATTTTGTATTTTTAGTAGAGACGGTGTTTCTCCATGTTGGTCAGGCTGGTCTCGAACTCCCGACCTCAGGTGATCCACCCGCCTCGGCCTCCCAAAGTGCTGGGATTACAGGCATGAGCCACTGCGCCTGGCCGATAAGCTCACTATTAATTCTTTCTTTTTTCTCCATTAAATTGACTCCCATAGTCCTTCATATCCTTCCAGAAAGTCCTTTGATTTCTTTGACTCCCTGCCCCCCTATGATGGAGTAAGATGTCCCTCCTGTCCACCCCAACAGAGCTCTGTACTTGTCCCTTTGCTAGCACTCAACCCACCCTCCACAGCTACCTACTTGCTTGTCTCAATCTCCCACAAAATTTTTAAGTGCTTGGAGAGAACCGTTCATTGTTTTACCCTCAGGACCCAGCACACAGAAATCTCTCAAATATATTTGTTAAACAAAGGCAGTAAAATATGCACATGTATTTATATTCTTAGACAATGTATGCCCTTTATTTATGGATTCTCACGCTCTCAAGCCATTAGATTTATCCATGTGGTTCCCAAATGTCATCATGCCTCTCCTAGCCTGGGATGCAAAATCCCCAAGTCTGATGCCGTTATATTTTCTAAGACTCATCCAATTTTAAAATAAGCAATAAAACAAAACAATAGTCCTTATTTCCTTAAGCTAAGCCTTCTTACAATGGTGCACTTTGCTTTTACTTGCAACCTCAACTGTCTTAAAGAGGTGACCCACAAAGACTACTCAGGCTTCCCCTGGGGCTCTCTGAAAACTTCCTTTCTTAAAGATATTTAGTGGGCATATGACCAAATCAAATGAACCTTTTTAATAGACATTACCCCCACACCTGGCTTTTATTATGTCATAGGAGGTAAAGAGAATTCCCAAGACCCTTCCCCAAACCTAGAGAGCTAGTGGCCTTCAGAGCTGACCCCCTTCCTTCAGACTGTCCCTGCAGCAGTTCTGCAAAATCACACTCACAACACACTGTGTATTGTGGGGTTGGCATAGATGTTTTGAAACTAGGCAGACCTTGTGCAGTGTTTAGTTTTTGGCAGAATTTATGTTTTTGGCTGGCTGCCACTGTGAAATGTGTTTAGTTTTAACTGACAGGCCTGGTCAACACTGCAGGTCATAGGTAAGTCTAGCTCATTCTGACTAGGTGAAGCCAGATCTTCTGCTTCCCAGTTTTCTTTTTGTTTTTTACTGTCTTGGTAAAGAAGAATTTCTAACAGACACATAGCAAAACATTTCTGTCCTTCTACCTGATCCTCTGTGATAAACTCTTCCTGCTCTGTAATGACATTCTTCTTCAGTGACCAGACATCCAGGGCTTGGGAGAAGCTACTTGGGAAGTTGCAAGAGTAGGGATTAGGTTGTACACTGGGAAATAAGACTGTGGTGTAGTATGGAGCAGAAGGTTGCCGGGAGAAATCCTCAGGCGTGTAATGTGACATTTTCCTCCTTAAACCTGGGCTGGAGCAGTGTCAGGAGCAATCCGGCAGGATGCTGAAGAGCCAGTGAGCGGAGAACGGGAGTACGGCCAACCTCACATGAGACCTTGATGTTGGCGGACCAGTGTCACTGGGACACAAGGAGTCTCTGTTTCATTTTTTCCCCTGAGAGGGATTTGCACCCAACCATCTTGTGACTGCTTTTTTAATTCAGTTCAGTGAAAATGACCGTGCTTTTTCCTACTATCTTAACCAAAATTTGTACCCATGCCAGGCTGGGAAAGCATATACTTCCTGAATGAAAAGTGTGATCCAACCATTATGAGCCCCAGAGGGTCTTTGTGGGATTGGTCAATGAGTTGCAGGATGGCAGAGGTGTGGGGTCAATGCCATTTCCACTGTGATATGACAATGACATTGAGGAAACTGTCAAAGTCAAAGATCACCCACCGAGTTTGTAAATATGATTTAAAAGCTAAGAGAAATGATGACCATATAACAATTAGCAATAATCACTTGAGAATCTTAAGTATTTGGGATACATTTATTTTCTTTTTTTAAAAAGAAAATAAATGGAAGGTAAATAATATCATGACAATATAAGTTCCTGAAGGAGGGAGTTTCATCTATGAATTTTTTATTGTTCACTGCTAAATAGTAGGTTTAGCCTGACACATAGTGGCTACACATACTCAAGAAATATACATCAAATGGATGAATGAATGAATGAATGAATGAAAAGTATGTTTTTAGAGAGCACTTCAAATGAGAAAGTTTAACATTCACCATGTGTCTAATTAAACCTGAATTGAATTGTAACAAACATAATCCTGGTTGACACGAGAAATTTTACCAGACACATATTATTTTATTTTGGGGGTTATGATTTACACATTAGTGTTGTATTAAAATGTAATATGAAGAAACATACAGAATTTAAATATGTTAATTCAAACTCAAATTATATATATACACACATATACACTAGCATACATTATACATATATATGATATATGAATTTTTTTCCTTTTCATAATTAAGAAATGCAAAGCAATACTATTAAGAGACAATTTTGGATGTAAAATTCCCTAAAGCTATCCAATGCAGAAGCAAAGGGTGAAACGGAGCTGTAGACTCAAATGGCTTGGCTCTGTATTTCAGGGGCAAATGAGGCTACATATTTAGAAGGAACTGTACCTGTATTAATTTTTTTCTCCATCCTGCTGGGCCTTGGTGGATTTTGCTCATGACTTCTGTTAACATGTGCTGGGCCAATAATGTTATAGATCATAAGACACATCCCCCATATTGTGGGGAATTTGCATCCCATGCTTTAATTACCCTTTGGTTTCTGGAGAGGCAAGGGCTGAATTCATTAGTCCTTTCATAACAGGCCTGTGGTTCAGGCCTGGCTTGGAAAGGGCCGCAGGGGCTGGCAGGCACTCCAGGCAAATTTTCCAGCAGCAGCACGGCTCCATTTGCCTCCTTCAACAGGTCTTCAGTTGGCTATATTAGTTCATCGGCTTCAGACTTTGAATTGGCACAAATGCATTGTGCAGATGGGGCAGTCGCATTGACTGGCCTGGAACTAATTAAAAACTGGAATATTTTAGATCAGTAGGAAGAAGCGTGGCCAGATTTGCAGGGATGGTGCAAGTGAGCTGAAAGAGCAAATTAACCCAGCCCCTTGAGAAAGATTCCTGCTGCCCGACCTTAGGTAGCCTCAACTGGGCTTGGGCATATCCTGGTGTGAGATGACCCCTGCAAAACTGACAGGTGCTCAACCATCTCAACTGCTTAGGAAACATTCTTTTTTATTTTTTTTAAATATTCCTAGTGGCACCATGTTTTATGAAAAAGAGCAAGTTTGCCAAGCTTCTTAGCTTCAGGGAAAAGACATATCCAAGTGAGTGAAGGACTGTGAAGGGCATTTATAATGAGGGAAATTTACTGCCTGGTTGAGTGTCAGGGGCTGTGTTCTGAGGACTGGACTTCAGGCACACCCAGCAACCTTCCGCCACAGTGGGACACCATCCAGAAGACTTCCTTCTGACCTTTCCCCTCAGGCATGTCCTAAGGCACCTTGCTTGTCCTCTTTGTCACCACTTGCTATTTTGCATTCTGTCTGAACGATAAGAAACACACACTCACCTTGGCTCAGATGGAGTGTTGTCTCGCTGAGGACTTCACCATGGCTTGCCCCTAACTGCTGTCTCACTCCAGGTTTGGGGAACACTTTAAGCTTGTGTTCAGCCTTAACAGTCTTAGCTCAGAGCCAAGAGTTATGAATCCAAAAAATATCCATAGCTAGTTTTTGGTGTTTTGTTTTTATTTTTGTATTTTTTGATACCTACACTTTATTGGGCTGGTATGTATGTGCCCAGCACTGGGCTAAATTATGGAAGACACTACTCCATTTAATCAACACAACAACAAAAAAGTGAAGAAATTCATATGGTTATTCAGCTTTTTATTTTAATTTTTAAAGTTGTGGTAGAGTAAACATAACATAATATTTACCGTCTTAGCTATTCTTAGGTGTGCAGTTCAGTGGTATTAAGTACAATCACATAGTTGTACAAACATCACCTCCAACCATCTCCATAACTCTTTTTGTCTTGCAAAATTGATACTATGTACCCATTAAACAACTTCCCACTCTTCCCTCCCACCAGATCATGGCAACCACCATTCTACTTTCTATCTCTATGAATTTTTTTTTTCTTATTTTTTTTGACAGCATCTTGCTCTGCCACCCAGGCTGGAGTGCAGTGGCGCAATCTTGGCTCACTGCAACCTCCGTCTCCCGGGTTTAAGGGATTCTCCTGCCTCAGCCTCCTGAGTAGCTGGGATTACAGATGTGCACCACCACGCCTGGCTAATTTTTGTGTTTTTAGTAGAGACGGGGCTTCACCATATTGGCCAGGCTGGTCTCAAACTCCTGACCTTGTGATCCGCCTGCCTCGGCCTCCCAAAGTGTTGGGATTACAGGCGTGAGCCACCGTGCTTGGCCGTCTCTATGAATTTGATTACTCTAGATACCTCATGTAGGAGGGATCATCAAGTATTAGTCCTTTGTAACTGGTTTATTTCACTTAGCATAATGTCCTCCATGTTCGTCAATATTGTAGCATATGTCAGAATTTTCTTTTTTAAGGCAGAATACTATTTCATTGTACATATGCTATATTTTGTCTATCCAATCATTTCTCCATAGACCTTTGGGTTGCTTCCCTCTTTAGGCTATTGTGAATAATGCTGCTGTGAACATCGGTGTGCAAATATCTCTTTGGGACCATTATTCTCTTTTATATGTCAGGGATCCGAGGTACAGAGAGGTGCTTACCACGGGTCACACAATAGTTAAGGGATAGAACTAGGATTTATATGCAAGGAGCTGTCACTCCAGAATGTATTGTTTTCATTTCTGTCTTCTCCAACCTGTATAAAGGACAGATGCCCATCCCACAGTGATAGGCTGTATATTATGAAATTGAAGCATGAGCTAAGTGAACACCAAGAAGTTTTACATGAATTAAATCTTCATCATCTTCCTAATGACTTTTCTAAACTAGATCTTTGATGCTAAATTATACCACATTATTCCAAAATGTCAGGATTAGATAAGTACAATAATAATTTTAATCATAAAAGAAAATCATTTTTTGGTGTTTCCAAATAACCAGTCATGATTTGGAGGTAACTCCTAGAACAGTGTAAGTCATTGTTCTGGCTTGATAAATGTATTGATTCTTACCAAAAATAATGAAAAGCTTCAGCCAGTTCGTTCTACTGTGGACTAACCCCAATCATTATGATGATAGTTACTTGGTACTAGCACTGCAATAGATCTTTTATACATTTTATTCTACCAAATCATATAAATGCTCCCATTTTACAGATGAGAAATCCAAAATTAAAAATAAAATGTTACAGTTCAATCTGCCCGATCCCAATATCCAGGTTCTTTCTGCTACCTTTTACATCCTGGGCACTGCTTGCCTTGCGTCATGCAGTTGAACGTCAGTGAATCAGATGCAAACAAAATATTTGTACATAAGCTGCTGTGAATTTTAGATATATGGCTTTTGGGAAGAACTGGAATGATCGCTGAACATGAACAATTTGTAAAAGTCTTTGAAGGACAGAGGCTTATGTAAATGGATTAAGGAATAACCTTTTGACAAGGACAATACATATTTCATGTCTAGTAAAATGCTGTACCTGCCACCATATCCTGCAAGTCCCGGCAGCTGCTTCTAACAACCCAGCTTTCATGAAGGATCTGGTCTGGGGAGCGTGTTCAGCAATCCTCTGCTCAAGCTGCCTGGCTCCTTTTCAAAATGTTTCCTATGTCTCAGCCTCCAACTCAACTCTTCATCCTGGAAAAGTCTGTGTCTCATTCCAGCTCAGTGCTGTGATTTATTTTTGGCGGGCAAAGGGAAGAATTAGTCATACCTACTCTTCTGTTTGAGTCTAATGGGAGCATTGTGACTGGTGGTAAAGATGGTGGTTTATCAGCCTGGTGATTTGTAGAGTTTATGGCATGGGCCCCCTTGTTCCTCTGAATTTCCTTTCCCCTGTGAGTCACTCTGCAATAATAATGAAGAGGTGAGGTCCAAAGTTTGACAGTGGTCCTCCTTGTACTCAGCTTTCAGCATTGCAATAATTCCATATTGTCAGAGAAAAGATGATGTCATCTCCTTAACAGTTGAAAACAAAGGGGGACAAATAAAAATGACCAGGCCACCCAAAGAACTGCCAATCAATACTATTGACAATGGAAGAGGAAAGCATTCTTTCAATCATAAAGTATGACTGAGCTAAGCAGTATTGACCTTGGGGTAAGGCATTTCTTAGGATTTAATGAATGGCTAGGAAGCTGATGGACCTTTAGTCAAACTGGTTATTAACTGCCTGAAAGTGTCTGACCCTGGAAACCATAATTGCCGCTACAAATGCAAGCACATAAGAGAGCCCAAGTCTGGCTTAGACAATGGGCTGTTGTAAGCAAGTCCCAATGCTGAACCATAAGACTGACCTTTACAGATTTGCCTGGGCATCCCCCACCACAGAACTGCATACCATTCTCAAAGGACATAATTTCATGAAGACCCAATGCTAGAAATAAATTCCAGAAATAGAAAAGGATAGCATTTGTCCGTCTCACAGAATAGAATATGATACACTCTAGGTAGAACAATTCACCTCAAAGCTGATGGATTGAACTGATATCACTATGATTATAGTGGCCAGCGCTGTCCATCAGAAATATAAGGTGAGCCATGTATGTAATTTACAATTGGCTGGTAGCCACATTACAAGAGTGATTGCATTTTAATAACATAATTAACCCAGTAGATACAAAATACTGTCATTTCTACATGATAGTATTTTTTACATGTACTCAGTAAAGAAATTATTCACGAGATACTGCTTTTATTTTTTACACAAAGATTTTATATTCCAGTATGTATGAATGTTCAGCTGGATAAGATGGCCCAAATAATAGGGTGCCATTTCCCCAGTATGATCAGCAAAGAGCTAACTTAGGCAAAAATGCTAAATAAATGTGAATTATCTATTTTAGAAGAGAGAGAGGAAATCGTAAATGGTATTTGAGTTTAGAAAGAGTTTTCACAGACAATGACTAACTTGTACCATTTTCTCTGATACTGCACTGATTTAGCTTTGCTTGGAGACATGTTTCTGGATTTTTAGGAGTCAGGAGACTCGAACGGAGTTGCAAGGGAAGCAATACAGCATAGTGGAGATATTCCTGAGAAACAGCCTGGGTTTCCGGAACAGATAAAGCTATCCCTGCCACTTTCCACTTGGTGACATAGGGCAAACTACTTTGCTTTGGGGAGCTAAGTCTTCTGTTTGCTAATGTGTGAATGATATCCTCACCTCCTTTCTGTTGTTGCTGTTGTGGGACTAGAATGTGATAATGTTGACAAGTGTGCATGCTGGTACCATCATCACTATCTGCAGTAGCATCAGAAAGCAATAGAAAGGTTGTCCGCTAATATGATTCTGCAACCAGGTCCCCAGAACACCAGGCTTGCCCAGGCACTCCTCAGGGAGTAGATGGGACGACTGTATTAAGAGGCATAATAGCTCAGTTGCCAGAAGGCAAGCCAAATTAGTGTCATAGCGATGGCAGTGTCTGGAGGAATGTGGCTGCTAATGGAAACAGATGAATCTAAGAAAAGGGAGACCCAGTGGATAAGTGTTGGGTATAGGATCAAGGATCAAGTAGATTCCTCATGAAGAATATGCAGGTTGAAAGCAGAAGTGGAGCAGAATTATCAATAAAAGGGCAGTCTCCTGAACAGTGAGTCAAGAAGGAAAACCAGGGAGTCAACAGTCTTGAAGGAGGGTTGACCTGCAGTTAGAGAATCAACCTTCGAAAAATCTGAAAGATAAATTGCATATTACCAAAGAGGAAGATCAAGTTTATTCCTTCTTTTATTTTTTTTTTTATCATTATCTGGCACACGGCATATTCTAAATATATGTTTCATGAATGACTGACTGGCAGGCTGGCTCACTGGTGGAGGAAGCCTGTGATCAGAGCCTGGGTAGCCCAGCCAATCTTGAAGGAGTTGCATCCTTACAGTACACAGAGGTCACCCTGATTCAGGAAGAGCAGGCTTGTTATGCTCCTAGTGGTGAACAGGGGAAGAGAGGGAGAGAGGGTAAGAAGGGGTGGTGGGGTAGGACAGAGAGATAGAGAGAGATGAGGCCAATAGCTATCTTCGTTCTTCGAATCATCTGGGCCAGTAACGTAAAGGACAAAATTGGTTGGGCAAGAAGGCCCCCACCTTCGGCCGGGCATGGTAGCTCATGCCTATAATCCCAGAACTTTGGAAGGCTGAGGCAGGTGGATCTCCTGAGGCCAGGAGTTTGAGACCAGCCGGGCCAACATGGTGAAACCCTGCCTCTACTAAAAATACAAAAATTAGCTGGGCATGGTGGCACATGCCTGTAATCCCAGCTACTTGTGAGGCTGAGGCAGGAGAATTGCTTGAACCCAGGAGGAAGAGGTTGCAGTGAGCTGAGATTGTGCCACTGCACTCCAGCTTGGTGACAGAGCAAGATGCTGTCTCAGAAAAAAAAAAGTAGACTACCAGTGTTAAGGTTGCTGTACGAACTATTACAAAAAACATCAAGACTTCATTTCTTAATGTGGGGTAATCAGACCTCAGGTCTAAACATAACTATGCCTGCAAGCAATTCTTGAGGGCCAGTTTCAAAAAGTCATCTCCTAAGAATTCCATGATGGTATCATGTACCCATGAAGATCAGGTTAGCCCTGCTCCTCAGCAGAAAGCATCTTTATGATGACAGTCTTGTGCTTATTATAGCCAGTGAGCTTTTCTCCTGGGCGGTCTTTAGATAAACCCTGTGAAATTCTGGCTCCCTGAATTCCTTTTCTCATGTTTCAAGCTTAGCAGCCTTTTCTGTGTGTATAGAGTCTCTCCAAATAGTCAAAGGCCGTTAGTTAGGTTTCTACTTGCCCCATTCCAATCCTAGTCCTATCCCACCTTCCTGATATCACAACCAAGATAATCTTGATAAGTGTTTGAGGAGTTCCCAAACTCTTTGTCCTCATATTTGCAGAAAAGTTTCTGGTTCACTCCAGAAGCTAATTCACACATGCCAGTGTGGTTAACAGTTAGATTTCAAAAATCAACTTTATTTTCTTTTTCGTTTGGTCTTCAGGTCACCTGTCTGAGCCACACACTTGAGTAAAGTGTTGTTCTTTTACTGTGTGGTGTTGACTGCACTTTGGGTGGGATTGAAGAGCACAAAGTAAGACCAAGAATCATTTCCTCACTGTCCACATATGAAACTTGTAATTTTTTTTACATGATTGCAAGCGCAGCAGCAAAATCTACTGCTATTTGTGACTCTGAGAAAGTCAATAAAAACTATTCACATTTAAAGGTCTCATTCAAGGTAGGTCAGCTCTACAGCACTGCTTCCCAGGTGTGTCAGAAGTCTGGAGGTGTTGCTTGAAGGCTTCACTGAAGAATTGTTTCTGCTATCTAGGTTTGTTTTTAAATAACACTTGATTAGACTTGTTTCTGTTTACAAGTCTCTACACACTGGGTTTATCAGCACTGTGGTTCAAAGAGCATCAGTTTAAAGCCGGTAGACAAGACTGATGTCAAGTTATTGTTACCGGTAATTCTGTCTTTACATTTATTGTTAAATTCAAGATAACATCTAAGGATACAGATGAAAAACATAAATTGATGATAGCACTGAATAATGATGTTAATTATCATTTAGCAAATGTATATTATGTTGCAGACACAATGCAGACACAAAGAGTTTACTCTTTTTCATCTATTACTTCATTTGGGTTTTACAATAATCCTGTGAGAAATAATATCTCCATTTCACAGAAGAAAACATGAGGCTCAAATTGTTAAGACACATTTCAGATTCATGCAGTTTATAAGTGGTGGAGCCCAAATACAAACAGAGGATTGACAAACTCCAGAGTTTAGGCTCTTACTAATACACAAGAACCAGGTACCAACCAGCACCGGCAGCCTAAACAGTTTCTGGAGGAATTTCAGGTTGGAGATAGATCAATAAAAATGGATCTACACCGGCAGAAAGAATAGAAAAGTTAAAAAAAGTGGTTTTTTTCTGTAAAAATATTAATGGCAAAATAGAAGGCAACACGATATGGAGCAGTGAAAATCACAGAAGGAGAGCGGGGGAGAGACAGCTGTGGAGGATTTTGAGACCATCCAGAGAAGAAAACAATGACTCCCCGTGCTTATGAGAAGAGAGCTGGAGACACATCGTGAACGTTTTCAAATGCTTCCAGCATACCATAGCTTACATTATCACCAGGATGATTTAACAGCAACCTATGCTTAGAAGTCCTTTTGGTGGCAACTCCGTAATCTGCTCAGTGTCCAACAAGACTCTTTCCAGCCACCAAATAAACAATTCTAAGGCATAGCTCTGATGGTTAATTTTATGTCATAGGAAATTTATTTTAACCTGCTTTTATTTCATGGGTGCTTTCCAAGTTTTGCATGTTAACTACAAAGGGACAAATGTTTCCCATCAGGCCAGAAGGAGAAGAGATGGGGCATAAACAGAATCTAGACTAAAAATACAAAAACCATTTCTTGAAATAAAATATTTATAATTCATGCATTTGAAAAAACCCACACCCCTTTGCCTGGAGTCATTTCTGATAATTATTAAAAATCTTTTAAAAGGTATATCAGATTCCCCTTAGGCTGTATTTCATTTTTTTTTGCCCACTTTCTTACAGAAGCCATTATTACTGTAACCCGGTATTTGCAGGTATATCCTATCAGCAGCTTGTCTCAGCTCTACTGTGTGTCTTTTTTCTGTTCTTTCTTTCTTTCTTTTCTTGTTTTACTAGAATTACTTTGCCATCACTGCAGAGATTAGCTGCAAAGTCCCATTCAGGGACTAACCTATACGCATGCCTGGAAGTGTTACAAGTCAACATAACATGGGGTAACCACTGACCAATGAAGGAAAAGAACTGAGGGATAAATGCTCCCTCTTCTGTGTAACTGGAGGGCGATTTTGAAGTGCACTGACTCTATTTGACTCATTGAAGTATGCCCGGTGGGATCCAGCCTCAGTTGCCCGTAGTCACAATCAACTTTATAGCACTTTTGGACTGGCTTCCTGTTTTCCCATTTTCCTACTTCTCCACTTTGAGTTCACTTCCCCCCAATCCGCCGCCCCCCAACCACCACCAAAAAACTACTTGGACTCAGTGCTTGCCTCAAGCTTTGCTTTTTTGCTGAAACCTAGGCTAAGAAAATATTTTATCACTGAAGCACCCGACCTATTTAGTTTCTCTTCAAAGTGTTGCACATTGAATATTTTAAGTAATGCATTAAAACTTATCTTGATTGGAAATGTATTTAAAATACTTACTACCCTTTACATAAGTTAAGTTTTTTCAGGATATGATAAAACAGGTTTGGCAGTCACTAGTTTAACAAGAATGGCATGCAATTTGGTCTGTAAATAGTTTTTTTTTTTCTTTTTGGTTTTTTGTTTTGTTTTGTTTTTTATAGAGACGAGGTGTTGCTATGTTGCCCAGGCTGAGTTGTTGTTGTTGTTGTTTTGTTTTGTTTTGAGACAGTGTCTCACTGTCTACCAGGCTGGAGTGCAGTTTCACCATCATGACTCACTGCAGCCTCCACCTCCCAGGCTCAAGTGATTTTCCTGCCTCAGCCTCTTGAGTAGCTGGGACTACAGGCGTGCACCACTGTGCCCGGGTGATTTGTGTATTTTTTGTCAAGACAGGGTTTCTCCATGTTGCCCCCACTGCTCTCAAACTCCTGAGCTCAGGTGATCTGCCCGCTTCAGCCTCCCAAAGTGCTGGGATTACAAGCATGAGCCACCGCAGCTAGCTCCAAGCTGGCTTTGAAGTCCTGAGCTCAAGTGATCCTCCCGCCTCAGCCTTCTGAGTAGCTAGGAATATAGGGGTGTGCCAACTCATCTGGCTTGTACATAGTTTTATATTTATGTATTCACTATTTTGTAGATTATGAAATTTCTTTGTGGTAAGTGCAACATATTTACCACTGCTTAGGACGTAGTTTACTTTTGGAAGTTTCATACAATGTGACATTTTAAAAATTAACCAAACTCATCTAAATTTATTGATTTGACAGGTGACATCTCTTGAAATAAAGTATACGGAAAATCCATCAGATTACCTTAATGCACATTGTGTCACTTCTCTTCAAAACATTCCCAAGAAGCTCAAATAGGGTAGACCATTTTATTTCAAACTTCATTTTTCAAAAAGAATCTTATAGGCAGTAGGTTGATATTGCACAATCCCCTGCCATACCCTAGAGATTCTGAGTTAGCAGGTTAAAGATGAGTTCAGGAACATGCATCTTGAATCAGCTTTTCTAGGAATTCTGAAGCAGATGACCCTTCGACAGCACTTTAGAAAATGTCATTTATAGAATCTTTGAATTTCAAAAATGAAAAATCATCTTTCCACCAGTCATTCATTTTGCAGATTAGAACAATTATTCCAGCAGCACTCTTTCCTTTATTTGTTATTGTTGACCCTATCATTGAGGCCACGACTAAGAAAACAAAAGTAACTCCAAGTGTTCAAAGCAGGGGGAATTGGATTCAGCTTTCAGAGGTAGTAAAGGATCTCAGAAACCAAACAGGGAGCGATGAGGCTATTCAGGAATTACTAACATCAGGATGTCGCCAACATCCTGAGGCTGGAGTAGAGAAGGGATGATGGGGTGCTCCCATATCCCTGGCGCTGAGTTCATCCTAAAGAACTGTGGTCTTGCTTGGCTATGGACTTTGGTGGGGCTGGTGCCGCCCAGCAAGGGCTGACTGACAGCTGCCAATCTGGAGGCGTTCCCACAGCTGTGCAGAATTTAGCGCTGCGCGCTGCTGTTGCCGCTGCTGCTCCCCAGGATGTTGCCCCCTACAAATACGCCTCCTGTGTCTGCAGCCCTCATCCTGCCATACAGCCTCTGCGGGCATCCCAGCCTGCGGTCCATGTGCAGGGGCAGAAGCCACTGACTGCCTCCATGTTGGCTGCAGCACCCCCGCAAGGAACAGAAGCAGATGCTGGGAGAACGCTTGTTCCCGCTCATCCAAACAATGCATTCAAACCTGGCTGGGAAGATACGGGAATGCTGCTGGAGATCGACAACTCTGAGCTGCTGCACATGTGAGAGTCCCCCGAGTCTCTCCGCTCCAAGGTGGATGAAGCTGTAGCAGTTCCACAGGCTCATCATGCCAAGAAAGAAGCTGCCCGGAAGGTGGGCGCTGTTGCTGCTGCTACCTCTTAGACAAGGAAAAACCGATTCAAACGCCAAATAACCCCGCATGGAATTCAGCTCAAGGTTTGAAGACTTCCTAGCTTGTCCTATAGACCTCAACACCAAGAACTACAAATTGCTAATCTAATAGGTCATTTTGTATCAAAAGGTCAATTGTGAAGTGCCTAGAATTTTTCAATGATACGAATATGTTCTCTGGGTTCTGCTGTGGCCCAGACAGTGTTAACCTTTTTTTTTTTTTTTCTATTGTGGGTTTTGATTTTTTCCCCCAGAAACTGGTTTTATTTGATGTACCCAAGTCTTATGTTTCTCAATAAAGAAAAAAAATCTCCATTAAAAAAAAAAAAAAAAGAACTGTGGAGGGACAGCCTTGCTACTGGAGACCCGCCTGAATCAGTTAAAAGGGGAGAAAAATGCCCTGGCATCTCCTTCCTTTCTCTTGTCAGTGCCTGCCATTGGCTGAATTCATCTAAAAGCCAGATGACAGGAGGTCTGCGAGAGGCAGCCTGCAGATGTCCCCTCTTCCTAACCATCCATGGCTCAAGACAGAGCAGAGGAAAGGCAAGGAGTAGTGAAAAAAGCAGGCCTAGGGGAACCACAGGTTCTTATTCCTTAATCCTCAAGCACTGTACAAACTTATTCTAAATTTATAAGCATCCACCTTTCTCACATTACACTGGGTATCCTTAGGAACCCAATCTCTAGCTGGGTGCAGTGGCTCACATCTGTAATCCCAGCACTTTCGGAGGCTGAGGTGGGTGGATCACCTGAGGTCAGGAGTTTGAGACCAGCCTGGCCAACATGATGAAACCCCGTCTCTACTACAAATACAAAAATTAGCCGGGCACGATGGCAGGCGCCTGTAATCCCAGCTACTTGGGAAGCTGAGGCAGGAGAATGGCTTGAACCCGGGAGGCAGAGGTTGCAGTGAGCCGAGATTGCGCCATTGCACTCTAGCTTGGGCGACAGAGAAAGACCTCATCTTCACAAAAAAAAAAAAAAAAAAAAAAAAAAAAGAAACTGAATCTCTATAGACCCCATGCAGCCCTACCAATGCTAACTTGACTTAATCCAAACAGGACACACTTTGCTTGCTTTACTTGGGTATGCCATTGTCTAAAACAGTTTCTTTGTTTTATTAATAATGAGTGGATATCATTATTAATATTAATTATGAATTACTTGTAATTATTAATTATATGGATATTTTCCAGCATGTAAAATAACTTCTTGATATAACAATATATTGAGTAGAAACTTCCTGAAGAGAAGTTACCTCAAAGTATATCTAATCCTAATACAATAATTATAAGAAAAACACTAATTCTAAGAATAAAAGGGTATGAGGGTAAATAGAATTTTTAAAAACTAGGTTAAAAAAATCAAAGTTTTTTATTGCCATTAATACACTAATATAGGTTATAAAACACCAAGAGGAAAATCCAATATACAATATTTTCAAAATTGCATAACCATTCATTTAGTTGACAAATATTTATTGATCAACCATCCTATGCCCGAAATTCTTTGAGGTGCTGAAGATGCAACAATAAACAAAGTAGACAAAATCTTTGACCTCAGGGAGAGCATATTCTAGTGGAAAAAGTCAAAAAATTAAACAAGTAAATATATAGTATTTACTTTTTCCCACAATGCTCATTTTCAAATTAATATTCAGTGATTATATTTTGAGTTACACTATAATGCGTGTAATTTTATTGTTAATCTCCTGCCAGTCAGATCACATTCCAATCTCTTCCCCTACCCAGAATTATCTTTTTCATCTTTTTGATGTAGAAACGATGATAGTGGTTAAATGTGTAGGCTTTGGGGTAAGGCCACCCCTCTTCAGGTCCTAGCTCTGTCCTTCCCTGTGTGTGTAACCTGTGAGCCTCATTCATTCATTCATTCATTCCGCATACATTCATCATGCTGGCCCAGAGCTAGAAACCCAGGGCCCATCTGTGAACAGATGAAGAAGCTGATCTCAGGAAACTTATGTTTAGGACTCAATATCTTCAGCAGAAAATGAGAATATTCCTCACATTGGCCTCATCAGGTCTTCATGATGATTAAATGACTTAACCCCTGGGATGCACTTTGAGCACTGCCTGGTGCATCTTAAGAGCTGAATAAATGTTAGCATTTATTCATCCCCTTATGTCCACGTTTAAAATCCTTCAATGGGTCACTTCTGCCTGTAGGGTAAATTCCAAATCGTTTAGCACAACAGACACAAGCCTTTCAGGATCTGGCTCCTGATTTTGCATCCTGTATCGTCCCCTGCACACTGGGCTCCCATCCTGTGTAATACTTTCATACCTTATGCCCAGATAATTCTGTCTTCTCTGCATGGGGTCATCTCCTTCCTGAATGCCTTCTTTCCCTTCTAGAGTGAGCTCAATTACCCACTCTGTGAAGACTATTGTGTTGGCTCCTGTGTGCACATCCATGACTCCACCTAGTCACTGACTCTTTTGCCCACAAATCATTCATACCTGACACTCTTGGAGCTTCTCATATGTATTTTATTTAACTCACTAATATCTCACACCATGCCACATGTATTATGGTGACTAACAAGGGTGCATTAAACATGGTAAGATAGGCCTGTGAAACAAGAGTCTTGGACCCCAGAGCTAGAAAGAAATGGTTAGGGTTAGGGAAGGAGATAAAACTGCTGCAGATGTAGAGGAACTTCCAATAAATAATGATAGCATTGAGCTCATCTATTTACTTCCCATCCCTCCCAAATTCCCACATAAATGATGGTCAAGATTCTTTAAAATATATGATAAACTTTTGTGCTAAAAACACAAATGGATATTGTTAGTGGCTCTGAAATTGTGAGCTATTTCTTAATAGTAGAAATTAGAAGAGGTTGAATGGGAGCACAACCAACATAGAAAAATCTACAACTCCAAGTACCCACAGGCAAAGCCTGCTGCAGAGAGAAGTCTCGACAGAGGTCTAAGGAACACCCCACTGGGGTTAACAAATACACACAGTAAATGAGGGCTGGAGGCAATCATCCAGGTTCAAGGTTAAAGCACTGTTTCCAGATCAGCTAGGTAAGCCAGCTCCTCTCTGTCATTGACATATACAGAGCAGCTGGCTGGGGCGTTTGTTCACTAGATAGAATTCTATGAACTATTTTCTAAATAACTAGAAATATTATCTTAGAGAAGACTCCTAGTATAGATGTTGAAGTCTAAGAGAGAAACAGGGAAAGTCTTTAGATAACTGAAGATCATAAAAGGGAATCCAGATTAAATTAAAATAAGATCTGGACATCCAGAAAGATACATATTAAATGTTCCCATCTGAGAGTCAGTCTCATTACCCAGGCAATTTACTTGCTTCTCAGCTACCTGCCTGTTCCCTGCCCATGTACAAAATGGAGAAGTGGCCCTCTCTGACAGATGCAGTTAAACTCTACAAAACTCACATTTATTTCTCCTATTCAGGAGAGGGTCCCATTTAGGAGACATATGATAGAAAAAATACTGTATCCAGCATACTAATTAAGCTAGTTCTTTACTTCTAAACGTACACAAATAGCCAAAAGTCACAAAGCATTAGAGGAAAATCAAGAGCTTGCACAAGAATATTTTTACGTAAATAAAAAGAAAAATAGCCCTTAGAAAAGAACTAAACATCAACAACAAAAATCTAATCAGTATCCAAAGAAAGGTGTACAGCCCCAGAAAAATGCAAAAAAAAATTTGAGACTCTTATGAACCCCTGTGCACACAAACTAGAAACCTAAAAGAAATGGATAAATTCCTAGAAACATACAACTTCCCAAGATTGAACCAGGAAGAAACTGATACCCTAAACAGACCAATAACGAGCTCCAAAATTGAATTGGTACTAAAAAGCCTACCAACCAGGAAAAGCTCTGGACCAGGTGGCTTCACAGCCAAATTCTACCAGATATATAAAGAAGAGCTGGTACCAATATTAACGAAATTGTTTCAAAAAATTGAGGAGGGAATCCTCCCTAACTCATTCTACGAGGCCAGCATTATTCTGATACTAAAATTTGACAGAGACACAATGAAAAAAGAAAACTTCACACTAATATCCATGTATTAGTTTGTTTTCATGCTGCTGATAAAGACATACCTGAAACTGGGAACAAAAAGAGGTTTAATTAGACTTACAGTTCCACATGGCTGGGGAAGTTCTCACAATCATGGTGGAGGGTGAAAGGCACTTCTTACATGGTGGTGGCAAGAGAGAATGAGGAAGAAGCAAAAGCAGAAACCCCTGATAAACACACCAGATCTCGTGAGACTTACTATCACGAGAATAGCATGGGAAAGACCAGCCCCCATGATTCAATTACCTCCCACTAGGTCCCTCCCACAACACGTGGGAATTCTGGGAGATACAATTCAAGTTGAGATTTGGGTGGGGGCACAGCCAAACCATATCAATCCCTGATGAACATAGACACAAAAATACTCAACAAAATACTAGCGAATCGAATCCAGCAGTACATCAAAAAGCAATCTACTATGATCAAGTAGGCTTTATCCCTGGGATGCAAAATTGGTTCAGTGTAAACAAATTAAGAAATATGATTTATCACATAAACAGAAGTAAAAATGAAAACCACGTGATCATTTCAATAGATGCAGGAAAGGCTTCTGATAAAATTCAACATCCTTTCATGTTAAAAACCCTCAACAAACTAGGCACTGAAGGGACATACCACCAAATAATAAGAGCCTTCTATGACAAACCTATGGCCAACATCACACTAAATGGACCAAAGCTGGAAGCATTCCCCTTGAGAACCAAAACAAGATGAGGATGCCCATTCTCACCACTCTTATCCAATATATCACCACTTCTAGCCAGAAGATTTCTGCTTCTGGAAGTCCTAGCCAGAGCAATCAGGTAAGAGAAATGAAAGGCATCCAAATAGAAAGAGAGGGTGTCAAACTAACTCTTTTTACAGATTATATGATTCTATCCCTAGAAAATCACCATAGTCTCTGCCCAAAGCCTCCTAGATTTGATAAACAATGTTAATAAAGTTTCAGGATACAAAATCAGTGTACAAAAATGAGTAGCATTTCTATATGCCAATAACATTCAAGCTGAGAGGCAAATCAAGAATGCAATCCCATTCACAGTAGCCACAAAAAGAATGAAATACCTAGGCATACAGCTAACAAGGGAGATGAAAGATCTCTACAGTGAGAATCACAAAACACCACTGAAAGAAATTAGGGATGACACAAACAAATGGAAAAAACATTTCATGCTCCTGATAGGAGGAAACAATATTGCTAAAATGGCCATACTACCCAAGGCAATTTATAGATTCAATGCTATTCCTGTCAAACTACCACTGTCACTTTTCACAGGATTAGAAAAACAATTCTAAAATTTATATGGAACCAAAAAAGAGCCCAAATAGGCAAAGTAATTCTAAGCAAAAAGAACAAAGTCAGAGGCATCACACTACTCGACTTCAAACTACACTACAAGGCTACAGTAACCAAATCACCATGGTACTGATATAAAATGGACACATAGACCAATGGAACAGAATAGAGAACCCACCTACAACAATCTGATCTTTGACAAAGTTGACAATAACAAGAGATGGGGAGAGAACTCCCCATTCAGTAAATGATGCTGAAATAACTGGCTAGTCATATGCAGAAGATTGACACTGGACCCCTTCCTTATATCATATACGAAAATCAACTCAAGATGGATTAAAGACTTAAATGTAAAATCGAAAACTACAAAAAACCTAGAGGAAAACCTAGAAACTACCATTCTCGATATATGCCTTGGCAAATATTTCATGAAGATGTCTCTAAAAGCAATTGCAACAAGAACAAAAATAGACAAATAGGACCTAATTAAACTAAAGAGCTTGTGCACAGCAAAAGAAACTATCAGTAAACAGACAAACTACAGAATGGGAGAAAATATTTGTTATCTATGCATTGGACAAAAGTCTAGTATCCAGAATCTATAAGGAACTTAAGCAAATTAACAAGCAAAAAACAGGCTCAAGCCTGTAATCCCAGCACTTTGGGAGGCCAAGGTGGGTGGATCACCTGAGGTCAGGAGTTTGAGACCAGCCTGGCCAGCACGGCGAAACCCTGTAATCCCAGCTACTCGGGAGGCTGAGGCAGGAGAATCACTTGAACCTGGGAGGCGGAGGTTGCAGTGAGCTGAGATTGCGCCACTGCACTCCAGCCTGGGAGGCGGAGGTTGCAGTGAGCTGAGATTGCGCCACTGCACTCCAGCCTGGGAGACAGAGTGAGACTCCATCTAAAAACAGCAACAACCACCACCACCAAGCAAAAACCAAATAACCTTACTAAAAAAAGGCCAAATGACACGAACAGACACTTCTTAAAAGAAGACATACACATGGCCAACAAACTATGAAAAAAATGTTCGACACCATTAATCACTAAAGAAAAGCAAATCAAAACCACAATGGGATACCATCTCACACCAGTCAGGATGGCTATCATTAAAAAGTTAAAAAATAACAGCTGTTGGCAAGTTTTTAGAGAAAAGGGAACACATTCTCTGCTGGTGGGAATGTAAATTCGCTCAGCAACTGTGGAAAGCAGTTTGGAGATTTCTCAAAGAACTTAAAAAACAGAATTACCATTTGACCCAGCAATTCCATTACTGGGTATATACCCAAAGGAAAATAAATTGTTCTACCAAAAAGACACATTCACTTGCATATTCATTGTAGCACAATTCACAATAGCAAAGACATGAAATCAACCTCGCTGCTCATCAATGGTGGACTGAGTAAAGAAAATGTGGTACATATACAACATGGACTACTGTACAGCCATAAAAAATGAAATCATGCCCTTTGTGGCAACATGGATGCAGTTGGAGGCCATTATCCTAAGCAAATTAATGCAGGAACAGAAAACCAAATATAACATGTTCTCACTTATAAGTGGGAGCTAAACACTGAGAACACATGGACAGAAAGAAGCAAACAACAGACATTGGGGTCTACTTGAGGGTGGAGGGCTGTGGGAGTGTGAGGGTATGCTTACTACCTGGGTGACAAAATTATTTGTACATCAAACTCTAGCAACATGCAATTTACCCATATACTGCATATGTATCCCCAAACCTAAAATAAGAGTTGAAAATGGAAAAAAAAAAAGAGAAAGGTTTAAGAAACTATCTAATACAGAAAGTAAGAACACAGTATTATGAAAGAGAATTAAAAAATAAGGAAAAGCTATTGAGACGATTGAAAATATAATTACAAAAAAATAAGAAAATAGTAAAATAGAAATTGCCAGAAACTAAATTTTTGTCTAAAACATAAAGCCCAGAAAATTTCTCAAAACAGATTAAAAAGAAAAAAAAAAACACCAAGTGCTAGCATGAGGAAAGTAAAATGTTACGAAAGATAAGTGTAGGAAGTATAGTATCTGTTCAATAAAACTTCAGAAAGAGCAGAAATATTGAGGAAAGGAAATAATGACAGAAATAACAGTTTTCAAGAGCGAAAGAAAAGATTGAGTTATGAGTTAAAAAAAAAAATCCACTGAATGTTCAGAACGATGATTCAGACATAAATAACGGATGGAATAGGGAATAACATGGGCTCTCTTTAGATGGGTACTGATGAAGTGCCTCTATGAAAGGTGGCATTTGAGTTGACATGCAGAAGATGTGAAGAGTCAGGGTGAGAACATTTCAGGCATAGGTGGGAGCTTTTGCAAAACCTGAAGGCAGGAGAGTGCTGGGTCAGCCAGAGGAATTCAAAGATTGAAACCGATCGGATAAGGCTGAAGAGAAATCATTCACGGCCTTGTAGGCCAAGATAAAGTACCCAGAGGTTATCCCAGAAGGACAGGAACTATTAGAATATTTAAGGAGTAGAGTGTAAACTAAAAATAAGATCCTAAGCCCCCAGCTGACTGAATGAACAATCTCTTGGTCAAGGACATCCCAGAGCAACCTTGAAAACTGATTTCTAGGCCATGGCAAAATGGTAGGTCGGATACACCTCCTGATATCCCCTCCTCCCGATATCCCCTCCTCCCGATATCCCCTCCTCCCGATATCCCCTCCTTCTCTAACAATGGTTAGCCTTTCTTCCCTAAGGGTCCAACAGAAACCAGCCCTTTCAAAAGGCTCCACCACTGATACTTACCAACTGCTTGACACTGCCCCTCCTTTTTTCCTGATAAGAGACCAGGGAGTGGCTCTAGCCAGTCTAGGGAGAATGCGCAGTAAGGGTTTTAATGTCCTCTGCTTCATCTTTTGATATCAGAGGCCAGAAAACTCCACTCTCAGATCATGCTAATGCTGCCATTTTTTTGAACGTGGGACCCATGAAGGGTCATAAAGCCTAATTACACATACACATATTTCTCCTTTCATAAATATTCATGACTCCTCCCAGCTTTTTGATTATGTATATTTGGCTACCCCGCTCAGCATAAATTTTCTTCCCATTGCCTCTCCCTCAAAGTGTCTGTTTTTGCCTTCTGGCTGGAGGCTATACGTCCCAGCTTGTCAGAATGGCCACCCTGCAGGCTGCAACCCTTGATGAGTCATCAAGCTCTTTTTTCTAAGTTTATAAACCGAGTCATTCTTCACTTGGCAACAGTGATAAGATTCAATTCTTTTAAGAACACATCTGTTTTGTAGGGAGTGTGTCAGGAAGAAGCCGACTGGAAGCAGCGTCTAGTTGTGGGATTCCATTTGGGAGCCGAGGAGTCCTGAGCACTCTGCTGGCACTGGAAAGTCAAAGGAGTAGACCAGTGTGCCCTGTATGTTGGAAGTAGAGTCCATAAAGTATGCCTGATGAATTAGGAATAAAATGGAGAGAAAAGAAGGAATCAAGAGTAACTACTGAGTTTATGGTTTGGGTACCGAAGAAAATGGTGGAATCATTTACCAAGACAGGGAAGCCAGGATGTTTAAAAATATGTATATCTGATAAAGGGGAAATAAATACTTCTTTTAGAGCTGCTTAAGTGTAAGACATTCAAGAGCCATTTAAATGTTGATGGTGTGTGCAAGGGAGTGAGATAAGTACCTAAAGTTCAGAGAGAATTCCAAGTTGCAGACATACATTTAGTTTTTTAAAAATAAATCGTTGAATACAGTGCTTAAATCCATGAGAATAGATGAGATCACCTAGTGAGAAGGGTAACTTTAGAAGAGATCAAGGACTGAGTCCCCAGCAATCAGTATAGAGGTCAGGAAGAGGGACAGACGCCAACAATGGAGACCAACAAGGGAAGGAAAAGAGAAGAGAGCTACCAGGAAGGCCAAGCTTGGAGACAAGAGGGTGTTTCAAGAGAAAGAGAGTGAGTGACTACGTAACATAAGAGAGTGAGTAACAGAAATGATTTACTTGATGGTTTAAATCATGTCTTTCCATTTAGTGGTAGGACTAAAAGCCACACTGTATGGGTTGGAGGCTTGGTTGGAGGTGAGGACAACTCTTTTTAAAAGATGCTCAAAAGAAGAGCAGAGAAACAGTCAAGTATCTGGAGAGTGACATGTAATCAAGGGAGCATATTTATTTTTTTAAGATGGATGTTTGTACACTGAAAGGCGTGATACAATACTGAAATTGTAGCAAAAAGAGAATAGTCCAAGGGGCAAAATCAATATATTTTTAATTGTTCTAATAACGGTTTTGCTAGGATTTTTTAAATCACATCCCTAAGTGAGGGCCAATGATACCAGAGCAAGAACAAATATTAAAGGTTAGAGCTTATTGATAATGACAGTGATGGAGTCCATATTCCTCATTCTCTGTTGATCAGGCTTAAATAAAGAATAGGTTTTAGAAAACTGTTAGAATTCATAGTCTATGTGCTTTTTAAACAATTCTCTCAAATGAACCTTTATTCCTTACAAAGGTGTGTGGGGCTACTACAAGTAGTCATAGGCCCCAGTGAGAAATGTTTTGTTAACACCCCTTTGGGGAGGCTGAGCCACTTAACAAGAATATCTTCTCAAGAATTATTTGTGAGGCCACTGGGGGTGGGTCAGATTCTACATAGAAAGATGTTAACAAGCATTAACGGGTTTGTTTAATATTGGACTCATCTTGAATTTTTTTATTGAGTTGTTGGCTTCATAGTGGAACCATGAATTTCTTAAAGTCAAGAACCATAGGCTATTATTCCTATGGCTCCATCGTCTAAACCAAGCTCTGGCACTTAGTGGCTCTCATTAAATATTGATTGAATGATGGAGTGAATAAATGAATTCAGTGACTAAAGTCATTAAAATTGGAGATACTATAAATGCACACCCATGGCTCATATAGGTAATGTTGTTCATATTGCTGAAAATCATGCACCCTAGAAATGGAGACATTTTCAGTTTTAAATCTTACCCATTGTCTTCTCATGTGCCCCTATTATACAGACATAGATGATGATGATGATGATGAAGAAGATGTATAGATAGTAAGATAGACAGAAAAACAGAGTTAACCTATGAAAAAATTTTTTTCCATCCTGTTTCTCTTAATGATTTATAAGGACCTATCATTATGAAATATTGTGTTTGGGTTAAATATTATCTAGATCATAACAATAGTAATAATAGTACTATAAAGGGCCTTCAAAAAGTTAGTGGAAAATTTGAGTGAAATAATAAAATTAAAAATATAAACTTTAGTTTTCAATGTAAACTCCATCAAGTTCAAGATACTTTTGTAACCAATGATACCAGCCACTTAGTCCATTCCTAAAGAACTGAAGGTCCTGGGAATTTAACCATGTCAATGCAGTCTTTTAAACATAATTAACTAAAGAAAAATGGGTTCCCTTTAAAGATATTTTTAAGATTAGGAAACCAAAAGAAGTCAGAAAGAGCCAAATCAGGACTATAAGGTGGCTGCCTTATGATTTCCCATAGAAAACTCTCACAAAATTGCCCTTTTTTGGTGGGAGAAATGAGCAGGAGCATTGTTGTGGTCAAGACGGATCCTCTGATGTGGGTTTCTCAAAACACTCTCATAATAAGGAGGTGCTATCATTCTTTGGCCCTCCAGAAAGTCAACAAGCAAAATGCCTTGAGCATACCACAAAATGGTTGCCATGACCTTTGCTCTTGATTGGTCCACTTTTGCTGTGGCTGGGCCACTTCTACCTCTTGGTAGCCATTGCTTTGATTGTGCTTTGTCTTCAGGATCATACTGGTAAAGCCATGTTCCATCTCCTGCTACAGTTCTTCAAAGAAATCCTCCAGGATCTTGATCCCACTTGTTTAAAATTTCCATTGAAAGCTCTGCTCTTGTCTGCAGCTCATCTGGGTGCATGGTTTTGGCACCCACTGAATGGAAAGTTTGCTCAACTTTAATTTTTTAGTCAGAATTGTGTAACCTGAACCAGTTGTGATGACTGTGGCCTTGGCTATTGTTTCTGCTGTTAATCATTGGTCCTTTTCAATTCAGGCATGAACAAGTTTCATTTTTTTCCTCAAAAATTGTTGTGGATAGTTTGTGGCTGCAGGCTTCATCTTTAACATTGTCTTGTCCCTTCTTAAAACAAGTTATTCATTTGTAAACTGCTGGTTTCTTTGGGACATTGTCCCATGAACTGTTTTTTAAAGCATCAATTATTTCACCATTCTTCCACCCATGCTTCATCATAAATATGATGTTTTTTCTTGCTTCAATTATAGCCAAATTGATGTCGCTCTGAGAGAAGCTCTTTTCAAAGTGATGTCTTATCCTTCTTAGTGCCTCAATCTAGGTCCTATTTAGATGTGTTATAGCAAGTTAGTATGAGATTATTTTGGTGCAAAAATTTTGGGGTCAATGGACAGTTTTTTCCATAATGCACATTTTCCATGAACTTCTTGAAGACCTCTCATATTTATTGAGTATTGCCCATGCATTAGAACAACATTTCATACCTCACACATTTGTGCACTTAATTTTCAAAATAATTTCCAAAAATATAGTTATAATCTGCATTTTGCAGATGAAAAAACATGACTTGTTGAAGCCTTGTGGTTGCCCCCAAGATCACAGAACTAATAAATTATAATTGACTGAGGGGTTGGAAGCCAAATAGAGTCTGAGATCTTTGTTTTATTTTATTCTATTTTATTTTGAAACAGAGTCTCACCCCGTCAACCATGCTGAAGTGCACTGGTGTGATTTCAGCTCACTCCAACCTCCATTTCCCAGGTTCAAGCAATTCTTCTGCTTCAGTCTCCCATGCACCTTACAGGTGCACGCCACCACACCCAGCTAGTTTTTGTATTTTTAGTAGAGACTGGGTTTCGCCATGTTGGCCAGGCTGGTCTCAGAACTCCCAACCTCAAGTGATCCACCCACTTTGGCCTCCCAAAGAGTCTGAGATCTTAAATGCAGAAATGCAAGTATCACTGAAGCCTAGAAATATACATCTCTAATGTTGTTGTGAAAGTGCGATTGGCCCAAGGCAGCCCAGGTTTGGTGAGCTGGAGTGGGACTGAAGGGGAGGAAGACAAGGCTACCAGTTAAGTTATAGAAAGCAGAGGCTCAGGAACCCAGCAAGGTAGGTCAGAGCTCCACAGAAAAACAGACTACTCCAGAAGCAAGCTTAACCTATTTCAAAATGTGCCTGTGACCAGCCCTTTGTCTTTGACTTGCACCACTCAACCAGGGCCCATACTGGAAAGATAATTTATGATCCTGGAGGGACATGAGCCCTTTTGCAAAGCCGGCAAGATGGGAACAATTACTTGTACTTTCCTGAGTAGTTCTGGGTGTGTTTCCAAAGCTCCAGACAATTTTAAGCAGCTTTGGGGTTTCTTTGCTCCGAACGCTGACTTCATTTCAGAGATGAACTTCTGTTTTATGAATTTACTATAGGAAATAAGGATGTTAGAGAAATGGTAGAATATTCCACAGGGGCAGGGGGATTCTGGAAATCTCCACAGATAATCTAGTCTGGAAGCTTTCAAAAGACATATTTTACTTGTTAGGAAATTTACTTATTTATTAATATATTCCCTTGACCCTCCCTGCCATGCATTCCTTTCCCCACCTATCTCCAACTAAGATAATTAGCGTATAATTTACTTTCTCTTTCAGAGTTCCTCCTCAGTGAACCTCTGTGATTGGCAGCAGACGCTGCTCTGGAAACCTGGTAGAAATATTTGAAAAAGCATGAGGGACTGAAGCCACTTAGCACTGTGCAGGCCACTTCATCTATTTTTACTGTGCCCCCACTAGATTGGCAGGGAGGATACTATACTAAGTGTAACTGCATTGTCTCAAAAATCCTGCTTCAATTAGTCCCAATATCTGTTCAAATGTCCCTTCCCTTCTAACTGTAAAATCTGCTGGAGATGGGGAAAGGGCTTATGCAACCAAACACAGTCCAAATTGAGAGATATTTATTTATTTATTTATTGAGACAGAATCTCCATCTGTCATCCAGGATGGAGTGCAGCGGCAACAGCGTAACCCACTGCAGCCTTGGACACCTGGGCTCAAGTGACCTTCCTTCCAGATTGAGAGGCTTTTTGAAGAGCAGAGCAGCGTGTTTGTATATCAGGGACTTCTCTTCCAAGCTGTGGAAGCAATTGGTGTGCCCATAATTGTCTTCTTGCATCATCTGTCCAAGAAGCCTAGTTGTTATTTTGAGAGACAAAGAAGTCATGTGTCTTTCTACAAAGCATAATGAAGATGGGATAAAATTGGAGGCTCCCTGCAGGCCTGGTGGGAAGTTGATCTGAAAATTGTGATCAAATTTTTTGCCCCATTATTTTTAAATGGGTTAATAGAGGAGGCCATGTGTGGAATATCTCTGGCTTCTTTTCCTGCCCTGATGCTCAATAGCACACAATTTGGATCTGTACTAATCTCTATTACCTCTACTGCACAAGAGCATGGATGTTTTGTCATTGTTTATGCTTTAGAAATATTTATGGAAAGTTACTCAGTCAGGGATTTTAATAACTAATTTTCTTTTATTCTTTGGTTAACTGTTTTCAGCCAAGTGACATACTGTAAAGACCAATGGATTTATCTCTGAAATCCCAGTCATCAAGTTTCCTCTCTGGGCCACTCCATCCAACATTCCCCTTTCAAAGCAGTGCCACTCTCTATCACTCTACCACTTTTCTTTTCATGCGTTCATTCAACAGATACTTGTCGTTCATTGAAGCAGTGCCAGATGCTGTGTTAGAATGGGGATAAAGAGACAGCAGACCCTGTTCCTGTCCCTGGGAGCTCACTACCCCTCTTGAGATGTTTGAAAAGTCAAAGCATAAACATGATAAATAAGCCTAAGTATATTTCATCACTAGGATTATTTGTATACTATCAGAAGATAAACACTCTAGATTATTTCACCTGAAATAAATCCCATATCCATATAGTTTGGCATCAAATTTCAAGACTTTCATGGACCCCCTAAAGTCTATCTAGTGAGAGACATCAGATTAAAAGTAGCTGCCTTCAGAAATAGAAGAAGACTCAGTCTGAGTGGGATTTCAAAGTGTGAATAGCCTAGGAGGAACGTATTTTGTTAGGGGAACTTCTGTGATCCTCTGTTCGTGTTAGTAGTAGACATGCCCACTTTCTCTTGTGCTCAGGGTGCCTTGATGTGATCACTTGACCCTGAAGCGGGAGTCCTTTCTTCCTCCCACTTAAAAAACCTGTGAGTTGTCTTAAAGCTTCTTCAGGCTTAGGAACCACCTGGGGTGAAATGCCTCAAAGCACGGAAAGAGATCGTGTGTGTATGTACACGCACATGCGTGCACACACACTGAGCAGCTCAACAGTTATAAAATGAGGGTTCTGGGTTCTCTCTCCCTCTTGTTCTTCTGCTCCTTCACAACGTAAAAATGCTAGATAAAATATGAGAAAAAAGTATCCGACTTTGAAAGCACAGGAAAGATACTATCCAGATGCCACAGAAGAGCAAATTCATACCTCAAGCGGTAAGTCGGAGTTGAAGCCCAGTGATTGAGGAGGCAAGGAGCCCACATGTGTGCCTTAGGGGCTGGGTGTATATCGCCCTTGTCCACTTTCTGGGTGTTAAAGCCCCAGACCCTGTGCTGGATGAAGTAGATGGGGGCCGGCAGCTAAAAACCCACTCTGTGCACAAAGCTTGGAATCTGGGAAAAGTGACCCGGTCCACAAAATCTGCATCCTGCAAACAGCCATATGCCCTGCAATTCAGCCACCTGCCAAGGCTTAGGTGAATGTACAGGCCCTGCAGGCAACTGGAATTCTCACAATGTGGAGAAAACTCTTAGCTAAAAACTAATATAAAAACTGGAGACCAGCATAGAAACAAGGAGGACCCCAAAAGAAGCAAGCCTGAAACTAATTCCCCGAAAATCTGCTTATAAAAAGCAGTACCAATGTTGAATCGTCTCAGAAGTCAACAGACGAAGTGTACGCAAAGCACAGAAGGAAACTATCGCGAGAGCAGCAAGTTGACTGGTCTTAATACAGTCATTTCGAGAAAAGTGACTAAGAAATCGGTATGTGAAAGATGCAGAAATGAATAGTGTACACTACACCTGAGAACAACACATGACAAGGAATAAGATAATAAAATAACATGCAGATTTGAAAATGTATCAAAAAGATTTTTGTTTAAATATGGTAACTATTGCCATGCATCTATTCTTTTTCTACGCAGAAAGCCACCTAAAAGGACAAGGAAAACAATGAGATGACCACAGATAAAGAACCCTAAGTGCTATAAGGAAAAAGGACTTCGAAAAATAAGCAAAATGGTCAATGAAATGGAATGCAGAAAGCTTAGGAATTAGAAACACCGTGTACCTCTGAAAGCAAAGTAAGGAATGGATCTTAAAAGCAGAAAAATCAATTGAGACTCTCTGCAAGAAGGAGCTAGATTCCAGGTTTCCTCCTTTCTTCTCTCATTCCTTCAACTACAGCAAAAGATAAAGATTATTCTGAGAAAAAGAGCCTTTTAAAGCTCTGTATGCCCAGATGCCATGCCCAGGTGAGGGCAGGGGTAGTGCCATTCAAATCACAAACAGGAGAATTCAGTAAACAATTATGTATTTATGGAACAATAAATCCTCTTATCCTCCTCTCCCACTTAGTTCCAAAGTGTAGGCTCAAAACCCCAAGGGAAGATGCTGACACATTCTAAAGTGGCTGAGTAGAATGATCCAAGAGAGAAGACCTGGGGATATCAGCATTCTGGCAGCCCCCAGAATAGCTTCCGGACCTCTGCTCAATTTGCCTCCAATTCAGTTTGCCATTTCACAAAGCCTCCCGTGGACGTGGCTTACACTCAACATGTTAGTATCCCTTCTCATTTAGGAATGAATAGTGGATCATTTGTTATTTGTGGAAATCCCTGAAATAAATCAAAAGGAAAAAAAAAAAAAACCCACAACAAAACACAAACAAAAAACAGAGAAAGAACTCAGAAGGAACAAGGCAATGTATGGCATGAAAAATTAAATACATGCACTCCCACACATATGATCAGGGAGATAAGAGAAAATTGCTTGAATCAAGAAAATAATTTTTCAAGGAATTCTCAACCAACAAGAATGAAAATATGGAAATGAAAATTATAAGATTTAATAGAATGTTTGGAAATAAAGTAGAGAAAATTAGTAAGAAGTCTGAGAAAAAGGCAATGATTTCACAATAGAAAAGGAGGCCAGGCACGGTGGCTCACCCCTGTAATCTCAGCACTTTGGGAGGCCGAGGCAGGTGGATCATGAGGTCAGGAGTTCAAGACCAGCCTGGCCAAGATGGTGAAACCCTGTCTCTACTAAAAATACAAAGATTAGCTGGGCGTGGTGGAGGGCACCTGTAATCCCAGCTACTCAGGAGGCTGAGGCAGAGAATTGCTTGAACCCGGGAGGCGGAGGTTGCAGTGAGCTGCGATCGCACCATTGCACTCCAGCCTGGGCGACAGAGCCAGACTCCGTCTGAAAAAAAAAAAAAAAAAAAAAGAAAAGAAAAGAAAAGGAGTAGTGGAAAGTTTTTAGAGAATTACTTTAGAATATTCACTCTCTGACTTACAGTATTTTCAGAAAGAGAGAACATGTAAAATGGAAGGAAATAAATTATCAAATAATTTATCAAAGGAAATAAAGGAAAAATTCTCAGAACTAAAATGCTGCTTTTTCAGTCTGAAAGAGCCTGCTGAATATCCAGGATAATGAGAAAGCAGGTAGACACCCACCCACCCTCTTCCCCAAATACATACACACACACACATACACTCTCATACAGATACACACACAGCACACACATATACACACTCATACACACACACACTCTCATACAGATATATACACAGCACACACACATACACACACATATACACACTCATACACACACACCACACACCACACACACACATACACACAGGTACACCACACACACACATATACATACACATCACACACACATACACAGATACCCCCAAACATACTCACACACAGATACACACACACACCACACACATACACACCACACACAGACATATACATACACCACATACACACAGACACCCCACACACACGTACACTCACACACAGATACACACAGCACACACAAATACACATACACAGATATATTCATACACACCACACAGATACACACAGCACACACAAATACACATACACAGATATATTCATACACAGCACACACATACACAGACACTCCTCCCACACACACACACCACACACACATACACAAACACACACAACGCACACACACATATACCTACACACCACACATACATACACAGACTCCTCACACACATATACACTCACACAGAGATACACACCACACACACATACACATACATACACACACACCACACACACATACACATACATACACACACACCACCACACACACTTACCTGTACACACATACACCACACACATACATACACACCACACACACATACACAGACACCCCCCCCACACACATACACTCACACAAAGATACATACACACCACACACACATACACATACACACACACCACACACACATGCATACTCATCACACACACATACACAGACACCCCACACACACCTTGATAACTCTTACAGTGTGCACACAGTGATATATAAGATATTGATAATTATGGTGGTGTTTTTTACAATTTCAAAGTGCCTATCAATAGAGGAATGGATAAAGTCATCTATAGGATTTCATCTATATTACACAAATCTTAGGCATTGTATATAAGCTATATGTTTTCGAAACAAACATATCTACGAAGCAAATATGACAAACTGTTATTTTATTTAGTTGTTATTTCACTTATTCTGGATGATGGGCCTATGGATATTGCTATATAGTGCACTGTACTTTTTGTATTTTTGATGTTTTTAAAATTTAACGAAAGTTTAAAGAAGTTAGTGAGAATCTCTGGTCTAGTCCAGCCCCTGGAGGTACTTCAGCAGTGTTTCAGAGAATAATTGTTCCCTCAAAGCCCTGTCCCCTGAGGTGAGGCTGGTAGCTGAATCTGGCCTCCCATCCCTGTGGACCCTCCTCTCTTCTCCTCTTAGGCTCTACCAAGCTTTCTCTGAAATGTTTCTGCTCTTCTTTTCAAAATCCCGGCAAGGTTCTCTTCTTTTCCTCAAAATAGTCTCAGATGTCTCTTTTGGAAGAAAACAATTGCCCTTTGACTACAGCCTAAACCAATAGCATGTGAGCGCTGTTTCCCCCTCCTGTGAAGACTGGAAAGACTAGGCCATAGGAACACAATGCCTGTTCTTCACTCCACTGGGGGTAATGAAGCTGTCCTGGATTTTCTCCAGGAGACTTGCTTTATCTTAAGACTAAGCTATGCCACTTCCAAAAAAGAAAGAAGAAAGACAAGTTGTCCTATCAGAAATAGGTTGAGGACTCATATCAGGTGCTGAGAAATTCATAGGAGCCTAGGAATGATATACCCTTTGGCATTGCTAACATGAGGAATGAGTAATTTTCTTGTTTCATGAAATCCGCAGAAAGTCTTAACTACCTGCTAGAAAATCAGGGGCAATGCCAGGGACACCAGGGAGATAGCTGTAAAATGCATCTTCCCATTGACTCATAAAAAAATCTTACTAACTCAAGGAGGCAAAGAAGGAAGAGAATGGAACCTACAGTACTAACAGGGTTGTCCTTAGCACTGGTAGCCAAGTCGTCCTCATACTGCACTGTCTATTTATTTCACAAGTCTATTTATTTCTATTGTCTATTTGTTTCACAAGTCTCTAAATTCATGGAGTGCAAAAGGCCTAATAAATCTCTTCATTTCCAGAACTTAGGATTGGCGCATGGTTCATAGTAGGTTCTCAGTGTATTATTTATGAATAATTGAATTAATGAATTAATCAAGAGACAAACCAAAAATACTAATATAGCAAAGGTTAAATAGGAATAATCAAAGGTCACTCAGTATTTATCATGTTGTCTGCTATGGTTTAAATATTTGACCCCTCCAAATATCATGTTGAAATTTAATCTCAATGTTGGAGGTAGGGGCCTAATGGGGTGTTTGAATCATGGGACTGGATCCTTCATGAATAGATTAATGTCCTCCCTTGGGGTAGGAGGAAGTGAGTGAGTTCTCACTCTATTAGTTCCCATAAGAGCTGGTTGTTAAAAAGAATCTGGTACCTCCCTCCCTTGTCTCATGCTTCCTCTCTTGCCATGTGATCTCTATACACACTGGCTGCCTTTCACCTTCCATCATGCGTGGAAGCTTCCTGAGGTCCTCATCAGAAGTAGATGCTAGTGCCATACTTTTTGCACAGCCTGCAGAACCATGAGCTAAAATAAACCTCTTTTCTTTACAAATTACCCAGCCTCAGGAATTCCTTTATGACAACAATAAACAGACTAGGACAGAAAATTTGTATGGAGAATTGGGATGTTGCTATAAAGATACCTGAAAATGTGGAAGCAGAGTTTGGAAGAGTTTGGAGGGTTCAGAAGAAGACAGAAAGATGAGGGAAAGTTTGGAACTTCTTAGAAATTGGTTAAGTGGTTGGTTGTGACCAAAATGCTGATAGAAACAGAGATAGTAAAGGCCATGCTGATGAGGTTTTAGATGGAAATAAGGAACTTATTGGAAACTGGAGCAGAGGTTAACATTGTTACATCATAGCAAAAAACTTGGCTGCATTTTTGTGTTCATAACATAGGGCTCTATGGAAGGCTGAAGTAAGAGAGGTGACCTAGGCTATATGGCAGAATAAATTTTTAAACAGCAAAGCCATCAAGAAGCGGTGTGGCTGCTTTTAACAGCTAATTAGATACAGCAGCAAAAAAACTCACCTAAAGTTGAAATGCAACCGTTGTATCTTAAAAGTAAATAACTGGTTTTTGATTTTACAGGCTCAGAGCCATAAGAAATTTGCCTCAAGTCTGAGATGAGACATTGGACTTTGGACTTTTAGGTTGATGCTAGAACAAGTTAAGAATTTTAGGAACTATTAGGAAGGAATGATTGTATCTTGTAATGTGAGAAGAACATGAGATTTGGGGGGCCAGGGGAGAATGCTTGGATGTTTGGGTCATGGGGGAGGATCTTTCATGAATAGATTAATACCCTCCCTGGGGAGGAGAGAGTGAGTGAGTTCTTGCTCCATTAGTTCCTGATATGGTTTGGCTGTGTCCCCACCCAAATCTCATCTTGAATTGTAGCTCCCATAATTCCCACATGTTGTAGGAGGGACCCAGTGGGAAATAACTGAATCATGGGAGGGCTTCCCCTATACTGTTCTCCTGGTAGTGAATAAATCTCACGAGAGCTGATGGTTTTATAAGGGGTTTCCCTTTTTGCTTGACTCTCATTCTGTCTTGTCTGCTGCCACGTAAGTAGTGCCTTTGGCCTCCCACCGTGATTGTGAAGCCTCCCCAGTCATGTGGAACTGTGAGTCCATTAAACATCTTTTTCTTAATAAATTACCCAGACTTGGGTATGTCTTTATTAGGAGCATGAGAACAGACTAATGCAATTCCTGGGAGAACTGGTTGTTAAAAGAACCTGACATCTCCCTCTTCTCTCTCTCTTGCCACGTGATCTCTGTACATGCAGGCTCCACTTTGCATTGCACCATTAGTGGAAGCTTCCTGTGGCCCTCACCAGAAGCAAATACTGGTGCCATACTTCCTGCACAGCCTGAAGAACCATGGCCAAATAAACCACTTTTCTTTATAAATTATCTAGCCTCGGGTATTCCTTTATAGCAACATGAAGAAAACTAAGGCATTACATAAGGTTTGTTATTCATTATAGAACTCTTTTTTTACATTGGTTGATACATAAATGGAGTGAAAACATCAGTTGAAATAGGAATAGACTTCCTATATTATTGACAGGAAGTAAACAAGTTAACTCAAGTAATTTGGACCAAAACTTTTCCCTCTCTTTTAAGTCTGGGTGAACTGAAAAAAAATTGAATTCATAATATTTAAAGTAATTATTTATACTTACCAATATATTTATGCATGAAATGTATGTCTTAGATTTGCTTCAAAAGAATGTGTGTGTGAAGGGAATAGTAAGCAGGGATAGAGATGAAACTAGATTGGTTATGAGTTGATACCTCTTGAGGCTGGCTGATGGTTATATGCAAATTTACTTTTACTATTATGTCTTCTGTTATGTATGTTGGAAAGTTTCCATAATAAAAAGTTTAAAATAAAGTAAATCCTTTACGTGACACTATTTCTTTACATAGATACAGAATGTCATTTTTTGCAGAATATGTTTTAGGATTAACAGATATCATGATTCGCACATTTGTCAAAACGAATTGTCTTATTCCCACCTAAGTTCAGCAACATGATGAGCAACTGATGTGCCTTTATTTTTCTTCTAAAGGGCATATGATATAATGAGTTCTGTAAAGAACTTGAGCAAAATTGCATCACCCAGGATTTGAGAATATAAATTTGACTGATATAAATAACACCATTTGAAGACACGAGGATTGTGTAGAAATATGTAAAAATGCACAGCCAGCCTTTGTTAAGAGCTGTGAGTGTCAATGTATTTGAGACTTTAGGTTTGGAAATTTGACTTCCAGCACCAACCAGACTGAAGATAGCACCATGCTTTCTAGACTGTAACTTGGAGAAATGAGTTTCCCAGAACCTCAGATGCCCACCATCAGAAAAGGGGAATCCCAACAGCCATTACAATTTGACATTATTATAAATGAGACCTTAGTTCCTGTGAAAATGCTATTAAAGCTTTGCTTTCAGTTTGTCTTGTTTTATTCTGTTCTGTTTTGACTTATCATTTTTGTGGTTGGTTTTATTTGTTTTTTTCACCAGTTGTGGTCATTTCTCCAAGAGGTTTCAATGAAGTTTCTTATGATTATTTCAACAAACCATGTCTGCTTCGATTCTGAGTTTATTTACACAAAGTGGTTAACAGTAAAATATAATTTGCTAAATGGGATTTGCATAGTTTTTATAGAGCTTCGAAGAGGAGATAATCTAAAAAGGCAGATACCTACGTTCAACTTTTGCCCTGCCATCCTTGAGGGTGTTAGGATAAAGCCCCTGATTCTGGATATTGGCCTCTGAGTTAAAATCAAAAGTCCAAACATGCATTTCCACATTCATGTTCATTCATGCAGCTCCCAGAGGAGAGAGGGAAAATTTCTTTCAACATGTATCACTAATGATTCCGGGTGACATTTATAGTTATTGTTTTTTGATCTAAACATGAACATCTATCTTGAAATCTATTTGACAACTATTGACCACATTTTCATCGTGTCGACTTCTGTGCCAGGCATTGGGAATAAAACAATAAGACAAGTGTTGTTTTTTTTTCCCTTGAGGAGTTCAGAATTCAAAGAAGAGTATAAGCAAGTAAAATTACACTTAGACTCTAATGGCCTCAATGATACATAAATGTGGGCACGAGATACTGTGAAAGCAAAAATCAGATGGTCTCTGATGAAACAAGTGTGAGAGAGTAAGAAGAATTTCAGAAGAGTCTATATGAATAAGCAAGTGCTTATCAGGTAGAGAAGGAGAAGACATGTGATCAAGGAAAGCACCATGTGCAAATATACAGAGGTAAGACAGTACACAGCACAGACAGGCACCTCCATAACTCCATAGAGTTGGACAGAAGGTAAGAGGCATGTGGACAAGCATTGAGAAATGATCTCTGACAAGGGGGGCAGGGGTCATAGAGAAGTAGATGCTAGAAAGGGTCCTGCTATGTAAGACTCCATGCAGGACTCAAATAAAGTACACATTACTGTGTATGAGCGATTCAAACATGCCTAGGCAATTTACCCATGTCTAAGCATATCTGAAAGTCTGGTCAGTGGATCTGCCAGGAATATGTACACTCAAGAACTGGGATATAGGAACATTGAGGGAAACCCTTTCAAAGGGAAGAAGAAGCTTGGCAGGAAGGGATCAGCTTCAGAGCTGAGTCGCTGGAGGGAATTAGTGATTCTGAACACAATGTGGTTTCTGGTAGATTAATACGTCACTAGTCTGGCCTTGAGGATCCATATTGGATCATGGAGTGGGAGAGAATGGTGGTAAGAGGATGATGGAGCAGTGCAAAAAGTAAAACCTGATCATGATGTTTTATTTAATTGTTGAGGCATAAATTGTCCTACTTAGAACCCTCTCTAAACACAAGGGGAGGCGTTCTCCTACTGTTCTTCTACTTGGCCACAGTGCATGGGACACTGGCATGCTGAGGTGTAGGGCATTGATGGTGCTGCCCATGAGGATAGCAGTGACAGCATCAGGAAGGTGCTAGAGTCTTTTGCAGCAGGGGCAATGGTGGGCAGGAAGATGCCATTGAAGCCTGGGCATAGACTTGCTCCTAAGCTCAGGTGAACCACCTCATGGGATTACACAGAAATACATGGTTGAAAGGACTTTTACACTAGATGCAGTCTGGTGAGTGCAGGTAGAGTCACAATCCAGTTCAATGTGAACATGCCTCATCTGGACTTACATGTAAAGCCAGATAAACTTCTGATCTTGGGGTTGTGATACATCCGTCCTTGTATTCCTTGAGTTGATCCTAGTGCCAAGTACTTGGTAGGTACTCAATAAATACATATTAAATTGAGTTCGATTTACTTTGCAATTTACTGCAATGAAATATTAATCCAATATGAACTGGCAAAGGCTCAGAATTCTGTATTTTAGATTGAATTACAATTTGTAAGCTGCTTTCTTGCAAGTTGAAAAAAGCAGTAGCCCAAGAAACTGCCACATCACTTCTCCCTCCAAGGATGTGTTACACTATGCTGAATTCATCTTTCTGTGAACCTGTTTGAATTCAGTAACTAGTGGTATTCTTTTGTTTTTGTTTTTAAGAGACAGGGTCTTGCTCTGTCACTCAGGCTGGAGTGCAGTGGTGCGATCATGGCTCACTGCAGCTTTAAACTCCTGGGTTCAAACGATCCTCCACCTTAGCTGCCAAGTAGCTGAGACTATAGGCATGTGGCACTACACCTAGTGAACTTTTGTTTTTTATTTTTTGTAGAGATGGAATCTCATTATGTTGCCCAGGTTGGTCTCAAATTCTTGGATCTTCCAAAACACTGGGAAATATCCTTTCAATGTTTCTTCCCAAATCAGTCACTGACACATTGGACTATTTGGCACGAGAATCAGAAGTCTCCTCCAAAGCCTCTGTAGGAGAAACAGTATCCATGTGCCTTCCTCACTCTGGGTCTCAAATGCCCTCAGCAAATTTCAGCACAAACTTTCCAGTAAGATATCGAACTCACCCCCAAACCCAGAATAAAACAGTGAATACTCGCAAACAAACAAGATGTGCCTAGGTTTAACCTAATAAAGGTAGAGCCTCTTTGATTCAAACCTGCTCATAAAGTGGTGAGAAAGCGAGGAGGAGGAATCAGACAAACCAGCTAATAGTCTGAATAAGCTCTCCAGATGTGCTGCATTTTTTAGGCTCACCCCAGGCTGTCATCAATGTTTCAACATTTAATGTTTGACTTCCTGCTTTCTTCTTGCCTGCCATAGAAGTTGAACTAAAGTTCCCCTTTTCGAAGAAAATATCACACACATTTTTTTTTCTTTGTGCTCTGATCCATGAGCATCTTAAGTAGGGTCTCCTTCACAGGTTGCAAGTCAATATCACAGAGGGGAGGCTGACATGTGAGTGCTGTCATATGTCAATCACTACCTTGCATTTCACACTGTGAGGTATGCACTGACTATTTTTACTTTGCTGCATTTCCTTCCTAAACTTCTCTGGTAAAGGGAGAGGGGACTTCTCTAAATACAAAGAATTTAAAAAGAGAAGGGGCTCTGTGCAAAGGGAATTACAAAATCCCCACACTATCACCGATGACTTCCTACTCCTTTCTGAGACACCCCAGCATCTCGGTCCACAAAAGCTACACTGTTCTCCAGCAACGTCTTTATCCACTTCTTGAATCTCAAACTTCTTCCAGGATTTCATTCCCAAAGTGTTCATCTATCAGCAGCACTGCAGAGAGAATGAGAAAATAATTTGCATATTGTGAGAGCTGAATCATGCCATAATGGAATTGACAGAGTAGGAGTAATTGAGGGGAAAAAATGCTTTTTAAGAGATGTCACCAATTTTACTTTCATATTTTCCAGCTCTGAAGTTTCAGTGGGTCATGGTATGCAATGAGGAAGCCAAAAGTTTCACTGGCAATACTGGTTTCTCTCTGTTTCTGGAATAACTTATGCATCTTTTGCCTTAGTTATCAGTGGATGGTGTTTATATGACCTGGTCACAAAGTCTAGGATCACATAGAGCTTGAACTTTAAAAAGATAAATTTGTCCCCATGGCATATACTGTAGACCTTAGTCAGCTGATCAGTTCTACAAAGCATACCTTTGTAAATGGTACATAAGGTACTATTAGGTTGGTGCAAACATAATTGGAGTTTTTGCCATTAAAAGTGCCCCTTGTGGTATCAGATGGGACAGCTTGATTGTGGCCAGGAGATCCACCTTAGATGTCTCATGCACGTGGCAAGTTAGTGCTGGCTGTCACCTGGGTGCTTTGTTGGGGCTGTCACCCTGTGTCTAGATTTCCCCCCAAATAGCCTCTCAATATGGCAAGGTGGGCTTCTCTCAGCATGGCGGCTGGATTCTGAGACAGAGACTGTTCCAAGGGCTAGCAATCCATAAAAGCATGACACAATGTACAAACACTTATCAAGCCCCAGCTTACTTTACATTAGTGCTATAGTTTGGGTGTTTGTCCCCTCCAAACCTCATGTTGACATTTGATCTCAATGTTGGAGGTAGGAGCCTAATGGGAGGTGATTGAGTCATGGAGGCAGATCCTTCATGAATGGTTTTGTGTCCTCCTGGAGGTAGTGAGTGAGTTCTCACTCTTTTAATTTTCACAAAAGCCAGTTGCTGAAAAGAGCCTGGTACCTCCCAGCTCTCTCTCTTGCTTCCTGTCTTGCTATAAAATCTCTGCACATGCTGGCTTCCCCTCAACTTCCACCACCACAGAACCTCTTTTCTTTATAAATTACCCAGCCTTAGGTGTTTTCACAGCAATACAAATGGACTAAGACGATTATCATTACACAAAGCCAATGGTATGACCGTGCCCAGAGCCAACATAGAAGGAAACTACACAGGAATGTGGATATCAGAAGATGTGGTTCATTGGGTTCCACTAAAGTAGCAATCTATCACCAGAAGCACACTGACTTTGATCTGAACAGGGGCTCTGACTAGGGGCTTCCTTTGTAAACTTGAGAAACTTTCTTGTCCTCTCTTCTCCTGTCTTTCCCATTCTAGAAAATAAGATTAACAAAATCTACCTCACGTCTTTGATTAATTACTATAATTTCCATATTTATGTGGGATTATGGTGTTTCTCTCTTTAAGAATCAGGCTAGTCAGAATTAATTCCTAATAAAAGCCATCATGGCATGATGACCATGTAATACAAAGACATAGGGGTTGAGTCGGAGTGGCCAGACCAACCTCTGACCTGGAGAACCCTGAGGTAACTGACTTTGAACTTGCTCAGGAAGAAAAACTGAGAAAGAGTTTTCAAAACACTTTCCTGGGTATTGACATAGAAGAAGACTGACAATGTGGGAGTGCCAGGACTGAATGCAAAGATTATAATCTTAGGAGTAGACAAAAATTAAATGTATAATAAATCTCACTCACACCTGCTGAGTGAATGCGTCTCCTCAGCAAGTCAGTTGCTGCTAGCCTCGGTTTCTTCAATTCAAAAGTGAGATGTTGGGAATGCTAATGAAATGACCAGTGACCAAAAATAAAATCAAAATCCCAAAAGTTGCCAAATTGCCTGTATCTTCATTGTCTCGTTGTCTTTGGTTTAGGATTGCAGGGCATCTGTCCCACGCTGTGCTTTGGAATCAATCCCAAGTTCTATCCAGATCATGTAGTGCTCTGGGCACTTTCCTCTCTAAATCCGGGTTTCTTCCTGTAAAATGTGTAAGATGCTTAAATTCAATATGGAGTATTTTACACACTATTCAGTGTTTTATAAATGAATGAGAATTTTTAATACTATCATTATTATCGGTGGTAGCATATAGATTCCTGTATGGGAACAAAGAGTGGAAAAAAAAAACAGTGCCTTAATAATTTCCTGTCACTCTAAGATATGGTTTGGATCTGTGTCTCTGTCCAGATCTCAGGTAGAATTGTAATTCCCAATGTTGGAGGTGGGGCCTTGCGGGAGGTGACTGGATGATGGGGACAGTTTCTAATGGTTTAGCACCCCCTTCCCTTGGTACTATATAGTGGGGGAGTTTTTGTGAGAACTGGTCATTTAAAAGTGTGGAGCACCTCCCCACCCCTCCTTCCTGCTCCGGCCATGTAAGACACGCCTGCCTCTCCTTCACCTTCCACCGTGATTGAAAGTTTCCTGAGGTCTCTCCAGCAGCCACTATGCTTCCTGTACAGCCTGAGGAGCCGTGAGCCAATTAAACCTTTTTTCCTTATAAATTACCTGGTCTCAGATACTTCTTTATAGCAATGTGAGAATGAACTAATTCACCCTGTTAGTCTGATCAACAGTTTTAACCAACATGACAACTCCACAGAGGTGGGCTCTCCACACTTTCTCTCTTGTTCTGCCAACCTGATATGAAGCTTTGATCTCATAGTCTAAGGTGACTGGCCCAGATTCCACCACCGTACATGCATTCCTGTCAGTGAGAAGTAGAAAGGGAAAGGTGAAAACAGGCCCAGAAATTGTTCACATCCCCTCTGTATGCACATCCTTGGCTACAACCTAAGGATGTGGCCAAACTAAGCTTCGAAAGAGGTTGGAAAAATGTAATTTTGTCAGGTATCTACCTGACTAGCTAAAACCCAAAACTTCTATTACTAAAGGAAAAATGAAGTATGAATATGAAAGACAACCTGTAGACTGTTACCCATGACCTATCATTGAATCTCTACTTTTCTGAATATTATTTTGTTGATCTCTTGAGAGACACTTTTACATGCCAGAAACCTCCTTCAAAGAAACAGTAGAACACTTTGACTTAGATACGATTAAATTCTAAAATTTTATTACAATTTATTAAGGAAGCACACTTGCTCTACAGTTAGATAATAGGTAGTATGTATTTTAAAGTTTTCTCAATGAGAAAGTCCTACATTTTAATAAACTGAAGAAGGTGTTTTGTGGGATAGGGGGTGGAAGGAGAGGTTGCAGAGAAAATAGCTTACTACAGGAGTTGACAGGCTTCATTGTAAAGGGCCAGATAGTAAATATTTTAGGCTTCAAGTGATATTCCATCTCTGACACAACTACTTGACTCTGTCACTGTAGTATAAAAGCAGCCATAGATAACACATAAATGGATATTATTGAGCTCCTTAAAACTTTATTGACGGACCAGCATGGTGGCTCACGCCTATAATCCTAGCACTCTGGGAGGCCGAGGCGGGCGGATCACAATGTCAAGAGATCGAGACCATCCTGGCCAACATGGTGAAACCCCATCTCTACAAAAAATACAAAAATTAGCTGGCCTTGGTGGTGGGCGTTTATAGTCCCAGCTACTGGGAAGGCTGAGGCAGGAGAATCGCTTGAACCCGGGAGGTGGAGGGTTCAGTGAGCCGAGATCGCACCACTGCACTCCAGCCTGGCAACAGAGCAAGACTCCATCTCAAAACAAACAAACAAACAAACAAACAAAAACCTTTATTGACAAACACAGGTGGTAGAGCAGGTTGAGTTCATGGGCTGTAGTTTGTCTACCTCTGGTTTATTAGCTGCAAAGCTTAATGTTCAACAACAAGGAAAAAGATCTGTCTCCCCTTAGAATCAAATTATTGAGGGAAACTCTCTGAGAGTTACCATTGTGATATATAAATTTATCTCTGATTGCATTGACTGATCCATTAGAGCAAAGAGAATACCTGATACACAGTGACCATTGTAACCTAGGTCACTTGGTCATTGACTGCAAATGAATAAAAATATCGTAATTCTTAATATTCAAGATAAACTAGCTGTATACTTGGATCACACAATTTATAATCATAAAATTTACAGGTAGAAGAGATGATGTTTCAGATATCCCCAGAACTTGCAACTTCTGTTACTCAATTATTTATCTATGAAATTGGGGAATTGAATATATTTAATTATCAATAAAGTGTCTTCCAGTTTTAGACTCTTTTGGATTCATTGTAAAATTTAGTACTATAAATTCCTTGAGAAGATGAGTTCATTCACTCACCTAACAAATATTTGTTAGACAATTACAAAGGCTGTGGCATTGTTAATATTTTTGATGTAACAGCCATGGAATAACATTGAACAGATTTTTGGTCTCATGGAGCTTCTATCCTAATAGGAGAGAGAAGGAAGGAAGGAAGGGAGGGAGGGAGGGAGGAAGGGAAGGAAGGAAATAAGGGAGGGAGGGAGGGAAAAAAAGGAACGATGAAGGAAAGTAGGATGGAAAGAGAATAAGGAAGGAAGGAAGGAAGGAGAGAGAGAAGAAGAAATCAGACAGTAATAAGTGCTACGCAAAGAATTAAAACAGGGTGTATGAAGTCAGAGAAAGTCTATTTAAGGAGATTACATTTAAACCTCTAGATGTAAATAACACATAGGAGTTTGTTTTTTGTTTCTTTTTTTTTTTTTTTTTTTTTGCAGTTCATGTGATGCTAAGAAGGAAGATCATCATAGGCAAAGGGACCAGCTAACAGCAAGGACCTGGGCAAGTTCAAGAAGCAGAAAATGTCCCAAAGGAAATGTGGTATAGTGGGTGGGACAAGAGTGGTGCCAGAGGAGGCCGGAAATGCAGGTTACAACCAGTTAACGGAGAAGCTTGTAATCCATGGTAAAGAGTTTAGACTCTATTTTAAATCCAACAGAAAATCACTAGGGGAGTTTTAAGCAGGCAGCGTATTGAGTAGACCAAGGAACAAATGATAAAAATAAAAAAAAAATAGTGTCTTCAAACTCTTTTACACAGTTTAAGGCATTTGCTACAGTACAGAAATAATTCCAGAAGAAAATGTTGGCCTAAGAAAAAAATTAAGGTAAAAGGCATGGACATAATGGTTGGGCATTGAGGAACCTGATAAAAGAGAGGAGAAAGATGGAGGTTCATGCTATACATTGAGAAACATTTGGTAAAAAAACATTTGGCCCAACAGACCTTTGGGCCAGTTGGTTGGAAAAAATTATGCATTGGTTACTATTGGCTGCCTTTCATAAAGTATTACAAGAAAGAGATGAGCTCAGGCAAGAATTGGCCGTTTGCAAGCAGAGGGCTGTTTATAAAAAGAACTGAGAGATCACAGACCTTTCAGGGTTGGATAAGCCAGCTGACTTGAAATGGGGTTGAAAGCTTCCACCTAGGCCCGGCCAACAGGTTTGTACAACAGTTAGCGATCCCGGGCTTTGCCTAGGCTTTGCGTAAGAAGACGAGGCGGAGCTGGATATTGGCTGACCAAAAAGGTGGACTGTGTCAGAGACTAGGCAGTTGTTTGCCAAAGCAGTTTTCTCTTCATTCTTAGACTCTCTTGCAGTTTGGAGTGAAGTTTAGCTGTAAAATGTAAGAAAAAGTGATGTGTGTCACCTCTAAAACTGTCCGTGGGACGCTACCATGGATGATCCTCCATGCTCTCTTGAGCACTAATTGGGACAGGAATGGTGATCTTGGAAACGATATGTTCAAGATGGTAGAACAACAGCTATAGAACTCAGGTCCCTGAAACACCACAGGGAGAAGAGCCCCTGCTGATCAGGGATACCCATTTTCAATTTGAAATGAGTGAGAAATACACTTTTATTGTGTGTGATTGTGTTACAGCCATCATATATTTGGGGGCTTTTACATCTTTACTTTAACTGGAATTTCCTTCATTAACACATGGGATGTGGAGCAGGTTGGGGAAGAGACAGAAGTCTTTCTGCCATTTTCCTTTGTGTTTTTTCGTGGTAAGTTCTAGATCTCAGACAAGCATAAAGCCACATAAGCACTTGTCATGTCTAAGTCCAGGGGTGGAAATTTGGAAGTCACTAGAACCTAGATGATATTTACATCCATGGGACAAGTTTATAGTTAAGAGAAGGTAGCCCAGGGCTAATCCAGGAGTAGTCACCACTTAGGAGTCAGAAGAACAGAAGGAGCCAGAGGGAAAAAAAAGGTGGTGGGGGGGTGGGGGGGAAGGGCAGGAAGCACCATCCAGGGAGGGAGGAGGAAAATCAGGAGTAAGTGACGTTACCAAAAGTGAATCTCACCTAAATACAAATTCCTGTCGAGATTTCCAAAATACACATCACCCGAGGGGTCTCTCTGAGAGGCAACCCCTGGGATAGAATGTCAAAGTTTATTTCCACAGAAATCCACTGCAAAGGAAACCTCCATCTCAGTAGACCGCACACCTGTGTTTTCTGAAGTCCTTCTCTCAAGGGGATCGTGAGTCAGAAAATTTGAATTTAATGCTTCATTTTGCAATCTCCTGAGTACCAATGGGGCTACATAAACAACCTTTTCCTGTAACCTCAGACCATACATCCAGTTCTCACTCACTCTTGTCACCCACACACGCTGACAGGTTTCCTCCCACTACAGGTTTGAATGAAAAAGCAGGTGAGCAGGAGAAAAGCGCAGAGGTCCCCACTATGAGAATTTCACAGGCAAAGCACTCAGTCTTACATATTTGCAAAGAGGACATGACAGAAATGAAATAATCATGCTCATATTTTCTTCTTCACATTCAAAGGATACTGCTCAAAGGGCAGCTATTTTCTGTAGTTAGGGACTACAAAGGCCAGGCCAGAGCACAGAAACACAAGAGAACTTTCTGGGTGATTTCAACCTGGGTTGTGGGTCATTTTTCAGAAAGTGTCTGGGCAATAGTATATTCATTGTTGGAGGAAGAACATTTCCATGAATGAAGATGATCCTTTAACTACTTATTTTACCATGTTAAGTGTCAGTCTAAGTAGCTGTAACAAACAGCCTTCAAAATTCAGTGGATGAAATAAAATAGTTTATTTTTCTCTCTCACTTTTACCTAAGAGTTTGCTGGTGAGTAATCTTTCCAGGCTGATGGAATAGCTCTTTTATCCTACATCTTTCATATCAGAATCCAAGGTGGGTACTCTGATTCTCTTCATTTCTTCACCAAAAGGAAATGAAAAGGAGAAAAAGTGGAAAACAAGCAATATCTTTAAAGGAAATTACATTACAATTAGACACATCACTTCTGCTCACATTCCATTGGCAAGAACTCAATCATAGCTCTAGCTGCAAGGGAGGCTGTGAAACGTTAGTTCAGCCTGAAAGCCAAGTGCTCTGATAAAAGTCACATGTTGTTTATAGAAGGAAGCTTGTATTATAAAAAGGTCAGGACAATGGATTCTGGGGGGAAATTAACAGCCTATGCCATGATATCCAAAACAAGATCTGAGGTATAGAGTCACAAAGTGGACTGCAAGATGAGGCTTGCTTTTAGACTTCCATTCTCCCAACCTCAAGCTCCAGGCTGTCATCTTCTAACCTCATTTCTCTTGCCAGGCTGCCTATGGTAGTCTTTTGAAACTGACCTTAATGTTGTAAACATATTTAGGGAAACCCATGATTTTTGTTAACCCTAAAAGTCCCTGCATCTGAGGCTTATGAGAGAAATAAAAATATAGCTTGCTTTATGTGAGACACTCTGTTCAAGGGATGAAGACATTTGTGGGAGCTGATCTAATCAGCAGAACAAAGTCCAACTGTCAGAGAAGAAACAAGTGAAACTTACACTTCAGTGTTCTCACGTTGGCCCCTTCCCAGGCTCTAGGAGAAGCCATAGGAATGTGGTCAGAGGGTCTTGTAAGTGTTTAAATGTGTCAATATGAGGAAAATTCATTTTAATTGGTTAAAACTATCATATCTTTGTGGCAGCAAGCCTCTGGGGGTGGGGGGCGGGGGATCTTGATTGTTTTAGTCTTTCCAAATGTCATCTCCAGGATGAAGCGGTTTTTTCTCTGCACCATAGCGGTCAGTGTCTGCTTCTTATGCTGTGAATGTGCTTGTCTTTCTCTCCCAGTGGCAAGCTACCGGAGGACAGATGGGGACTTTCTTATTTGTTTTTTAATACTTGCAGATTTGATAGTGTCTGATTCTGAGTAGGTGCTTGCTCATAAACATCCAATAGCGTAGCTCCCAGAATAGGATCTGAGACTTCATAGAGCACTCAAGTCTTCATTTTAATTTTTGGTTGAATTTCCCTTAAATATTCACTTTCCCCCACCAACTGGTTGACTTAAAACCTCAAATGTCTATTACTACATATAATAGGCAGAATGTTGGCCCCAAAGCAGTTTTCATCTCAATGCCTGGAAACTAGTAATGTGTTCCCTTACATGACAAAGGACTGCAGGTAGAATTAAGACTGCTCTAGCTGACCTTCATATAGGAAAATTATCTTGGGTCATACCAGTAGGCCCAGTGTGTGAAGCTGAAAGAGCCAGCCCCTCAAGATGGATCCTGAGTGGCTAGCTGGGGCTGAATTTAAAATGAAGCCAAGCAGCCAATTGCTGACTAGAGGTCACACACATGCTCTGGCTCCTGAAGAAACCACACGCTCTTGTAACTTTGGGACTTTTATACCTGTCTGTTCCTGTTTACGCTACCTGAATCAATGGCAGCCAGAAAGCCCCATCTCATCACCTGGACCTAACTAATAGACTGTGACCTACTTCGACCAATCAGAACAAAACAAGCATCAACCAATCTGAACTAAACAAGCTTGCATCCTTCATTTGCATGGTGGACCAGAGTGGAAACCTGGGTGGGAACTTTCTCTGTAAAATTCAACCCCTCTTTTTGTTCTCTCAGAACACACTTCGGTTTTATGTGGAAGTCTGCATCTCCTTATAAGCAAACTGCTTGATGAAATAAAGCCTCTTTCTTTTTTAAGAAAAATCTTCTTCAGTGTATATTGAATATGTTCCCTTCTATGACAAAGAGGATTTAAGATTGCAGGTGGAATTAAGAGTGCTATTTTGCAGACCTTAATATAGAAAGATTATCCTGAATTATCCCGGTAGACCCAGTGTAATCACAAAGATACCTAAAGTGAAAGAGGAAATCAGAAACAAGACCCAGAGAGATGGCAGCATGGAAAAATGACTCCACCCAAAATTGCTAATTTTGAGGATGGAGGAAGGGGCCACAAGCCAAGGAATGCAGGCAGCTTCTTAAAACTGGGAAAGGCAAGGAAAGAGATTATCCCCAAGAGCCTCCAAAAGGGACACAGCTCTGCTGACACTTTAATTTTAGCCCAGTGAGACCCATTTTGAAACTGATCTCCGTAATTGTTAGATAGTAAACTAGTGCTGTGTTAAGCCACTACATTTGTGTAATTTGTTACATCAGCAGTAGGAAACTAATATGATAAGCCTATGTAACATAAGTTCTTATTCGACTATGAATCGTACCTCAGAGTATGGCATTTATTGGAATCAGTTTTGAAAATACATTTTGAAATTAGTATGAGGGAAATAACTCTTAGTTTACTGGACAGTTTTCCCTTTGAGAGAAGCCTGGGCCTGCTCATAATTCAGCAGACTTTGAATCCAGCAAGAACCCCCAAAGAGTTTTGCCTAACTCAATGAAAGGAAAAAGCCCCAGTGGGTTGTAAGACTCAGCTAAATAACCTAAATAATCAAGTGCTCATTTGACGTCTTTCACTTTGTAAGCTTCCACTTGCCAATACTGCCTTGGGTTTGGTGTGTTGAGTATTTACATCCTAAGAAAGTCAAAACATCAGGAAAATAACATTTTCTAAGCTTGATATCCTGGATATTAATCAATGACAATAGATCTTTGGAGATGCATACACTAACAAAATCTCTTCCAAAAGTCAAAAATCTTATTTAAGAGTGAGTCATTATATAAATAGTTTCTTGAAAAATTTCTACCTTGGGATATACATCTTTATCATATCATGCCATTCAAAACAATAGTAGATAAGTTATCACAGCTTTTTAAAAAAGGTGTGTGTGGGGTAATTTTTTAGCTACTGAAAGGATGAACTTAGGAAGATTTTCTCTTACACTTGGGTGGGTTGCCTTTGCTCTTTCCACAGTTGTCTCTAAGGATTTTAACAAAAGCAATAAGAAAAAAACTGATAATTTCCTCTTGTAGCTCGGAGTAGTTTGATCGTCTGAAGGCTTCTTCTCTCAACTCGTTAAAGTCATTCTCTGTCCAGCTTTGTTCCGTTGCTGGTGAAGAACTGCCTTCCTTTGGAGGAGGAGAGGCGCTCTGCTTTTTAGAGTTTCCAGTTTTTCTGCTCTGTTTTCTCCCCATCTTTGTAGTTTTTTTCTACTTTTGGTCTTTGATGATGGTGATGTACAGAACAAGACAGGGATGCCCTCTCTCACCGCTCCTATTCAACATAGTGTTGGAAGTTCTGGCCAGGGCAATCAGGCAGGAGAAGGAAATAAAGGGTATTCAATTAGGAAAAGAGGAAGTCAAATTGTCCCTGTTTGCAGATGACATGATTGTATACCTAGAAAACCCCATCGTCTCAGCCCAAAATCTCCTTAAGCTGATAGGTAACTTCAGCAAAGTCTCAGGATACAAAATAAATGTGCAAAAATCACAAGCATTCTTGAACACCAATAACAGACAAACAGAGAGCCAAATCGTGAGTGAACTCCCATTCACAATTGCTGCAAAGAGAATAAAATACCTAGGAATCCAACTTACAAGGGATGTGAAGGACCTCTTCAAAGAGAACTACAAACCACTGCTCAATGAAATAAAAGAGGATACAAACAAATGGAAGAACATTCCATGCTCATGGGTTGGAAGAATCAATATCGTGAAAATGGCCATACTGCCCAAGGTAATTTATAGATTCAATGCCATCCCCATCAAGCTACCAAGGACTTTCTTCACAGAATTGGAAAAAACTACTTTAAAGTTCATATGGAACCAAAAAAGAGACCGCATCGCCAAGTCAATCCTAAGCCAAAAGAACAAAGCTGGAGGCATCACGCTACCTGACTTCAAACTATACTACAAGGCTACAATAACCAAAACAGCATGGTACTGGTACCACAACAGAGACATAGATCAATGGAACAGAACAGAGCCCTCAGAAATAATGCCTCATATCTACAACTATCTGATCTTTGACAAACCTGACGAAAACAAGCAATGAGATAAGGATTCCCTATTTAATAAATGGTGCTGGGAATACTGGCTAGCCATATGTAGAAAGCTGAAACTGGATCCCTTCCTTACACCTTATACAAAAATTAATTCAAGATGGATTAAAGACTTACATGTTAGACCTAAAACCATAAAAACCCTAGAAGAAAACCTAGGCAATACCATTCAGGACATAGGCATGGGCAAGGAGTTCATGTCTAAAACACCAAAAGCAATGGCAACAAAAGCCAAAATTGACAAATGGGATCTAATTAAACTAAAGAGCTTCTGCACAGCAAAAGAAACTACCATCAGAGTGAACAGGCAACCTACAAAATGGGAGAAAATTTTCGCAACCTACTGATCTGACAAAGGGCTAATATCCAGAATCTACAATGAACTCAGACAAATTTACAAGAAAAAAGCAAACAACCCCATCAAAAAGTGGGTGAAGGACATGAACAGACACTTCTCAAAAGAAGACATTTATGCAGCCAAAAGACATGAAAAAATGCTCATCATCACTGGCCATCAGAGAAATGCAAATCAAAACCACAATGAGATACCATCTCACACCAGTTAAAATGGCCATCATTAAAAAGTCAGGAAACAACAGGTGCTGGAGAGGATGTGGAGAAATAGGAACACTTTTACACTGTTGGTGGGACTGTAAACTAGTTCAACCATTGTGGAAGTCAGTGTGGCAATTCCTCAGGGATCTAGAACTAGAAATACCATTTGACCCAGCCATCCCATTACTGTGTATATACCCAAAGGACTATAAATCATGCTGCTATAAAGACACATGCACATGTATGTTTATTGTGGCACTATTCACAATAGCAAAGACTTGGAACCAACCCAAATGTCCAACAACGATAGACTGGATTAAGAAAATGTGGCACATATACACCATGGAATACTATGCAGCCATAAAAATGATGAGTTCATGTCCTTTGTAGGGACATGGATGAAACTGGAAACCATCATTCTCAGTAAACTATCGCAAGGACAAAAACCCAAACACCACATGTTCTCACTTATAGGTGGGAATTGAACATTGAGAACACATGGACACAGGAAGGGGAACATCATACTCCGGGGACTGTTGTGGGGTGGGGGAAGTGGGGAGGGACAGCATTAGGCGATATACCTAATGCTAAATGACAAGTTAATGGATGCAGCACACCAACATGGCACATGGATACATATGTAACAAACCTGCACATTGTGCACATGTGCCCTAAAACTTAAAGTATAATAATAATAATAATAGAAAACAACAACAACAACAAAAAAAAAGTGTACAAAATTTGAGTATATTTTCATTAAAATTCAAATTAAAATAAACGTGAAAGATTTTATAAACAAAAAAAAAGAAAAAGACTGATAAGACTGGAATCTAAGGAAGATTACTCGGCCTTCTAATGAGAGGATATATCAGAAGGAGTGACACAAAAAACAAGCAGAGTTAAAAAGTTGTGGCCGGGCGCCGTGGCTCACGCTTGTAATCCCAGCACTTTGGGAGGCCGAGGCGGGCGGATCACGAGGTCAGGAGATCGAGGCCATCCTGGCTAACACGGTGAAACCCCGTCTCTACTAAAAAGACAAAAAATTAGCCGGGCATGGTGGCGGGCGCCTGTAGTCCCAGCTACTCAGGAGGCTGAGGCAGGAGAATGGCGTGAACCCGGGAGGCGGAGCTTGCAGTGAGCCGAGATTGCGCCAGTGCACTCCAGCCTGGGCGACAGAGCGAGACTCCGTCTCAAAAAAAAAAAAAAAAAGGTTGTAAAAACAGCCACAGTAGCTACCAAGATGGGATACCCACGCCCTGACACACTTTGCTGTCTCCAAGGAAACGGAACTATTTCCTGATTTCATCGACACACACTTATTGTGCATATTGTCTTTCATTGTATTAGACTGAAAGCTTTTTATGGATAAGATAATAAGCCTGATTTGCCTACATTTCTATCTTATGTGCCAAAGTTATTACGAATGTGAGCAATACTACTGATCTCGGTTTTATTTTAAAATGATTAGTATTTCCAGATTTGTGTCAATTTACGTATTTATGGGGATGGTCATTTCAATCCTTTGGCTAGTCTGGAAATCCAAAGTAGCGTGGCAGATAAGAAAGGAAAGAACAGGAGAAAAAAAAGTAAACAAACAAACAAACAAGGTTTTGCTCAAGTCTTCAGTCTTCCCAAGCCCTTTGGTTTTCCCACCTCTCTCCTGGACAGTTAGTAATACTTGACATTTATAGAGCTGCTTTCCAAACAAAGACCCACCCGGAAGGCTTAATGCACTGTGCTAGCAGGCAGAAGGGGAATGACTCACCGGCCAGGTGCAAGGCGCCACCTCTAATGTAGAATGCAGCAGCTGGGCCACAGCTGGTGGGTAATGAGTGCCCGGCAATGGCTCAGAACAGGAAGTGAAAAAGAATTCCAGGGTCTGGTGAAAACTTCAAGGGAAACAGGAGGCAGCAGCGTGAAACACACTGGAATGTTGCTGCGGTGTTAATCTCACAAAACTTTCAGACCCCCTTCTCAAGGGCAGAGGGAGACATTTTCCAGCTTAGCGTAGCAAAGCATCAGTGGTCAGGAACTGGGTCTTCCTAATCAGCCCTGCCAAGTTGGAGGAGCGGCAGCTTAAAGAGATGGGAGCGCCACCCTTTGAAATGGCACAAACAGGAAGCAGAGATGCCTCTGCTATGGGGGACCCTGCCTTGGGTGGTGGGAACAGAAAAGAGGGACTGTCTTCCCACTGTACCTCAGTGCGCAGTATTGTACCCAGCAGATGAGGACAAAAATCATCACTTTTCACTTAAGGGTTTAAAATTAATCTTTGGTCAGTTCCAAATATTTTAAAGATTAGTTTCCTGGAGAGTTTGTCTCATGCCTGGAGAATTGAAACACTCTTTTCAATTTGTTCACTTTTGACGTTTTTAGTGCATCTCCTTAAATTATATCCAGGCAGTGAAATAAATGAGGATGAAGGCTCCAGGGCTTTCTGGTTTTGTTGCTATTCTTAGAGAAAGGTTTGAAGAAAATAAAGGGGCAAAATACTTCTGGTTCATCTGAGCCTGTGGGGCCCTTTGGGCTGATGCAAAGTTAATCGTAACTGTGGCAAAATCACTACAGATATGATAAATGTGAAGCCAACAAAAAGTCAAGAGTCACTGCTCTGAGATGACAGGCTCGGAGCAGGGTATGTGATGGAATGAAGTTTAAGCTCAGCTTAGGGATCTTTTCTTGAAGAGAGAGCAAATAAGGTTTCAGCGTGCATGCCATGTTAAGAAGGATTCTGAGACCACAGCTAACAGACTCAGCCCAAAGAATGATATGCAGTGGGGTGGACACAGGCTCTGTGCGTCTGCAGCCTCAGTGGGAACATGAGAGTGGAGACAGACATGGTTGAGGGTCATTTTTCTGAAATGCGTTATAGGCAGTTTCCTGAATTTAAAAGAAAAAACTTCTTATAATGTGACTCTAGGGTATGCAGAGTTTTTCTGGGACCCCCATAGTCAGCCCTTTAGATGAAGATGAAGACTCTTCAGGCTTCCCTCCTTGTATGGAGCCCCATTCTCTGAGACACTCACTCTAGGTACCTGGAACATCAGGGGTTCTATGAGTTAATGTGATCTGGGCTTGTTAGCAATGCAGATTCTTTGAACAGGCCTCTGGGAGTGGAGCTGAGGATAATAACTAACTTTTATGAAGCATTTCCTATGTGCCAGGAAATGTTCTGGGAATTTTCTAAACATTAGCATTTGCACTCACTCCCCACCACGCCCATGAGGTAGACAATTTTAAATTTATTTTATAACCTGAGACTTGCTGAGGTTAACTTCAAGCATATGGCAGAGGGAGAATTCAAATCTAAGTCTGTCTGACTTTGAATGTAATTCTAATTGACATTTACATGTGTTATCATTTAATTCTTGTTATAGTCCTGATATCATCTTCATTTCGTGGATAATGACATTGAGATCCCCAAAAGATTAAGTAACTTGTTTAAGATGCTGTGGTTACAGCACGGCAAAGTTAGAATTCTCACGTGGTCAAGTCCACTCCATGGCTCGGTTCTTAATAGTCATGATAAGTGCACACCCAACACTTCCACTTCCTCATACAGCCTTTCACATAAGGGAGAATTTTCACTTTGTGCACGGGAAGGCCTTTTAAGTAAATTGCCTGAGAACTCTTCACATGTAATACGTACAGAATAAGACCAGTGTAGTCATCTTAGAAAATGGGAGCAAGAGTGCTAGAAAATGACTTAGGGAGGGCACAGATTATGTAAATTTGTGTAGATCCTGAGAAGGAAAATTGTGAACAGAAATTTCTACTAAAGTGAGAAGATTGAATCTAGTAAAGAGCAGAATGATGGCCAACATGGTGAAATCCCATTTCTACTAAAAATACAAAAAAAAAAAAAATAATAGCTGGGCGTTGTCACACGCTCCTGTAATCCCAGCTACTTGGGAGGCTGAGGCAGGAGAATTGCTTGAACCTGGGAGGGGGAGGTTGCAGTGAGCAAAGATTGCACCACTGCACTCCAGCCTGGGTGACTGTGTGAGATTCTGTCTCAGAAAAAAGAGATTAAGGTCTCAGAACTCTAGACTCCAGAATTATTTGGTCATCTGCTCATAAAGAGATAAGAAAGATTGAGAAATGGAAAAACAAAAAGGATCTCATGATATGTCACTGGAAATGGCTGATTTGACTAGATGAGCTAAGAAATAGGCCAAGTAATTAGGAGAAAGGATGTTTGCATTTTTTTCTTTAGATTGAAGGAAGTAGAGGAGTTTTATAAAAATATGGTTCTCAGGTCACCTGCATCAAAATCATGTAGGGTAACAGAGGGCTCTGTAAAATGTAGATTCCTGGGCCTTTTCTTAGACTCATTGAGTCAGAATACACAGGTAGCGACCCTCAGCATCCCACAGGATTGGTCTGTGCTCTTGGACCTGTTTCACTTAAGGTAAGGGTTATGTTTTCAAGCTCTGAGATCAGGATGGATTGAGTTCCAGTCTACAATTTCATCCCTTCCTAAAGGACCTTAGGAAATGACTTTTCCTACTCCAGTCATTGATAGTAGTTATCACCCTTGGGATTTTTTCCACTTTTGCTGTATTCCTATGCACTAGAATCACTAATAAAATATTTTTTTAAATATAGAATTTTACACTAGGTTCTGAGGTATGAGTGGTGGCCTGGAAATCTGTATTTTAGGAAAGGCTCCTTTAGCGTGTCTGGTATGTGGCCTGGAGTCATTGGCAGTGACATAATGAATGCAAAACAGTGAACGTGATGCTTAAATATATTACCCAGTACCACTATTGGTATCATTCCATTGTTATTTGGCCACTTCTTATAAGCACAGCCCAGGGGCTTCCAGCCAATCAAGAATCTCCAATGAGAACAACTTTAAGCTAAAGCCCCCATGGTAAACCTAAGATATAAATTGGACAAAAAATATTTTTTTTCCAAAGAAAAGTTGTTTTTTTTTCTTTTAGGCTGAAAGTAGAATCTAATCTAATTTGGCATCATGCATAGAACCAACATGAAATTCATAACCTCCAAGTCTTCAGGCTTAAAAGTGTACTTGCTGATTGGAGCAATAGGAAGAGACCATTTGGCAGTGATCGTGTGCAGTGTGACGGTGTGACAGACGCTGTGCACTTGTGATGCATCCCAACTACATACTGGGCGGCACCCTGCAATCCTTGGACCCCGTCCTACTGCCCTTGGTAGGGTGTGGGAAGTTACCCAGACAGAAACAGAAAAAGTATAGAAAGTTCCTTCCCAGGAACACAGGCATTGGAGGACATAATTTCCCTCTTAGATCCCTGGACTGTGGTTCAGAAATGTCCACAAGCAAAGGCTTAGAAATAATTTGTGGAAGTGTGTTTCAGAGCTGACCCAGAAATAATCTGGTTTGACAGAGGCCTGAGGGGCACACCTTTGAGAGTATGCTTCTTACCTTATTCCCCTGAGAATGGCAGAGAATTGTATCAAGCACTCATCCCAGAGAAGCCTCTCATAGCAGGAATAGCAGCCTCTCCCCTTAATCTGAGTACAGTGATGGGAAAGCAATGGCTAATGTTCACTGAGTACTAGATTGTATGGCAGGTACTAGATTAAAGGCTCTGCTTTCCATTGTATTTCAATCTATCTACAAATTCTGCAACATATATAGTATGTATTTTAATATCTATAATATATGATAACCTTTTAATGAATGATAAATTTATTCATAGTGTTAACTAATTTGGTGAATATTACCTAGGCTAGTAAACAGAGCCAGAATTTGAATTAAGAATAGTCCGATCCCAAAACTCATGCCCATTCAATGACAGCACGTTGACTCTAGTCTAGAATTTAGATGGGCTGATGCAGCTATAGAAGAAATAGAAAATGCAAACCTGCCTTGATGAAGGTTGATTGGTTAATTCTCTTCATCAACTCTAGCATACAAAACAAATTAAAAAGAGAAAAAGTGTATGATCGTGTATCTTCCCGGAGAACCAGCAGAAGAGAACAATGTTAATTATATATAATGGTTTTGAATACAGGTCCCTGGATTTCAATGCCCACACTGTGCCTTAGTTTTTTCAACCATAAAATGAATTTAATGTAACCACTCCCCTTTCAAGGCTGTAAAAATTACACATAGAGGTGACGCGCTACAAAATCCAAAAGGCATCATCATATTGTGATCTCTGTATATGGCACCCCTGAAGTGGTACACACAGAAGCCCTGTATATTAATATTTCCTACAGAGAATCTAGTAGCATAGCTGCTCACAGCAGGTGCTATGGTCTCTAGTGTGCTGCCTGGGACATGAAAAGTGCTCATTATGTATTTTTTGAATAAAAGAATGAATAAATAGGGTATGTTACTTATGCAATTAGTAGACAAGTTTTGATAAAGTGGAAGAAAGTATGTCAAAAATAAGAACGGTGAGAATTAGCTTGTACTGAATCTTGGCTGCAAACTAAATATCTTAGGTTTTATTTTCTAATTAATGGGGAGCCAGCAAATATCTCTGAACAAGGGAGTGACATCCTCAAGGCAATTTTAAAGTTGATTAAGGGGAAGTAATTAATAGAATGGGGTGAAAAAGGAGACCAGTGATAACAGAGCATAAATATCCCAGACATGAGCCAGACGGCATCTGACGGGCTGGGAAGAAGGGATTAGTATGAAGACTGGACAATACGTGCGTAAGCAGGCATCTCTGAGGCAACCAGGATAAATTATCTTCTAAATGCACGGGGGTTTGGCCCCAGTTCTGCCCTTGATGCGTTTTGTGTTTTCAGTAAATGAGGGAAACAAGACCTCCTTAGGGACTCCACTCTCTTACAGCCAAAATGATGTCACTGGTTCTGCTGCTCACTGAAATCACTCTGGCTGGAGCATCCCATCTGTGCAATTCAGAACAAGCTTGGGTGGACATAGAATGTGTTGTGAACACGCCTGCAGGCTGTTCCACACGCCTGTCTCTCTGTGGACCCTGCATGGGAAGCCAAATGGGAAGATTACTTCATTATCTTGTTTTCCAGGGAATCTTGTTTGTCTGCTTTCCCTTACTTATTTAAGGATGGTTAGGTGTGAGAGGGAGATAACTGTAGCCAACAGTTTTCACTGTAGCCAACAGTTTTAGCTCTGCGCTTTTGTCTCCGTCAGTTCAGGGTGAGGTGGAGCAATCTGCCCATTCTGGTTTCATTCTCTTTCCCCCATTCCTTCTCCTAATGCAACTAGAGAGACCATAGCAAACACACATGCACACACTTAACCACATGATCACTCACATTCACACTCAAAAGCTCACGCATATTCTCATTCAAACACTCATGCAATTCACATTCATACACCCTTAGGCGTGCATACACAAACACATATGTACACACATGTTTATACACTCACACACACTTATACTCACATGCTCACTCATGCACACATACATTGACTCACTCCAATACACACAGAAACACATATTTCTTCATGCATACACATGCATGCCTGCACACTCACCCACCCTCATGCACTCACACACACAATCACACATACACATGCTTACACACACACACTCTCATTTCCATGTACAAATACTCTGGAACATACACACTTGCACACAGACTCCTTATATGGAAAGTGGGCCTGAGGAGTTTGGAATTTTCCAGCAGAGGATTGTTGAGCATGCCTGTTGCTCTGACCTGAGGCCATTGCAGACCAAATAATCAGCTCTACTGTTGCCCCTCGGCTCCAGCAGACTGGAAGCAACATCACGTTGATGGAAGTAAGGTTCAGAAATCTGAAAATAACTCTATCAGGTTGCAATTTAGGATTGAATGTGGTGGCCAATCCAGTGGCGAGGAATGTCCAAACCAAAGCTCCTTTTCTAATTCTCTACTCAAGTCTTCATTTGCACAAGCACCAGACTCCCAACGGGACACACTGCCAGGAAGGCAATTAAAACCAGCCTCTATCTAATTAAAGAATAACTGCCCTACCTTTCTTCCCAAATATGTTTGCAAATTTCTTGTAATTAAATTTCTCCCTCAAGGAAAGACTGCTGGGTTGCTCCTGGGAGAGAAAATCAGTGGCATGTGGCCAGCAACTTCCAGACCATTCTGCTCTGATGTGGCCTGAGATCCCTGCTGCCCAGGCAGGTGAAGGCATAGTAATGTGGTTGCAGTGTTCCATGTCCCTTACCTTCCCATCTGATTTAGTCTGGGTCTTTGTTGCCACCCAAATCTCATGTCAAATTGTAATCCCCAGTGTTGGAGGTGGGGCCTGGTGGGAGGTAATTGGATCATGGAGGTGGATTTCTCATGAATGGTTTAGCAGCATCGCTTGGTGCTATTCTTACAATAGTGAGTGAGTTCTCGTGAGATCTGGTTTTTTAAAGTATGTGGCACCTCCCCCCACATTCTCTTGCTCCTGCTCCTGCCATGTAAGGCATCTGCTCCCCCTTTGCCTTCTGCTATAATTGCAAGCTTCCTGAGACCTCCCCAGAAGCAAATGCCAGCACTATTGCTTCCTGTACAACCTGCAGAACTACAAGCCAGTCAAACCTCTTTTCTCTATAAATTACTCAGTCCCAGATATTTATTTATAGCAATGTAATAATGGACTAATACACTATCTCTCAGGAAGCAAAATGCACTTTGTCCCACGGATCCTCTAGCAGAAATGCCAGACGAGACCATGTGGTGATGTAGAAATGAATTTGGAATCAGGAGGTCTGTCTTGGAGGCCGGCTCTCTCACTCACATTTTTGCTTGTTGCTATTATATTTATGTATTTATTTATGGCTGTCCTCAGTTCCCAAAGAATCTAAAGTTTCTGTATACAGACAAGTTAATTAGAAGAGAAGAAAAACTAGCTCAAAGAAAAGAGGAAGCAAATATACCATGCATGAAGGCTCACAGAGTCGCAAGAATTGCCCTCTATTGCTTGTTCTGGTCTTCCTGGAAGCCTAGAGGAAAAGGAGAGCGTGAGGAGCCTCACGACCCATAATCATTAGAGACAGGACCCTGACTCTGAAGAACAGATGATTTCTTGTAGGATTTTTTTCTGTGCACAAATTCTTTTTTTTTTTTTTTTTTTGAGATGGAGTCTCGCTCTGTCGCCCAGGCTGGAGTGCAGTGGCGCAATCTCGGCTCACTGCAAGCTCCGCCTCCCGGGTTCACGCCATTCTCCTGCCTCAGCCTCTCCGAGTAGCTGGGACTACAGGGTCCGGCTAATTTTTTGTATTTTTAGTAGAGACGGGGTTTCATCATGGTCTCGATCTCCTGACCTCGTGATCCGCCCGCCTCGGCCTCCCAAAGTGCTGGGATTACAAGCATGAGCCACCGCGCCCGGCCTCTGTGCACAAATTCTTAAAAGATCTCACATGGAGTATATACTAGGGGGTATTGATAAACATACTGGACAGATCTCTCAACATTGATTTTTATGCCATTCATTACTATGCCTGTTGGGACAAACACTTGGATGTTTTATTTTGCTTTTTTGTCAAATGAGGCTTAAAAGCACCACACCCAGGTTAGTTGTAACTGTTAAATGAGATCATACCCAAGATAGTACTTTATCAATAATAAATGTAGAGACACAATTAACAAGTATCAAGTGTGGGCATCAATTCATATTGTGTGAGCCACATGAAGTCGGGGGAGGGATGCTGAGTTTCTGTGCTTTAATCCTTATTCTGGCAGGCAGTCAGGACACAGTCCCTTTGGGTGGCGTAGGCTTTCTGGACAAGGAGAGGCAGGTCTTTGGAAGGAAGAGCTGACTCCTCAACAGCTAAACTCCTGTGGCTTTGCCTTGTGAGACTGGTCTCCATTCCAAATAGGATGTTATTGGAGCTCTTTTGCAAGCCAGTCAGCCTGCGTAGCTAAGAAAGTCGTCACTTAATGTCATCTATCAGTTCTTGGAAACCACAGCATTAAGCAAAATGATGGGTAACAAAACCAGTTTTATCCTCGGCTAATTGATATAAACAAGAGTTAAGTTTCTACAGCGTATTTCCGGTCACAGAAACATCCCCAAACTTCTAAATAAAGACCAAAACCCTTATAATATTCAACATTGAAATACATGCAAGCTGTACATACATTGACGAAAGATTAATAAACACAAGGATGGTGATTGATTACCCACTCATCCCAGTTCAGGGTCTCAGGTGGCTGGAGTCTATCCCTGCAGCTCAGGGCTCAAGGTGGAAGCCAGCCCTGGCCAGGACACCATCCCATCCCAGGGCGGGCTCACACCCACACCCACACCCACACTCCCTCACACTGGGACCATTTAGACTAATCTAACATGCACATCTTTGAAATGTGGGAGGAAACCAAAGTACCCAGGAAAAACCCAGGCAGAAATGGGAAGAACTTGCAAACACAGATGGTAGCCCTGGCCAGGAATTGATATTTTTTATTTTTTTTCTCATCAATGTTATAAAAAGACGTTGAATGAAAAGATGTTGTTTGAGGACCTGCTGAAGTTTTATTAGAATTAACAGCAATGTATTTCTAGATGCTTAGAAAAGAATGAGCGTGACCTGAGCATGGCTTCTCACAGCTGGAAGCTTCTCAGGTACACCCTCCGGCTCCTTTGGTTTTCAGTGACCTGTTCCTTAGCTCAGTAATCAACCACAAAGCTTTCACCCACAGCAAATTGCTCAGCTCTGACACCACACCCTTCAGGGAGGGCTCCAGCCAGGTTCTAAACCAAGTTCAGCTGGTAATTTCACTACAAATTGCTGCAAGTGTTGAACCTCCTGGGGCCTGATTTAATAGCTCCCCCGCCCCACCCCCTCCTCCTGGGCTAGTCAGAATCCGCCTTGATCGACAGCTGGAAAGGGGGGTTGGAAGGCTCTGGGCTATGCGGTGGGTGTTTTTTTTTTTTTCTAAAGTTCATATTTGTTATTTGGAAATCTGTGATTCATGCTCATAAACGGGTGTGTGTGCAAGGGAGAGACAGGCATTGAATGGCTTCGATTTTACTTTCAGGGCTGGAAGACGCCGGCAAGCACCGTTCGCCACTCTTTTTTTTTTTTTTTTTAAGACAGGGTCTCGCTCTGTCGCCCGGGCTGGAGTGCAGTGGAGCAATCTCGGCTCACTGCAAGCTCCGCCTCCCGGGTTCACGCCATTCTCCTGTCTCAGCCTCTCCGAGTAGCTGCCACCACACCCAGCTAATTTTTTGTATTTTTAGTAGAGACGGGGTTTCACCGTGTTAACCAGGATGGACTCAATCTCCTGACCTCGTGATCCGCCCACCGCGGCCTCCCAAAGTGCTGGGATTACAGGCGTGAGCCACCGCGCCCGGCCCTCGCCACTGTCAAAGTAAGAGACTTCTGCAGACTTTCTGAGTGGAGTCCAGGTGACTCCACCCTGAGGCTGCACACTGGTTGGCCCTTTCAAGATTTACAGAGCCCTTTCATAGGCATTATCTAGAGCTTTGTCTGAGAAACCAAAGTTAGCACTTGGACTGTCTTTGCCTTGAGTTTTAAGTCGCAAAACAGGGTCATGTACTAAGTTGGTAAAAAAGTAATTGCGATTTTGGCACTAAAAGTAATGGCAAAAACCGCAATTACTTTTGAACCAACCTAATAAATACCGGCTCTGAAAAGCCGACTCCCGGTTCTGAAATAGCAGCGCAGAGACTGTCCCTGGCCAGGACCCCTGTGTAGTGATCCACAAGAACTAATGAAACACAGAGAGACAGTCTCCCTACCCTGATCTGCAATCGGAATGCTCAAGGATTCCATTCCAGAAGGAAATGAGTAACATCCCTGATTTAGGGATTAACGTATTATTAAAATAGCCACCCTAAACAAGCAATGGTTACAATGCGGCTTCAGTGTCAGGGAGAGGCACATGGTGGCCAGGGCTGGGTTCTGCTGACTCAGTGTGTGCTTTTGGCAACCTGTTTCCCCCGCCCTGGGCCTCAGTTTTCTTCTCTGTAATGTGGGAATTATAACAACCGCCTCACAATGTTGTTATAAAAATGTAATGTGATTCTTTTTTTTAGTTGCTTAACGAAGAGTCTGGACCATGGAGGCACTCAATAAATGACAATGCTTTATTAACCATCCCTGACGCTTATGTATTTTCCAAACAGCATCTCAAATACTTTTATTTTTTTGTTTTCTACTAATTGCCTTCAACACAGCTCTTTTTAAAAATCACTCTTTGCAATGATGCAATGCCATATGGGTCACATCCTATGGCATCTATTTACCTCCGGGTATTGGAACAGTGTTTTTACAGTATGCCAGGCTTAGCTCCTCCCATTTAAAGCCACAGTCTCCTACCCTCCCCTGCCTATCTGGTTGGCCTATCCTTCAGTGAGGAGGAGACATGGTCTGCTAGTTCCCTTTGCTTCCCCTCTCTCTTCAGGGTCTAGAAGCTCTGAGAGAGGAGAAATATTTTCCCAAGAATTTCTTCCAACAGTGCTGGCATCAAAGCAGGTCTGCAATTTTCCACAGCTACACAGCACCTGGCCAGGGGAGACTTAATTCCCCATTGTTTCAAACACCCCCAATCTTTAATCTTCCCTTGGCTTAAGGTGGAGAAATCTTATTTATTCCCATGTAAACCACACTAGACCCTCGATATCCAAATATTTTGGACTCCAGAGATTCCCTCCTGTGCCTGTCCTCCCCGTAGCCTGCATTATAGACTGTTGTCTGAGAAGAGGTTACCTGGGAGGACTGGATTCAACTGGCCTCCACCAGGAGTTTGTGGTCCACTTTGGAGGGCTCCTTGGAGGTTCCTTCTAGGTCCATAGAGCAGAAGTTCTCAAACTGCGGCATGCATCACTGGTTGCCATGTCCAACGTTTCTGATGCAGTAAGTCTAGGCTAGAGTTCAAGATTTTGCATTTCTGACAAGTTCTCAGGTGAGGTTGATGCTGATGCTCCCAGGACTCACTCTGAGAACCACTGTGCCAGAGAATGTCAATTTCTTCGCAGTTCTTTTTGGCCTCACTTTTGGGCATGAGGAAAATTCCCACCCAGCATCCTTTTAGACTGACAATGCTGCATGGCCAATAGTTTTAGTTCAGTTTTATAGATGAGGACATTGAATTTTGAAGAGATTAAGTGATTTGTCCAGAGTTGCAAACTAATAAGTGAGACTCAGATTTGCCTGACTCCAAACCCCTGACCCTTATAGTCTATTGTGTATTTTCATGGACAGAGAGGGATTCCAGCAGGAGGCAAAGTAGTATTCACTTCTGCGGGCAGAGGAGACCTGAGCCCAGTTAATCAAAATCCTTCCCCAGACTCTGTGCCCATCCACAATTGATTGATCAGGGGTCACACCTGACCTGGGGAAACTCCTGTTTCTTCCTCATCAATTTTGTAAACTGGGTTGGAAAGAGAAATCTCTTTAGTCCCTGGACTGGAATATGTAAAATTCAGGAGCTCTTGGCCATCCTTTTCTGTCCTATAGACCTATGTACAGAGTACTGATCTGCAGCTAAAGAGGCACGAACCCACACTCTGGGGAAAAAGTCACCAATCCGTGCAGGGCTCCCCCATGCTCCAATCCTGGTTCCAGTCCATACATCCGTGGCCTTTCTGCTCTTGGGTTCCATGAAATGGCCTAATGACCTTCTAATAACCTTCCCTTATTTCTAACCCCTTTTAGCTTTCCCACAGCTTCTTTGAAGTAGTTCTCCCATTACCCGCAGCCTGTAGCTTCTTTACTCACATAGTGTATATATTGTGCTCATATTCCACACATCTTTATAGTTTGGCGTTCTGTTTGAAAGATCCATAATATCCTAGAAAAATTATAATGACTGCTTTATTAGTTATTTTTGGCAGAAAAGAACATGGTAGCCAGATTTATTTTTATTTATTTGGGGTTTCCCATCCTTGGAAGAAGTGATGAGCACGTTGTAAATGTGTATGTGGGAGAGGAGGGCGCCGGTTCGCCAGTTTTGTGCACACAGCCATAGACCACACTTAGAGCTGTGCCTAGGCAGAGCCTGACTGTGCCTGCTGCCAAGTCCCTTGAGTCCTGGTCTGCCAGATAATGCTCTCAGGTGTGCCCTAAAAGTCTGGGAACATGACATTCTCTCCTCTAAAATCCTCCCTGCATTTGAAAGCTCTGAGCAGCACAAGTGTCTGTTTCCCTATACTCCCAAAGTAAATTCCTTCCCACAAAAAACCAAAATAACACCATCAATCAACTGGGCTTGTTGTTCTTTTTTAAAAGCTCGTGTCCAAGTTGGTGGGATTAGCACTGTGTTATTGCCCCATTCAGAGCCACCCACAGAGTCTTCCTTAGGCCCCCTGGCTTCTCAGGAAGCCATGACTCAGCTGGGGAAGCCAACTGAGTGGCGAGGTCTTTTAAGGGTAATTTAGCTGAATGTAGAAGCACTGATTTATTCTTTTTCCTCCCCCAGATAATGAACACTGTGCCTAAGTGCTCCTGAGCTAGTGACAGAACTGTGAGTATCCTGCGCCTTCTCTACCCTTGCCTCCCATACTGCGTCCTGAAACACACCTGTACATAGCTGATGAACACTGTTTTCAGAGGTCCCCATTTCCCTCTTCCTGATTCCCGTCTAGGCTCGCTCCAGTATCCTGTGAGAACCACCAGTACCAGATGGAGCCTGAATAGTCACAGGTCAAGTGTAGACTGGAAGAAGGGAATGAGCTGGAATAATAACTGCCTAGCACAGAGTAGGAGATATGATGTAATCCATCATGAGTTGCTGGGCACGTGTGTGTGTGTGTGTGTGTGAGAGAGAGAGAGAGACAAATGGTGAAGTCAAGCAGATGAAGGTGTGGCAGGGCCACCACATATAACTGTGCAGGCCCTATCCTGCACAACTCCAGGAGGCACCATCCACATAAACTATGGTATAAATGACACCCTCCAGGCTATACCATGGGCCGTCTTTATCCAGTTTCTCCTTATCTACTTTGATTAAATTTATTCTTATGTCCCTGGTAAGAAAATGAAAGAAAATATTTTAAAAAATGATTAACCACGGTAAGACTTTCCATTTTATGATAAGCCAACCAGAAATTAAGCATAGATGAGCCAGCCATACTGAGAGAGTCAGTGGTGTGCTGGAGCTCATCTTGCGAGAGCCAATTCTTAGTATCTCTACCCATCCATGTGTTCAGTGCTTTCATGCTGGTAACTTGAAATCGGCCATGGTGGGTTCTACACCACAGAAATTGGCCTCCCACTTATCCTCTGTAAGAGCCAATTGTTTAGCCTTTACCCGGCACACTGTTGGGCATTAGCCACCTCTTGCCCTAAGTTTCCAATTTCTGTCAGGGACTAGGGTTACTTTAAAATATCTTTATTTTCATAATTGCTCTCCTGAAATGAATCTTTGCTTTGTATACCTCGTAAAAGCTCCCCTTGTCATACCACGGACTCACCTGGGACCCAGTACTACATAAGTCAAACGCATGAACTCTCTGTCCACCTTAAGCACATAATCAAGTGACATTTGGCAGATAGACAGTATTCTAGAAATGTTTGCAGGGGGTTGGCTATCTCCTAATCCTTCAAGCTTTATAATTGACTAAAACTTTGTAAACCTGAAAAAGTTTACCCATAAAGACCAGTTTAACTTTTCTAAAATTCTCCAACTCTATGAAAGTAAAAGTATGTTACCTGTGTTTTGGAATAACTAAAAAGTGACCGATTCTGGTAATATTTGATCCACATTAGCTCTAACAGTATACCTTGCTGTTTTTAATTCTTAAACTAATACCTCTTTCTATTTGGTATGTAAGCATTTTCCCTGGAGTCATCCATAGAAGGAGGCTCTTATCTTTGCTACTGGATTTAGATATTTTGTTTTTTTTTCTTCAGTTTATTGTCAATGTGGTAAGCCATAATTGTACTGGCAATAAGCATTTACATGACAATTTGCAAATATTAATGAGTAAATCTAGACAACCTGCCTTTAAGATGCTTAAAAAGAAAAGAAGGAAGCAGTTTAAAATGTCTCTTAATATCATAACCCTAAGTTCTTTACCAAGAATGGGGGGGAAAAAGGCATTTCCAATTACCTGTACCAAATTCACTCATCAGTTGGTCATGAACATGTGTAGTTTCCCAGAATAAAGAGGAAAATTCTCAGAGCAATATATTATGTCAAACTTTTCTTCCCCTCTTATAAGCATGTATTAAGTCAGATTATAAAATATTTAAAGTGGTTAATATGATTCAGAAATTGAAAACATGTTTCTCCATGAGAAAATAAATTGTCATGTAATTTGTTGAGTGTAGTATTTGCCAGGCACTGTGCTGTGCTGCAATCCACATGCATTCCCTCTTTTTTTTTTTTTTTTTTTTTTGAGACGGAGTCTTGCTCTGTCACCAGGCTGGAGTGCAGTGGTGCAATCTTGGCTCACTGCAAGCTCCGCCTCCCGGGTTCATGCCATTCTCCTGCCTCAGCCTCCCAAGTAGCTGGGACTACAGGCGCCCGCCACCACGCCCGGCTAATTTTTTGTATTTTTAGTAGATGGGGTTTCACCATGGTCTCGATCTCCTGACCTCGTGATCCGCTCGCCTCGGCCTCCCAAAGTGCTGGGATTACAAGCGTGAGCCACCGCGCCCGGCCCCTCATTTGGTTCTTACAGGAATGTCGTGAGGGCAGTAGTGCCTCCTGCACAGATGAGGGATTTGAGTCTCCAGGAGGTCAGCTAGCTACTTCCCAAATGTCCCGCAGTGAATCAGTGTCTTTCTTCTTTAGTATTCATGCAAGTTCCATAATACATATTTATGCCATATATATTAATCATACCATGGCCCCATGTAATTGTAAAATTATATATGGCAATAGATTAATATAATCCCAAGGAAGAAGATGAACAGAAAAACATATTCTTTTTAATATCAAAAGCAGAACAAATTTTGGCCTTTGGGGAGTACTGAATTTTTCACTTGAAAAACCAGAAAAAAAATCCAATTTTTTTCTAGTTTGTGAACTTCTATTGGATGCTTTTCCTAGCAGTTGTCTTCAAGAATGGGCAAGAAAATAACAAGTCGAGCGTACACCACCACTCAAACTCTATAGGAACTCCTTGGGAAAGAGTCACATTGTCTGGGGGAGGGCAGGTGCTTACTAAAGAAAAAAAAAAAACTTTCTTCATGAAACAGTAATAACTGGGATTCTTAAAGTGTCTGGAAATATAACAAACACTGCAATCAATGAAGATGTGTTTGGATTCAACTGTCAAACTTCCTGAAGATGAAAAAAGTGGTATGTCTTCAGTAATAACAATATCTGAATCATACAGTGTACATCTGGCAGACATTCTTTCCCAAATGACCCAGTTAATCCAAGTGCATCTCTTCTTACAAGTACAAAGCAAAACCAAGTAGAAAGCCTATCAGGAAAAGAGAATAATTTTGCTGTCAGAAAATTCATACTGCTGCAAATCTCTTGGATTCAAGGCACAAAGTAATGAAAGTGAGCCTCCACTTCTACCACCTTTGAAGGGACTATGAACAGGCAGGACCTCTCAGGATCTGATGCTGCGAAAGTTACTTTCAAAGGTTAACAACTGTTAGACACTTCTAAAGGATCTACCCAGGAAAGCAGCTGGCCGAGGATAGCAGAGATTTTACCTAATATTGTCTTGGGTTCCTTTTCTAGTTTTTTTTTTTTTTTTTGAGACGGAGTCTGTCTGTCTCCCAGGCTGGAGTGCAGTGGCGCAATCTTGGCTCACTGCAAGCTCCACCTCCCGGGTTTTACGCCATTCTCCTGCCTCAGTCTCCCGAGTAGCTGGGACTACAGGCGTGCACCACCTACGCCCGGCTAATTTTTTTTGTATTTTTAGTAGAGATGGGGTTTCACTGTGTTAGCCAGGATGGTCTTGAACTCCTGACCTCGTGATCCGCCCGCCTTAGCCTCCCAAAGTGCTGGGATTACAGGCATGAGCCACCGCGCCCGGCCTCCTTTTATAGTTTACTTCAGAGACCTCTGGTTTCTGTTTCATGCAAAAATTTTATTTGTGTTTTGAAAGTGCAAAATTAAGAAATAACAAGTATGGGGAAGACTAGGTAATTAAAGGTTGGAGTAAGAGAGACTCTTTCAGCCTATCTAGATGTAGCGCCTCTATCTGAACATAAGGAGACCAAGAGTTCTTAGCTTTGGGGATGGGCCCAGGTCACAGAACCCATTGGTATAGAACTTGATTCCCGGTGTCTCCCCTCACAGAAAGCCTCTGTGTACCTTGCCTCTATAAAATAAAACACTGTATATCAGAAATCGATAAAAATTGCAAAGATGCATCAAACAAGAACTTTGATAGCAATAGTTAAAAAATCAAGCTGATTAGGCAAAGGTGGCTTAAGTTTATATACTTTTCCTTCTTTTTTAAACTTTATTTTGTTACTCAAAGGTGTTTTACACATCTACACAACACTGAAGAGAAAAGGTCAGAGTTCAGAGTACTTCACTGTTACTTAAACTACGATGCCCCAGACATATTCTCCGATTCAGTTTGTTTGTTTGTTTTTGTTTTTTGTTTTTTTGAGACAGTGTCTCACTTTGTCCCTCAGGCTGGAGTGCAATGGCGTGATCTCGGCTCATGGCAACCTTTGCCTCCTGGGTTCAAGCGATTCTCCTGCCTCAGCCTCCTGAGTAGCTGGGATTACAGACATGTGCCACCATGCCTGGCTAATTTTTATATTTTTAGTAGAGACGGGTTTTGCCATATTGGCCAGGCTGGTCTTGAACTCCTGACCTCAGGTGATCCACCCACCTTGGCCTCCCAAAGTGCTGGGATTACAGGCGTGAATCCCTGTGCCCAGCCTCTACAATTGAGTTTTGATTCTCAGAACATGACTGAGGCTTCCGGTGTAACAAACATAAAATCTAATGAAAAGTTAGTTCACTTGGAAAACCTATACTTCAATAAACAACAATCTATTGAAACATAGTTATACTTCTAAATTCCATATGCCCAATATTAGTAAAGGAACCAAATTTTACAACTTCTATGTTTCTAACTAGAAAACACAATAGTTTTTACCATTTCATCATGTTTTCCACACTTCTCAAGATTGAAAATACAGATTTTCTTTGCCCTCATCACTTGAACATTTCTGTATGTTTTAGGTGCTTAGTGGAAAGTGTTGAGGTATATCTTTATAGTGGAAAACACAGCACTGTGAATATGTGGCACACCTTTACAGCTAATTCGTCCTGCTAGACATTTAAACCAAGAAGTTCTATAAAATTTGGTCATATAAAGGAATCCTGGCCAAAAAAAAAAGTGCAGGTGAATTTATTATTACAGATACAGTGAAGCCAAGATAGTTATGTAGCTTAAAGAGAATGCCTTCATCCTAAGGGCACAAAAGCAATGAACACAGCAGTGCATTTTTCCCCATATACCGTTTACCAAATGTCCATTAAAATGCGTGCTGAATGCCATAAGTCCATTCCGTTCTTGCACTGTAATTAACAATTTATCCAGTTATTTTTCAACAACAAACTTCTTTATAAAGGTCCAATACAGACAGCTGGGATTATTGAAAGCAAGTTCTGACAATTCCATATTCTTATCTTATGCTGCATAAATGCAGGTCATCAAAATCCTCAACAGAAGCATGTTTTCCCTTAAGGTAAGAATCCGGAGCTGGCAGCCCAGAGAAAAATCCTGAACTTCATTGGCCTCAAAGGTCCTGTGTTCATTCCACATATCCTGAATTTTAATGCTGTCACATTAACTCTGCCTCAGCCCTCTGAGTATAGGACTGCTTTTTAAAATAACACCAACTTTGCCAACAGAAAGAAGACTGCAGTCAGTGCCCAACACCCCAGAAACCTTATTATGTAGGTGCCCTGATGCTGCAAAGTACAAAACAATGCATTGCCACACAGATGAAAAATTGCTGCCATTTGAACCATGCTTTAGGAGTTTACGGGGCAGTTTTACATTAGTTAGGTGCTTTAATGCTCATCTCTCCCTCTACACAGCCTCAGCTGAGCCTTGGTGCTGGGCCATTCCCCTCGGGTCTAGCTGGAACCTCTTTGCCTCAATGCTTCTCAAGGTCTACCTGGTTACCCTGCTTGATTCTGATGACAGCTGGATGTTCTTGTTTTATTTTACTCTTGGCTTCTGTCTAAGGCGGAGTTCTCCAGGACACAGACACCGAGATGAAAGTAGGTGTGAGAAAGGTTTATTGGGGAAGAATACCTGTGAAAAGGATGGAAGCAGGATTGGCAGGTGGGGCTGTCAGAGTATTGGGCAGGTCTCCACCAGCCTTGAAGCATCTTCAAGCAAAGATTGAAATTTCCTGAGGGGCAGAAATGGAATTGGACAGCCCCTTGCATCATTCTGAGATATCATATAATCTATGTTTCAGACGTAATTAAAACATAAAGTGATATATCTTTTTGATAATGCTACAAGTTACCTTTCCCCACTATAGTTACTTCTTTTGAATCTTTTTCCTCATGTATTCGTTGGGAATCACCTGCAAAGGATCTGGCCCTGGCTATCCCCGCCTTGCTGGGTCATTGACCAGGGACATTCGAGAATAGCAAGGCCTCAGCTGTCAGGTAACTACAACCCTGGTGGCTGAGCAGCTTGGACAGAACCAGGGCAATGCGTCTCCATGTCTACCTCAGCCCCCAGCCTCTGGATCTTTTTAAGAAAGTCACTTTTCACCCAGATTTGATAGGAGCTTGCAAGTCCACCTGAAAACGGAGGTGGGCTAGTTAGGCTTAGGTATCTACATCTTTTTAATAAAAAATTAAAGAGTAATAAAGTGAAGTAACATGCCCCAAAACATACAAACTTGTAAGGGGCAGAACCAGAATAAAATAAGATAGAGCTGCAGAACTACTTACTACACAGTTTCCTTTATAAAACAGTATTTGCCAACTGTTATCAAAGCTGTTGACAATGTGCCTGGCTCTAGGCTACAAGCATTATATATAGGCATATCATTTAATCTTCACAATCACAGTGAGATAATGGCCGGGCGCGGTGGCTCAAGCCTGTAATCCCAGCACTTTGGGAGGCCGAGGCGGGCGGATCACGAGGTCAGGAGATCGAGACCATCCTGGCTAACACGGTGAAACCCCGTCTCTACTAAAAATACAAAAAATTAGCCGGGCGTGTTGGCGGGCACCTGTAGTCCCAGCTACTCGGGAGGCTGAGGCAGGAGAATGGCGTGAACCCGGGAGGTGGAGCTTGCAGTGAGCCGAGATCACACCACTGCACTCCAGCCTGGGCGACAGAGAGAGACTCCGTCTCAAAAAAAAAAAAAAAAAAAAAAAAAAAAAAAAAAATCCATAATTTCTATGTCACTGATGAGAAAATGGACTCTTATAGAGTATAAAGGATTTTTCCCCAAGTACATAGCCAGTCGTGAGAGAAGTAACACTTGGACCTGGCCGGGCGCGGTGGCTCACGCTTATAATCCCAGCACTTTGGGAGGCTGAGGCGAGTGGATCATGAGGTCAGGAGATCGAGACCACAGTGAAACCCCGTCTCTACTAAAAATACAAAAAAATTAGCCAGGCGTGGTGGCGGGCGCCTGTAGTCCCAGCTACTCGGAGAGGCTGAGGCAGGAGAATGGCGTGAAGCCGGGAGGCGGAGCTTGCAGTGAGCCGAGATTGCACCACTGCACTCCAGCCTGGGCGACAGAGCGAGACTCCGTCTCAAAAAAACAAAACAAAACAAAACAAAAAAACACTTGGACCCAAGTGTGGCCCCAGCACCTATCACCTTTAACAGCATGTTATCCTTCCTCGCGATGGCCATCATAGCTGTGCTTGTGTATTTCAAATGTAAGTGCCCGATTACCTGGATATTGTTTTCAGAGCATGTTCTTTTGGCTTCAGTCAAATGTAACATTTCGAGGGCTAGCAGTTCAGGAAACTTTGTATACTACAAAACACTAAATGAAGGAAAATGGCCACCTTCTATTTTAAGAAAGATAGCTCAGTTAAACACACCTTAAGTTTGCAGCAAAAATCACACATTCACATTTTTCTAGACATGTCAGAGATTTTTAAAGCACAAAGTATTGTGTAGCATGTGAGTATGCCAGTTTCCTAGTACCTGTTATACTGATGCAATAACAAAATATTGTTAGTTATAAGCAAATTGGATTCTCTTCAACTTTTGCAGCCAAGATTGACCTCTTAAGCTAAAGGCTTGGTAGGTCTGAGACTTTAATAAATACTCATCGATGAACGTTCACATTCCTTAACAGTATTATTTTTCACATCAACCAGAAAGCACATCTGTCATCAAATTTATTAACATCTTTTAATAACAATCTACATATGGTATAAAAGTGAAACAAGTGAACTTACAAAGATGCAGAATTCTGATCAACCACTTTCATAGAAAGATCTACATCTTCTTCAAGGTTGGTCTCACAGAAAAACAGGCAATAGAAAATAAGTATTTGCCAAGCATTGATAAGAAATCAACCCAAACTTAAAAATGGAGTAGACATTTCAGGGGTTTACTATATTAGTATGATCAGAAAAGTAAAGACTGAAACTATTGTGGGGAAAGGTAACTTGTAGTATTATCGAAAAGATACATCGCTTTGTTTTAATTAAGCCTGAAACAGATTATATGACATCTCATAAGATTGTTAAAGGGTTACATTTGTGCTTTAAATTACACGAAATAATTCTGACTCTTTAAAATGAATTCTCTCCTTTTTATGTTTTTACTAACTCTATCCTACAAAGTATGTATTTCTGAAATTAAGAATTCACAAATCCTCTTCTGGGTTCATTCTATACATATGTTTATTTCCCTTTAATTTGATGGGGCTAAGCTGTGGTGAAAACAGCTCTTCCTCCCCCAAAAAGGCAAAGATCAGCAGAAGGACCATACAGCAAAACTCTGATAACACCCAACAATATCACAGGGCCATTTAAGCAAAAGATTCCATCACGCTAAAGCAAGTAAAGCATTTTCTCTAAGGTGGATGCACAGATACGCCATTGTCCCTGTAGTGTACCACGGAGACCCTGCATAGGAGGACCCTGCATGTGTTCCTTTTCATTTTAGGCACAATTCTAATAAAGCAAGTCCTGATTCCTGCTTATCGACACACACCCAGGCCCTTGCCCTGTACTCTAAGCATATGGTCTCTTCCACGAGCACTCAATGTAGAGCTATGTTTAACTATTAGTCTGCACCATGGCATGAATAGTGAACCCCTTGAAGTTTGAGATTATGTTTAATTTCCCTATACATCATCTGAACATAGCTCCATTTCTTGCATACAAAGATTACAAAGAGTTCAATGAATGTTTGCTGACTGGGTGTGCTGGTGAGCTAGTAAATTGAAAGGAGCTACAAAAGACAATGAGAAGGAGAATGTGATGTCATCAATCTGATGAAAATGGAAGGCAGAGGAAAACATTAGAAGTGCTCACAAGAACTCTTTTCTTTAAAAGGAAATATGTCTAGTTAGAAATTTAGAAAACAGGTACATGTAAACTAAAAATAAATTCAAAGCTTACCCTCAATCCCGACACTTGGAGGTAATTTAGTGTGTTAGTAGTTGTTCTTCATGTTGGTATTTATGGTTTGGTCTTATTCTCTCTTTTTCTCTTGGGTTTTTATAATACTGAAAGAATATGTTGTACTTCTTCTTCCCCTTATACTACATACTGCGAGCATCTTTTCATGTTGTTACATAGTCTCCCATATCAATTTTTATGGATATATTTCACTACTAATTGTGACATAATTTAGTCAAAACCACCTCCTGTTTGGGGACACCATTCTAGGTAATTTTTACTTTTCAATTATTATAAAAACTGAAGTAGCTACTCTTATGGGTGGTGGTGTTATTTTTAATCATCATTGGCTGAGTCTATTTAATGAGAGATGGATAATGAGAGACACTGAAGGTATCCTTGTTATATAGCTAAAGTCACCCACAAAATCACATCTAACAGTCATCAAATTTATTAACACCTTTTAATAACAATCTACATATGGTATAAAGGTCCTTAGCCAACTTTTAAATTGGGGTTATTTTATTTTTGCTATTGAGTTGTTTGAGATATATATATAATAACATATATATGATATTAACTTCCCATCAGATATATAATTTGCTATTCTATCTTGCACAAATTGTGTGGCTCATTGCAATTGGTTTGCACTTTCATCACATCTGATTAATAGTATCACTCAGTCTTCCCAGGATCAGATTATCCTAACTGCCGCATAGAAAACCTGAGTTTTATGCTCCTATGCTTGTTAACCCTCTTCACCTTCTATCTGGCAGGATTAATTGTAGATATTTATTTGCATATAAATAATAGTTGAAAGGAGTCTTACAGATACTCTGTATTTTCTCTATTTTAAAAAGCCTTCTTTTTTTTTTCTTTTTTTGTAAAGATTCAACAACACAAAGAGCCAATCTGTGCTAATAAGACAGGCATTTCTTTATTCAGGAAAGAATGTATAGAAGACACAATTCGTCTCAAAGCAAAATAGAGATTTATGGTACGTATTATAGAAAGTGAGGGTAAAAACAATGGCAAGCATTACATGACTCATTCACTTTGAAACATTTTTCTTCCTACTTTTAATGCTATTAAGGGACTAGAATTGTATTCCTTTCCAGACCCTATCTAGGAGTTATAGGGGAAGCCATATCCTTGAAAAGAGACAGTGAATACATGAAAATCTGCTGTGTGTACATCTCTGGAATATTAATATTTGACACAGACAATGGATTTTCTTCAAATTCAGATAAAATGCTATGCAAACAGAACTTCCATACAAGTCTAAGAATAGCTTCTACCATAACCCATCAGATTACCATCCTCAGTGTATTTTATATAGACTTGCTAGAACTCTAACTGAAAACCAACAATACTGGGGGATCAAAAAATGTAGAACTATATTTTAAAGTTTTAATGGAGATAATTTCCATATAGAAATACAAATTGCTGGAATTAACACAAGATATATTTTTAAATGTAGAGATGAATAAGAATAAAAGAAATCATTTTACAACTTAAATTGTTCCAGGAGGTAGCAGAAGAAGAAAACTTCCAGACAACTTTTACAACACCGCAATAATGCTGATAACAAAACTTAATATATATTGTCAGGTGAGGAAAGGTTAAAGTACAGCATATCCCTGATTGGGTGATTATTTTACTAGTATGCAAAAAAGAAACATCAGAAAGAAAAATGTATCATTGGGGTTCACATCCGAAATGTAAAGATATGCAGGATCAAACTCCAGAAATTCTGATTCAGTTGGTTCAGGATCTGACTCAGACACATGGGAGCTGCTAATGTACGGCCACAGTGGAGACTACTGGGATACTTAGTCTGATTAAAAGTCACATTATATATTTTTTAAAGGCAAAGGATTATTTTTAAAATGAAATTATCACATAAAAATTAAATCATAGGGAAGCATTTGCTAACATATCATTAAAGCCCGAAAGTCTAAAAGAAAAAAAAATTGCTCGATTTGACTATATAAAAATTGTTTTATTTGTCAAAGAAAAATCGCCCTTGACAAAGATTCAGTAGCCCCGAAATATAAATATAAAAGATTCTTATGAATAAATCAGGGGAAGATCAAAATCCCAACTTATGTTGGAAAAAAATGGAGAGCAAAGAACCTGCAGTTGTATTTTATATTAAAATATACACATGGTCATTAAATATACAAAAGTCTCTTACACACGCACACACACACACACACACACACACACCAGTAGTAGAAGCAATGCAAAATAAAATAACAATAGGTAGCATTTTTTTTTGAGACAGGAGTTTCGCTCTTGTCGCCCAGGCTGGAATGCAATGGCATGATCTCAGCTCACTGAAACCTCCGCCTCCCAGGTTCAAGGGTTCTCCTGCCTCAGCCTCCTGAGTATCTGGGATTAGAGGAGCCCGCAGCCATAGCGAGCTATTTTTTGTATTTTTAGTGGAAACGGGGTTTCACCATGTTGGCCAGGCTGGTCTCGAACTCCTGACCTCAAGTGATCCTCACAAAGTACTGGGACTACAGGCATGAGCCACCACTCCTCGTCATAGGTAGCATTTTTAATGGAATAATGAAGTTGTAAAGTAAAATGGTTAAGAACATGGGTTTAAGGTTTGCAACTTCATTCTACCATGTACTAGCTACATGGTCCACGGGCAAGTTATTCAGCCTCTCTGTTTTGTCATCAGTAAAGGGATCGTTGTAAGGATGAAATAAGTTTTCATATATGTAGCACCTATAACAGTACCCAGCCCATGGTAAGTGTCATTTAGCATTTTCTGTTGCTCACGCAAACATTAAAAGCTTACTATTGTTGGTGAGAGTAAGGGGAAATATTCTCCTAGTGTGCTAGGGGTTAAACAAAGTCATACATTTATACTGAAGCACTAATTTATTCATTTATTTAATGATTATTTATTGGGTAACTTGCATGCAATAGGGACTCCTCTGAACAGTGAGTAGTCCATAGTGAAGAGTGAACAAACAGATGAAGTACTTGATCTTATAATTTTTTTTTTTTTGAGACAAGGTCTCACTCCATCACTCAGGCTGGAGTGCAGTGGCATGATCTTGGCTCAGTGCAGCCTCGGCCTCCTGGGCTCAGGGAATTCTCCCACCTCAGCCTTCCAAGTAACTGGGACTACAGACACGAGTCACAATGCCAGGGTAATATTTGGTGTTTTTTGTAGAGAAAGAGTTTCACTATGTTGCCCAGGCTGGTCTGGAACTCCTGAGCCCAAGGTATCCACCCATCTTAGCCTCCCAAAGTTCTGGGATTATGGGGGTGAACCACCATGCTTGTATTCTAATGGGTAGTAAGTAAATGTTTACACAGGTAATATAATAAAAGGATTATAAGGGTTATAAAGAAAAACAAAGAATAGGGAGATAGAGAGTGACAGAGGTAAAATGGTCAGGGAAGACTTTTCAAAGGATATGATATTTGAGCAGAAACTTGAAATAAAAGAAATCCCTGAGAATGAGGAGGAGGCTTTCAGGTCCTGGGATGGGATGGGATCAAGAACTATTTTACTAGAGAGCAGTTAGCAAGGCAAAGAGAAAGGAAATAAAGTTTGGGACGTAGGCAGGGTTCAGAACATTCAGGGCCTTGTAGGACAGAGGATGGAATTCAGACCTTATTGGAAGTGTTGTGAGAAGTTTTGGAGGGTATCAGTTAGTGGTATGCTGGTAAATGTTTTAAAAACAGCTTTCCAGAGAAAAGAAAGTGATCTGTAACATCTGCCAAACTCCACGATGTGTATATCCTACCATGGCCAATTCCAATGTACTAAAGTGAAGTCACTGGAGGCGGAGTTAGTAAGAGATGAGCACCACTGGCTCTCTCCTACGTCAGCGCTGGCCAGCGCTAGTACATTGCAGCCACAAGAAAGTAAAAGAGTTATATACAATTTTTTTTTTTTTTTTTTTTTTTGAGACAGAGTTTCACTCTGTCCTCCCGGGCTGGAGTTCAATGGCAAGATCTCGGCTCACTGCAACCTCCACCTCATGAGTTGAAGCAATTCTCCCACCTCAGCCTCCCAAGTAGCTGGGATTACAGGCATGTGCCACCACGCCCAGCTAATTTTTGTATTGTTAGTAGAGACGGGGTTTCACCATGTTGGTCAGACTGCTCTCGAACTCCTGACCTCAAGCGATTCCCTTGTCTCGGCCTCCCAAAGTGCTGGGATTACAGGTGAGAGCCACCACACCTGGCCTATACATTTTTTAAAGGATCACCATGAAAACAGGATGGATAATAGCCGCTAAGGAAGCAAAAGTAGAAGTAGAAAGGCCAGGTCGACAGTGTGCTGTTAAATAATACAGACAATAAATCAAAGTGGCTCAGACCATGGTGGTAACACTGGAGAGTAATAAAAGCAAATACCTACATAGTGTTTCTGAGGGCTAGACCCTGTTTTTAATCTTTTACATATTAACTCATTTAATTCTCACAGCTTCCTATAAATGAAATACTTTTACCCTCATTATATAAATGAGGACACAAACATGGAGAAGTTACTAACTTGCTCAAAGCTAGAAAGAATAAAGGTGACTCGATGTCAACTACAGTTGACCCTTGAAGAACGTGTGTTTGAACTACACAGATCCACTCGTATGTAGATTTCCCTCTGCTTCTGCCGCCCCTGAAACAGTAAAACCAAGCCCCCACTTCCTCCTCCTCCTCAGCCTACTCAGTGTGAAGACAAAGATGAAGACCTTTATGATGATCCACTTCCACTTAATGAAGAGTAAATATATTTTCTCTTTTTTATAATTTTCTTAATGACATTTTTTCTCTAGCTTACATTTTTAAAGAATACAGTATGTGATACATATAAAATACAAAATATGTGTTAATGAACTGTTTATGTTATCCATAAAGGCTTCCAGTCAACAGGAGGCTATCAGTAGTTAAGTTTTGGGGAAGTAAAAAAGTATACACAGACTATCAATTACAAGGAGTGTTGACACCCCTAATACCTTTGCTGTTCAAGGGTCAATTGTAATTTGATTGGCTCCACATATTGCCTTTCAGGTGTATCCAACCAAATGGCAACTGGATGGTTACACCAATTGTATCCACAAATTCAAGATGGCTTTTAAAGGTAGAGTCAATACAATTTTCTAATGAATTGGGTAAACATTTAATCAGTTCAGTTCTTATTGTACTCCTATAGTTACAGTGCCATTGTTTTCATTTTCAAGATACTGCATTGGACTGTGAGTTGATGTACTTTATCCCATATGGTGATAGGATTATACTCCTCTATATCCCACTAATAACTATAAATTATTATTTTTGTATATTTGGGATAAGTGTAATATGCACAGTATTTTTTTCTAATATATGGGGAAAATAGTTACACTTTTCTATTTAACATTCTAGAAACAAGCATTGTGTTTTCAATTTTTCTGAATCCCACAATAAATAGTACTGAAACCTCCAAACTGAGGATCTTGGATATCAGTACGTATTTGAATGCTTCTCATTTAGAATTTCTGAAAATCACCCAGACTACTGTTTCTCAAGCTTATTATGCATACAAATCACATGAAACTATTTTTAAAATGTGGTTTCTGATTCTGTAGGTCTGGAGACAGGAATTTCAGAATGGCTGAGTGATGAAGTTGAAAAACTGTTGCATAAAGCAGTGTTAAGTTTATTTGCCAAAAATTACTATTTAAAGAGTTTGGGAATTGGCCAAAGAACATACAACAAATTTAGAAGCACTTATCTAAGAAAATCTACTGTGGCATTTTAGCTAGGAATTTTTCCCATCTCTGCACAACCCCCTCACCGATAGTATGGAGCAGAAGTTCTATCCAGACAGGCAGGACAGATCATAATGCCTGGAAGCTCTGCCCCCTGCCGGAGGAGAACTTGCAGCATTTGGGGCAGATAGTGGAAAATCCTCTTGTTGAAAACAAGAAAGCTACGAGTGGCAAACATAACATAAACAGGGAAGGATAACATAAGCCTCGGGTCCATCCTAGTTGGGAGATTTAACAGAACAGTGTACCAGCCAGAAATGTAACAGGAAGATTTAGTGAAATGAGATAGACAAAAGGAATCCTTGTGAGATCCCACTTACACCTGGTCATCTGGGGGGCTATACACATGCACAAAGCTGTGTGTCCCTGCTTAGGAGAAACAACAGAAGGCTCTAGTGAGCTACCCACCACTGGCTTAAAATAAGACCTTGCAGATGCAGAACATATAAACCAAAGCATATTTGTAAGCTCCCTGAACTTTGAAAACATTCCCCAGGATGGCGTCAATTCTCCCTAACTTCCAGTATTCACATTTTTATGTGATCCTCTCCCCCGAGTATGGGCACAACTTGTGAATTGCTTCTAACAAATACAGCATTGACAGAATGTCACTTCCTTGATTATGTTACATAACATTTTAATGTCTATATTGCTAGGAAACTCTCTCCCTTTCTGGTTTTGATGGAATAAGTTTCTATGTTGTACACTGCCCTGTACAGAGGCCCGTGTGGCAAGGAACTGAGGAAGGCTTCTAGTTTATAGTTAGCAACAAACTGAGGCCATCAGTCTTGTAACCTACAAGGAACTGAATTCTGCCAACAACCATGTCAACTTAGAAGTGCATCCTTCCCCAGCTGAACCTTGAGGTGAGACTTCAGCCCTAGCCAACACATTGATTGCAACTTTATGAATTTCTGAAGCAGAAAATATAGCCAAGTCAAGTCCAAACTCCTGACTCACAGAAACTTTGAGATAATAAAAGAAAAAGAATGGATAGGCCACGTAGGGGTAGCAGTGGTGGGGAACTGTGAAGTGGAGCCTCTCCCAGATACAAGATCTCCTGATCCTGACGTGGCACCCTGTTGAGGATTTACCTTCCATCCATGGGGAAGTAGAAGCCAAGGGCATGTTCTATAGAAGAGGGCAACTGCCTCTCAGCTTGAACTCAGGGTTCTAATCATTCCTCAAGTCCTGGCATATAACAGGGGCCCTGTGGGGGAATGAGCCATGCTGCCTTTAGTTTCATCAGTATTTAGCCAGGAAGAGTCGTGCATGACTGTGCTGGACCAAGGAAAGCCTGCAGTTTCGTATTCTAGATGGTGTGTGTGTACGTGTACTCATGCACACAGCACAGGGTGAATTAAAAGGGCTCAGTTGGCGGGGCGGTGGCTCGCTTGTATCCAGCATTTGGGAGGCGAGGGGCGGATCACGAGGTCAGGAGATCGAGACCACGGTGAAACCCGTCTCTAAAAATACAAAAAATAGCGGGGTGGGGCGCCTGTAGTCCAGCTACTCGAGAGGCTGAGCAGGAGAATGGCGTGAACCGGAGCGGAGCTTGCAGTGAGCGAGATCGCCACTGCACTCCAGCTGGTGACAGAGCGAGACTCCGTCTCAAAAAAAAAAAAAAAAAAAAAAAAAAGGCTCAGTCACAGAATAGCTATGTTGATATCTGCTGAGAAAAGCAGTCTCATGTGTACAGTCTTTTGACCCTGCTTGGCCACATAAGAATGGGCCATGAGCCTGGAACACTTCCTTACCAAGTGTGGGACTGTTTTTCCCTGTTTCAGGCTCAATGAGTATTCCTTAGTTCTGCTTAAGTATGAATGTCAGTGACCCTCAGGCATGTCTCCAGTTTTCTGTATTTCATATTCCTTGGGGTAGGGGTCAGAGTCCTTCTATTGTGATGGGAGAGGAGTGTGTTTAGGTAAATTGCCCTACTTGGACGCCAGGGGTTGCGGGGTGCGAACCTGCTGGCCACGGAGGACTGACATGCCGTTGAAGCTGATCCGGCTCTGTCTCTTCTCTGTGTAAGTAAAGTGTTGTCCCATCTGGTGCTTGACTGCTTTGTTTTCCTTGGCAACGTCAGTACCAAAATGCAATGGACAGAAGTGTTTGGATGTTTATTCCTGGTGGTTGGCATAGTGTTGATGATCTTCGCTGTTCTCCATGTATTTGGAGTCTTTCCCTGGGACTGGTGACTGTTTCACAGTGCTCTGTTCCATGATACCAGTTTGTTTACTGATCCCGGTAGTCAGGGACAATACCTCTTCATTTTAGTTTGAATTCATTTGTTCAGGAAATGTTTGAGTAGCTGGCTGGTTGCAGCAGACATGTTGTGGTAAAGCTTCATGCATAAACCCAGAAGTCTTTCCCTGGCTAGCCTGTGCCACTGCCCATGGTTTAGAGCCAGGTTTGGAACTAGTACAAGCCATGAAGCACCCAGGGTGTGCAATTTAAGGAGGTGCTTGCTCTCACGTTGTGCAGGTGCTAGCGCCTCACTTGCCTCACCCTAGTCCCACCCTGATTAGTGTAGGCTTTCCCAAGAGAACAATAACCCTTCAAGTCATTCCGAGAAAAAATAAGTCCTCTCAGCAAATAAATTTAAGAAATGTTACATAAATTATACACCATTAAGAAACTTACTTGTCAGAACTCTCTATTTAAACTTTAAGAAGTCTAATAATGAAAGAAATCTGCTTAACTTTGCCTAAGCCAGCACTTTCCAAAATTTTGGCTGATTTTTTTGTTTTTGTTTTTTGCAAAGAATTTGTATTGAAATCCATTAAGTACACTCTGGGAAGTGCTAGGTTTCAGTTATGTTAATATGGCTTTAAGAATTATCAAACAAATGCCTCCTAGAATCTAATTGGTGTGCTGCCAATTTTGACTAATTTCCACTTAACTATTTATGAAATCATGGAAAAGAGACTTCCTTCCATTATTCCAGGGTCACTCACTCAGAAGTCTCATTGCCTTAGATGCTGTCATACCACTATGATTAGCATATTTCTTTAACTCTCATTATAGGTGTCTGTATGTAATGAACATTCATTCTCACTGGATTCCAGCAATGCTAAACAACTCCATACCTAACCCCAATTCAACTCTCAGACTGGCTTTGATCCGCATTTTTATTCATGACGAAATAAATAAGTTGACTTTCTGTTGAGCAAACTTGCCAATGACATGGATTAGGGAGAAACCAAAGAGCCAATTCATTTGACTTTTGGTTATAATCTTCTGAGGTGCAAAAGTAGCTGAAGCTAATGAAGGAAATAAAACCATAATCAACACAAAGCTGTGCTATTGGTTCCAGAACAAATAAACCTATGAAACAAGAAGAGTAGAATCAGAATCAATAGGCATAAGATACAGGGAAGTCTAAATATGGCTGAACATATAGGAACCTTTCTAAGAATATAGTGAAAGGACACCATAAGGAACCAGGGAATCTTCTATCACTAGAAGTGTTCAAGCAAAATATTGTCTGCTGGGTGAATAACATGATGCAACGGATAATGAGTGAACTGGATCTTAAAGGATAAACTATAAGAAGAAAGAAAGGTAGTCTAGTGTAAAGCATGACCATCAGCGGGGCAGGCAGAATCCCCTTTAATCATCATTATACATAAATACAAAAGAGGAATCAAGAAGAAAAACTAGCGAATAAACAAAGTTCTATGATTGCTGACAGGGTTAGAGGGAAGGTGCCCTTCCTCAATTTAATTGCAATATTGATTTCCATTAGCAGGCATGCATGCAAGTAGGACGGAAGCTGAAAAGGCACAGTTCACAGAGATGCCTTGTGTGTACACTTAGGGGACTAACTGTGCATAATTTATCTGAGGTGGCTTTTTTTGGAATGGTTCTAAGAATTGCTGTTGAAATTCCCCCCTTCCTTCTTTCCTTCCTTCCTTCCTTCCTTCTTTTCTTTCTTTTTCTTTTCTTTCTTTTGCCTGTGAATCAAATCTAAATCTCCAGCATAGTTTCTTTGTGATGAACTCCTCTCCCTGATACTAGACATTGTCAGTCTCTAGGAAATGGACCCAGACACTGAATACTGGGCATGGAGCTCATGCCCATGGTGTGGTAATCAAGGGAAGAATTGGAATTGCACAAAGAGAGAAAAGGCCCTGCTTCACAAGCTCAATGACTTCTAAGAAGAGAAGGCAGACCTGTCAATCTCTATTACCAGGATATCCAGAACAGGAGAAATGGTGTTTGGTGGTGGAAGAGACTGGGTTAAGCCAAGGGAGAATTTCTTTATTTAAAAAAAAAAACTGATGCTGCCCCATGTTCCTGGGTGCCTTACATATAAATTTTGAGGTTATCTGGATAAAATGCAGACCATCTCTTAGGGATTAGTTTCTTGAAGTTTGCACATTCCTTCAGCATTGTTTGTGACATGATAGGATTCCAGCTCAAGGGCTCCAACAAAGTAGATAATTCCAGCATAATCCCCCTTCTTTAAAGGAACTTCTAGAGATGATGCTGTGTCCCCTGAGATCACATGAGATGCAGCTTAAACCATTCCTCATCTGGAAAGAGAGGAATAAATAAAATAAATCATAACTGTTTGCATTTCTTTCCAAACAGATGATTCCATAAGATGATGTATAAGAGGTTTTAACCAGGAAGTGTGAGGAAGAGAAGCCATAAATCACAACCGCAGTCTATGCACCAGGGTCCTCAATAACCTCAGCCTTGTCCTCAGAATGCCTGGAATTCAATAGCACACTGTGTGTGTGTGTGTGTGTGTGTATGTGTGCACATGCGTGTGTCCGTGTGTGTTGAAGATGGAGGATAGAAAGACAGATAATGAGAGCATCCCTAAGATGGTTTGGCTACATCCCCACCCAAATCTCATCTTGAATTGTAGCTCCCATAATCCCCATGTGTTGTTGGAGGAACCCAGTGGGAGGTAATTGAATCGTGAGGGTGGTCTTTCCTGTGGTGTTCTCGTGATAGTGAATAAGACTCATGAGATCTGATGGTTTTATAAAGGGGAGCTCCCCTGCACATGCTCTCTTGCCTGCCACCATGGAAGACATGCCTTTGCTCCTCCTTCACCTTCCACCATGATTGTGAGGCCTCCCAAGCCATGTGGAACTGAGTCCATTAAACCTTTCTTTCCTTTATAAATTACCCAGTCTCAGATATGTCTTTATAGCAGCATGAGAAAGGAGTAATACAAAAACTCAAAATTCTTACATACTCCTTTTGCTGGGAGGAAGGCACAGGGGGAAGAGGGAGGGCTGGACCTTCTAGGTAAGCATCAATGCACACACATATTGCAAGATGACCCTGATGTGTGTGACAGTGTTAGAACTGGAAGCAAAAAGGATGTAGCATAGAACTGTGGCCCTGTGGAGCAGGGTTGGCTGCCTACAAGTTATGGGCAGCTCAGGCAGTTGAGTTATAGTGAGAATCTCAGAGGATCTGGTCTCAACAGGATAATCTGCAGTTCTAGGAGGCCTGTGTCTTCAGGGGTGTTTCTGTGTGCAATCCTTGGGGGATTCTATTGCCATGCTTTCCCAGAAACATTCTATCTATTGAATCAAAAAGAAAGTGGGGGTCCCTTAAGGAGCAAGCAAAATGTCCCTCAATATACTTGGTCAGGGATACCCTGGAAAACACTGAACTGTACCTTGTGGTGTTGTCCAGGCTAGCAACATCTATTGAACTTCCTGTCTTCAAAAGGAGATAGCAGTAAGGTGAGTGTGTGTGTGTGTGTGTGTGTGTGTGTGTGTATTTAATGTATACATGTAAAATCGCATTTTACATGTAACTTTTCTCTCCAAAAGGATTATTCATTCTTTTTGGCAAGGAGAGTGATATATTCTTTTGGAAAGAAAAGTTACATGTAAAATGAATAAAATTACTACCAGACATAAAAAAGTAGCTGCCTTTGTTTCCCATGGAATATTCCTGGCTCATGTAAAAATCTAGTTTGAGGTGTCTGTGACCATGCCCTAACATCATCTGCAATCCTGAGTTTTCTCTCTGTTTATTAAATGTTCATGGCTCTTAAGAGAGCCAGGGGATAGAGTGTGCACCTGTTCAAAAATGGATTTGAAAGAGAAGAAGAAATTCCATAATGATCATCAGTATGATTTTGCTTTTGGGTACAAGAGCCTGAATTATTGTCTGTCCTTGAAACCGACGCTTAAGTGTTTATTAGCCTGGGGGGGTGTATGTTCCCCGACTAAGATGTTTCTTGAATGCCAAGGAGTACAGTCGCCTGTGCACAATCCAATCTTCCCTCATTATTCCTAGAAAATCCTTACAATCACCTCAAGAGCTCTTGTTTTTCTCAGTGCAGCAGCTCTGATTTCCTTGTTCTTCACCAGTCAGATCTCTTCCCTGAAATGACAGAGTCGGGGCAAGCTGTGAGGCATGTTGATAAAAGGGTGCATTCCTATTTGAGCAGACAGGATGAAGGTGATGAAATAGAAAGGCATCCTTTCTGCTGCTCTGAATACCAAGCAGGAAGTCAGAGAGGATCAAAGGCAAATGAAGTCCACAGGATTTATGACAGGTGTGCTCAGGAGAATAGCAATCAGGAGGAGGAGATTTCTTACTCAGGGCAGCAATGGTGGTGGCAGCAGCATTGGGGTCAACAATGGAAGTGAAGAAAAACCTAGAATGAACACTCCTAGGTGGAACAATGGAGGAGATAAATATGTTCTTATGAGCAAAAAGTGACTTTAAAAGAATTTGAGGGCCGGGCGCGGTGGCTCACGCTTGTAATCCCAGCACTTTGGGAGGCCGAGGCGGGCGGATCACGAGGTCAGGAGATCGAGACCATAGTGAAACCCCGTCTCTACTAAAAATACAAAAAAATTAGCCGGGCATGGTGGCGGGCGCCTGTAGTCCCAGCTACTCGGAGAGGCTGAGGCAGGAGAATGGCGTGAACCCGGGAGGCGGAGCTTGCAGTGAGCCGAGATCGGGCCACTGCACTCCAGCCTGGGTGACAGAGCAAGACTCCGTCTCGGAAAAAAAAAAAAAAAAAAAGAATTTGAATTGAACATACATGAGAATGAGTTTTGAAGGAGGGATGGGGAAAAGAGAAATAAACCATAGACTCTCTCCATAGAAATAAAGTATACCAGTGCTGTTGGTATGAAGGAAGAGGAAGGAGTACAGGCTCCTGACCTCAATGCCAATGAGGAAATCCCAGAAACATTACCAGGATTTCCATTTCTTTCTTGGTTTGCAACCTAAGACACTAGGATGAATTTGAAAATATCCTAATTTCTCCATAGAATCACATAATCTATGTCCTGTTTGAGGTTGGAACATTCCTGTATGTTTTGGGGGTGGGCATGTTTCACTCATTTAGAAAAGATTCTTCAGTAAAAACACCAGTTTGCAAACCTCATATTAAATGCGAACACCACAGCGCCAGTCATGAATCAGAATTCCTGCTCTAGGCCTTTACTCCGATCAATAATTGTGAAGGGTCTGAGATTTTATCCTACTCGAAAGCTAACAAATCAGCCTGCACAGTTTCATGGATGTTGATAGAAAACACAAGACTCCTGGGTCAGAGACAAAAGACTATTTAACTCACAGCACAGCAAGCATCATCAGCAGCAACATTATTTGCATCAGTTTCCCTTGTCCACCAAGTCCCATGGGGCAGTGCAAACGAGACCAGATAGCTTCATGCACATAAGGTGCCCTTATCACAGGAAAGAAACCCTGAGCTGAAGATATCTAAACTTTTTATAATGAGGAGTAAGCATGTGTGTCCTTTGCTTGTGAAAAGTTCTATCTCTTTCTTCTAAGGCTGAACAAACATCCTTTCAATGATAGTACAAAATGAAGACCCTCAATGTTTCTTCTCACAAGATGTGCAAAAATGCAAAATACCCATGCAAGATTGTCTTCCAGCACGTCTTATGTCCGAACTTTACAGAAATTACTTCCCATTCCTGGATCTTATATTTTCATATCTTTAAATAAAGGTATTAAACTGGATCAAATTTAAAGTCATTTCACGGCAACAAAAACAAAATGATTATTTCTTTTTTTAAAGACCAACCTTGTGAAGATTCTGCTCTTCAAGGTCTTATAATCTCAGAAGGTCATGCTTACTTTCAAATGATCACTGCCGGTTGGCATTTTAAACACAGGCGCACAGAAATTCAAAGTATCAGTACCTCCACAGGAGTGATGTTTCATTTCTAACATTTTGTGGGAAAGCCCAGTAAAGTGGAAGGTAATATTAGGAGGAAAACCGAGCTGTGATTGAAGCAACACATATATCTTATTTCTTCTTCTACCATCTCAGATTAATTGTAAATGCATTTTGTTTAATCCAAATACATGGAAAATAGACTGTGAGTGTAATCTCTGTTGAAAATTTCCTTACTTTTAATCTTTTCCTCTCACTCTCATTGTGAACTTGTTCTGAGAGTGAAATAATTTGTTGAAATAGAAACTTTGCAAGAGAAAGTTTGCTGATTACTGCAAAAGAAGCCAGGTCATTTAGGCAAAGACCTAATGCATCTGCTACCAGTGGCCTTGGTAACCTGCCAGTGTAAACCACAAAGTGCTCATGATGGTAGTGGCTTTCTGATACCTGTGATCCGGATAGCCATGCTAGCCTGCTGACACTGGATTCAGAAGGGTCACCTTTCACGTCTGGGTTTCCCCTACAACATCAAAAATGCCACTGTTCCAGCTTTCAATTCCATAGAACCCTTGTCTATTAGGATTTCAAAGCTCAATGGAAATCATTCATATTGGCAGGGCGCGGTGGATCACGCCTGTAATCCCAGTGCATTGGGAGGCCGAGGCAGGTGGATCACCTGAGGTCAGGAGTTCAAGACCAGCCTGGCCAACATGGTGAAACCTCATCTCTACTAAAAATACAAAAATTAACTGGATGTGGTGGCAGGCACCTGTAATCCCAGCTACTCTGGAGACTGAGGCAGGAGAACTGCTTGAACCTGGGATGCAGAAGTTGTAGTGAGATGAAATTGCACCACTGCACTCTAGCCTGCGCAACAAGAGCAAAAAAAACAAGAGCAAAAAATGTGTCACACTCTTCCCCAAGGGAAGATTAGCACAAGGTTACCTAGAAGCAAGCACTGAGGCCTCTGAGTATATAGCATTGCCAGAACAGCTCTGTCCTATATCATTCTCGAGCTGGGCTCAGATACACCAACCCACGAGGCCTGGGTTAATTTTTTGCCTAGCTCAGTATTGGTGTGGGCGGGTTGTGCCCCGGCCATCATTTTACTACCTACCATCCAATTATAGCTGTCTTCTATCTTTTCTCTATGTTTACTCTACTCTTATAACAGGTTTCTGCCTGTCATCCTCACAATGGATACCAGTTATCACCTTCTTACTACATGCCTGCCAGAGCCAACATATACAGATATGCAGATTTTGAACTTCAGAATTCAGCAAGGCACCCTCAGACTCCTCCCAGGGTTTTACAGTGCCCGATCTACACAACCACACCTGGTAGCGTTCCTGGCCTTTGTGAAACAATTTTCATGGCTTTGCTCATATAATCCTCACAACAACCCCATTAAGGTAGGCGTTATTATCTAAATTCTCACAAGAGAACACTAAGCACACAGAGGTTACATTCCCCAAGGATTCACACCTACTAGACAACCAAGCTAAGAGATATGCCTGGACAACTGCATCTGAGGCTTTCAAAAATTGTTAAAGCTAAATCAGCTTTTGCTCAATGAAGCATAAGCAAAAACGCAACTGAAATAGAACAAAGTTGAGCAGCTTCCCTCTGATTTGTCCCATCTTCTCTTCCTTCCCCAGGCCCACTAAGGATTCCCAAGGGCTCTTAAATGATCCTTGGTTGCTGACTTTTTCTGGGCTAGACAGAGGAATCCACTGAACCCTTGTAAGGTTATTGTTACAAGGGTATTTGTACAGCTCTTGATAATCTCCTTTCTATACAGTCTAGAACTTTCTACCTTCTCCCTACAATCAATGCTTCATGTCTCCCAGTTGCTGGCTGCACCTGTTCAATAGACTCTTTTTGTTGAGTTTCACTAAAGCCAAGATAAATGTGTTTCTTTGTTACCATCATCTCATTACAAATCAGACAGAATTCTCCAAGCCCCTTTGAACGTGAACATCTGGAATACAGCCTACTTTCCATGCCTGGAGAGGAGCCTTTGAGGATACGGATCCCTCTAACTCCAGGCATTTGGGGACCCAACTACATCTCTCTTTGCACCCTCTCTTCTTGCTTAAATCTAAATAAGCCTCTTGGTCAAAAGCAGAGCCATAGTGTATCAGCACCAAGCTCCTCACTAAGAGAAGGCCTTTTTACTAATTCACAGAGCTTACGTAATGGTGAGGCTGGTTTTGGCCCTTCCAAAGGACATAAAGCATGGAAAGATTTTCCCCTTCACTTGGTTACCTCCTGACAACCCATAGACCCAAACAGTTCACTAGTCTGCCACCTCTCTGACTCTACAGGATGGGTTGGGTACCCCTCGGTAAACTCAGTCCTTCTCTCATCATAGCATTTAACTCTTTGTGTTGTGGCTCTCTGCTTGTTTGTTCCTCCCCAACTAGACTCCCAACTCCAGGATAAAATGGATTTTATCTTCTTTGTTCAACACTCTACCCATGCCCCTTGCACTGAACCTGACATATAGTAGGTGCTCATTAAAGATCAGTTGAGTGAATGAATTCTTGTGAATTATTGGGTTACAAAGTACTAGTTAATGATTCATATTTCTAGTGGTAATATTAACTATGTATTTAGATTGGATTTATTTTTAATTTTTAAACTTGTATTAAGTCTGGTAAGATAATTTTAACTCTCCTCTCAAAAACGTAAGTATGTTATGTTCTTTACTGTCAGGAATAATAATATAAATGGGTTTGAATTCAGTTTGCAATTCAAATAATTGACCACCTGTCTGTATCTGGTTGTAATTTTGAATTTGTCAACCATCTGAGCACACTTTAATAATCCTTTAGTAAATCTTTAGTTTGCTTTAAAGAATGTGTTCTATTAAACTTATTCTATCATCCATTTTAAAAAGTTATTTAAATTTTGATGTAAATGTAATGTCTGTGCTTTATTTAAACAGTCAACATTCAACATTTCACTGTCTAAAAAACAAGTCTGACAGCAAGTATCTATTTTTATTATTATCAAAAGGTTTCTTTTTACTTTTAAAATATTGAACTTAAATACCAAAATTGTAATTAAATTTGGCAATGTGTACTTTTGTCTTGATGTCACATAATTTTATCTCCTCTAAAAATTCCCCAAACTGAAACCCTAAGGTTTTCTTCCTCTACCAAATGTGACTGAGGTATAGAGTTTGAATCTCAGATTACAGTCTTTGTTCTTTGCAAAAGAACCGCAGGTGCTGTAGGTAGCCTCTTTGATCTGTTCAACTCACAGCCCCTACTTAGGTACCCATAGAGGGAAATATTTGAGAGTTGAGTTTTGTCCACTTTGACTTCCCCTTGACAAACTCGTTCTCACATTATTTCCAGAGACAAATATTTTGAAAGTGAAGAACACAAGAGGTTACTAAATATTAGCTTTCAAAGACTTCTAGTCACATGATATTTGCTTGGGTTGCCTCTTCTTGGAGTCTATGTAAAGAATGATGTTTACTCTTGAACACTCTTCAGTGCTGAGGTGCTGCTGGGCAAAGAAATATGCAGAAAAGAATGTAAACATGGTTGGGGCTTGCTTGGTTTTGTAGATGCAGAAACTTTTGCTTGATTTAGGCAAGTCAGAACACTGAGAAGTAGAGAATGAGAAACACGTAAGACTTTAAAGGCAAAAATGGTCTTACATAAAAATCAAAAGAGTAAAACATAATGAACATCTTCCTTAGCCCAGATTTTACACCAGGTCTGAGTTGATTGCTCACTACAACTTAAGAGTACAGCTACAATATTTTCTACGGGTCTAAAATAACTGAGAATTCTTTAATTTACCTTGTCCCACAAGCATGAAATGATAGGCCTAGCGAATCAGAGTTTTAAGTCAATTAAGTATAATTTGTAACTGTCAGAAATCTAAGTTAACCATTCAGCCCCTCTCCCTGAAAATATTATTGGATGAAGTTAAACTTGAATACCTTCCAGTAACTGAATTGTCCCAGATTAGTTCAATTAACACTGCACGTGTTAAATGCTTATAAACTTTTACCTAAGATTTTTCCAAGTTGTTATGTGCATTTTGCTGCCTTCCTTACCCACAGCATTTAAAACATAAACTTAACTTTTTATGACAATTCAAGTCTAGATTGGTATCGTTCTACTGAAAGCAATATGTTAAGATCACAAACAATCCAGGCTCAGAGATTTTTCAGCTGTGTGCTAGTTGACAAATTATTTAATTTCTCGATCCTCTGCTTTCTTCTTAGTAAAATGAGAAATATACTTACTTGCCTGACTGCCAAAATGTCTGTGGGGAGGGGGGGGGGGAGGCAACAAATGTGAAGGAAATGTACAAACAAGACAGTATTTTGCAGATACGAGAGCAGGGAAGTACAGGGAGTAGCAGTTAGATGGAAAACTTTATTACAGATTATATTTTGACAAAAATTTTCAACTGTTTTTCAACTTTCATTGCTCTATGTAGGATTGTTTTCTTGATAATGTTACATTAATTTTGTTTAAAAATTATGCCTTTAATTAAAATAAACTTTTCCGTATGTTATTATACTTTTTCTCATTTGTCAACAAACATATTTGTGTTTTTATCCTCTTTTTATAATTTTTTTCAAAGAACTCTTAACCTCATAAAAAGAATAACATGTAATTCTCAAGAGATTTCTATGTGCTAGGTACTATTTTCATCCCCATATTATAGATGAGGAAACTGAGGTACGCAGCCATTAGATAGCAAAAGTAATTTTCCCAAGAGCAGACAACAAAGATGAGCTTCAAGTAAAGCAGCCTGCCTCAGAGCCTATGCACTTCACCCCTAAACCATCTAACAATTCAAAATTCTGCCATTATCTTTACCATTTCGTTCATCCTGCTTTCCTTACATTTACTTTGCAGGTTTGGGGAAGCGCTTGTGATGATTACCTAATTCGTTGCATTTCATTCTGTCGTGATAAGAATGAAAACATTTAAGAATGTAACTTATCCTGTAAATGTATCTCATTGCTGTTATTTTCTATATAACATTTATAAAAATTTATAATCACTATCTTCTTTTATTCAGATCAAGAATATCTATTAAATCATTAAATAAAAGTTTGTTGAACAGTTTTTACAATTCTTCAGATTTTATCTACAATTAAAACCAAATTATTTAAATTGTACAACATCATATCAGTGAACATGGATAATTTGATTTCCTCTTTTCCAATTTGGATGCCTTTTATTTCCCTCTCTTGCCTGATTGTTCTGGTGAGGATTCTAGTACTATGTTGAATAAGAATGGTGAAAAATAGCATCTTTATCTTGTTCTAGTTCTCAAATGCTTTCAACTTTTCCCCGTTAAGTTAATATTGGCTGTGGATTTATTGTATATTGCCTTTATTATATTGAAGTATGTTTCTTCTATACCTAGTTTGTTGAGGATTTTTATCATGAACGATGCTAAATTTTACTGAATGGTGGTTTCTGCATATATCAAAATGATCATATGGTATTTGTCCTTAATTCTGTTTATGTGATGTATCACATTTATTAATTTTCATATGTTGAGCAATCCTTACATCCCTGGGATAAATCCCACATGATCACGGTGTATTATATTTTTGATAGGCTGTTGGACTTAATCTTCTAGTATTTGGATGAGGATTTTGGGTCTATGTTCATCAGGGATATTGATCTGTAGTTCTGTGGGTTTTTTGTATGTGGTGTCCTTGTCTGGGTTTGGTGTCAAGGTGATACTAGTCTTGTAGAATGAGATAGGGAGAATTCTCTCTTCTTCAATTTCTTTGAGTAGTTTCAAAAGGATTGGTATTATCTCTTATCTGTTTGTTTTGTAGAATTCAGCTGTGAATCCATCTGGTCCTGGGCTTTTATTTTGTTAGGAGATTTTTCTATTACTAATTCAATCTTGCTACTCAGTGTTGGCCTGTGCAGGAGTTTTATTTCTTTCTGCTTCCATCTCAGGAGGTTGTATGTTTCCAGGAATGTATCCATTTCTGCTAGGTTTTCTAGTTTGTGAACACATAGTTGTTCGTAATAGTCTCTGATGATCTTTTGTATTTCTGTGGTATCAGTTGTAATATTACCTTTTTCATCTCTGATTGTGTTTATTGGATCTTCTCTTTTCTTTTCTTAGTCTGGCTAGTGGTTTATCAATTTTGTTTATCTTTTCGAATGACCTCAACTTTTTGTTTCATCGATCTTTTGTATTGTTTTATAAATCTCTATTTCATTTAGTTCTGATCTAATCTTTGTCATTTCTTTTATTCTGCTAACTTTGGATTTGGTTTGTTCTTGTTTTCTAGATTCTTGAGGTTCAACATTAAGTTGTCAATTTGTGATCTTTCTACTTTTATGATGTAGGTATTGAATAGTATGAACTTACCTTTTAACACTGCTTTTGCTATATCCCACAGATCTGGGTATGTTAAGATCTCATTTTCATTCATTTTAGATATTTTCAAAATTTCCATCTTAATGATCTTATATCTAGACAACCCTAAAAACTCTGCCAAAAAAATACTTAGATTTCATAAATGAATTCAGCAAAGTTTCAATATACAAAATCGATGTACAGGAATCAGTAGCATTTTTATACACCAATAACAATCTAGTTGAGGACTGACTCAACAAAGCAATCCCATTTATAATAGCTACAAAAAAATAGAATGTATTAACCAAGGATGCGAAAGATCTCTACAAGGAGCACTCCAAAACACTGATGAAAGAAGTTGTAGATGACACAAACTAATGGAAAAAGATCACATATTCATAAATTAGAAAAACCCATATCATACTGCCCAAAGCAATCTAAAGATTTGACATAATTTCTATTGAATTACCAACATAATTTTCACAGAATTAGAAAAAATTTCTAAAATTCATATTAGACCAAAACAAAGCCTGAACAGCCAAAGCAATTCAAGGAAGAAAAAAAAGTTCAAAGTATTACATTACCTGACTTCAAATTATATCACAAGGCTGTAGTAACCAAAACAGTACTGGTATAAAAACAGAAACATGTATCAGTGGAACAGACTAGAGAACCAGAAATAAAGCCACATACCTACAACCAACTGGTTTTTGACAAAGTAAACGAAAATATATGCTGGAGAAAGGACACCTTATTCAATAAATGATGCTGGGATAATTGGATAGCCACATACAGAAGAATGAAACTGGACTTGTACTTCTCACCATACACACAAAAAAATTCAAGATGGATTAAAGACCTAAAAGTAACACATGAAACTATAAAGACCATAGAAGAAAGCCTAGGAAAAAAGTCTTCTGGACATTGGCCTAAGCAAATAATTTATTCAAAAGGAAACACAACCAAAAAAAAAATAGACAGATGGGACTTAATTAAGCTAAAAAGCTTCTGCAGAGCAAAAGAAAAGAAATAATCAGCAGAACAAACAACCTACAGATGAGGACAAATATTTGCAAACTAAGCATCCGACAAAGGGCTAATATCCAGGATCTACAAAGAACTCAAACAACTCAGCAAAAAACCCAAATAACTCCATGCAAATGTGGGCAAAAGACATTAACAGACATTTTTCAAAGAAAGACAGATAAACAGCCAACAAACAAACATATGAAAAAATGCTGAACATTACTAATCATCAGGGAAATGTAAATAAAAACCATAATGAGATATCATCTTATACCAGTTAGGCCATTATTAAAAGTCAAAAAACAATAGATGTTAGCAAGAATGTGGAGAAAAGAAAACTCTTATACGCTGTTGGTGGGAATGGAAATTACTACAACCTTAATGGAAAACAGTATAGAAATTTCTCAAATAACTAAAAATAGAACTACCATTTGGCCCAACAATTACACTACTAGCATCTATCCAAAGAGAAAGAAATCACTGCACCAAAAAGGTACCTGCATGCATATATTTATTGCAGCACTATTCACAATAGCAAAGTGATGAAATCAGACCAAGTGTCAATCAGCAGTTGACTGGATAGAGAAAATCTGTTATATATACATCAAGGAATACTATTCAGTCATGAATAAGAATGAAATCAGGTCTTTTGCAGCAACATGTTTGGATAGGGTGGCCATGATCTTAACTGAATAACTCAGAAACAGTGAATCAAGTGCTGCATGTTCTCACTTATAAGTGGAAGCTAAACAATGGATGCAAATGGACCTACAGGGTGGAATAACAGACACTGGAGACTCAGAAAGGTGGGACATTTGCAAAATTACCTACTGGGTACAATGTTCACTGTTTGAGTTATGGGTACACTAAAAGCCCAGACTTCACCACTACACAATAGATGCATGTAAGAAATCTGTGCTTATATCCCAATATATATCAAAATAAGAAATTAAAAGGTCAGGCGTGGTGGCTCATGCCTGTAATCCCAGCACTTTGGGAGGCGGAGGTGGCAGGATCACTTGAGGTCAGGAGTTCAAGACCAGCCTGGCCAACATGGTGAAACCCTGTCTCTACTAAAAATACAAAAAAATTAGCCAGGCCTGGTAGCGCGTGCCTGTAGTCCCAGCTACTTGAGAGGCTGAGGCGAGAGAATTGTTTGAACCTGGAAGGTGGAGGCTGCAGTGAGCCGAGATCGTGCCACTGCACTCTAGCCTGGGTGACAGAAAGACCGTGTCTCAAAAAAATAAATAAATTAAAATAAATTAAATAAAACATAGGTAAATTAAAACAAATGAGAAATGTTGAAAACATAACAATAAGTGGACACTCCATGTAAGTGAAGGCTTAAAAAAAATGAAAGGAAGAAAAAAGAATCTCAATTCTATTATCAGATAAGAAAAAGTAAACACGTACATACGAGTACATTTTATGATGATAAACTATTTAATATGTAGCACAAGTATGTTGAACATGAGTCTTTAAGTACCAAGTTACAAAACCATCACAATACTCCAGGCAATGTCTACAGGATATAAATAAAAGGAGAAATAAACAGAAAAAGCACTGGCTATGAAAGAGAAATAACACATGATAGTGCATAGCAAACAATATAACTTTTTCTATGTATCTATGAAAAATTTATAAAAACTGGCCATATTAGGGAACAGAAAATTATTAAAAGGAGAACTACAGAACAAATTATCTAAGTAATATAAAATTTGAATACAATTTTTAAATGCGACAAAATCTTTTGAACCATTAATTTTAAAAATTGATATTTATCTTAGGTTAATAAAAAACAAGAATGTTAAACCTCAAATTCCAAAATATCACCAAAATAAAAATGACAACACTAGAATATGACTAAAGCTGTGTGGGGAGGCAAATTTTTATTAGACATTGACATTATTGAATAAGAATGTGAAAAAGTAAATGAACTAAACATCCAGCTCATGAGAAAAAGACAAAAAATAAATATAAGAAAAGGAGAAGGAAAAATCTAAGATTAGGAGTACATAATAAATTAGATTTAAAAAAGTAAAAAGAATAAATCAATCCTAGAGCTGGCTCAATTTTTATTTATTTATTTTTCAGAGACAGAGTTTTGCTCTGTCACTCAGGCTAGAGTGCAGTGGTGCAATCATAGCTTACTGCAGCCTTGACCTCCTGGATTCAAGAGGTCATCCTGTCTCAGCCTCCCGAGTAGCTGGGACTACAGGGCATGCCACCACCTCTGGCAAAATTTTTTTATTTTTATTTTTTTAGAGACAGGATATTGCTATGTTGCCCAAGCTGGTCTTGAACTCCTCCTGCCTTGGCCTCTCAAAGCACTGGGATTACAGGTGTGAGCCACCATGCCCAGCTCGGTTCTATCTTTAGAACCAGATCAATTACCGACAAATCTAACTTGGAAAGAAAATCTACCATACAAATATAACATACACATGTGTATATTCAGCCGCACACATAAAAAAACAGTGACTAAACATAGACGATGTAGATGAAGTCTTTACTTATTAAAATTGACTCAGAAGAGATAGAGATCTAAGTAGCATTTCTCAATCCTGGCTGCACATTAGAATTATGGAAGTAGGAGGAGGTTGGTTCAAAAATAAAAGCTTAACCAAACTAAACTAATGTACGCACATGTCCCCAGATATTCTAATTTAACTGTTTATGTTGAGCTTCAGCATAAGCATTTTCGAAAGAAATCTCTAAGTGACTGCAATACGCCCCAAAACTTAAGATGATTTCTATAAGAAATTTCTTAAAGAAATTAAGAAAGCTCTCAGAGCTTTATATCCCAAAAAGCACGAGGCCCACTGATACAAATTCCTTTCACATTATTAAAGAAAAGGTTATGCTGATGCCATTTTAAATGTTTCATTGCAAAAGAAAAAACATCCAAAATCATTTTTGTAAGGCCAGCATAATAATCATACCAAATCGTAGAAGGTCTGCATAAAAACTGAAGAAATAAAACTTGGTGCAATTTCACATCCTATCAAAGAATTGAGCAGAACATTATAAGAAAAATATGCTACAGTGAAGAAAAGTTTGTACCAAGATGCAAGAATAGATTCTTCATAGGAAATCTATTAAAAGAATTCACCATATTGAAAGTTCAAGAAAAAGTCATAAATATCTCAACAGACATCAAGATGGCATTTAATGAGTTGATGGCCATGCACAATTTAAAATTAAATTAATCATTTTATTTCAATAGAGATAGGCGAACACTTGCTCAACATGTCAAAAATATTATACATATTAAACCAAAGCCAGCCTTATGCTTAATTGTGAAATACCAGAAATACTTACATTAAAGATACAAACTAGGTGAGGATTTCATCTAATACTACCAGTAAATGGTGGGGCTCCAATGTGAACACAGATCTGTTCTGTCTATTGTGGATAATGATTTCCAAGAAGAATCAAATCAATATCAATCAATTCATCAATGATGAAAAGATAAATTAAAAACCAGTATTATATGTCTTTGTAACAAAACCCCAAAACTATGAAGACTTAGATTTGCATATTTATCTCATATTGATGTATTTTTATATACACAGAAAAAAGTCTGAAAAATCACACACAAAGTTGTTACCATGATGAGAGAGGGGGGGAGCATTGCAAGGGAATATTAATTACTTTTTATTGTTTATAAAGTGTTTATATATTCTTTGAGGTCCCCCCACTTCCTGTCCCCAAGGGACATGTATTACTTTCATAATCAGGAAAAATGACAAATTTCCAATATAGACAAAAAATTAAATGAGTCACATAGAAATATTAAGGCAATTATTACTTATGAAAATATTTCTATGGCACAAGTAGAAGCATGGTTCCCCCACCAGTAAAGCCAAGAAAAATAATCTAAGGAGATGTTTAATACTATTTAAAAATTCAAATAGTGGTTACTTCTTTTGCAGACTCCTTTGAATAAAACAATACTTTCATTAAAATCTGTGTTCTCTTACGTTGATGAGTGTTTGAGAGATTTTTTAAACGTACTTTTCCCGGGAGAAAACCAAAGGCAAACTGTTGCCGTCCTGGCCCCCAGTCATCCCCTTCTGACCCCCTCCAGCCCAACTTCTGTTCTTCCTAACTCTTCCAGGAACACAGAAGCTGCTAGCTGGCAGGCCGAGGTTGAATTTGGCTCACGGTTGTATTTTGTTTGTCCTGCTGTAAATTACTGGTGTTAGTTGCCAATATTGGAGATTTGGGAGACTCCACAAGAAAATGTCCAGTCTTCTTAAAAATCTGGAGACTCTGGTAGGGCTGACCCGTAGTCTTGCCTGGGAATGGTCAGAGCCCTGGGCAAGTGCCGCTGGCTGCTTTACAGAAGGCCTCCAGCTCCTGGTGTCCTTGGTCCCCTGATGGACCGCACCCTAGGGGAATGGATTTGTGCCTTACAAATCGTTACAAACCTTTCAAACCTTTCAAAGCCTGCATCTAGCCCTCATCTGAAGTCATTAACGATTGATAAAGATGGATTGTGTCATCCTATTCATGGAAATTTTTCACTTTATGAGAAAGCAAACCTATAAAAACATTCCTGCTCACATTTCAGGTACTAACCTGTCAAGAGATCCACTGTTTTACCTGAAACAACACAAATCCCATAGTGGATGTGATCTTTTAAACAGTCACCTTTAGAAAATTCTGAGAAAGTAAAGCTTGCTTTTAAATCAGCTTGGTTATGAGGCTTTTTCAACTGGAAAAACAGTCCAAGTAGTTTTTGGAGCCTTCTAGTCAACTCAGAACACCGTGCAATGGTGTCACCTTGTGGCTAAGTCCGTGAAATAGCCCCAGCACCATTTCATGAAATCAGGTTGCCATCTTGTGGGCTATTCTAAGACAGCATGACGTGTACTAAAGAGCTCAAAGGCCTGGAACTTAAAACTTGACTATGGAAATATCCACCAAATGGTTCACATGTGACTACTAACAGTGGCTAATTATCTGTGGATAGCTGCAACATTACCAGTTCAATGTCTATGACGCTATAGAATCTTGGTGCTACAAACAAATGCAGATTTTTACCCAACAGAGTTGAGAACCAGTTATCTTCGAGAATAAGAGAACGCAATCATGCATCTGAAATGGTTTGGATTAATGATTCTCAAATGTTTTTTGCTGGCTGCTTGGGAATCAACGGAGGTGCTTGTCAGAAACCCATGTCTTGGATTCCAGCTCAGAAATTCTGATTAAGTGTGTCTTGGGATGATCTCCAATATCTGTATTTTTAAGAACGCATTTGGTGACTTGGTGAGCACTCTGATTCATGAACCTGGGTAACCTGCCAGCCAGTGGCATTAGATTATATTCATTTGTGTGTTCAAAATTTGCTGAGTGTTTAGGTGCAGTGTGCTGAGTTAGTTTTGATTTCAAGTTAAAGAGCCCTCGTTGCTTCAAGATGTGCACTCTTAAATGAGGAGATACAAGCACGCAATTAAAGTAAGAAAGGCAACTTAGATTATGCGAGTGTCCAAAGGGTAGCAGAAGAGGATTCCCACAAGTTTTCTCCAGTGAGAACACAGTGGCTTTCAAGGAACGTACAGTTGGCCCTTGACAACACGGGTTTGAATTACATGGATCCACTTATCTGTGGATTTTTTTTTCACCTCTGCCACTCCTGAGACAATAAAACCAACCCCTCCTCTTCTTCCTTCTCCTCAGCCTACTCAATATGAAAATGAAGAGGATAATTTTTATAATGATCTACATACACTTCCACTTAATGAAGAGCAAATATATTTTCTCTTCCTTATGATTGTCTTGATAACATTTTTTTCTCTAAGATACTTTATTGTAAGAATACAGTATATAACACATATACAAAATATTTGTTAATCAACTGTTTATGTGATTGGTAAGGCCTTTGGTCAGCAGTAGACTATTAGTATTTACATTTTTGAGGAATCAAAAATTATATGCAGATTTTCAACTGCAAGGGGTTTGGTGCCCCTAAACCCCTGCATTGTTCAAGAGTCAACTGCGTATAAAGAAAGATCCAGGTACTTGCAAGGCAGACATGTGGGAGTGGAAGGCAAATATCATTCTAAGTAAAGAAAATAAATGCAACACGGTACCAAGGCATGCAGGAGCATGCTATTTCTGAGAATCTATAAGGACTACTATGTTTTTGGCAAACAATAATGGAAACAGCCCAAAGGAACAAGGAACCACATCCATAGGCTTGTAGACCTTGCCAAAAAGTGGACATTTCATCATGTAAAGGAGCCACAGAGCATTTGCACAGAGAGAGACAATATCCAACTTGTGTTTACAATGAGCACAAACATACCTTGTTCTATTGGACATCGCTTTATTTTGCTTCGCAGATATTGTGTGTATGTGTGTGTGTTTTACAAATTAAAGGTTTGTCGGAACCCTGTATTGAGAAAGTTCACTGGCATCATTTTCTAACAGCATTTGCCCACTTCATGTCTTTGTGTCACATTTTGGCAATTCTCACAATATTTCAACCTGCTTCATTATTATTGTATCCATTATGGTGATCTATGATCACTGACTTTTGATGTTACTATTGCAGTTGTTTTGAGGTGCCACAAACCATGCCCATATAAGACAGCAAAGGTGATTAATGAATGGTGTGCATATTACGATGGGGGTTGTTGCCCCCTCTGTCTCCCTCTCCCCAGGCCTCCTACTTCCTTGAGACATAACAATATTGGAATTAGGCCAATTAAGTGTTCAAGGGAAAGGAAGAGTACTACATCTCTCACTATTTTCAAGTTCTGGGGTACATGTGCAGGATGTGCAGGTTTGTTACATAGGTAAACGTGTGCCATGGTGGTTTGCTGCACCCATCAACCCATCACCTAGGTATTAAGCCAGGCATCCATTAGCTCTTTTTCTAATGCCATCCCCACCCCCTGCCCTCCCCTGACAGCCCCCAGTAAGTGTTGTTCCCCTCTCTGTGTCCATGTGTTCTCATTGCTCAGCTCCCTCTTAAAAGTGAGAACATTTTGTGTTTGGTTTTCTGTTCCTGTGTTAGTTTGCTGAGGATAACAGCTTCCAGCTTCATCCATGTCCCAGTAAAGGACATGATCTTGTTCCTTTTCATGGCTGCATAGTATTCCATGAATTGATTAAGCTTACTAAGGAAGGCATGTCAAAAGCAGAGATAGGCCAGAAGCTAGGTCTGTTGTATCAAACAGTTAGCCAAGTTGTGAATGCAAAGGAAAAGTTACTGGAGGAAATGAACACTGCTATTCCAGTGAACACATGAATGATAAAAAAGAAAACAGCCTTATTGCTGATATGGAAAACAAGCAGCCAGAGAAGTAAGAAGAAAACAGGATAGATGAAGTGGGAAGAGGACTTTAGAGAAGCAGGGGTTGCCAACAGCATCAAATGTTTCATAGTAGTCTATTCAGATGAGGAAGTGTTTGTAAGATTGCAGAGGTAACACCATGATTTAGCAAAAGCAGTTGTTAGTGGTGTTACTGGAAAGGGTTCCCAATCTAGACGGCAAGAGAGGGTTCTTGGACCTTGCTCATGAAAGAATTCCGCGAATTCACAAAGTGAAAGCAAGTTTATTAGGAAACTAAAGAAATAAAAGAATGGCTACTCTATAAACAGAGCAGCCCTGAAGGCTGCTGGCTGGCCATTTTTATGATTATTTCTTGATTGTATGCTAAACAAGGGGTGGCTTATTCATGAGTTTTCCCGGAAAGGGATGGGCAATTTCTGGAACTGTGGGTTCCTCCCTTTTTAAGACCATTTAGGGTAAGGTCCAAACATTGCCATGGCCTTTGTAAGCTGTCATGGCACTGGTGGGAGTGTTTTAGCATGCTAATGCATTATAATTAGCATATAATGAGCAGTGAGGATAACCAGAGGTCACTTTCATCACCATCTTTGCTTTGGTGGGCTTTGGCTGGCTTCTTTACTGCAACCTGTTTTATTAGCAAGGTCTGATAAAAGTGACCTATATCTTGTGTTGACCTCCTATGTCATTCTGTGACTAAGACTGCCTAACTACCTGGGAATGCAGCCCAGTAGGTCTCAGCCTCATTTTACCCAGCCCCTATTCAAGATGGAGTCACTCTGGTTCAAACGCCTCTGACGGTGGCAGAATAAATAAGATAAAGAAATTGAGTACCAAACTAAGACTTTCAGAACACAGAAGCCAACAGCCAATGTTTAGTTTTTAGATCCTCGCTCCAGTATTGGACCCTACTGTCTACTCCCTCCTTCATGGAAAAGAGATGAAAAGTTCAGAAAGGCAAATGAGGCAAAAAGAGAAGAGGCAAAGAGGAAAACCAGTGCAGAATAGTTTATGAAAAGGGCATAAAGTTAAAGGTTTCATGGATTGAGCATTTTGTATGTGTGTGTGAAATACACACTAGAAGCAGAACTGTGTGCTCAGGGCGGGTGGGAAGAAGAGATGAAAGTTTGAAGAGGGCAGCTGAAGGGCTCTGAAAGGGAACACGACAAGGGTTGTGGATTTTTAGGGTATCGAAACAGCCTTCGCAAAAGTTCTATCAGTGAGAAAATTGTAACTGTAAGCTAAGCTAACCCACCCTCCATCTTGCCTTTTCCTTAACTGTTCCTGGGCTACAGGGCCAGGCTAACTTTGGAAGACATTTAGGCTTCATTTTAAATGATAATAGGCCTTGCCTCAAACTCAACTGCTTTTGTAAAACTAATAGGAGGCCTCCAGGCTGAGGGAAGGAGAGGAGCCTGGGTCCTGCTAAAGTGCAGAAATTATTCAGAGGTTATAAGATATACAACTTCCTTCAATTACTCCTGCAAATAACACCGCTATTGTAGATTGGCCTTTTGAGATGTCTTTCCAGGATTTTTTGCATGTCTGACCTCTACGACTCCACCTGGACCCAATGGCTGCACCTGGACCAACAACCCCACTCCTGTGGCCTCATCCAGAAGCAATTCAGCCTGCAGGAGGACAGCATCAACCCCCTGTGATTTCATCTCTGCCCCAACCAATCAGCAGTAAGCACCTGTTACCTGGCCATTCCCACCCCTTCTCCCAAACTGCCGTTAAAAAACCCCTAACTACAAGCTTTGTACAACATGATTTGAGTACGAACTCTATCTCCCTTGTGATATGCATGGCCTTGTGTCTACTAAACTCTTTCTCCACTATAATGTCATGGTCTTTCTTTATTCAGTGGACAGGAAGAACCCCTTGGGCAGTTACAGTATCAATCTGCACCAAGTTAATTTGCATAGCAGTGTTAAAAAAACCCAAGCATTTTTTCTAGAAGAGGTAGGCTATTAACAAAATGGGTACTGAGCAATTAAGAGAATCCTGCTCAGTACTATGATCTTGGTCTTCACCCAGCTATAAAGAATCTCTGTGACCTTGGCTTTCTCTTGAACTTCATTTCATTATCTGTAAATTGAACCAAAAGCTTCCTTGGCTCCTCGTCAGCTCTAGCAAGCCTGTATCTAGAACTTGCTCAAAATCACACAGACATCTCAAGCTGTCTTCCCTCTCCCCCAGATAATTACTGTAGTTATTAATAGATATATAGTACCCTAATTAATTTGACAACCCTTTGAGGGAGGTACTATTATGATACCACTTTATAGATAAGGAAAGCAAGGCTCATAAAGGTTATGAAAATTGCTCAAGTACACACAACTAGAAAGTGGTAGAGCAAGGTTTTAAACACAAGATAGGATGAGTCCTAAGTATAGGTTTTTAACCATTGGTCTACACTACTTTCCTCTAGAAATGATGAAAGTTGCCAAATAAAATGTTCAGAAGATCCTTTAAGAATTTGAGAATTTCATTCAGTTTGGAAATTGTTTCTCCAACAAATCCCACCCCTCAAGTCTTGGTTTTAAAGCAGATCCAAGCTGAGGTCCCCAAATTTCTTAAAAATTAAGCCAGAAAAATTTAACGAATGGTTTTGTGCTTTCTCTAAGTTGACACAAACCTCCAGGGACCTATCATCATATTTGAACTCCTGTAGTTGGAAATATAATAAAGAACAAACGTCTGCATCTGTTACTAGTTAAAATCTTTCCTGTTGTATCTACTTCCTGGAATGTCGCTGCAATTTCCTCAGTGAGTCAGCTGAGTTGTATAATTTTTAGTATCTTGGTAGATTCTCCTTCTCTGCCTCACTCCAAATCATGCCGGAGTGAGGCATGATCAAGGAAAAATACAGGCATTCAAAAAGACCCTTTGAGATCATTCATGATAAAACCAGTAGCCCTCAAGCAGAAAGCTTTCCAAGTCCTCCAGAACATAGCGTGATATTGGCCAAATAACCATTTGTCCTAACCAAGTAGTATGCAAATGGAGTTATAAGAGCTTGTCTGGTCCCTCTGTCTGGGACCTTAACTGCTCCATCTTTGCCTATAGAGAGTTGTTGTGTCCTTTTCAGTACATCTCAAATGCTATCTTCCATGTGAAGTCTTTGCAGGTACTCTGAAACAATTGAATCTCCTGTTGAGCCCCTGTATCGCTTACTTGTAAACATCCATTATGATGCTTATCGCTATTTGTGTCCGTGTCTTCTTTCTATTTATGAATAGGGTTTCATTTTCAAGAAGCATAAGGCAGGTTGGGACATTATCAGTCTGCAGGCCGGCTGCCAATTTGCCACCTGAGTCTACCTGCCACCTCTGCACATTGAGCTAGGTCAGCACATTCTAGACTCTGGTTCTTAGCCTCAGAGGCCCAGGAAATCAATTTTCTAAGTACTCCAGACCATATAGTTCTTAAGGATGCTTTCTGATGATAGCCAATTCCACCAAGTTTTAAAAGATGAGCAGAATGGCAAGTTATGAACAAATTATACACTGGCAGGCTCAGACACTGGTATGGTCAGAAGTCTGCATGAATCAAGGGTAGAGATGGGAATTACTAGGTAAATTAACAAAATGTATTACTAGCATCAGCATAGGCTTCTCAAATGGATCCACTTCTGCTGTACGGCCTTATCTGTTAGAGGCAGAGAAGACCCTTCTATGGGAAGAGTTAGAAAGTCGGTGTTGTTGAATTTCCTTGTCCGTGCTGGCCATCTTTCTTCTGTCCATGTGTTCTTTCTCCCAACAGAAGATGATACAGTGGATCAGGGCATTGCTTTCTATATTATCACCTGTCTCCTTTGCTAACGTATCATACTGATTCAGTGTCAAATGTTCTCAAAATCTTTGCCCCTATGGTCCTTAATGATCTCTTGGTTTCCTCCCACAGCTGGTGTGAATCCCATCCATTGTATGAGGATTTTATTAGTGTGACTCTCAGAGGACCCATAAGGGAAGGTCTCCACATTGTAGGTTTTCCTAAAAGCCAACAGGGTCTTAGTTCTTTTCGGGTTCATACCACAGTGCCTTGCTCAGAGTAAGCTCTCAAATATTCGAATTGACTTTAATTTGCCAATTCAGCTTTTGTATTTCATTCATGAAGCAACCTTGGCAGAAATTGCATGATATTGCAGAATGTTGGTGCCACTACTGTAGTAAATAATACATTTAACTCATCATTTAGTTTGCTGTCTTTAAACAAAACGACTGCTGATTTTTTTCAAAAGGAGGAAAAAGTTGCTGTGGTCAAACTGGGCAAGTGATACTGTTATTGAATAATTCTAAGAGAGTGTTTTTCAAAGTATGGTTCCCCAGAACGGCAGCATTCGTTTCACCTGGGAACCAGTTAGAAATGCAAATTCCTAAGTCCCTTTTCAGACTTAATAAATCAGGGTCTCTGGGAGCAGGGGGTCAGAAATCTATGCTTTAACAAGCCCTCCGGGTGATGCAGATACACACTCAAGTTGGAGAGCCACTGCCCTAATTTGTTCAGCACCTCACACATGATTTCTATTGCTCTCACCTGCAGATAAGTAGGCACTTTAAAGCCAGCTGAGCCCTATCACATGTGAGATGATAAGCAACCTTTATTAAGGCAGTCCCTATGATATGCCAGTCAGTTGACATGTATTTAGTACAATGCTGCATGCAAGAGTCACATTAAATCAAAACAACATTTGGTTGATCCTGTAAATAAAGACAGCCCTGGTTATCACATACTAGGAAGTATCCTCAGCCAAAACAGCATTTGAATGATTAAGTCATTAAGAGCAAACCTGTCTGCGAGTTATAAATCCTGGTTTTAAAAACATCGGAAAAAAGAAGTGATGGCAAAAGTTATCACCGATGCTTCATAATGAGGTTAAGCATCCCAGGGTTAGAGATGAGAATCCATTTGTGGTGGGGCCTGGGAGGGACAATTAAGGACACATATTCTGGGCATCAGACATTTACTAGCCTTGCTAAATTACAGCTCGTCCCGGTAGTGAGGGGATGGTGGAAGATCTGCAAACCACACCTGTGAGAAATGAGAAGCGTGAATCACTCGGGTTCATATGGGCAATGCAGAAAGAACAAGAACTGAGGATTCTAGTCATGTCCTTGCAATGCTTCTCAGATGCCCTCTGCTTCTTTTTGTTTTTTGAGCTGTTTCTCAGTCTGGAGTGCAAAGGCACGATCTTGGCTCACTGCAACCTCCGCCTCTTGGGTTCAAGCAATTTCCCTGCCTCAGCCTCCCAAGTAGTTGGGATTACAGGCACATGCCACCATACCCGACTAATTTTTGTATATTTAGTAGAGACAGGTTTTCGCCATGTTGGCCAGGCTGGTCTCAAGCTCCTGACCTCAGGTGATCTTCCCGCCTTGGCCTCCCAAAGTGCTGGGATTACAGGTGTGAGCCACCGCTCCCAGTCTCTGCTGCTTCTTTGGATGACATTTTATAGCCTTCTGGGGTGATAAGTAGCAAAAAAAATCTTCTGGGCCAAATGCAGCACAGAAAACATTTTGATGAATGTGCAATTACTGTTTGTCCAGAACGATCCTGTTTCATTTTATTTTTTATTTTAGATTGAAGGGGTATATGTGCAGGTTTGTTACATGGATATAATGCATAATGGTGAGATTTGGGCTTGGTGTGTACCCATCACCCAAATAGTTCACACGTACACAGCAGGTAATTTTTTTTTTTTTTTTTTGAGAAGGAGTCTTGCTCTGTCACCCAGGCTGGAGTGCAGTGACTTGATCTCAGCTCACTGCAACCTCTGCCTCCCAGGTTCAAGCAATTCACCTGCCTCAGCCTCCCGAGCAGCTGGGACTACAGGCACGCACCACCACTCCTGGCAGGTAATTTTTTTAACCCTTATACCCACCCCATACTCCGACTTTTGGAGTCCCTGGTATCTATTATTTTGACCTTTATGTTCATGTGTACCCATTATTAGCTCCCACATAAGAGGAAGAACATGCTGTATTTGATTTTCAGTTTCTGTATTATTCTAATTAGGATAATGACCTCCAGCTGCATCCGGGTTGCTTCAAAGGACATGATTTCATTCATTTTTATGACTGAGTAGCATTCCATGGTGTATATATACCATGTTTTCTGTATCCAAGCAATCATTGACGGACACAGTTTGATTCCATGACTTTGCTATTGTGGATAGTGCTGCAATAAACATATGAGTGCAGGTAATTTTTTTTTTTTTTTTTTTTAATGAGACGGAGTTTTGCTCTTGTTGCCCAGGCTGGAGTGCAATGTCGCGATCTCGGCTCACTGCAACCTCCACCTCCCGGGTTCAAGCAATTCTCCTGACTCAGCCTCCCGAGTAGCTGGGATTACAGGCATGCACCACCCCGCCTGGCTAATTTTGTATTTTTAGTAGACATTACTGTTTATGTTAACATGTTTATTTATACAACTTGTTTCTCCATGTTGGTCAGGCTGGTCTCGAACTCCCGACCTCAGATGATCCACCTGCCTCAGCCTCCCAAAGTGCTGGGAATACAGGCGTGAGCCACCGCGCCTGGCTGGTGAGTTTTTAATGTAATTTTTTTTCCCCTTTAGATAGATGCCCAGTAGTGGGATTGCTGGGTCGAATGGTGGTTCTATTTTTAGTTCTTTGAGAAATCTCCATACTCTTTTCCATTAAGGTTGTACTAATTTCCCTTCCTACCAACAGCATATAAGTGTTCTCCTTTCTCTGCATCCTTGCTAACATCTGTTATTTTTTGACTTTTTAATAATAGCCATCTGATTTATGTAAGACTATTATCTCACTGTGGTTTTAATTTGCAATATCCAGATGATTAGTGAGGTTGAACATTTTTTTATACTTATTTTGGCCACTTGTATGCTTTGAGAAATTGTTCATGTCCTTTACCCACCTGTTAATTTTTTTTTTCTTGTTGTTTCAGTTCCTTGTAGATCCTGGATATTAGTCCTTTATTGGAGGCATAATTTGCAAATATTTTTCCCATTCTGTACGTTGTCTGTTTAATGTGTTGATTATTTATTTTGCTGTGCAGAAGATTTTAGTTTAATTAAGCCCCATATATCTGTTTGGGGTTTTGATTTTGAGGTCTTAGTTATAAATTCTTTACCTATGTCAATGTCCAGAAGAGTTTTTCCTAGGTTTTCTTATAGGACCTTTATACATTAAGGTCTTACATTTAAGTCTTTAATTCACCTTGAGTTAATTTTTGTATATGGTGAGAAATAGGGATCCAATTTCATGTTTCTGCATATGACCAGCCAATTTTCCCAGCCCTGTTTATTGAACAGGGTGTCCTTTTCCCTTGGTGCTTTTTTTTGGCAACTTCGTTGAAGATCAGCTGGTTGTGGGTATGTGGGTTTATTTCTGGGTGCTCTACTCTGTTCCATTGGTTTATGTGTCTTTTTTTATATGAGTATAATGCTGTTTTTGTTTTTTGATAACTTTATTTTTAGCCTTGTAATATAATTTGAAGTCAGATAATGCGATGCCTCCAGCTTTGTTCTTTTTACTTAAAATTGCTTCAGCTATTCAGTGTCCTTTTTAGTTCCATATGAATTTAGGATTGCTTTTTTCTAATCTGCAAATAATTATGTTGGTAATTTGATAGAAATGGTGTTGAATCTATAGATTGCTATGGGCAGTATGGTCATTTTAATGATACTGATCTTCCAGTTCATGAGCATGGGATGTTTTTCCATTTGTTTGTGTTATCTGTGATTTCTTTTTTCGGTGTTTTGTAGTTCTCCTGGTAGAGATCTTCCACCTCCTTGGTTAAATATATTCCTAGGTATGTTTTGTGTGTGTCTGTGTGTGTGTGTGTGTGTGTGTGTGTGTGTGTGTGTGTGTGTGTTTGGCTGTTGTAATGGGATTGAGCTTTTGATTTGGTTCTCAGCTTGAATGTTATTGGTGTATAGAAATGCTACTGATTTTTGTATATAAATTGTTTTTTCTTGTAAATTTGTTTGAGTTCATTGTAGATTCTGGATATTAGCCCTTTGTCAGATGAGTAGGTTGCAAAAATTTTCTCCCATTCTGTATGTTGCCTGTTCACTCTGATAGTAGTTTCTTTTGCTGTGCAGAAGCTCTTTAGTTTAATTAGATCCCATTTGTCAATTTTGGCTTTTGTTGCCATTGCTTTTGGTGTTTTAGACATGAAGTCCTTGCCCATGCCTATGTCCTGAATGGTATTGCCTAGGTTTTCTCCTAGGGTTTTTATGGTTTCAGGTCTAACATTTAAGTCTTTAATCCATCTTGAATTAATTTTTATATAAGGTGTAACGAAAGGATCCAGTTTCAGCTTTCTACATATGGCTAGCCAGTTTTCCCAGCACCATTTATTAAATAGGGAATCCTTTCCCCATTGCTTGTTTTTGTCAGGTTTGTCAAAGATCAGATGGTTGTAGATATGCGGCATTATTTCTGAAGGCTCTGTTCTGTTCCATTGGTCTATATCTCTATTTTGGTACCAGTACCATGCTGTTTTGGTTACTGTAGCCTTGTAGTATAGTTTGAAGTCAGGTAGAGTGATGCCTCCAGCTTTGTTCATTTGGCTTAGGATTGTCTTGGCAATGCAGGCTCTTTTTTGGTTCCATATGAACTTTAAAGTAGTTTTTTCCAATTCTGTGAAGAAAGTCATTGGTAGCTTGATGGGGATGGCATTCAATCTAAAAATTACCTTGGGCAGTATGGCCATTTTCATGATATTGGTTCTTCTTACCCATGAGCATGGAATGTTCTTCCATTTGTTTGTATCCTCTTTTATTTCATTGAGCAGTGGTTTGCAGTTCTCCTTGAAGAGGTCCTTCACGTCCCTTGTAAGTTGGATTCCTAGGTATTTTTTTCTCTTTGAAGCAATTGTGAATGGGAGTTCACTCATGATTTGGCTCTCTGTTTGTCTGTTATTGGTGTATAAGAATGCTTGTGATTTTTGCACATTGATTTTGTATCCTGAGACTTTGCTGAAGTTGCCTATCAGCTTAAGGAGATTTTGGGCTGAGACGATGGGGTTTTCTAGATACAATCATGTCATCTGCAAAGAGGGACAATTTGATTTCCTCTTTTCCTAATTGAATATCCTTTATTTCTTTCTCCTGCCTGATTGCCCTGGCCAGAACTTCCAACACTCTGTTGAATAGGAGTGGTGAGAGAGGCTATCCCTGTCTTGTGCCAGTTTTCAACGGGAATACTTCCAGTTTTCGCCCATTCAGTATGATATTGGCTGTGGGTTTGTCATAGATAGCTCTTATTATTTTGAGATATGTCCCATCAATACCTAATTTATTGAGAGTTTTTAGCATGAAGCGTTGTTGAATTTTGTCAAAAGCATTTTCTGTAGCTATTGAGATAATCATATGGTTTTTGTCATTGGTTCTGTTTATATGCTGGATTATGTTTATTGATTTGCATATGTTGAACCAGCCTTGCATCCCAGGGATGAAGCCCACTTGATCATGGTGGATAAGCTCTTTGATGAGCTGCTGGATTTGGTTTGCCAGCATTTTATTGAAGATTTTTGCATCTATGTTCATCAGGGATATTGGTCTAAAATTCTCTTTTCTTGTTGTGTCTCTGCCAGGCTTTGGTATCAGGATGATGCAGGCCTCATAAAATGAGTTAGGGAGGATTCCCTCTTTTTCTATTAATTGGAATAGTTTCAGAAGGAATGGAACCAGCTACTCCTCATACCTCTGGTAGAATTCGGCTGTGAATCCATCTGGTCCTGGACTTTTTTTGGTTGGTAAGCTATTAATTATTGCCTCAATTTCAGAGCCTGTTATTGGTCTATTCAGAGATTCAACTCCTTCCTGGTTTAGTCTTGGGAGGGTCTATGTGTCGAAGAATTTATCCATTTCTTCTAGATTTTCTAGTTTATTTGCATAGAGTTGTTTATAGTATTCTCTGATGGTAGTTTGTATTTCTGTGGGATCGGTGGTGATATCCCCTTTATCATTTTTTATTGCATCTATTTGATTCTTCTCTCTTTTCTTCTTTATTAGTCTTGCTAGCGGTCTATCAATTTTGTTGATCTTTTCAAAAAACCAGCTCCTGGATTCAGTGATTTTTTGAAGGGATTTTGTGTCTCTATCTCCTTCAGTTCTGCTCTGATCTTAGTTATTTCTAGCCTTCTGCTAGCTTTTGAATGTGTTTGCTCTTGCTTCTCTAGTTCTTTTAATTGTGGTGTTGGAGTGTCAATTTTAGATCTTTCCTGCTTCCTCTTGTGGGCATTTAGTGCTATAAATTTCCCTCTACACACTGCTTTGAATGTGTCCCAGAGATTTTGGTATGTTGTGTCTTTGTTCTTGTTGCTTTCAAAGAACATCTTTATTTCTGCCTTCATTTCATTATGTACCCAGTAGTCATTCAGGAGCAGGTTGTTCGGTTTGCATGTAGTTGAGCGGTTTTGAGTGAGTTTCTTAATACTGAGTTCTAGTTTCTTTGCACAGTGGTCTGAGAGACAGTTTGTTTTAATTTCTGTTCTTTTACACTTGCTGAGGAGTGCTTTACTTCCAACTATGTGGTCAATTTTGGAAGAAGTGTGGTGTGGTGCTGAGAAGAATGTATATTCTGTTGATTTGGGGTGCAGAGTTCTGTAGATGTCTATTAGGTCTGCTTGGTGCAGAGCTGAGTTCAATTCCTGGATATCCTTGTTAACTTTCTGTCTCATTGATCTGTCTAATGTTGACAGTGGGGTGTTAAAGTCTCCCATTGTTATTGTATGGGAGTCTAAGTCTCTTTGTAGGTCTCTAAGGACTTGCTTTATGAATCTGGGTGCTCCTGTATTGGGTGCATATATATTTAGGATAGTTAGCTCTTCTTGTTGAATTGATCCGTTTACCATTATGTAATGGCCTTCTTTGTCTCTTTTGATCTTTGTTGGTTTAAAGTCTGTTTTATCAGAGAATAGGATTGCAACCTCTGCCTTTTTTTGTTTTCCATTTGCTTGGTAGATCTTCCTCCATCCCTTTGTTTTGAGCCTATGTGTGTCTCTGCACGTAAGATGGGTTTCCTGAATACAGCACACTGATGGGTCTTGACTCTTTATCCAATTTGCCAGTCTATGTCTTTTAATTGGAGAATTTAGCCCATTTACATTTAAGGTTAATATTGTTATGTGTGAATTTGATCCTGTCATTTGATATTAGCTGGTTATTTTGCTGGTTAGTTGAGGCAGTTTCTTCGTAGCCTTGATGGTCTTTACAATTTGGCATGTTTTTGCAGTGGCTGGTACTGGTTGTTCCTTTCCATGTTTAGTGCTTCCTTCAGGAGCTCTTTTAGGGTAGGCCTGGTGGTGACAAAATCTCTCAGCATTTGCTTGTCTGTAAAGTATTTTATTTCTCCTTCACTTATGAAGCTTAGTTTGGCTGGATATGAAATTCTGGGTTGAAAATTCTTTTCTTTAAGAATGTTGAATATTGGCCACCACTCTCTTCTGGCTTGTAGAGTTTCTGCCGAGAGATCAGCTGTTAGTCTGATGGGCTTCCCTTTGTGGGTAACCCGACCTTTCTCTCTGGCTGCCCTTAACACTTTTTCCTTCATTTCAACTTTGGTGAATCTGACAATTATGTGTCTTGGAGTTGCTCTTCTGGAGGAGTATCTCTGTGGCATTCTCTGTATTTCCTGAATTTGAATGTTGGCCTGCCTTGCTAGATTGGGGAAGTTCTCCTGGATAATATCCTGCAGAGTGTTTTCCAACTTGGTTCCACTGAATGAAATATTTTTAATTTTAGAACTAGTAAAACATATTATCTATGAAACTGATAAACTTCTTAACAAACAATAGCTTCAATCATGTGAAACATTTACGTTAAAAAGGAACTCTTGGTTTTGAAAAATAGGGGCCCCTATAGTCTAGACTCTGCTGGACACTAACGCTCTTGGGAATGTCTGTAGCATATATTCCTCTCTACAGGATATTGATCGTGTTTTGATTTGACTAGTTGGATGCTTAGAAAGGAGTCCACCAATTCCATGGACTTTAACCATAGCTCCCAAGGATGTCAATGTACTAACAATGAACTGCTTTGTTCAATGACCCAGCCTATTGCATGCCAACTCAGTGATCTTGTAATTAGGTACCATTCAGGCTAGTCTGACTTAGCCTGGAAGAGTAGAAGTAAATAAATGTGTAACAGTCTGAGTCCTTAAAGTTATAGACTTACTTAATGTAAACCTCAGCCGACAACTATTTTCTAAATGGTTCTTCAAACTTCCAGAGACCTTGGTTTGAAGCATGATGGTGAAACATATAACATCTTCCCCTTAAAGACAGTCCTCTGGTAAATCTGGAAACAAAACTTAGAACCAAATGGATAATTAAACCATTGGGAGGTGGTGGAAAACCATCTAGCCACAATCAGTTCAAAGTCTGGATGCTTAAATGATGCAAAGGACTCTGTTATAGATACTATACAGGACAGATTATCAACACTAAGACTTGATAATAACATTTATGCGAACAAAAGGCAGGCATTTGAAGAAAACCATGGTTATAATAAATGACCTCATGGAGATAGCAAATTTCAAGGCTTTCACACTATGAGTACTGCAAGAAGGTAACCATGTTTATAAAAAAATGTCCTCATGGAGACAGCAAAAAATAGTAGTAAAAAATTTCTACTAGTGGTAGTAAAAAAATTTACTATTATGAGTACTACAAGAAGGTAAAATTAGCTGACATCATTTATAATGTCATATATCTGGTCTACTGGTGTACCACTGTGTTAGTCCATTCTCACGCTGCTAATAAAGACATACCTAAGACTGGGTAATTTACAAAGGAAAGAAGTTTAATGAGCTCACAGTTCCACACACCTGGGGAGGCCTCACAATCATGACAGAAGATGAAGGAAAAGCAAAGAGATGTCTTACATGGCAGGGCAAGAATGTGTGTAGGGGAACTATAAACTCCCCTTTATAAACGAGAGTTCCCCTCTATAAAACCATCAGATCTCCTGAGACTTACTATCACAAGAACAGCATGGGAAAGACCTGCCCCCATGATTCAATTACCTCCCACCAGGTCCCTCCCATGACACGTGGGAATTATGGGAGTTACAATTCAAGATGAGATTTAGGTGGGGACACAGCCAAACCATATCAATCATAAACTGAAATTTTTAGATGGGTGAGAAATATTACTAGAAATACATCCATAACACCTACGACTGCACAAAACCACACACATATTTTACAGTGTAGTACTTTCCTTTTCTCTTGTAAATTCTTTGTTAGAAGTTTACCAAGATGGAATGCATAGTTTTATCTGAGACAAGCAGCCATTTAACATGTGCAAAGAGATAAGCACTAGACACCCCAACTAACAACATGAAGGGGAGCATCCTGAGGAGAATTAGAAATGAGGTTGAAAAAGGAATATCATTGGGGCCGCCATCTTGTCTCAAATTACAACTCTTGATTGAACCCCGTGCGTGGTTGAATAATGGACAATTTTTGAGAAACTATACTGACACCTCTGTCTTTAAAAAATGCGGATGGCATGAATACAAGTTGCCTCACTTTAACTAATGTGGAAACAGGGATACGTAGCTCTACTGACGTAACTGTGCAATTGCAATTTAATACAGGCTCCCAAATTTGACAGTGATCAATGTGTTAGGTTATTATATGCTTTGTTAACAGAAAAGAAAAATGTGTTTATCTGTAAATCTTAGGCAGGGAAGAGTAATACATTCTCATTTTGTAACATTTATTTCCTCATAGAATCGGTTAAATACTGTACTCAGTTTTTGTATCAGATTCAGTCAATAAAAACTCATTGATAGTCCATTACTTCTTGACAAATTCTACTGTAAGGACTTTGGCTAAATCGTCCCAAGCTCCTGCCTGGTTTATATTTTTCTCCCCTCCATCTTTTCAACTTCATTGGAAGTGGTACATTATAAACAGATGTATTTATCTTCCAGCTAATCCCAAATGGATGAAATAAAGAGCTTGACACCAATTTTAAGCTTTTTCTCTTTTCCTCTCCTAATCATTTATTGCAGAAGAAAAATAGCCCTACAAAAATGGATTTTTACCACATGCTCAATAAATTCTAGGTGCATTTCTCTGGTTCTCTGTCCCAGTACAAACATTCCTCTATCAAGATTAATATTAAACTCAGCCCAAGGCTGAGCACCAGATTTGAGCAATGACAAATTTCTCACCATTTCCCCACAGATCTTTTACTTTTTCTGCCAAGTTGTGAATTTCAAGCTTGCCCTATAACCACACACGGAGGAAAAACGCTCCTATCAATGACAGTAAATCAAACTCTTTTGACCTCTGATTGACACAGGGATACAATTGGAGTTCTTGATGTGTTATTTGATGTTTTCATTCTTTGAGAAAAATTTTTTGTGCATTCTGCAAAATTTAGATAATTCATGGTGAAAGTCCAGTGTAGTATCTTGAGAAGAGAACAGATAATCGTATAAACATTTTTAGGTCAGTTGTACCAAAATTTTAGATTTTAATCAGTACAATACATTTTTTAGATAATTTAAAAAATAAAATAAAATGCAGATTCAAATTGTGTCAAGTACACTCACGTAAAATCCACCATCAACTATTAATTACATGATATAAATCTCAGAATAAAAGACCGTTTTTTTAAAAAGTGAATGTTAGCTTTAAGTACAACTCATTACATTACCCCTTTTCCTCTTATTTTAGTACAGATTCAACATGGACATATAACATTTTGCACCTCTGTTCTTGGGAGCAGTGGCATCAGTTGATAGAATAGAGCCTTCTGCCCATAGAGGTAAAAAGCAAGCAACCAGCAGACCGCGGCTCTGATCCCAGCATTTTCTTTGTTGAATACATGACAATTCCATGAACTTGCCTTTTAGGCAAGACAAATCACTTTCCCTTCCGAAGCTCACCATTTTGTTTATATTGCATGATCATTGTAGAGATCAAAGAAGACTGTGACATCCTAATTGGGTAAAAGAACATACCTACCAATAGGTATATTTGATGGGACAACTATCAAGTTATTTTTAGTTATTTAGGTCGACTTTGATGAAGTGTCCACTTGACTGGTAGTCAGAAAACTGGAAATGAAAACAGTCTCCATTTAAATTCTTATCATTGCCATCTAAACAGCATAGAATTATTGTGGACATTTTCACTTACATGTTTTAATAAATTAGCCGTGAACTCAAAATACTAAATCACAAAGAAGCCCATTACAAAAAGCAACCTGTTAAATTCCAACTACAAAACTATCTATTTGTATTCACCCTTTGCTTTTGAAAAGATTTTACCTCATTTAAACATTTACTCCTGGAATTCTCAACATGACCCTGATAGAGAAGACAATTTTTTTTGTCTTCTTTCCCTTCAGAAGTTCACCATTTTGTTTATATTGCATGATCTATTTGTATTCACCCTTTTCTTTTGAAAAGATTATTTTACCTCATTTAAACATTTATTCCTGGAATTCTCAACATGACCTTGATAGGGAAGACAATTTTTCATTGACAAAAATTTCTTTGAGGCTTTGTGTATACATACTGTTTGAGCTAGGCAAAGTGTTCGCTCAAGAAAGCAACAGTAAAAGTTAATGACATTTTACTCAAATTAAATAAATTCCAAGAGCAACTGCTGAATGTGAGGGCCTCATTTTTCATATTGTCTATTCTGTTTGGGGAGAACAGTTCCTCTTGTTCTATTTCCTTTTATATGAGAACATGTCTCAACTTCTCTCCCACTCAAGAACTCTGAAGTTAGGATTTGGCTTGCACTACCTTGCATTTCAGCCCTTCCCTAGATTTCTCTGGGGTTCTTTGGGTATGGCATGAAGCCATGTGTGGTCTCCTGTGTAATCAGGTTACTGACGTGGGAGACTTTCCCTAATTGTGTTAGTCTATTGAGATTACAACCCTGCAAGTGCATATCTGGGCATCTAGGAAATAGGTATTAATATTTGATTGCTGAGTTTTTGTTCACGTATTCTTTAATTGATTAGAATTGTGGACTTTCTAAACAACGACCAGACATTGTACATGCTAGTTTATGTAGTGATGCAGAGGTGCCTCCCCTAACTCCAGACACCTGAGAGGCAGTGAACATTTACTAAGTAGTAGAGAGATCATGTAAGACAGAAAAGGATGAGGGGTTCGAGCGTATGCCCATTCCGTTTCTGAATGCATTGCCTAACCAAAGTCCATTTGATTACTCTGATACTCACACCCTAGTTTTCAATCATAGTTAATTGCAATTGTCCCAACATACACATACTCCCTCTTTTTCTCCATTGTACTTAACATCTTCACATACACTATATATTTATTTTTGTTGAAAGTCTAACTATTAGTGCTGAGAGACAGGACTAGCTGGATTTCCGAGGCCGACTAAGAATTCCTAAGCCTAGCCGGGGAAGGTGACTGCACCCACTTTTAAACACGGGGCTTGTAACTCAGCTCACATCTGACCAATCAGGTAGTAAAGAGGGCTCACTAAAATACCAATTAGGCTAAAAGCAGGAGGTGAAGAAATAGTCAAATCATCTATCATCTGAGAGCACAGGGGGAGGGACAATGATTGGGATATAAACCCCAGGCATTCGAGCTGGGAGTGGGCAACCCCCTTTGGGTCCCCTCCTGTTGTATGGGAGCTCTGTTTTCACTGTATTAAATCTTGCAACTACACACTCTTCTGGTCCATGTTTGTTCCGGCTCGAACTGAGCTTTCGCTCGCTGTCCATCACTGCTGATTGCCATGGTCGCAGACCCGCCTCTGACTTCCACCCCTCCAGATCTGACATGGTGTCTGCTGTGCTTCTGATCCAGCGAGGCACCCATTGCCACTCCCGATAGGGCTACAGGCTTGCCATTGTTCCTGCGTGGCTAAGTGCCCGGGTTTGTCCTAATCAAGCTGAACACTAGTTGCTGGGTTCCATGGTTCTCTTCTTCTGTCACCCATGGCTTCTAATAGAGCTATATAATACTCACCGCATGGCCCAAGGTTCCATTCCTTGGAATCCGTGAGGCCAAGAACCCCAGGTCAGAACAAAAGGCTTGCTGCCATCTTGGGAGCAGCCGACACCATCTTGGGAGCTCTAAGAAGAAAGAGCCACCAGTAACAGTGCTTAATAAAGAGAACCTTGGAGCTTTTTTCAGCCTGAGATGCCAGGAAAAATAATTGAGACAATAAGGGTGCTATGAACTGAGAAAATATTATGTATATCCTAATATTTTCATAACATTAAGGATGATGTATTTCTTGATTTTTGGAAGAATTCAATCCTAAAACATCTGACCCAACAGTAAATTTGAGGGATAGACTTTTATTTACTGATTTATTATTTTAATGGTTAAAGGTCAATTCTGGTTTCTGTTTCTTCTAGAGTCATGTTTTTGGTAAGTTGTAATTAGAAAATTGGATAAATATAGCCAGAAATAATTTCTAGAAATGTATTCATTTGTCTCAGTTTTAAAGTAAATGGTATCAATGTATTCATACTTTTCTCTTCTTATACCTGCATTATATCTCAAATTGTATCCCCTTTTTAGTTCATAGGTTTATTTATGCCTTCTCTTTCTCAATTTCATCAGAATTTTAACTTTATTAATCAATGCAAATTAAGCATCTTTAATTTTTTTTTTTTTTTTTTTTTTGAGATGGAGTCTTGCTCTGTCGCCCAGGCTGGAGTGCAGTGGCGCAGTCTCGGCTCACTGCAACCTCTGCCTCCCAGGTTCAGGTGATTCTACTGCCTCAGCCTCCCAAGTAGCTGGGATTACAGGTATGCGGCACCAGGCCTAGCTAATTTTTGGTATTTTTAGTAAAGATGGGGTTTCCCCATGTTGGCCAGGATGGTCTTGAACTCCTGACCTCATGATCCGCCTGCCTTGGCCTCCCAAAGTGCTGGGATTACAGGCATGAGCCACCATGCCCAGCCGCACCTTTGATTTTTGTCTGATTTTTTTTTTAAACTTTGTGTTCTAGTTTATTAGTTTGTTCTATTTTAATTTTTTTTTCTTTTTTTTAGAGACAGGTCTTGCTCTGCTGCCCAGGATGGAGTGCAGCGGTGTGATCACAGTTCACTGTAACCTTAGATTCCTGGGCTCAAAACATCTTCCTGCCTTAGCCTCCTAAGTAGCTAGGACTACAGACACGTGTCACCACAACCAGCTGATTTTTACATTTTCCAGAGACTGGGTCCTTGCTGTGTTGCCCAGGCTGGTCTCCAACTCCTGACTTCAAGTGATTCTCCCACTTCAGCCTTCCAAATTGCTAGGATTATAGGCATGAGCCACCCGACCTCTGCTCATTTTTTTCTTCCTACTGCCTTCTTCGGGTACAGTAGTTTTTCCAAAAAATTTCTTGAGATGGACACTAGTCCATGTATTCTTTCTTTCCCAATGCAAACATTTAAGACTCTAGCTTTAAATGTATCCCACAACTTTGAAAGGAAGCATTTCTATTATTGTCCATTTCTGAACAATTGCTTGATTTCTGTGATGAATTCATCTTTGACCCGTGAGTTATTTAGAAGTATGTTTCATGTGAATAGTTTTATTATTATTATTATTATTTTCTAATTTATTGTTATTATAGATCAGGGTCTACATTATATTAATACTGTAGGATCTGCTAAAATTTGGTTTCTGGCCTAATGTGTGTGCTTGAGAGAAATGCTGCCTCTTCGTATCCTGTGTCACTTTTTTCTAGTGGTTTGTGCATCTCCTTCTCATCAATTTCAAGATCTTTTGTACAGTTTAGAAATTAACACTTTCTCTGTTGTCAGGTTGCAAACATATTTTTCCAAATCTGCTATTTTCTGTTGATTTTTTGAAATCATCTTTTACTGTATGAAAGTTTATGTTTAATATATAGAGAATGAAATTTGCCTAGTGTTTTTTTTTTAATGCTTATAGGATTCCATACTGCTCAAGCCACCTCTACCACCTTAAATTACACAGAGACTTCTATATATTCTTGTAGAATTTTTTGACATTTTTTCAAGGTAAGATTCAGGTTTGGGAAATAAATTTTATGTCATTTCACATATTAAAAGACTTCTCAAGAAAAAAATGCAAACAAATGCAAAATTGGGTACAAAAGTGAACATTAGCTTAGAATGTCAAAAAGAACCACAACAGAATACAAATTTGAATATGTTGACAAATACCTCCAACATCCAGTAAATCTAGAAAGATGGTATACCTTTACTAAATAACTGCATGACCCTCGCCCCCAGTGCTTTTATCTTCCTACGGTTTTTAGCTTTACATTTTTTATCTCTTCATATAATTGCAATTTTAAAATATTTTCCACAGAGAGAATAAAGACATAAGTTAGTCTTTCCCCTAGCAGAGTTTACCCAAATTTGTTTCATTATTGATAGTCAGGATGAATAAACCACAGGCGTTTGGGCACGAACACAATCACTGTTTTAGGCCCATGGCACAATCGTGTCTTTCAAGCAGGAAATCTGAAAAATTACTTTACACTCAATTCCCAGAAACAAAGAAAAAATATATATGATGCATTTATAATTGTATACATTGTATTCTCGAGTTTATTCTTGAGAGGGTTATTTTGACTAAATATCAATGGGAATTCCATCAATTCTGCCATCAGTTGTGTACATTTCACTATTTGAAGACATTTCCACAAACTGACTTCGGGTTCGATATATGCCAAACCTTGTTTCTCTTCTACTATCCTTGTGCTTCCGGGGCCAGTTGCAGTAGGATGTGATCAGAGTATGGTACAAGAAAGGTCCTGTATCTTCATGAGAGAATGCTGAGTTGGGTCAACAACGTAAGCAGTACTAACATTCTGAAGGTCATTCCTACCCTAGGGTGGTTACCAGTAATTAAACACAACCAGCAATTAAACACAAAACCACTACAAAGCACATACACCTCAATAAGCCCAAACTAAATGGATCCCTTTTTCAACCTTTCTACTGCCAGAGCCCATAAGCCCCGATGGTGTTTCCAGTGCATTCTGTGAAGAGAGACATGGAAGGAAAAAGATGAGTTCTACCTTTCCGGTAGGTTTGCAGGGGACATTGCTGGTTTTAGGACTGAATGTCCCACATCCTGGGAATTCTCTCAGTCCTAAACACACCAGGCCAAGGCTCATCATTCTAGGAGAAACAGACACTCGTCTTAGCCATTGGTGGTTAAGCTTGGCAACTTTTTATAAATGTATAACCTGTGGACGCACTGCTGGAGCTCTTCCTAGGGCATTAGTAGTGACCCATGCAAGCAGGGGGCTTAATTTTAAGTGAGGGCCTGCAGCTGAAGTTCCAGTAGCCTCCTACTAAGTCTGCTGGATTTTTAATTTGTCTTTATCTTCCAATCTTTAATTTAGCTGCAATTTATTTTCAATTCGGATTCTTTATATTCTTCCTAGTCTTCTTCCGCTGGCTGTTGTGCTCCTTGGATGGCTACGTTTCTGTTCTAGCATTTTGTGACTCAGGTAACTACCTTTGGAATCACCATGTGATGAAGATTCTGTCAGAGATGGGAGATGATGCAGTCACCCCCAGTGGGGTTAGGGAAGTAGAAGAAAAGTTGCCCACCTCCCACTGAGGCACCTGGGGAAGCCTCTTTGCTACTGAGAACCCCAGCCTCAGGGAACCCGCTCTCCACTCAGCAGCTTCTTAGTGTCTTGGTGTCGGGAAACACAGAATTCACTTCCCATGCCCATGTTGCCCAGGGGGCCCCAGAATTCAGAGGTCCATGTTCTCCCGAGGATCTGCCACTTCGTCTTCTTTGTTGCAGAGATCTCTGAGGCGCATTTCCAAGAACCCCCATGGTCCAAGAAAGAGGAAATCCCAGAGCAATTTGGCTTTGGTTTTTCTGCAATAAATCAAACAAAACATAACAGGCCTCACCTACCCCTGACTGCCTTTTGCCCTGGGTGTACATATGCATGTTTGTGTGTGTGTGTGTGTGTAGTAAATACATTTTCTGGCTGTTTCTATTCTTTTATTATCATAACACAAAGCTAACAGAGCCACACAAGACCCTGGAGACCTGTTAGATTAAAAACTCATGGAGTGCTTTAACCATTTTTATAATTGTTATAAAGGTGAAGAAAACATTCAGAGAGATAAACACGTGGATATATATATGTACGTATGTATGTATATATATACATGGATATATACACACATATTATATATAAGCCCTGTGATTTCTCATTTATAAATGAGGCCCATTATTTCTCATTTATAAATGATCCCAATGGTTTTTATCTCATCAGGCTGTTTTGAAGCATAAATAAATAAGCAGATGTTCACATATCCAATACATACGTAGTACAGACATAATACTACATGCAACAAGATCTGTCGGAGTAGATGAATATGAATTCAGGTATAGTTTCTGCTTGGGGTGAAGGAACATTGGGAGGCTATACGGTTTCATGGGAAAAACCACAGGCAATGATGTCACATCAACCTGGATTAAAACCATTACTTTATCACATACTAGTAAGATCCTTAATCTATCTGGACCCCCTATGTATAAAATGAACTTAATACCTACTTAGGAGAGTTGTCATGTAAAATGTTTGAATGCCCAGCAATTGAAGCAGATTGGCATAGAGGGGCAGGACCTGGGCAGAACAAGCATTTGAAGACCTCCTTCTGTGCCCCTTCAGCTCCTTGTCTCACCATAAACCTCAGAAATGCAATGATGCTACCAAGAAAGCGTGCAGCAGCCACCACGAAAAGCTTTGATTTCTTCCTTTTTCTATTGCTGCTTCTCTCTCCTTGGGACTCATGCTAAGAACCTGAACTGTATGATTTCATATCACTGAAGAAAAAAAAGGAATATTAGGGAGTTCAAGGGGCAGCCACTTGGCAAACATGAAAGCTTGCTTCGGAACATCTTTATAAGCCCCATTTTCATCCAGGTGCTCCTGAGAGCTGCCCCCTGCAGAGATAACAGAGGCTTCAAGTCCACGCTGCTTATATCCCTTGGCAGCAATTAGAGAAACTGCCCTTCAAAATGGGCTTTATTTTATCCTGTGATTGCCAGGGAGAGCTACAAACAGCATCCAGCAGGCAGTGATAGCATTACCTGTTATCATTGTCATTTTCTATTTCATTTATGTTCAACCTCCTTAAATACTGGAAAAGCAGTTTTACTTAAAAGGCTGGGTCCTGCACTTCCAGGTTTATCAGAATAAAGCAGAAACCAAGCTGGAGAGTTTTAAGGGCACAGGAAAAAAAATAAACACCGTTTGGAGACAGGAGGCTTTGAATTATAGTGGGCAGAGATAGCTGGGTTCTGCTTAAGACTTTAAGCATCCAAATAGGTGCATCTAAAGTAAATGCCCCCACGGACTCCATCTGAACCCTCATGCCTTTTGTGATCAACATAAAGCAAGCCTCTCAGCGGTAGCTCTCATAAATTCCAAGGATTAATCCACACAGATTGCATTTGGGATTCAACAGCAGGTTCGGATAAAGAGCGGGTAGTTTTGTCTGAATGCTTTTCGCCCAGTTAGTAGCAGGAGCAGCTATCTGTTTTTTGAGACTTTAATTTGGAAATAATAATAACTATCCTTTATTGGGTACTTTAATGTGCTAGGTGAGGCCTGTTCAAGGACTTCAGGTGGAATTTCATTTAACTCGTACAAAATCTTCTAAGTAGCATTAAAGACGAAGAAATCAAGACTCAGAGAGATAATTAACTTGCTGAAAATCAAATTGCTGGTAAGTAACGGAGAGCCAAAACTTAGATAAGAAGGGATATCAGAGTCAAGGTGACAGCAAATGTATCTTACTCAAAAACATCATTCCTTTTCCATCGGGCCACACCTCTGACATATGCAAAATAAATATTGCCAAATCTAAGATGTCATTAGTTGTAAGATGCTCTGTCATGTATCATAAAGAAAAGACAAAAAAACTTGTCAATTAAACTGATTCCAAGACACATTCTAATTTCAGATGTAAAATGTGAAGAAAAAGGTATTTTTAAAGAGCTGTGAAAAATGGTAATTAAAAAACTAGGCTTAAATGTAAACAACAAAAATGGTAATTAGAAAACTAGGCTTACATGTAAACAACAAAAATGGTAATTAAAAAAACTAGGCTTAAACGTAAACAGTAAAGAAGCAATACGCAGGCCTAGCAGAGGGCAGATTGATGATACACAAGGCACATTCTGGTTACCTCTTGCTTTCTCCGAAGTTGAGAATGAAATCCAGATTCGATCATTGCTGTTTCTGTATTCTACCTGCAGGTGGCAGTGCAGGCTACTGTATGTGGCCTTTGGCCTCACTGGGAAAGGGTTTCAGAGGATCAGGGGCAGTTGGAGAAATTTTTTTCACTTCTTTTATTTTTATTTGCTGTTTCTGAACTGATTTGAATCACAGTGTCATTTCTGTCGCGCTGTCCTTCTCCTTGTCCTCTCTGATGTCTTTTCTCCCCATTAACTCTTTTTCTCCCAAGATTCCCAAAGTCTGAAATAGCTCTACTTGCAGTGAAAAGAAATGCGTCCGCTTTTTCCTTGCACTTCTAATCAGACGTTGACGGATTAGCTAAATGGGGGGAAGCTGGTGTCCTGATTATTCTATGTGCCCATTTATCTGGAGAATGTTTCTCAGATCTTCCTACGTCTTGATGTACTTGATGATGAAATCTATTTCTATCACTTTCCTCCTAAAACCCTCAAATACCCCGTCAAATCCCATAGGAGAAGTCTAAGCATGAAAATCTATTTTAGCCTGTTTCTCCTACCCTGTTCTGCACCACCACACCAGGCTGCAGCTCGTGAACACATACTGTGTCCATTCCCAACTCCGGGCCTTCACTTATGGCTGCCTTCTCTCTGAAATGTCCTCCCCCTATTCTCTGCTCATAAAACATCATGCTCACTCATCCCTCAAAACTCAGTTCAAGTTCCTTAGAGAAACCTTCTCTCACTTGAACTTCACAGCCCTCCACATACATCCCAACCATCTTAGCCTTCTGTGCACAAGCTCTTCGGCAGGCTGTCACTTTAGCAGCTATCAATGTGGCAATCTTCCTCTTTCGTTCTTATTTATATCTGTTTTCCCATTACCTAACACAGGGCTGGAATGATGGTAGGTACTCAATTCATATTTATTAAATTCATAATCGAACGCCTCTTTTCTAAAATACACTAATTCTGATATATCCTAGGTAAGTTATCATTAACTTGTACACATTTGGGTCACCTGGAAAGCTCTTGAAACTCCTCATCAACAGACCCCACCCCAGACCAATGAAATCAGAACTTCTGTGGATGTGGCCCAGGCATGAGCATCTTTGAAAGTTCTCCAGATTTCAAGACGCAACCAAGGCTGAGAATTACTGCCATTGCAGTGATTCACAAAATGTGGTCCCAAGGCCAGCCGTATCAACCTTTTATTGTAAAGGCAAATTTTTAGGAGTCACCCAAAGCCATAAAGACAGAAATGGCTGGGGAGTTTGAGAGCGGTGGCTGGGGGTGGGGGTAGCAATCTGTATTTTAAAAGACCGTTTAGTCAATGCATATTACAGTGTAAGAACCACTGCCTCGGCCTGGCATGGCTCACGCCTGTAATCCCGTTGTGTTCGGAGTTGGTTCTGTCACGCCTGTCATCCCAGTGTGTCCAGATTTGGTTCCTTCCAGTAGGTTCGTGGTCTCGCTGACTTCAACAATGAAGCCACGAACCTTCGTGGTAAGTCTTACAGCTCTTCAACGTGGCAGGGACCCAAAGAGTAAGCAGCAGTAAGATTTATTATGGCAATATGAAACATATCTTCTTTGTTCATATGGAACAAAGCTTCCCGCCAGCAAGGAAGCGGACCCTACTGCGTTGCCGCTGCTGGCTGGGGTGTCCAGCTTTTATTCCCTTATTTGTCTCAGCCCGTGTCCTGCTGATTGGTCCATTTTACAGAGTGCTGATTGGTCCATTTTACAAAGTGCCGATTGGTCCATTTTACAAACCTCCAGCTAGCTACAGAGTGCTGATTGATGCATTTTTACAGAGCACTGATTGGTGCATTTTGCAAACCTCTAGCTAGCTATAGAGTGCCGATTGGTGCATTTTTACAGAGCACTGATTGGTGAATTTATAAACCTCTTGTAAGACAGAAAAGTTCTCCAAGTCCCCACTTGACCCAGGAGGTCCAGGTGTCTTCACCTCTCAATAGGACTTTGGGAGGTTGAGGTGGGCGCATCCCCTGAGGTCAGGAGTTCGAGACCAGTCTGGCCAACATAGTGAAACCCTGTCTCTACTAAAAATACAGAAGTTAGCTGGTGTGGTGGGACATGCTGGTAATCCCAACTATTCGGGAGGCTGAGGCAGGAGAATCGCTTGAACCCGGGAGGTGGAGGTTGCAGTGAGCCAAGATAGTTCCACTGCACTCCAGCCTGGGCAACAGAGCAATGCTCCATCCCCCACACACACACAAATAATAAAATAAAATAAAAAAAACACCACTGCCTCAGAGATTCACTTTAAATAATGCTGCGATGTTTTGTGCGAATGAATCCTTCCTCCATCTTGTTCTGATTTTATTCTGGGCCCTATTTCTTCTACATACTTACAAACAAAAAGCAGGCTCGTATTAGATTTTTTTTTTAAATCCAGTTTGGTCTTGTGATCTACATCAATGCATCTTGTGACCAATATCAATGCAATAGCCCAGAAAGATATTTTACATGTTTATTTCATCCCTTAAAACAACCGGAAATATCATTATCATGGCTAATTTTCAAATTATGAACTAAAAATTGACAAAAATGAACATACATTGGACTTTCACCATGTGCCGCACACATATTAATACACTTAACATGTATTATGTTAAGTGCTTAATTATCTCACAACTCTAAAAAGTGAGTACATTAGCACATCCATTCTACAGGTGAGAAGAGGAAGGCTGGAAAAAGACATGATGAATCCAGGGGGAAGAGCAGGGATTTGAATTCAGATCTGTCCTGACATCAAGTTCTTCTTTAGGGCTTCATGATTTTCCAGTTTGTACTTTGCACATAGTCATGCAGCTGTAGAGTGAAGAAAATCTGTTGCTCTTGAAAGTTCCTGGCTAGTTCCTGAAGAAATGTTGTTACTTTGAGCACATTGATATGGTTTGGCTGTGTTCCCACCCAAATCTCATCTTGAATTTTAGCTCCCATAATTCCTACTTGTTGTGGGAGGGACCTAGTGGGAGGTGATTGAATCGTGGGGGGTGGGTCTTTCCTGTGCTGTTCTCGTGATAGTGAATAAGTCTCACGAGATCTGAGGGTTTTATAAAGGGGAGTTCCCATGCATATGCTCTCTGTTTTTGCTTGCCACCATGTAAGATGTGACTTTGCTCCTCCTCTACCTTCTGCCATGATTGTGAGGCCTCCCCAGCCACGTGGCACTGAGTCCATTAAACCTCTTTCCTTTATAAATTACCCAGTCTCAGGTATGTCTTTTTATTAGCAGTGTGAGAACAGGCTAATACACACATTAAATAATTATGCTGTTTCCTGCTCATTTGGAGTGGTATACACGTAAGGGCTTTCTCTCTTTTTTTTCCCCCAAGGCTTTAAAAAGGGGTACAAGTTCAACACTCACGGGATTGGAGAGGAAGTTTTATTCTAAGATGGTAAAACACTTAAACTCACACCCTTGGTTCTAAACCTATGGTCTGGATTCTTAGAGTCATTATTCACATTGTTATTCTGAGTCTATGAATATTACTAAAGTTTTACCAGGCCCTGTGCTAGGCTTTGGGAGGCAGAGCAGTGAAAAGATATAGGTAAGGCCTCTGCTTTCCTCTTAATCAAGCCAGGGTCCCTGCTTGCTCGCCGTCAAGAAGAACCATATCTACAATACATAAATCAGCGCAGTAGCTAAGTTTAGATGTTATGATTGCATTACCGAAGGCAATAAGACAGGAGGTGGCCAGCGCAGGCCTCCGTGAACTACACTGTATCATGTGTGTGTGTGTGTGTGTGTGTATGTGTGTGTACACATTTCCTCTTAAGGGTACTAACAGAAAGATCTTTTTACCTGCGTACCTCTGTTAATAACTAGTTTTAAACTATGTTGAAGAATGAGTATGGATTCTACAACCAGATTAAATAGATGTGGCCTATCCGACAAAGCAAACCTGAGATTCTATTTTCAAAACAGTACACCTCAATCATAAAACCTCTCTCTAATGCCAGCACCACCTGTAGCTCGCTGAGCCCCAGCTGAAGGAGAAGGGGATAAGTAAGGAGGTTTTTAAGACAGTGGCTGGTACAAAGCCGACTGCCCACAGATCAACCAGTGGCAAAGCCCCCAGGAAGCAACCGGCTGTGGAAGCTGCTTGCGGTCGTGCGCCCTCTCCCGGAAGGGTGAAGAAAACTCGTAATTACAGGCCTGGTTACTGTGACACTCCATGATATCAGACCTTATCAGAAGTCCTCCAAACTTCTGATTTGCAAAGTTTCCTTCCAGCATCTGATGCACGTAATTGCTCAGGACTGGAAAACATCCGCGCTTTTAGAGCGCAGCTATTGGTGCTTTGCAGGAGGCAAGTGAGTGAGGGCTGTCTGGTTGGCCTTTTTGAAGACACCAACTTGTGTAATATCCACGCCAAATGTATAACAATTATGCCTAAAGACAGCCAGCTAGCACGTCTCATAGGTAGAGAAGAAGGTCCTTAAGAATCCTCTGTGATGGGAACATTTCATTCTGAGAAAAAATTCTCTTCTTCTTGTTATTGGTGGTTCTGAATGTTAGATATTTTTTCTCCATGGGGTCAAAAGGTAATTAAGTGTATGATTGCCAGTGAAAAAATAGAGGACAGAAACCAGATATTGACACTTTTTTCTGTTTTCATTTGTATGTGAACTGTTAGTATAAATGCCCTGCATTTATGTCCCTACCTAAAGCATTAATGCAAGTCAAATGTTTCAGTGAACAAGTTTCAGTGGTTAAACTTTATAACAACTAAGAAACCTGTGAATTTTTTCCTGAACAATGCTAGCATTTGGATTTTTTAAAACAATAAGTAAATATTTTATTGACAGCAACTAAATGGTGTTTGTAGCATTTTTATCAAACAACAGATACCATCCATTCACTAGACTTTTCTCAATGAATTATCCTACCTGCAGTACGTGTTTTTCAATGTTGTCTTTCTTCCGTGTTGTTTCTGTAAGTTTGCCATTAAAATACATCAAGCTATTTTTAAAAAACTCTCCATGGGTCATGGTCAGCAAGCATGTCTTCAGCAATCACATCAGTCTAAGGATAATTAGTTCAATGCTTAAATCAATGAAATCTTATTTTAAAATAGAGTTACAAATAATCACTTTTAGTAACTCAGAAGGAATCACTGGGATGAGGCTATGAAAGGCAGAATGTGTTGGTGAACAAAGTCATTGAGTCCTAACAGTCACAACTGAGACTATGCTTTCGAAAGCATCCCCTATCCTAATTACCCAATTTTTTTCTTTTTGTTTTTTAGACAGAGTCTTGCTCTGTCACCCAGGCTGGAGTGGTGCGACCTGGGCTCACTGCAACCTCCGCCTCCCGAGTTCAAGCAATTCTCCTGCCTCAGCCTCCTGGGTAGCTGGGACTACAAGTGTGCACCACCACGTCTGGCTAATTTTTGTATTTGTAGTAGAGACAAGATTTCACCATATTGGCCAGACTAGCCTCAAACTCCTGACCTCAACAGATCCACCCACCTTGGCCTCTCAAAGTTCTGGGATTACAGGCATGAGCCACTGCACCCAGCCCTATATGTATTTTTTTATAGTCCTTTTCCCCTAGAATTGTTCACAACCCTTATTCTATTCCTTTCCTTATCTTTCTGTCTCTCATCCTCCCCATCAGGAGGGCCAATTACAAAATATTCAGGGAAGGAAAGGCTCTTAGGGACATATTTCTAGGAAGATGAATCTCTATAAACTTTCTTTCAATCACCAACTCCAGTTATCTAATTTTAACTCAATTGTCAAGTCATTGGTAGATTCAAAAATAGTAAACGAGAAAGCAAAGAATAAATCAGAACCTGAGGACATAGGGCAGAAAGTTCATGGAAGAAGCTACAAGTTTGGTCCACAAAAACAATTTTAGAAAAAATGAATCCAGTAATGTTGCAGGATACAAAACTAACACTCAAAACTCAGTGTGTTTCTCTACACTAACAATAGAAAACCCCAAAAGGAAATTAAATCAACAATCCCTTTTACAATACCATCAAAAAGGATAATGTAGAATAATGAAGGTGCTCACCACTATGACCACTATGAACTTCCCTCTCAGGTCCACTTTTGCTGCATCCCCTAAGTTGTGTTTCCATTTTCAATTGTCTCAAGATATTTTTTAATTTTCCTTTTGATTTCTTCTTTGACCCATTGGTTGCTCAGAAGTATGTTGTTTAATTTCTACCTGTTTGTGTGTTTTCCCATTTTCTTCCTGTGATTGGTTTATAGTTTTATACCGCTGTGATTGGAAAAGATACTTGGTATGATTTCAACCTTCTTGAATTTGTTAAAACTTATTTTGTGTCCTAACATATGGTCTATTCTGGAGAATGTTCCATGTGTACTTGAAAAGAATAGTACCCTGCTGCTGAAGGATGGAGTGTTCTATTGTAAAGCATGGCCACTATAGTTAATAATAATGTATTATTAAGTTGGTGCAAAAGTCATTTTGTTTTTTGCCAATGCACCACTGCACTACAGCCTGGCAACAGAACAAGACTCCATCAAAAAAAAAAAAAAAAGTATTTGCAAAAACCACAATTACTTTTGCATCAACCTAATAAATACTTGAATTGCTAAGAGTTTAAATCTTACCTGTTCTTCCCACAAAAATATATATGCCTGTGAGGTGATAGTTAATTAGTTTGATTTAATCATTTAATAATGTATAAATATACCATAACATCACAGTGCACACCACAAATACACAAATTTTTCTTTGTCAATTATAACTTAATAAACCAGGGAACATTTTTTAAGAGCTGAAAGTATTATAAATATGTAAAAAAAGAAGAATGAAATACTTAGGAATAAGGTTTTATTGTGGTTTTGTTTTTGTTTTTCATTTTTAAAATTTATTTCATTTTATTTTTTAGTGATACATAACAGATGTACATATTTTGGGGGCACCTGTGATAATTTGATACATTCATATAATCCTGGGGTAATTGGGATATCCATCACCATAAATATTTATCTTTTCCTTATGCTAGAATTATTGGTATTAAGGAATAAACATAAGGAGGCAAAAATCTTGTACACTGAAAATTATAAAACATTATTGAAAAAATCAAAGAAGATAAAAATAAATGGAAAGACATCCTATGCTCATGATTGAAAAACTTAATTCTATAACAATGTTCATAGTACCCCAAAAATCTATAGATTCATTGCAATCCCTATCAAAATCTCAATGGCAATTTTTGTAGAAATAGACAAAACCCATCCTGAAACTGATAGGGAATCTCAGAAGACTCTGAATAGTCAAAACAATCTTTAAAAAGAAGACCAAAGTTGGGAGTTTTCATACTTCCTGAACTCAAAACATAATACAAATCTACAGTAATCAAAACAGCATGGTAATAGCATAAAGAGAGACATATAGACGAATAAAACAGAATAGGCAGCCCAGAAATAAACTCTTGCTTACATGGTAAAATCATTGTCAACAAGGGCATCACTGTCACACAATAGGGAAAGGAGAGCTTCCTGAATAAATGGTACTGGGAAAACTAGATATCCACATTCAAAAGAATGAAGTTGGATTCTTACCTTAAACAATATACTAAAGCTAACTCAAAGTGAATCAAAGGCCTAAATGTAAGACTTAAAACTTTAAAACTCCACAAAGAAAACATAGGGGAAAGGCTTCATGACATTGGAATTGGCATTTATTTCTTGAATATGACACCAAAAGTACAGGAAACAAAAACAAAACAGACAAATGAGACTATATAATAGTTACAAACTATTTGGCATCGAAAAAGTCAACAGTGAAAAGGCAACCTATGGAATGGGAGAAAATATCTGCAAATCATCTATCTGATAAGCTCGTATCCAGAATATAGGTAGACCTCTTACAACTCAACAATTGAAAACGAATAACCCATTTCAAAAATGGGCAAAGAACTCAGCTAGACACTTCTCCAATTGGCCAACAAACACATGAAAAGATGTTTAATATCACTAAACGACACAGAAATGCAAATCAAAACCACAATGAGATACCATCTCACACCCATTAGGATGACTATGATTTAAAAAACAAAAACAAAAACAGAAAACAAGTACTGGCAAGAATGTAAAGAAATTGGAGACCTTGGACTCTCCTTAGTGGGAGTGTAAAATGGTGCACCTACTACAGAAAACAGTATGAAGTTTCCTCAAAAACATAAGAATAGAATTACCATATGATCCAGTAACGCCATTTCTGAATATATGTCTGAAAAATTAAGAGCAGGAACTTCAAGAGATCTTTGCACACCTACATTCATAGCAGCACCATTCACGACAGTCAACATTTGGAAGCAACCAAAACGTTCATGGATGGATAAATAAAGAAAATGTATTCTTTACATACAATGGAATATAATTCAGCCTTAAAAAGGAAGAGAAACTTGTCACATGCTACAACGTGGTTGACCCTTGAGGACATTATGCTAAGTGAAATAAACCAGTCACAAAAAGACAAACAATGTGTGATTCTACTTATATGAGGTATATGAATAGCCAAACTCATAGAAAGTAAAATTGTGGTTGCTAGGGGGCAGAAAGCAGGGAGGTTTTGTTCAATGAGTCTAAAGTTTCAGGGCACAATTAAAATTTCTGGACATCTGTTGCATGGCTATGTGAATACAGTTAACACTACCAAACCGTACAATTTAAAATTGTTAAGATGATAAATTATGTTTGATAGAGTGCTTTAAGAGAGAGAAGAGCAGTTGTTCTTGGGATATAGCTACAGTTAGTCAAAGTCATTGCATTTGGTGCCTTAGGTGTTACAGTTTAGTGAAAAAGGAAGTTTGTGAATAAGGAAGAAGGGACCCAGAGAGCGATGTAAACAGGAAAGAGGAATAAGATGGAGGCGTGGCCAGGCGCGGTGGCTCACACCTGTAATCCCAGCACTTTGGGAGGTCGAGGCGGGTGGATGACGAGGCCAGGAGATCGAGACCATCCTAACACGGCGAAACCCCGTCTCTACTAAAAATACAAAAAATTAGCCAGGCGCGGTGGCAGGAGAATGGCGTGAACCCAGGGTGTGGAGCTTGCAGTGAGCCGAGATCGTGCCACAGCACTCCAGCCTGGGCGACAGACCGAGAGTCTGTCTCAAAAAAAAAAAAAAAAAAAAAGATGGAGGCGTAAGAGAATAAAGAGCTGGTGGGCCAGGAGAATGCCCTGTAGCAGAGCGCAGAAGAAAGTGCTGGTAGTGGGTGTTGGTTAGTGATGTTCTGTACTGCAGATATTTACGGGAAAAACGATACCCAAAGTGGGAACATTTCAGAAAAGGCAGAATTAGCCTTGGAAAATTAGGAGGGAAAAATGAGAGAATGAACGTAGAAATAGAGTTTATTAACCAGAATTTAATACTACAAATCACAGCCAAAGAATTTGGTTAACTCAAGCAAAAAGGAATGTGGTTGGAGGGTCTTGGGTTAACTCTCAAAATTCACAGGAAGCCCAGATAATCAGAGCTAAACCGACAAAGACTGGGATCCAAACACACAGGCAAGTTCAAACCACAGGATGAACTGAGGTTGAGTCATGGGCACTGGTACTATTGCTACTGGACGCTAAAGCTGATAACACTGGTGTCTTTAGGCTACTGCTGGTGACAACTTAAAGCTGTGAATCTGTCAACCGCTCCCCAAGATTCGAAAGCTTGGCTGTGCATGTCTTACCAGCCAAACCTTCATCACCTTCCCACTCCTCCACACCATGACTTTCAAGGGTACCTGCTCTCCTGCTTTGGGACACAACCAAGTCACAGTGTCCCACCAGGACACACAATGCAGGAATTCCTTCAAAAAGTAAGGCTCTTATGATCATGAGTTGCTAGAATAAAACATGCATACCCCACACCATACCCCACCATCGTCTAGACATGAACAAAACATAACACACAATAAAAAGTCTCCTGCCAAAGAGAAACAAGCTCACCCTTATTCTACTGAACATATTCCACTTCCAAAAGGAAGCCACTATACTCTCTCCATTTTCTTCAAGTTTCAACCCTAAGACCTCTGACTAACATCTATTTCTTTTTTCAGTTTTGTAGCAATTCTATTCTATTTCAAACCACAAAGTAATTACAAAGTTAGATGATACCAATGCATATGCAATCTTTGTGGAAAGCCACACAAATAGGGAAGTTAGTTAAAATATTTACATGCCACAAAAAGGAGGGAATTCTGAGTAACAGCTTTAGTCATCTTCTTTGCACAGGTCCCATGACTGTGCATGATATTGATGGCTTACTGACTCTATGGCTCACTCCATGGCTACTTTGCCTTCTGCCAGCACTTCAGCAGTTGGAGTGCTTAATCAGTGGGGTGACCCAAAATGTCATACATGAGTATTTCAGCCTTTGGTGGTCCTGTTTTTTGTTTCTTTGTTTTGTTTTGAGATAGAGCCTCACTCTGTTGTGCCCAGGCTGGAGGACAGTGGTTAGAGCTCAGCTCACTGCAACCTCCACCTCCCAGGTTCAAGCGATTCTCCTGCCTCAGCCTTCCAAGTAGCTGGGATTACAGGCACACACCACCATGTCTGGCTAATTTTTTGAATTTTTAGTAGAGACGGGGGTTTCACCATATTGGCCAGGCTGGTCTCGAACTCCTGACCTAGGTGATCTGCTCGCCTCGGACTCCCAAAGTGCTGGGATTACAGGCCTGAGCCACTGCGCCCGACCAGTCCTGTATGTGTATAGTTGCAATATCCTTTCAACTGTCTTTTACTAACTTTATGTTTAAAAAATATTTCAGTTATATATTGGACAAAAGCAGAAACGAGTTTACCTGATGATAAATCAACCCTCTTGTACAATTACACAATGATGCTCTTCATTACATTGCAAGATTTTAATTCTCTTCAGCCAGTCTATTTTTAATTTTTTCACGGGGGCTTATGTTATATAAGATTATAAAAAGATAGCTATTTCCCTACCAGGCAATTCAAGTCCCTACCAAATCCTATACAAGTGGCTCCAAACATCTTATCAAAATAAATCTTTTTAAACAAATGACAGTTTAAGAACAAATCAAAATACCTCAGTAGCTTTTAACCAAACTCTAACTTTATTTGTGTAAATAATGAGTGATATTTGCCTCTTTCTGATTAAATCGTTTCCTATTCAAACTAGAGCATGAACTATTTCACACCTGAAATTCTTATCCCATATGCAACTCTCAAGGGTTGAATTGTGTCCCCTACCAACTCCTATGTTGAAGCCCTAGCAGCCAGTCTCTCGGAATGTGACTGTATTTGGAGACAGGTCCTCCAACGTGGCAATTAAATTAAAATGAGGCCTTTGGGGTAGGTCCTACTTCAATCTGACTGATGCCCTTAAAAGAAATTTGGACACACAAAAAGGCACCAGGATGCGGGCATGCAGAGAAGACAGACCATGTGAGAACACAGCAAGAAGGCGGCCATCTCTAAGCCAGAGAAAGCCCTATTAGATAGTTAAATTTGAAAGTTCATTTACTGATGAGCTTGATTAGTGTTAGAAGCCAACTGCCCCCAAAGCAGACTTTAAGATGGGGAGTGTGGCCGGGTGCGGTGGCTCACGCCTGTAATCCCAGCACTTTGGGAGGCCAAGGCAGGCGGATCATGAGGTCAGGAGATCAAGACCATCCTGGCTAACATGGTGAAACCCCGTCTCTACTAAAAATACAAAAAAAGTTAGCTGAGCGCGGTGGTGGGTGCCTGTAGTCCCAGCTACTTGGGAGGCTGAGGCAGGAGAATGGCGTGAACCCGGGAGGCGGAGCTTGCAGTGAGCCAAGATCGCACCAGTGCACTCGAGCCTGGGTGACAGAGCGAGACTCTGTCTTAAAAGAAGATGGGGAGTGTTGTACAGGTAAACTACAAATAAAGAAATCCCAAGGGAAACCTGTAAAAGAATGGGGAAGCCAAGCAGGAGCAAGATTTCAGGTCAAGTTTTTCAGGGAGTTGCTTCAGTTTCTCCCACAGGAGTGTCTGTTGAACTCACCACTGTGCTGTCCCTTGGTAAGGGTTACAGGATTATCAAACTTCCAAACCCATCACTTGTTTAGGAGAAAGTAAATTCTCAGACTCTGCCATGAACAGTCCTCTGCAATAAGAACTGCATACGCTGGCTCTTAAGACCAAAAGTTCCTCAAAGTTTTGGGGCCCTAAAAATAGAATAAGGGGAATCCATGGGGATCTGGTTGGAGTGCCAATATTAAACACCATGGTAAATGTTGGATTGTTCTGTTACTTCAACTTATCTGTTAGGTTCTGTGCCATATGCTAGAAAGCCACCATAACTTCTGGAGCCTGTGTAGCTTTGAGAACTTCAGCATCACCAAATTGTCATTAAGCTCAGACACTCCTATCATTTCTACCATGCCCCCTCCTATTGCAGGAATTCCTTCAGAAAAATGACCAGGCATTCCCCAGGAAAGCCACCCAAATAAAGTTAACTGAGCTCTGGAAAGTCATCTGTTTTCTTGCTCCTGTTGGGCCCTTTCACTTTGTTTTCAAGCCTTCTTCACCCTTTCTCCCCTTCCTTTGATCTCTTCCCCTCATCATATTTTTCACTTATACTCTGATGTTCTGCATTTCTCTGGGATCTTTGCTGAATTTCTTTCAGCATTTTTTCTGGCATCTTTATCATAATCCAGTTTATAATCAAGAACAATATCATGGACTTTTCCCCAGTGACTCAGGAGAATACCTCCTTTTTCCTGCCACTTCAGGTTGGACTGAATTAGGATTTCTTTCCATGACTCTATCACAGTCTTGGATGGAAACATTTAGCAATCTGAAGAAGTCACTTGCTCTCTTGGCATACAGAGTGTAATAGATAATCTTTCATGATACGGTTGGTGGGAGTAGGCATGACAACAAATGTGAGTCGTTTGTTGATGTAATTTATTTGTGCCTTTAGGGCTTGCTCACGCCTCGTATCTATATACCACTTCCTCATGATGTTTTGCTACATGGATTAGACATGCAGTTCATAATGGGTCCTATGATTTGAATATATTCCCCAAAGTTTATGTTTTAGAAACATGATCCCCAGTGCAGAAGTGTTGGAAGGTGGGCCCTTTAACAGGTAATTAGGTCATGAGGGCTCTGATCCCCTGAATTGATTAATGCTGGTATCCAGGAAGTGGGATTTTTATAAAAGGACGTTTGAAGTTCTCTCTCTCTCTCTTTACCGCTGCTATGGTTTAGTTCTATGTCCCCATCCAAATCTCATCTCAAATTGTAATCCTCACACGTCAGAAAAGGAACCTGTAATCCCCGGGTGTCGAGGGAGGGAGGTGATTAGATAATCGGGACAGTTTCCCCCATGCTGTTCTCGTGACAGTGAGTGAGTTCTTAGGAGATCTGGTGGTTTTATAAGTGATAGTTTCTCCTTCACACATTCTCTCTTGCCTGCCACCGTGTAAAACGCGCCTACTCCCTGTTCTGCCATAATTGTGAGTTTCCTGAGGCCTCCCCAGTCATGCAGAACCGTGAGTCAATTAAACCTCTTTCCTCCATAAATTACCCAGTCTTAGGTAGTTCTTTATAAAAGTGTGAAAACTAACACAATCTCCTTGTCTTTGTTTTCGTCTCTGCCATTTGATGTTTTTTGCCATGTTATGACATAACAAGAAGTCCCTCACTTCCATCAGTTTTGAACTTTCCAGTCACCAGAATTGTGAGAAATACATTTCTATGCTTTATAAATTATGCAGTCTCAGCTATTCTGTTAGAGCAGCACACAATGGACTAAGGCAACAGGTAACTCGGATCCTATGATCATCCAGTTTTCCATCACCAGGAGTTTTTATCAAGGCCCATAATTAAGCCATAAACTCTTTTCTATAAAGAGGAATAAGTTCTTACTGAAGAAGGCATAACTTTTCTCAAAACCCCAGTAGTCTAAGATTCTCCTATTGGGGTTTATCATAGTTTCATTCATATAGTATCTTGATCTACCCCCAAAACTTTAAGTAGCACTCATTGGATGTGCCTGAACTGCGACCTGGACCATCTAGGGATCCTTCTTTTGTTCTGGGCCTCATTCAAATTAGGAAGTTGTATTTATGTCCCAGGGCTGCCATAATAAATCACCACAAACTCAATAGCTTAAAACAACAATAATTTATTTTCTCACAGTCCTGGAGGCCAAATGTTTCTCAAGTCATTAGCAGGGTTGACTCCTACTGAAGGCTCCTACTGAAGGGAGAATTCGCTTCATGCATTTCTCCAAGCTTCCGGCTGTTGGCAATCCTTAGCCTCCCTTGGCTTATACTGGCTGCATTTCAATCTCAGCCTCCATTTTCACATTGCCTTCACCTCTCAGTCCTGTTTTCTTATAAGGACAACTATCAGTGGATTTAGAGACCACTCTAAATCCAGGATGATATTATCTCAAGATACTGAATTTTACCTGCAAAGATTCTTTTCTTATATCAGTTCATGTTTAGAGGTTCTGGGCTTTAAGCCAATACACAAAAAGGAAAGGATAGTTTTCTCAATAAATGATACTGGGCCGGGCGCTGTGGCTCATGCCTATAATCCCAGCACTTTGGGAGGCCAAGCCAGGTGGATCACGAGGTCAGGAGATGGAGACCATCCTGGCTAACATGGTGAAACCCCGTCTCTACGAAAAATACAAAAAAATTAGCCAGGCCTGGTGGCACACGCCTGTAGTCCCAGCTACTCGGGAGGCTGAGGCAGGAGAATCGCTTGAATCTGGGAGGCAGAGGTTGCAGTGAGCCAAGATCACGCCACTGCACTCCAGCCTGGGTGACAGAGTGAGACTCCTTCTCAAAAGAAACAATAAATAAATAAATAAATAAAACTAGAAAAACAGGATATCCTCAAACAAAACAATTACTTTTAACCCTTATTTTACGCCATACACAAAAATATACTCCAAATGAATTAAAGAATTGTAAGACATGATATCATAAAACTTGAAAAAGACAAAAGGAAAAACTGTTTGGCATTGTTCTTGGCTATGATTTTTTTTTGGCTATAACACCAAAAGCACAGGCAACAAAAGCAAAAATAAACCAGTTGGATCACACCAAACTAAAAAGCTTCTGTGTAGCAAAGGAAAAAATCAACAAAATGAAAAAGCAACCTGGATTGGGATGAATTGGGAGAAAATATTTGGAAAACATGTATCTAATAAGGGGTTAATATGCAAGATCTATAAGAAACTTATATAACTCAATAGCAAAAAACAAATAATATGATTTTTAAATGAACAAAGAATTTTAATAGATATTTTTCCAAAGATGACATGCAAATGGCCAATGGGTATGTGAAAAAGTGCTTAATATCACTAATCATCAGGGAAGTGCAAATCAAAATCAGAATAAAAATGTCAGCTCACACCTATTATAATGGCAATTATCAAAAAGACAAAAGATAGATGTTTGTAAAGATGTGGATAAAAGGGAACCCCTGTATACTGTTGGTGGGACTATAAATTGGTATCATCACTATGGGAAACACTATGGAGGTCCCTCACAAAATTAAAACTAGAAATATCATTTGATTCAGCAGTCCCACTGCTGGGTATCAATCCAAAGGAAATGAAATCAGTATCTGGAAGAGATCTCTGCACTTCCATATTCATTCCAGCTTTACTCATAACAGCCAAAATATGAAAACAACCTAAGTTTCCACTGACAGATGAAAGGAAAAAGAAATATAATATATATGTACACACACAAAGGAATATTACTTAGTTTTAAATGAAAAGAAAATCCTGCCATTTGAAATAACATGGATAAATCTGGATGACACTATGCTAAGTGAAGCAAGCCAGACACAGAAAGAGAAATAATGCATACTCTCACATCTAAAATAATAGAATCTAAAAATGTTCAATTAATAAAAACACAAAGTAGAATACTGATTATCACAGGCAGAGTGTAGCAGAAATGGGAAGATGTTGGTCAAAGTCTATAATAGTTTCAGTTATGTAGGATAAATAGGTTCTAGAGATCTAATGTACAGTATGGTGACTATATTGTATTATTAATATATACTCATATACTTGAAATGTGCTGAGAGATCTTACATGTTCTTACTACATATGCATACATACACACACAAATGTTAACTGTGAAGAGATGGACATGTTAATTAACTTGACTGTAGTATTCAGCTCACCATGTATATGTATGCCAAAACATATTGTATATATTTAATATATATATTTTTAATTTTTGCTAAAATTCTGGACATCATCACATAAAACAAACAATAAGACTCTGAAACCTAAAGAGAAGAAGGAAGACTGACTAGGGATCTCACGACCTAAGGAATGACACTATGGTGAGTTCCTTGGATTTTCTCTTTGCTTCATATTTCTTAAGATTAGAGCAGAAGGATCTGGACTCCAATGGGCACAGACCAAAAAAAAAAAAAAAAAAAAAAAAAAAGAGTTCAAACAAATAGTTTAGTCTTCTTAGCCAAAGAACTAGAAAACAGAAAACCTAGGAAGACAGAAAACGTTTAGACAACAACTACTCTAGCAGAATGCCACAGAAAGAACTATAGCCCTATCCTACCCCCCCGTAACAGCCAAGACTAGATGGGGACCCTAGACTTTACCCTTGCCAGGCTGTAAGGAGATATCTAACTTCTGTACCACAGGGTGATGTTACAGAAGATAGAATAGAAAACTGAGAATTAATTTCATCCCTGCCGGTGGTAATAAGAGGTCTCCTCTTCCTGCAGTAAAAATGGAGACCACACAGGGAACCTGGATTTCACCCTGCCAGCAGAGGTGATATCAGAGAAGATTTAGAGTAGGGACTTTCATCGTCCCTCAGTGTTAAGGAGGCCACTCCCTGCCCTGTGGCATCAGTGGAGGTTATCTGGTGAGCAGTCTTGAGGCATTCCTACCTCTCTTAGCCAGGGATGTAACAGTGAAGGCCTAGTGTGGAGCTGGAATTCCCACCTCTGCCCATCAGTGATAAAGACATTCTCTGCTAGGGTAACAACCTAGGCCTGGTAGGGAACTGGACTTTTACCGCCTACTGGAGTCCCCTGTTTCTTGCTAGAGTGGTGTTAGAGGAAGCCAGCCAAAACAGAAAGCTTAAATGGCATCCAGAGTCTCAAAACATATATAACCTAAATGTCCAGGTTCAACTGAAAATCAGTTATCTCACCTAGAACCAGGAAGATCTCAACCAGAATGATAAAGGACAATCAATAGATGCCAACACAGAGGTGATAGAAATATCAGAATTATCTGATGAAGAATCTAAAGCAGCCATCACACAATTGCTTCAATGAGCAATTATGAATACAGTTGAGTCAGATACAAAATTAGAAAATATCAGCAAAAAATGGAAGATATAAATAAGAACCAAATGAAGACTTTTTGAGACGGACTCTCGCTCTGTCACCCAGGCTGGAGTGCAGTGGCGCGATCTCGGCCCACTGCAAGCTCCACCTCCCGGGTTCATGCCATTCTCCTGCCTCAGCCTCCCGAGTAGCTGGGACTACAGGCGCTTGCCACCACGCCTGGCTAATTTTTTTGTATTTTTTTAGTAGAGACGAGGTTTCACTGTGTTAGCCAAGATGGTCTCGACCTCCTGACCTCATGATCCACCCGACTTGGCCTCCCAAAGTGCTGGGATTACAGGTGTGAGCCACCTCGCCCGTCCCAAATGAAGACTTTTACGGCTGGGTGAAGTGACTCATATCTGTAATCCCAGCACTTTGGGAGGCCAAAGTGGGCAGATCACTTGAGGTCAGGAGTTTGAGATCAGCCTAGCCTTTGGTAGAGACATGGTGAAACCCTGTCTCTACCAAAAATATACAGATTAGCCAGGCATGGTGACAGGGGCCTGTAGTTCCAGCTACTCAGGAGGCTGAGGCAGGACAATCACTGACCCAAGAGGTGGCAGGTGTAGTGAGCCCAGATTGCACCACTGCACTTCAGTCTGGACAACAGAGCAAGACTCCATCTCAAAAAAAAAAAAAATTTGAGATGAAAAATACAATAGCAAAAACAAAACAAACAAACAAAAAACAAAAACACCAAAACCAAAAACACTGCACAAAACAAATTTAAAAAGCACCTCCATGGATAGGTTTAACAGAATTCTATCTGCACCAGGGAAAATAACCTCTAGGAATGGAGGGGAAATAAAAATTCTCAGATGAAGGAAAACTAAGAGAAGTAGTCACCAGCTGACCTAGCCTAAAAGAATGGCAAGGGCTGTCCTCCAAACATAAAGGAAATAATGAAAAAAGAAACCTTGGAATATCAGGAAAAGAAAAGATAGAATAAGCAAAAAATATGGGTAAATACAATAGCCTTTCCTTCTCTTGATTTTTAATCAGAGTTGAAGCAAAAATTATAACACTCTCTGATGTGGCTCTAAATGTATGGAGAACACGTTTAAGAGAATTATATTATGAGCAGGAGAAAGTAAAGGGACATACAGACAGATAAGTTTTCTATATCTTATTTGAACTGGTAAAATGATGACATCTGTAGACTGTAATAAGATATACATCATATACCTACATACATTTGATATATATATATAATGTATATGTGTACATATATATGTAAATATACATGTATGTTTTATATATGATGTAATACCTAGAATTACCACTCAAAGAACTACACAGAGATATACTCAGAAACACTATAGGGCTGAGTGCAGCGGCTCAAGCCTCTAATCACAGCACTTAGGGTGGCAAAGGCAGGAGGATTGCTTAAGACTAGGAGTTTGAGACCAGCTTGGGCAACACAGTGAAACTTCATCTCCACAAAAAGAGAAAAAAAATCACTATAGAAAAATCAAAATGGAATTCAAAAAACTGTTCAAGTGACCCACAGAAAGTCGGGAAACGAAAACAGAAGTGAAAAATAGGGATAACAAAAAACAAATAATAAAATGGTAGACATAAGCCTAACATATTCATATTTACATTAAATATAAATGGTCCTAATAAACTGATTTAAAGACAAAGATTGGCAGAGTGGATCTAAAAATGTTACCTAATGCTATAAGAAATTCACTTCAAATATAGTAATACAGACAGGTTGAAAGTAAAGGGATGTAAAAAGATACATCATGCAATCAAAAGCAAGCAAGTATGGCTATGTTAATATCAGCTAAAGTGCACTTCAGAGCGAATAAAATTAACAGAAACACAAAGGTACATTATATAATGTTAAAAGGATCAATCAACCAAAAAATCATAGTAACACTAAATACAAATCTCCAAAACATGTGAAATAAAACTTGTAGATATTATAGAAGAAACAGACAAATCTACAAGTACAGTTGGAGACTGCAACACCCCTCTCTCAACAACGGATAAAATAACTGGACAGAAAATCAGCAAGTGTGTAGAAGAATTCAACATACCATCAACGAAAGGGATCTAATTGACATTTATAAAACACTCCACCCCATAATAACAGAATACACATTCTTTTAAATTGCCCATAACACATATACAAAATTAGACCATATACTGGGCCATTAAACAAACCTCAGAAAATTTAAAACAACTGAAATCATTACAGTGTGTTGCCTGACCACAGGAGAATAAAACTAGAATTATTAACAGAAAGACAACAGGAAATTCTTCAAACACTTAGAAACTCAAACCACACTTCTAAATAATATATGAATCAAAGAGGATGTCTCAAAGGAAATATAAAATATTTAACCTGCATAAAAACAAAAATACAACCTACCAAAATGTGTGGCACACAGATGAAGTAGTGCTGAGAGGTAAATTTGCAGCTCTAAATGCAGCAGCCTCCAACCTTTTTTGCATCAAGGACCTAGTTCGTGGAAGACAATTTTTCCCTGGACTGAGGGTAGGGGATGGTTTTGGGATGATTCGAAATTCAAGAGTGTTCCATTTGTTGTGCACTTTATTTCTATTATTATTACATTGTAATATATAATGAAATAATTCTGTTATGTAACCATAACAGAACCAGTGGGAGTCCTGAGCTTCTCTTCCTGCAACTGGATGATCCCATCTGGGTGTGATCAAAGACAGTGACATCTGAAGTGTGTTGCTTATGTCCAGTCTACTCAGTAATCTCATTTTGGTTGCTGTCACTGCAGAAAACCCTGCTTCACAAAGACAGGATGCTGGAAATGGAAGCAGGCTTTTCAGTGCTTTTGTGGCAATCTCAGGATATTTCACTTTGACTTTAATCCAGAACGTATGGAGATTTGAAGTAGTCTCAAGCATACTTTTAAGGTCATCGTCATTTGCAGTGTCAAACAGTTGATCTTCTTCTAGCATGGACACCGTCAATTCACCTGGCTTATTCACAGATGGGTCACGGATCCATTCCTTCCCAGTTCGGGGGTCTTTTATGGTGGGAAGCAATGCTCAAACTCTTTTGAAAGCTGAGATAGGTGATCATGCACCTGGTGTAAGAAGGCCCTGGCTCCATCACTTTCAAAATCTGGGCTAGTGTTTAAAACATGTCAGAAATCCCAGTGTTCACTCATTGCCCCCATAATTCCAGTTTGACTTTGAATGCAGCCACTTTATCTACCAAAGTGAACACAGTTGTCATTCTCCCCTGAAGTAACAGATTGAGTTTGTGTAGCATGTTGAATAATATATCACCCAAGGAAGCAAGTTTTGAGACTTATTCTGTGTCACTGAAATGTGCTGCCAGTGGTAACTGTTTTTCTAAAAGAAATCTCTGGAGTGGCTTTCATAATTAAAAAACTGGCCAGTGATCTACCTTTAGAAAGCCATCTCATGTCTGTGCATAAGAGAAGACCTGTGTGTGCTCTGCGTCCATCTCCTCACAGAGCTGCGTGAACGTATGAGTTAAGGGCCTGTACTTTAATGTGGTTGATAATTTTAATCACATCCTGCAAAACATTTTTAAGTTCAGGTGACATTTTTCAGCTAGCCAGCATTTCTGTATGGCTGACACAGTGCATAGATTCACATTCAGAAGTGACCTCTCTGACCCAAGTAGTGAAACCAGAAAGCTGCCCAGTCATGGCAGCCACTCCATCCCTGCATATACAGATACAAAATGACCAATTCAGTTTTCCTGATATGTAATCATTCAAAGACTTGAATAGTTCTGCAGCTGTGGTGTTTGTCTGCAACAAAAATGCACATAACATATCCTCATGCACATCCACCTGAAAATGTGTAACAGAAAAACAATCATTTTTGCCTTTTTGTCAACACTGGTAGACCCATCAACCTGGATTGTGTATCACGGTGATTCATTAATCCTCTCTAACAATTGTGCCTCAATATCCTCTGCTATTTTGTTAATTCATCTAGTTACAGTGCCAGCCAAAAGAGGAACACGTGTCCCCTTTTGAACTACAGCCTCTCCTAAAATTTCATGATGAATGTCCTTAGCAGCAGGTAGGATCAACTCTTCACCAATAGTAAAGGGCTTCTTAGTGTTAGCAATGAGATTAGCCACTAAGAATGTTGCTCTCAATACAGACACATTTGATAAAGTGGTGGCCTTCAATAATTGCATCTGTTCTTCCTGTTCACATTTTTTTTTAAACTCCAAAGGCTTGTCTTTTAATGCAGGGTGCTTAGTCTCCATGTGGTGAAGCAGTTTTGCAGGTTTTATGTCTCTGTTGGATGGCTAGTTATCACATATTATACAAAGCATGCTTGGAGAATGTGAATCACCTGTTGCAATGAACCTGTACTTTAAGTAGGACTCTTGGTATTTTCTTTTAAACGCAGCTTTCTCTTTGTTGGCAGTCTCAGAGTCTCACCATTGGGTCTTTCTCCCTTTTCAAAGAAACTCTCGAGTGATGTTTGCTTGTTACTCATTTTGCCTAGGGTTTGCTTGTGGGGTTACCAAAACTGTGACTGAGATAAGTGTGCAGTGAGGAAAAGAGGCACAGATGAAAGTGGTAAATAATCTACGGGCTACATGTGGACTAAAATAAGTGTTGGATTCTGATTTAAGGCCTGCCACCAGATGTAGCCATACAATGGAAGTACATCAACTCACTTGCTGCTATAAAGCCTGCCACTGGAAGCAGCTTCATTGTCACTTGCCACTTGCTGATAGGGTTTTGATATGAATCTGCAAGCAGTTGATTTATTAGGGTCTCTGTGCAGTCGAACCTCTCTGCTAATGTTAATCTCTATTTGCAGCTGCTCCCCAGCACTAGCGTCACCACCTCAGCTCCACCTCAGATCATCGGGGATTAGATTATCATAAGGAGCACACAGTCTGGATCGCTAACATACACTGTTTACAACAGGGTTTGTGATCCTATGAGAAACTATGCCACCGCTGATCTGACAGGAGGCAAAGCTCAGGTGGTAATGCAAGCAATGAGGAACAGTTGTAAATAGAGATGAAGCTTCACTCTCTTGCCTGCAGCTCACCTCCTGTGGCGTGGCCTGGTTCCTAACAGAAATTGTGAGGAGTTGAACTCAGTGTTGTCCTGTTAGAGCAGAAGGAAAAACCAGACCAAACTCAGCTGATGCTTGCCCATGGAGAAGCATTTAAAACAGCCATAGCCAGAAGGGAATCCCCTAGTTGTTCGAACTTGAGTGCCTGCAATCCTAGCCACTAAGGGCTACGGCATTTTGTGTCTCCAAGCAAACTTGAAAGGTAGTCTAGGCCATAAGGACTGAAACTCTTAGGCAAGCCCTAGGGCTGAAATAGGCCCAGAGACAGTGGACTGTGGGGGTGGAGCATGTTACCTACTGAGATGCTGGCTGGGGCAGCTAAGGGAGTGCTGTCATCACCCCTCCCTAGTCCCAGACTACACAGTTCATGACTCCAAAAGAGACCTGCTAGGGAGGACTTTGTCTTGCATCTAGGATACCAGCTCAGTCACAGCAGGATAGGGCACTGAAAATTTTTGCAATCTACCCATCTGACAAAGATCTAATATCCAGAATCTACAAGGAACTTAAATTTACAAGAAAAAAACAACCCCATCAAAAAGTAGGCGAAGTATATGGCCACAGGGAGGGGAACACCACACACCAGGGTCTGTCAGGCAATGGGGGTCAAGGGGAGAAAGAGCATTAGGACAAATACCTAATGCATGTGGGGCTTAAAACCTAGATGATGGGTTGATAGGTGCAGCAAACCACCATGGCATATGTATACCTAAGTAACAAACCTGCAGGTTCTACACATGTATCCCAGAACTTAAAGTAAAAACAAACAAACAAACAAAAACTAGAAAAGCAAGAGCAAAGTAAATTCAAAATTAGGGAAAGAAAAGAAACAATAAGTATCAAATCAGAAATAAATAAAATTGAAATTAAAAAATATAAAAAATCAATGAAACAAAAAATTGTTTTTGAAAAGTTAAACAAAGTGGACAAACCTTTAGCCAGACTAACTAAGAAATAAAGAGAGGAGGTCTAAATCAATAAAATCAGAAATGAAAAAGAAGACATTACAACGGATACTACAGAAATAAAAAGGATTGTTAGTGGCCACTGTGAGGAACGACATGCCAATAAATTGGAAAACCTAGAAGAAATTAACAAATTCCCAGAAACATACAAACTACCAAAATTAAACCATGAAGAATTCTAAAACCTGAACGAATCAATAATGAGTACTGAGATTGGAGCCATAATAAACAGTCTCCCAGTAAAGAAAAACCTGGGACCTGATGGCTTCCATGCTGAATTCTAACAGACATTTAAAGAACAAATACCAATCTTTTCGGAAAAATAGGGGAGAAGGTAATACTTCCAAACTTATTCTATGAGGCCAGTATTACTCTGATACCAAAACCAGAGACACATCAAAAAAAGAAAACTACAGGCCAATACCCCTGATGAATTCTGATGTAAAAATACTCGACAAAATACTAGCAAACCAAATTCAACAATACGTTGGAAAGATCTTTCATCATGACCAAGTGAGAGTTATTCCAGAGATAGAAGAATGGCTCAACATATGCAAATCAATGTGATACATCATATCAACAAAATGAAAGATAAAATCACATCATCATTTCAATTGATGCTGAAAAAGCATTTGATAAAATTTAAGATCCCTTCATAATAAAAACTTTGAAAATATACCTTAACAAAATAAAAGCCATATGTGACAGACCCATAGCTAGTATCATACTAAATGGGGAAAAACTGAAAGCCTCTTCTCTGAGATCTGGAACATGACAAGGATGCCAGCTTTCACTATGTTATTCTACATAAGTCCTGGAAATCCTAGCTAGAGCAATCAGTCAAGAGAAAAAAAAAAGGGCATACGAATCAGAAAGGAGTAAGTAAAATTAGCCTTGTTTGCAGATGATACAATGTTATATTTGAAAAAACCTAAACACTCCACATAAAAACTATTAGAACTTATAAGCAAATTCAGTAGTTTCAGTATACAAAGTCAACATACAAAAATCAGTGGTATTTCTACATTTCAAGCAAACAATCTGAAAAGCAAATCAAGAAAGTAATTCCATTTTCAACAGCTAAAAATAACATATCTAGGAATTAGCCAAGGAAGTGAGAGATCTCTATGATGAAAATGATAAAACATTGATGAAAGAAATTGAAGAGGAGGGGACAGCAAAAAATAGAAAAATAATTTATGTTCATGGATTGAAAGAATCAATATTGTTAAAATACCCATACTACCAAAAGCAACCTACAGATTCAGTGCAATCCCTATCAAAATACCAATGACATTCTTTACAGAAATATTTTTAAAAATCCTAAAATTTATATCAAAGCACAAAAGACCTAGAATAGCCAAAGCTATCCTAAGAAAAAAGAACCAAATCGGAGGAATCACATTGTGTTACTTCAAATTATACTACAGAGCTATAATAACCAAAAGAGCATTGTACTGGCATAACAACAAACACATAGACCAATGGAACAGAATAGAGAACCCAGAAACAAATTCATAAACCTACAGTGAACTCATTTTTGACAAAGGTGCCAAAAGCACACACTGAGGAAAAGACAGTCTCTTCAATAAATGGTGCTGGGAAAACTGGATATCCATATTCAGAAGAATGAACTAGACTCTACCTATCATCATGTGCAAAAACCAAGTCAAACTGTATTAAAGACTTATATTTAAGACCTCAAAACTACTACAGGAAAACATTGGGAAAAGTCTCCAGGACACTGGTTTGGGCAAAGATTTCTTGAAAAATACCCCGTAAGTATAGGGAGCCAAAGCAAAAATTGACAAATAGGATCACATCAAATTAAAAAGCTTCTGCACAGCAAATGATACAGTCAACAAAGTGAAGAGACAATCCACAGAATGGGAGAAAATATTTGCAAACTACCCATTTGACAAGGGATTAATAACTAGAATATTTAAGGAGCTCAAAGAACTCTATAGAAAAAAAAATCTAATAATCCAATAAAAAAGATAGGCAAAAAATTTTAATAGACATTTCTCAAGAGAAGATATACAAATGGCAAACAGGCATATGAAAAGGTGCTCAACATCATTGATCACCAGAGAAATGCAAATCAAAACTACAATGAGATAGCATCTCACCCCGGCTAAAATGACTTTTACCCAGAAGACAGGCAATAACAAATGCTGGCAAAGATGTGGAGAAAAGGGTACCCTTGTACACTGTTCATGGGAACATAAATTAGTACAACCACTGTAGAGAACAGTATGGAAATTCCTCAAAAACTTAAAAATTCAGCTACCATATGATCCAGCAATCCCACTGCTAGGTATATATGGAAAAGAAAGGAAACCAGTACATTGAAGAGATATCTGCACTCCTATGTTTGTTGTGGCACTTTTTATTTACAATAGCTAAGATCTGGAAGTAATCTAAGTGTCCATCAACAGATGAATAGATAAAGAAAATGTGATACATATACACAATAGAGATTCAGCCATAAACAAAGAATGAGATGCAGTTGTTTGCAACATTATGAATGGAACTGGAGATTATTATGTTAAACGAAATAAGTCAGGCACAGAAAGACAAATATCACATGCTGTCACTAATTTGGGGAATCTAAAAATTAAATCAATTGAACTCAGACATAGAGAGTAGAAGGATGTTTATCAGAGGCTGAGAAGGGTAGTGGGAGGGTTGGGAGGAGGTGGGGATGGTTAATGGATACAAAAAAATAGTTAGAAAGAATGAATAAGACCTACTATTTGATAGCACAACAGGATGACTGTAGCCAATAATAACTTATTTGAGTGTTTTAAAGTAACTTAAAGAGTATATCTGGATTGTTTGTAACACAAAGGATAAATGCTTGAGGGGATGGATACCCCATTTTCCATGATGTGCTTATTTCACATTGCATGCCTGTGTCAAAACATCTCATAAGCCCCATATATATACACACACACCTGCTATGTACCCACAAAAAGTTTTTTAAAAAACTTTCAATTTAGACCAAAGACAAGAAAAGAAGAACAAGTCTCAAATTAATAAACTAAACACTTCCACCAAAAAAGAAAATGAAGATCAACCTAAACCCAAAGCAAGGAAAAGAAAGGAAAAAAGATAAAAAGCAGAAATCAATGAAATCAAAAACAGAAAAATAAGAGACAAAATTAATAAAACAAATATCTGGTTCTCTGAGATCAATAAAATTAACAAACCTTTAAGGAAAGCTAAGAAAGAAAAAATAGAAGACACAAATTACCAATATCGGGAATGAAACAGAGGATACCGTTACTATGCCGTCAGACAACAAAAGGATTGTGAATACTATGAACAACTCTATCCATATAAATTTAATAACATAGATAAAATTGTTTAATTCCTTAAATTACAGAAATGAACACTCCTCACCTAATATGAAATAGATTGTTTGAATAGCCTTATAAATAACAAGAAAATTGAGTTCATAATTTTAAAACTTCCCCCCAAAAAATCTCTTGTGGTCAAGATTGTTTTAACAGAGAATTTTACCAAAGATTTAAAGGAAAATGAATTCTGATTCTATACACTCTTTTCCAGAAAATAGAAGCACCCTCATTTTTCGAAACTTGTATTACCCTGAAACCAAAACCAGACAAACAGAATATAAAACAAAAGAGAGGGGCGGGGGAAGAGGGAGACAAAAGGAGGGAGGGAGAGAAGACAGAAAACTGTAGACTGATGTTCCTCATAAACATAGATGCAAAATCATTAACCAAATATTAGCATATGGAATTCAACAATATACACAAAGAATCATATACTGTAACCAAATAGAATCTGTTTCAGGGATGCAAGCCTGGCTCAATATATGGAAAACAGTAAATATAATCCAGCATATAAAAAAGCTAAAGAAGTAATTTATATAATCATATCATTTCATGCAGAGAAATCACTTAACAAAATTCAACACCTGTTCAGGATTTTTTAAAAAAAAACCTCACAAAAATAGAAGTAGAAACTTTCTCACCTTGATAAAGAACATCTACCACAAAACCTACAGCTAACATTATAATTAATGAGAAAAGATTAAATGCTTTTCTCTTACCATGGGAATAAAACAAAGATGTCAACTCGCGACACTCTTGTTCAACATTGTTCTGAAAGTTCTATCCAGCTCAATAAATCAAGAAAAGGAAATGAAAAGTATACAGATCAGAAAGGAAGAAATAAAACTGTCTCTCTTTAAAAATGACATGACTATCTATTTAGAAAAAATAGATAAAAAACTACAAAAACTTATAAACTAATGAGTTCAGCAGCATTGTAGGGTACACAAAAAACGTAAGAAAATCAATTGTATTTCTACATACTAGCAATGAAAATATGAATGCCAAAATTAAAAATACAATGTAATTTACAGTATCTAAAAATGATATTCTTAGGTATCAATCTAACAAAATATGGACAAGAGATGAATAATAAAAATGAAAACAACACTAATGCAATAAATCAAATAAAGACCTAAATAAATGGAGAGACATACCAATAGCTAAAGCAATTTTGATAAAGAAGAATAAAGTGAGAGAAATCAGTCTATCTAATGCAAGACTTAGTATATAACATGAGACAAAACTGTATAACATCAGTAAAAGGACGGACATGTAGATTAAATAAACAAAATAGACAACCCAGAAATAAATTCAATTCATTTCTGACAAAAGTCCAAAAGCAAATTTATGGACAGCCTGTTCAACAAATCATGATGAAACAATTGGTCATTCTTAAGGGAAAAAAAAAGAACCATGGTCTAAACCTCACACGTTACATAAAACTTATGTCAAAATGGATCACAGACTTAAATATAAAATATAAAATTACTAAAAAACAACAGAGAAGAAAATCATTGTTATCTAGGCCTAAACAAAAAATTATTAGGCTTAACACCATAAGCATGTTCTATAAAAGGAAAACTTTTTAAATTGGACTTCATTGAAATTGAAAACTTTTACTCTACAAAAGATCTCATTCCTCTTAGAGAAAGAGTGGGAGAAAGTATTTGCATACCACATGTCTGAACAAAAAGCTAGTATCTAGAATATATAAAGAATTCTCAAAGCTCAGCAGTAAAATGAAGAAACAATCCAACTAGAAACTGGGCAAAAAACATAAAGAGACATTTCAATGAAAAGGATATACAGCTGACAAAGTAATTGAACAATGTTATTAGCCATTAAGAAAATGCATATTAAAGCCACAGTGAGATATTACTACACACCAAATGGAATGTCTAAAATAAAAAATAGCATCAACACCACATGCTAGTAAGGATGCAGAGAAACTGGATCGCTCATAAGCTGCTGCTAGAAATGTAAAATGATATTGCTCTCCTGGAAAACACTTTTTGATGGTTTCTTAAAAAATAAAATCTGCAGCCCAGCAGAGTGACTCATGCCTGTAATCCCAGCACTTTGGGAGGCCGAGGCAGGCGGATTACCTGAGGTCAGGAGTTCAAGACCAGCCTGACCAACATGGAGAAACCCCATCTCTATTAAAAATACAAAATCAGCCGAGCTTGGTGGTGCATACCTGTAATTCCAGCTACTCAGGAGGCTGAGGCAGGAGAATTGCTTGAACCTGGGAGGCAGAGGTTGCAGTGAGCCAAGATTGCGCCATTGCACTCTAGCCTGGGCAACAAGAGCGAAACTCCGTCTCAAAAAAAAAAACAAAAAAAACTGCAACTCTTATAAGACCCAATATTTGTATTCCTAAGCATTTATCATAGAGAAATAAAAATTTACATTCACAGAGAATTTGCGTGTAAGTAAAGTATAGCAGTTTTACTCATAATAGCCCCAAACTGGAAAGAATCCAGATATCCTTTAGTGGAAAAATGATTACACATATGTGGTACATCCATACCATGGAATGCTACTGCTTAGCACTAAAATGTTATAAACAATAGATACATGCCTCAACATGAATGAATTTCTAAACATTTTATGCTGTGAAAAAAGCCAATACCGAAAGGTTATAAACTGTATGAATCAAAACTTCAGAAGTGTAAGCCTCCTTTTCTTCTTCCTCTTTTATACTGTCCAGCAGTATGAAAGGCAGCTGCTTCATCTTCTCTTCCTTGAAGATCCTATGTCCAACAAACCTTTTAATTTTAGTGATATCAGGGTCTCCACCCTGTCCCTCAGTGGACACTGTTTTTTCCTGGTGACCACATGCAGTCATTGAATCATTTCATCAACAGAAAATATTTATTTGAATGTGGCTTCCAGAATCCTATTCTTTAATATAAAGAATTTTAAAATTATCTTCAGCCCCAACTAAACTCAACAGTCAATTCCAGACCAATGCTGCCATCCAGCCTCTACCATGCGCCTTAGGGTATATGGCCTTTAAGACACTCCTGCATCTCATACAGTAGGTGTCTGTGTCTGGAAGGATGCCTGGTCATATACAATAAAGTCCAATTCTGCCTAAGGAAGGCTGTCTTAGGAGGAGACCCAGTAACTCCCAGAATTGATGGGAAGCTGAAGAACTAAGCTTAGAGAATGAACTGAGATGAGAGAGACCAGACGAAAGGAAATACAGTCCAGGTAGTTTCCTCTACAGGGACCATCTGGTCAGGATATCTCCGCCAGCAGCACCATCAATAGACATCAACATAATTGTTGTAGGATTCTTGATGCTACCATGGCACCATAAATAATATCTCAACTGTCACTATATAGGCCAGGAACACTTCTTCAGGGATCTAAATCCCAAACAAGAACATCCAGTTGGCTTCAGTGTGACCAAGTCATGAGCTTTTAAGGTTTATTTGACTTCTCCCTAATAATTATGCTATCTTACCTCCTGTGCATGACCATTAATATCTCAGTAAATTAATGTCTGGATAGAGGTAAGAGATAATGAATGGGTGAAATGGAATTGTTTGATTAAAAGGGGTGGATTAAAAATAATCTATTATTATGTTTTTTATTTGCTACTATGCATTGATTGACAGAAGCGATGGAAATCTCAGTCCAAACTGATGCATTTTACATAAAATTTATTGGATTACCTAACGGAAAAAGTTCAGGAATCAATCTGAGTTTAACTACTAATTAATCAAGAGATCAATGGTTAGGCCTTGTTTTTTCTCTACTTTTCAAAACCCATTCCTGCATAAATCATTCAGATTCCTTCTGAGATGCCACATGGTGACAAGAGGGATGCTGCTGCTCCGGGACCCTCATCTTCTCAGCTTCAAGCCAAGTGGTAAGAGGAAGAGTGTCTTGCCTAGGAGTCCAGTAAAACCTTCAGTGTTTCTCTTTATCTTTGCCTGGAGCCCATGGCCAAACCTTGACCTGTCACCATGGCCAGTGTAATGTTCTGCTTTGAATGGCCAGGCTAGTCCCACTCCTGACTCTTAGCGGGGGCCAGAGTAAGATTATAGATGGAGACCTATATACCATATGTTGAAATATTTTAATGTTATAAACCAAATTATGTGCTAAGTAAAACATGTTTTGTTCTCTTACCTTGGCAATATATCATCATCATAACATTTTGCATTTAGAATTCCCAGACTATTTGGGGACTTTCTCTGGAATGCAACATCACAGGGAAAGGTAGCACAAAGCCTGACTCATTCTCTTTCCTTCCCTGGCTCTACTCTACAACAGGAGGGACCTCACATGCACATATGTCGACACCCCTGCCTGTACAACCATGTTTGGTCCACAGAACCACAAAAAACACCTCTTGCCCACTCGAGCCAAGTGAAAGCATAAGCATGCTAGCTGAAGGATCTGCCTTCAGAAGGGGGAAGAGACTACCACATTGCTTGTAAGGAGGTGAGGATGTTTAGGTAGGTAATTTTGGAAGCCCAGACACCTAGATCTAGAACATTTACTATAACAGGAAGTAGGGGCTCCAGTTGGGCACAGCAGCTTGGCCCAGTGGGCGCTCTACACCATGGAGACGAATATGATGGAAGAAGGGCAAAGCAAGGCCCTCTGGGCACAGGGCGCAGGGCAGGACCTTCTTGCCCAGATCCAATGGCAGTACCGAACAAAGTGCAAGCTGCTCATTCTCCCCTGTAGCCAGGGGTGGAATCAATGACATCAGAAGCACAGGGCCTGAGAGTCTATGAATGTGGATGTAGGAGTCCAAAATCTCAGAATATTATTGAAAGCAGTTTTTGGAAGTAAGGTAAATGGATATTGAGTAGCTAAGAAGCAGCAAATATTCACATTTGACATCCAATATGCTTTAAAATTAGAATTTTTAAAAAATCTCTTCTGCACGATCTGAGCAGGGCTGTCTTCATTCTCCCCCATGGGTCCTTTCCCCTCCAGTTTATGTGATTTCTTTTACTTCATTTAACTTTTCTCTCTCTCTCTCTCTCTCTCTGTTCTTTTCTTGTGTTAGCTTTCTTTCACCGCTGTATCTTCACAAAGGCTTTTCCCTCTTCCAAGCCCACTTGTGCCTTTCTTTCCCTTTTCCTTTATTTAAATAAACATTAACCATCCTTTAGCTTTTAACAGAAAAGGTAGTTATTTTTAGGATGCCTTTTATGACTCACCAAGACAGGGTTAGGTCCCCTGGATTTGCAATCTCACAAGAGGCTGTAGCGTCATTGAAAGTCAAAGCATTTGTACAAAGATGTATTCTGGCAAATTCAAATTCCATGGACCATCACCTTTCACTCTCATCACAACTTTATGAAGTGCTTGGTATTATTACTGTTTGGAAGATGAAGACATGGAGTCCTCAAGGCTTTGGGGATTTGTCCTAGGCTACAGTGGATAGGTAATGGCAGGTGCCAATTTTCTGATTCTAAGTACCCTGAACTTCTACTTATTCTTTGCAGGTCTGCTGTGCTGGGGCCTTTATGACAGTAGATAAATCACATGCTGATGGTTTCAATAATTCTAAACACTTCATTCTGAAAATCCATACAGGAGCTAGCTCAAGCTGCCAAGAAAACATTCAACTAGTGTTCTGTTTGAGGTTGCTTTTTGCTGCACTACCTCAGTCCCTGAATATTCTCTCTGGTTTATCAACTGAAATTCAGCGGACTCTCTGGGGCTCACTTGAACATGGTAATAGTTAGTCCAAGAATGACAATTCTATTATAACTTGACTTTAATCTCGTGAGATGTTCAGACACCTTCCAACATTCAGTTTGTAGCCTTATCTAAAGACAGGGCCAATTGTGAGAGGGAGGGAGAGGTCCCTCTGTAGAAGCAGATGTAGAAAAGGAAAATTGTGATCTAGCACTATTGCCTTGTTTGTGCGTAACACTTAAGGGTTTACAGAATATATTTGTCATGTATAACTTTATGCTGACAGAAAAAAGTTTAGCCAAAGCAATTTTAAGGGAGAGTAGGTGATTCTTATCATGCTTTGTGTGCTCTATGTTTCAAGACTCTTGGAAATTACAAATAAAACCCACCTGATAGTCTATGATAAACCATCTTCCCAGTTTGGAATGAGGGATTTCAGGGACATAGGCCTTTCAAGTGCTAAACCTGACAAAGTCCCAGATAAAAAGAGATGAGTTGCACACTACCTAATAAAAATACCCAGGCATATAATAGAGGTGGGCAAATGACCTATTGACTATTTTTGCAAATAAAATTTTGTTGGAACACAGCTATGCCAATTTACATATAGTGCTTATGGGTGATTTCTTGTTATCCTGGCAGATTGAGTAGTTGTGACAGAGGCTATGACCTGGAAAGTTGAACATATTTACTATCTGCCCGCTTATAAAAAAGTTTGCAACATCTGATCTATACCTTAGCTGAAGATCTTGAAGAGGAGCTGTGCAAAGATAGCTGAAAGATTCACCAATGGGGACGAAACTCACATTCTGCACTCAGACCCGTACATATTTTATTACATCATTGACAACCACAAAATGGTTTTATATAGTGAAGTTCTGATATGGATATGCATTTACTCCTAAATAAGAAGACAATAATGACTTTTAACAAGAAAGAGCAAGAGAATAGCTGCTGTCTAAAATTAGCATCCTATCTAAAATTCTCCTTTTTGCCTATGTTCTCTTTGCCCTGGGATTTAGCTGTTTAATATTAGGACAGTTTGTAGAGCTGTAGAAACTGTCAATGCTTCAAATTTTCTTTAAGTGTCAAGTTTGCTACATATTTCCAAAGATGACTGCTTTCCCTATCTGTTTCTGCTATGATACTGGCTGCCTGCTTTATATCAAAATAGACTCTAGAATTGGATCTTGGGTACCCTAGAATTGAACATTTGTTCAATGCAGATAATAGTAGTATTTACTTCACAGGTTACTATAATAGGTTAAAAGACTTAATATAGCAAAAATACTAAGCATCAGAGTGTTCATCATAAACATTCAATACATTTAGCGTGCTATTATTAACCTCAACATTATTAATAACTCCTGGAATCATGACTTGGCTGATTATTCTGGACTTTTGCTTCCAGTTTGGTGATCAAACTAAAACATGTAACCTACTGGGCGGAGACATGAATGCGGTGGTAATTCCTGTCCTCACAAGTGTTTTTTTGAGCAGCATTTGATGGAAGACATGTACATTTAATCTCCTGGAACCCACGCAGTGGGCTACACTTACATGTGGGTTCCAGGTAGCATACTATTTCATTCATCTCAATAGCTCAGTGAGAAAGGCAGAGCTGGCCCTTGTACTCTGACTTCACTTAGGAGCACAGTCACCCAGGGAGGTAAGTTACCACCTGATGTCACATAGTCAATGGTGTGAGCATCCGAGTCAGCCTCTTTTTGGTTTTTTTTTTTGGCTAAGTCCACAGCTTTCTTAGCTATACTGTATTTCCTCATGTGTCTTTTGGGATAATCCCCAGTACAGTCATAAGACAAAAAGTATTATGTAATATTAAATGTTGAAATATTACCCCATTTCTCCATATGAAGGGCAAAACTATTTATTGACCAAAAAATAAAGATAAAATTAAATTCATTCACATAGAACCTGCTGGACCCTAGAACACTACGACTCTGACACTGTTCTCTCAAAACCTCTGAAACCTCATACAGATGAGAGGACATTTTAAGGTAAACACAAGCCTTAGGATATGGGGTGAGGGAAGCCCTTAAGAATCCTACTATAGATACTGACTTACTCCTAAAATAGTTCTTTAAGGTAAATATTTAACTGACAGAATAGTTCTTTTTTTCTTCAGATGCCTCTTGTGACACCTATTTTGACTCAGAAAATTTACTTTGAATGATCAGATAATTTTGAGTTAAAGGGAACTTTGGGGGTAATTTTGAACAATCCTGTTTTATTTTCAGTGGTGACTGAGGCTCAGTAAAGCTAAGCAATGTGCTGTGTCGCACCATAAGGAAGCAGAAGTACATTGATGGGACCTAGACCCCTTGACTCTTGGTTGAGTGTTCTTCCTTCTGTGAGCCTTACCCTTTATGTCCTGTGTTATATTTTGCTACTGGCTACAAATGACCTTGCAAGTATAGCTTTCTCAGAGAGCTTTGAGCCTGGAACATTCAGTACATGCTACATGCAGATAAATCAAATGTCAGACCCACCTCTTTGGCCTGCCTTGTCTTTGTCTTTGTTGAGATCCAAGTTCTAGATTCCATCCTGACTTCCTTATATTTTTGCCTTTCCTCTGTGACTGGGTTTCTTTTACTATAGAGTGAGACTAATAAAGTTTGCCTTTATCTGCACTCAAAAAAGTATTTAATACAAGATCACTTGTATGAAAGAAAATCAATATGTGGTACAGATTAAATGGTAAAGGAACAAAAGTTCACGGAAGGAACATGAAAGAACCTTTTCTTCTGCCAACCAGCAGCGCTGAGAGAAGCAGACAGTTCTGTATGATATTCTGTAAATAAGTCTGAGGCACAGACTAGTGAAAATCCCAGAGTGAATCTGTGCACAATGGAGACAGAGCTGATGATAAAAAATAGAAAAATAGGCTATTGCAGAGCAATCACTTCTTGTAGCATTGCACATGGCTCAATCCTTTAGCTGTATGAACTTGAGTTTGAATCTGGTCTCCAACTCCTGTGAACTTGTTGATGTTGGTCAAGTTGCAAAACTTCTCTGAGCCTCAGTTTATTTTCAACAAAAAATGAAAACTAATATTTGCTTCAAAGAATTATGGTGGAGGTTGTAAATAATTCCTGGTGCTGAGCATGAGAAGTGAAGAAATGTTAACTATTATTATGACTATTATTATTATTTTTATTATTACTGCTACTGTCATCTTTATTGTCATCATCCTGGTCTAAGGTATTATCCTTTATCCTACCTGGAAAGGATCAGTAATCAGTGAAAACCCTCCACTCCTTATTTCTGCAAACAATTCACATTCTATCACCTATTTGTTTGTAAACATGGTTCCACATTCCTTTATCCAAAATCACAGGTTAGATGTGTTTCGAAATTCAGAATTTGGGGATTTTAGAGAAGACACACAAATGTGCCGTGTAGCACATGCTACACAGCAATCCCAGCGTGGTTTGGACAACAGCCTATAATCAGTTACATTCAGTTTTGTGTCCAGGGTCCCCAAGACCACTTCCAGATCTGGTGATTTGTTAGGAAGACCCGTAAGACTCAGCGTATATTCATATTCCTTGCTATGATTTATGACCACAAAAGGATACAATGAAAAATCAGCAAAGGGAAACAGGTTAGCACAGGGAAATCCAGAGGAAACCAGCAATAAGATTCCAAGAGCCCTCTCCCCGAGGATTCACGCAGGATGCGCCTAGTTGCAAGCCATATGAAGTGTTGTCCGCCAGAGTAGGTCATTAGGGACTCAGGACTCTGTGTTTTTATTGGGGAATAGGCACATAAATACACTCTGCCTAGCACTTTAGCAAAACTCCAGACTCCTAGAAGAAAAACAAGTTTTCAGCGTAAACCACATTGTTTGTATAAACTGTTTAGGGACAGTGAGTCCCTCTTGTATCTTAAGGAATGGTAGCGACCCTCCTAAAATCTAAGTTCTCAGATGCCAGTCAAAGGCCAACCATGTAAGCAGGCCTTTCTAACAGTAGCCGTTTCAGGCCTGTTAGGTTAATTTTTGACACAATTTTCTATAGAAAAATATATGAATAATTATATGGAGAGATATAAATGAAGACTAGAACTTGCCTCGTGGCATGTTAGTTCAGGCTTTGCCACCAAACTAACTCAGATTGTGTCAATTATCCCTGTAAACTGTGTCATCAAATTCTTATGTTTTTTTCAGAGCTTGTTGTATTTCTGAATTGCAGATAAGGAATTACAGTTCTGTTTTCTCTCTCTTTTTTCTCTTGCTTCCTTCCTTTATTTTCTTCCTTTCTTCCTTCCTTTACCTTTGTTCAGTTTTATTCTTCAGTAAAATACAGAACAATAGCACAAAAATCAGGAGGTAAGAAATAGAGAATTATTACAAAGCTTCTATACTTATATAAAGTGGTATAATATCACTTGAAGGTAGACTGTGATAAGTTCAAGACATTCTAGAAAATGACTAAAACAAAGGGTATAGCTAATTAATCAAATAGAAGACAAAATGGAATCATAACAAAATATGCTTGGCTGAGAGCAGTGGCTCACGCCTGTAATCCCAGCACTTTGGGAGGCTGAGGTGGACCGATCACAAGGTCAGGAGTTCGAGACCAGCCTGGCCAATATGGTGAAACCCTGTCTCTACTAAAAATATAAAAATTAGCCGGGCATGGTGGTGGGTGCCTGTAGTCCCAGCTACTCGGGACGCTGAGGCAGGAGAATTGCTTCAACCCGGGAGGCAGAGATTGCGGTGGGCCAAGATCGTGCCACTGCCCTCCAGCCTGGGTGACAGAGCGAGACCCCGTCTCAAAACAAACAAACAAACAAACAAACAAACAAAATATATACACACACACACACACACACACACACTCAACTAATTCCAAAGAAGGTAGAAAAAGAAGAAACGGAAACAAGGAACAGAGAGGACAAATAGGAAATAAGTAGAAAGATGATATATTGAAACCTAATAAAATCAATAATCACATTAAATATAAATTGTCAGAGACATCAATTAAAAATTAAAATGTAAAATTGGATAAAAATGCAGGAGCTACCTACATGCTGCCTAAAAAAAAAAACTTTATAAAGACACAAAAATATTTAAAATAAAAAGTGTGGGCAAAAGACCCAGAATATTCAACATAATACTGAAGGAGAAGAACAAACTTAGAGGACTGACACTACCTGACTTCAAGACTTACTTTAAAGCTAGAGTAATTAAGACAGTGTGGTACTGGTGAAAGAATAGAAAAATAGATCCATTGAACAGAAGAGAGAGGCCAGAAATAGACTCACATAAAGATAATCCACTGATGATTGACAAAGGAACAATAATGCAATGAAGCAAATATCGTTTTTTTCAACAAGTGGCACCAGAACAACTGTACATCCGAATGCACAGAAACAAAAAAACCAAACCAAAACGAACAAACAAAATCCCCAAAATTGAGATACAGACGTAATTCCGTTAACAAAAATTAACTCAAAATAATCCACAGACCTAAATGTAGAATGCAAAATTATAAAACACCTATATGACAACATAGGAGAAAATGAAAATGACCTTTGGTTCAGAGAAAACTTTTTAGGTACGACGTCAAAGACACAATCCACGACAAAAAGTTGTTAAGCTGAATTTTGTTTAAAGTAAAGATTTCTGCTCTGCAAAAGACATTGACAAGAGAATGAAAAGGTAAACCACAGGCTGGGATAAAATATTTGCAAAAGACAAATCTGATTAAAGGACAGTAATGTGAGAAAACATTTTAAATGGTCCACTTTCAAGGCATGATAAATCTAAGTACTAGCAACCAGCCTGCAAATGTAACAAATTGCATGGCTCATAAACCTAGAAGGTCAAAATAAGTGAACAGAATGTAGAGGAGGGGTCAGCCCATAAAAGGGAAGTAAGTTTCATTATTGGGAAACCAAAACTTAAGCGGGGACTGGGATGGCATATAACCTTATAAAAGAAATAATAAAACTTAGGTGACGTCTGGGAAGATTGTAACCCCATAGTACCTGACCAATGAGGAATTGGGGGAGGGACTTGCATGCTAGGAGATAAATTACCTGTTGTGACTGCCCAGGATGTGCCTGCCCACCAGACACCTGATCTTGCAAGACTGTTATTAAAAGTGTCACTTTTGCTGTTCTTTGTGCCTCTAAGTCCATTCTTTGCGTTTGGATGGGTGAGTGTGTTTCTCACAAGTAATCCAAAATATGCAAAGAACTCTTAAAACTCAACAATACGAAAACAAATACCTGATTAAAATATGGGTCAAAGACCTTCACAGACACCTCACCAAATAAGAAATATAGATGGTAAATAAGCATATGAAAGTATGTTCCATGTCATATGTCACCATAGAAATGAAAATCTGAAGAAGCTACATGCTGTATAATTCCAACTATATGACTTTCTGGAAAAAGCAAAACCATGGAAACAGTAAAAGGATTGTAGTTTCCTGGAAATAGGGAAGAGGGAGAGATGAAGAGGTAGAGCATAGAGGATTTTTAGGGCACTGAAACTACTCTGTATGATACTCTAACTGTATGCATTATACATTTGTCCAAATCCATAGAATGTATAGCCCCAAGACTAAACCCTAATGTGAACTATGGACTTTGAATGATAACGATGCGTCAGTGTAGGCTCATCAGTTGTAACACATATGCCACTCTTGTAGAGGATGTTGATATTGTGGGGGTCTATGCATGTGTGGAGGCAAGGTCTACACAAAAATCCTCTGTACTTTTTTCTCAGTTTTACTGTGAACCTAAAACTGCTCTTTAAAAATGAAGTCTTTTTAAAAAATAAAAGGATGAAAGAGATATACCATGCTATCACTAAAAATAAGTGTAATAGCTATATTAATATCCTACAAAGTAGATCTCAAAGAATATTACTAGTGATAAATAAGGTAATTTCCTGATAATAAAAATGTCAACTAGTCAGGAGGACAAAAGAATCCGAAATGTGTACGTTCTGCATAAAATAACTTCAAAATTTATAAAACAAAATCTGCTAGAACTGTAAGGAAAAAGACCAAATCACAAAAATAGAGAGTTTTATATTTCTCCCAATTATTTTGGGAGAAATATAAAATATTTACCAATAACATATCCCAATTATTTTTATTATTTATTATTTTTATTTTATTATGTATTTTATTTTATTATGTATTTCCCAATAATATATCCCAACTATTTTGGGAGAAATATAAAATAGAATAAGTAGACTTTATGACTTTCCTAGGCTATAGGAAAACTGAACAAATGTATAAACAAACTTGACTTTTTTGACATTATAGAATAACCCATCCCCAAACACCAGAATATGCATTTTTTGTACTATACATGGAACATTTACAAAGACAGACCATAATCTGAGAAAGAAAACAACCGTCAATAAATTTTAAATTATTCATATTGTGCAGTGTGTCTTTGATAAATTGAGACTTAAATTAGAATTCAAAACCAGAATGATCTGTTGAAAACTCCTAAAATTTGGAAAGTAAATAACAAACATCATTACAATCAAGACAGAGAACGTATTTATCCTTCTGAAAAGCTTTCATATGCCTCTTTGTAATCCCCTCCTTAATCGTAGTGATGGTTTCATTGGTGTAGAAATATTTCAAACTGATTAAATTGGACACTTATATATACGTATATACATACATACACTTAATTATGCCAACTATAACTCAATTTTTTAAAAGTAAGAGTTACAACAAATACAAGTGGAGGATCCCTTTCTAATAACAACATATTTCAATGGGAGTCTGTCTCTTCAATACACTTGAACTCGATATTGATTTTAACGTTTACAATGGTCTGTAAAATAGTTCTTTGACAATTCCCTCTAAATTAGTCTAACTGAAACTGAATTCAACCAGTTAATAGGCTGGCTATTTTTTTTTATGTTTAGATTGAGTTAAATGGTTCTATCTGTGCAAATCTTCCTACTCTTCACTTAAAACCTCAAACACAATAAAAGCCCATCTAAGATACCACTGGGAAATGCGTCATTCAATGAAGTAATTCCTACTGCAAATGCCTGCAGTTTGCATACACATGGGCCCCTCTTTCCCCTGAGCTTCAGGCTGGGAGAAGCTGGTTTAAGAGACAGCCAGCCTGATGCCAAACTCACTTTATTTGTTCGAGCATATTCCTTTAACATGGGGCAGTCGGCTTCCTGTAGTATTTTTCCAAAAAGAAAGTAGGCATAGCCCATTTTAAGCCTCCAAGAAAATAAGCAAATAAAGAATTGTTTTCATTTTCCTTTGTTCTTGATCCCTTCCCAAACTAATCTAAAAATGAGTTTTGTTTTATATGAAAAGATCTATGCATGCAGCGATTTTTTCCCCTTAAAATCTGGCATCTCTATAAAGAAAAACTGCCTATGTACAGACCGTGTAAGTGAAGAGAAAAAAGAACTTAAACAGAAAGAGATTGCCATTTTTAGTCCATTATACACGTATTTTAGAAAACACTTTCACCACATGAATTCACGGAAGAGAGTCTGAGGTGTGATCCTTTGATTCTCAAAAAGAGGGCAACAGAGGCCGGGCGTGGTGGCTCACGCCTGTAATCTCAGCACTTTGGGAGGCCGAGGCGGGCGGATCACAAGGTCAGGAGATCGAGACCATCCTGGCTAACAACACGGTGAAACCCCGTCTCTACTAAAAATACAAAAAATTAGCTGGGTGTGGTGGTGGGTGCCTGTAGTCCCAGCTACTCGGAGGCTGAGACAGGAGAATGGCATGAACCCGGGAGGCGGAGGTTGCAGTGAGCCGAGATCACGCCACTGCACTCCAGCCTGGGCGACAGAGCAAGACTCTGTCTCAAAAAAAAAAAAAAAAAAAAAGAGGGCAACAGGGACTTCTGCTAAACCTACCAATGACCACTAGAAGAGTCTGAAAGGCTGGGAGAGCCTGAATCTCTCTGAGACTGAGCAGGGTCTCCTTAATTTCAAAACCTATACAGGCACTTTACATGATTGCAAAGGGGCCTTGTATTATTTGCCCAAGAAATGCTCTTATGCTTTACAGGGTTTGCTACAGGAGGGGTGAGGAATGACTTAGCAGAACTTCTTCGTGAATTACTGGAAGCCAGCATGTTCCTCCTGCTCTGGCTTGTGCAGGAATAAACCAAACACCACTTAACAGGGTTGGTGGTTTTTCTTGTCCTTTCCTGTTTTGAGAAGGACGTTGACAGTAGAGAAAGCCAAGGCACTGACTCATGAACAGTAGAGACTGTCAGCAGAGCAGAGAACGATACCCACCTTCTAAACTTCTCATCTCCATACTTGTGATGAAACAACCAAACAAGAGCCAAAATTACTCTTAAAAATTCTGAGAAATTATAGTGTGATGAAGGTTAACATTACCACTGATGTCATGTGCATATCATATAGCCCCTCCCCACAATATGACGTGACAATGAAGGCATTTCACCTATGTGATACTCTTCCAAAAATGTAGGATCCAGTCTAATCGTAAAAAAAAATGACAGACCAGCCCACATGGGGAGGTGTTCTACAGTATTCCTGGATGGTACTTCTCAATACTGTTAAGGTAATGAACAATAAGGAAGACAGATAAACTGTCGCAGAGCAGAGGAGCCTGGGGACATGCAAACTAAATGCAGTGTGGTACCCTGGGCTGAATCCTGGAGCACAAAATAGATGCTAATGGAAAAACTGATGAAATCCAAATAAAGCCCAGTGTTTGGCTAATAGTAAACACCAGCATCCGTTTCTTAGTTGTGACAAATGTATCATCATATTTTACAATGGTAAAATATATCTAGGTTCCATGAGGGCAACTAGATGAAGGATATGTAGGAACTCTGTGTACTGTCTCTGCAACTTTTCTGTCAATCTAAAATTATGCTGAAATTTAAAAAAATGATTTTAAAAGCTGGAAAATAACTCTGAGAAAGAATGTTTGTACCTTGTTGCAACTGAAATGTCTAAAATGAAAACTTGAAGCTCACAAGAATGATGTCTGAATAAATGAAATGAAGTTATCTAAGCAGCTGATGCTCTAAATTATTGCCTCTGTGTCTGAATGCCATTGTTTTCTTGCCCCTAGCCCCCAGCCCAAAGTCAAAAAGTTAGTTGAAACTAACAAGTAATGATAGTTAAAAAATTTTTTTAAGTCTTTAGAAAAACATAAATGTGTATGTCTCTGTGACATGAAAGGCCATACAAGTGAGGAGATCACATTGGATATTTTTTTGTTCACCTCTTGTGCAAACAGACATTGACATGGCACATAGCATATAATTATTATTGACACATCTGTCCCTGCCCTACATCTCGATTTCTTTGTGAGGTAGAAAAGTAGTCTTCGGAATCATTAGATATAAATACAAATAAATCCCAGCTCCCCAACTAATTATTAATTAATGTACTTTGTTTTGTTTTGTTTTGTTTTTTTGAGACAGAGTCTCGCTCTGTTGCCCAGGCTGGAGTGCAATGGTGTGATCTTGGCTCACTGCAACCTCCGCCTCCTGAGTTCTAGCCATTCTCCTGCCTCAGCCTCCTGAGTAGCTAGGACTACAGGCATGCACCACCATGCCTGGCTAATTTTTGTATTTTCAGTAGAGATGGGGATTCACCATGTTGGTCAGGCTGGTCTCAAACTCCTGACCTCAGTTGATCTGTCTGCCTTGGCTTCCCAAAGTGCTGGGATTAAAGGTGTGAGCCACTGCACCCGGCCTCCCCAAGTAATTATTAGGTAACTCTAAACATTGCAACACATTTCTTTTTTTTTTTTATACTTTAAGTTTTAGGGTACATGTGCACAATGTGCAGGTTTGTTACATATGTATACATGTGCCATGTTGGTGTGCTGCACCCATTAACTCATCATTTAGCATTAGGTATATCTCCCAATGCTATCCCTCCCCATTCCCCCCACCCCACAACAGGCCCCAGTGTGTGATGTTCCCCTTTCTGTGTCCATGTGTTCTCATTGTTCAATTCCCACCTATGAGTGAGAACATGCGGTGTTTGGTTTTTTGTCCTTGGGATAGTTTGCTGAGAATGACGGTTTCCAGCTTCATCCATGTCCCTACAAAGGACATGAACTCATCATTTTATATGGCTGCATAGTATTCCATGGTGTATATGTGCCACATTTTCTTAATCCAGTCTATCATTGTTGGACATTTGGGTTGGTTCCAAGTCTTTGCTATTGTGAATAGTGCCACAATAAACATACGTGTGCATGTGTCTTTATAGCAGCATGATTTACAATTTTGGGTATATACCCAGTAATGGGATGGCTGGGTCAAATGGCATTTCTAGTTCTAGATCCCTGAGGAATCCCCACACCGACTTCCACAATGGTTGAACTAGTTTACAGTCCCACCAACAGTGTAAAAGTGTTCCTATTTCTCCACATCCTCTCCAGCACCTGTTGTTTCCTGACTTTTTAATGATGGCCATTCTAACTGGTGTGAGATGGTATCTCATTGTGGTTTTGATTTGCGTTTCTCTGATGGCCAGTGATGATGAGCATTTTTTCATATATTTTTTGGCTGCATAAATATTTTCTTTTGAGAAGTGTCTGTTCATATCCTTTGACCACTTTTTGATGGGGTTTTTTTTTTTTTCTTATAAATTTGTTTGAGTTCATTGTAGATTCTGGATATTAGCCCTTTGTCAGATGAGTAGGTTGCAAAAATTTTCTTCCATTCTATAGGTTGCCTGTTCACTCTGATGGTGGTTTCTTTTGCTGTGCAGAAGCTCTTTAGTTTAATTAGATCTAATTTGTCAATTTTGGCTTTTGTTGCCATTGCTTTTGGTGTTTTAGACATGAAGTCCTTGCCCCATGCCTATGTCCTGAATGGTATTGCTTAGGTTTTCTTCTAGGGTTTTTATGGTTTTAGGTCTAGCATTTAAGTCTTTAATACAATCTTGAATTAATTTTTGTATAAGGTGTAAGGAAGGGATCCAGTTTCAGCTTTCTATGCATGGCTAGCCAGTTTTCCCAGCACCATTTATTAAATAGGGAATTGTTTCCCCATTTCTTGTTTTTGTCAGGTTTGTCAAAGATCAGATGGTTGTAGATATGTGGCATTATTCCTGAGGGCTGTGTTCTGTTCCACTGGTCTATATCTCTATTTTGGTACCATGCTGTTTTGGTTACCGTAGCCTTGTAGTATAGCTTGAAGTCAGGCAGCGTAATGCCTCCAGCTTTGTTCTTTTGGCTTAGGATTGACTTGGCAATGTGGGCTCTTTTTTGGTTCCATATGAACTTTAAAGTAGTTTTTTCCAATTCTGTGAAGAAAGTCATTGATAGCTTGATGGGGATGGCATTGAATCTATAAATTACCTTGGGCAGTATGGCCATTTTCAAGATACTGATTCTTCCTATCCATGAGCATGGAATGTTCTTCCATTTGTTTTTATCCACTTTTATTTCACTGAGCAGTGGTTTGTAGTTCTCCTTGAAGAGGTCCTTCACATCCCTTGTAAGTTGGATTCCTACGTATTTTATTCTCTTTGAAGCAATTGTGAATGGGAGTTCATTCATGATTTGGCTCTGTGTTTGTCTGTTACTGGTGTATAAGAATGCTTGTGATTTTTGCACATTGATTTTGTATCCTGAGACTTTGCTGAAGTTGCTTATCAGCTTCAGGAGATTTTGGGCTGAGACGACGGAGTTTTCTAGATATACAATCATGTCATCTGCAAACAGGGACAATTTGATTTCCTCTTTTCCTAATTGAATGCCCTTTATTTCCTTCTCCTGCCTGATTGCCCTGGCCAGAATTTCCAACACTATGTTGAATAGGAGCGGTGAGAGAGGGCATCCCTGTCTTGTGTCAGTTTTCAAAGGGAATGCTTCCAGTTTTTGCCCATTCAGTATGATATTGGCTGTGGGTTTGTCATAGATAGCTCTTATTATTTTGAGATATGTCCCATCAATACCTAATTTATTGAGAGTTTTTAGCATGAAGGTTGTTGAATTTTGTCAAGGCTTTTCTGCATCTATTGAGATAATCATGTGGTTTTTGTCTTTGGTTATGTTTATATGCTGGATTATGTTTATTGATTTTCATATGTTGAACCAGCCTTGCATCTCAGGGATGAAGCTCACTTGATCATGGTGGATAAGCTTTTTTATGTGTTGCTGTATTCGGTTTGCCGGTATTTTGTTGAGGATTTTTGCATCAATGTTCATCAAGGATATTGGTCTAAAATTCTCTTTTCTTGTTGTGTCTCTGCCAGGCTTTGGTATCAGGATGATGCTGGCCTCATAAAATGAGTTAGGGAGGATTCCCTCTTTTTCTATTGATTGGAATAGTTTCAGAAGGAATGGTACCAGCTCCTCCTTGTAGCTCTGGTAGAATTTGGCTGTGAATCCATCTAGTCCTGGACTTTTTTTGGTTGGTAAGCTATTAATTATTGCCTCAATTTCAGAGCCTGTTATTGGTCTATTCAGAGATTCAACTCCTTCCTGGTTTAGTGTTGGGAAGGTGTATGTGTTGAGGAATTTATCCATTTCTTCTAGATTTTCTAGTTTATTTGCATAGAGTTGTTTATAGTATTCTCTGTTGGTAGTTTGTATTTCTGTGGGATCGATGGTGATATCCCCTTTGTCATTTTTTACTGTGTCTATTTGATTCTTCTCTCTTTTCTTCTTTGTTAGTCTTGCTAGCAGTCTATTAATTTTGTTGATCTTTTCAAAAAACCAGCTCCTGGATTCAGTGATTTTTTGAAGGGTTTTTTGTGTCTCTATCTCCTTCAGTTCTGCTCTGATCTTAGTTATTTCTAGCCTTCTGCTAGCTTTTGAATGTGTTTGCTCTTGCTTCTCTAGTTCTTTTAATTGTGATGTTGAGGTGTCAGTTTTAGATCTTTCCTGCTTTCTCTTGTGGGCATTTAGTGCTATAAATTTCCCTCTACACACTGCTTTGAATGTTTCCCAGAGATTCTGGTATGTTGTGTCTTTGTTCTCGTTGGTTTCAAAGAACATCTTTATTTCTGCCTTTTGTTATGTACCCAGTAGTCATTCAGGAGCAGGTTGTTCAGTTTCCATGTAGTTGAGCGGTTTTGAGTGAGTTTCTTAATCCTGAGTTCTAGTTTGATTGCACTGTGGTGTGAGAGACAGTGCAACACATTTCTCAAAGCTATATTTTTAATCGTAAAATTAGGTGCTGGTAATATATCTTCCAGGGTGTCTCAGAGGATCTCATAGTGTTTAATAGGCATCCAGTACATGTTAATATCTTTTTGTTCTTAAGGTATTAAAAAATTTCATTTCCAGGGAAAACTATTGTGTATAGCACACCGGTCCAGATTATCTGACTCTAGCCTTTCATTATCTTTGAGCTATTTTATGACTTGGTAAATTTTAGATATGTAATAGCAAGGCAAAATTATTCTAGTCTATAGATATACCAATTAGTTATGTGCAATGGAGAGACAGATCTCCCTCCATTGGAAAAGGCATTTTTGCATCCGTTTGCAAGTTCGTTTCAAAATCCAGTTTCTCCATATGCGTTTGTATTTCTTTGGCTTCCTCCCTTTGAATTGCTTGTAACATTTCAATGGTCCTGTCATTAATAACAAATTAAAATCTCTAACACATATCCATTTTACAACTCTATGATAGCCAGATTTTACTTCTTGAACATAAATATTATTTTATTTATTTTTGTACTTTCTATTCCTATCCTGACAATAAGAGGTGTCATAAATGTTAATCAAATAGAATTGATCCAGGGTTTCAAATATGTGGGCATTCAGAAGAAGTTAATCTTGCAATCTATAAGACAAAATTCCGGAAAGACACTGGGCTGCCTACTGAAGATCTTAAATGAGCTATAGAGAAGGAAAGAAAGTTGCAGTGTGAAGTCAGCAGCATCTTACTATGAAACGCAGCTGTGGCCTAAGCCATTAGGGGCTGAACCCAGCAGCACTGCTGGCCTGGCCTCTCACTTAGGAGGAAATGCAGCTACTTTGTGGCTGCACAGCCAGAAGCAATCTTTGCCACTTATAGAATGCTAAGGAGGCTCTAGGTGAAGGTGATTTATCATCAGCAGCAGTAATCTTTAATGTGTACCTGCAAACTCCCTGCAAATAGTCAGAGAGCACATGCTATATTCAAAGGCCCATGTGGAATGCTGAAGATCACAGGTTTTAGATTCAGACTATGCTAGGTTCAAATCCCAGCACATACTGGCTGCATGAACTTAGGACTGAGAGTTATTTGTTTGCCTAGGAAGCTGGGTCAAGCATACAGTATCATTCAATAAAAGCAACCCTTACAATTATTGGCGATTTGAGGTAAAGTAATAAGGGTTCAAGAATTCTAAGGAAGTTCAAAAGGGAAGACAACATAGAATTCAGTTGTTTCACTTGACTTAATATTCTAAAATTGCCCTCATTAGTCACAATTATAGTTTAATTATCATGTAGTTCCATTTCCTTATTATACTACTGAAAAGCTGATGCCATTACAGGTCATTGAAGGGCTTCCCAAAGTGTAATGGTGAGTGCATGGTGAGGGCCATAGTACGACTCAATTCCCCCACTATCTGATGTTCAGTAGTGCTCTTTCTGAAATACCGCACCAAGTCCAGTTCTCAACTGAATGGCAGCAGAAGAGCAACCTTCTTCAAACAGCCAATCAAGCCACTTTAAAGAAAGAAAGAAAAAACACAATGAAACATAGGGGGACAAGAGGGTCTAGGTGCAATTATCAATGTACCTGAGACCAGGACTCCGGACCTGAGGTCTCTAGAATTTTGCACAATGCTACTTAGACTATTTTTTATAAAACTTATAACTAAGCAATGTTACAAGATTATCATGTTCAACAAAGTGGGTGAAAAATGCAACTATTAGTTCATTCCAGAATTAAGACTGTAATTTTTTCACAAGATTATGGAAAAGAAAACTGACAACTATGTAAGTTAGCACACAACAAGTCTTCTCTCAAGAAAAATGCAAAATAATGGATAACCTTTTCTTTGGTTATTTGAGTGAACTTACTATTAAATGTGTATGTGTGTGTGCAAAAGCAGTACTAAGATGGAAGTTTATAGCTGTAAGCCCCTATGTTTAAAAAAGTAGAAAAAATTCAGATAAACAAACTAATGAGGCAACTTAAAGAACTAGAAAAATAAAAGCAAACCAAACCCTAAATTAGTAGAAGAAAAGAAAGATCAGAGCACATATAAATGAAATTGAAATGAAGACTACAATAAAAAGATCATTGAAATGAAAAGTTGTTTTTTTGAAAAGATAAACAAATTGACAGATCTTTAACCAGACTAACATTAAAAATAAAGAAGATACAAATAAATATAATTAGAGATGAAAAAAGAGACATTACAACCAATACTGCAGGTATTCAAAAGATTATTAGTGGCTACTATGAGCAAATATATGTCAATAAATTGGAAAATCTAGAAGAAACTGACAAATTCCTAGACACATAAACCTACCAAGGTTGAACCAGGAAGAAATTTACAACCTGAACAGACCAATAACAAGTAATGTGATTGAAGCCATAATAAATAGTTTCCCAGCAAAGAAATGCCCAAGACCCAATGGCTTCACTGCTGAATTCTAGCAAACACTTATAGAAGAATTAACACCAATCCTCCTCAAAGTATTCTGAAAAATAGAAGAGGACAAATACTTTCAAACTCACTCTACGAGGCCAGTATTACCCTTTTACTAAAATCAGACAAAGGCAAACTACAGGCCAATATCTCTGATAAATATTGGTGCAAAATTCCTTAACAAAATACTAGCAAACTGAATTCAACAATACATTAAAAAGATAACTCGGCTGGGTGTGGTGGTTCACGCCTGTAATCCCAGCACTTTGGGAGGCCAAGGCAGGAGGATCACCAGTTCAGGAGATGGAGAATATCCTGGTTAACACGGTGAAACCCCATCTCTACTGAAAAATACAAAACATTAGGTGGGCGTGGTGGCACGCACCTGTAGTTCCAGCTACTTGGGAGGCTGAGGCAGGAGAATTGCTTGAATCCTGGAGGCGGAGGTTGCAATGAGCCGAGATTGCACCACTGCACTCCAGCCTGGGCGACAGAGTGAGACTCCATCTCAAAAAAAAAAAGAAAAAAAAGATAATTTATCATGATCAACTGAGATTTATCCCAGGGATGCTAAAATAGTTCAACATACATAAATCAATCAATGGGATACATCATACAATGGAAGGAAGGACCAAAAGAAATACAATCATTTTAATTGATACTGAGAAAGCTTTTGATAAAATTCAACACTCCTTCACAATAAAAATTCTCAAAAAACTTGGTATAGAAGGAATGCACCTCAGCATATTAAAACCCATATATGATGAACCCACAGCTAGTATCATACTGAATGGGGAAAAACTGAAACATTTTCCTCTAAGATCTGAAACACGACAAGGATGCCCACTTTTCCCACTGTTATTCAACATAGTACTGGAAGTTCTAACTAGAGCAATCAGACAAGAGAAAAGAAAAATAAGGGGCATCCAAATTGTAAAGAAAGAAGTTGAATTATCCATGCTTGCAGATGATATGATCTCACACTAGAAAAACCTATGCAATCCACAAAAAGTCTATTAGAGCCAATACACAAGTTCAGTAAAGTTGCAGGATACAAAATAAACATGTGAAAATCAGTAGCATTTCTATATGCTAACAGTGAACAATGTGAAAAAGAAATAAAAAGTAATTCCATTTACAATAGCTAAAAATAACATTAGATATGTAGGAATTAACCAAAGAAGTGAAAGATCTCTACAATGAAAGCCCTAGAACACTGATGAAAGAAATTGAAGATGACACAAAAAATGGAAAGATATTCCATGTTTATGAATTGAAAGAATAAATATTGTTAAAATGTCCCTACTACCCAAAACAGTCTTCAGATTTAATATAATCCTTGTAGAAACACCAATGACATTCTTCAGATAAATAGAAAAATATCCTAAAATTTACATGAAACTACAAAAGCCAAAAGCTATTTCTAGAATAACCAAAGCTATCTTAAGAAAAAAGAACAAAACTAAAGGAATCATATTACCTGGCTTCAAATTATACCACAGAGGTATAGTAATCAAAAGAGTATAGTGCTGGCATTAAAACAGACACATAGACCAATGGAAGGGAATAGAGAATAAAAAAAAAAATCCACATGTCTACAGTGAACTCATGTTCAATGAAGGTACCAAGAATGTACGTTGGAAAACGGACAGTCTCTGCAGTAAATGATACTGGGAAAACTGAATATCCATATGAAAAATAATGAAGCTTGACCTTTATCTCTCTCATCACATAAAAAATTTAAATCAAAATGATTAAAGACTTACATCTAAATCTTCAAACTATGAAACTACAAAAGCAAGTTTGGGAAAACTTTCCAGGATATTGGAGTAAGCAAATAGTTTTTGAGTAATAACCCACAGTTATAAGCAACCAAAGCAAAAATGGACAAATGAGATCACATCAAGTTAAAAAGCTTCTGCACAGCAAAAGAAGCAGTCAACAAAGTGAAGAAACAACCCAGAGAATGGGAGAAAATACTTGCAAACTACCCCTCTGACAAGTGATTAATAACCAGGTATATAAGGAGCTCAAACAAATCTATAGGAAAAAAAAATCTAATAATCCAACTTAAAAATGGGCTAAGTATCTGAATAGACATTTCTCAAAAGAAGACACACAAATGGCAAACAGCTATATGAAAAGGTGTTCGACATTGATCATCAGAGAAATGCAAATGAAAACTACAATGAGATATCATCTCACTCCAGTTAAAATGGCTTTTACCCAAAAGACAGGCAATAACAAATGCTGACGAGGAATTGAAGAAAAGAGAACCCTTGTACACTGTTGGTGAGAATGTAAATTAGTACAACCACTATGAAGAACAGTTAGGAGGTTCCTCAAAAAACTAAAAATACAGCTACCATGTGATACAGCAATCCCACTGCTAGGTATATACCCAAAAGAAAGGAAATCAGTATATTAGAGATGTAGCTATACTCCCATGTTTATTGCAGTACTATTCACAATAGCCAAGATTTGGAAGCCATCTGTCCATCAGCGGAAAAAGAAAATATGGTATATATATAATGGAGTACTAGTCAGCTATCAAAAAAATGAGATCTTGTCATTAGCAACTATGTGGATGGAACTAGAGGTCATTATGTTAAGCCAGGCAGAGAAAGACAAACTTCACATGTTCTCACTGATTTGTGGGAGCTAAAAATTAAAATAATTGAACTCATGGAGATAGAGAGTAGAATGATGGTTACCAGAGGCTGGGAAGGGTAGCAGGGGAGTGGGATGGAATTACGGACAGTTAATGGGTACAAAAAAGTAGTTAGAAAGAATGAATAAGATCTAGTTTTGATAGCACAACGAGGTGATTATACTCAATAATTATTTAATTGTACATTTAAAAATAACTAAAAGAGTATAGTATAGTTGGATTATTTTTAATACAAAGGATAAAGGCTGGAGGTTATGGATACCCCATTTACCCTGATGTGATTATTGCGCATTGCATGCCTGTATCAAAGTATCTCATGTACCCCATGAATATATATACCTACTATGTACTCACAAAAATTTAAAAAATCAAAAAAAGAAAGGGAAGATAATCAACTCTTATGACCTCACCCTGATTTTTGAAAACTTCATGAAAATAATTGTTTAAAAGTGTGCATACAAGACAAGGATTCCTGCTGTCACCACTCCTATTCAACATAGTATTGGAAGTTCTTGCCAGGGCAATCGGGCAAGAGAAAGAAATAAAGCATATTCAAATAGGAAGAGACGAAGTCAAATTGTTTCCGTTTGCAGATGACATGATTGTGTATTTAGAAAACCCCATCGTCTCAGCCCCAAAACTCCTTAAGCTGATAAGCAACTTCAGCAAAGTCTCAAGATACAAAATCAATGTGCAAAAATCACAAACATTCCTATACACCAACAATAGACAAGCAGAGAGCCAAATAATGAGTGAACTCCCATTCACAATTGCTACAAAGAGAATAAAATATCTAAGAACACAACTTACAAGGGATGTGAAGGACCTCTTCAAGGAGAACTACAAACCACTGCTCAAGGAAATAAGAGACAACACGAACAAATGGAAAAAAATTCCATGCTTACGGGTAGGAAGAATCAATATTGTGAAAATAGCTATAATGTCCAAAGCAATTTATAGATTCAATGCTATTCCCATCAAGCTACCACTGACCTTCTTTACAGAATTAGAAAAAACTACTTCAAACTGGATGAACTGATGGAACCAAAAAAGAGCCTATATAGCCAAGACAATCCTAAGCAAAAATAACAAAGCTGGAGGCATCATGCTACCTGACTTCAAACTATACTACAAGGCTACAGTAACAAAAACAGCATGGTAACAGTACCAAAACAGACATACAGACCAATGGAACAGAACAGAGACCTCAGAAAGAACACCACACATCTACAACCATCTGATCTTCAACATGACAAAAACAAGCAATGGGGAAAAGATTCCCTATTTAATAAATGGTGCTGGGAAAACTGGCTAGTCATATGCAGAAAACAGAAACTGGACCCCTTCCTTACACCTTATACAGAAATTAACTCAAGATGGATTAAAGACTTAAATGCAAAACCTAAAACCATAAGAACCCTAGAAGAAAACCTAGGCAAAATGATTCAGGACATAGGCATGGGCAAAGACTTCATGACTAAAACGCCAAAAGTAATTGCAATAAAAGCCAAAATTGACAAATGGGATCTAATCAAACTAAAGAGCTTCTGCACAGCAAAAGAGTGAACACATCAGAGTGAACAGGTAACCTACAGAATGGGAGAAAATTTTTGCAATCATCTACCCATCTGACAAAGGTCTAATATCCAAAATCTACAAGGAACTTAACTTTACGAGAAAAAAAACAACCTCATTGAAAGGTGAGCAAAGGATATGAACAGACACTTCTCAAAGGAAGACTTTTATATGGCCAACAAACATGAAAAAAGCTTATCATCACTGGTGATTAGAAAAATGCAAATCAAAACCACAATGAGATACCCTCTCACACCAGTTAGAATGGCAATTATTAAAAAGTCAGGAAACAACAGATGCTGGCGAGGCTGTGGAGAAATAGGAATGCTTTTACACTGTTGATGGGAGTATAAGTTAGTTCAACCATTGTGGAAGACAGAATGGTGATTTCTCAAGGATCTAGAACCAGAAATACCATTAGACCCAGCAATCCTATTACTGGGTATATACTCGAAGGGTTATAAATCATTCTACTCTAAAGACACATGCACAGATATATTTACATTACCAGCACTATTTACAATAACAAAGACTTGGAACCAACCCAAATGCCCGTCAATGTTAGACTGAATAAAGAAAATGTGGTGCATATACACCATGGAATACTATGCAGCCATAAAAAAGAATGAGTTCATGTCCCTTGCAGGGACATGGATAAAGCTGGAAACCATCATTCTCAGCAAACTAACACAGGAACAGAAAACCAAACACCACATGTTCTCACTCATAAGTGGGAGTTAAACCATGAGAACACATGGACACAGGGAGGGGAACATCACACACCAGGGCCTGTCGGGGCATGGGGTCAAGGGGAGGGAGAGCATTAGGACAAATATCTAATGCATGCGGGGCTTGAAACCTAGATGACAGGTTGATAGGTGCAGCAAACCACCATGGCACATACACATGATCATGCCACTGCACTCCAGCCTGGGCGACAAAGCAACTCTGTCAAAAAAAACAAAAAATAAAAAATAAAAAAATAAAAGCCTGCACATTCTGCACATGTATCCCAGAACTTAAAGTAAAATTTATAAAAAAGTGTGCATAGTAATTTTATTCATAACATCCCCAAAATGAGCCCAACCAAGTGTTCATCAATCAAACGGATAAACAAACGGTGATATAGTCATACAATAAACTATCACTTGGCAAAAAAGTACAAACTACTGATACACACAGCAAAATGAATGACTCTCAATAACATTAAATGATGTGAAAAAAAGAAAACCTTACACAAAAGAGTACATTTATTTGAAATTCCAGAACAGGCAAAACGAATCTGTGATGAAATAAAAAGTGAGAAGTGAGGCTGCTGTGTGTGTTTGTGTGAATATGTGTGTATGGAGGGGTATTGCCACGGTAAGGGCTTTAAAGTAACTTTGGGGGATGAAGAGAATGTCCTGTATCTTGATACTATAAGTACATTATTTCATCAAAACAGTGAATTTACACTTATGATCATGTGAATGTATATAACATTTACACTGAAAGAAAAATACTGAACTGTAGTTGATACTATGCATGCAGTGTGTATGTGTGTATAATAATGTCTGCAGTTTACTTTTCAATCTTTCAAAATTAAACAGATCAGCTGATGGATAGAGAGCTAGATGGTTGAACAGGCGTGCAACAAAATGTGTAGTAGAATCTAGGTGGTGGATATACAGGTTTGCATGGTAAGTCTTCCATGTTTGCCGTATGTCTGAGATTTTCTTCATGATAAAATGCTGAAAAAAACCTCAATAGAGGAGATAAGGGTTACTTACATGCATAAACTTTATCATCATTATCACCATTATCATCACTACCACATCCACCAGTTCAATTTCTTGAGAATCTGACTTGGCTTAGATATACTGAAAATATGTATTATCCTCACACTAATCCTTTGATGTAGACACTCTTTCCAACTTACATATAAGGGATGTTAAACTGCTTAAGGTCATCCTCAGTGAGTAAGTAGCTTGAGCACATACACTATACGAAGTAGGTTCTATTAGTTTATTTACTTGTTATTGCTTAAGTTCTCAACATGACCATTTTATCTCCCCATTGTTGGCCAAAAAGCAAACAAAGCCTAGTATGAGTTTCTAGACACTCAAATTTTTAACACTGTTGTTCAGATGATGGAATACATTAGGTAAGTAGAAAAAGAGATGATCAGCCAAAGCTTAAATAGTGATTCCATTAAAATATATAGATAAATTAGGAAAGAGAGCTAATTTGAAATGGAAATTTACATGGCTGATTTTGTTTATGCTGCAGGTGGTTCTAGAAGTGATAAGGTCCTATTATATAATAGGAGACACTGAGCTGGATTGGGAATGAACAGGAACACGGTCAGTCAAAGACAACTTGCAGGTAAGGAAGTTACTCATCTGAGCATAGTAATAGAGAACGTGCCACTTTTGGGAAGCCCTTTGATGCTGTTGTTGTACCTTTTTGCCACTTACAAATGAAGGATGCCTAAGAGTGCTTTGGATCGTGAGTCATGTCTTTGATTATTTGCCAGTTACCTTGAAAGATAAAGTTGCTCAGTGACTTTATGCTTGGTAGCCTCATTTCCAAATTACTTCAGGTTCTATTAATCTAGAATGCAATGAGATCTTGTCCAAGTGTCTTAAGGAAAAATCAGCTCATCCTTGGCATATTTCAAAGAGAATGAGGAGCAGTGTCTTGACAGAGAAATTTTGCTTGGTATCATTGAGACCTGGAAATCTGCCTAGTTGATATTTAAAAAGACTGGTCAATATTGAGAGTGGTGATCCCTGTGTGCAGTCTTATTACTTCTTTTGCAAAGATACTATTTAGTATTGAGGAAAAGATTTATAAAATTTAGGTGCTAGATCTATAAAGGCTTACTCTTAGTGGAAGTATGGAAGTAGACAATTTCCCGCACTAAAACTGCATAGGCTTTCTAAGATGCTGCTGCTTTGCTTTTGGCTGGAATTGGATCAACACAGATGTTATAGCCATCAGACCCCTGACTGGGTATTGGTGGCATTATAAGAATTTTGGGGCTGGACCAACTTATCTGAGCTGCCAGTAAGATATTCAAGGTAACCAAATTGAAAATAATAATAGTAATGCAGTAAATTTCTTGAATTAAAATACTAAGAATCTTCGATCTGGTCTAATCTCTTCAGGAAATTGCCTGAAAAATGCCACTATAATTTTCTGAAGAGCCAAGTTATGAACTCAGATATTCTGACTCCTAGTACATGTCTCTGTCAGCTATAAAAAGTTTAGTCAAGTCTCTTCTCTCACAAAGAATAAATGTCATACAGGTCTCTGGGAGGCTAAATGTTTGAAATTGAGCCAAATGTCTATAGGATTAGACTTCAGCTACTGACCCTCATGGACTAAAAGGGGCTGAATTTGTCTTCCTACATTTAACAACAACAACCAACCCAAACACACAGAACAATAGCATTTTCAGGTATTAAACAACAGACAATGCAGTATTGTGAAGTTTAAGAACAGGGAAATAAATGAAATGAGTCCTAGAGTATCTTCGGCTGACTGTAGAGTTTCCAGGGCACGGCTCTGCAATAGGAACATCCAGAAAATCCTGGTGGCTTTTCTGAGTTGAGGAGAGATTAGAAAGGCCAACGTGGCCATCATTTGTGGCGGGGGGGAATAGAGAGGAAACTCCTGCCGCCCTCCCCAGAGAGAGAGAAAGCACTCTATCAACAAGGAATTTCTCTCAATGTTTACCTTAATACCAATTAGCTAATGTATTTCAGGAAACCACCAGAAAGAAGCAGGTGGAACAATCCTTGAGGTTCATACAGGGCTAAGAATAGTTCGAGTTCCCATAAGGCAGTAAGGAAAGAGCTAACACATGCAGTAGAATCCTCAAAAGTTATAACCTGGACTAAAGATTGTTCTAGATTCACCCAACCAAGCTTAAAAACAAGTCTCAAGAAAATCAAATTATTTCCAAGTAACTTACCTACATTCATGAAAAAAAAAATCCCTGTAATATTTAAAGAAATAATAATTCTAAAAAAATTTTACATCTAATAAAATTCACATTGTATGACACTTAATCAAAATTTACTAGGCATGTAGAGAAGAAAAAGACCCAATTACAAGTAGGAAAAAATCAACCTAAAGAAACCCAGAAATAAAAATAAAACTGATACTAGAGTTAGTAGACAAAGAGGATAAAACAGTATTATCAATGTATTCTCTACTTTCAGCAGAGGAAAAGATAAACATAAGAAGGAGAAAAATAAAAGCTATAAAGCTATATAAAAGATACAAGTAAAAATCCTAAAAAAGAAAAATACAAGGTCTGAGATGAAAAATGTGTTGATTAGCAGAGATAAGACATTACAGAAAATAATTAATCAACTTGAACACATAGAAACTATCCAAAAATGAAACACACAGAGAAAAGAAGCTTGAGGAAAAGAAAGAAAATGAACAAAATATTAGTTAACGGTAGGGCAATGTCAAATGGCCTAACCTGTCTGTAACAGGCACCCAAAAAAAGAAAAAGCGGGGTGAGGTGGGGACATAAAAATTTTGAGGAAATTATGGTTAAAACATTTTTCATCGAATTTTGAAAATTATAAACGCATAGATTCAAGAAACTCAACAAACTCTAAACAGATTTTTTATCAGACATTTATTATATATCTGTTGTGCTAATTAGGTGTCATTGGCAGTTTCTAAATTGGCCCCCACTGATTGCATCCTCCTGATGTTCATGCCCTTATGCAGTTCCCTTTCACTGCATTTTCGATGAACTTACTGATTTATATTTAGTGAATAAAATGTGGCAGAAGTTATAGGACGTCATTTCCAAGATTAGGTTATAAAATGATGGTAGCTTTCATCTTGGTCTCTCTCTCTTGCAATTTCTCTCTCTTTCATTACTTGTTGCCATAATATGAGGACACATAACATGAGGCCACCTATGTAGAGGTCCATTTGTCAAGGAACTGAGTGAGTTCTACCAACAACCATATGAGTGAGATTTGAAGCTGACACTCTGGACCCAGGTGGCCATTGAGATGACTGCAGCCCTGGTGGACAGCTTGACTGTGACCTCATGGGAGGTCCTGAGTCAGAAGCACCCATCTATGCCAGACCAGCATTCCTGTCCCACCAAAACTCAGATAATAAATGCTTGTTGCTTTAAACAGCTAAGTTTTTGGGTTATTTGTTATGCAACACTAGATAACTAGTATGTTGATAAGTGTGTGAAATCAGAAAGCTTGCATTCTGCCTAGACTGTCTAGCAGAGTATTCCAGAAATATTTCTGAAACGAATGTTTGAAAGATAAGACAGATATTCCAAATAAGTATTTTATAAAGACAGAAGCAGTTGTTCTTGAATGAAGCATTTTAAAACTGGTAATATTGCTATGGGGATTCTTTTTTTCTTTTTTTTTTCTTTTTTGAGATGGAGTCTTGCTCTGTCGCCCAGGCTGGAGTGCAGTGGCGCGATGTTGGCTTACTGCAACCACTGTTTCCCGGGTTCAGGCAATTCTCTGCCTCAGCTTCCTGAGTAGCTGGGGTTACAGGCACCCACCACCATGCTAGGCTAATTTTTGTATTTTTAGTAGAGACGGGGTTTCACCATCTTGGCCAGGTTGGTCTTGAACTCCTGATCTCGTGATCCACCTGCCTCGGTCTCCCAAAATGCTGGGATTACAGGTGTGAGCCACTGTGTCTGGCCGCTATGGGGATTCCTGAGAGAGAGAGATCTTTTCTGGTTGAGGAATGAGGGGATTCTTTCTGGAGGAGACAATAATTTATGTGGGCTTTGGAGCAGATAGAATTTGGACACATGTTACTGACAATGAATCTAGCCAGATACTAGAAAATGAAAGAATAAATGGGGTGATGGGAAAGGTGGTAAATCAAGGTGAGAAAAAAACAAAGACATTAATGGGGAATAAAAATATATTTTCTGCAGATATAATTGCAAATTTTATTTTGAGAGCTCATGTTAGGTAGATGCTACATATTAAAACAAAACATTAATTCTTGCAAATAACTCTTTTTAACATTATACTCTTCTTAATAACAATAGGCATATGCATTCACCTGAGTTGCATTTATAGGAATGAGCTAATGAGTTTTTATATTCTCAGAGAATAATATAGTCAGATAAGGAACAATGGTAGTTCATTAAGCAGAGTATTGCTGTATTTCAAAAAACTGCAGTGACAGCCACACCTTGAGGAAAGTGTGATTCCAAAGAAAAAAAAATCAATTTTCTTGTCTGACTTACATTACAGCAATAGATAGTACAAACTTTGATTATATTGGGCTCATTATCATCATTGCTTATGTAATCAGACCGTTCCTTTTGACTTGTCTACCTTGTTTATCTTCACACTTTCTGGTCTTCTTGTCCTGATGGTCCATAGTAGTTTTGTCTTGCCAATTTAAATTCCAGCTTGCTTCCCCCCACTGTTCATTGATCACTTGATTTTCCATTTTTAATTTCCACCCTTCTGACTTCCAGTCACACTTTTCATGGTGCTGCTAATTCTGCCTTTTATTCGCCTGCCATGTTTCATCATTAAGTGACCATGGAAGTTTCTATCTTGCAGAGGACACGAGCCTCCCTGAGCACAACCTTGCTAAAATGTGCACTTTAGAACTACCTAGAAGATGGGCAGCCAGCAGGATAACGTGTCCACATGCATTTTAAATGTGGATCTCTGAGCCTACTCCTTGTTACTTTACTTCCAGCTCTCAAAGAAATATTGCTTAACAAAATTGTATTTCAGTGATGTACTAAAATACGAATAATATGTTCAGGTGCAACAATATGATGTTGGGATTTGGTTGGTTCTCAAGAGAAGTGATTGGTTTTCATTGCTGGAGAAGATAGTCTTCCAGAAACGAGAGATTACAGACACAAAACTTAACAGAGACCCAGAATAGTTTAATCTGCTGTATGAACACATAGCCAGGATTCTCTTCTTAGTTTTGTGGATTCCTTGAGCATATTTTGCCAATGAATGTGTATGAAAGCAGTACACATAGTTTGAAATACAAAGCTGGGGTTTTCAGATGAGAGGTGCTGGAATAGAACTGTATTTTGCAAAGTAATCAAGTAGGGCTCACTTTCACCAAAAACCATCAGGGATAAGGAGGCAGGTCACACCCCACACCGAAGGTGGATGCAAAGGTCACTGTAGAAAGTTCTAAACTACAACTGAGAAGATGTCTGATATTAACAAATGAAGCTACTCCTTTCTCTTTAAAATATCTAAAATATATTTTTGTGCTGACTGAATTGGGTTTTCCTTACTCTTCTCCATTTTATAATCAGCTGAATAGAAGTTCAACCTAATCCAAGTTTACTTTTTAAAAGAACAAGCGCTTTAGAGAATGTATAATTTTTCATTATAGTTGGGTATTTCTCAATAGGAAAAATGAAAAACTTTAGCACATACTGGAAATTAAGAAATTCACTTAGTCTTGAGGTCAGATTACTTACTATCTTGTTTTCTATTTTGGATTTTTTCAGAAAGTGGCAACAATTGTCACTACAAAGATGTGCCTAAAAAAAAAAACAGTAAAGCAGGTAGGTGCATACCAGGTTGGTTTGCAAGTGTTGTCCTTATGCACTTAATAAGACCTCGTCTATTTCCTGACTACTTTTCAATCCATTAATTAGTGATTTTGTACTTTCTTTGTAGGTCATCATTACAGGCAGTAATTGGAGACTGGATGAATGAAAACTTATGCAAATTATACATCCCAACCAGTCACAAAGACAGACTGGAGACATCGAGTCCAAAATTTGTTAATGTCCTCAGCCATAGACACAGTTACTATTTCTCCACATGTATCTATATTTTGATTTTCTGACTGAGTAGAAGATTATGGAAATAATGTCAGATGGCTGGCTTCATTTATTGAACTGATCTTTGTCTGCCAGTTGAATCTGTACTTATCTCAGTGGTGTAACCCAGGTTTCACCCATGAAGACTCCCTTTCTCATCACTTGGGACTGACTGGGGTCCCGGTTTCTGCTGCTTCTCTGGTATATTTTCTACCTGGTTTTTTACACCACTTCCTGGGCTCTGCAGGTGCTGCTCTCAAGGCCTCTTCACTCTGACACTCCATTGTGTTGATCTGTTTACACATCTTCTAGTGAAAATGTGAGCCATTGGAGGGCAGAAGCCATCATATTTGCGTTATATCCACAGTGTTTATCACAGAGCTTAATATATGGATCAGGGCATTCAAACTGGTTGGCAGGCTTTTGGCCACCTGTATTTTTTGGCCAGCACAGGGTTAACTATAAGTAAATTTGGATGTCTTTAGGTGGGCCTACCCTCTGGTATTTGCCACAGTCTCCATCTTCTTTTATGTGACCACAGTCAATCTCTATTTTACCAGTCTCGCTCATGTAGGCACCCTAGTTTGTGGTCCTGGTCCTAGCTGATGAATACATGTCAATTATGTGAATGAATATAGGAATGAATGTACTTCTTATTTTGCATGGAGAATTGATTGTTATCTAAATATTCTTTTCCTGAAAATTCCCCTAGTTTCATCTCCCATTTTGGAAAATACAGGTAGAAAAACAGGTAACCGTAATGTGCAATGTACAAATAAGCATTTCTGAATACTTGCCAGAGGTGGGCCACTCTGTGCATTCTAGTGGCTCAATTAGAGAGGAAAACAAATTCAGCTGTGTTATTTGCAGAACCCACAGGATGCAAAAAAACCATTTACTGTGGAAAAGCCCAAGATTTTTGTATCTGAGATGAGTGATAACTTCCACCTTGGATCATCTTAAAACAGGCAATGTAATTTTAAAAAACAATGACCCTGACCAACATTCCAAATGTATGTTCAACAACGTATTTCCCAAGGTTGATTCTTAAGATACCCCCCACTATTGCCAATGACAACACACTAGAGAACAATTCAATAAATGTGAATTGGGGCCACAGAAATTCTCTACAGTATGAACCTCTCCCCTGGCCTAGGGGAAGTTTTAAGCAATTAACTGAATGAAATTCAGATTGTCAGACAAAAATGTTGGTACAGAGGTAGTAATCTTGGGCAAAGTTAACCTTCATCTGAAGAAGTAAATTTGGTTCTGCTTTACCCATCTGATGAATGGCAGACTAAGTCTCTTAAGAGTTAACGTCAAGCCTCTAATAATTTTAACTTTTCAGAAGCAACCACTACCAGATGTTCATTTTGGCCATAAAAATTCTCACCCAGTAAAAGTATAACAACCATAAAAATTGATCTTTGAACAACTTACTACCTGTGAACATTTCCAGCTAATCAGCTTGCGTTAAATACATGTTTAGGTATTTGAAAGAACTTGATACATAGAATCATCATTAAGACAATTCAATGCTGATGTTGGTTTCCAAAGAGATTTTATAAGAAGCCTTTCTGAATAATTAGAGAATAAGACTCATTTTCTGTTAGGGCCATTCTTTTGTTCAAGAAAGTGAAGCCTACAGGAAAAACTCATTTAGTAAGTGGCAGAGCTAGGTCTGGAGTGAGTCACTAAATTTGGTCTCTCCACACCTGCCTATAAAAAGGGGATAACATGACAATTATACCAAAGGAAAAAAAAATCCTGAGTACATATAATAACAAAGACTATTTGCACTAACAATAAAAGAAATACTGTTTCTCAATGCCACGTAACAGTGTGCATATACTTCCTTAAAGCACCCACTAAAATAAACATTTGTTACTTGGACAATAGACTAAATTTTGCTGTAACCATTATATTTGTTTTAACCCCTGGTAGATCTAGATTGACATGTTTATGTCTCAGTCATTTTTCTTATTGCTCTTTTGCTCTTATTGGCCCAGAAATGACGAGAAGCACCAATGAAGGAAACTGTGAGGGAAGCTAGGTGCCAAGCCCTTACATTACTGCTAGCAGATCTCAGACAGCTTTCTCTTTGACATCGAGGGACTTGTCCCGGCGAGATTAGCCCTGTGTCCTCCAATTGGAGCCAGATTGTGTTGACTGCATGGCCATCTCTGATAGGATGACCCAAGGAGGTTCCCACTGAGCAGAGAAGATATGGAACTCTAGATCCTATGCATCCTTTACAGACAGGGTCTTGTCTTCTTTAGGGAAGACTGCTTTAACCCTCATTGTCAGAGATTCTAGGTGGCTACAGCAATTTTCACTTGTTCCATTTGAAATACTCTGGCTCATTCAAAAAGGCACAGGGACATTGCTAGATAACTGCACTAATTGTTATCTAGCCTTTGTATGCACTTAACAGTGCTTCTGCATGTATGACAGGTAGTATAGCTGTGATAGCCAAGGAGTACACTGGGCCTTCAGAAGACACATCTTCCATTTACAATTTAAAAGAAGAGGTGCCAATATTAGATTGTCATGCAACCAAGCATACATTTTCTAAGATATAAAAGCAATTGTATCTGAAAGTGGGAAATCTCCACTTCAATTATCACATTGACAATAGGGGCGTTTCTTCGGAGGCCAAATATCTGGTTGCTCACAAGAGAGAGAAAGCTGCCTATGATATGTGCAGGAGATTTTATTTTTTTAAGTATAATTATGACATCACTGACCAGTGCCCATAATGTAAGACCTGGTTCAAAATCTGTTTAGATAAATTCAATATAACAAAAGTGTTTTAAAAATTTATCAGCTACATGTACGAGTCCAGTTGCTGTTCTAAATGCTGGTGTGGTTATGTAGTAAAGTTAAATTGGTATAAGCAACAATATTATTCCCTGGAAGGGACATTTCCTGGGTGGAACATAGAAAAGGAGACAGGTAATATGTTTGGACAATTGAAAACAAAAAACCCAGGAAGCTGGGCAGATGAGTGTATTGTGGTGGGAAGGGGAAGTTGCAACCTTAGATGTCTGTATCTTTAGTTGTTTCACTTTCTATACCATTTAATGATTGAAAAATGTGGTTGGGCTGCAGGAACCACAGAACAGGAACCCCGCTGGGGCAGTAGTTAAAGGCAAAAACTTTTGTGTGGGTTCACTTACTATTTTAATTCATTTGTATTCTTAGTCAGCTTTAAAGGTATGATTGCTTCTTCTACCTACTGCTCTTTCTCTTCTTCCTTTCATGCTGTTTTACCCTTACCTCTCTCTGTTCTCTGGTAGGGGCTGTAACCTTTGGCACAGTGGGAAAAGCCAATTTTGCCATAGGCCTCAGCTTGTTCTGAGTCGGCTACTAACTTGACTCATAGCTTCAGGCAGGTTATTTCATGGTTCTGATGCTTATTTTCCTCATCTTGAATCAGCGGTTTTATTAACTGTCTCCTGGTTTGTGAAAATTCACTATGATCACGTGTTACATGCCAATCACAGAAACTGGTGCGAAGTTGTGACCCTCAGTGGTAGCTATTGTTGTAAGTAGGAATCGCATGACAATGGCAGCTGTTTTCTATCACGTCCTCATGTTTTCTAAATTTTTATCCCCCTTTTTCCCATTTCCTACCTTAGTATTGTTAATAGCTAACTTTTAAGTGGTTACCATGGCCCAGGACACTATAATGAGGATTTTATTTGAATTACCTGATTAATTTCTCAGAAAGTATGAGATAGCTATTATTTTAGGCTATTTCATAGCTTAAATAACCAGTTTGTTGAAGTTAAAATTTAGAGAGGTTAAGTGAACTCGTCCATTTACACAATTAGTTGCCCAGGTAGAATTTGATTTGAGGTCTGACTCCAAAACCGGAGCTCTTCATCACCAGTTACACCAACTAAACGCTTCATTTCAGAGCCCGCCTATTCCCAGAGGTCCCATTCCCGTTTTAAGGTTATTTTCTGTAACTCTCTTGTATCTAATTTCAAAAATGCTATTTCCCAGGAGATGAGTCCCTGATCTCCCGGAAGGCATGGATCATACCATACATTTCTTTTCCTAATCCACCCAAATTCCTGCAGCGCACAGACTTAGGCTCATTAACAGACGGGAAAAGAAACTGACCAGGCAGTGAAACCGAGCAGACAAAGTACAATAAGACAATTACAGCAGGAAAGCGGGGTAAAAAAAAAGTAGAAAAAGAAAGTAAGGGAAAGGGGGAATAAATAGCAAATATTCGCTGAGTGCCAACAGTCGCACGGGAGGGTCTTTAGGGTTCTCTGCCGAGTACTCGGGACGGCTTGCTGAGCAGTACGCCGGCCTTATCTCATAGATGAGGCACCAAGGCTCAGGAAACAGTTCTGTGGATCTGGGCGGGCATCTTCCACCCACAGTCGCGCACACGTGGCATAGGTTTAATAGGCTGTCTGGCTGGGGTACCTCTTCCCAGGGTCAGGGCGTTACAAAGGGAGGCTGCTGTCTTCCCAGGAATCTATTAGGGACCTATAGGCGCGAAGAGAACCCTTCTGAGTATCAGCGAAGACAGCTTATTAAGACTTTACGAGTTTGCAAGCCATCCTCGTCCTATTTCCTCACTTCGGACTTTTTGCACACACCTTCCTTTTCCTGTGAGCCAACCCAGACGAATGAGTTACAAGTAATCGCCTTCTCTACGCCCAGCCAGTGCCCAGACCTAGCACAGCGCCTCCTTGCAACACCCGGCTGAGCTCCCGGCGGCAGCGTGGGCGCTTGGGTCGGAGGCTGCTCAGAGGTGACGCGCGGCCGCCTCCTCCCCTTTAAGGCGGGGCTCGCAAGGGCGGGAGGGCCGAGGAAGTCCGGGGGCCCTCGGTGATGCCCCCGCCCCCGCCGCGTCACGGTTGCTCCCTGCGCTCCCGAGTGGCGACCGCAGCAGGTCCCGTGCAGGTGAGGGGCGCGCGCCGGCCCAGCTTTGCAGCCCCCGAACGCGGCCTCGCACAGGTGAGGGCGGTGCCGGGTTCACCTGGCAGCGCGCGTGGGCCGGGCAGCAGGGTCGCCGCCTGGGGGTGGGCGTCTTCTCTCAACCAAAGCTGGGAGCTGGGGACCTGGAGGGTCCAGGATGAGAATTCAGTGGAGGCGCTACCCCGGAGCTGCTTGTGGTTCAGAGATGAGAAAGGTGTCCCGAGGACTGGAGGCAGAAATCCAGGCGAGGCGTACTGGAAGGCGCACTAGGGGAGGGCAGCCTGACCCAGGATTTCTTTGCATTTTAAAGGCCACACATTCAGTCTCCCCGGGGCGCTACGGAGTTAGTCACCGCCACATCCAGGACTCCTTCCACAGAGGTCAGTTCCTCAGCTGGGTGGGCTTTAATACGCTCTCTTCGTAGAGATCCGGAGGTTCAACTTTAATTCTTTGCGCTGACATTTGCTCGGCGACACAAGAGCAGAAATCCTTGGGATAATTGCGTAGGTAACAGTGTCTCAATTCCACTGAAGATAAGTAAGTTAAAAATAAAGACAGTGATGCTGGTGGTGAACTTGAGAGGCGATTAATTTCCGCAATTAGTTCCCCCACTGCACTGTCCATTTGTTAAGCAAATGGTGTGCTGACGGCTTTTTTAAATGATTGGGTTGCCATAAAAGAGGTTTTCTCTAGTCTGAATGAACTTCTGTGCGATGCTGACTGAGGGTTTCAGCCTCTTCTAGATGCTTACAAGAGCTTGATCTGGAAGGTACATGGGTGCGAACACTTAAAGTACCAAGCAGTTTCTCGTTGAACAGTGAGACGTTAGAACACCTGCTTCAGGACGCACAGAATTCAGACACCATTTATTGAAGGATTTGTATGGATTATGATTTCCATTAGCATTCATTTTTGCTTGAGTCAGTAGCATTTCAATTCAACAGATATTTGTTGTACACCTGTCAAAGGGCAGACCTCTGAGAGCCGGGCTGGTGTGCTGTTGGGTAGCACAGGTGTTGATATTAATACAAAGGGGAATTTTAAGGCACTTATTCCTCACAGGTGGGTGTTTAGAAAGAGACCAATGGCGCTGCGCTTTGCCTCAGCAGCACCTGTGTCATCGCTGGTTCTAAGTATTTAAATGCAGGGAGAATGTAAATCTTTGAAGAGTATCTGTCATTAGCCTGATCAGTTATTCCAAAGCAATAAGAATTGTCAAAACCATGCTTAAAATAAAATTATTAAGAATTAACTCTGTGCCAGGCTCCACGTTAGGCACTTTATCTTGTCTGTGAAATCTACAAAGTAGATACTGTTCCGCGGTGCGGACGAGGAACTGAGGCAGAGAGGAGTCCAGTAATTTGTACAGGTCGGTGGTGAATTTAGAAATTGCATGTGGCTATTTCTGAGTGCAGAACTCGTACTTTTTCACTATTCCATGCTGTCTCTAAGATGGAGAGTGTAAATCCGGCAGATTTAATGTAAGAATTCAAATTTCTATTCATAGATCCTATCTCCTGGGGATTAATGGAGTTAAAGTAGCCCTCAGGAATAAAGTGAACACTGTTTTCATTGCACTTGTGTGGTCAAACTATGACCTATCTGTGACAAGTAGATGAACAGCTACCTTTAAAAGATAAAATTTATTATGTGTCTTAACATATTTTGAAAGGCCTGATATATCCAAACAGGGCCAATTAATAAAATTGCATATATATTCTCTCTGTGTTACACATGGAAGGAACAGCTAATTTTCATATTATTTTTGTGCTTTACTATGGACTCCTGCAGAGGTGAGTTTCTCAGCTGAGTGGGCTTTGAAATCAATTTCAGCTTGATTTCTTATAGCTGCAAGATGATTAGCGGTCTCTTGTCACCTGGAAAGGACTTTGTGTTTGTGTAAATCTGTGCTCACACACGAATATATATTTTTCCTTAAACCTATTTCTAGAATTACTGCTTCTGGAAATTGTAGAGTACTACGGTGTGATGGTCTGGCGAGGAATCAAGTTCCTTATTTGACTTTTGAGTAAAGGATTTATAACAACTGACAATTTCTTTAAGTGCATGTAAACCAGGAAAGTAATTTTCAAATTAAAATTATTATACTGTGGAGAATGGAAAGTGAGTGAAAAATAGTCCTCTGAATTCAAATAATATTTCTTGTTGTGGAGAACACTTGCTTTCTTAAAACTTCTCTTGTAATTGTTGGTAATTACACACAAATGGAAGGGGTTTCATATTTAAATTACCTTGAATTGTTGCCCGTTAACTGTTGAGAAAAGGCTTTGCCTGTGATGGGAGGATCAGGTAGAATATTTTGCCTGCGTCAATCTTGGCACAGATTTTTTTTTTTTCCCTCTATCTTCACGTGGAGGTGAAACAGCGAGACACCTTAAACTCCTCTTTAGGAGCTGAGCTGAGCTGTTAAATGCTTCCTAGGAGGTGTTTATAAAAGTGTGCCTGACCTGGTAAGGTGTTCTCATGGGGAGGGAGGGTGGGTGATGAAGGAGCAGAGTATATAGGGGATATGAAGCAGGGGCAGATCCAAGTTTTGTGAGGCCTAAGAGGTAAACAATTTGGAGACTCTCTTTAAGAAAATTAATACAGGCCGGGCGCGGTGGCTCACGCTTGTAATCCCAGCACTTTGGGAGGCTGAGGCGGGCGGATCACGAGGTCAGGAGATCGAGACCATCCTGGATAACATGGTGAAACCCCATCTCTACTAAAAATACAAAAAAATTAGCCGGGCGTGGTGGCGGGCGCCTGTAGTCCCAGCTACTCGGGAGGCTGAGGCAGGAGAATGGCGTGAACCCGGGAGGCGGAGCTTGCAGTGAGCCGAGATTGCGCCACTGCACTCCAGCCTGGGCGACAGAGCGAGACTCCGTCTCAAAAAAAAAAAAAAAGAAAATTAATACAAAATTAGGTGTGAAAGTGAATATGTATTTAAAATGAGAAAAAGAGATGATAATTTACTGGAGATTTCTGCCTGTTTCTGTGGAGATCTTGGGCAATTTACCAGAAATGCTTACAAAAACAGGCGTGCTGATTGCAACCTGGCTTCCCCTCTCCCTGAGAACACTCAGCATCTCCCAGCAGCTTGTCACACCCATGGGGGGCCCTGCTAGTGAGAAGCCCAAAGTTGAAGCTCCGTTACCCTCAAAGAGTGAGAGGGAAAGTTGTGGTTAAAGGCAAAGGACTCATGCTCCATTGAGCAGAGAAGAGACTGCTGGATGGGACAGCAGAGACGCTCTGGACACTCATGTCCAATGAACAATTCTGAGAGCTGGTTTTCAAGACTTTCCAGGTTGGTTTGTTTCTCAGGGATGCCTTTGGCCATTGGCTTTTCCAACTATCAGTCACCATTTATTGGGAGTTTTCTAATGTCCCAAATCCTGAGTAAGGTGAAGTCCTGATTGTCAAGAACTCCCAGTCTCATGGAGCTGATTTCATTGATCACAGTGCTTTGCTATAGGCTTGCATAGAGATGCCACATGAGCCCTGGAGGATTCCTGATGCTTGAGCTGAGTTTGGAGTTACTGTGATGGAGTCCAGGAGGGTCATTCTAAGTGAGCAGAGGGCCATTAAAAGCGCTGGTGGTGGTCGGGCACAGTGGCTCACGCCTGTAATCCCAGCACTTTGGGAGGCCGAGTTGGGTGGATCACCTGAGGTCAGGAGTTCGAGACCAGCCCGGCCAACATGGCGAAATCCCATCTCTACTAAAAATACAAAAATTAGCCCGGCGTGGTGGCAGCACCTATAATCCTAGCTAATTGGGAGGCTGAGGTAGGAGAATGGCTTGAACCTGGGAGGCGGAGGTTGCAGCAGTGAGCCGAGATTGCACCATTGCATTCTAGCCTGGGCGACAAGAGCGAAACTCCATCTCAAAAAAAAAAAAAAAAGCCCCGTGGTTTAGACCCATGCATTCTCCTCCACTGATGTTCTTCTAGTCTGGCAGCACCTACGTACCTGAGATTAACTTGTTAGAAATGCACGTTCTCACGCACCCCGCGTTAGGAGCTCTGCATCTAGAGCACAGTAAATTGTGTTTTAAGAAGCCCTCCGGATGATTCTGGTGCATGCTAAAATCTGAAAACCACTGGTCTTAATATTTAAGAGAACAGATGGGGCATGGAATCCCTTATGGAGATCACTGGGAGGGAACTGAAATTAATAATAATAGTCATATATTAGTGTTGTAATATAATAATTTCATTACTATCACTAACATTTATTGAGCACTCAGGTTGTGCCAGGCATTTTGCTAAGAAATATTAACTCTTAATCTTCAGTACAAACCCTGGGTAAGGCAGGGCTATGATCACCTGGATTGAAATGTGAGAAAACTGAAAGAGAAATAGGAAATTGTCCATAGTCACAGAGCTGCAAAGTGGTTCAGCCAGGATTCAAGCACAGGCTGTCTGGTTTTAGAACCTTCCTTCTCTTTTATCATGCCTGGGAGAGTTTTCACTGATGCCACTGTTGTGTGTTGGCATTGGCCGAGAGGCAGGCCTGGGATTGCTTGGGATACGCCTATTTAACAATCCCAGTCATTTGCTGACTACTGTGGTTAAGAAATTTTTCATTAGAGACAAATTTCCAAACGAGGAAGGAAGAACTTTATTGTCATTTACTCCTAGTGCAGACTTTTAAAATTTCATGAGTGAATAGACATGATTCCATATAAATGATTACATCATGTGGAAATACCATTTCCCATAGCATCATTATTAAGGGCTCATATGGATTACCCAGCGGGGAGTGATGTTGGTGATTATGGAAGGTGGCCTTGTTTCCTTGCTTAGGAATGCTGGGATTTGATCTGATTATTAGAGGCCTATCTCCTAGAGGCCAAGCACCTCCCCAGGCCACAGAGGACTTGAAGGTGATGCTGTGTTTGTTCATTACATTTTGGAAAATAATCAGAAGAGCTGTGCCTTGTCCTATTACATTTTTTTTTTTCTGGTAAAAAAAAAATGTTGCCTATGATTCTATCCTTTTTTTTTTTTTTTTTTTTTTTTTTTTAACCAAATAGCCCCATGGTGTCAGGCAGCGTGAGTAAGAATGTACAGATAGTGACATGGATATGTGTGCGAGTGCACAGAGTGAAGGTTTGCTCTCGGGTATAAACCTAAGGTTGCTGTGCCTTTACTTCCCCTCTAGAAAAAAATGTTTACACAAACATTAATTTGAGTTTATGGTAGGCGGCAGAATCTAATTCTGAGAATGCCAGCTGTGTCATCTATGCATGCATTCATTCATTCATGTGGTCACTGGTTGCCTGCCTAGTTGTGCTAAATATTATGTTAGGCACCAGAAGAGATACAGTGTGACCAAAACAGACACGATCCCCATGGACCGGAACAGAAGTCCTTGTAGTGCAATGTTATGGGAGAACAGAATACATGCCCTCCGTCTGGCAGTGAGTCAGCAGGAAAGGCGCTCATAAGTTATTGTAGATCAGGAGGGAGGTAGGTTATTGGGCTTGATTAAGGCCTTAGGGAAGTGGAAGTGCAGCAGGATTTGAGAGATAACTAGGAAGATTACACAGGTGACCAGGTGGAGGTGGGTGATGAGAGAGAGGGAGGTGCTGGGCCTGCGAATCAGGTTTGAGCCTTGGGCTGCTGGCTTGATGCCAATAACATAAGTCAGTTATTGGAGGAGGAGAAGCCTCTTTTCAGAGAATTGTGACCTTCGTGGACACTGAGTCTGAAATGTCTCGATGACCCCAAGGTAGAGATTTTAGGTGGATAATTGGATAGGATAAAGGTCTGCACTCCAGGAAAGAGGTTGGCAATGTAGAGATTTGAAAGAACTGGTCTTTGGATGGTAATTGAATAATTGACTAAATATCAACCGATTGAATAATGCAGTTGCTATAACAACTGAATAATTCAATCAACTGAACTCATTCTTTAGAGAGTGGAGATGAATCCTCCACTCCCTTTGGCCTTTGAGATATTTGACAGCCATATTTGAGAGGTGGAGGTAGAAGGAGGTCCTCAATGTGGAAAAGCAAACAAGAGCCATTGAAAGCAGTTGAGGACAGGACTAAACTTGGACTTTTTTTTTTTTTTTTTTTTTTTTATGCTGCCCAAATTCTTATCTAAGGGGTCTGGGGAGTCATGCCCTACAAACTATAAATTCTTATCAAATGGGTTTCATTTAACCCTATATATCATGACTTACTTTCCAATCTGACTCTGGCATAACATTGCCTGACAAAGAAGAAAGTAGAAATATTTTACCCCAAAAGTATGTTTCTTTGCCGTATTTTGAAATGGTCCTGCAAAGCTGTCCTTTGTGGGGTCACATGTGCATCTGTAAAGAATCTCTATTAAAGCTAGATCTTTTTCTTCCAGGCCCTCCCTATCCTGAAGAGATTGAGTCTAGCACCTTTTAAGGTCTGAATAGGAAACATTTGTCATCTATTATCTCTAAGGGCAGCCACTAGAAGACTTCAAAGAACCCTGGTCTCCACAATTTTTTATCTTAACCTGAACACTTCCTTTCTACTGATCCCAGGTCTTTAGACAAACTCAACCAATTGTCAATCAGAAAATGTTTACATTTATCTATAGCCTGGAAGCCACCCCCCGCCCCCTGCACTTTGAGTTGTCACGCCTTTTTGAACCAAACCAGTGTATTTCTTGAACATATTTCATTGATGTCTCATGCCTCTCTAAAATGTGTAAAATCAAGCGGCACCCTGACCACCTTGGGCACATGTTCTCACGACCTCCTGAGGGCTGGGTCATGGGCCATGGTCACTCATATTTGGCTTGGAATACATCTCTTAAAATATTTTACAGAGTTTGACTCTTTTTCGTTGACATAGTGGAGTGAGGAGTGAACACGGAGGTTGTTGAAAGCTAGTGTTGAGAATTTGAGCCCGTATAATTTTTATGAGGTAAAACGTTTATCATATATTTTCTTAACTTGTTATTTTCTGTTATAAAAACACATTTTAAATTTATGTATGTCATATGTATCATAAGTGAATCATATCATTTTGTATATTGTGTAGATTGGTCAGTGCTATTTTGGAGGAGATGTTAGAATATTAACTTTTATATAGAATAGATAGGTTTTCTTAGGTGCTCCAAGTAGAAGGCTTTTTTAAAACTGCTAAAAAGCAGCCAGGAGGAAAAAAAAAGTTCTTTTATCCAAAAACTATTCACTGAGCATGTGCTATACATGTTATGTGCTGAAATTTTAGTTGTGAATAAAACAAATAGATCCTCATCCTCTCAGAGCTTACAGTTTAGAGGGGAAACCAGCCAATTTCACAAGTGATTACAATGAAGTGTGCTGTTTGTTAACAGTAAGGGACAGGGTGCTATGAGAGCAGGTGGTAAGGGCCACATCCAAAGTGCCACCTGGGCCTGGCAGGAAGGAGATGGAGAAGCACAGAGGGAGTGTTTTGAGAAATCAGTGGATGGATGCTTTTGAGGAACTGAAAGCCGAGGCTAGTCTGTTTAAGCTTTGTTAATGAAAAGTTATTAATAAGTGGGAATATTCATGAGAGGTCTGCAAACTGATGGGGAAAACTAAAAAGGAAGTATTAAACCTATCTGTGTGACCATGCCATGTTCTGTGAAGGGTTTTGAAGAATCCAAGATACAATGGAGTTGACAGTGCAAAAAAAAAAAAAAAAAAAAAAGAAAAAGGAAGAAAACCTAAAAACAAAAGCACCCAAATTAAAAACAAAAATACCAAAATCAAAAACAAAAATAATGATCGTGTAATGCTTGCTTTTTTTAAGGTGGTGGTTGGGTAACTACTTTTAGCATTATGAAGCATGTTTGGATTTAGTCTGAGAACTTGGGTAACATATCAAAAAAGAACATTATATTTCCTGGATTACAATAACCATTATTGCTATAATAATCTTGCTTAACATAAAAGATATATATAATATATATATGTGGATATATATATGTGTGTGTGTGTGTATATATATATATATATATATATGCTTAGCTTCTTCGGTTTACAGTCTGGAAATGACCTTTGGGATCAGCTGTTCCACCTCCAGTTACCCCTTCATGAATAATCTGGGGCTCAGGAGTGCTGCAGGCTCAATCATTATTTTCACTGGATCAATTGGTGACAACATCTGTTGGGCAGAATCTGTCCTGAGTTCCTTGTCCTACAGCGACAATGCGTCACTTGAAGCTTCTTGTTTGTTGTTGGAACAGGCCCAGTAAATAATTATCTCCATCTCCTTTAAGTCTTTACTTACATGAGCTCCCTCCCCGTCTTCCTTATCTCCTACTTTTTCTGACACTGTGCTATGTTTTGAATTCTGTAGGAGTCCTTGGCGGAAGTTGCGTTCAGCATTTTAGGCCTGTCTAAACAGGTAGAATTTATCTGACATTTCTTTCACTCCCTTAAGCCTCATGTGAGTTGGCACAGAGACATGTAACTTTGGCAAAGAATGAGAAAGAAGGTTCTGGGGAAGTTTTCTCTGTTAGTATTGGACCCAAAAGACACGGTGGGGCTTGGAAAGTATCTGATGAATTGTTTTTAAATGTCATGAACTATCTATGTGCCCCCAAATTATGTTTGATCAGCTAGATGTAGCCCTGATCAGTAATAACAGACTGGTATTTGGTCCTTTTATTAACTACTTCCCCTCCAATTTCCTTTCCAAAGCCATGTGTCAGTTTCTAGCATTGTCACTATGAGCCCAAGATCCAGAATTATTACTTTATTATTTAGTTTTGGTGTTCAGTTGTCAGGCTGTGCCTTTTCATTGGTAGTTTTTTTTTTTTTTTTTTAAGTAGAAATTTTTGCTTTTCCTAGTTTACAGGACACACAGATTTAGCTGCTGTATATTTTATTCTGTGTACTAGCTACCTGATATTTCTGAGCCGCTACTCAGCGGTAGCATTATCTTAGTCATGCTAATTCTCTTAGGAACCCTACTAGGTAGGAATCATCTCCATTTTATTGAAGGGAACACTGAGACTCAGAGAAACCTAGAACTTGCACAAGGTCACCCAACTGGGTTGGAAATCTGGCCTATATCTTTTTTTACTTTCCACCCCTGTTATTTGATTTCAAGCTAGTGCTGTTTCAACCATTGCACTCTGTTTTGCATCCCAGGGAAATTATTTCACCACGAGACTTGAAGGGTTTCAAGACCCATTCCAACTAAGATTTCAGAAATTCATCTACCTCCTGAGTTTGGAAGGAGCTGTTCTGTGCATTCTCAGGCTCAATGCAAAGGTGAAATCCTTCATGACAGGGGAGGCTTTAAAACCACATCCATGTAGACCTGGAATCCTGCTAAACCCTGTTGTGCAGATAAACACAGCGTGGTCTTGATAAATATGTCATTTTAGAGCAATTTCCTGCCAGATGACTGTGTATATATGAACCTGGGTAATCTGGAAAAGTCTCTATCCTTTATCTGATCCAAGTAATGCTGTAAACAGGATTGCTAGCTTTGTATAACAAAGCTAGCGATCACATCTAAATATTACTACACTTAATTCCTAAGTGTTCATGTGAGAACAATTTCATTGTGTTTTTATGTTTTTGAATGATGTAACCTTTTAAATATATGCAGACGTTGACATTTCAAAACCCAGGAAAATTCTTGTGGTGCTATTGATTAGATCAAGGTACTTTTTTTGGTATGTATTTATTATTAGCATTAAGACACACTTATCAAATAAGATCTTTTCAGGATCCAGAGTATACAAACGTGGTGGATGTTTTGGTTATCGTGGTCTTTGAGAAGCTGGGGTTACTTCTCTGAATACTCCACTTATCCCCAGCAGAGCTTCTGAGATATCTATCTCCTAGGGATCCTCCTTTAGTTTCACGTAGAGTCTTTCCAGGATGTGAGAGCAGATGCCGAGGCTGGTGTAAATGGCCAGGGAAAGTAGTGGAAGAATGTAACTAATACTCCCTGAGACCCTACAGTCTGATGTGCCGGGCACAGCCTCATCTGCTTTTGAGAACACTCATCGGTGTTGTTTATATTCATTCCGATAAGAAGCCATTTTACTATAGGTTATGAATGGTAATTTTGTATTTTTGTTTAACCTATTTTCTAATGTAAATTTTGCTGACCAATTCTGGATGTCTCGTTTGTGCGATTTTGGTCGTTTGCATGCTTTGTAGTAATATCCTAAATCTGGCCAGTCTGAAAACCAGGTCTTGCCTGTCGATATCTTTTTGCTGGTGGCTGTGGGTCAGAGCTGACTGACTTAGTACTTACACGGCATTTGTATTATTGTTGCTTTTTAAAGTATGTGATTAAGCATAGGATAGAATAGTATAGAACAATACTATGTGCTGATGTATGAATACAGATATATATTTGTTTTTCTGGAAATGACTGCTAGAAACTTACAAGTGGTTCCTTTGTGGAGATGGTCTAGTTTGAGCTAAGTCACTTTTTATCCTGTGCCTCTAGGCACAATTACAGTTTCCTAAGGCATACCTACCTTAAAAAAAAAAAAGTTACCAGGTTTAATTCCGTGGTGAGATAATAGGGCTTTTTATTTTTGTCTTTAAAATGTCATTTAAAAAAATTATCCTTGGACCTGAGAATATTAAACAGACTTTGAATTTGTTTAATATTTTATAGTTTTTTAAAAGTCTGGCATTTATTATTAGATTTTATTAGTTTCTTTGAGATCAGGAGAATTAGCACTACTGTGTATGGTTGTTGAAATGATTAAGGAGAGAAAGGTTCCGAGTTATTCTCTCCATTCAACAAGAGTTACTGTAGGCCACTTCTGATGAGGTAGGCGCAGAGTGGAACCACTTAAAACATTTCCACTCCAGTGAGCAAGTTATGAAGACCTATGCTATGGCTTCCTCAAACCACCTTGTTACTGGGGAAAGTCTGGGTTTTGGATTCAGACAAACCCCAGCTCAAATATTAGTTCTGCCATATATTAGCTGTAGGACTTTGACGTCTCTGGAACTCAGTTTTCTCATTTGTAAAATGGAGATGAAAATACTTTGAGATGCCTGTGGATATTAGTAATAATACATGCAGACTGCCTTGCACATAATAGATACTTCATAAATTTCTATTATTCAAGGAAAAGAGGCAGTCTGGATTCTTCGTAATAAGCAAACCTACAGAGGTTTGGGTAAGTGCGTGCCTACGATGTTATGGCAGCTTTCTCAGAGATCAGACATCTGTGCACTGCTGAGGGTTTTTCTACATTGCCTTCTAACCAGGATAAGGATGAGAAAGCATGGTAGGATCTGATGCTAAATTACAGTATTAAAAGAAAAAAACAAGAGGCAAATTTTTGGCCAGTAACAATTTTAAAAATCTAGTCTATTTACCCAACTTGAGGCTGTTATTTTTAGAGATGAGACACTAGACACTAAAAGTTTTTTTTAAACTTTAGATTTTTATTTTCATTTTAAAGATGTTTTTCCCTTTTGCATTTTTAACTAAGTTTTGAGGTCAGAAAGCGAGTATTGGACGTGCACATATCCTATTGGCAGTGCTGGGTTTAGTGGTTTCTTGGTGATGACCGTATAATTTGATGAAAGCCTGGCCACTTCTGGGGTTAGCTGACAGTGTTTCCTAAATATATATAATATATATATATGACATATATATAGGAAATATATATAGGAAATATATATATAGGAAATACATATGTAGGAAATATATATATAGGAAATATATATAGGAAATATATATGGGAAATATATATATAGGAAATATATATATATAGGAAATATATATATAGGAAATATATATAGGAAATATATATAGGAAATATATAGGAAATATATATAGGAAATATATATATAGGAAATATATATATAGGAAATATATATATAGGAAATACATATATAGGAAATACATATATAGGAAATACATATATAGGAAATATATATATAGGAAATACATATATAGGAAATATATATACACACAAAAGAGTACCTCTGAAGGCTTTGGAAGGTGAAACCTAGTCAGTGGCTTCATTGGAGCACATACCTACATTTCTGATTGCTCCCCCCCCACCCCAGCCAAAAATATTGATTAACTATGATTTCACGTTTAAACAGGGCAATAGAGAAAATGGAAATGTTTTCTAGTTTCAAAAACTTGTCTCCTTGGAGTGTCAAGCTTCATCTTCGTGAAAAGATTATTAGTGGTAACCTCTTCGGAGCAGAGAGGATTTTAAAGGCAGATGAGGTCTGTGTAGGCTGAGAATGGGGAGGAAAAATGTGGCCTGAGTCTGGAGGAATGGGAGGGACTGGCTGTCAAAGGCTCGGGGAGAGCCTTTATTTCACTCTTATCTCTGTTCCTCTAACATTGTGTAGCCTCTTGGAACTTTGCTGAAGGACCCTTTGCAATGCTACACATATTAGGAATGGACACTGAAACCGTCACCTACAGGAAATGAGGTGTCAGAGACTGAAGGACAGGTGGCTTAAAGGTCAAGCATGTGGAGCTGAGCTGATGGGCCTGAATCTCAGCTCTACTATGTAGTAACTGTGTGTCACTGGGAAAGTTACTTAAGCTTTCTGTGCCTCAGTTTATTTGTCAGTGAATGAGGCTTCTAATAGTACCTACCTTATAGAGTTATGAGGATTATAGGACAGTATTTCTAAAGTGCTTAGTACCTGATGCCTGAGGCACCGTAGCCTCCCCGTAAGGAGTAGCTGCAGTGGCTGATGCTCTTGTTGTTTGGAAATATTGATGGTGGAGAGACTCATTTAACTTTAATGCCATATAGTATGTCATGTTTACCTCCCTTAATAGAACCTAATAATTGCTTCATATTTAAAACCTCATTTGCAGTATTTTAGCTCAGTGGGAAGATTGATTTGGATGTTTTTAATCATTCTAAGCCTTTGTTCTAGCCGAGGCTCTGTGAAATGGGTTGCAAAATCCACAGACGGAGGAATGATAGAAAACTAGGGAAAGTTCATTTGGGAATTATCAATTTAAGCTGTCACATGATAATGTCCACTTCATCGTGCTGACACTGGCATTGATGGAATCCAAGTGGTGGAGAAAAATCGATTTAATCTTTTTAAAAGATGATGGTTTTAATATTGATAAGTGTTCTTTACCTTTTCATTTGAGAGATGCTGCTATAATGGAATGCCTTATAAATACTAATGAGTGCCGACTGCCATCTTTGATAGTGAGTAACTCCTTTGAGTATTTTAAGACAAACTCCCATGATCTGGGCAAATGTCACGTTAACGCATTCCAGACAGGTTGAGAAATATATTCATTAAATCATGCTTCACGTGAGTGTAGGAAGAGTTTATTAATTTATATGTAAAAACCTTTGTAGATTCACAGGCCAAAAAAGGGCTTAGGGGGTGTGTGTGTGTGCGCGCGCGCGTGCGTGAGTGCATGTGATTCCTTTTAATTCATCTGTGGCAGTTTTTTCTCCTTTGATTGAGACATTTGGATCAGTTCAGAGGGCATTGGACGCACATCAGTCAGCTCCTCATGACTGCTTCCTGGGTGCCTCACCTGCTGCCCTTTCTTAGTCCCCAACCTGCTGGGGATTTCCAGCTGTCTCCAGGATCCTCAGGATTGAAAAGGATCTCTGCCTACTGAGATCCAAATGTTAATGGAAAGAGCGGATAGAGGGATGGGCTTTAGACTTCTGCCACCATGCCCGGTGCTAGGATCCTTCAATTCTTGGTTGATATTGTCTGAGATCACTTATGTGGGCCTTACTCTGTTGCGGAGTTCAGGGGCTTCATTGTCGACCTGCTGATGGTGATTTTGTAAGGATGTTAAGAGGAGTGGGTCATTTCATTATGAAATGATTGGGAAAAACCAGACGGGATGTCCAAACAGATAAAACAGGCGCATCCTCACCGTAGTTTACTCCCTGACCTCCAATCAGTAAGACTGATGATTGTTACTAATTTAATGCCTCTGTAAAAAGCTGCTCTGTACCTTATCATAGAGCAATAAATATGTATTACACAACGTGTTTTTCCAAAAAGCTTAACAGTTATGAGGCTCTGTAGGTTGATGAACTCCACTAGTCTCTAGGCAGGTTTGGATTTCTAGTAAATATTCAGTCATGATGTTAATAAAACGAATCCTCTTCTGAATTCATTCATTTGTTCCTTCCATCAAAACTTATCTGCAATGTGCCAGGTATTGATGTGGGCTAGGAAAATCCAGTCTCTTCCCCTCAGGGCACTTACAGTATTGCAGGGTGGTATTGAGGAGTAGATTAGGAGATTAAGTGAATAAACTAACAAGATAATGTTGGATCCTTAGGGCCATCAAGAATGTGAGGTGTGGGCCGGGCGTGGTGGCTCACGCTTGTAATCCCAGCACTTTGGGAGGCCGAGGCAGGCGGATCATGAGGTCAGGAGATCAAGACCACGGTGAAACCCCGTCTCTACTAAAAATACAAAAAATTAGCCGGGCGTGGTGGCGGGCGCCTGTAGTCCCAGCTACTCGGAGAGGCTGAGGCGGGAGAATGGCGTGAACCCGGGAGGCGGAGCTTGCAGTGAGCCGAGATAGCGCCACTGCACTCCAGCCTGGGCGACAGAGCGAGACTCCTCTCCAAAAAAAAAAAAAAAAAAAAAAAAAAAAAAAAAAAAAAAAAAAAATGCGAGGTGTGATGAAATGATGACATGGAGGTGCTGCTTCACACTAGAAGGTCAGGATTAGAGTTAGGCTTGGGGTAGAAATTGTTAAGGAGGTGATTCCCGATGTGGGACCTGAAAGAGCCAGGTTTTTGATCTGTGCAAAGGTCACATTATATAACTAATAACAGCCTTGAATAAGGAAACAAAATCCCTACACTTGCACCCCAAGTGTCTGATGCACCCATTTTCTCCTTATGCTAGGTTTCTAGCTTTATACTCCACACAGGCATTACCCTTCCACCAAGCAGAACTGAACCATCTCGAAATAATGGGCCTCTTCCAGGCAAGGACTTCACTGTGGCCCAGTAGAGCCTACCTTCCTTCACACAAACCAAGTTGGCTGAACTTTGCTGCTAATGACAGCTCCTTCTGTGTTGACTTTCCAATTACATTGGCCAGTCAGGTAAGCCTAGAGCTGTGGCCAGCCTTGCTTTAACTTTCCCTTGATGCTTAAAATACGCTTTTTTTGCTTGTTGCTTTTAGCTCTATGTAAATGCCACACTGTCCTGTCATTCTCAGGCTGTCAAGATTCTGCCCGCTTGTGTCAAGATACTTATTGGAAATTAGAGCTTCCTCTACTTTTAGTCTGAATCTTTTCAACACTGGATTTTTATATGATTTACGAAATTTGAATTGTTTGGTGAACGATGAGCCAAAGCAGACAGTGAGGCTTTGCAAAGGTGCAAGTGTCTTAATCAAGAACCCTTCCTGCTTGGTCCGTGGAAACTTACCCAGTGGTGTAAACCCTGCCACGGTGGCTTACACAGGTTCTCTGAGCTTCTTGTTGATTAACTCAGTATAGAACAGTATGCTTTGGGTCCTGAGAGTCAGAAGGAATGGTAATACAGAATTGTACCTTTATAGAAAAGCAGAAATTTACTAAATTAAATGTTAAACTCGAGCTTAAATGCTATTCAAGCACTTGTGTTGTGCAGATAGATGCCTGTACTGATTGTTCTCTCTCTGGAGCTTCTGTTGTGTGCAGAGATGATAAACATGATAATATTTTATCGCACATAAATAGGAGTTAACAATCTAGGAATAAACACATTAAATAGATATCTGTCTTGATTTCCTGTAATATGCCTGTACTATGTGAAGTGGTTTCATTTATTTTGCAGAGCACTGTGTTATTTAGAATATTCTAAAACTATATGTGGACTTTTCTATATTGGCTGTTAAATAAGAACTAATTAGCTGTGCCATATCTTGAGTTACCAAGGCCTCTTGAATTGTCTTAAAGAAAGTTGTAGGATATTTCTGGTCCTTCTATAGGATCTATGTTTCTGATATTTGTGCTGAGATGGAGATGGTAATACCAGCCTAGAGCCATTGCTCCCCTTTCCAAAGCCCAAGGCAGATGTTCAAGTGGGTGACATCGCATTTCCCACTGAGTCTCAGAATCTTTTTTTTTTTTTTTTTTGAGATGGAGTCTCGCTCTGTCGCCCAGGCTGGAGTGCAGTGGCGTGATCTCGGCTCACTGCAACCTCTGCCTCCTGGGTTCACGCCATTCTCCTGCCTCAGCCTCCTGAGTACCTGGGACTACAGGTGCCCACCACCACAACTGGCTAATTTTTTGTATTTTTAGTAGAGACGGGGTTTCACCGTGTTAGCCAGGATGGTCTCGATCTCCTGACCTCGTGACCCACCCACCTCAGCCTCCCGAAGTGCTGGGATTACAGGCCTGAGCCACCGCGCCCGGCCAGAATCTTTTTTTAATAATAGCTCTTCAGGTAGCTATGATGAGTTGATCTGAGCTGGTCACCAGAAATCGAAATCTAGTTGTCATCCAAGACTGTTTTTGATTAAGCTTTTTCTTTCTGTTGTCCGAAAGCACACATACAAAATGTCACTGCAAACATTACTTTTGTTTTTACATTCACTTATTACAAAACATTATGTCAATAGTAAAAGAAAAAAGAAAGCACATGTTATCTGCCTTGGGAAAAAAATCAGCCATCAGTGATTTTTTCATTTTTTTTTTTTTTCCCCAACTTAAGCCATAGTTGTACATCACTTCACAGAGCCATAAACATAGTTTTGGTAGAATTTTGTAGTTTGTGTTTTTCACTTAAAATTATACCATAAATTATTTTCCAGGTGACTACATAGCATTGGAGAATTAATTTTTAATGGCTGCATTAATGAAAATGAGTGGCTTATATTTCTGTTCCTGATGTATGTGTGTATCTAAAAATACATCACTTAATATGCATTCTGTGCTAAATTCCCTAGGCTTGTAGGACATTTATAGTTTGTAGTAACTCAGTTGTCACCTTGTGCAAACTGTGCAAGAGATTCTATCCTTCACCTGCACTGATGGAGTAATTTAAAATTTCATGTCGTGAGCACGTATTGGGAATTACTGTAGAAGCCTATGAACCCTGTATTTTTGTATTTTCTCTAATATACTCTAAATCTAAAAACACATTAAGGCAAAGCACCTGGCTCCTCAAAGAGCTAACACCATGAAATTACCTAGAAAACAAAATTTAGCTAAATGAATTTATACCTTACTACAGGGACTGAGAGTTATCTATTTTTTTCTATTAGCTGAACAGCAGTCTTTATCTCTGTTATATGAAATGACATGAGCTGTGCAAGGTGAAATCACGCAGAGAAGAATCATAGCATTAAGAGAAATGTGGCCTGAAATAATACATTTTGATTTTTATGCGACTTAAAGAGTTCAGTATGATGGAGCTAGCAAAATTGACAGCAGAGCCCAACAATTTTAGTACAGAAATTATCTGCTCTGGGCAAAAGCTGTCTTCATTGTGTTATGAAATGTGAATTGGAGTATTTATAGAGTGAGAGGCAGCAGAGAATGTCCTCATAGTCAAGTTTAAGAAAAAGTCTTATCTAAATGAGAAGCAATACATTGATATTTATACTGACATAAGTAGCATGACTATGGAAGATGATGAGGTAATAGTGGCACTTGGTTGACTTCATGACTTCTGTTTGATTGGCAGTATATAAAAATGTAGTAATTTCACATAAACATTTGGGCTGAGAGCATCTCTTGAAAGATCTGAGTGTGAGGCGAGTCAGGCTGCATTCCTGCAGAGCTGCCCATAGCCATAGTGAGGATAGCACCCATGGTCACCTGGGATTTTGACTCTGGCAAATAAATATATCTTTTTACTTTATCAAATTCATCTCCTTAAAATGTGTCAGTTTCTAGATCTGTACGTTCATTCCAACTTGGCTTAAAATTAATAAATTAATTTTGTCATTTTTATGTTTTCTTAATCATCCTAAAATACACATAATCTAACATGCATTTATCTTTTTTTTTGAGACGGAGTTTTGCTCTTGTTGCCCAGGCTGGAGTGCAATGGCGTGATCTCATCTCACTGCAACCTCCACCTCCCGGGTTCAAGCAATTCTCCTGCCTCAGCCTCCTGAGTAGCTAGGATTACGGGCGCCCGCCAGCGTGCCCGGCTAATTTTTGTATTTTTAGTAGAGATGGGGTTTCTCCATGTTGGTCAGGCTGGTGTCGAACTCCCGACGTCGGGTGATCCACCCGCCTCGGCCTCCCAAAGTGCTGGGATTACAGGCGTGAGCCGCCGCACCCAGCTGCAATGATCATTTTTAAGTATACAGTTCAGCGATGTTATATTTATATTGTTGCACAACTGTCACCTCCATCCGTCTCCTGAACTCTTCATTTTGTGTAACTGAAACTGTGTCCATTAAACACTGTCTCCTCATTGTCGTCTCCCTCTGCCCCTGACAACCATCATTCTACTTTCTGTCTCCACGAATTTGACTACTCTAAGTATCTCCCATAAGTGGACTCCTATGGTATTTGTCCGTTTGTGACTGGCTTATTTCCCTTAGCATAATGTCCTCAAGGTTCATCGACGTTGTAGCAGTTGTCAGAATTTCCTTCTTCTTAAAGGCTGAAAAATAATATGTTGTATGTATTTATCGCATTTTATTCATTTGTAGACACTTGAATTGCTTCTTCCTTTTGCCTATTGCAAATAGTGCTGCTAGGAACATCGGTGTACAATTATTTAAGTCCCTGCTTTCGTTTCTTTTGGGCGTATACCCAGAAGTGGAATTGCTGGATTATGTGATAATTTTATGGTTATTTTCTTGAAGAACTGCTACATTTTTCCATAGCAGCTGCACCATTTAACATTTCCACCAACAGCGCACTAGGGTTCCAATCTCTATAGAGTCGTCCCAACACTTGCCATTTTCTGTTTTGTTGTTGTGGTTGATAGCCATTCTAGTGAGTTTAGTGTGTCTCATAATTTCCCTGTACATTTCCCTAATAATTAGGGATATTGAGTATGACTTTTTTACAGAGCTTACTACAGTTGTAAGACATGACCTTTTGAATTGTCATTGTAAGAAAATTACCTGGCAGATCAAAAGATCTGGATTCTAGTCATGTCTCTGTCTCTAATTAGCCATTTGACCTTCAATTCTGTTTGACAACAGTTAGGCCTGTGCTAAGTGCTGATCACCTCACTAGGTGACACAGAGTGGAGAAAAATAAACCACAAAATTTTTATTCATGCCTCTGGTTTACAGATTTTTTTTTTTTTGGCCTCAAAGTAAAAAAAGGTATCACAGCTTAAACTTTTCTAATTCTAAAGTTTGTAATCTGTTACCTAAACTTATAAGGGTAACCTAGATTCTCTTCAGACCTAGGTAGGGTTACCAGCCATCAAAATAGACGAGAAGTATGATGTAAGGGAAACTGGTAATTTTGAAAGTTTTGGAGGGTCTGTGGTTAATATCTGAACCTTATTTACAATTTCTACTTATTTATAAGTTTGATTTAAAAATTAGCATATCTTAATTAAATATTGTCTATTTCATCTTTTCTCTTGTCATAACTTGCTTTTCTGGCTTCCCAGCTCATTATAGCCTGGCTTCTGTGTCCCCGAGGTGTCTACTGCCCTCCCAGTAACCAAACAAGATGGGGGCACCTCTGCTTCCCTCAGCTGAATTTTCTGCAACATTTGCAATTGTTGCTTACTCCTTGAAACTTCCTCTCTCGGCTTCCTTAGTCCTGTTCTCTTCACCACCCCCTCCCCCCCCCCCCCCCACCTCTCCTGTGCGTCCCTGGACATTCTCCCTCAGTTTTCATTATGAGTTCTCTTTCCTCTGTGCTGCCACTAAAAGTTAATTATTCCTGTGGTTCAGCTCCCAGCCTTCTTTGCTTTTCACTTTATACGCTTGTTTGAGGAGAGACAGTTCCTGTCTTCCACATTTCCTTCCCAGATTTTGCTCTGAACTCCCACCTTGACTATCCAGTTGGACTATATAGTATGTCTCAACTTTGATAACTTATCAGTCTTCCACCTTACCTTCTGTAAATGGCTCTTGCTCCCCTTTGCCTGTGTTAATTGGTGGTTCCACCAGAGTACCTCTGGCCTATCTAGGCAACTTAAACACCTGCTGCTGCCTCCTCCCTATTCCTCTCCAACACATATAATCAGCAAATTACAAAATTCAGCTTCTCAGTCCCTTCGCTGTCATTCTAGTTACATTTTTTTGTGGTCTAGCCTTTATTACACTGGATTAATGCATCATCTAGGTACTGCATTAGCATCTCATTCTTAACACCTCCTAGATCACACCAAACTGTTGGAATTGCTTTGCTATCTGCCTCTCCTACTGTACTCTGAGTGCCTCAAGAGAATAAATGGGGTGTGTATTTTATTCCTTGAGCTAATGTGTATGGGAACTAAAGGATACTGTAATAGTCTGTCTTTTTTTTTAAATGCACAAAATGTAAGTCTCACATCTTTGCATGTGACAGACCTAATTCTATTGCAGTATCACACAAGTGTAACCATTAAACTCCAGAGACTGAAACATAGTTTTCTCATCAGCTTAAAGAAAAAAAAATCTGGTGGTAGTATAGCTCAATGGTGGGTTCAAACAAACATCTGCTTTTTACATGATCCTTGATGCTGCAGAGCACACTGTTTACTTTTGCTTTCAATGACTCTAATTTCAAATGCTATAGATCAAGGTTGCACATATGTGTGCAAAGAGGATGAGACTGTGGTGGATGACGTGTTAGAAAGCTGTGAATACGTCGATATTTGATTGGCAACAGCAAATGTTTTCTCCATAGCATTGGAATGTTCTTGATTGCTTCTGTTTATTATTGCTACTTATTTCATAGCATATTTGAATTCCATCACTTTCTGATCAGCCTTTGTAATTTTCTTTACCATTTCCCATTGTGATGCACTAATAATTATTACACAATGTCTCTTCAGGTTTTTAAATTCTTATTTTACAATCATGACCGCTTTGCCCAGAGTAGAGATTTGGTGATCCCAGTTAGGTAGCGATGGCAATCTAGCCTAAGGTATAAGCACAGATGTTGTGGTCAGAGGGAACTTGGTTCAAATCCTGGCACTAATACTTACTGGCTGACAAGTTGCTTCATGTTTATAATCCTTGATTTCTTCTTACATAGGATTGGTATTTTTACTCAGCTCTGTTAATGTTTGTGAGGATTTAGAAAACTCATGGACAAGAAGACAGTGCCTACACTTAGTCACTGCCAAACAAAGGGCCACTATTTATCATCCCTAAATTATCTACTTCATTTGGAAATATCACAAATGTGGCCACTGGTTTGATTTTTTAGCAGCAATTAATTCATATGTAGATGAAACTGAGATCAGTGCAACTCAGCTATCTAACACTTAAGAAGACACTCGTTTTATATTCTGATAAATAGTGAGTTGGAGACATACTTGCTGTGAATGAATGAATTAGTGAATTTACATTTTATACTTGTCCTTATGAGAGTAAGCATTAATTTGTCATTGATTACAACCTTAAATGATTGATGAGTACTTAGAAACTAATGACTTCACAAAAGAGAATTTCCAAACTGTCAGTTTGCTTAGAATTTAAACAATGTCATTGCATTATTCCTCTAAAGCTTGACGTTTTCAGATGTGTTTCTTTTTATCTGGCATTTTAATAAAAGATGTGTTACCCATGGGAAAGGTCAATGAATGTGACACAGGGCTTGGCAAAGCTGGGATTTATGGAGACACAATTTTTTAGAAGTCTTCTTTTGGAAGATCAGACCTATTCTTCTTCCTTTTCCTAAAGACAAAATTTAGGAGATGACATCAATTAACAATTTTGAGAATAGTCCTTAACATTTTGATCATATAACTATACCCCAATTTTTTTGTGAGATGACCCATCTAATTGGGGCATAAATGATTTCAAATACATCTTTAGGGCAGATGGCCAAGTTTCCCACTTGATCTAACAGGTGCTTTACAGACCTAATATAGAAAGAATTTAGATTGACTATAGAAGGAATATAATATGGGTTGGAAGATCTCTTTAGTTTTCATAGTGTTTCTAGTATCAAATCTAGAGAGAGGATTTTATTCTGTGTAAATGAGATCTATGATATTAGCAACCATTTAGATATAGATGGCTAAATTGTTAACTTTTTAGCAGTTTTATTTTTGTCATAGCACTTATGACTATCTGACATAAGTATTTTAATACTTAATTTTATGCATACTTGCCTTTCTTGAGTAGTGATAAATCCTATTTACATAAAGACCTCTAAAAACATGCCTGTAGGCCAAGGAAGGGACGTTGCATCTCATGAAGAATCCTGGGATATTTGGTAGAAGAGAATGGAGGAGGGCTTTGGGCTTATGCTGTGTGGCGTTAAGGGTGGACCGGGGAAGCCATGGTCAACTCTGTACTGAGTGCTATTCTGAGGCTGAGGCAGTTTCACAATTGGGTATCCTAGTGATCTTTGCTCAGGAAGCAGGGGAAATGAAGTAGAGCTAGAAAAGTTGACAAGAATGAAAAAAGTCATTCAACAGTAGGGAGTTATTACATTGTTTGGCAACTATGGAATGCTCTTAGGAAAATTTTTTTTGTTGACTTTACAGTTGTACTTACTTCTGTTAATGAAGCACAATCTGATTTTTAGCAGGGATGACTTTTATTTACTCAGATGTCCCATAAAAACTTTTGTCTTTTTCTCACAGCTGCATTTTGGTGCTCAGAAGAATTTTCTTGACATCTGTAGGTTGAAAATCCCAAATGCAAAAACCTGAGCTACAAAATATTGCAAAATCCAAAAGCTTTTGAGTGCCGACATAATGACACAGGTGGAAAATTCCACACCTGACCCTGTGTGATGGGTCACTGTCAAAACGCAGCCAAAAGTTTGTTTCATGTGCAAAATTATTGAAATATTGTATAAAATTACCTTTAGGCTATATATATAAGGTGTGTATGAAACATAAATTAATTTAGTGTTTAGACTTGGGTCCCGTCCCCAAGATAGCTCATTATGTATATGCAAATATTCCAAAATCCACAAAAATCTGAAATCAGAAACACTCTAGTCCTAAGCATTTTGAATAAGGGATACTCAACCTGTAGTAGGAATAAAATATACCACCCTCCTCCCCATGTCTGTTGGATGAATAACAATTTTTATTGATGATATACTAAACTTTGTCCTTAAGCTGTTCTCCTACAAAATATGGGACTCCTTTCAGATAGCAAGTCTTAGTACATAGTTGCAAAACTTTGCATGACGTTGTTTAAATTGAGAGGATATTTTGATGTCATGAGTGAATATCAGGAAGGCAGACCACCACAAGGATTGGGTCTTTTCTGTGGGCATGAGACTTAGAGAAGTAAGGGACCTTTCTGAAAAGAAGCACAACTTGCCTATGTTACCCACCAGGCAGTGGTTAATGTGAGATACGGTGTATAGTTTTGTATTTCCAGCAATGCTGAAATCTGAATAACCAGAAAGCTAAAAATGAAGAAACAAATCATAAATCAAAGAACCTTTGATACTTTTCCTTCCTTCCACTGGTCTTCTTCCTTAGACTTGCTCTGCGTGGAATGTATTCCACACAGCAGACACTATGATCCTTTGAAAATCCATGACAAATCAATCTTCTGGCCAATCTTCACCTCCCCTCCTCCCTGGCTTCCCAATTCACTTAAAATAAAACCTCAAGTCTTTGCTGGCCCTCATCCCTTCTCTGATGTCATCTTATTCTTTCACTGATACATCAGGCAGATCTGGCTCTTTTGACTTCTTTGCTGTTAGAAGCAAGGAACATGTTCTGGCTTTGGGGCTTTGCATGGATCCATTCCTATTTTTGGAATCCTCTTTCTCAAATGGTGTTTCTCATTCTTGTCACTTAGGTCTCTGCTCACATGCTCCCTCATCCCTCTCCAAACATATATATCCTCATGGGAACACTAGCTTCCCAAAGGCAGGACCCTTGTCTGATTTGACCACTGAGTTGATGAATTTGTAAGAAGCCAAGTCAGGCTTTGAAAGCAGATTCCTAGCATCCATTGAAAGGAGGAACTTTGAGGGTAGATGCTAGATTAGACAAAATTCAACCTTATCTCCCATACATTTTGCATCTAGTAACAGTGGTGTATGTTCACTACAATGCCCTGGTAGCACTACAAAGAAAAGTTGTTTGGGCTTTTTTGGAACTATCATATTTTAAAAATATTTGTTGTCATTTTCTTTTTTTTTTTTTTTTTGAGACAGAGTCTTGCTCTGTCACCCAGGCTGGAGTGCGGTAGTGTGATCTCGTCTCAATGCAATCTCTGCCTCCCAGGTTTGAGCAATTCTCCTGCCTCAGCCTCCTGAGTAGCTGGGATTACAGGTGTGCGCCACCATGCCCAGCTAATTTTTGTATTTTTAGTAGAGACGGGTTTTTACCATGTTGGCCAGGCTGGTCTCGAACTCTTAACCTCGTGATCTGCCCTCCTCAGCCTCCCAAAGTGTCGGGATTACAGGCATGAGCCACCGCGCCTGGCCCATTTTCTTTTCTCTTTCTTTTTTTTTTTTTTTTTTTTAAGACAGAATCACGCTCTGCCACCCAGGCTGGGGTGCAGTGGTGCGATCTTCTCAGGGCTCACTGCAACCTCCATCTCCTGAGTTCAAGCAATTCTCTTGTCTCAGCCTCCCGAGTAGCTGGGATTACAGGCACCTGCCACCATGCCAATTTTTTTTTTTTTTTTTTTTTTTTTTTTTTTTTTTAGTAGAGATGAGGTTTTACCATGTTGGCCAGGCTGGTCTCTAACCCCTGATCTCAAGTGACCTGCCCGCCTCGTCCTCCCAAAGTGCTGGGATTACAGGTGTGAGCCACTGTGCCTGGCCACATATTGAACTTTCACGTGCTCAAATCCTAGGAGGGTTTCTAATTCCTGTGTTACTTAATTATGTCACAACTAAATGAATGCTTCAGTTATCCAGATTTCTCTAAGCCCAGGTTATGGTAAATAGATTTATTTCTATATTGTGAGTTTGAATTTCTTTTCTAATTATGAGTGACTCCTCTCTCAAAGGACATGCAAATCTTTTTATCCTGCCTCTGCCCCATCACCTGGGTCTACAAAAAAGCATCTGTGTCTACTTTTTGAAAATGCAAATTATTTCAATGTGCCAAAGTAAGTAAAAAGGAAATGGTGCATGCATGGTGTAGTTTGTAAATGCAAGAGTGAACTTGAGACATATGAGATCTTTTATTGAAATTAATAGTTAATGAATTTTCCCAAGAGAAACACCATTTAGTAGAGGTAACAATGGTAGTTACCGAAAACCCTATTTAAATCACACTTGCCTTAAAAAACTAAAAACCAAAAAACCAAAAAAACTTGTCTATTTCATCTTGTCTGGTTTGCATTATGTTCATTACCTGATTCTTCTTTCTAAAAGGAGAGATACAGTTCTGAAAACAGTTATTGCCTAAAGGGGAAAAACAAATTCTTTTCCTGGTATTGCAGTTTTGTTATTTGTTTTCCAACAGATTAAAGGATTTAATTATTCAGATGCTCTAGAAATGTTCTCTGCATATTCTTTTGATCCTACACCCTATCATCAGGTACTTTTTGAGCAGACACACCCAATATATAAGTTTACATATTTACTTATAAATTATGTACATGTACTATGGTGCTGATAATACATATATTATTCAGCATACACAAAAATAGAGATTAAAAGAACATATTAAGTCAGTGTGAATAGAAGTTCCAATATTTTCTTCCTACACTCTGTGGCTATGCTGCACTCTCCCTGGGCCGTGCTCACTCAGTTCACTCTGGGGACCCCCCTCACCCCACCCAGCCTAGTCCAGGTCTTGGGATTGCAGGACCTGAATAAAAACGCACAATTAAAAGGTACTCAAACGCTGCCTAGGGAGGCTAAGGGGAGAAAAATTTGCTAAAGGTCCTGAATAAAGCTCATTGAACTCCAAATTCTTCATCTTTAAAGAGAACACGTTCCAGTGCACAGCCTGGCACCTGGGGCAGAGTGGTGATCAGGCAGGGGAAATTGATGTTCTCCTCCTGTTTCTGCTGCTGTTCTGTTGCTGCAGCTGTTAACTGCTAGTTCATAAATCTTTTATCTAAAAATTCACAATTCAGAAACTTTTGAAAATGGAAAGGATTTTGTTTGTAAGAATCCTTACCAGAGTTTGGTAGCAAACTCTGACTTGGACTCTTGTGTAACTATTTATGGTCTATATAGTAATTATATATCCCATTAAGTTTGAATTGTGGTATGTTTGATGATGAAATACTGTCTCCAAACCATTTAGGGTATTGTGTAATATATGATACACTCTCTAAATTCTTAAATTTCTGAACTCCAAAAACAAACCTGGCCCAAGGTTGGTTTGACTTCTGTGATGATTATTTCTACTTTGAAGCTTGTTGCCCTTTTGTTCGGGTTATTGCTGTATGATCATTTTGTGAAGGATACTGCATTTTGATGGACATGATCACTTGTAAAGGCTTCCCCAGGTCTCTACTGTAGGGAAGAGTGCACCTGTCCTGATCTAGTCATTTGTGAAATATTGTTATTGTTTGGACAGGAATAGCAGATGGCTTAGTCTCACCCTTGTGCACCGAATGCCCTCCACGTCACCATGTAATTGTCCTTTCCAGATCACACATTGGGCGAGGAACCTTCTGATCTCTGCCCTGTTCTTAATCTTCTTCAAACACTTTCTCTTCCCCTTTGGCTGTTCACCAGTGAGGTCATTTGCTTTATCTCTGGAATATATGAAAAGGCTCCACCTGTACCTCTCATACTGTTTTCTCACTTCTGTTTTTCTCTACCCAAGGAACCTTGAGTGCCTTTCCTGGGGATTCTGGTCACTGAAACTTCTCCTGTTCCTCAGGGGCAATAAGGGTATGCAAAAGGTCCTCCCCGACTCCGGATGCCGTGGGCTTCCCGTGGTGTATTCAGAGGCTCTGCCATCTCTTTATCATTCCTTTCCAGGCTGCAGTCTACGCCCTGAGTCTAGCCCACTCAGCTTTCTTGTTCAGCTTTCGCATCATCTCATGATTGAAGGGTGCAACCCTCATTGATAGGCTGGCATTCTTTCCAGAGTGACAGTGCCAACTCTCCTTTCTGCCCTCTCATCTTCTCTCATGGGCCACAGAATGGCTGGGAATACAGGTTGTGGGCAGATAGTAAATGGAGCTTCCAACACCATGTTAAGGACTTTGAACTTTTACAAAGTTTATCTCTAGGAGCCATTAAAGGTGATTCCATCTCTACTTCGAAAAGACCATTGCTCTGGTGGTACAAGTGAGAGATTGTAGAGGAGAGAGGTGAGAGAAGGGGAGTAGAGGCTCAGAGTAAACTCTCAGATGTCCTTTATTTCATTTCAGTTTCAAAATATTAATTCGACTGTGGTAAACCAAAAATAAAATTCTAAGGCCCTCTAACCATCTGAATGGACCCTTCTTCTCAGCCAACGGCATTCCAGTGTGAACCTTAAAAAATGAGTGCAGGCCATGATGGGAGGGGACAGCCAGGCATGCCTCATTATACCCTCCTCCCTTTTGGAATTACTGATAGAACAGTAATAGAACAGGGATAGTTCTTTAGGTCTGGTAAGAAACATTTACAACCTGTTCTCTCTGAAGCCTGCTACAATCTATTCTCTCTGAAGTCTGCTACCTGGAAGCTTCATCAGCACGATAAAACCTTGGTGTCCACAACCTTTTATCATGACCCAGACCCTCCTTTCTATTGATGACTCTTTTACCAAGTGCCAGTCAGAAAACTTTTAAATCTACCTATGACCTGGAAGCTCCCCTGCCTCCCCACCACCCACCCCTGCTTCAAGTTGTCCCACCTTTCTGGACCAAACCAATGTATATCTTTCATGTATTGACTGATGTGTCTCATGTCTCCCTAAAATGTATAAAACCAAGTTGTACCCCCAACCCCCTTGGGCACATGTCGTCAGGACCTTCTGAGGCTGTGTCATAGGCGCATCTTTAACCTTGGCAAAATAAACTTTCTAAACTGATTGAGACCTGTCTGAGACACTTTTTGGGTTCACACAACCACCTAATTGGTAAAATACTTGGAGTGGAAAGCACATGGATTCTGTGTTAGGCAGCTGTGAGTCTTAATGACAACTCTACCATCAAAAACCAGCCGGTGGCCAGGCAGGCTTTAATGTATAAAGTAGGGGCTTTGATGCCTATTCGTAATTCTTGCAGGATGCTTCTGAGTATTATATAAATTACATCTGTAACATGTGACCGAGTACCAGGAATGTAGTAAAGGCTGCTGTTTAGTTTCCCTCACACCATGAGATATTTGCAGAGGTCTGAACTTTGAAATCCAGGCATATGAAGTTGATGTTTTTATATTCCAGATAGTGTCGCTTTTAATTGGCACAGATAGTGTTCATTACATCATGTTAATAGAAGAAATATTTTTTTCTAATCAGGTATTAAGCTATCCAAAACCCCTGCTTGGCTGATGTTTATGCTGATTCAGAATGAATTCATGTCATAGTTTAAAATTCGTGAACTGTTTTTCATTATACATTGGATTGAAGATCTCACTTAAAACTGTGTGGTCTGTGTGAGGTTGCATTACTTTGTTGATTAGGAAACTATATTTCAGGAGTTTTGAAAAACATTAATTTCTTGTATATGTCAATTAATCTAATCAGACCAATATTTAAGTACTTTTGGAAAACTAATGTTTTATTTTCTTCCCTTCTAATTATTGTCTTTACACATTACAGCAATATAATCTGTAGTCTTTTATTCAGGGTAACTTAGTTTTGAATAATTAAAAAATTAAAGAGCTTTTAGTTGGTCACAGAAACTATTTTATTGTTTTAAGTACCAATAAATGAAACTGTATAGTAGTCTTATTGCACAGTTATTAAATATAACATGGTACCTTTTATATGTAGAATGTTTGTGAATTGAGCTTCATTTCGAAAGCGTTTGAAGATTGTAGTTTTAATTTGTGGTGTGTGTGTTTTTCGTAGTCCATCTTTTAGCAATTTATAAAGTGAACTATTTCTTTTGGAAGGTGACTAAGACATTACTGAAACTATATTGGCCTAGCTCCATTTTTCAAAATCATGATTTGTAAACTCACTTTGAAATTTAGCTTTAATTGTTAAAGCAAATCTAACAGTGATTGCAAGATATATGGAAGTCATAGCTGCAAGGTCTATATTTTCAATTTAGTATGCATTTAAAATATTGCTTCTCAAAGCATATTTTAGAAGGTATGTGTTATATTAATGGTGAAATAAATATATAGGGAGTTGGGCATATAACTCTCTATGGAAAAACCTCTATTTCTTTTTTTTTTTTGTGGGGGTGGGTGGAGGAGACAGAGTCTTGCTCTGTTACCCAGGCTGGAGTGCAATGGAACGATCTCGGCTCACTGCTACCTCCGCCTCCTGGATTCAAGCAATTCTCATGCCTCAGCCTCCTCTGTAGCTGGGATTACAGCCATCTACCACAATGTCCATCTAATTTTTATATTTTTAGTAGGGGCAGGGTTTTGCCATGTTGGCCAGGCTGGTCTCGAACTCCTGGCCTCCTGTGATCCACCCATCTCGGCTTCCCAAAGTGCTGGGATTACAAAAACACTGCACCCGGCCTTATTTCTTCTTTGTAGTAGAAAATATACTGCAGAGTCATTAAAGGTGATTCCATCTCTACTTTGAAAAGACCGTTGCTCTGGTGGTATAAATGAGAGATTGTAGAGGAGAGAGGTTAAAGAAGGAGAGTCAGACTCATGACTTCATAGTAGAATATAGACTCATGACTTTGTGTCCATAAACCTGTTTATTAAGCAGAGGAGGATGCATTATCCGCTTTGGTTTTCAGCTGAATAGTGAATGGGCACTGTGTCTTCTGAGAGATACATACAGCTGAGTCTCATTGTTCATGGTAGTTATGTTCTATCAAGTCAAAACAAACACTCAAATAGCAAACACTGGACCATTGCTTGTAGGGGAAATACAAAGTTAGCTTCCCTCTGGCCACAATATTTTTGCCACCCTATTAATAGATAATGGTATTGTATATGTGTTTCTGTTTAAGGACATGTCATTTAACACATATTGTTGACTCATTAACTCTGAACTCATAGCCAACAGCGTTATGACTTATGCCTGAATGAAGTTTGTCTAAAATATGTGTCTTCTCTGTAAGACACATCACAGCCTTCTGTACTTAGGAAGTAAGTACAACACTACAGCTTTATGCTAGGGAACCATTTTAAACGGTGAAGACACCAACCAAAAGCACAAAGATATGAAAAACACAGCATTAAATAGACCACGGAAAGAAGAGTTACAGTTTAAGAGCTGAAACAAGAAGGCAGACATTGCCTTATTCAACCTCCTCTGGGAATATGCATGTAGAGTGATTCACATTTTTTTTGCACGTGTCTGTGAATGACCACAAAAGTGCTGTGGGTTTATAAAGAAACTTTAGCAAATATACCAGTTCACAAATGAGAATCATCTGTAGTCAGACTAGAGTAAATTTTTAAGGCTTTCAAATTGTCAGTTGAACAGCTAAACCTTTTCTTCCGAAGAGCTTAGCCTGGTAGATATGAGTAGATTCAAATTCTCCTTCTACCTGGAAGGCCTAGTTTCTCTCTCTGGCACTGCTCTTACTTGGTGCTGACACTTGAAACCTCTTAGATGTCCCTCATTTCTTTTTGGTCATAGTCCCTGCTTCCACTTGAACAAGTGAATCACTTTTGCCTCCTCCCTAGGGTGCTGGTTAGCTTACACATGCTGTCATATGTCCTGAAATGGGAAGTGTTACAGTTAGTGATGAAGAAAGTGGGCTCTGGCTTCAGATGGCCTAGGATTAAATCCTGCTCTATCACTTTCCATTTTTGTGCCCTTGGGCAGGCAGGCATTGTTTACTCATCTGTAAAATGGGTATAATAATATCCCCTACTTGTAATGTCAGTAATTGATAAGATAATATGTCTTTAAGGTATTTAATATAGGTTGGCACATAAGCCCTCAAGTGTAAACTATTAATTCACTTAGTTACTTATATGTAACTTGTTTTTAGCCATGTTAAGAATTCGATTATGCACCACCAACAAAAACAAAATAAGGGGAGGAATTAGAGTAAAAGATACTCATGTATGAAAGATAAAGCTGAGGTAACATTAGAACAAACTAGGAGGTTTGGAAGATACAAACTCTCAATTTGGTCCTGAGTTCTGACCAGTCCCAGTAAGGAAAGCCTGATTCTCGCTATCTTTTAAATAAAAGATTTTTTGTTTTTCAGGGAGCACACATCTATTTCTGGAACTGAGTAATTATCTTTTCCTGGTTATAGGGCACCTTGATGTGCATATGCCTGTTGTGCCGATTTGTGATATGTTTGTGTATACATGTGTGTCTCATTACACTTAGAATCTTGGAGATTTGGCATCATTTCACTTCCATCTCCAGGCCTACCTATGAGACAATAACTCTGCCAAGGACTCCTGCTTTTGATGATGGGATTGCCAAGACACTTGACTCTACAAGAACTCCGTGTTTGCCCTTCCTCTGATTTTATCATGGGTCACTTATACATAACTGTAAACGCAGAAAAAGGCCTTAGGTGTTATATGAAAATGGTAACGGCAGACAGAGGCAGACGAAGGGACTGAGTCCAGTGTACTTTGTCCAAGGGGTCATGTGGACTTGGACATGTGGCTGGGACCTTAAAGCCACGATCTCCATGCTTTCGGTTCATGGCACTCTATTATTAAATATTTCAAAGTATATACTCCATGTGTATGCACTTACTTACTTGTAGATTATATATACATAGTTCAGAGCTTATATAGGATATACACTACTGTTTGCATTGAGGTATTAAATAGGTTATATAAGATATACACTACTGTTTGCATTGAGATATTAAAAGAAGGATGACTGTTCTAAAAGTAGATCATAGAGATATTGTGTAACTCAATAACTTTACTAAATATTATTCAGTTGTACAGTTAAAATGGGTAAATTGTATATTATATAAATTATCTTAATGAAGACGTTTTTAAAAAGGAAGACAAAATGAAGGTGAAAGGCCGGGCGCAGTGGCTCACACCTGTAATCCCAGCACTTTGGGAGGCTGAGATGGGCGGATCACGAGGTCAGGAGATCGAGACCATCCTGGCTAACACGGTGAAACCCCGTCTCTACTAAAAATACAAAAAATTAGCCGGGCGCGGTGGCGGGCGCCTGTAGTCCCAGCTACTCGGGAGGCTGAGGCAGGAGAATGGCGTGAACCCGGGAGGCGGAGCTTGCAGTGAGCCGAGATTGCGCCACTGCACTCCAGCCTGGGCGACAGAGGAGACTCCGTCTCAAAAAAAAAAAAAAGGTGAAATAAACAGTATATAAACATTTGAAAACTTAGAAAGTAGAAGGCTTTTGATCTCACCCAATTTATTAATAATTAAATACTCATTTTTTAGCAGAAGCAACGTAGTTAAACATGTCATCAACATTTTTAATCATTTCAGAAAGCTCACACTGGAAGTGTAATTACCACGATTTCAGTATTTTTGTCTGTGTTTCATTATGATTATTGTCCTCAGTCCATAGTTGCTTTGCAAGATTCTTTTTTAGTAAGACAAGATCACATCTTTATATCTCTGTAGCTAGCTGTGCTGTACACATACACGTGCGTGCGTGTGCACACACACACGCTCTACAGTCTCAATATGCACACACTGGATGATCTTGAGAGTGCGTGGCCTGGGATCTGTGTTGCTGCACTGTGAACGTTACATTCTTGCATCACAGCAGCTCCAAATAGCTTGTGAGTCACTGTTCTATGGATTACATGAGGGGACCAATGTAATCCTGGTGCTGCATTATTCATTAGCAAATTTTACTATGTGAATTGCATGCAAATATTTTTTTGACTCGTTCGTATTTTTATTATTATAATTATTTGTCTGTCTCCTCCTCCAAGATGTGTGCTTCAGAAGGTCAGGAACTCAGTCTGTTTTGTTCACTGTTGCATTCTCAGCACTTTGACTAGCTCGTCGCACAAATTCTTGGCTCAGTAAATATTGCCAAATAAGTAAATCAATTTGTGTATTAAATTTTAGCAACAACACATTTTCCTCAATTTTAAAATGAAAATAAATACACTCTGAAGTTCTGATATTTTCTTCCTGCCCACACTGAGGTACTCACACTCAATTTTGGAGACCATTGCTGTAGTTGGGCCGTAGGTGAACAGCAGAGAAGGAAACGAAGGGTATCAGAGGCAAGGCAGAGAGCCCATAGAGAATGTGTTTCACTGAAAGGCCAGACTCACTTTTCTGGCTTTTGACATTTGGATCAGACCCACCTTACCTGTCTTGCCGTATAAAAGGAGAGCAATGAAGAGTTTAGTGAGAAAATGAAGCAGATAAATGTAAAACTTGATTCAGAACAATGTCAAACATTTTTGCAGTTTTGCGCAACAGGGCTGCGGGTGATGTTTGAGGGACTTGGAGGACATTTAAGAGTGGCACTGTGACCTGTGACTTGTTCACATTGACTGGGCTGGCGAAGACAAGAAGTATTCAGGGGAATTGCACCTATTCAGTTTGTTTTGAAGAACCGCTTTGTAATGTAACTGAAATCCAGTTGATTCAGTTTTTGTGTTTGCTTTTTGAATAATTTACATACAGTAAAATCTATCCTTCTTAGGTATATGGCTGTCGGAGTTTGGGAGATACGTGCAGTCTTGTCACCACTGCCGCAATCATAATGTAGGTGGTTTCTATCACCTCTTCAAAAGTTTCCCTGCCCCTGTTGCAGTCAATTCCCTCCCCTTCCCCTTAGCAACCATTGGTCTTTTTGCTATCTATATAGTTTTGCCTTTTCCAGAATGTCATGAGAATGATATCATATAACATGTTTGCCTTTTATGTGTGAATTCTTTCACTTAGATGAATTTATAAGCATTATGCTATGTTATCTTGTGTATTAGAAGTACATTTCTTTTTATTGGTGAGTAGTATTCCATTGTATGGACACATCATATTTTAAAAAATCCATTCACGAGTTAATGGAAAGATGGATTTTTAAAAGTTTTTGACCACTTTGTATAGTTTCTATAAATGTTCATGTGCAAGTCTTTGTGTGGAGATCTGTTTTAATTTCTCTTAAACTGCTGTGAGATTGCTGGATCATAGAAGAAACTGTCACACTTAATTAAACAAGAAATTTATACTTTAATTATATAAGAAACTTTCAAGCTGTTTTCCAAAGTGTCTGTGCCAGTTTACATTCTTATAATCAATGTATGAGAATTCCACTTTCTCCTCATCTTCACCAGCACTTTGCATTGTCGGGATTTTTGGTTTGTTTGGTTTGCCTGCTTGCTTATTTTTAGCCATTCTAGAAGGCAGTTGGTTAGTTTCAATTGTAATGGCATGAGTCTGGATTACTTTCCTTTTCTTTCTTTTTTTCTTCTTTTTTTTTTTTTTTTTTTTTTTTAGACAGTCTCGCTCTGTCGCCCAGGCTGGAGTGCAGAGGTGCGATCTCGGCTCACTGCAAGCTCTGCCTTCTGGGTTCACGCCATTCTCCTGCCTCAGCCTCCTGAGTAGCTGGGACTACAGGCACCTGCCACCATGCCCAGCTAATTTTTTGCATTTTTAGTAGAGATGGGGTTTCACTGTGTTAGCCAGGATGGTCTCAATCTCCTGACCTTGTGATCCACCCACGTCAGCCTCCCAAAGTGCTGAGATCACAGGTGTGAGCCATGACACCTGGCCCAAATTCTTTCTTTTTTTTTTTTTTTTCTTTTTTTTGAGACAGAGTTTCCTTCTTGTCGCCCAGACTGGAGTGCATTGGCACAATCTTGGCCACTGCAACCTCTGCCTCCTGGGTTCCAGTGATTCTCCTGCCTCAGCGTCCTGAGTAGCTGGGATTACAGGCACCCGCCACCACGCCCGGCTAATTTTTTTTTTTTGTATTTTTAGTAGAGACGGGGTTTCACCATGTTGGCCAGGTTTGGTCTTGAACTCCTGACCTCAGGTGATCCACTCGCCTAGGCCTCCCAAAGTGCTGGGACTACAGGCATGAGCCACCACGCCTGGCCACTTTCCTTTTCTTCTTTTTCAATCTGTATTCTGTTGTCCTCGTTTTCTTGGGAAAGTCTCCCCTTCTTGTTTTCTCCCTTGCCTGGCTTCCTTTGTATAGATGATGTGATTAACATCTCATTCAATACCGTCAGAACTTCTATTTCTGTATATTCATAGTATATGTTCGACATTGCCGTTCTGTTCATGAATTCTTACCAGAAGATCATAAACTTCTTGTGGCCAGGTTTTGTGCCACTCTTATAAGAACCAGTGGATACTCAGGTAACATTGCAAATTGACTTTTTTTTTTTTTTTTTTTTTTTGAGGGGATAAGGAAGAGTAGAGTCAGCTCTGAGATGACTACTTTTTAAGTGATTCTTATTTTTAATCTTTTTGTATATTGTTGGTAGTTTTTAGGACCTAAGGAAAGTGTTTGCCAGATTTCCACTCCTGAATCAGGGATGGGTTGATAGAATATTTTAATAACATTATTTTTAAACTGTTAGCATAAGGGTTTCTAAATTGCTCCAACAATGTTAGTGCCTTCTTCACTTAGCATTATACTATTTTAATAATATTGTTTAAATGATTAGCATAAGGACTTTTTAACTGCTCCAACGATGTTTGTCTTCCACACTTAGCACTTCGTGATTATAAAGGGCCCGTTGAAGTATCTCGTGTTGACACACTGAGGTTGGTAGGTTTGGGTTTCAAAATTCTGCCAGTTTTCAGGCTCTGTTCAAGTTCACTTTTAAGCATGAATCATGAGTTACACAAATAATATAGATTTATTCTTAAAACTTTGATTATTTTAAGTCATCTTTTTCAGTAATTGCCTTATAAAGATTTGGGCAGAGTTTCAAATTCTTCTAATATTCAGGCTTTAGGTGTAAGAATAATTGATAGAATTTAGGGGTAAGAATAATTGATAGAATAATTGATGTTTTAGACAGATAATAATGTAGATTTGTCTTTCCAACTCCAGGTATCTGGAATCATATGTTTTCAATGATTGCCTTATGAAGATTATTGAACACTGATATCTCAGTGTTAATTTTCAGTGTGTCTTGTATAAGCTCTCTCATGTGGACATAGCAGGGGTTCAATTTATCAGGCTCACATATATGTGATTAGCCATTGCTGTAGACAGCTTTCTAGTATTTCATGTTAGGAAATACTCAACAAATACATTTTAATATAACCAAGGTTCTGAAGAAGACCTTCTTACCTCTGAATATTTTCCGCAGAGCCTATTATATTCCTGACTTCACAGAAAGTTGTTTTATTACTTCAAGGACTCTCTGGGCTCAACTCTTTAGCTAAAGAATATTATGTTATTCTCTGGGCTTGATAATTGTGTTCCAACTCTGATATTTAGCCGTGATATTGTTGTTTCAGAGTTTGAAGTAAGGGAAGATACCTCTAAAAAAAGGTTCAACTCTAAAGCGTTTTTCACTCATCCATCTATATTGTAATATTTTTTTTCCAGTTGCCCCTTTTCTATGAGCAGAATAAAATAACAGGCAGGGCACAGTGGTGAGGGTATTCAGGCACCATGCTTGTGGTTCCAGCTAGTGGACGTTATGTTCCTGTTGGGGACTTTTGAAATGTGTATGATGGTTTTTCTGGTCACACTGACAGGGACATTGCTGACACATAGGAGATGGGGACTATGACAGCTGCCTTCTTAAAATGTGCAGAACAGTCCCAGATATCAAAGAATGTTTCCACCCCAAGTGCCAGAAGTACCCCCTGCTGAGCAACACTGAGCTAGAGAGGCTTCAATTTCTGGCCCTGTGAACTTGAACAGTTTGCATTTTCTTCATCTGTAAAGTTGGAGGTAAAATTACCTATCGTATAAGATCATTTTAAGGATTTCTGAAGATGTGCGTAAAGCAGTGAACACAGGACCGGATACTTAGTAGGAACTAGTAGAGGAATTGTTTGACACCATTTTTAACCTCGAGTGGTTTCCCAGCCCACTCACAGTAAAAGCTGGTGTCCACAGAGTGGCCTACAAGGACCTGCCCAGTCCGATCTCCTGCTCCCCTTTGAGGTCATCTCTTGGTGGTCCTCCTCCCTGGCTCTGCTCCAACCACACTGGCCTCCTTGCTTTTTCTCCATCTCCCCAGGTGGGCTGCCTACCCCCTACCCTCCTCTCCTGGCCTTCTGCACTTGCTCCTTCTGCTGTGTGAGAGGCTCTTTGGCTACATGTATCCCCCGGTGTTCTCCCACACTTCCTTCCACAGTCTGCTTACCTCATCTGAGGGGTGTTTTCCTGATGCATGATAGAAAAATAGCTGTTTGGCTGTCCACAGCCACCCTTTTCTTCCCACTCGGTTCTCTTCCCTTACCATCACCCAACACATGAAATTATTGTCTGTCTCTTCCAAGTAGTATGTAACTTTCATCTAAGCAAGTACTCTGCTTTGTTCACTGATATATCCCTAGTGGCTGGAATATTCCATCGTTACTTAGGTGTCAATATGTGTATCAGATGACTGGATTGGTATTTTAAAACAGCAATGGCAAAGAAGTTGTAATTGACTGGTAACACTTCATTGTATTACCAGTCAATCACAACAGTACTTCATATGCTATTTGTATGTATGTGAGACGAGAGTGTGTGTGCATAAAAAAGTTATCCTTTCTACTAGTTACATAGTTTTAAATCCAGATGATGGAATTAATAATTTACGGGAAACTCCCCATCTAAACAATTTTGATAAGCTTTGCAAGATATACCACACATTAGGTTGTCCAAAAATTGGATTTCTCTACTCACTGCTCTTCCAATTATACGATTCTCTCATCACTTTTAATTGAAGGAAGCATGATATGTGTATGCTTACATGAGACTACCTTAAGGGCATAATGATGTGATTCTATTTGGGTGTATATTTTGACATTGGTTGCAAATCTCTAGAGATTATCAGTAAAACTACTTGTAGCATGTTAGAATTAATGAGGTTTCCTGTCTGCTTGGAGGAGGTGTAATTGCTCTTTGGATAGACAATAGGTGTTTGCTGTTTCTGTTAATATGGGTAGGAGCTCAGGACATGCTTTGAATGATTATGCTATGAAAGAAACTACTGGCTTGATGTTTTGGAAGCAAGAGAAAGATAAATGGTGTAATATACTTATTTGAAAGATAGGTATTTGAATTTAAATTTTCTTTCTTGCTCTTTGGTAGATATGATGATTTCTTTAAAATATTTTGCTTTGTTTCTGAAAAATCTGTCTTGATTTGGTGGCTTAAAAATATGCACCATTTGTGAAACATATTCTTTTTCACACCAGAAATGGCTTTGGAACATATGCATAAAGTTTCTATTGTTCTAAATTAGGATTTCTTTTGGGCTAAACTTTCAATTACATTTACCATCCTAAAATAACTTCTTTACCTAAGTTGGACAAGATTTTGTACTGGAAATTAATACCTTTGCCTCCTACTATCCTTCTTCCAGTGAAGTTCTAAAGATAGTTCAGGTGTTCTGTTTCTGCAGGTAATTATTAGACAAGGAAAACCTTTAAATGTGGTGATAATGTTAGGCAGGACCTTTGAAGTTTAATGGTTGTGTTCTAATGTAGGAACTGTTTAAGAGATCCATCTGTGTGGTTTAATATAGGGCCAATAAACTCAATTATGTGAAGAAGTGAATTGCCTTCTCTTAGATTTGGTATGTAATGGTTAAGACAATTTTTTTTTTTATTGGATGGTGCTTAATTTCAAAACTTGGGTCTATAGCTGGATGGCAGATAATAACTACTCTTCTAAGGTAATCAAGGAAGTGTGTGTGGGTGTGCATGCATTGGGAAATGAGGGGTAGCAGTCCAATCAATGAGTAATTACTGATTGAACACTGTAGCCAGAGAAGCATGTGCGTTTAGCGTGAGTGTTGCGTCTGTCTACCTCTGTGATCCAGCCTCTTCTGCTCGACCTTCAGCCCATTTTTTTTTTTTAGTTACCTAATCTGTTGCTTTCATTTCCTTCTTTCCCACTCTCTTCTGAACCTACTTTAGGCAGGTTTTCGTCCCCATTCTGCCGTCAAAACAATGCATATCAAGATTGTCAGTAATCTTCATTTCACTAAATGCATACATTCAAGATTACTGTTACTGTATCTCCAAACAGCACTTGAGGCTGTTGACCACTTCCTCTATAAAACACCCTTCCTTTGGCTTTTCTGTTTTGGGTTCTATTTGTCATAAGATAACACTATGTATTTTTTTTCGCGTCTCTGGGTATGTCTTTCTAGTTTCCTTTGCAAGTTTATGCTGCTCTAAGAAACCACTAAGTGTTGGAGTTCTTCAAGGCTAATCGTCATAGTATAAGGCTTTTCTATTTTTCTTGGAAATGTCATCCATTACCATGCCTCCAATTGTCATCTGAATTGCCAGTCTCTTCAGCATCTTTCTCTAGATGTGCCTCTCTCTTTGCTCCACAATCGTGTGTCCAGCTGCCAATATGGCTTTTCCAGCTGGACTTATAAAACACAACGAAGTCAAGACTGATCTCTCTAATAGGGCTGGACTCAATCTTGACATACCATCTCTCATCCCCTTTAGTGAGTGCCGTTAATGCAACAACATTGCTTTCTCAATACCGGTTGTCTTTACTGATAGAACAAGAAGATGAACAAATCAAAAGAACATAGACCTAAACAACACAGCCAACCACCTTTAACTAAATGGCATATATAGAACCCAGCAACTGCAGTATTAACCATGTGCTGGGCCACAAAGGAAGCCTCTAATTTCAGAGGACTGAAAACATACTGATTCGCTTTCTGACTTAATCCTCAGAAATTGGGCTAGAAGTGAATTACACAAACATAACTAGACAATCCCCATATAGAAATTAAGCACTGTATTTCTAAAATCCAATATGTCATAGAATAAGATAGAAATCAGGAAATATATAGGAGCCAGACAGTCACCACGAAGTTCAATCGGTTGGTGACCTGGGACCACAGCAAAAACCGCATATGTCACTTCAATGCCCCCTCGCAGGTATGTAGGAAGGTCATGTCGTCCCCACTCTCCAAAGAGCTGAGCAGAAATACAGTATCTGCTCCATGCCCATCCACAAGGACCACGAGGTCCAGGTGGTTTGAGGACACTACAGAGGTTAGCAAATTGGCAAGTAGTCAAGGTGTACAGAAAGAAAGTCAAGGTGTATCCATCATTTCCCAATGCATGCACACCCACACACACTTCCTTGTGTCCCTTATTCAGAAAGAAATATGTCCTCTACATTGAGCGGGTGCAGCGTGAGAGGACCAACGGCACCACCATCCCTGTGGGCATTCACTTGAGCAAGGTAGCTCTCATCAGGCCAAAACTGGACAAGGATCAGAAAAAGTTCTTGAATGCAAAGCCAAGTCTTGACAAGTTGGAAAAGAGACAGGCAAATATAAGGAAGAATTTATTGAGAAAATGCAGGAATCAGTATAACTTGTTGTGCAACCATGGTTTAACTGGAGATTTTTAGCCTAGCATGTGTTTCTTTGGAGCTTATCAAAATGTCTCTGGAACATTTCATTTCCTATTTTGTTACCAGTGGTTCGGTGAATCTACTTTTGGAATTTTGATTAATAATTTTATGAGTGAAAATGGGAAATGCTTTCAAAAAAAATCAGGAAATATATTGAACTGAATGGTAATGAAAACGTGACATATTACAACTTGTGGAATGCAACTAATTCAGTGCTTAGAGGGAAATTTATAACATCAAATTCATAAATGATCAAAAGGTATGGTCTGAAAATCAATATCTAATTTTCAATGTCAATAATTTAGAAAAAGAATAGTAAATGAAACCCAAAGGGTACAGGTGTAGCAAAAAGGAAATAGTCGAAAACCAAAATTAATAAATAAAATCAACAGAGGAAAAATTAATTTTAGAAGGTATTAATAAACTTGCAAGATTGTTCAAGAAAATAAGAAAGAAAGCATATTACCAATATGAGCAATAAAAGGGTTATTTTTAAACTAAACATGATATAGAAATGAAAAACATAGGATATTATGAACAACTGTAGTCCAATAAGCTAAATACTTTAACATGGACAAATTCCTCCCTCCCCACAACAACAAACATAACAAAACTGACAAAAGAGGAAGTAGAAATTATGAATGAATTGATGTCTATTAAATAACTTAAATTTATTATTAAAAATCTTCACATATATACACATGCATGACAGAGAGCTTTACTGATGCATCCTTTTAAAAAAATACCACCAATTTTACACAAACTTCCTAAGAAAATGGTAAAGGAAGTCATGCTTTCCAACTCTATGTTTTCTACCAAAACATCACAGGAATAGAAAATTATGACTACACTCTTTCATGAACATAGGTGTAAAAATCCTAAGACACTTAGCAAGTGGAACTTAGTCTGATATATAAAAGTGTTATCCCAGTGGAATTTCTTCCAGCCGTGAAAGGATGAGTAAATACTTGCAAATCAGTATAATTTCTCACATTAACAGAAAAGGAGGAAATCATATGATCACTTTGAAGGTTGCAGAAGAAGAATTATAGTGAATGCTACTTATAATAGAAATTTTTATCAAACTAGAAATAGAATTTTCTTAAATTGATGAGTATTTATCTTAGAAAGCCTACAGAAAACATCATAATTAAATGATGACATTTTTAAGATTCTTTTGAGAGTGTTTACAACTGAAGGGTGCCCCTTATTTCTATTAAGTAACAGAATAAACAAGTCATAAGGATTAGGAAAAAAGATAAAATTAGTATTAGTCACAGGTGATCAGGTTGTACGGATACAAAATCTGAAAATAGTTACCAAAAATATGTTAGAAGGAATAATAGAATTCATCAAGATCAGTATTTACAGGTAAATTTTACTTTTATATGCTCGTAATAAAGAAAAATTAAAAATGTCTATACTGAAAATTTCAAAAGATAATTGAGATAAATTTTAAAGTGAGTTAAAGATTCTGTTTTCCATATCTTTACATTTTCTCCACTGTCTATTTTTTTCTATTACATCATCTATTTGTGCATCTGTAGACCACAAAATCAATGTCGTATTTATTGCAACTCTCTGATAATCTTGATTATATCTTGCCTGTTCTGGACCCTTTACATTTCAGAAACATGGAAGCTTTATTAAATCTTAAATCAACTTAAATCAATTTAACCTTTCTTAAATCAACTTGTAAGAAAGATAAGAGCAGGCGATAATAAAGTAGAAAAAACATAGATGAAAAAGATTGCCAAGATTTAGCAAACAAGAAATGATACTCTGTTTTATAGGCTTTTTTTTTTTTTTTTTTTTTTTTTTTTTTGAGACAGAGTCTCACTCTGTTTCCCAGGCTGGAATGCAGTGGCGTGATCTTGGCTCACTGCAATTCCACCTCCCTGGTTCAAGCAATTCTCCTGCCTCAGCCTCCTGAGTAGCTGGGACAGGTACGTGCCACTATGCCCAGCTAATTTTTGTATTTTTATTACAGATGGGATTTCGCCGTGTTAGCCAGGATGATCTTGATTTCCTCACCTCGTGATCTGCCCACCTTGGCCTCCCAAAGTGCTGGGATTACAGGTGTGAGCCACTGCGCCTGGCCTTTATAAGCATTTTTAAAGAAACAACTTTGGCTTCGTTAATTCTTTGTATTCTATGCCAGAAAAAATAATATTAAAAATAATAGGGACATATTCATAAACAGGACAGACATTAAAACAGCAATATAATGAAATTTTATGTTGGTATGTTTAAAATCCTAGATAAAAATCTATACTTTTCTAAAAATATATATAACTTATTAAACTAATACAAGGTGTAAAAAACCTAAATGAGTTTAAAACCAATGAGAAATTCAGTTCAATCACCAGCTAAATAACTATTTTCAAGGAAACCTTTATGTACAGGCAATTTTATAGGTAAGTTCTAGCAATTAAGTAAGAAATTCCACTCTTACACTAAGTCTTTCTTTGCTGAAAGTAGTATATAACACCTGACTCAATCCAAACAAAGAACAAAGGAAAAATTACAGGTTGATATTACATGTAAACTTGTATGGACAAATAATAATATATTCGTAATCTGAGTTCAGCAATGGTATTTTTAAAATATTACAATACAAATAAATATTTGGTTATATCTCAGAATGAAAAAGATAGTTTAACATTAGAATATCAATGTAATTTACTACATTAACAGATAAAAGGAGAAAAGAAACATGATTACTTAAACAAAGGCAGGGAAAAAATCTTTTGGCAAAATTCAGCACTTGTCCATCTTAAGAGCTGTTAGTAAACTAAACCAAAAAAAAAAAAAAGATATTTTCTTAGCCTAAAATGTCTTAAGGAATATTACAAGGATGGTTAATATCACAACTACTGTTACGTATTGAGTTGGAAGCCCTGATTATGGCAGAAAAAAAATAAAATTAAGTGACTTGAAAAAGATGACACAAAACTGTCCTCATTTGAAAATAATTTGCTTGTCTACATAGAAAATCATAGATAATTAGAGTTTACAGACACATTATTGGAGTTAAAAATGATTTCAAGAAGATGGTTGGAATTCGAATCCACATATAAAAGTCAACTGTTTTTCTACATACTATCAGCTCATGAGGAAATTATAATACAATATTAATAACTACAAAATTATGAGATACCTAGGAATTAATTTATCAAAATATGGGCAAGATGCCTAGATGAAAATTTAAAAATATAACTAACTGCTCATTGTAGACTAAAGTTATATAGATACCATTGATCTAGTGATCATGCTTTTTAATATTTACCCACGTGAGTTGAAAACTTAGGTCCACACAAAATCCTGCACATGGATGTTTCTAGCAGCTTTATTTATAATTGTCAGAAAGTGGAAGCAGCGGAGATGTTCTTCAGTAGTCAAATGGGTAAACTATGGTACATCTAGACAACAGAATATTATTCAGAGATGAAATGTTATCAAGCTATGAAAAGGCATGGAGGAACCCGAAATACATATCCATAAGTGAAGTAAGTTAGTCTGAAAAGGCTATGTAATATGTGATTCCAGTTCTATGACATTCTGGAAAAGACAGAACTATAGAGACTATAATGCAATCATTGGCTACCAGAGGTTCAGGGGGAGGTAAGAAGAGTGAATGAACAAAGCACGGGATTTTTTATGACTTGCAGAAACTACAGAAACTGCTCGGTATAATACGGTAAGGGTAGATACCGGACATTATATGTTTGTCAAAGCCCATAGAACTGTACAACACAAAAAGCCAACCTTAATTTACACTATGGATTTACTTGTGAATCATGTGTAAATATTGGTTCAACAATTTTATTATAACAAATGTATCACACTAATACAAGATACACTAATACAAATAATAGCGAAGAAACGTGTGTTAAAAAGGATGGACAGAGGTGGTATATAGGAAATCTCTATACTTTCTACACAATGTCTCTGTAAATCTAAAACTGCTCTAAACATAGTTCGTTACAAAAAAAAAAAGATATATAAAAAGTATATTCATGGCTTGGGAGATGAAAATATCATGAAGCTGTCAAATGCCCTAATATTAATTTGTAAATTAATTGCCAATCAGAATGTCTGCTGCTTTTATTCAGAGGTACAGATACCCAGACAAATGGATTCTAAAATTTAAATAGAAGAGCCAAGAAAATAGGAACCAATTCGAAGGACTACAAGGTGGACTGCTTGCTCAGCTCAATATCAACAGTTATGGTAAACCTATAGCAATTAATTATTATATGGTATTGACACAGGTATAGATAACCAGGTATAGTCCTCACCCGTGGAAACTCTGTACCTGATAGGGATGGCATAGAAAATCATTAAGGGCTGGGGTTGGTCTTTGCAGTAAAAGGTGCTTTAAAATTTGATGATCCAAATGGATAAACAAAGAAATATCACTCCCATCTAAAACCATTAACAATTCGGGATAGAGTAAATGACTGGTTGTGAAACTTTAGAGCTTTCCTAGAAAGACATATGATCATATATTTATGACCTTGAGGATTTGATTTGCTTTTTATTTTTCAACTGTTATTTTAATTTCAGGGAGGTACATGTACAGATTTGTTACATGAGTAAATTGCATGTCATTGGGGTTTGATGTACAAATGATTTCAGGCAGTGCACGTAGTACCTAACCGGTAGTTTTTTTTGACAATCCCTCTCTCCCTCTACCCTCAAGTAGGCCTTGGTGTCCGTTATTCCCTTCTTTGTGTCTATATATACTCAGTGTTTAGCTCCTATTTATAAGTGAGAACATGCAGTATTTGGTTTCCTGTTCTTTTGTTAATTTACTTAGGATAATGGCCTACAGCTCCCTCCGCTACTATTGAATAGGGAGTCCTTTCTCCATTGCTTGTTATTGTCAAAGTTTGTTGAAGATCAGCAGGGTTATATAACCTGTTCCATTGGTCTATGTGTCTGTTTTTGTACCAGTACCATGCTGTTACAGTTGCTGTAGCCTTGTAGTATAGTTTGAAGTTGGGTGGTGTGATACCTCTGGCTTTGTTCTTTTTGCTTAGAATTGCTTTGGTTATTTGGTCTCTTTTTTGGTTTCATATGAATTTTAGAATAGGTTTTTTTTCTAAATCTGTGAAAAATAAATGGTAGTTAATAGGAATAGCATTGAATCTGCAAATTGCTTTGGGCAGTGTGATCATTTTTAACAACAGTGATTCCTCCAATTCATGAGCATGGAATGCTTTTCCATTTGTTTGTGTCATCTCTGACTTCTTTCAGCAGTGTTTTGTAATTCTCGTTGTAGAGATCTTTCACCTCCCTGGTTAGCTCATTCCTAGGTATTTTGTTCTTTTTGTGGTTATTGTGAATGGGCTTGTGTTCTTGATTTGGCACTCGACTTATACATTACTGATGTATAGAAATGTTACTGATTTTTTTACATTGATTTTGTATCCTGAAAATTTACTTGTTTATCAATTCTAGGAGTCTTTGAGCAGGGACTGTGGGGTTTTCTAGGTAAAGAATTTTATAATCTTTGAAGAGAGATAGTTTGACTTCCTCTCTTCCTACTTGGATGCCTTTTATTTCTTTCTACTGCTTTATTGTTATGACTGGGACTTCCAGTACTATGCTGAACAGGAGTGGTGAGAATGGGCATCCTTGCCTTGTTCTGGTTCTCAAGGAGAATGCTTCCAGGTTTTGCCTGTTTACTATGATGTTGGCTGTGGGTTTGCTGCTCTCTTTTTATTTATGTTCCTTTGATGCCTAGTTTGTTGAGGGTTTTTAACATGAAGGATTTTGGATTTTATCAAAAGCCTTTTCTGCATCTATTCAGATAATCATGTGGTTTTTGCTTTTAGTTCTATTTATGTGATGAATCACATTTATTGATTTGCATACTTTGAACCAAGCTTGCATCGCAGAAATAGTACTATATCATGGTGGCTTAGCTTTTTGATGTGCTGCTGGTTTCAATTTGCTTGTATTTTTCTGGGAATTTTTACACCCGTGTTCTTGACCTGAAGCTTTTGTTGTTGTATCTATGCCCGGTATTGGTATCAGAATGATGCTAGCCTCATAGAATGAGTTAGGGAGGAATCACTCCTCCTTGATTTTTTAAAAATAATTTCAATAGGATCGGTAGCAGACCTTCCTTATACATCTGGTAGTATTTGCCTGTAAGTTTTTCTATTCCAGGGCTTTTCCTTTTCTGTAGGGTTTTTTTTTTTTTTTTTTTTTAGTGATTCAATTTCAGAACTCACTGTTGGTCAGATCAGAATTTCAATTTCTTCTTGGTTCAATCTTGGGAGGCTGTATGTTTCCATTTATCCATTTCTTATTTGTTTTCTAGTTTGTATGCATAGAGGCATCTGTTAGTCTTGAGGGTTTTGTTTTTTTTTTAATTTCTGTGGGGTCATGGGTAATGTCCCCTTTGTTGTTTCTGATTGTGTTGATTTGGATCTTCTCTTTTTTTTTCTTCATTAATCTCACTATCAATCTTATTCTTTCAAATAACAAACTTTTGGTTTCATTGACGTTTTGTATGGATTTTTGTGTCTCAATCTGATTCAGTTCGACTCCGACTTTTGTTATTTTTCTTCTGCTAACATTGGGTTTGATTTGCTCATTTTTCTAGTTCCTCTAAGTGTGATGTTAGATTGTTAATTTGAGATCTTTCTAACTTTTTAGTGTAGGCATTTAGCATTACACACTTTCCTCTTAAAATCCAACTGTGTGGCTGAGATTCTGATATGTTGTATCTTGGTTTTCATTACTTTCAAAGAATTTATTGATTTCTGCCTTAATTTCATTATTTACCCAAAAGTCATTTAAGAGCAGGTTAATTTCCATGTTATTGTGTGGTTTTGAGAGGTCTTTTTTGTTTTCGTTTTTATTGAGAGTGTGGTTAGTATATATTTTTTAACTTGTTGAGAATTGCTTTATGGCCAAACATATGGTGGATCTTAGGGTATGTGCTACATGCAGATGAGAATGTATATTCTGTTACTGTTGGGTGGAGTATTCTGTAGAAGTCTGTTAGGTCCATTTGGTCAAGTGTTGAGTTTAGGTCTCAAATATCTTTGTTAGTTTTGAATACTAACAAAGTTTGACCCAACAATGTCAGTGGGGTTTTGAAGTCTTTCCCTGGTATTGTGTGGTTGTCTAATTGTAGGCCTTTACAAGCTTGTTTTATGAATCTGGGTGCTCCAGTGTTGGGTACATATAAATTTAGGATAGTTGATTCTTCTTGTTGAATTGAACCCTTTATCATTATGGAATGTCCTTCTTTGTCTTTTTTATTATTGTTAGTGCGGTCTGTTTTGTCTGGAAAAAAATAGGAACCCCTGCTTCTTTTGTTTTCTGTTTGCTTAATAGATCTTTCTCAATCCCTTTACTTTGAAGCTATAGATGTTGTTGCAATTGCGATGGGTCTCTTGAAGACAACGTGCAGTTGGGTCTTTCTTCTTTATCCAACTTGCCACTCTGGATCTTTTAAGTGGGGTATTTAGCTTATTTATATTCAAGGTTAATATCGATATATGCAGGTTTGATCTTGTTGTTGTGATGTTCACTGTTTGTTATATAGTCTTGATTGTGCAGTTGTTTTATAGTGTCAGTGTGCTATGTACTTCAGTGTGTTTTTGTGATGGCCAGTAACAGTCTTTCATTTCCATGTTTAGCATTCCCATAAGGAACTCTTATAAGGCTGGTCTAGTGGTAACACATTCCCCTAGCATTTTCTTGTCTGAAAAGGATTTTATATCTCCTTCACTTTTGAAGCTTAGTTTGGCTGGATATGACATTCTTGGTTGGAATTATTTTTTTTTAAGATGCTGAATATAGGCCCCCAATTATTTCCACTGAAAGGCCCATGTTTGCCTGATGGGATTCCCTTTCTACACGACCTGCCCCTTCTCTCTAGCTGCCTTTAAGAATTTTTCTTTTGCAATGATTTCAAAGAATCTGAAGACTCTATACCTTGGCGAAAGTCATCTTGTACAGTATCTTGCAGGGGTTCTATGAATTTCCTGAATTTGCAGGTTGACCTCTTTAGTGAGGTCTGGGAATTTTCATGGATAATATTCTTATGTCCTCAAATATGTTTTCCCAGTTGCTTTCTAACTCTGTGTCTTTCAGGAATGCCAGTGAGTCATAGGTGTGGTCTTCTACATAATCCCATATTTCTTTGAGGTTTTGTTTATTTTTAAAAATTCTTCTTTCTTTATCGTTGTCTGCCTGCATTGATTCAAATAAGTTGTTTTTGAATTCTGAGATTCTTTTCTCAGCTTTCTCTCTTCTGTTAGTAGTGCTTCCAATTGCAATCCAATTTCTGTCATGAGTGATTCATTTCCAGAAGTTCAGTTGATTCTTTTGTAAAATGACTATGACATCTTTCAGCTCCTGGGCCATTTTACTATTTTCCTTGGATTGAATTTTAACCTTCTCCTATATCTTAACGAGTGAGCTTCCTTGCTGTCTGGATTCTGAATTCTATGTCTGTCATTTCAGCCATTTTAGTCTGGTTAAGCATCATTGCTGGAGAGCTAGTGTGGTCATTGGGAGGTCAGAAGATACTCTGGCTTTTAGAGTTGCCAGAGTTCTTGCACTAGTTCTTTCTCATCTGTATGGGCTGATGTTCCTTTAATCTTTTAAGTCGCGGTCTTTTTGATGGAGCTTTTTGCTTTTATACTCTTTGATCCCCTTGAGGGTTTGACTGTGGTGCAAATTAGGTTTAGCTAACTGGCTTCATTTTTGGATGCTTTCAGGGAGCCAAGCCTCAGTTTAGCACTCCTGGCCTGCATGCCCTTATCACTGGGGGCTGGGAACAGGCCAGTAGTTTTGTTCTCTGGCCCCTCAAGGTTAAGCACCTGCTGTGCTGGAGGAGCTAAAGTGTTCACAGTCCACTAGCAGCAACACTCTGATGGTGGCTGCCAATAAAAGTGATCCAGTGGGGCAGTGGTGTGTCGTTATGTGTGTGCACTCGTGAGGCAGTGGGAGGAGGCTGTGGGTGGGTACACGAGGCAGGAGAAGGCTGTGGGTGGGTGCACACTGGCAGAGGTCTTTCTGCAAAAGTGCTCTGACAGGTTGGTGGGGTCTGCTGTTGAAAAACCTATGGCAGTGGCTGCTTGTAAGTGCTTTAGCTGGGCAGCTGAGGCTGTGCTGTAAGTTGTATGGCCAGGCAGGGACCCTGGGAGAGGCCAGCGGACAGTAACAGTCAGATCAGATTGTTCCTGTCCCACAGCAAGACATCCTTGCTCTGTCGAGGTCCAACGGCTAACAAAGGCTAATGCCACCTAGAGGAGTATGCCAAGCCTTGGGGGGTGGGCTTTCATGGCCATGCTCCATGGCAGATATTCCCATGCCAACCCCCCTGGGCTTTGCACAGGCTGGAGTTCTGTCTCTGCTAACTCTCTGGGAAGACCTCCCTGCCACCTTAAATATCTGTAGGGGTTGTGGGACATCCTGCAGCTGGGATCTCAGAGGTCTATGGTGAAAGTGGACCACTCCATGCCTATTTAATTCACCCCTTTCCTAGCTGCTGCTTGGGGACAGGAATGAGTCTTACTGCTTGGCAACCCCACGTAGGGTTCCCAGCTTCTTACCTTTCAGCCCGGGGTCTACATCCTCCCTCTGTTCCCTCTCAATACCTTCTTTCTGAAGATCTGTTCAGAATATGCCAGTCTAATTGATAGTTTGGTCTCTCTTAGTGGCAGAAGCTATTCCTGGCTGCATTTAGTCAGCCATCTTGGCTGGTCCCCACCTTGAGTATTTTAAAGCCATATGCATCACACATATTCCAACCCCAAAACACAATACATTAAAAAATTGATATATTGAACTCACCAAATTTTCATTTTAAATGACTCTTGACACCATATAAAGTTTTTTTTAAAAAGCTACTTATTAGATCCCCTTTCATAATTTCAGATTGGCACATATATAGTCTTGCAATTATAGGTACAGGCAAGGATGTTGCACAGTGGGAACTCATTAGCTGCATCAGGAGTATAAATTAATATACCTACTTTGGAGAATAGTTTGGCAATACCTAGCTAGTCAAGTTTAAAATATATGCAACCTACAAACCAATAATTCTACTCTGAGATATGGTGTTTCTCAATGGGACCTTATTGGTAATTTGGACAGGATAAGTCTCTCTTGTGGAATATTTTGTATATCCCCAATTTGCACACACTATGAGTTATGTTCCCTACCATGGTCATTATAACAACCAAATATTCTTCACCCAGTACTAATCACTTCTAACTGAAGTTTATACTTGGTTGAAAAACTGAGAGAGAAACTGACGTGTACATCAGAAGACGAGTCTAAGAATCTTTAAATCCTTTTGTAGTGGTATAATAGGGTTAAGCATCTTAAGTAACCATCTGTGGAACATTAATCAATATATTATAGATCTTCCCATAATGCAATCCTATACAACTCTTAAAATGGCTTTAATGAAGCTACATTTATCATTGTGGGTAAAATTCCTGAAGGTAATGCTGATTGAAAAGCATGTAGTCATGTACGACTTATGTAAAGTTTATTAAAAATATGTTTATGTATCCCTAAATAATATATAATAGAATACATGGATGCAATAAATTCAATTTTAGGACAGTGGTTTCTTCTGCTAGGGATTGGTGGGAAAGTCTTCACAGAGATGTACATAGGCAGTGTGACTGCACAGAAGTGCATATGAGAATGCATAGCCAATGCTAAGAATCTTATGGAGCTTATTGGCCCTGGGTTCTGAAAATGATTATGGGCTGAGGTATATGAAAAATAGCAGGGTTAGAACACTAAAAGGCCTTTACAACTATTTAGAGTAAAAAAAAGTTTTTAAAAAGATTAGGTAAGATCTCAGTTAAGGAAGGTAGTATAGTGTTGAAGCCCACTTTGTATTTTTGTTGAAATTTTAAAATTTTGATTAATATTTCAGGGTTCAGGTCCCTGAGACCACTCTCAGCTTTGGTAATTCTCTAGGAGGACTCAACCTTTCCTCATACAGCTATGATTTACCACAGGAATAGGAGGGAAAAAATAATATTGGCAAAGAGAAAAGTGGATGAGGGAATCTGGAAGAACCCAGGCATAAACTTCCAAGAGTTCTCTCTCTGTGGAGTCACACAGGGCATGTTTAATTCCTGCATCAGGGAGTTTGACAACAAGTGTGAAATGTTTTCCACCAGGGAAGTTCCTCAGGGAGCTTTTTATTGGGGGCTGGTCACAAAGGCACCTCTGCTTAACATGTGTTAAAATTCTAGACTCTCAGAAGGAAGGCAGATAATTAGCCTAAACCAAGTTGTTTGCATACAGTTTGTGCATAGTGAGCCACCCTTACCACTTAGCGTGGTGGGGAATCTCCCAAAATCCAAGTTACTAATGCCAGGTAAGGGCCAACCTTGCAGCAGACCTTTAAAAACATAGCAGCCTCAGACTAGCTAATTATGCTTTGCTTCACAATTTATTTTTTTGTCGAATGATACATTAACTTGGTCAGGGCTCACTTAAAACTCACTTACACATTTTATTGAATTCATTCTGGTCATTTCAGGGCAAGATAGTAACTGTAAGTATCTCATCAGATTGGAATTAAAGTGGATGTACAAGTGTCTGAATGTTTCAGAAACCCTAGCTCCTTCCCCCCTTTCCTTTTCTCCAAACTTCTCCAATCACACTGTATGAATTCGGAATGATTGAAAAAGAGGTAAGCAGTTCTAGGGTCTTTTCAAATGACTGAGATTTCTAGGGGTCATACCCTGTCTCATTTCTAGTCATTAACCAGAGGAGATAGGATCTACTTCTCTATTAATACATTATGTTTCCTTCCAGGAACATGGATGGTGGGGCTGAAGATTTCATCTGGTTCTTTCAGTTGATCTTAATTTTGAAGGGGTTTCGGTCCATGTGGTATAATTTTAAATAGTATGGCTAGTACATGAAATGATTCTCCACCTGTAATTAGATTACACATTTAGTAAAAAGTTGAAATGGTAGATAGGGAATCTGTGTTTTGGAAGAAAAGAGCCAAATTTATCTTAAAAGCAGGGAAATGGTTTGTTTATCCTCTGGAAATGATCTAGAGAGTGCTTTTTAATGAAGGATAATCTCCTTTAGAAAAGAGGAGAGATTTGTTTTAGCTACAAGCATAATTAAATGCACTAAGGTATATAGATTCTTTTCCCAGTTCTATTAAAGTACAGAATAATCTGTCTATATAATTACATTTGCCTTTATCTTTATCATAAGGTAGGCATACACCATCAGATTTTTTACTATTATTGACCCTATTTTTATTATTCTTTTTCCCTCATATTAAAATGACGTGATATGAAATTTCCTTTCTACTGGTAAGAAAAACAAATCTTGATGGTTAATTAAAAAGATATCCAGTAATGACACATTCTGACTAGTGACTGCTTGCTACTCTGTTATTTGGATTGATACTTAGATTGTGAAAGCCAGACCTTTTTGTCACATTTATATTAAAAAAGAAGTTTGAGAAACATGATTTGAGTCAGTGTTACCGAATAGCTCTAAAATGCTCTGTAAAATTATGCTGTTTCATTCTGAGAACCTCTTTCCTACCTCGCAGTTCTTATTCAGGTAATGTTGCAGTATGAGCTCAATCAGAAATTTGAGGGCTGGTATTAAAAAGGTTTGTTTTCTTTTTCTACTTGGCCAATTGCTAGCGGCCAGCTGGGGAGGATGTCTGGCTTAAAACCATAATAAATGAAGCTTCCATTAGGCTCCTCGGCTTGGGGCCATTTCCTGTAAAGACCTTGCTCTGCCGTTAGTGGTTTGGAGAGGCAAAATGCATATTTTTGTTCAATAAAGAAAAGCTGAAGATTACCAGGTAGGGTAGCATTAGGTATCGTGTTTTGTGAAGAGATGCTGCTCTTCAAGGGTTACATTTTAACTTGTAGCCTTTTGAGTGTTTATGACAATAACCTACGAACTTGCATCATGGTAGAAAATTGAACAAATATGTTTATTTTTAAATATCCTTCGAGAGGAAGCAAACAATGTAATATTCAGATAGTTGAATTTGTCTCAGCAGCCTTTCCAAACCTGACTCTTAGATTTATTATTTCTTTAAGTTTTGCTTTGTCTGGAAAATACATCGTTCATTGGAGAAGTAACATTTTCAGGCATAAAAGAGACCAAGCATACATTACCTTTACATACTTTCAGAACACTTTTTTTTTCTGGACACATCTTTTTATGTTTATATGTTTGTAATTCTTTATACATGGTTGTTTATTCTGTTGTTTTATTCTGTATTTTATGCTGTTGTTGCTTGTTCTGGAAAATACGCTGTTTATTGGAGAAGTGACATTTTCGGGTACAATAGAGTCCAAGAGTGTATTAGCTTTACACACCTTCAGGATCCTTATTTTCTCGGGGCATATCTTTTTGTGTTTATATGTTTATAATTTTCTGCACATGGTTGTGTACTCACGTACTTGGAGAAACTGGTCAGCATGCTTTGCAAAACTTAAATGAGTTCCGGTTCTGAATAAGATAGAATAAAAACACTTCAACGTTTTTCTTCCACTGAACACAAATATGAAATTTGAATGAAATATATGGTAAAGCTAGTTGAAGTCTCAGGAAAGTAAAGCTGCAGCTTCAACAAACAGGAAAGCCATTCTCCTCATTCATCAGATTGGCTCTTGCAGCTTCCCAGTGCCAACTGCTTACTGTCTCTATCCACAGATCCCCTGGAGCTGGGTCATGACAAAACTGGACCATTTCTCCGGTGTGAATTTAATGCAGTCCCAGATCCACATGTTAACAGTGGATCTCAGAGAGAGAGAAAGAGAAAGAGATGACCTCTAGCTGTGGCTCAAGGAGAAAAGGGAAGTCCTGAAGCTAAGAGGGAGGGGGAAATCCTCTACCTTGTGTGTCTCCTTTATCTCACTTTTGTCATGCCTCGGCTCCCCAACAGTCTTGTGGTGGAGGCAGTGGCAGCAAAAGCAGCTGGTGGTAGGAAACTGCAGAAGCAAAAACAATGGGTTAGGGAGGGGCATGTGCTTTCTATTTGGTAATATAGAGCTATTTGGTAGCTCTTAGTGGCAAGGCCAATTGGGTTTTTAAATTTGTTTTGTTTTTTAAATCTCTCTGTGTCTTCCCCACAACCCTGGTATGATCATAGATGTAGGTTGTTCCCGATTGTTGAATGAAAAAGGGTGAGTTCTAGGATGCCAGAAAGTATCACAGGAGACATCTGAGAAGGAAGGGCTTGGGAAATGATCAAATACATTGTGGACCCATGGACTCACCCATAGCCTGAACACGCATGGATCTGATCCTTATTAGCGTCCCAATGACTTTGAGAATGGAGTTAATGGGTAGAACTCCACTCTCAGTCCCAGACTGACCTCTACATCCTATACAAGCAGGGCATATCTAAATGAAGCTGCATAGCTGTTGAAAACTAAACTGATATTGGAACCATAGCCAACAGAAGGTGGGCTGAAATTTATGGCTAGAAGCTAACTAGATCAAGTACTTGCTAAAACAATGATATCAGCATCTTTGTAGACTTAAATAAAGTGGAGGGTTTTATAACATTCAAAATGTCTAAAGTATAATTTATATTGGTTTATGAAGAAATGTAAAAATGTTAAAGCACATGGGAAAAGGCAATTAACAAATGAAAATGAAAATCTGACTTTAAAGGAGCTATTGTAGAATGCTCAAATGAATAATCATGAGCCTTGAAATAAAAGTTAAGATAGAAACTATAAGTGAGGAAAGATGTGAAGTAGCACAATGGAAACCAGAACTGAAAAATACAATAGCTGCGTGCCCCACCCATGCTCCACCCATCAAAAAACAAACCTCACTGTATGGATTCAATATCAGAATGGGGATGACAGAGGAAAGAGTCAGTAAAACTAAAGATAAATCAATAAAGGTTATCCAATCTGAAGAAAGAAAAAGAAGATTGAAAAATAATAAAGTCTCCAGGATTATAGAACAATCACAAAAGGCATAATATTTGTATCACTGGAGTTCCAGAAGGAAAGGAGAAAGTGAGTAAGGCTCAACAAGTATTCAGAGAAATGATGGCTGAAACATTGGTAGATTCAAGAAGCTAAGCTAACCCCAAATGGGATGAATCCAAATGAGCACACACCCAGGCACATTATAAACTGCTAAAAACTTAAAAAAATATTGAAGTCAGTCAGAGCAATGATAACTGATATATGGAAGAACAATAATTCAAATGGCTGAGATTTCTCATCAGAAATCATGGAGGCCAGGAGAAAATGGCACATCCGTTTTTCAAATGTTGAAAGAGAAGTATGGAATTCAATATCTAGCTAAAGTGTCCTTCAGAAATGAAGATGAAAAAATACATTCTCAGATTGGGAAAAACTAAGAGAATGTGGAGGCAGCAGACCTGCCACAAAATAACAAGAAAACTTCTTAAGCAGATGAGAAATGGTACAAGAAGGAAATATGGAATATCAAAACCAAGGAAATGCAAGTGAAAAATACAATAGCCTTTCCATTTTAATTGAATAGACTATCTTAAGATTTAACAGACCATTTATTTTCTCTTGAATTTAAGTTTGGCTTATGGTTGAAATCAAAAGTTAAACATGGTCTGATACAAATTTTCACTGTATTTAGATGTAATATATGAGACAACTTATGTAGTATTATATTATGGGAGAAGAGACCTATATGCTGGTATGGTAGACAGGATAATCTCCCTTCCCTAACCCCAGATACCCACATCCTTATCCCAGGATCCTGTGAATATGTTACATTATGTGGCACAAAGGACTTGTAGATGGGCTCTAACAGACTTTAAGATAGAATAACCTTTGTTTTCCTGGTGGGCCCAATCAAGTAACATGAGTCCTTAAAAGTGGAAGAGGAAAGCAAAATAGTGGGACGCATCAATGAGAGAGACTTAACTCACTGTTTCTGGCTTTGAAGATGGAGAAAGAGGTCAGAGAGTGTGGGCAGCCTCTGAAAGCTAAGATCAGTCCTTAGCTGACTGATCAGCTAAACATGGCTGTCGATGAAAATTTAAAAAAATGGAATTTTGCTAAGGCTGAGAAAGATAAAGAAATGGATTCTCAACTAGAGCCTCCAAAAAAAAAAAAAATGCATTCTTGTTAGCACTTTGATTTCAGCCTGACAAGACCCATCTCAGACTTTCTCAGAACTGAAAAGTAATAAATTTATCTTTTTAAGCCACTAAGTTTTTAGTTATTTGTTATGGAAGCAATACAAAACAAACGCAGGTGATCTGGTTTCTGTGTTCCAATTGAAGGAGTAAAATATTAATTCTAAATAAAATGTGGAAAGTTAACTATACATGCCGTAACCCCTAGAATAATCACTGAAAATTTATACAGAGATATAGTCAAAATCATAATTGATAAATTAAAATGGAACACTAGAACCTCAACAAATGAAGAAAGGCAGGAACAGAAAAAATGAAAAACAGAACAAGAAAGAAATAATAAAATGGCAGACCTAAATCCAGACTTATCAATTACTATGTTACATATAAATGGTCTAAACAAACCAACTAAAAGCTAGAGATTGTCAGACTGGATTTAAAAAAATGTCCTAGCTGTGTGCTTTCCGTAAGAAACTCACTTCAAATATATTGTTATTGTAAGCTGAAAAGCAGAAAGGACGGAGGGAAATAAAACCCACACACAAACCAAAAGTAAATTAGCATGGCTATGCTAAAATCAAACAAGATAGGCTTCGGAACTAGAAAATCATCAGGGATAAAGACAGACATTACATATTGATTGAAGGGTTAGTTCGGGAAGAAGCTATAACAATCGTAAATGTGTGTGCAACAACAGAGCTTCAAATACAGAAGCAAAAACTGATGTAACTGAAAGGAGAAATAGAGAAATTCACAACTATAGTTGAAAAATTACTCCTCTGTCAGTAATAGAAGATCAGCAAGGACATAGAAGAACTGAACTATCAACCAATGGAATCTAATGGACATTTATACGATACTCCACTCAACCATAGTAGTATACACAGTCTTTTCAAATGCACATGGGACGTTTACCAAGACAGACCACATTGGGGGTCATAAGTCAAACCCTAACAAATTTAAAAGAATTAAAATCATAAAGAGAATGACTTCTGGTCATAACTGAGTTAAACTGGAAATTAATAAAAAGATAGAAAAATCTTCAGATACTTAGAAATTACCAATATACTTTTGAATAAACCATGACCCAAAGAGAAAGTTTCAAGAAAAATAAAAAATAAAGTGAGGCCGGGTGTGGTGGCTCACACCTGTAATCCCAGCACTTCGGGAGGCCGAGGTGGGTGGATCACTTGAGGTCAGGAGTTCAAGACCAGCCTGACCAACATGATGAAACCCTGTCTCTGCTAAAAATACAAAATTGTCGAGTGTGGTAGCATATGCCTGTAATCCCAGCTATTTGGGAGGCTGTGGCAGGAGAATTGCTTGAACTGGGGAGGTGGAGGTTGCAGTGAGCTGAGATCATGCCACTGCACTCCAGCTTGGGCTACAAGAGCGAAACTCCGTCTCAAAAAAGAAAAAAAAAAAAAAAGAAAGTGAAAATAAAACATAATTTTACATAATACATGACCCAAAGAGGAAGTTTCAAGATAAATTAGAAAATATTTTAAACAGAAAAAAATGAAAATATGACATTTCACATCTTGCGGCATGCAGCTAATATGTAGCCTTAAACCTTATTTTTAAAATGAAGAAAATGCTCAAAGCCATAATCTAGGCCAGTGGTTGGCAAATTTTCTCTGTGTATGTTTGGACAGTAAATATTTTAGGCTTTCTGGGCCATATGGTATCTGCCACAACTATTAAACTCTGCCATTGTGCAAAAGCAGTCATGGCCAATATGTAAACACATTAGTGTGGTTACATTCAATAAAACTTTATGTATAAAAACAGGTAGTTGTATGGATTTGGCCTGTAGATTACCACCCTCTAATTTAGCCACCACCTTAAGAAAATAAAAAAAGTAAGACCAAATTAAACCTGAATCAAGAAGAGAGAAATAAATCATAAAGAGTAGAAATGTATGATATTGAAATAGTAAAACAATGAAAATTAAAAACCCAAATCTGGTTCTTTGAAAAATAATCCATAAAATTGATAAACCTCTACACTATACTTACTGGAGAAAGACTGGATGCTTTCTAAGACTGAGGGGGAAAAAAAGAATATTCATTCCCACTAATACTATTCACTATCTTATTTGAAGTCTTAGTCCAATAAGGCAAGAAAAAGAAAAGGCATAGCATATGGAGAGGAAGAAATAAAAATACCCAACATGATTTTCGATGTAGAAGACCTAAAGGAATATAATAAAACCAATACGTAAATTTAGGAAGTTACAGGATACAAAGCCAATATAAAAAAATTCAATTGTATATGTTTGTGCCGAAAATACACAATTGGAAACACAAATGAAAAGCCATTTACAATAGCTTCAACAAAAACGAAATACAAATTAACCCAATAAAACATGTACTGGGTATGTGTGCTAAAACCAGAGAATGCTGATGAAAGAAAGGAAGGAAGACCTAAAGAAATGGAGAGGGCTGCCATGTGCTTGTATTGGAGACTAAACATAGTAAATATGTCAGCACTCTCCAAACTGCTCTATTTATTGAAAACAATACCAATCAAAATGTTAACAGTATCTTTTTTATAGAGAGTAACTCATTCTAAAATGTATGTAGAAATACAAAAATCTAGAATAGCTAAACAAATTTGGAGAGGTCACACTACCCAATTATAAGACTATCATGCTTCAGCAATCAAAATGGTATTGGAATAGTTACATAGATCAATGGAAATGAATAATGAGTCAAGGTTATATACCTACACAGATGTAGCATAGATTTTTGATGAAAGTACAAAAGCAATTCAGTGAAGATATTACAGTCTTTTAAAACAATGACATTGGAAAAAATTATTCACATGTAAAAAATGAACCTTAAACTAAAGATAACACTATACAAAAGTTATCTAAAATAAATTATAAATCTAAGTATAAAATGTAAAACTATATTAGAAAACATGGGAGAAAACCTTTGTTAATTGGGATTAGACAAGGAGTTCTTATAGATGACACCAAAAGTATATAACATAAAATTTTTCAAAATGGCTTGTTAGACTGTATCAAAATTAAAAACTTTTACTGTACAAAAGACACTACTAAGAATGAGAAGACAAGCTACAAAGTAGGGGAAATATTTGCGAACTGTGTGTTCAACAAAGGACTAATATCCAAAATATATAAAGAACTCTCATAACTCAACAATAAGAAAACCCAATTTCTAAAAATTGTGTAAAAATCTTGAATAGACAGCTTATCAAAGTAGATAAAAAGACAGGAAATGCATAAAAAGGTTTTCAACATCACACATTATTAGGAAAATGAAAATTAAAAACCCAGATGTTGATAATACTATGTACATACCTATTAGAATGGCTAAAATTAAAGTCCTGATAGTACTAAGTGCTGAGTAGGATATAGACAACTGGAATTCTCATTATTGTTGATGGGAATGCAGATTGGTCTGTTAAAGTCTGGCAAAGAGTTGTCAAGTTCTTTATAAAGTTAAACATTCACTTATCATATGACCCAGCAATCTCACTCTTTGGCATTTATCCCAGAGAAGTGAGAACATATATTCGTACACAAAAAACCTATACACAAATGATTATAGCAACTTTATTTGTAAGAATTCCAAATTGGAAACAACCCAAATGTCCTTCAAGGGGTAAATAGATAAATTGTGGTACATCTACACAATGGACTACAACTGTCAGCAACGAAAAGTTGAACTACTGACATGTGCAGCAACTGGATGAATCTCAAAGGTAACGTGCTGAGTGAAAGAAGCCTGTCTCTAAAAGTTACACACTGCATGATTCCATTTAGAAAACATTCCCCAAAAAACAATAATGATAGAGAATAGAACGGTGGTTTCCAGAGGAAGGAAGTAGGGGCCTGGGAGCGCGTGATCCTGTGGGGATAGACAGACCCCTCTGTGTCCCGATTGTGATGGTGTAAACACAAATCTGTAAATGTGTTAAAATTGTAGAACTGTGCACCAAAAGTGAGAAAAAAGCCAATTTTGTTTTAGAATGATTTCAAAAATAAAGTTGAAAAAGCCATTTCTTAACAAAACAAAGATGGTGAAACTGTTGGTTCCAGTGTCCAGGGGTTAGGTATATCCCTGCTTTCTACTTGGAATTTCTCTTGAATATATTATAATGTACCGGTAATACGTGCATTCCTACCAGCTTCACCCCCTCGAATAAAGGAGAGAAACTCTCTCTTGGCACAGGACAGTGTAGTGCATGGAGAAAAGAAACATTTTTCCACTTAGACACATTCTTTAGAGATGCAACTTTGTTTTCACCAACTCCTTTTCTCATTTTCTTAGAGATATTTTTGGTTTGCTTAGATACAGAGATTACAAACCTCTTATTTCATAAGAGGTTAATTCCCATTCCCAGTCTCCCTTCAAAATAGGAGATTTCCCTCAAAGGGGAATGTAAGCCTCTGCCCTAGGATTCCTAAGCTTTGAGCTGCACAGTAACACCAGGGAGATTTGTTAGAAGGCAGATTCTTGGCACTCAGGTTCATTTTCTGTGGTGGAGCCCAGGACTGTCTGCTTTTATTTATATTTATTTATTTTGAAACTTTTTTCTCTTTAATTTTCTTTACTTTTTTTTTTTTTTTGAGACAGAGTTTCACTCCATCACCCAGGCTGGAGTGCAGTGGTACAATCTCAGCTCACTGCAACCTCCACCTCCTCGGTTCAAGCAGTTCTTGTGCCTCAGCCTCTCAGTTGCTTGCATTATAGGTATGAACCACCATACCTGGCTAATTATTTTTATTTTTAGTAGAGATGGGATTCTGCCATGTTGGCCAGGCTGGTCTCGAACTCCTGACCTCAAGCGATCCACCCGCCTTGACCTCCCAAAGCGCTGGGATTACAGGTGTGAGCCACCAGGACTGGCCAGGACTGGGTATTTTTAAAGACACTCTCTTGATGAGTCTGTTTGGGGTGCCGTAGGGAACCCCTTTGAGAAATTCTATAAAGCCAGGAATTTAAACTTGTAATATTATCTGTCTGTCTGTCTCCATCTCGATATCTCTCATTACTTGTGTTGAAACACATATGGCTCCACCTGACTGTGTTAAGCATTGTACAGTGTCCCACTGTGTGAGCTTATCTGAAGTCTTGCTGCTTCCATGGAAATCACAGTGCTGCTTCTCCGGGCTATGTTCAGGTATACTTTATTTCACACATATGCTGAGTCTTCATCAGCAGCCACTGCATGGCATATGTGTCATTCCCAAACTTCAGTCTCATTGTTTTTGCTGAGAAGGTACTGGCCACCTTCTCCATTTTTATGTTTTCCATATTTATTACTTTTTTTTACAACAGACTTTTCAGTTGTTTAAATATTTTCTTTTTCTTTCAGCTTTAGATTTTTAGTTCATCAGAATGTTTCTTCTGTTAAAAATTCTATCTGTACAAAAAAATAGCCAGGCATGGTGGCATGTGTCTGTAGTCCCAGCTATTTGGGAGGCTGAAATGGGAGGGTCGCTTGAGCCCAGGAGTTTGAGGCTGCAGTGAGCTGTGATCGTGCCAATTGCACTCCAGCCTGGGCAACTGGAGTGAGACCCTGACTCAAAAAAAAAAAAAAAAAAAAAAATTCTGTCTGGTTGTAATTAGTGTGGAATTTGTATAAATTCTTTTTCTCAGATGTTTCAATTGCATTGTTTTAATTTCCACATACATGATAAATTTTTTCAAGACTCTGCTGTGTCCTGAGTCTCTCATAGTACCTGTCACATTGTGGGTCCTCTGGTTGTATTAGCTGGTTTGACATTTCCCATTTCTTACAGATTCCTCCCGGGTCTCCGTAGAGTGCTACCCTACTCTCCTTCATTAAATGCTAATTGAAGGAAAATATTGCTATGTGAAAATAGAAGCAATGCCTTTTATCGTATTTGCAAGTCAAGTTATGAGATGTGAATTGAATGTACTTGTGTAATTGCTAATGTGTGAAATACAAGTTTCTGTTTAGGATAACGTTTTTAAAAGCTGCAAAAAAGTTGTGAAATATTTTAAACATTTAAAGCCAAAATGACCCAATACAAAGTAACTGAAACAATTTTAAAAGTAGATAACTTTGTATTAAACATTTACTCCGTACCTAGCACTGTTCTAGGTACCAAAGCACTTTCTGTGTATTAGCCCATTCAGTCCTCACCGCAGCCTCCTGAGGTACTTACTGTTAAATTCATCTGTAACGTGGGAATAACAATGAGACACAGAGCTCTTACATAACTTGATTAAGATATCCAAACAAGAAATAATGAGAATAATGGTAGAGACAGCTTTCTGTGTCTGAGCACTTTAAAGCATCAGACACTGTTCTTTCTACTTTGTCTCATTGTATCTGTAAACTAGGTAATCTCATCCCCACTGCGTGGGTGAGGCAATGGAGGCTTAGTGAAGTGACTTGCACCTGGTCCTACATCTAAGTAGAACACGGCAAATCAGAATTTTAACCCGTGGAGTCTGTTTTGAGAGGCCAAGCTCTTAATCTTTACATTATCTACAGAAGATAACCAAGTTCATCCTGGGAGAAGCTCTTGCCATGTGCTGGTCATTAGGCAAGGGCTATAGAGACAGAATCCTGACTTTTAGCAGGGAAATGGCTGCACGCACCCTGATCTCTGGCTCTCTGGACCGTTCTTCACAATGATTAACTGTCCTCTCCTGGAAGGAGCTGGGGTGGGGCACGACAGCCAGGGTCCTTGATTTTAGAAAATGTGTTTTGTGGAAGCTCTTGGCCTCTTTTGGCCTCAGCCAAATGTGGCAAAATACAAACAGGCCAGGTCTCAGTGTCTGCCCATCCTGTTCTTTTTCATACTGAAAGGATTTATTATGAGGCATGTGACACATAAAATAAGTTATTTCTGCAAATCTGATTTTGATTTGATCCCTGATGAGTTCAACCTGTTATATCCCAAATCACCACTTTCCTCCACAGCATTTACCCTACTCTGTAATTACGTATTTACTGTATGTGTGAAGCATCCTTGTCCCTCATAACCAACTGTTAGTGAGCGACACTTTCTCTCATTCACATTCTCAGGCTAAATCTCGGAAGCTTGCTTTTTTTAAGGGCTTCATTACGGGAATTTTGTCATTTCTTCTGAATAAGAACAAAACTCACATTTTTATAAATGTTTTTTGCTCTCATCACCTGTATGTGAATATAAATTTGAAAGATACTAGATGGAATCCTAGTCGATAGGGCCATGTTTTTGTTCTTCAAAATGTACACTTAATTCTGGGAAGGAAGTTGACATGGTGAAAGCAGGGATCAGCAATCCACAGTCTGCTGGGTTTGCAAAGTTTTATTACAACACAGCCACATTCTTTCATTTAGGTATTGTGTCTGTCTCCTTTGATGTCACACAGCAGAGTTGAGTAGTAGTGACAGACACCATCTGGCCCACAAAGTCTAAAATATTTAATAACTGGCCCTGCACTGAGACTATTTGTTGACCTCCGGTTTAGAGAAGTAGAAAGTCCCCACCCCTTGATCATACTGAGGAACAGCTGCTGTTGGTGTTCATGTGAATGTCTTTAGCTCTGCTTCCTGTGGGAAGGAAATAAGACAGTTATCTTTTCATGAAGCATTTTTTTTTTTGGTGCCAACCTTATAATCTCATTCTTTATTTTAATGTTTCCACAATTGCTCTGATAAAATTCCTTTAAAAAGTTCTTTAAAAATGCTTTTCCCAATATTTATACAAGTTACCAATCAAATGTTGCAGTCTTAATCATTTATTGGAAACTGTAAGATTTTTGAGTCATGTTTCCCACTATGATGTGCCTTACTGCCACCAAGAAGGTTCATGGTCTTTTTTTTTTTTTCTGTTTTATAGGAGTCACTGCAGTTGTTTTCAGTAGAGGTGTACTCTTGAGAAGTGGCTTCTTGGGTCTTCATGCAGCCATGGATCTGGATAAACCATCTGTTTGGGGCTCATTAAAACAGCGGACCAGGCCATTGTTGATCAACTTGAGCAAGAAGAAGGTGAAAAAGAACCCAAGTAAGCCCCCAGATCTAAGGGCAAGGCATCACTTGGACCGCCGCCTCAGCCTCTCTGTGCCTGATCTCCTGGAGGCTGAGGCCTTGGCCCCAGAGGGCCGGCCTTACTCCGGGCCACAGTCTTCCTACACCTCGGTGCCCAGCAGTCTGTCCACTGCAGGGATCTTTCCCAAGAGCAGCAGTAGCTCCTTGAAACAGTCTGAAGAAGAATTGGATTGGAGCCAGGAAGAAGCCAGCCACCTCCATGTGGTGGAAACAGACTCGGAGGAGGCCTATGCCGCTCTGGCTGAGCAGAGACGGGTGTCCAGCAACGGCATCTTTGATCTTCAGAAACCTTCCCTTGGAGGGGATGCACCAGAAGAGCCAGAGGTGAGAATACGGCTGGGCTCTCATTTTTTTTTTTGTCTCTCTCTCTCTCTCTTTCCCTCTCTTTCTCCCTCTCTCTCCCCACCCCTCCCCTTCTCTCTCTCTCCCTCTTTCCCTCTCCCTCCCTCCTACTCCCTCTTTCCTAACCTTTCCCTCCCTCCCTCTCCCTCTTTCCCTCCCCTCCCTCCCTCCCTCTCCCTCTTTCCCTCCCCCTCCCTCCCTCTCCCTCTTTCCCTCTCCCTCCCTCCCTCTCCCTCTTTCCCTCCCCCTCCCTCCCTCTCCCTCCCTCCCTCTCCCTCTTTCCCTCCCCCTCCCTCCCTCTCCCTCTTTCCCTCTCCCTCCCTCCCTCTACCTCTTTCCCTCCCCCCTCTCCCTCTCCCTCCCTCCCTCCCCCTCCCTCCCTCTCCCTCTCCCTCTTTCCCTCCCCCTCCCTCCCTCTCCCTCTTTCCCTCTCCCTCCCTCCCTCTCCCTCTTTCCCTCTCCCTCCCTCCCTCTCCCTCTTTCCCTCCCCCTCTCTCCCTCTCCTCCTCTCTCTCTCTCCGTCCCCCTCCCCCTTCCCCTCCACTTGGAAAATTTGGTTAGGAGTTATTTTTGTGGTTAGCTCAGATGGGGAGAATGTTGTTTACAAGAATTTAAATGAATGCAGTATTGATTGCACCTGGTGTTCCCATTAGTTTTAGGGTTGACCTCTGTGTATTTTAAAGCTATTACAAATAACTCTTCCAGAATACTTTAGGACATTAAAAGCCATATTGGATGAATTCTCTTTTATCTGTCTCCTGGCAAAGAAATTAAGTGCATAACTTTTCCTGGAATTTTTTTAAGTGTATGTTTGTCTCTCTCACTACACCATTGCCCAGTCATACCTGTAGGAAAACCATGCATATTATTACTCCTAAGAAGCTATGAATGTATGTCCCCCTTTGACTGCCTGAGGATTTGAACTTCCTTCTATTTTACACCTGTGTGTGCACTCACCTGTGAACATGCATTCTTTTAAAAAAGTTAACAAAACTTTAGTATTTCAATACAATTAACCTAATATAATGATGACACAAACATTATATTTCAAGAGTGAATATAATTTCAATTCAATTCAATCCCCAGATTACCAAATCATGATTTAAGTGACTGATGTAATTAGTTGTTTTTAAAAAGTCTTTTGTTACTGACACTGAAGTAGGTTTCCATGTTGAAGTAAGGGGTTAATTTTTCTGTGTTCCAGGTTAGTGTTACAATGGCATAGAAAACTGGTTGTTCAACTTGGATTTTTAGTTTCACTTTTAGAAACAAAACTCATTGCTTATTCTATGTATCAGGGTTTCACTGGGAAGGGATCATGGATGTTTGGAGAATATCATGGCCATATTTGTTAGCAAGCATTACTATATTAAGACACCATTAGCCATAAATGACTTTAATTATTTTTTTATTTGGCATTACATTTTATAAAATCCATTTTGTAAACCTTTTTTGACTTTTTAGTTATTTATAAATTTGAAATACATGTTTCCACTAAACAAAATGCAAATGAAGTAGATTATTAAATCAGGTCAGTATAAGGAAGGTAACATGTTGAATTATATAATAAAGTTAATCTTCATCTCTTTTTTCCTGACCAGAAAATACAAGTGGGCTTCTTGGCTTTGATATGCTAACATTTTCATACTCAGAAGGAATTTTTTTGAAGCAACTGCTGTTAAACGATTTAGAACTTTTATTGTCATGGCCGGGTGCGGTGGCTCATGCCTGTAATCCCAGCACTTTGGGAGACCGAGGCAGGTGGATCACGAGGTCAGGAGACTGAGACCATCCTGGCTAACACGGTGAAACCCCATCTCTACTAAAAATACAAAAAAAAATTAGCCAGGCGTGGTGGCGGGTGCCTGTACTCCCAGCTACTTGGGAGGCTGAGGCAGGAGAATGGCATGAATGCCAGAGGTGGAACTTGCAGTGAGCCAAGATTGCACCACTGCACTCCAGCCTGGGTGACAGAGTGAGACTCTGTCTCAAAAAAAAAAAAAAAGAACTTTTATTGTCTTTGTTGACTAAATGGAAATATTTGAATGCTACTCTAGGCCAGGCAGTGTGGAAGTTGCTATTGGACATAGAGATGGATAAGAAAGTGCCTCTGCCCTCCAACTATGATTTTTTTGGGAGATCTTATAAGCAGAGCATAAGAGGCAACTGGATATCAGAGCTGTCATTGCAAAATGTTTCAGCCTGGTGTCCTGGCAGCTCATTGGAAGGAGGGGATCAATGTGTGGAAAATGAGGGCGTGTTATCTGTGAAGCAGTGTCCAAGTTGGCACAGAGGATAGTGTGCTTGCCAGGTGAGGAAAGCTGGTGATCACAGGCCTGAAGTGTGGATGGGTGCTGTTGGGGGTGATGAGTGTTTTGCTCTACCTGGATTGGAGGCTCTGGGAGCTTTGTGGTGTGATGTGTGTCTGGAAGGGTGGGCTGGTCCATGATAGTAGATGAGGGGTTGTTGGGTTGGCTATTTTATCTTCTCCAGGCTAAATGCAGAAAGCTTAGAATAGGCAGATTCCATCCAGAATAGGTTATTCTGGATCATTTGATTTTTCCCTTTTAACGCAACCATTTTTTTAACCTTTCTTCTCAAAAATGAATCCTTTGCTCTTCTTTTTCTGACCTAGAAAGTACAAAACAAAGACCAAGACTGATTCTACCATTCAGGGTTGTGGTTCTCGCTACTTAAGTGCCGTTGATTTGCTGGGTGGCATGCTTGCAGAGGACAGAGGGACAGGAGTGCTGCTGATCAGACCCCTAGGATCCCTTGCAGTCTAGTTCTGTCCACCCACCTCCCTCCTCGCTGGCTCCTCCCCTCAGTTCTGCCTGTTTGAGTTGGGCCTGTCCCACTACCTAGTCTGAGTTCCCAAACTGAAGAACCTGGAGTCCGATGTTTAAGGCCCTGCCCCGCTACCAGTTTATCACATGGTACAGAAGAGGGGCTCCCTTACTTATCTTCTCCACTACGCTGTGTTCATTTGGAGGATTGGCATGGCTGGGGAGGCACATTTGTCTTTGTCTTCTAAGCGTCTAGCTTCATGCCTTGTGCATAGCACATAACGTGTGCTCAGCTGATATTTGTTTAATACAAAAACAATGATAGCAACGTGTGCATTCAGGTTACTTGGGTATTTGTGGTTTTCCTGTGAGTTTTCTTTAGTTATGATTAAATGAAAATCAACATTTGTGGTTTTTGAAAAAATACTCAATTTTATTTTATATGATAATTGAAATTAGAGGTTTAGGCAGGTGTAAACTTTTTAGCTGAAATTTGATATTGATTTTAACTCTGAATTTATCATTTCTGCTTTTTCTTTTTTTTTTTTTAACAAAGAGGGAATTCCTGCAGAATTCATGTCACCTGAGAGTTTGGGAATTGGTTCCTCTGTATTTTAGATCTGGCTTATCTGTTTCTTCCTAGTTAATAGCTGGTGGCTTTCTATACCTTGTGTGGAATGGGGAAGAAATGAAGAAGAAGGAAGGAGTTGGCACGTGGCAAGCCTGGTGTACAGCAAGGACAATCAGATTTTTGTCCAGTGTTCTCAGTTTAACTTACTTTGTTTTTAGCTTTCCAGAGGGGTCAGGCAAGGAGTGAGCATCTGTGGCCTGAGGGACCCCTAGGGCTTTGCCTCTTCTGTTGTGTACCAACGCTGCTCGGGTGCCAGGCTAAGCCTGTGGCAGTGGGACAGGACCCCAAATACCAGCAATGCCTGAATTCTGCAGTCACCTCCAGGCCCACCAGCATCAGCAAAGAAAGTGAAATGTTAGTCTACTGTTACGGGGAAATGGAATGATGGGGCAAAAGAGGAAAGTAAGGATGAGGGGCAAGGAAGCAGGAATGTGAGAAACAGGACAGGCAGAGCCTAAAATATTGCAAGTGACAAATCCAGCTGTAAAAACAAAAGGTGAGAACATATGCTTAGAAGAAAGGATACATCAGTGGAAGAGGATTTAGCCAGACTCTCTCTTGAACTCTGGATCCACACCCTACTGGATGTCTCATAGGAACCTGGTTTCGACTTATTTTGGCAGAACTCACTGTCTCCCTGAAGAACCACCTCAAACACAGACCATGATTTCTTGGCAATATCACCATTATTCACCTAGTTTTTCAAGCCAAACACCTGTGAATAATGGTAGTCTCTTACTTTCCCTGCTTTTAATGTTCTATGGGATATTTTGTCATCTCACATGTTTCCTCCTCTCTTACCTATCATATTAGTCCATTTTCATGCTATTGATAGACATAACGAGGCTGGGCAAATTACAAAAGAAAGAGGTTTAATATGGATGACTTACAGTTCCACATGGCTGGGGAGGCCTCACAACCATGGCAGAAGGCAAGGATGAGCAAGTCATGTCTTACATGGATGGCAGCAGGCAAAGGGAGAGAGCTTGTGCAAGGAAACTCCCTGTATTAGGGTTCTCTAGAGGGACAGAACTAATGGAATATATAGATGTATAAGTTTATTAAATATTATCTCACATGATCACAAGGTCCCATCATAAGCCATCTACAGGCTGAGGAGCAAGCAGTCCAGGTTCCAAAACTGAAGAATTTGGAGTCGGATGTTTGAGGGCTGGAAGCATCCAGCACAGGAGAAAGGTGTAGGCTGGGAGGCTAGGCCAGTCTGTTTTCACATTTTTCTGCCTGTTTATATTCTAGCCGCACTGGCAGCTGATTAGATTGTGCCCACCCAGATTAAGGGTGGGTCTGCCTTTCCCAGTCCACTGACTCAAATGTTAATCTCCTTTAGCAACACCCCCACAGACACACCCAGGATCAATATTTTATAACCTTCAGTCTAATCAAGTTGACACTCAGTATGAACTATCACACTCTGCCTCATAAAAACCGTCAGATCTCATGAGACCCATTCACTATCACGAGAACAGCATGGGAAAGAGCCGCTCCGTGATTCAGTCATCTCCCATGGGTCCCTCCTACAACATGTGGGAATTATAGGAGCTACAAGATGAGATTTGGGTGGGGACATGGAGCCAAACATATCACCTACCCCATATTCATTCTATTCTACTGAAATCCTTCCCATACTTCAAGGCCTAGTGGAAACCTTCCTTCTCTGTGGTGCTTTTTCCAACTCTGCGATGAGTGTAATCAGCCTGCCTTCATTTTCACAGCATGTCACTTTTGCTCTGACTGAGCACTAACCTCAATCTGTTTTGTGGAGAAATCTGTAGCGAGAAGAAGGGATTGCAACAGGAAGAGGAGGTAGAAAGGGGAAGGCAAATTGGTCCTGGGCAAGGGCATCACTGAATAAATCCTTGAGAAAGTCGGCATGATCTAAGACATGTACTAACTGTCCAGTGGTCATCTGGCTCAGACTGACTCATGATAACCAAATGGTCATGAGTCTGAGCTACAAATGACAATTACAACTAATTTGCCATGAGAATTAAATACTTTAAAGACTCTAGGCCAGATGTGGTGGCTCATGCCTGTAATCCCAGCACTTTGGGAGGCCAACAAGGGCGGATCACTTGAGGTCAGAAGGTCAAGACCAGCCTTGCCAACGTGGTAAAATCCTGTCTCTACTAAAAATATAAAAATTAGCTGGGCATGGTGGCACATGCCTGTGGTCCCAGCTACTCAGGAGGCTGAGGCACAAGAATTGCTTTAACCCAGGAGGTAGAGGTTGCAGTGGGCTGCGACTGTGCCCATGCACTCCAGCATGGGTGACAGGGCAAGATGCCATCTCAATAATAATAAAGACTCTAATGTTCTTTCGATGTAAACAGCTCATTCTTCATTGTTGTCAAATGACACGGAAAGTCAAATCATAATCAATGTCTACTTCATTAATTTGTTAGGAGAAATTATTATCTCAGGGCCTGGAAATGCTTGAAATGCATTTCCTCCCCACAGTCAGCCTTTAGGAGAAGTCACATGAGAATCGGGAAAATTGGTGCAGGGATCGGCACACTGCAGGGAGAATGCATGGGCTCCATGCTGAATGGTATTTTATACACCATCCATCTCACAATAAGTACTGAGCCACAAATTAGAACTTGATATGCTCACACTTTGTCTGCTAGGGTCACCTTTATCCATCTCTGTCTGTGAGCCCACTTAGTCCAGGAAGCCTGGATTTTAAAGTCCCTCCTCCTGAACAAGTCCAAACTTTTATTGAGGCTTCCTGGCATGACCTCTCCCTTTTTCTGATTGACACATTATTTCATTAATTGTATGTTATCACTTCATTAATTGTAAGGCTGATATCATGGTGGCCCGGCACCCATATTGTGTCCTTTAGGTGACTTTGTATGTCTGGGTGCTGACGGATAAGAGTCACTGCTTGGATTGAATTGTGTCCCCCAGACCAAGTTCTTATGTTGAATCCCCAACCTTTACATGACTGTATTGAAGATATGGCCTTTAGGAGGTGATTAAGGATGAGTGAGGTCAGAAACATGGAGCCCTGATCCAATGGAACTGGTGTCCTTATACAAGAGAAAGAGACACCAGAGATCTCTCCTTCCCCACCATGTGAGGACACAGTGAGAATGGAGTCATCTGCAAGGCAGGAAGTGGGTTTCTGTTGTTTAAGCCACCTAGTCAGTGGTATTTTTTTTTTGTTAGCATTTTATTAGCTAATATATAGAGTGCTTATGCAGTGCCAGTATATAATAAGGGCACAATGTAGCATTATACTTCCAAAAACAATATATCTAAAGATTAACAACAATGGTAACATTTAATCAGAAAATCAAGAAGAAATCTGACACAGATCTACAATCCCTTATCCAAAATCCTTGGCAACACATGTGTTTCTGGATTTAATTTTTTTATATTTTAGGGTACAATACATTGTATTACCTATATTTTACTTAATGTGTAGCAACCCTTCATCAAACACACTAATGTTTCTACAATGAAATGTATCAGTAGTCACACTAAATGGAATACTTTTTTTTTTTGAGACAGAGTCTCGCTCTGTCACCCAGGCTGGAGTGCAGTGGCATGATCTCGGCAACCTCCGCCTCCCAGGTTCAAGTGATTCTCGTGCCTCAGCCTCCCAAATAGGTGGGACCACAAATATGTGCCACCACACCCAGCTAATTTCTGTATTTTTAGGAGAAATGGGATTTCAGCATGTTGGCCAGGCTGGTCTCAAACTCGTGGCCTCAAGTGATCCTCCTGCCTTGGCCTCCCAAAGTGCTGGTATTACAGGCATGAGCCACCGCACCTGTCCCATAAAGGATAATTTTAAATAGATTCATGTCAGTTCAGATTCTGCTACTAAATGAATTAAGAAATTTTTTTGTATTTTGGAATTACAGATAAGGGATTGTGAAGCTGTATCTGTAGAGCCATAAATCTTATTTATTAAATAATAGAATAATCATTAAGGGAAATATACAGCAATAATGATATTAAATGAAAAAGTTTTCTGAAAACCTAATGAGTACCCAGAAAACCTGATAAGTTTGTTTTTCACTTAAGAAAAAACAAAAAATGTATATATAGTTATTATACAGGATATGTTACTTGGCTTACACTTGGGTGACTTTTTTGTGACATAAATTGTCCACAATGCCTGCCTGGAACATCTCCCTAAATGTTCCCGTGACTGACTATTTCAGATCTCTGTTCAAATGTTACTTCTTCAGACAGGCTTCCTTGATCACTCTATTTAAAATACTGGGTGAGCGGCATGCATGGACACTTTCACATACAATCACACAGAAACTCTCTTTCCCCTTTCCTATTTTCTTCTTCTTTTTAGCACTTATCACTATCTAGCATTATATGATACATTTGTTTATTGTCTTACATAGACTGGAAACTCTGTGACAGCACACGTTTCATTTTGTTCAAGCATCTGGAACAACGTCTGGTAAATAGACATTTGATAAATGTTCAAAACATGACCCAAGAAAATAAGGCTGACTGAAAAACAACAAAGAATTCCAAGAACTAGGCCTGACATAGCAGGCCATACCTACTTTCCAGAAGTTCAAGGCCAGAAAAAAAAGAGCCATTTAAACACCAACTGTAATATGTTTATGTAAGTTGTCTATTTTTGTAGTAATATAAAAAAACTCTTCATCGTATACATACTTCAGTAAATACTTATTTCCGATCTAGGAAATATAAGCTAATCATTACATTTACCTTATCTTACATTTTATTTTTTATTGATACAAAATACTTGTACATATTTTGGGGATACATGTAATAATTTAATACATTCATATAATTTGTAAAGATCAAATCAGTGTAATTGGGATATCTGTCATCGTAAATTTTTGTCTTATGTTATTTGAATTATTCTCTTTTAGCTATTTTGAAACATACAATAGGTTATTATAAACTATAGTCACCCTACTGGTTTATCACTATCAAACTGTACATTTGTATCCATCAATCAACCTGTCTTCATCCCTCCTCTCCTCTCCCCTTCTCTACCTCTGGTAACCACCAATCTACTCTCTGTCTTCATGAGGTCAGGGCTGGGATTACTTGCATGAGCCACTGCGCCCAGCCAGGATTTCACTCTTTTTTATTCCTGAATAATATTCCATTGCATGTCAATCACATTTTCTTTAACCATTCATCCACTGATGGGCACTTAGGTTGATTCCATATTTTGGCTATTTCAACAGGACTTCAATAAACATGAGAGTGCAGCTATCTCTTTGTTGATTTCCTTTCTTTTGAATATATACCCACTAGTGTAACAGCTGGATCACATGGTAGTTCTACTTTGTTTTCGGAGGCACTTCCATACAGTTTTCCATAGTGGCTGTACTAATTTACATTCTCACCGACAGTGTACGAGGGTTCCCCATTCTCCACATCCTTCCATCAGTATTCATTATTCCCTATCTTTTTGATAAGAGCCATTTTAACTGGGATGAGATGGTATCTCATTGTGCTTACATTTACATTTAATAATTAATTTTGAGTATTTTGTTTGAGTATTTAAGTAGACAAGAAAAAGTACGCTCAAAAGATAAAAATGATTACTGTAACACAAAATATTAAAGAAATAACTGACTTTATATTTTTCACTTGGAGTATTGTCTTGATTTCTTCCCCTGACACATTTTAATCACCACAGAAAGAAATCCCACTGATCTTCTTCATCTAATTGCAAAGTGCTACTGCATCAGGTTATAAAAATGGCCTGGATTAGCTTCAGAAGGCACCGGTGTCTGGTTGCGTGTACATACAGCAACACATTGCATTTAAAAGTAAGCAAGCAAAGGAGTTTTAGAGCTATCACAAAATATACAACAAAGTTCAATAGTGCTATCCAGTTCAGATAGATCCACTCTTTGGAAAAGCCCAGGTTTCTTCTCCATCTCTAAGTTCATCCACATGTTAGTTCTGACATCTGTAAATTGCTACCATTTTACATTTGGTTCAGCTTGTCCTCTCACTTCTGTAAGTCTAAATGATGGTAGTTTATCTTGTATGTGAACAATTTAGGAAAGCCAGGAAAGAAGCCAAGTAGAGTTCTCTTCAACAAGCGTCAACAATAAAGTCTTACTTGGAATCTTCATAAGCTTGATGCTCCAGCTAGGAATTAATAAGCCTGTTGTTGTTGTTGTCATTAACAGGGAAGTTGAACTGTTTCACAATAACTTATTTCTGAGCTCTAATTCTCTGTGGCAGATAATTTCAGACTCAAACCTTTTCTAGTCCTCTGCGATTCTTCTCAGCCATCAGGCACTGCCTGCAATACATAAGAGGCAGCAAAAGATACTCCGCAGGCGCTGGAGACCACCAGTGATGCGTTTGCTTAGCAATCCCTGAGCCCCATTTCCGGTATTTTGTTATAGTTGCCTGAGCTGACTAATTCTGTGGTCTTAACAGTTTTAGCCTCAGAGGACGATCTCATTCCTCTTGTCACCAAGACTTGTGGCTAAAAAGGAGCTAAGAGCACCGTAGACTACTGCCACATACCAATACCTCCACACACATACACACACATGCGGGTATATATATATATATATATATATATAAAAAAAAAAAAAAAAAAAAAAAAAAAAAAAAAAAAAAAAAAAAAAAAAAAAAAAAATAATATATATATATATATATAGGAGTGTATATATATTCCTTTTTATAGGTGTGTGTGTATACACACATAGCTGTTTAGAAGTCAGTCTCTCTTGTTAGAGCATAAGGTCTTGAAGAGTAGAAATGTCATTTTTCCTCTTCTCCCAGCCTTTCTGCAAACCTTGCTTATATGGTATGCATGTATATTGATTCCTATTATCACTGCAGTTGACTTTCCAGCCACTGCCAAAGGCTCGGAAAGCCATAAGAAATTTAGCTGTGCTCGGGAAGGGTGATACATGGAGGCCCTACGTGGGTAGGGCCCTAAGGAAAGGAGTTTCTAAGTGTCAGACGAAACGTGAAGAAGCTAAAGTTAAGGGAACTTGGAGGGAGAGGAGCTTATTTTTTTATTTTTTTCTTCTTATCTAGTTTTTTTCTCCTCATTTTCTCCTCTAGTCAGCACTCTCCTAGTACTTATGTTACAAGACGCTTTTAACATGCATTGTAAAATCAGCTAAGTATTTAGAAAATGCATACGGTCTATTCTGGTTCTTGCCGTAGGTGTTGATGGTGAAATTGGGATTAGACACAGACACTGGAAAAAATGACCAGCAATACCAACCAGTCTCTACTCAGTGGTAGATAACCAGTTGAGATAAGTGGGGAGGTTACTCTGAGCAGGGTGGTCAGGAAAGGCTTGAAGAGAACTCCTTTTGAGAATTAGTAAGACTTAGATAGGCAGAGAGTAATACAGATTAGTTAAGTTTGTCTGTGGGGCTAGAAAAATATGAAGGTCTTAGCCCAGTACCTGGCAGCCACAAGCACCTAACAAGTGCTCACTGCCATGATTATGGTTGTATTCATTAGTGTTTATAATTATTTTTAACATTGCTTATTTTTCAGAATGACACGGAGGTTTGGGGAATTTTAGTGACTTGCTTAATGTCATCCAGCTAGTAAGTGTCAGAGACAGGATCTAACTCCAGGATTGTCTGAATCCTGGGACTGTGCGCAGAACTGTGTGTATAACATGAGTTTGGAAGTACAATTCTGCAAATGGGAGAGCTCAGATCTGGAGAGATAAAAAGTTGATCACAAAAGGAAGACATTTATTTTTCTGTGTCCACTGTGTCCTTTTAAACACAAGGATAATTATCAAGATTGAATGGGCTCATTGTCAATAACTAATAATTATGAAAGAAAGGATCACTCCCCCTTTCCCATAATCCATGTAATTCCACAATGGGGTATGTCCTTCCCTGACATTTCATTTGGCAGTTGGAGTTGTGAATAACTAGCTTTGGCACATGCTTACGTGGATGAGTTGAGTGATTTAGAGAAGTTCCTCCACTGAGATATTTCCAGAAATTGCTTGGCAACTGCATAGCTTCAGGTTAGTGATCACAGAGAAGCAGAGTGAGAAACCACAGAGGAGAGGAAACGACCTCCAGGTTGCACAATTAAACAAGTGCGTCAGTTTCTCTACACTTCAATGACGTGATTTTTACTATTTTTGTGTGATCTCGAAAGTCGTACCTCAATATGTGATGGTGTGTCAGAAAGGCAGATGTGTCAGCTACATCCCAGGGTCCATCATGGGCTCGGTCTTGCTGTTCTTCTTCTTTCCCTCCTTTCCTTCACACCTGTTGAACACCTGCTTTGTGCTGATGCAGATCTAGATGCTAGGGACACAGTAGTCAACAAAATAGAAAAAAGTCACCTCCCTCATGGAGTTTCCACTAGGAAAGGTGGCATGCTATAGATATGATCAGAACATAAAGTGTCATGGAGAGAAAGAAAGCAGAGTAGGTGCTGGGGGGAAGGTGTTACCATTTTGTACAGAGTGGTCAGGAAGGACCTCTTCCGAGAAGATAACCTTCACACAAAGATATGGAGGAGGTGAGGAAGTGGGTCGTGTGCATAGCTAGAGAAAAGCTTTCCAGAAAAAGAGAACAGCAAGTATAAAGGCCCCAAGGTAGCAGGAGTGTCCCTGATGTTTCAGGAAGAGCAAGGAAGCAGTGAGGCTGGAGAGGAGGCAGTGAGGCGGCAATGGGAGGAGATGGCAGAGAAGGGAACAGAAGCCACATCATGTAGGGCGTTCCTATCCTGCCAGGCAACTCTAGCTGACCATCACAACTGCTTAGTGCACTGAGTGAGCCGGATGCACAGGAACCCCATGGGCTCAATGCTGCATCGCTCATAGGGCAGACGGAATCGTTGGCACGTGGGCAGTGCTTGCTGTAGACAGTGGGTATAGCAGTAAGTCCAAGCTTTGCCTTGGACAAAAGGTATGGAGAAATGGCGCACAGGCTGGATGGGCTGTGGGCGGAGGGAAAATGGCACCGTCCCGAGGCTTCGTCAGCCAGTCTCTGACTTTGTCCTGGTCACTTTCGGTGGGGAATGTTGGAGGGAACTAAGAAAGGGACTCAGATTGCTCACCACCTTCATCAAGTTCTTTTGATCCACTCTTCCCAAACACATAGGCTGTTTTATGACTATTACTAATATAATTAATAATAATAATAAATAATAGAATAGCAACACCAATCTAATGCTACTTACTGAGGGTTTACGTGTAAGGAACTCTGCTAATTTCTACATAAATATTATCAGACCACATCTATTTGGTTTCCTCTATATACAAAGAGCCCTCGTACAGTGTCTGTCTGAGAAAAGGCTTTCAGTAAATGCCCTTTGAGTGATTTAATTATTCTAACAACCTATAAGGATCTGTTTTGACCCATTGAGAGATGTTCCCATGTCTTGAATTTTAGGTATATTTTTCAAGGACAGAAAGCTAGAAAGTAGCAGAGGTGGGACTCAAATCTAGGTCTTTTGGACTCCAGAGCCTTGTTCACTACCATATACGGCTGCCTCCCGGTCAGGCAAAGTGTGCTCTTTTGGGATTCTCCTGGCGCAGGTGTGGTACAGTGAAAAGAGCAGCGTACCCAGGTTACTCAGGGGAAGCCCAACCCAGAGCGCTCGCCAAGGCTGAACTCTCCAGCTTTCCTGTGATGTGGACATTTAGCCTCCTGGCTCTGCTTTCCTCTTTGCCAATCGGGGAGACTAAGGACAGCCTGTGGACTTGTTTTAAGAAGTTACAATGAGTATAAATTTTACATTAGAAAGTGCTCAGCAATGTACAAGCAACCATTTCTTAAAGTATCTCCTGTTAATAAACATGCAAAAAACTTATGGCAGGTCAGTGGACAAATATTACTGAATATGCAAAGTTTTAGAGCATTTCAACAGGGGTTGGTAAACTTTTTTTTATGAAAGGGCCAGAGCTTTGTGGGCCACAGGTCTCTGTCACAACTACTCAAGGTGAGGTCACATGACATTAGCCATAGACAACACAGGAACAAGTAGACAGTGGTGTATTTCAATCAAACTTTATTTGTAAAAGCAAGTGGCAGGCTGGATTTGTCTCATGGGATGTAATTTACTGACTGTTTTATACCATCATATGCTAGAGCAAGGTATATGGACACACACACATGATTCATAATTTGCTATTAGATTAGACAGTCAATACTGCAGGGAAATCACTTTTAGAGACCAATCTTGGAGATGAGAGAGAATTAAATTTATACACCTTGATCGTATGATCCATAACCTCCTGAAAAGTGGTATAAAAAATAAGAACAGAATTGGCCGTTTGGTAGGCTTGATTGTCTTCTGAATACACCTTCCAGTTTTGACCTCTCATTGCCATGTAGCTCACTTTTCATTCTATCACTGTGTCCAGTTGCTGCTTCATGGTTAATGGAGCCGTCTGATTCCTTTTGCTTATTTTGTAACTTCCTTTGTCCTCTATGTATTTGTGTTTGTGACTCCTATATTCTTAAATATACATATTCTAGATAGACAAGATGTGGGTTATAGATTAAATATGCAATATGTATACATTTATATACTTCAATGGGGCAGTTTTTAAAGAGAATACTATTGATTTGTTCAGCCAACTTTTTACTCTTATTTAGCTTTTCTGGATGTGGGTTTATGTTTTCTTCCTCTGAAATTTAAACAAACAGTGACTGCTTACATAATTTTTAATTTGGCTTCCTGTGTGTGCCTCATAGTAAGACCCTTCAGACAGCCACATGGGAGGTGGTATTTGTACAGGATCACATTTAGTGTATATTGAAAGGAAAATGTTTATACACAACAGTTTCTTGCCCTCAATCTCAAAGTCCTTGGTGACTAGAGAAGATTTTCTTTTTAAAATAATTGATCTGCCATTCCAGTATCTCCCCATATCCTGCTGAATTTTAATATATTTGTGTTCTTATGGAAGGAAAATCCACTTCTAAAGGGAATGCAAAGTATGTATTACCTTCCCATAAATTTCAGTTTAGCAAGGCAGAATGGAAATATCAATGCGAATTCGCTTTTATTTAAAAAACACAAATGAAAAACACTTATTTGAGAGGCAGTAGTGAGAGCTATGCAAGGGAAGACTAATCTCATAATAGTGCGCATTCCAAGATGTTAATGCTGTGTTTCTGAATGCTAGTATGTAATTAGAGTTTTGTCACATTGAGACTTACTAGGCTTGATAATATTTAAAATTATTTCTCTTCCTGAATATGTACTTGTACAAAATTTGTTTGAAATGTTAAAATGATGCTTATTAGGTAAACGATCGATAGATAGTATATCCCTAGGATGGAATACTACTCAGCAATAAAAAAGAATGATGCAGATGACAACCTTGATGGATTTCAAAGGCATTAAGTTGGGTAAAAGATTCCAGTCTCAAACATTTAAATACTATATGATTCCAATGATATGATAGTCTAGAAAAGATAAAACTATATGATGAAAATATACAATTACTTGCCATGGGTCTAGCATTGGAAGATTTGACCACAGATGGGGGTCAAAGTGGGATAGCACAGGCATTTTTTGGGTGGTAGAACTGTTCTATATTCTGATTGTGGTGGGGGTTATACAGATATCTACAGGTGTTTAAAACTATGGCAATGTACACATGGAAAATGTCAATTTTACAGTGTGTTAATTTTTTTAAGTAAATTTTTTTTAAAAAAGGCCAAGCACAGTAGCTCCTATCTGTAATTCTAGTACTTTGTGGGAGGCCAAGGAGGGAAGATGGCTTAAGGCCAGGAGATGGAGACCAGCCTGGGCTGCTGTGTGACAATTATGGTGACTGTGGGAAGGCATCTCAACAAAAATAAATTTTGTAATAAAATGTATAAAATAAATAAAACTATTTTATTATAAAATATTTTATAACATAAAATATACTATAAAATATATCTATTTTAAAATTTTTATATTCTAAAATATTTATAAAATAAAACAAAACTTAGCCAAGTGTGATGGTGTGCACTTGTAATCTCAGCTACTCAGGAGGCTGAGGCAGGAGGATGGCTTAAAGACAGGAGGTCGAGGCTGCAGTGAGCTATGAACATGTCCGTGCACTCCAGCCTGGGTGACAGAGGGAGACCTTGTCTCAAAAACAAACAAACAAACAAAAAACAAAGGCAATCCACAGGGCTTGGTTACATTTATTGGGAACTTTTATTTTTTGAGACGGAGTCTCACTCTGTTGCCCACCCTGGAGTACAGTGATATGATCTTGGCTCACTGTAACCTCCACATCCTGGGTTCAGGTGACTCTCCTGCCTCAGCCTCCCGAGAAACTGGGATTACAGGTGCACGCCACCACGCCCGGCTAATTTTTGTATTTTTATTAGAGATCGGTGGGGGGTGGGGTTTGCCATGTTGGCCATGCTGGTCTCGAACTCCTGACCTCAGGTATCCGCCTGCCTTGGCCTCCCAAAGTGCTAAGATTACAGGCATTATCCACTACACCTAGCCTAGGGAACATTTAAAAAAAAATCTAATAATAGTGGTATTCTGGGGTATTCCTGATGAAATAAATATTAATTCTGCTCTTTTTAATGAAAAAGTAAGTTACCGATGTAGTTTCTGGGTTTACAAAGCAGGTGGAAATAATGCAACTTCTACTCAATGAATAATACCATAGGCATTTTGCAAGAGCGTGGGGGAATATCCAAAGTTATGTGTCCCCCAGCGGCTGTAACTCCATCCTCCTGTGCATATGGAACATTTTGCTGTTCTTTATGGTAATCACTTTCCTATCTTGGTGTTTATATATGCTGTGTGACAGTTATGGTGGCTGTGGGAACCATAACTTTAAGTTCTGTGACTTTTCTGTGAGTAAAACCAGCCATAATGTTGAATTAATGTCATTCCTCACATTGAATTTCCTTGTTGTTATAAGTGGAAGACTTAACACATATTTGAATAAAAGCTCCATTTTCATTTTTGATAGCATGTAAATTATGGTGGTTAGGTGGATTTTGTCATTAATTAACATCATCATTCAGTACAGTGAGGCCAACTTGGGAGAATATATATGATCCAGTCTGAGGGGTGACACGGTTTAATCATACCTCTGTCCACTCCTCCACTTGAAAGTAGAAGATACAAGACCATCATTATCCTTGGCTAATGACATGACACTTTAATCAAAAGTGTTATTATCCACTTTAGTGGATCCCAATAGTTTCGTGGAATTATCTTCAAAATGGGATTGGTTAGGTGGAGCATTGTTTCAATTAATAGAACTGGAGACCATAGCATGTGATTTTTCAGGCTTCAGAGCATCAGCACCAGTTACTCTTGGCTCTGCAGGTGAAGGCATGGTTATCGATACAGGGAAATCAGGCAGAATGATTGCATTTCTGGGAAATGACAGTGTATGGTATAAAACACATACAAATAAATCTATTGATATTGGGAAAGTCAGTAAGTTGAATAAGGTTGATTATTGTCATAAAGTGGACTTCAGAGAGTACTGCCCAACTCACCTGGGGGTCCTTTTATACATAACACATGCAGGAGATACCAAGAACCAAAGGAGAGGTTGTTTGGCAAAGGACCTGTGTCCTCTTTTCTTGTCCGTCTTCAAGCCACATTGAGAGTTAGGGCTGTCTTCCTGTCTAGGCGGCGGTGGTACTTCCTGGGTCAGAGGCATATAGTGGCTAAAGTGCCAGGGCTCTAGAAAAAGCTTGTGTCTGAAATCACTCTTGATCCTGTGTGAATTAACCTGAACTGAACACAGTGTATTCACAGTCTAGGGACATTAAACCTGGGACTGACGGGGAAAGAGGCAAGGGTAAGAACCGCAGATTACAAGAACCTTAGGGCCTCTGTTGGTCCTAGCCCCATGAGGCTCCATGCCTTCTTGTGTTCAGGGCTCGTTTCTGCCCAGTTGCAGCCCTTGATGTCACTGCACGCAGAGGCAGTGGGCCAGAAAGCCCATCCTTGTTTGCAGCTCCTCACCATTTCTCATGGGTGCTGAAGATTTGCCCCCCCGGTCTGGATGTTTTGTTGCTTCTCGAAGCTCCACTGGAGAAAGCGAATGTGTGTCTTGGAAGGTAGCCTGCCATCAAGCTGGATCTCTGAGTCATGTCCTGGTGGTCACTGTGCATGGAAAGGACAAATGTTATCAGTGCCTCTACCCCCAGTGGCTCATGGTTTCCGAAGCAGTGTCTCCAGGGCTGCCTCTCATCTCCAAATCGGCCCATAGCAATGAAGTTATCCAGTCGTCTTTGGAGGGGAAATTCCCATGTTTTTCACTGATGCAATCAGTCCTGGCTAATGTGCCAAACAGGAATATCCTCAAATTGCTGGGAGGCCATTTGCTCATTTCCCCTCCACTCTGCCTCTCATTGCAGGCAGCTGTCCTCACATTCAGCCCAGAAACTCTGTTAAAGTTCCAGAAACAGATAAAATCTCCTTTGTGCATATAAAAGCTACACAACTGAGGAATCTGTGCCCCATACTAACTACTGCATGATGCAGGTGTCATTGCGCTGTGGACTCATTTCCTGGGTATGAGAAGCATTTTAAAATTGGGAAACATAGGGGCCGGGCATGGTGGCTGATGCCCGTAATCCCAGCACTTTGGGAGGGCGAGGCAGGCAGATCACAAGGTCAGGAGTCCGAGACCAACCTGGCCAAGAGACCAGCCTGGCCAATATGGTGAAACCCTATCTCTACTAAAAATACAAAGATTATCTAGGCGTTGTTAAGGGTGCCTGTAGTCCCAGCTACTCAGGAGGCTGAGGCAGGAGAATCACTTGAACTCGGGAGGCGGAGGTTGCAGTGAGCCGAGATCATGCCACTGCACTCCAGCCTGGGCGACAAAATGAGGCTCTGTCTGAAAAAAAAAAAAAAAAAAAATCTGGGAAACATAGACACCTCTCGTTCTGAGGTCATCTGTTCAGAATTTGCATTTCCCAGTTTTGGTTTGGCGATTGAACAGCCCATGAAGGTATGGCTTGAGGAAGGTGTCTCGGATCACACTTTGAAACGTTTCCTTTTTTTTTCTTTTTTTTCTTTCTTTTTTTTTTTGAGACAGAGTCTCGCTGTCGCCCAGGCTGGAGTGCAGTGTCGAGATCTCGGCTCACTGCAGGCTCCGCCTCCCGGGTTCAAGCCATTCTCCTGCCTCAGCCTCCCGAGTAGCTGGGACTACAGGCGCCCGACACCTCACCCGGCTAATTTTTTGTATTTTTAGTAGAGACGGGGTTTCACTGTGTTAGCCAGGATGGTCTCGATCTCCTGACCTCGTGATCCGCCCGCCTCGGCTTCCCAAAGTGCTGGGATTACAGGCGTGAGCCACCGCGCCCGGCCTACGTTTCCTTCCTAACGGACATGGTCAGTTCTCTGGATCCTGGGCGGCCCGTTTCACATCAGAGGCTGGGGGCCGGGCTGGCCCACTCGGGAGGGATCTGGCACAGTGGCTCTGCTGCCCCACTGCTTTCACTGGGAACAAAGCTATTTGCATGCTAAACATGTGGGTGAACTAGGGATGCCATGTAGCCCAGCAGGTGCGTGCAGTTCCTCTTACGCAGTGACTTAGGCAGCAGAGGACACAGCTGGATTGACACCACTGAATCCAGGTCTCCTTGCCACACAAACAGGAAGGCGGCCCTCACTGAAGCTGCATATGCAAATATCAGAGTTCCAAAGGGAAAGACCTGATAGAGGGTATCTTCCTGAGTTGGTATTAATTTGCTTTTGTAAAGCCGATTTTTTTTTTCTTTTTCTTTGCAGAAGCTATGTGGAAGCAGTGACCTGAATGCTTCTATGCCATCTCAACATTTTGAAGAACAATCTGTGAGTGGCATTCCTTAAAAAGAAACATTAAATGTTGTAGATATTTCTCATCAAATGTTTGGGTTTGTATTTTTTTGCCTCTTTCATTGCTAAAAAAAAAAAATGCCAAACCGTATCCACTTACAAAACCAGGCCTTGCAAATTTTGGCTGGAGGAGATTAATTCAGTGTCTATTGATTTGTCAGACTGGGATAGATTCTTCTAAAAATACAGAGTAACTATGAAATTGAGTGAGATAGTAAGGGAGATAAAGCCATTTTGAAGTGCTTTGAAACTTTCAAAAGAAGGCTGTCAAGGGTAGCTTAGCCACAAGATCGATTAATTGAATGTCCAATAAGTGAATGATAAATGATTTTATCTGCCCTTTTCCTTTAAGGACAGTCAAAAGTTTGAAATGGCTCAAAAATTTAATTGGGCTCATGTAATAAATATTCAAAAACAGACTTGAATTCTACAATATGGCCCGCAGGAGTTGATGCATTTCTGGAGGAGGAAGTGACTGAGTTGCGGGGAGGTGAGACTGTGAGGATTAGCGTAAGAGACACTAATAGTGGGTGCCAGAGAATAGAAGAGAGGGGTGGAAAAGCCGGGAGAGCACTGGAAAGAGACAATGTCCTTTGAGGACCTAGGGAAGAGCATGTGTCAGATGGACATGTGGACTTGTGGGGGGATCAGCTGAGTGCCCAGAACTGAAATTTTACTACACATGGAGGTCTACAGAGGTGATGGGGGTTAGTGGGAAGGGTGGAGAACATGACGGGACATCTTACAACTGAACTTGGAAGCGGGGACACATGTTCTTGGGAGCCAGGCCTGCAGCTGCACTTCTTCCTCCTGTTGCCTCTCTTGGGGCTCTACCCTGAGTTTTATAACAAGGGGTCCTGCAGTAATTTAATGAGGATATTTCAGAGGTTGGTTATCTAATTCTTGGAAGGCTAACCTTGCAAAGATGTAATCATATTTGCTTCTGAATTCTGATGAAAGCCCACTGGGGAGAAATGTAAGGGAGTTGTTAATAAAGCAGGGTGACCAAGTTGTAGTGAGGAGGAGTTGGGGATGACAGTTGATCATCATAGTGGCCTTTCTTTTTTCCCCCCAAAATTAAGAAGTATTTCTGAAATTCTCTTGCTTGGGCCCAAGACATACTGTCTTAACTGCCTTCTCCATCTGTGCAGGTACTGGGGGAAGCCAGCGATGGCTTGAGTAACCTCCCCAGCCCTTTTGCGTACCTCCTCACCATACACCTGAAGGAAGGCCGGAACCTGGTTGTCCGAGATCGCTGTGGTAAGACCTGGGTCTGTTACGGTGGGTGTAGCCTGGAAACTTCTTTCTCTCTGTCCTTGTATCAATATTGTTGGTCAGGCTTTGACATCACAGCATGGCTTAGGATAGACAGTAGCTCAAATCTAAGTCTCTCCAGGTATAAGACATTTGCAGTGAATTATTTAAACACATTAAACCTTACTATTCTTCTTTATTATTTGGTTAATGATACTAATCATCGTGTGAAGTTGTTTTAGAATGGAATGAGATAACTCTGATAGCGTTACGCCTGGCATATAGCAACTGTTCAAGAAAATGTTTCCTCAATCCTACTTTAATTATTCATGAGAAAAATGTGAGCCTATCCTTAGTATAAGGTCATCCGATGTACACATTGACAGAAATGCCTTTGAAACTACTTCCCTTCTGCTTTGAAATCTCACTGGACTCCCTCTAATAGCTAGTGTCTGCCTGTGATTATTTTATTTACCTTTTACAAGTCTCTGTACCTAGCCATGAATATATACCTGTATATTTTTAAATTAAGATGGGTCTAATATCCATATTTTTCTGCAATGAGCTTTTTTTTTTTAAAATGTGTAGGTCTTCAAAATTGACCATGCTTTTCCATGTACATATATTGCCTTTCTTTTAAATACTGCATTTATTCCATAGTATAATGTTTTGTTTCTCTATTTCTCTACTGATGGTAGCTGTTTTTTTCCTTCTGTCTCTGCACTATAAATGATGCTGTAATGAACATATTGCATATGCTTCTGTGCACAGATAAGGCTAAACCCTTATATTAAAATGGCATGTGTTTAAGAGCAGACAGTGGAGCCAGACTACCTGGGCTCAGGTCTTGGCTTCTCCATTCATTGCTGTTTGATCTGAGAAATGTTGCTTGACCACTTGATGCCTTGGGTTGTTCATTTGCAAAGCAAGGATAGTAAGGTTAACCTACCTTATAGGCTATTGGGAAGACGGCAGGCATTAACTTATATACTGTCCAGTTTTCAATTGAGTTTTTTCTTCTAAATTTTTATAATTCTTCATAATTTTCAGCATTGACATTAGTTGTATATTGCAAATATTTTTCTCCCAGTCTGTTGCTTATCCTTAATTGTATGGCCTCTTTTGTCCTTTAGAAGTTTTTCATTTCATTGTAGGCAAATATATCTGTTTTTTTCTTTATGATATTTCTTTATTTATTTGGTTTAGTAGCTGAGGCCTTTTTATTCTAAAGAGTTCTTTTTCTTGCTTTGGTTCTTGGACAGTTTCTTCTGTTGCTTCCTCTCTACTCTGTTTTGGAACATCTTTTCAATAAAAGAAGGGTCTGTTGACTCTTTGGTCTGTCTTCTATGTCTCTTAGGTTTTCTTTTTCATTTTTCCCATGACTTTTTCCTCTTGGGAAGAATTCTTCAGCTTGATCTTCAGCTTGCTCATTTTCTTGTCAGTTGTTTACATTGTACTGTTCTGTTTACCAATTGTTATGTTTTTCATAACAATTTCAAAATAGGTTTATAACCTATTTTGACAGTCCCATCTCTTTTTGAGAATATTAAGCATTCATTTAAAATATCCTGCTTGCTGCTCTATTTCTTGGATATCAGTTTAATGTATTGACTGTCTCCCATTTAGGATGTTATTTTCTTTTACATGTTTGATTCTCCGGAGTGGTTTGCTTATCATTTTATTTGTGTGTTTCTCTTCCCCCATCTGTGGGTGTTATTTTTGTTTACTGTGTCCTGCAATTGGTGATGATGAGGAGAGCTGGGGCATGCTGCAGGACAGGGTGAGCTGGTAGTTAGTTTATTAATCTTTTTTTTTTTTTTTTTTTTTTTGAGATAGAATCTCACTCTGTCGCCCAGGCTGGAGTGCAGTGGCACAAACTCGGCTCACTGTGAGCTACACCTCCTGGGTTCACGCCATTCTCCTGTCTCAGCCTCCCGAGTAGCTGGGACTACAGGCACCCGCCACCATGCCTGGCTAATTTTTGTATTTTTAGTAGAGACAGGGTTTCACCGTGTTAGCCAGGATGGTCTCGATCTCCTGACCTTGTGATCCACCCACCTCGGCCTCCCAAAGTGCTGGGATTACAGGTGTGAGCCACCACGCCTGGCCCAGTTTGTTAATCTTTGTATGCCCTCCTGTGCTATAACTGATGGTTTATACACAGAATATTTTTAATAAATTTTAGTTCTTCATTGAAGAAATCCAACTTCAGTGCTGGACTTAAGGAGCATTGAGGCCTGTTATACAAGGGAAAGTACCTTTGCAGAATGAACAGGATTTAGTCACTTACTCCCTTATTCAACAAGCATGTCTTGGGTTTCCTCAATGAAATGGGCACTACACTGGTGTTCTTCTGGGGCTTGGTGATGAAAGTCAGCAAAAAGGATTTGTATGATTTCAGAGATGAAGACGACTTTCATACAGATCACCTGGTCCAGCTGCTGATTTAATGGAAGCTTTAATTCAGGAAATGGAAGCACAAAAATTAAATGACTTATCGAGGGTCACTTTGGGAGGCAAGATTCAGAGCAGACTGGGTGGCTCAGTGGGACAAGAAGAGGATCTGGATTTGGTCTACTACTTGGCTTTGTGACCTCCTTGTACAACTTACATAACCTCGCTAAAATGGGTGTGATGTAACTTGCCTCATAATGTGATTGTAAGGACTGAAAAAAGTAAAACAATATGGATGAGGCTGGGGGACAAAATATTAAGTAAAATAAATCAGGCACAAAAAGACAAATATCCCATATTCTCACTCATGTGTGAGCTAGAAAGTTGATCCACGGAGACAGAGAGGAGAATGATTACTACCAGTGGCTGGGAAGGGTGGGAATGGGGGAAATGAAGAACGGTTGGTTAAGGGGTACAAAAATATAGTTAGAAAGAATAAGTTATAGTGTTCAATGGCTCAGTAGGGTGACTATAGTTAATAATAATTTATTGTATATTTCAAAATAGAAGAGAAGATTTGGAATATTCCCAACACAAAGAAATGATGTGTTTGAGGCGATGCCTATTTCAATTAGGCTGATTTGATCATTACACATTGTATGCATGTATCAAAATATTACAGGTACCCCATAAATATGTACTATTATTATGTATTAATAAAGATGTATAGATGACATAGTGGCCTACATGTAGAAAATAGGCAATAGATATGTTGTTATAGTAATTAATGGATAATCATAAAGCAAGTTGGCCACGTCCCTGACTCCCAGCACAGAACTCATTGCTGTGTTCCATGTCAGCTCTCCCATCATTGAATTAGATGCTTTGTCCTTAACTTGTGTCAGTTTGCCAATTTCTCTGTGCTCTCTCTATGATCTGCCTTCAGCATAGAGAAGGCATATTTTTAAAATACAGCTAATCAATAAACAATGCAGGAGGTTAGGGGTGCCAACCACTCATGCAGTCAGAAATCCACATATAACTTTTGAATTCCCCAAAACACAACTACTAGTGGCCTACTGTTGACCAGAAGCCTTAGTGATAACATAAACAGCCCATTGGCACATATTTTGTATATGTATTATATACTGTATTCTTATAATAAGGTAAGCTAGAGAAAAAGTGTTAAGAAAATCATAAAAGAGAAAATAGATTTACTATTCGTTAAGCGAAAGTGGATCATCATAAAAGCCTTCATCCTCATTGTCTTCACATCCAATTGGCTGAGGAGGAGGTGAAAGACCGGGATTTGATCTTGCTGTCTCAGGAGTTGCAGAGGAGGAAGAAAATTCTGTATAAGTGAACCCTTGCAGTTGTTCAAACTCATGTTGTCAAGAGTCAACTGTATTTTATTTTCCTATGTGGAATCATGTATTTAATTTTAAGTAAAAAATACACGGATCTAATTAATCACATATTTTTTATTATGACAGAGGCTCCTTCAAAGTTATTCAAATATGTTGCAACCTTGACCATGGAGGAGCAGCAGCTTTAGGGCCTTTAATTCCAGTTGCACAGTCTCTGTTTTTGAATTTTTTTTTTTAGGGAGAAAAACTATTTTTGATGAATCACTCTCTGCTAAGGAAGGAGTTCTGCATTTTCTTCGGATTGTTACACAATCATTTCTGTCTAGAACATGGATTAGTAAACTTTTTATGGCTTTATGGGCTATAAGTGAAGATTAACTCTTGACATAGTGATAAAGCAGCCATAGACAATAAACAAATGAACTTAGCTGTTTTCCAATAAAAATTTATTTACAAAAACAAGCAGTGGTCTGGATTTAACTGATGGACCAAAGTTTGTTGACCTCTGCCTAGAATATCATGGTCTGATTTTTGGATTCTTGCTTTTAAAAACTGCTTTAAAAACATCTACAACAAAGATGGTATAATCTAATTAGGCAGTCATCAAGAGTTGAGGCTAATGCTTTCAGCGGAAGCGTCTTGGAAATACGACATGAAATAATGCAGAAAAATCCGGAGATGTTGAGTAATAAAAAGTCATTTTCTTGCTATTTAACTGAGCAGTGGAGTGGAAGAATATGGTATCTCCCTTAGGAAAAGACAGCTCACAAACCACAAGAAAGGATGTTAAAAAGTGCTTAGAGGGTATGTGATTGAGCATAGGAAGTTTTCGGTGACTTTGCCCCTGAGGAAACAAACACATGCAGAAAAGGTCTCAGATACCAGAGTTCCCTGTCTCTGCTATGATGCCATCAGCCAGAGGCTGGGAAATAGGCTTTACTGGCATAAAGAGCTGTGAGGTTTTATCTAAATCACTCCCTTCCCTGGTTCAAACACAGAGCTGGTATGTTAAGCAGGCTATCAAGGTGGGATTTTGAGATTTTTCTGGGAGTTTTGGTGAAGATTGTGAAACTACACCATTGTTAATTGTTCTTTAGAAAGACTCAGAGGAAGTCTGGCTTCAGAACAATGGGCAGGTTTAGCAATGGTGTTGGGAAAGGGGTAATGTTGTATCGTTGCCACCAGGACACCTCAGGGTCTTTAGCTGTCGGCCTCTCAGTGTGTGTGTGTGCATACTTAAAAAAAACAAAAACCTATGGGTAATGAAAAATGAAGTCGGTGGGAGACTAAGAACTCCCCATCTTAAGCATGCTTAATACCCATAAATAATCATGGACGCAGAAGACTATCACAGGAGGCTGAGAAGTTTGGATCAGGTGGCTCTGGAAGTGTAGCCACATTTAGAAGATTGTTCCTTGCAGGTGGTTTTCCAGTTCTTCAAGAATTTCCTTTAAATCTTTGGCATGTGGGCCTTCAGCCTTGACAAGAGTAGGTCTGGTATTGGGGAGCTCAGGAGTAAACCAAAACAGCCCTGTTATTATTACTGTTGTTATTTATTGTTGGATGGCTGGCTGCTGTAGTGGGCTTTCTAAGAACGAGTCTTACTCAGATGCTGTCAGTGGTCCAGGCATGGCGTTGAGCTCACCTTCCTTTGCAATCCGCGTAGGAAGAATGGCCGCCATCTTTCTGCGTCTCTGCTGCCTCAGCCATTGCCTGTGTGTTGTGTTCATCTGGCCCTCCCTGTCCCCTCTTCTGTTTCTCTCATTTTTCTTTGCTCTTTCTACTCTCCTTTTCTTCATCCTAACGTTTTCCTTTTATTTCCTTATATTCCCCATTTCCTTTCTATTATTTTCCGGGATGTTATACAAGATGTATTGTTTTCGACCAAATAGGACTTACACTTGTTTTAAGTTCTCGATCTGAGTAGCGCTTGGCTGTCTTAAACTTTGAGATTGGTAAAGCAGAAGAAATATGTGAGCAATCGCCTTTAATTCCAGCTGCTTCATGATTCGGTTGATGCATGGAGGAAATTGAACCCTGCGTCAATTTCCCATGGGAAGGAATGTGGCCGAGGAGGAGGTGTTCTGGCGTCATTGAGCTGGTGCTGTGCTCCAGGCCTGGCTTGAACTTCAGCCTTGTGATATGGGCAGGTCTCTCGTCCTGTGCAAAATGCTCAGCTCATACCCTGCTGGCTCGTAGAGCACTAATACATGAAAAACAATAGCCCTCCCATTAAAACCCTATGCTTTTCTGTCATGTTAGGCAGCTGTAGTAGTTTACCACTGTGGGCTGAGGGAATACTGTGTTGCTGGTGCCCTCTTGTGGCCACTCTGTAGTGTTGCAAAAGGAAAAGAAAAGTCGATTGAAGTTCTCTGTCACGTTACTAGGGCCGTGAAAATCACTTCAGCTGTGGGTTGAGGTTTGATGGTCTTCTTTTTTGATGCGAGTTTTAGTGAAACTCTATTTTAGAGCAAACAAATGCACACTCATTCAGAAAACTGCTCTCTTTCTCAATTTCCAGCACAGGTAGATATCTGACATTCGTTTTTAGAGCAATGGCAGCTTTACATGCAGATAATGGAAAAAAATGTGCTACATAAGTCATGTTCATATTTAAAAGGAGTAGTTCAGAGAAAAAAATTAAAGATCTCCCTACTGTGAAAATTATGCTACATAATCGGTGTTACATAGCATAATTTTTAATATTATTAAATAATTGTTTATTATATTATTATTATTGTTTAATAAATTACTAAATTGTTACCAAAAAGTTAAAATGACTGATTTAAGTCCTGGTTTTCTTTTGCTATTTAGCAGGCTAATTTTTATGATGTTGCTAGAACTCTGTATTGTATACTAAGCAGCAGTGTAGCTTCCCAACAGGTGTGTTCTGAATGGGATGTACTGAAGTATTCATTCTGGCAGCCCTCTGGGCACCTCTGTTAGGCTTCGGCCACCGTAAACCCTGCTGTGTCCTACAGACATCATTTTCTTTTGTGCCATGATGTGACGTGTTGAAGAGTGCTGGATGGTGGGTGAGAGTCATTCATGGGCTTTGGACATGAACCACCGGAGTTTGGATTCTAGCTCACACGCGGTCTAGCCATGAGCCTGCTAGGCTTGCAGTAGGATTAACCTGGTGTGTGTGCTTGTGGAGACTTGGTGGTGGGGGGGCGGAGCTGTGGGATGGGTGGAGCTGAAACAGTAATATGCGATAAACATTAGCTGTTACTATTGCCGTGTGAATTGTCATAGTTATTCTTGGTATAGTTACTGTAGTTTGGGTTTTGTTTTTGCATTTAGCCTGTGGGAACAGGAATGACTTTGTGATTTTCCCATCCTTTTTATTGTGAGCCTATCTTCCCAGTTTCCTCATCAATTTTTGTACCTTTTGTGTATCTTTTTGCTCTTTTACTTCTTTGGAGATAAAAGTTCCTCCCCCTGCCACCACCACCACCTCTAACCTGGGTGGTGTGAGGGTTGTGAAAGGTGTTTTCTGAGGTCAGGTCTTATTTTCTGTGACTCTTTCAAAAGGCACCTTATTTGAATAAAAACTCTGTGGTGGATTGAGGTTTAATTTTCCCCATCATAAATTTGACCTAGAAAATACCCCTTCACGAGTAAAACTGGGGTTGATGAAGGCACACCACTAGGCCTTACTGAAATTCTGAACCTACTCTACTCCATCGCTCCAATTTTTTTTTTTTTTTTTTTTTTTTTTGAGATGGAGTCTTGGTCTGTCACCAGGCTGGAGTACAGTGGTGCGATCTCGGCTCACTGCAACCTCTGACTCCCTGATTCAAGTGATTCTCCTGTCTCAGCCTCCCGAGTAGCTGGGATTACAGCCATGCACCACCATGCCCAGCTAATTTTTGTATTTTTAGTAGTGATGGGGTTTCACTATGTTGGCCAGGATGGTCTCGATCTCCTGACCTTGTGATCTGCCTGCCTCAGCCTCCCAAGTGCTGGGATTACAGGCATGAGCCACCGTGGCTGGCCTGCCTCGATTTTTAAAATCGATTTTTCTTTCTAAAATGAAAGAGAATCTGGCTTTTAAATGTTTGATTACCTGGTGTTTTCTCTCTACACATTTTTCTCTGTATTATAAAAACTTTATTTTGGAGAAGAAATTAAAAGCTTAGGGCACCATACTTTGTTTAATCAACATTCCCAATTAAGTTTGTTCAAAATTTTTAACATTAGGAATAATGCCACAACAAACGTTCTTATGCCTAAATCTGTGTGTACAACTTACTTTTTCATATATTTGCAAGTGAGTTATTTATTCAGGTGGACTGCATTTTTTCTGTCATATGATCTGAGCATTTCAGGATTCTCATTACAAAATTGCCAATTTACTCTTGAGAAAGACCTATTTTGTTGACCTACTGGTGTGTGAAAGTGGCCGCTTGTTGTTTCTCACCTACCTTGTTATGTGGAATATTGTTGTTACTTTTTTTTTGAGACTGAGTCTCGCTCTGTCGCCCAGGCTGGAGCGCAGTGGCATGATCTCAGCTTACTGCAACTTCTGCCTCCCGGGTTCAAGCAATTCTCCTGCCTCAGCCTCCTGAGTAGCTGGGATTACAGGCACGTGCCACCACGCCCAGTTAATTTTTGTGTTTTTAGTAGAGATGGCATCTCACCCTGTTGGCCAGGCTGGTCTCGAACTCTTGACCTCAGGTGATCCCCCCACCTCGGCCTCCCAAAGCGCTGGGATTACAGGCATTAGCCACCGTGCCCAGCCATATCTTTGTTAATTTGATAGAAGGAAAGTGTTGTCTTGTTTTTTTCTTTAAGTTGTTTTCATCAATTTGGACCTTTAAATATGTTTGGTTAATGAGATATTTGCTTCTCTGCATAGTCTGTTCCATGCATCACTGTTGTTCATTCTGTCTCCTGGGCATGTTCACATGCATTTTTTTAATTTGTCACTTGCCTTTAGATTTTGTTTATAAAGTTTTTGTTGCAAAAATATTTTTAATCTTATGCTTCTTTTCTGGAAAGTGTCTTCGTTTTTTATCTAGAAAGCTTCTTGAGAGACGCACATGCACCTACATTTATTCTCTTTTCTATCTAGTTTTGCATTTTTTCATTTATCTCTTTGATCTGTGTCAGTTTACTTAGTTTCTGGCCCAGAGTAGGAACTTAGTTTTACTTGAACCAAATGGCCATCTATCGAGGACTAAATATTTCTTTTCGTAATGATGTGATGGTCACTTTTTAAGTATACATTAAATTGCAACACACATTGGAGTCTCCTTCAACAATTTCTCTTTGATTCCTATTGATGTTGTTCTCTTGTTCGGCATCAGCCCCACACCAGAGTTTTATTGTATTGAAAATTCAGTCCTTTTTATTTTGCAACATTTGGGATTTGCTTCTCATTGGAGTACCTTCTCTGAACACCAGATGGCATGAGATCATTGGCCACATCTGGGCCAGTGTTTCAGAAAAATTGTCATTCAAGAGCAAATGTGAACTTTTCAAAGATGCAGACACCCATTCTGTAACACAGGAGTGGTTTTCCTTCACTCTTTGAATTTTGGTAGCTTGCGGATGTCCTGCAGTAAGTGATTGGAGCCGAGTTTTAAAATTAGTTTCTGTTTGTTCCTTTGCCACTTGGTACAGATCATCACCGGACATGTTTGTCCCAACAGTCTTTAATGTATTCCTACAACTGAACCCTTTCCTTTGAAGATTTTTGCTATATGGTTTTGGTTTGGGACTCTGTGCATGCTTGTGGATTGATCAGAAGGTCTTGATGCTCTGCTGCTTTATAGAGTCAGTTTATCTGTTTCTGTGGAACCCATCTCAATTCCTATGACATACCTTGGAGGAAAATTGGGATGTTTTCTATTCCTGCTGTGTGTAAGAAAATTGTCTTACACCCAACCAAACATCACTGGCTTGAATTAAATGTAGCATGTCTTCTATTTGCTTGATTGGGGCTTCTCTTGAGGGGGTGGTTTTTATCAAGTGTTTCTTTCTTTTCTTTTCTTTTTTTTTTTTTTTTTTGAGATGGAGTCTTGCTCTGTCACCCAGGCTGGAGTGCAGTGGCGGGATATCGGCTCACTGCAAGCTCCGCCTCCCGGGTTCATGCCATTTTCCTGTCTCAGCCTCATGAGTAGCTGGGACTACAGGTGCCCACCACCACATGCGGCTAATTTTTTGTATTTTTAGTAGAGACGGGGTTTCACTGTGTTAGCCAGGATGGTCTCGATCTCCTGACCTCATGATGTGTCTGCCTTGGCCTCCCAAAGTGCTGGGATTACAGGCGTGAGCCACCGTGCCTGTGTTTATTTCTATACCACAATGATACTTCCTGTGTTTCAAGTCACTCTTGTAATGTATTTGTTTCATTGTCTGTAAAGTTCGTAGGAGATATTCTACCTGTGAGCACGTTGATGTGTGTTTGTGTATTCCCACATATCCATGATTTACTCATGGCTGAGTTTTGATATCAGCGACAGTCCTGTCACACCATCACGACTTGCTGAGTTTGAGGCAGGGAGTGTGGCCTGTCCATGAAGGGTGTTATTCTTGAGACTCTCTCTATGTAACAAATTGCCTTGAATCTCAGTAGCAACCATGTGTTCGTGAATTCTGAGAGTGTAAATTTGGACAAAGCCCAATGGAGATGGCCTGTTGTTGCTGCACACTGTCTGGGGCTTCACCTGGGAAGACTTGAAGGTTGGGAGGACTTGACTATTGGGGACCTATCTTTGGAAGACTTGAAGGTCTGTTGATTCCCATATTGTGTGTGTGTGTGGAATCAGGTGTCTGGAAGATGAAGATGGTTCCACATGAGGCCTCTCCATGCAGCATGTCTTCCTCATGACATGGCAGCTTCAGAGTCATTAAGCTTTTTATGTGGAAGCTCAGGGCTCCAGGCACAAGGGTCCCAGCGCAAGGCAGAAGCTGCATCACCTTTTGTGATGCAGCTGTGGAAGGAACACTGCACCACAATGGTTGAAGCAGTCACCCAATTCAAGAGGAGTAGGGACAGATACCCTACTTTTTTATTAAGTACCACAGAATTTGGGGGCTATTTTGTAAAATTACTGTAGTTCTGAAGCCTTTAGAGTGAAAACAATCTGGGTTCAAGGCTCAGCTCTGAACTTTCTAACTTCCCTCATCCTTTAAAAAAAATTTTTATTACATGTATTTAAGGCACAACATGATGTTTTGATATACATAGTGTATTAGTAGTCTGTTCTTGCATTGCTATAAATACCTGAGACTGGATATAAAGATAAAGAGCCTTAATTGGCTCATGGTTCCACAGGCTGTACAGGAAGCATGATGCTGGCTTCTGAGGAGCTTACAGTCATGGCTTCCAGGGAGCAAGCATGTCACATGGCCAGAGCAGGAACAAGAGTGAGAGAGCAGGGAGGTGCCACACACTTTTAAACAATCAGATCTTTTGAGAATTCACTGACTGTCATGAAGACACTACCAAGAGGGATGATGCAGAGCCATTCGTGAGAAATCCACCACCATGACCAGATGACCTCCCACCAGGCCCTACCTCCAACATTAGGGATTACGTCTCAATATGAGGTGTGGATGGGGACACACATCCAAACCATATCACACAGTGAAATGCTTCCCACAGTGAAGCCAATTAACATATCCATCATCACATAGTTACTTTTTTGTGGGTGGTAAGAGCACTTAAAATCTATTCTCTTAATACATTTTTAATATACAATACCCTTCCATTAACTAGAGTCCTCAGCGTATGGTAGGTCTCCAGACTTACTCATTTTACATAACTGCACCTCGGTGCCTTTGACCTACTTCACCCTATTTCTTTGCTCCCCTTCACTTGGAAAAAAGTCTTCTACTTTTTGTTTGTGTGTATTTGATTTCTTTTTAGATACCACATATGAAAGAAGACCACGTGGCATGTTTTTTCTTTGTTTTTTTTTTTTTTTTTTTTTTTTTGAGACGGAGTCTCGCTCTGTCACCCAGGCTGGAGTGCAGTGGCGTGATCTCGGCTCACTGCAAGCTCCTCCTCCCGGGTTCACGCTATTCTCCTGCCTCAGCCTCTCCGAGTAGCTGGGACTACAGGTGCTCGCCACCACGCCCGGCTAATTTTTTTGTATTTTTAGTAGAGACGGGGTTTCACCATGGTCTCGATCTCCTGACCTCGTGATCCGCCCGCCTCGGCCTCCCAAAGTGCTGGGATTACAAGCGTGAGCCACCGCGCCCGGCCGGCATGTTTCTTCTATGCCTGGCTTATTTCACTTAGCGTAAAGTCCTCCAGGTTTATTCATGTCATTGCAAATGGCAGGATCTCCTTTTATAAGGCTGAAAAGTATTCCTCATCCTTAAAGAAGCAGTGTAAAGCATGTCTATCTCCTTTTGTAGGATTAAAGGAGATCATTTCCATGTTAATGTTATTCTTGAATTTTGGTCTTGTTCTACTTTTTTCTATAAAGGCTGGTGTCCATTTTCTTAGACTTAGATTTATGCTTAAATAGTAGCTTGGGTGGGGGATTATTTTTAGTAATTTTTAATAAGGAGAATGCGAGAGTATCAGTAATCATGTATGCTTTGGTAATAATGGATTTCTGGAACACAGATTACTAATATGCATAGAGATCTTGTAGATTTCACCCTTTATAGAGATTCTAAGCAACTGTATTCATTGATTCTCTAGCTTACTCCTTTCTTATTTTTTTTTCTCCTCTAAACCTTTCTGGTCTCTTTTTAATGCAGTATTCTAGCTGCTGCCTGTCCTCTCCCTTTTTTCTATGTTGTCATTGCCTTCTTCTAACTTTACATGGGGCCATCGTTTTTTGGTGTTACAGGGACAACCATGTATGAGGTCTCTAAGCCGAAGTTCACACCCTTATTGGGGTGACCAAGAATAGAGATGCAGGCATATGGGAGTGTTTGTTTGTTTGTTTTGAGACAGGGTCTCACTCTGTTGCCCAGGCTGGAGTGCAGTGGTACAATCTTGGCTCACTGCAACCTCTGCCTCCCAGGCTCAAGCAGTCCTCCCACTTTAGCCTCCCAAGTAGCTGGGACAAAAGCTGTGCACCACCATGCCTGGCTAATTTCTGTATTTTTTGTAGGGGTGGGATTTTGCCATGTTGCCCGGGCTTGTCTTGAATTCCTGAGCTCAAGCAATCCGCCTGCCTCGGCCTCCCAAAGTGCTGGGATTACAGGCATGAGTCACCACGCCCAGCCCAGGCATATGTTTTTAATGAACACTTTGCCAAAAGCCAATTGGTTCAATCATCTATTCAACCAAATGACCAATTCACTGAAATTACTGAATTTATCATGTTAATATATTGACAGTGTTTTTCCTCTTCTATTTGTGAAGTTATAGCTATTGATATTCACAAAAATATTGGATGGGAACTTTTAAAAATAGCTTTTGAAGGTCTCTGGGTCATGTTAGTTGATGGGTTATAAAGACAAAGCCAAAAGAGCATTTTAAACAATATTTAATTTGTGTCAAGCCAAAACAATAAATGAGAGAAGAGACTGAATATATCATAACTTAAGCTGCAGACCCACAAAGGGGAAGTGTAAGGACAGAAAAAGACAAGATGTTATGCGAAGAGGTGGGGGAGGGACTGAGAGTAGGAGAAGGCAGGGGAGGTATGTGGAGGTCTGGGATGGTATGGGGTGGGGCTGAGGAAGTTCAGGGGGGCTGTGGTGCAGGGAAGAATCCAAAGACGGAGGAGAACCTCCTTCCCCAGTTCCCTAGACCTGCCTTATGTCTCATTGTTTATCCTCTATAAGTTGCTATAAACTTTATAAATAGTTAAACAAGTTTTAGTAACATTGAAAATTTCAGGTCATTGATTTCACTGTATATTGGTCATTGGAAATTCTTCCAGTAAATTGGGCTTTGGTAAATTGCTTGGAGCTATTACATCTCAGGGTCTGTCCATGGGCAGACCTTGCCCGAGGAGCCAATGAGATGTTATACATGGCAGGTCCATTTAGAGGAAGGAAGTCCATTTTATTTGGGAGAGAAGTTCAGGAATAGTTCAATCAGAGTGTGCTAAATGGCAAAACATAGACAGGAAGGCCAGTAGAAGACTGGGGAAGAAACTGTTCTGTGGTTGGTATCTAAGACAGCTGTGAGAAGCATGCGGCCCTTATCTGCAAAAGAAAGATGGGCCATGATAAGCCTGGGAATGTGCATGTTCTGTTTATTTTGGTTTATAAAACCACTGGCTTGGAATTCTGCTAGCTTTGAATCTACCACTATCTGAAGTAATATAGATTTTTCTCTGCACGGGAGAAGTTCCTTCTTTCTCAGATGGCCGAGGAAAAATGTCCTGTAAATTTCCATAATGTCCATTAGGGTTTCTGAAGAGGTCAATTAAAAGTGCCGCACTAGAGCTGAGTAGCTCAGCTCTACTGTAAGAGGCCAGCAGCACCTGTTCAAAACTTAGAAACAACTTTTTTATTTTTATTTTTTCCGGTGTCAAAGTCAGAACTTACAGATTCCATCTAAAAGAAGCTCAGGCCTGATTCTTTTCCCAACAAAAAGAGAAGATCCTAAATATGTGTATATATTCAGAAGACTACAAATGTATGTGTGTAAATAGAATAGTCACTTATTACTCTTACCCTATTAAATAAAAAATTTAAAATATATACTTTTTATATGTTTCCAAATACTATTTTTGTCATTGGAGTTTTATATATGTAGCTCAGTGTCCCTAAAGAGCTGGTAAATAATTGTTGACTTGAATTTGAAATCTTAAGCTCTCCCAAAGAAAGTTATCAGATATTCCGAAATGTGAACTTAGTGTAAAAATATGGTGATAATTTCCTTTCATGAGCAAACAACTACTTTGGGAAATTCATTTGATTAGAAAATTTTTCAAACTAAAGGCAAATTTCTTTTGGATAAATTGCATGGCCAAATTTTATAACTTGGCAATCATGCTTTGCTGATAGCAAATAAGTAAGCTTTTCCTACAAATAATGCTTTTGTATTCAACGTAGTGGATTTTTAGTCCAAATTAGGAATGCTAGTTTTTAAAAAATGTTACATGGTAAGTTTCTACATATATATGCACAGATATGCACCTAAAGTGAACATTAAACTGAATCGTAGAAATATATTTATGGGCCAGGTGTGGTTTTATATTTAAATTACATGCCTGCAATCCCAGCACTTCGGGATGCTGAGGCAGGCAGATCTCGAGTCAGGAATCCGAAACCAGCCTGGCCAATGTGATGAAACCTGGGCTCTACTAAAAAGACAAAAATTAGCCGGGCCTGGTGGCGGGCATCTGTAATCCCAGCTACTTGGGAGTCTGAGGCAGGAGAATTGCTTGAACCCAGAAGGTGGAGTAGGTTGCAGTGAGCCGAGATCATGCCACTGCACTCCAGCCTAAGCGACAGAGCAAGTCTCTGTCTTGGAACAAGGCGTATAAGAATTCTGATGTCTTATTAATTGAAGAAAGCAGGTAAATAATACTGTATAAAGACTGATCCCTTTTTGTGATAAGTCTACATTGAAGCATATAAATTCTAAGTACGTATCAGCTTATTAAGCTTTTCTAGATGGGAATAGTTTTTCTTTTTTAAAAACTTTTTTTTTTAACCATTGCCATGAGTTATATCAAAAAAAAGCAAAGAGAAGTTGTTTGTAATTAGAGCTGCATTATAGGTTCATTTTATTTGCATATTAACAATTGTTCTTGAGCCATTCAATGTGATATTGACTGTTTCTGTTCACCATTTGTGCTAGTACCAGCCATGTTCTTCAATAGCACTCTCGAGGTGGTAAGAGTTCCTAAAAATGATAAGTAAAATCAAAGGGAGAACAAAATCTTCAAATTCTATAGTTCTTGGTGACTCTTTCCTGATGATAGACTTGAGTTGCCATGGGTCCTTACTGAGCTGCCTGTTATTTTTATCAATTGTATCTCGACAGTGCTCTGAAATCGTCAGTGAATACGACAGTAGGTAAGGAAGCAGCCAGTCCTTATGAGAACTTAGTGATTTTTAGTTTTTATACAGCTCTTTCCTTCTAGGACAGCTCAGATTATTTTATAGAAATGTTCCCAAATCACACAGAATCCCTGTGAGAAGTAAGTAAGATAAGGAATTTTCTATCAAACTTAAGAGAAGATGATACAAATTTCACACGTTTAGAGGTGGCAATAGAAGAAACTACAGAAACAAATTAGTGTACATTAACTTGGAAAATTAAAGTAAAATAAATGAATAATTTCTGCTGCATGCATTGTCATACACTCTTCCCCTTTATAACTTCAGTAGTGATACTAAAAATAGCACTCGTGAGGCATTCTCAGCAAATGACCGAAGCCTGTTATCATTGACGTGTATTGGATCATTCAGTTCTCAAAATGATCCCTTGAAGTTGATAGTTTTCTATCTCACAAGTGAAGATATTACAGCATAAGGAAGCTGAGTAAATGGCCCAAAGTTATATAGTTAGTAAAAGGAAGGTCTGAGACTTTAATTCACCATGTCCATCTAACTTCAAAATTTATTCATTCATTCATCACATAAGTATAATCCATCTACCAGGCATATTAGGCACCTCTGGGCATTAATCTTACCTTCCAAAGGAGCTGTGATTTGGAGAAATTTAATAACATAGGTGGTCCAAATAATGTTTTCTATATGTAAATACATTTTTAAAATATGGAGTAAAAAACTTTAAGGTGTTTTTTGATTTTGTTTGTTTAGAGAGACAGGGTCTTGCTCTGTTAGCCAGGTTATAGTGCAGTGGCATAATCCTAGCTCATGGTAAACTCTAAATCTTGGGCTCTAACAATTCTCCTGCTTCAGCTTTCTGAGTAGCTAGGACCACAGGCACATGCAACCACAACCAGCTAATTTTTTGAAACTTTTTTTTTTTTTTTGGTGGAGATGGGGTCTCACTGTGTCGCTCAGGCTGGTCTCAAACTCCTGGCCTCAAGTGATCCTCCTGCCTTGACCTCTCAAAGTGCTGAGATTATAGGTGTGAGCCACTGTATCCAGCCTGTTATTTGTCTGTACTGCATTTCTTAACATAGTTTAATATTTTACTCTATATTATGAAAGTTCTAGGCCAGGAAATAGTAAGCAGCTTTTCTAAATGGTTTGGATCACATCCCCTTTCCCGTCCACAGAGTGCCCCTCAGATGAAGTTCTATGGAAGTGCTTTTTAGGGGACTTTCTGAAACCTTGAGTAGGTCCTTCTTGTGGTCTGGTCCCAGCTTTCTCCTCAGTCCTCAACTCTCTGTTGCTATATTTTCTCAGCTACCAGGTTTCCTAGCTTTACCCTCTTTCTTCTTTATTCTAAATTATAAGCTGCTGTCAGATTTATATTTCTAAACCTTGGCTCTGAACACTTTACCCTGCTGCTTGTGAATGAACCTGAATTTCCTTCCCTCTTCGTATTAAAATAATTCCAGATGAGCCAAAGGCTTAAGTGGTGTTAAAAAAAAAAAAAAAAAAAAAGGAAGAAAGACTATAAAGTCAGTGGAAGAAAACATAGCTGAATTAATTTAAAATTTTGTACAACATGGCTTCTAAACAGGATGTTAAACTACAAAGCCATAAATACAACCTAGGTAAATTTGATGAAATAAAAATGAAAATCACTTATTGTCAGAAATAACATAAGTCTAAACAAATTCTGACAAGACTTATAGTCAATGGCTGATTGATTTCCATAATAAAGGGGCTCATTTAAATCCATAAGCAAAAGACAAAACCATGGGCCCTTCATATTCATTTCTCCAGCAGTTTCATTGTTAAAATTTTCCTCTGAATATAATCACTTACGGACTCCAAGATAATTATAGAAGGATGCCTATTGTAGTATTGTTTGTACTAGTTAATAAGATTGGAAAAGATATTAATATCCATTATTTAGTAACTAGTTACGTAAACTAACACAATGCAATGAAAATATATTCAGTTAGTTTTTTTAAAAAACAGTTGATCTATATTGCTGGTATGAGCAGAGCTCCAAGGAATGTTAGTTGTGAAAGCACGAGTCCACTAAAAACAATTCTATTTTGTTTCCTGTAAAATGCCCAAGAAACTATTTATGGTGGGTATATTAGACAAATGAGAATCCGCGAAGAGTACTAGAGATTTTACTTTTCATCCCTTTCAGAGTTGTGTGCATGTATTACTTTTCTTAAAAATTAAAAAAGGGAGAAGAGGAAAAACACCTGTATTCCTTACAGATTATTAACAAAACTCCTTATTTTGCTTTTATAGGCTGCTTGGGCCTCTGACTCATCTGTTTTTTACAACTTTATTTCTCATTATATGTTTTTCCCTCAATCTCTGGATAGATTGAAATGCATGCTCGGCACCACACCACTCTAGTCATTTTGAGTCTCCTTCCCTCCTTCGCTGTTAGAGCAGATGCCTCCTACTGGAATGACCTCCTTCTCTGCCTGTTCTGATCCACCCGTGTTTCAATTCCCATCTTCTTTATTGCAGCCTCCACTGGTACTCCAGCTAGAACTAATTTTCCCACCTATGAGCCATCTTCATTCCCAGGTCCACTTCTGTTGGGACACTTCCTTCTTGGACTTTTTGTTATATTTCTGGGTTGCCTGCTGCCCCTTAGGTGAAGAAGAGCAGGATCTGGGATGGATGCACCTTGTAACCTCCTGGAGTGCTCAGCATGGAGCCATGCTCAGAAATGGCTGGAAGCTGTTTGTGGCACATTAGCATGCCTGACAGATGCAGCATCGAGGGAGACATGATGACCCATAGTGTCAGTGGGCAGGGGTAGAAACAAGGGCTGTCACATGTGGTCGTTAGGAAGGGAAGTGGGTGCAACATTTTTAGAGGACTGATGACTGGCTGTTAGTTTTGCTTAGCATATATATATATATGTATGTGCATATATATGTATGTGTATATATATGTATGTGCATATGTGTGTGTGTGTGTGTGTGTATATGTATGTATATATGTGCCGCTGTGTGTTTAGAATGGAGCAGGACACTCGGGCCATGAATGCTTAACATCTCGATAGTCTACGTCGGAGGCTGACGGACTCCATCAGGTCCACATGGCAGAATTGGTGACGGCCCCAGAATGGAGGCACCGTCTCTGGACTCCTGGCTTCATTCTCCTCGCCGAGCACCACACTACCACAAGAGCCTCATTGTTTCTGAAGCTCCCAGTGAACAAGGTTAAAGTCCACCCATTCAGGTGTCATCTCATCATTTGTATAATCTGGGAGTTGCATTCCTGAGCGGCCGACCCCTTTTCAGAAGCTGCCTAGTTGAGATGTCACTTCCCTGACAGTGAGGCACTTAGGCTCAGAGAGAAAATCACAATGTGCTCCCCCTTCTCTCAAATTTTCCCTAACAATTAACGCGGCACTAACTTGACACCCTCTTTCCTTGTTTGGCTTTGTAAACCCCGGTCCCTTTTTCTATTAATTCCAGACATTAATATTTTCTTTCACGCAACTGCCGCCATTCACCCGTGAAACAGTTTGAACATTATGTAGCTGTCAAGATGCCTGGGGATTACCCAGTATGCCTTGCCTGTGAGAAACTGACACCACTGAGGCCTAGTTTTGAGATGTTTATTTTGAGACTACGCTGACAAGCATGAAGGCCTGATCCCAGAGTGGCAATTTCATTTAATTAAAGGCCTCTTTTTATTATAGTTTTCCCCCACTTTTTTATATATATATATATATATATCAGAATGATTGTTAAAGTCTGCCTCGCCAGAGGTGTTCTCTTCTGCTATAGGAGGGAGGGGGTGGGCGACTGTACTCTCACTAGTGAGCATTTCACTGAATGGCTGTGAATGCATTCATTTTTACTGTTCTCAGAACTGCCCCTGAACACGGCGTGTGTGTGTGTGTGTGTGTGTGTGTGCCCAAGTTTAAAGACTGATGGGCTTCTATTCCTATGTTATCAAACTTAAAATGTGAGATTTGACTATGTATATGTATCTATTTGCAGCTTATTTAATTTTTGTTTAAAGTTAGTACGCTTGCAATTCTGGAAAGCTGACTTCTCAAAATCATGCCTTACTTAATCTAGTAAGGCTTTTCAATCATGGCTGCTATTTTACTTCATAGCGATGTTAATTTCAGTTCAAATAGCTGGGAAATGTAGTGCATTCCATTTTCAGTAATTTTTAGTACTGGAGCTAAATAGAAATATTAAAAGGAGCTGAAAAAATAAAAGATTGAAGTAATGCATGATGGATATTAATGATTTGATAAATGTTGTGATAGAGTAGCCTAATTAATTTTTGATATAATATTCCTAGACTGTGTTGGCGTGTTGTTGCTATCAGCAATTCATTTCAGTAAATATTCTGGGGGCCTGTCTTGGGTACTGTCCAAGGCACAGGGGAGATATCAGTGAACAGACTGGGCTGTTGGTCTTTGTATGCTTATTCACTGTGCCGTGTTTCAAAATTAACTATAGTATCATAACTCCCCAAATTAGATTTTCTTTCTTTGTAGCGTTATCAGCTGGCCTTCATTTATCTCCTCATTGATTGCTCATTCATTTGTGCCTTCTTCTTCCACCGTTCATGAACAAGTGTATTCCAAGCATTGTATCATGTGACGCACATGCATGTAACACATGCACAATACATAATTCATGTATTATGTTTGCAGGCATTTTATTTTATTTTTTTTACTTCCATTGATCTGAAAAGTGTGGAGGAGGGTCTGCCATCAGCCCTTCTTTTTGCTTTGGGCAGAGTAACTGGAGGGACATTATTCATTTCTTTTGGCGTCTGTTTCAAAGCTCCCAGGGAGGAGCCAGGCGGGTCAGCCGTGTCAGCGCTGAGGCCAGCTGAGGGCCTGGCTGATGTGGAGTTCAGCTGGCCTGGCTGAGACAATGTTGGCTGCTTTAGTGCAGGTGCGGGGAGGCAGCAAAGAATGGCAACTTTGTCAATTTAATCTCTACGCCTCCAGTTTCACTTGTAGCCCCATCGTGCCATCTTTTGAGCCAGTGATTCCAGAGATTTTATTTATTATGATTATATTTTCGAGTATAGGATTCTGTTGAAGCAGCCATCTGGCTAAATGTTTGAAACTGATTTCTTTCACTTTTCACTGACTTGCTGCAGTTCCTAGGAGGGTGTGGGTTTCTTGCTAAGACTTCTGACCCTGTTAGCTTGTGCTGGTAGATTTTACTTCTTGAATTTTTGCGAGTAGTATAGGAGTGACCTACCCACAATGAAACAAAATAAAAATTACTCAAGGAGCCCATTTATAGTCTACCACTAAAGGGAAAAAAGAATCATTCATTTACCCCAAATTGTTTCATATCTCCCTCTGTCCTCCACCTCCGAGGCCTTTAATCCCTGTGCAGGGAGACAGTAGCCTGGGGAGTGGGGAAAGGATCTTTATTTAATGAAAGTCCCAGGCTTTTACATGTATTTTAAAATTCTGTCTTGTTTTGTTTTTCTTTTAAAGGCACAAGTGATCCTTATGTGAAATTTAAGCTGAATGGGAAGACGCTGTACAAAAGTAAAGTCATATATAAGAACTTGAACCCAGTATGGGATGAGATAGTTGTATTGCCAATACAAAGCCTTGATCAAAAGCTACGTGTGAAGGTAATCACAGATGGCTTTCAAATCTGCTCCTTTATTAAAAACATTTCTCAGCAGTTTCTCATGTCCTCTTAGAAGTGAACCTGCCAAAATTAATTCTTTTATTAGGACAGATTAAAAGTAATAATATAGAAAAAATTCCTCATACTGTTTGTTGAAACTGTTTCTCTTCAATCAATGAGATACACTCCAGTGAAAATTAGAGTGAAAATAATATCTACATTGATTGTGTTTCAATCTACCAAATGTGGAAGAATTATTAGTGGTAGTGCAGTGGCGACAAGTACTAAAGCCTTTCACATTAGGAATATCTTTATACTTAATAGAGCTTCAAGCCACCAGTTGTAAGCATCAATTGCTACAACATCTGGGTTAAAACTGCATGAGTTGAGTGCAGGATGAGATTGCTATAGAAAATTTAGCAAATTTCTATTTAATTGGCAGATCTGCTCACTGTGGAAAATACTAAATTTTAATGACAGACTATTTAAACTACAGAGAGTGGTCCATTGTGCATAACATTTCAATGGATATAAAGACTGCCTTAAAAGAAACTGTTGCTGTTATTTTGATCATAGTAGGCAAAATGGGCAAGATTGAATAATTTTGTTCTCTGCATTGGCTTGACTAACTTTCTCTTTAACTATACTATGCAAAGTATTTCAAGATCTGAAAGACTGATTTCAAAATTTCCAACCTATTGCATTTGTTAATAATTTGATAAACTCGGTTGGTTTACTATAATAATGTGTTATTGACCTATGTCCTTTTGTAGGTATATGATCGAGATTTAACCAAATCTGATTTCATGGGTTCTGCATTTGTCATTCTCAGTGATCTTGAGCTTAACAGGTACCGTATTTTTACTTTTTAATTGTTATTGATGAATTTTCGAGGGAACTTACGATAATGTTAAATGGTGCTTGTTGAGGTCAAATGACAAAAACAACAAATCTGAACAAATGAAAGAGAGCTTTAAAGTGTTATAACTCTCAGTGTATTTTTAAGGATTTTTGCTTTCCAGGTGCCAAATATATTAGTCAGATGTTAAGTAGTTTATAATGCATTCTAAAGTGTGTATTGGGTTTCGTACTTTGATTTGTTAATATTCAGTTTCATTAACATAACTTAAAATTAAAACAAGTGTTTACATTTTATTTGGGTGGTAGGGGATGGGGATCAGTTAACCAACTGTTGAATTAAACAATGCCAAACAGTTTCTCTACTCTGAATGTAACTGTTTTATTTTCAGTAAATTTTGTGCTTTCTTAACATTGTGTCTAATCCTTATTCAGAGGTAAGAGATTTTACCATAAGCTCCTGATGCGTGTAGGTCAATACAGTCCTGTCAATAAGTGATAGCATTATTTGTTGCTTTTTGCTTGTAGAACAACTGAATGTATTTTAAAACTGGAAGATCCAAACAGTTTGGAAGATGACATGGGAGTGATCGTCTTAAATTTGAACCTAGTGGTAAAACAGGGTGATTTCAAGAGACATGTAAGTGGGACCTTCTATTCTTTTGAAACCACTCATTTTGTCATTTTGAAATGGTTCATTGCAATTGTCCCTTGATAGCTAGCAGATGACTGATATTTTTGCAATTACTTTGGTGGGGGAACATTTTATGGAGTCTTAAAATATCTGTTTTTTAATACAATGCTCTTCTTTAAGGAACCAGAAAGGAAATTTGTTAAGGAATTATTTCCTTTGTGTTATTAAGATGATCAGGCATACATTTGCAGCATTTTGGTTTTTTCTTTCTTCTTTTACTTTTAGCTATCAAGTTTTCCATTGGGAGTTCTTTTGGGAAGGTACAAATTTTAATGTTCTCTAGTCTAGTACATGCAAATTTCTAGTTGATACAGTACCTATCAAAGATGTCTGTAACATCAGTGAAGCATTAGACTTTGTCACAATATGATTGGGACTCTTCTTTTGAGCAAAAATGTGGATACAAATCATAATCTTATTTTATTTGGGATTATATTTTATAATTCTAAGGCTATATTAGAACAAAAGCATCTTTGATGATGACTTATTTGGAAAGTATTTTTAAAGCCAATTAAAGTACCTGCTTTTTAAGATGTGTTATAATTTAGCATGTTTATAATCCAATATAAAAATATAAAGCCTATTTATAATTAGGTCTTCAGTAATGCTTCTTGAATTGAGGCAGTGGGGTGGGTGAGGAGAATATTTTTCTTTTGACATCACTTATGCTTCTAGTTGTAGCTTTTTATGATGAAAACCATGACTGATTTACTAGTAAACTCAGAGAAAATAGCTTAAAGCAGTAGGAAAACTGTAGTGTGACTTTTCAATTACCTTTTCAAAGATTCAACTAAATATCTGCTATTTTTAATTTGAATTCCTTTTATTACTTCTTTTTAAAAAGTGGCACTGTTGACACTTGCGACCTCAATAAGAGAGATATTTTAATGTTAAAATGTCTTAAATTAATGTTGAAAATAAAAGCATTTTTTCTCATACCACCTAAAGAAGCAGGGATTTTCTTTAGCTTCTTCTTCAGCTTGACAGCATTGCTGCTGCATCTATGACTCTGGGTTCAGTGTCAGTGACACAGTAGGTGACTGGTGACTTGAGCTGGGGGCTAGGTTATAGCATGCAATCTAAATAGTTATTTATCACGTGGTTGATAACTTGCCAGCTGATATCTTCAAAAAATTTCTTATATATTCAAGGGGGTTGATTTCGCCATGAAAATAGCTGCATATTCAAATGACTGCCTTTGTGAATTTTTCTGTAGCATATTAGATTATGTTTGGCAGTAATGTTGGCACTTAAAAGATATTTAATATTGTCAAAATTTGGAGTTTTAACATAATGCCATTTTAGTTTCAATTTATTTCAAATTGCAGAACAGTTAATACTAGACACAGCTTGGAGGTGTTTTTGTAGAAGATCTCAAAGATACTGTCTTTTCAGGGCTGAAGAATAGCCATAGTTTCCTCTTAATGTAGGCCTGGTTGCCTCTGACTCCCCACCTCCCATGTTGAAGACTTTGTCAGAATGTCTGTCCACTCACTCATGTGCTTCCTTATTTTCTTTTGTCTTTGTCTTGCAGAAGCCTAGTGTACAATATATAGATTATATATACACACACAAATATATTTTTATCCCCATATATACACACACACACATATTTATCTTCTTATATATAGACAAATATATATTTATCTCCATATATACACATATTTATCTCCATATATACACATATATTTATCTCCATATATATACACACATACATATATATTTATGTCTTTATATATACACATATATATTTCTACGCATATATATTTATATATACACACACATATATATCTCCATATATATACACACACACACATATATATTTATCTCCAAATCCATATTTATTCAAGTTGGGTTTGTAAAGGTAATTGATTTCTCCATGAAAATAGCTGCATATTCAAATAGCTACCTTTGCGAATTTTTATATCCATATTTATGGATATGGAGATATAGATGTATGTGTGTGTATATATATGGATACATGTATATACACATATATACACATATATATGGATCCATATATACATATACATATATACATATATATGAATACCTATGTACATATACATATGGAGATAAATATGTGTGTATATATAACATATATACATATATAATGGAAATATAGAAAACTGCCTACTCTTATCTCTTCTGATTGGTAGTTTTTTTCCATTTATATATTTGATCAAAGAAAATTAATTGAGGAATAATTTATTCTGGGCCATGTGTGGTTATTCAGCTAACAGTGCATATTGGGAGCCTTGGGGTAAAATAGATTATCAGAATCTTTGTTCTTTTCATTGAGTCTGAGTTAATATTTAAAGAGATTTTTATATTGGGATTTTAAGTGAGAATGACTAGCACTTGGGACTGGAAATCAGTAGATTATTTGAGTGAGATAATTTGTTTATAAATTTCCACTTTAATTTAAACTCTGGTGGAGAGATTTCAGTTTAAATTCTCAGTTTTTTTACCCCTTTTTCTTCCAATCATCTTTGAGGTAGCGCTTGTTGCTTAAGAACCAAGCTGACAAAAATCTCAGTATGTGCAAAATGTTTATGAATTTACTCTTATGTCCAGGGACTTAAATGTGTATGAGAATGGTGCAGGCAGAAGGGAAGACGCTGGCTGGAAGGCTGACAAACATGCTCTGTGTTCTTTTTTGTGGCAAAAAACAGGAAAAAAACAGTAGCTAAAATTATGAGCTCTGTTCTCAGACTGCCTGGGTTTGAATCCTAGATCCACCAGTGGTCTGGTTAATTCAAAGAATTTTTTAACCTCTCTAAGCTATAAATTCCTCATATATGAATGAAACAAGGATAAAAAGAGTGTCTGTTTTATAGGGTTGTGAAGATTGAAATTATCAAATATGGTGCTTGGAACTGGGTAGAGACACTCAATATATGGTCGTTGGTAGCACTGTAGGAAGTGAATAGTAGTTCTCATTTTCCATCAATTTCTTTACATGCTGTATCTCGTATAATTGTAAAAAAATATCAAATGTGTTCCTATATGTCAAAAGGCTAAATAGCCCTGTGTACCTAAAAGGTGGTAATTAATTTTGGTGGTTGGTTTGGGTGAAAATATCTGTCACTATTTCAGGAAAATACAAACAAAAACCCCTAATATTTATATCCAGGTAATAGTACCTATAACTCTGTCATATGCTGAATGTTGAACTCACAATTTCACTGGGGGACATGTAGTTAATGAAGAATATTTTTCAGTCATTTCTGTACCAACATTTCTAGTTGCTGGTCAATGCAATGTAAGTGGATTTCCCCTGAAGACTATTAATTTTCTGGTTTCTAATGTATTGGGAAGACATATTGGCAAAGTGGATCAGTCATTTACCTAAAGGTATTTTTTTCTTAAGAAAAATAGTAAATGTGGTCTGCTCAATTAGGTTTATAATTGAGTTGTAATCTCCCAAATTTATCCAAGTTGTGACAACCAGTTAGCTGGTTAACCAGCCACAGTAGAGCTTTGCAGTACTGAATGGTGACAGGAGTAATGAGAGGGTTTTGCTTGGAGAGAATTTGTAGACAAAATTCAGCAGCCTTAGCATGACAGAGGAGAGATCAAAAGAGAACAGTGGTGAAGTTTCTTGCTATTTAGAAATTTTTTCCTTTTCCTTAGATACTGCATTAGCACATTTTCTTAATTATGCAATAATTATTCATATTTTTTCTAGTGTTTTGAATATTGAGATTTACTCAAAGTAAATGGAATTATTTTTTTCTAGCATCTAAAACTATAGAAACCTAAACATCAATTATCAGTGGTCATGAATTTCTTAAACATTTTTATAATATCTGAGTAGTTTAAGCAGAAGAAACCCATTTTTTTAGAGAGAAAAATATGGTGTTTTAAGATAATTTTTAAAAATGTACTTCTAAAGATCGAACAGTATTTTTATGTCATTGTTTTTTCATACTGAATACTTAGAGAAAATGATGTAACACAACCACATACATGTGACTGTTTGTTGTTGTTTCTATTTTCTTGCTCAAATGTGCTTTCTCTATAACCTCAGAATTTGGATGTTACTTATCTGAATGTAACCTGGACCATCTAACCTAATATAATTACATTGATAATGATTCTATTTTCCTCTGTTTTATTTTGCCATTTTCACCATTCCACGGATACAATCTTTAGCGTTGGTCAAATCGGAAGCAATTAAGTGCCAGCAAGGTAAATATACTTTTTTTTTTTCCTGTAGATCATTTGGTTAAAAACTTTGTAGCAAACACAAACGACTACGTGATAGATACTACCCAATCTTTACGTCAAACAGAATTCTTTTCCTCTTACTGCTGTTACGAATAAGAAAACAACCTTCCGTTAAAAATTTTATTTAATAAGGGTATTGCCAGATGTTTGAGCTGACTCTTGTTTTAGTGGTGACATTTTATATGGACCGGCCATGTTAGAGTGTTACACTTCATTAAGCTTGGATTATTTAGAGTTTAGCATGGTTAGATTTAGTCCCTTTAGGAAGTTATTTGCCACGAGATGGAAACTAGCATCGGTGTTGTAGGGGCAATGTAAAGGTTGAAAGAAATATGTGGTATACTTTTTACGTCTCTTTAATATCTTTTGAAAAAGCCGTTTATAATTTTTTGGTAAAATTTCCTTTAAAGCTTTCTCATCAATTGCTGCTTATTTATTTTTTACATTGATAGTATCTTTTTAAGCAATTATACATTTCAGTCTGATTTATAAAAGGTGCAAGAATGCATTATTAGTTTATGAAGTTATTAAAGTAGCCAATTGTAACATAAATGACTAAATGTGAAAATTAGTGTAAAAATAAACACAGCAAAAAAGTATTTATAACTTAATTTAGCAGTACTGCTACTTTGTAAGGAGAAATAACAACAAAATAATTCCTATGAAATGATGCAGTATTTGAGACTATTCCTTCAGTTTCTGAATGGTGGTGGTGGTGGTGTGTGTGATCGGAAGATGTACAGATGATCTCTATGAATGCCTGTATTTGCACACCCACATATATGTGCACACAAATACGCCAGCTCTGAGTTCTAATGTCACTGTACCTCAGTTACTTATTTCTCTACATAATAAGGAGTTTGAAACTGGGGCCACTGCCAGCTCAAAGACTGGAGTTTGGATGCAGATGAGAGACCGAGAGAGCAAAGGAGAGAAACAGAGAATTTTAAACTGACTTTTACTAGTCACTTAAGAAGAAAGCAAACTCTAAAATCTTGCTTTTGAAAATGCGAAGGAAACAAAGTTCTGACTCACACTTACTGAAATAAGTAATACTTTGCATTATGAACACTTTAAAATAATTCTCATAAGGTGTCTTGTTACCGTATGAGTTCACTTCGTTCCCAAGACTCTGGTTCTTTTTAGTAATAAAATTAATATTCAAGAACTAATAACACGGAGCCGTGTCAAAAATTCCTTCAACATCTGCCTTATTCCTTTATAGTCACTAGAGGGTAGAAGAACATCACTTCTCACCACAGGACAAAGCCCAGCTCTCACTCTCCCATATTAAGAGTTTCTGTAACCACCCAAAGCAGTAAAGTTTCCCAGAATGCTTTGGTGAAGCCTGACAAAGCAGTATTTTCTGGTTTATTGATTCTGCTGCTGCACTAAAACACTGGTACTGTACATCAATAACCATCTTTAGTTAGGGAGCTTTGGTCTGTGGAAGGGCACTGGCAGTTTGTGGAAGAACATAAAGGCTAGAAAGAAAAATTGTGAGCTTGGGGAATATTGGAGTCTAGGGAGGACAGGAGAGGTTGTGGAAGAATGGCCAAACGAATGAGGGGGAATAGAAAGAATGTTGACGGCCTGGATAAAGTTATCAAAAATAGGAAGGAAACAGAAGATCCCGGAGAGCAGTATTTATATGTATACTTCAGAGTTGTGTCTTAGAACTGAGCTGTTTGTCTTTTTTTGCTTTTTTGCCATCATGGTATAGCTTCTCGAATTTGACTTCAGTGCAGTGGGCTCAGGGATACAATACACGCCCATCCCGAGTAGACATGTTTAATAAAATCCTAGATAAATAAAGTTCACTTTATTAATTTTTGAAAGCTACTTATGCTCTTATTCAAGGCATGCAAGTGATATTTTACTGAGAAATTTCAATTATGTTGACTTTTTGCTTCTGAGAATGTACAGTTTTAAAGAGAAAAGTCAGGTCGTGTCTAATTTGGCTTATGGAAATTAGTCACATGGAGACTTTATAGACACTTGATTAACAATCTGTAAAAGTTGTTGAAATACCCTGGTCGGCCTATCTTTTGGTATTTTCAAATTATGAGGTTCTCTTTTAGGATTTGCACATTGTATTTAATATTATGTAATAATTTAACATAAAGAAGGTTACTTAGCTCTGAGTATTAAAAATTTTACTAGTCCTAAGTAATGTATTACCTAAAAATATCATTAGCTTTGTCACCTGAATCTTTTTCTTATAATAACTTTATTCAGATAATTGCTTCTTAATGCCATAAATCTGTGATTTTGCATCATCCAAAAGGTTCCTGAATGGCCTTTGTAGATTCTTTTTTTCAACTGTTTTCTTACTATTCAGCCCTGGATTTCAATATAGTAAATACAGTGAGATTGCCTTTAAAAATAGGTTCAGGTTCCACCCAAAAGCCTTTTAAAATGGGCATTTAAATAAGAATTGGGAATTTCATTTAATAGGGTTGAATTAGACACCTAGTTCTCTTTATGTATTTACTACATACAATCTTTGGTGTGACCAGATTTGTTTCCAAGCCTTATTTCCCTCTTTTCTACTTTGTGTAACAATTCAAGAGCTAAAAAATATTAACAGTGGTTATTTACCTTATATCAAATAGTGTAATATAAAGACAAAAAAGCAGTGATAAAAAATGGCTTTGACAAATTACTGTTTGTGTTCAGAAACTGCACATATTCTGTCTCTCTCTCTCTCACACACACACACACACACACACACCCCACACACACCCCCTGCTGTTATTTGGGTGTATATAGGTGTTATGTCTGACTACAATGGCTATTTAGTTATGGATTATCCTTACTTTAGATGAATTTTCACTGAGATAAGTACATACTCTTACATAGCCTCTCTTTTGACCCTCTGTTGTATGTATTAATATGTCTGCTGTCTAAAGTAAGAAACATGACTTATACTAGTGTAATTATTTTTTCTGTATGAAATTGACTAGTAGTGCCAATTGTTGGCCTATTTGGTTTTATATTCTTTTATTTTGGTTCCTCTGTTATTGCAAAGGCTGACCTCTGCAAGACACATTCTCTAGGCACTCCTATCAGTTGGCCTCCACCTGGCTACATACACTGAGAGGACAGTCACAGCATTTGGAGGGAATCAATCTCCCTTCCCCTTTCCCTCTCCTCTCTCCCTCTCCATCCCTCTCCCCTCCCCATCCTCCCCCCTGTCTCTCCATCTGCCTCTCCCTCTCCCCCTCCCCATCCTCCTCCCCCCTCTCCCTCTACATCCCCCTTCTCTCTCTCCCTCTCCATCCCCCTTCTCTCTCTCCCTCTCCATCCCCCTCCCCCTCTCCCCCTCCCCATCCTCCCCCTCTCTCTCCATCTGCCTCTCCCTCTCCCCCTCCCCATCCTCCTCCCCTCTCTCCCTCTCCATCCCCCTCCCCTCCCTCTTCATCCCCATCCCCCCTCCATCCCCCTCCCCTCTCTCCATCCCCCTCCCCTCTCTCCCTCTCTGTCCACCTCTCCCTCTTCCCCTCCCCCTCTTCCCGCTCCCTCTCATCCCTGTCCCCCTCCATCCCCTCCCCTGTCCGCTCTCCCCTCTCCCCCCCCTCCACCCCCTCCCCCCTCCACCCCCCCCCCTCCCCCCTCCCCCTCTCCATCCCCCTCCCCCCTCTCCATCCCCCTCCCCCTCTCCATCCCCCCTCCCCCCTCTCCATCCCCCTCCCCTCTCTCCCTTTCCATCTACCTCTCCCTCTACCCCTTCCCCCTTCCCCTCTCCCTCTCCCCTTTCACCCCCTCCCCCTCTTCCCTCTCCCTCTTATCCCTGTCCCTCTCCATCCCCCTCCCCCTCCCTCCCCCTCCATCCTCCTCCCTCCCCTCCCCCTCCCTCTCCATCCCTCCCCCCTCTCCATCCCCCTCCCCTCTCTCCCTTTCCTCTACCTCTCCCTCTACCCCTTCCCCTCCCCCTCCCTCTCCTCTTTCACCCCTTCCCCCTCTTCCCCCTCCCTCTTATCCCTGTCCCCCTCCATCCCCATCCCTCCCCATCCCTCTCCCCTCTTCCCTCTCCCCCTCTTCCCTCTCCCCCTCTTCCCTCTCCCCTTTCGCCTTCCCCTCTCCCCTCCCTCTCCCCTCCCCCTCCCTCTCTCCCCTCCCTCTCTTCCCCTCCCTCTCTCCCCCTTTGCTCACTCCCCCCTCCCTCTCCTCTTTCCCCTCTCCCCTTTCCCCTCCCCCTCCTCCTCTTCCCCTCCTCCTCTTCCCCTCCTCCATCCCCCTCCCTGTCCCCTCTCCCCCCTCCCCTTCCCTTCCTCCTCTCCCTCTCCCCATCTCCCCTCCCCCTCTTCTCTTCCCCTTCCCCTCCCCTCTCTCCCTCCTCCCCTCCATTTCTCTCCTCTCCTTTCTCTCTTCTCTCCTTTCTCTCTCCTCTCTCTCTGTCTCCCTCTCTCTCAAATGAACTGCTCTGTGACCAGAGCCCAGGTGAGAACCAGGAGAAGTTTTCTGATTATCTGTAGTCATATATCTTTGGGTTGAAAAGGAGCTATTCAAAGATGCCACTTCTCTCATCTTCTAGGTAAATGCCCTCTCTCACTTGTACCACTTTCTCTAATTGAACTCACATGTCTTATTTCTGTGTCAGCCCAGGAAGTAGTAGAAATAAAACCCTCTTGCAGGAGGAAATATGGTCCATTTGAGGAATTAAAAGAAGTGTGTTGTACCTGGAATGATTCCCAAATTAATAAAGTGGTTATTTTTTATTTTTTATTTTTTGAGATGGAGTCTCGCTCTGTTGCCCAGGCTGGAGTGCAGTGGCGCAATCTCGGCTCACTGCAAGCTCCGCCTCCCGGGTTCATGCCATTCTCCTGCCTCAGCCTCCCGAGTAGCTGGGACTACAGGCGCCTGCCACCACACCCAGCTAATTTTTTGTATGTTTAGTAGAGACGGGGTTTCACCGTGTTAGCCAGGATGGTCTCGATCTCCTGACCTCGTGATCTGCCCGCCTTGGCCTCCCAAAGTGCTGGGATTACAGGTGTGAGCCACCGCGCCCGGCAATAAAGTGATTTTTGTTTGTTGTACTGTTTTTTCTTTGTTTTCATACATTCTTAACTGAATTCAAATGCCCACTCCTAGTAACACCTTTTACCTTTTTATTTTCTTGGTTAAACTCAAAAGATTGGAGAATTGGGAACTCAAAACAGCCACATTTGTCTATGTGCTTATTATACACCTACCTCTATCTGCTTGTCTGTTTTCCATCTATGATCTAATTTAGCTCATCTATCTATCTATCTGTCTCTATCTATCATCTATCTCTACTTTATCTATCAATCAATCAATCTAAATGTGACACTGCACTGACCCACTGCTGAATGGCTTAACCCTGATCCTTCTGATGCCTTATTTTGAAGTCTAGGTCAGTATTAACCTGGACAGAATGACATCTAGAGGCTTTCCTCCTTCCTGGAAGCTGTAGCCTTGTTTAGGTGAAGCTAACAATTTATCAGAACTTTCAAAGCTTGTATGTACTCCATACCAGAGGGACAGAGGGACTGTCTTCCTTAACATCTCATCAAATCTCTCCTCTCAGTGATGTTCAACTCAGTTTTGCCCCAAAACCTCTCACTGAGCACATACTCTTGTGGTAGAAACTATCCTTGGATACAAGGTGAATTAGACTTAGTCATCAGAATTGATGAGCAGGTAGGAGAAATGGAGGTATTCAAAGGGTGCAATGAGACCATTATCCTGGCCTTTCAGGTGGGTGGAGTGGGTTGGATGCTGATCTCTGTGTTGGGCTCAGGGAAGCCCTCAGATAAAAAAAGACTGGAGGCCGAAGCGGGTGGATCACAAGGTCAGGAGATGGAGACCATCCTGGTTAACATGGTGAAACCCTCTCTCTCTACTAAAAATACAAAAAATTAGCCGGGCGTGGTGGCAGGTGCCTGTAGTCCCAGCTACTCCGGAGGCTGAGGCAGGAGAATAGCGTGAACCAGGGAGTCAGAGCTTGCAGTGAGCAGAGATCGCGCCACTGCATTCCAGCCTGGGCAACACAGCGGGACTCTGTCTCAAAAAAAAAAAAAAAGAATTGGAATGAATCTCATCAAATGAGAAAGAGGATGAAATGAATGGAAACATTTCAGGATAAAATAATGTGGTGTATGGTAAGATCTCCAAACTATTTATTGTAGGGCTCTAAACAGCTTGCTTTTCAGTGTGTTGCCTGGACCAGCTGCAGCTGGTAATGGTTAGAAATCCAACTTCCTGGCTCCCATCTTAGACTTCTTCAATCAGAAACTCTGGAAGTGAGGTGCAGCCATCTTTGAACAAGCCCTCCAGGTGACTGTAAAGCACCTTCAAGTTTGAGAAGCCCTGGGAAGGACTAGAGTATAAAGAAGGATGCTGGGAATTGTAGGAGAAAAAGCAGGAGATGTAAGGAAGGGCAGGCCTTGGAGGCCATGGCTCTGGCTCCTCACCATAAGCTGATGGAGGAAGGCTGGGATTAAGGTGAGGCAAGAGAGGTGCTCTGGGTGCAAAACATAAAAGGGCATCCAGGGCCGGGCATGGTGGCTCACGCCTGTAATCCCAGCACTTTGGGAGGCTGAGTCAGGTGGATCAGGAGTTCGAGACCAGCCTGGCCAACGTGGTGAAACCCTGTCTCTACTAAAAATACAAAAAATACTCCTGTAGTCCAAGCTACCTGGGAGGCTGAGGCAGGAGAATTGCTTGAACCTGGGAGGCAGAGATCGCAGTGAGCCGAGATCACGCCACTGCACCCCAGCCTGAGTGACAGAGCAAGACTCCGTCTCAAAATAAAATAAAAGGCATCCAGGCTGATGCACCAGCCCTGCACTTGCAGAACGTGGAGCATGAGCCCTGTACCTCACTGCTTCACACTACTTCCAGCCCTGGATGGGGATGCTTATAAAGTATTTTCAGTAAGAAATATAGAGCAATAGAGAAGTGAAGGCTAGCAGGATTATACAAGTAAATCAAGAAATACAAGACGATTAATACTATTGCACATGAGCCTAACATGTAACTTGAGCTTCCTACAGGTCAGGACAAAAAGAAAATCTTGTTGAATCACATGGGCTTTGTTGTTGTGTTGTTTTGTCTCTTCACCTTTTTTTTTAAATAGTAGAAAATGCATTAGAAGCATTTCGCTGGTCCTAAAATCTGAGAGTCATTGGGTATGTGCAATCTTTAACTATTTTTTTAAATCTTCTCTTAATCTAATTTTTATTTTTAAGTACACAAATTGACAATTTTATCTTATAATTTAAAAATATTAAATTTAATGCAAAGCTTTTATAGCTAATGTATTTGTACACAGATTATTCATATCTCTGGAACTGATACCATTTTTATCTACAAGTATAAATTGCAACTTCTGTGGACTTTTACATGTGGGAAATTTAAAAAGTTTTCTTTATATTCTCATGCAAGGATTTCTGTGTAGTTCTAGGAGAATTTATGGGTCCAGTATCCTCTTCAGATGATAGAGAGGAGCTGCAGAGAAGAATTTTCCCTGGGAGCCTGTTCCATGGATGTATGGATCTTCTCATGTCATGCAATAAAAGCTGTTGACAAGGAACAGTAGTTTTACATGTTGAAAAAGCTTGAAAGGACTATTTCAGTGAAACATTTTATAGGCTCAATGTTTTCTCTTTAGTTTTCAAAGCAGTGGTCGACAGAGTTGGAATCTGACTTTACTACTCATTTTTCTTACGAAGTTGATTTTTTTAATGCATTTGTTTCCATCGACTACTTACTTTCCCATAATGACTTAGGAAAAACAATTAATGAGAGTCAAAATGGGATTTATTGGCACCACGGGAACACTGATATGTTTATCCTTCTGTCTCTGAGACTACGTATGGAGTACCAGTACATTATTTGGCACCTGGCAGGTATGCTGTGGTCAGTGCCTTTTCTTACTGCTCTCTTTGTTGGTTGGCTGATTGGTATTTTGTTATATGCAAGAGAGTATTTTGGAGAATTATCCCGTGGGTATTGCTTGGCATGGTCAGTTCTGGAGTGCCACCTAGTTGAATGTAATCTTGCTTTTGATGGCCGTAGGCTGTGGCTCCAGCTCCTGACTTCATGCCCTCCTTTTAGGATTTCTTTCCTCCTGACCTCCCTGCCACTCTTCCTGGCCTGGGACAGATAAGAGGCACCAAGCTGACCTGTCCATCTTCCCTCAGTTTCCTTTGCAGCCAAGGAAAAGGGGTACTGGAATTCACATCACTATCTCCCCAGCATGTCCCCAGGCCCAAAACATCAAATAATGCATGCCACCAAACTGTAATCCATTTCATGTATTCCGGCAATGACAGTACATTCACCGTTTTTAAAGTCTAGTCCTAGATCAGAAACTTATGAGGATTCCCTACCTGTTTGAATCCACTGGGTATAATTTTAGTCCCACTCCAAAGTTTCTCCCCTTCCTGCCTCAGGATGGTCTTGAACGAGAAGTAAATTAGTGTTTTTCAAAGCTCTTTTACAGAAGTTAATATGTTTCTAAGTGGCACAGCACACCTTGTTTTCACTATTAATAACTAGCCAGTGTGCCTTTGATGGAAGTCACCTTTTCTGTTTTAGAAGAATGGGTGGGGATTTGGTGAGGTGGGGGCTGAGAAGGACAGAGCAGATCAATGAATCAACATAGGAATAGCGAAAGGTCTGATCCTTTGGGAGAAAGGAGAAAAATAACAAAACCCTGATGTGCTGTATTGTATCCATTATGTCTGCTGAGAAATTAGGGTCAAGGCACCAAAACTTTTCACTATCTCTTGGTGTCTGTTTCAGTTCAGGTGGGGTGGCTTTCCCCTGTGATGGGTCATTTCCTTCTCTCCTTTCACATTCCAGGCTACATTAAGATGACAAATTTCACGTATAGGTTCAGGCACAGGCATGAAAACCTAAGATATTCAGCTGAGTGAGTGCAGATGAGTTGATTTATTGTGGGGGGGAAAAGGGGTGTTTGAAGAGCACAAAAGACTTTTGCGAGCCCAGCTCTGCAAGAAAGCACACATTAGATGGCCCAGGCCCTACCCCGAACCCCAGACTCCCTGGTCTGAGGCCTCATCAAACCTATCAAGTATGGAAGAGAAATGTTAAAGTAATTAAGAGACTTCTTTAAAGTACGCACACCTCCTCCGGAATGTGTGGGTCACAGATGAAACTTGATTTGAGAAATAACCTTATAGTGGTTTGCAGAAATATTTGGGGTGTAATAAGTAGAATAAAGGTCTTGTGTTCTTTTCTGTCTGTGAACTCTGCAATAAATACTTCTCCTGCCCTCCCTTTAGGAGGGGGGAGAAAAAATCTTGGACAGCAGAGAGCAAGTCCATCAGATCAAACATGACTGCGTTAAATACTAAAATGTTCAAAGTCCGACTGAGATAGATAAAAGCTTTGATGGAAAGTGGATATTTCCCAGGGACATTACAAGCAATAATCCAGATGTTATGGTGTAATGCAACGAGTGTCCGTGGATAGATCAGGAGCTCCAGCCAAGTCGCGCCTGATACAGTCCTCAGCCTTGCCCTCCCATGCTGTTCCGCCATATGGAACCGATCTCTAGGCCCCTTAATAACCAGCTTTGGATTCCATTTTCACAGAGCTCATAGAGCTAAGTGGAGCTGTTTTATGGACAAGTTAGATAGAAGCCTTTCCAAGATAAACATCCAATTTGAAATTAGGACATACCAAGCCGCAAAATTATTTTAGGGCATATTTCATGGAAGTGCTGCCATTTTTCTTAAGCAATTGCCAGACTGTAGGATGCCCTTTGATCCTTTGTGGACATTACTCCCTTTTTTATAAAAAGGATTTTGAAATAGTTGCAGTGTTTAGGGAGGAATATATCTGTCGGAACTTTGAAGCATGGCCGTGGGACAGGTCATGCTTTAGCTTGTTGGTTGGCAAGTCAAACTTTAAGAAGAAAAAAAGCAAAAGGAGGAATTGCAGCAGGATATATGAATCAAAATCTCATTTTTGTTTTAAAGGTAGAAGTTTTAGCCCATGTACCTAATAAGCTACAAAATGTATTAAGTATATCAATATCTACGTAAACATCTATAGATACATGGGCATATATGCAGATACATCTATTTATATATTGTGATGGTGTGTGTTTATGACCAATACAAAAATCACTTAATTTTTACTGTTTTATAAACTTTTATTGAGTATGTTATATCTGGAACATATTATTTTTATATATAATAACAATAATAATGATCATATATTATTCCGGATGGAACATATTCAATAATAAAGGTTTATGAAATAGTTACAATATTCCTATACATATATTCCCATATATATATATATATATATATATATGAAGTAAGAAGGAATTACTCATGTTCACCAGAAAAGAGGATATTTCTTTCTTTTTAAAATTCTTTCCTCATTTGCCTCTTCTGTTCTGTCTCAGCACCTGTAAAACCTATGTGTGTGTGTGAGTCTGTGTGTGTGTGTTTTTTTTTTTTTTTTTTTTTTTTTTTAAGACGGAGTCTCACTCTGTCACCCAGGCTGGAGTGCAGTGGCGCGATCTCGGCTCACTGCAAGCTCTGCCTCCCGGGTTCATGCCATTCTCCTGCCTCAGCCTCCGGAGTAGCTGGGACTACAGGCGCCCGCCACCAGGCCCGGCTAATTTTTCTGTATTTTTAGTAGAGATGGGGTTTCACCGTATTAGCCAGGATGGTCTCGATCTCCTGAAGTGCTGGGATTACAGGCTTGAGCCACTGCGCCCGGCCTCTGTGTGTTTTAAGAGAAAAGTCACATGGATATTGATATGGTTAGACTTTGTGTCCCCACCCAGATCTCATCTTAAATTGTTCCCCATAATCCCCACTTGTCAAGGGAAAGACTAGATGGAAGTAACTGAATTATGGGGGTGGTTTCCCCCATGCTGTTCTCATGATAGTTCTCATGATAGTTCTCATGAGATCTGATGGCTTTATAAGGGGATCTTTCCACTTCACTCGGCACTTCTCCTTCCTGCCGCCTTGTGAAGAAGGTGCCTTGCTTCCCCTTCACCTTCCACTGTGATTAAGTTTCCTGAGGCCTCCCCAGCCATGCTGCACTGAGTCAATTAAACCCCTTTCCTTTATAAATTACCGACCAGGCAGTTCTTTACAGCAGTGTGATAATGGACTAATACAGATAGGAAGTTTGGGAATATGTGTTTTCTTGAATGTATTTTGCTTAAGATCGTCATCAATGATCAAAATACCTAGTGTGGCATTGTTGCATCATTTATTAAGAGTGGCGAAGTGGCCTGGGTTCGATGAGGTAAGCTGGGCTATAATGACTATGGTGCCGACATACCATTTGTTGTGATAAATTGTGACTAACTGGTGTCCGAGCAAATTGGTGTCTAAATGATCTGGAAGATATAGCGAGTGATGACAGGAATGAATATATAGTGTGAGAAATTCATTGCTCGACGATGATGCTCAGCACCATTTAGATTCTTCAGCCCATTTATTTCTCCTTCAATAAAGAAGCCTATGCTTGTGTTATTTCACTTATTGAACGGACAACGTAAATGAACTCTGCTAACTAAATGCAGCATGTGGATCATGTGGGGATCCCGACTCAGACAAACTAGCCATAAAAAGGCATGATTGAGACCATCAGGGAAATGTGAATATGCACTGTGTATTTAATATGCTAGACAACTTATTGTTAACGCCATTGAGTGTGATCGTAGCAGGATTGTTATGTAAAAACAAATACGGATTTTGCTTTAAGATATTTCAACCAGAAAAGAATGAAGGCATAGGTAAAATAAGATTTGCAAGACAGTGAATCTGGTAATTAAGTACATGGAGATTTATTATGCTCTTCTCTTTACCTTTGTGTATGTTTGAAAATTTACATAGTGGAAATTTAAAAATGAAGTGTGACTACTCTATTTACAACTTAGAACAGGACATTTGCCTTTTTCCTCCAAGGTATGTATGAGTGTGAGTAATATAATTTAGCAAAGGAAATAAGAGTTAAGTTATTGAACCCCTCCTGGGTCCCAGGTGCAGTGAGATGTGCTTTATACGCCCCCTTCCCTCCCACCCCCACCCCGGGTCTGTAAAGCTCATTTGGCCAGCTAGGCCACTGAAGGCTCTATTTGGAGTAGTGAATCTTACATGGTATAGGGCTTTTGGTAGTACCCCAAGGAATAAAGAGAAGTGGAGACAGATTCAAATGTGAAGGATAAATTCAAAGTCATTATTTCTGAATGCCCAGAGATATTTTGCTTCCTTGCAAAGCAATGCCTTGTTCTGGTATAATATCTCTGTTTCCCAGAATGTCTTTCTTCCTCTCACACTATTAAAATAGCTAAAGGCCCAGTTGAAGGAGTCCCACCAAAGAGTGCATCTGGGTGGGAGTACTGGCCAGTGCCAAGTCAAAGTGTTGCATATACTCATCCTTCACTATATTATTACCACTCCAAAGCTTGAGAAGGAAGTCACATAACTGTGACAGCAGGTTTGCAAAACCAATGGAAAATAACACTTTTCACCAGGCAGGGAGGAATTTTTTTTATAATCAAATACTGAAAGTTGGAATTCCTATGATCACCAAAGTCACTCTCAGGAATTAGAAGCAAGTTTACATGTCATCTTTATTTTTTGCTTTAGTCCTCTTTGATACGCAACCTACGGCTCTCTGAGTCCTTGAAAAAGAACCAACTCTGGAATGGGATTATAAGTATAACTTTGTTGGAAGGGAAGAACGTCTCAGGAGGAAGCATGACAGAGATGTTTGTCCAGTTAAAACTGGGAGATCAGAGGTATAAAAGTAAGGTAAGTTCTATCTTTTCCGTAAGGAGAACGCTATCTTTAAAATAAAAAATAATTAAAAATTGTTTCCCACTTTAAATTTTACAAAAGTAGAAGTAATTTATATTCAGCCCTCCTAACTATACTGAGGAGCAGAAAACAAAATAATTGTATAGATGCAGTCAATTAATGTGGGTATTGTTTTAATTGCTTGGTATAGTTTATTTTAATTTAGTAACTCAGAGCTAGAGAAACCTTATTAAATCATAGATTTGAATGTGTGACTTATTTTCAATTTGAAAATAAGCAAACTATATTTCATAGAATGCGGCAAAAGGATAAGTAAAAGTTTTCAAAATGCTACAAAAATAGAATAGCATAATACGTGATATTTGGGTTAAAATATGTGAGATAATTAAAAATATTTGCTTTCTCTTGCTTGCTAGTCTTCACACCAAAAATAGTATCTAGTGCTGCTGTTTTTTGCTGGGATTAAAAATAATAAACTATCCAAAATATGAAAAGTGATTTATTTTAAACAAACATAATGGCATTTTAACTGTCTTTAAAAATAATTCGTCTTATTCTGCTGATCCAAATTCCGTTTAATTTTCAATCTTAGTAATTTGGCGTGGATTTTATTTCAAAAACTATAGTCCCTAAACCATGATAATTAATTAGTTTTACACAACTGTCAGACAGGAATATTTCCTATGTTTTATGGATTGAAGGAGCTCTGGGGTACTTGAAAGTTAAATCACTTGCCAAAAGCCACACAGGAAAAAAAAATCAGTGGATGATTTTGAAAATATAACCGAGGATATTTCTAGCATCGAGGATGCAGCAGATACAGACGAGTTGGAAAATGATTTAGGGAGGCAAGAGGCTGTGCATACTGCACAATTTTCAGTACAGAATCAAATATTAGATGTCATTTACTCTAGCACAAAGTAGAGAATTGAAGCTCATATTGAATAGTTTATAAAAAATGTGAAAATTGAAAGCCTGTTAAGACAGAAGTATGCAGATAATTATTTTAACCAGGTAATTTCAGGCTTCGCCTCACAGTGAGGGTATCCAGGATAACCATATCTCTCTACTAAGATTCCTTTAGCTTGCCAGGGTCAGGCTAAGGATTTATGGAAAAATTATTCATCACTAAGCACACTTGGCCCTTTGGACTAAGGTGAAGTGTAGAATTAGTTCAGTATCTGCTACATTCACCCTTGGGGAACACTGCGTTTAATTTGTGGTCTAACAGGGTTTTTCTTGTATTTTTTTTTTCTCCCTGGTTTCTAAATTCTGTGATCCAATATATTAAGCCTGATGTGAAAAACAGCTGAAATGATTTTACATGACATTGGCTACAGCCGAGGTCTGAGTTCTGTATGTTTTTCTGGTGCAAGAATAGTTGGTACAGGGATTTAATACCTGACGCTGCACCCCTAGAGCCTAATACTCTGCGACCAACATTCTTGCTTACTTTGTATTCACAAATTTAATCTCTATATAAAGGAAACAAAAAGGAAAATCCGGCCAACGAACCAAATGTAGAAGCAGTTTGAGTGACTTTTGAAGAACACAGAAACACTTGTGGAGTTTTCAAGTCACTCTTATTAATTTTTAGGTTTGGCTGCAGTGGAATTTCCTAGTCTTTTCTCCAATCCTAGTAACTGGATTCACTAACTTTGGATTTAAAAATATGTGGCATGGCCGGGCGTGGTGGCTCACGCTTGTAATCCCAGCACTTTGGGAGGCCGAGGCGGGCGGATCACGAGGTCAGGAGATTGAGACCATCCTGGCTAACACAGTGAAACCCCGTCTCTACTAAAAATACAAAAAATTAGCCGGGCGAGGTGGCGGGCGCCTGTAGTCCCAGCTACTGGGGAGGCTGAGGCAGGAGAATGGCGTGAACCCAGGGGGCGGAGCCTGCAGTGAGCCGAGATTGCGCCACTGCACTCCAGCCTGGGCGACAGCGAGACTCTGTCTCAAAAAAAAAAAATACGTGGCAATATACAAGTCATGGGTTTCTCATTTAATGCAGCTGACAGATGTTAATTAAGACCCTAAACTGTTAATTTATATAGTTGGTAAGCTAGCATTGAATGGATATGCCAACAAAACTGTTACTTGCATTCAATTAAGCAATTAGTGCAATGTCCTATAAGAGAGACAATTGTAAGATGTCTGTTGATAGATGTCCACTGTGTATGTGTGTGTATATATAATTTATGGTTTCTTGTGAGGTAACAGTATTCTCTGTAACTTGGTGGATAAATTATTGGATCTGGGGGGCAGCTAAGACAGTAGTAATGTTTTGCCAATTCTTGAACCCACCAAGTCCCTTTCATTCTAAAAAAGGAAGTTTACCTTTATAAGGGGTGAGGTCCATCATCTTGACTCCCTACAGTTTAATGATGAAATTAATGTGTAGCTTCTGTAGCAATGAATGACATTTTAAGAAAATAAATATTATAACTGCATGTTTTCTAGACACTGTGTAAGAGTGCAAATCCGCAGTGGCAGGAACAGTTTGACTTTCACTACTTCTCTGACAGGATGGGCATTTTGGACATTGAAGTGTGGGGAAAGGACAACAAAAAGCATGAGGAACGTCTGGGCACGTGAGTCCCCTCTGCTTTCCAGTGGTGGGAGCATGTTTCTGCATGGGGCTGGTTCTGAGAGGTGATCTTTATCTGTTAGGGCTGAGGGCACTGCCTTGCATCCCCCACCCCAGAGTGCCATCAGTGAGCTGGATGGCCAGTCCTAACTGGGGGAAAGTTTGCTTTTCATTTTTGTTTGTTTAATTGGGAAATGTCATTCAGTATTGATTAAAATAGTGTGTGTAAGGAATTATCTAAATAAAGTTAAGCTGCCATTTCAGACTATTCAAAACGTTTTATATAAACTTCCAATATACCCTATAATTTTGGTTTTGCTACCTAGTGAAATGTTATATAATTTAGTAAACGTCTAAGGCTAGGTGTTCCCATGATGGAAGCATTTCTCTGTCCTTGATGTACTTTATAGCACACCAAGGAATGGAATTTGAGGCCAAATCTATTTTATTTTATTTCTTTACTTTTGGACCCTCTCAACTGAGACACTCACATGTGTAATGAACAATAATATCAATATTATTGCTTCTTCCTAGGGTTGTAGTGAAAAATACAATGAAATGAGGCAGCATAGGTGCTGTAACCCGCATACAGTAAGCAAAAAGGAGATGCGGGCAGAAGCACAGATCATCTCTGAGCTTCAGAAAAGCCGTTTGAGTTACTGGTATCATGCTCATTCTACAGATGATGAAGTGGAGCTTCGGAAGTTTACACATCACTTGGCTTTGGACTTGGTCATGAACTCCAGAGTCAGGATTTTGTGTTTTCAAAGACCAAGTAGTTTTCTCCATCAAATCACTTGCCTCGTGTTCATTCTGTGTACACATTATTTATACGCAGATCTTAAATTTAGAGCACAGATGTTGAAAGGGATCCCAGCCACTGTGGGGTGTCTTTTTCGAAGCTGGATCTTGGGTTCAGGGAGATGCCTTAAGGTCACCCCTTGAGGAATGGGAGGGCCCCCTCGCACCTCTCCTCTGTGACCAGAGCATCTCAGCTTTTGCCTGTGCTCTATATTGGGATTCCATTTGAAGAAAGGGTTTTGTTGCTGAAAACTAAAGATTGAGAACCACTTACCTAGTAAAAACCCCTTCATTTTACAGACAAGGAAATGCGGAGGCCCAAGGAGGTGAAATTTTTTTCATCAGTAAGGTGTTTAGAGGCATAAACAGGTTGAGACCCAGCTAACCCAATACCTGTGCAGGGCTTTTTCTCAGTAAAATGCTTAGCACAGTGTTGGACTGCTTGTTGTCATTGCCTCATCCCACCTCAGAATCCTGAGATAGATGCGTGAGGAGTTGAGTACCCGTGGAATGTTGTTCCGATGTCTCTCAATATGGGGACCCTGTTGCATGGGACTGTCTGGCATGTTGCAGGATGTTTAGCAAACCTGGTTCTCACCTACCTGATACCAGTAACTTTCCTTGATTATTGTGTGGAAAACACACAAGCTTATGTGTGCACACACATGCACACACAGCATCCCTTTGTTTCATCACACCTGTCCAAACACCCCTAGGGGACCAGCACTGCCCCCACTTAAGACCTCTCACCTCACCCTCCACATCTCTGGTTGCATTACTTTGCACCGTCTGCACATCCCCAGTTCTATGCTTGTCTGTTGGATTGCAATCATTTCTTCCCTGGCCGTCTCCCAGCCAGGTTTGCATTTAGGAGAAAACCCACTTCCTGTGGTCCTGTGGTCCAGTCTTCTACAGACATGGCCTGTCGGATGACTTCTGTGACCTTGTCTGTCACTTCTCCACCCACACAGGGGAACTGAGATAGCTCAGGCTCAGGTACTTCTCAGCGTCTGTGACGTTGTCACTGATCTACCAGGACCCTTCCAATACGGATGGTAGTAGGATTTGAAATTTTGTGCTAGCCCAAAGAGCAAAGATCAATTACGCAAATTCAGAGAACTCTGTGTCCCAAAGTGTTATCTGAACAGTGGGAACAGGGGCCTCCTGTGATGAATGGCCAACGTGTTGTTGTAGTAGGTGCAAAGAATAATGCCCCTGCATTTCACAAGTCATTGTGCTGTCATGCTTCCTTCACATAATAGGAAACGCTTTTCCAAATGAGTGTTGGGTTGCTTCACAGAGACAAAAAAACTAATTTAAGATGTCTCTTGTAATCCATGTTTTGTCATTTGGGTGTTCATTTATTATTTTAGCTATTTCCTGTTTGTAACTGAGACATATACCTGTCTTGGTGGTCATTCTGTTCTTCCTCTTTATGAATTTTAAAGAATTTTTTTTTTTTTTTGGTATCCTTTTCCTTTTTCCTCTCCTGTAGTAGAAAAGATAACAAAAGTATCTCTTGGGAGCTGGTGCTACTGCTTTACTCTGCAGAGCTTGCAGGTGGGGGACATCTACGATAAAATGTCGACTGCTTCTCAGACTGAAAGATTGTGCTAGCATATGTACATCACTGACATGCTACTTATGGTTCCTTCTTCCTGGCTATTGTTTAAATATTTCAAGTTTGTTTGTTTTTTTAAACACATTTGCTTTTCTTTGTGATCTTCATTTTAAGGCCCAGCTATTTTCCAACTGTTGGGAAAAACCTTTTTGCATCAGGGGGCTCTCTGCTGGTGCAAAAGTATCGTAACTCTCCTCTCCAAAGCCTGTCTCATGCTTTGTTTTTGGATAAAACCTTGATATTCATAATTGAACATGACAGTTAAAAATCTAGATGGACTCTCTGGGGAAATTCTCTTCAGGGAAGCTGTGTAGGCAGTTCAGTGGGAGGGAAGGAACATCAGCTCTGGGGTCACACATCCTGAGCTTGCTGATAATCACACTGTCTGCTAATTGTGGGACTTGGACAGTGGATTTCCTGTGGCGTCTGGCTCTGTATCTGTATAATGGGCTCACTGGCCAACTGGCAGGGTCGTCATGGCTAACGGTAACAACATCTACTTGACATTGTTTATTCTCTTGCGCACTCTGATGGTAGGTATTACTTCTTATTAATTTTGAGATTTTTCTGCATGTAAACTGTAGGTCCTCACACCTTGGCAACTCAAATTATGCCATTTAAGAAAATAAGATATGACTAGTAAAATTCAATGTATTTTTTTCCTCCAAAACAGCATAGAATTTTTTGATATTTTTTGGTAAAAGTGAGCAGTGACCATCGTCAAGGACCTGGTAGGAGGGACATCCATTGATGGAAGGGTTGGGTACTGTAGGTCGGCCTGAACAAGACTGAAGTTTTATAACCATGTATGATAAGGCTGGGGTAGTGGTTGCTTACGTGTAGAGAAATCACATGGGCATGGGTAGGTTGTTAGCTTGGTGATGGTTAAAACATGGACCTGCCCCTGGAGGCCCCTCCTCCAGGCTTTCCTGAGTCATGGGGAACTTGCCGACTTCCCCTTTTTCCATAGTCCACCTACCTGCAGATTCCCCCTGAGCCACAAGTAACCCCTAAAAACACTGAGGTTGGTAAGATGAAGGTGCTTGGGTAAGATCAGTCATCCCCTGAAATTCTGTTGCCTACCAACTCCAGTGTTTGTTCATGGGCAAAACAAGCAAAAAAGCATCTGATCTGAGATAGGAACAGTGAGCCTTTAGGGAAGAGTAAGACATAAAGCTAAGTTTAGCCGGCTCCAACTTTGAAACAAAATGTCAAGAGTGTGAATATAGAGTAATATAGATTATTCCATTTTGAGCCATTTCAAAGTAATCATACTAATTTCTTAAAGTATATTTTAGATTTCAAGGGGATTCTACAGATTAACTCATTATAGAATTTTTCTAGACTTAATTTAGTTTGGAAAGATTGAGAATGGGAACCCACAAGCCCATTTGGACTAGCCTGCCTCAGAGTCCCTCCTCGGTCCCAGATGGTGCTGTATAAAGCAGCTCTGACATTCTACCAGTTTATTAGTGGCTCTGAGGCAGTGAAAAATCTGGGCTGGAGTATTTCTCTGGACAAATTGCACCCCATGTCGTTGATCTGCTTTTACAGCCAGGCTTGACACATTCACCATTTTCCTTCTGTTCCCTGGCTTCCTTTGCCTCTGAGATTTACAGCTTTTAAAACTCTAGCACTCTTTTCTGCCCCTTGCCTTTAAGTTAAAAGCTGACCAGTCTGTAATATAAAACATAGAATTATGGTAATGAATAAGAGGTTAAAAGCTATCATGGCAAGTAAAACTTGAGCAGGTTTGTCTGACTGATATGGTAAAATTATGTGTTGAATTAAAACATTAAAATGCTGTGGGATTAATGGAGAAAGACAAGAACGGGAGGTCAGAAACAATGCTAAATCAGCACATTAACTGCCTGTGGGCTAGAGAGGGTGGCTTTAATATATGCCTTTTGCAGGAAAGGGAAAAAAAAGTAATTTAGTCTGTTTTCTTCAGGTGAGTAGAACAATGGCATTTTAAATCTGGGAGGCACCTAGTAAATACATTTATTTCAATTCCATTCCTACATAGGGAAAGAAACAGAGGCTGCAAAAGATTTAGTTAGTTCAAGAAAAAAACACTATAATTTGGAGTTTTTGACTTTATGTGTTTTGTTACAGCGCTGACATTCATTCTTTTGTGCATTCAGTGTATTCAAATCTTCAAATCTAGAGCACATTGTATGTTGGGCAGAAGGCAAAGTACTTGAGGATTCAGTGGACAGTGATACAGAAAAGGCTGCTGTCCTTGAGCACTGATGAGTCTTGCGCTACTACAAGTAATCAGGCAGTGGCAGTAGGTGGAATGAGGGCTGCAGGTCCTGGCATCATGGATACCACTTTGGGCTTAGAATGGAAGAGGAGGCTTCCTTGAAGAACAGCGGTCTAAGCTGAGACTTGTAGGAATAGTTGTAGTTAACAAGGAGACAGGAAGAAGAGCTTTCCAGGAAGACAGCAGAACATAGGCAAAGGTCTGGAGAGGAGAGAGAGCACATTCCCTCCGAGAACCTTGATGGAGTGGAAAGATCAGTGGTGTCACATGATAAGGCTAGAGAAGAGGGCAGGGGTGAAGGCACAAAGCCACTGGATTCCATGTCTTGCAGATGAGCGATGGGAGTTCCTTCCTAGACACTAACACAGCAGTGACTTGGCTGTTTTGATTTCCATCGTGTAAATCTTGTTGTTGCAGTGGAGCTGCTATTGATTACATTTTTAAAAAGCTGATGTTGGAGGCCGGGCGCGGTGGCTCACGCTTGTAATCCCAGCACTTTGGGAGGCTGAGGCGGGCGGATCACGAGGTCAGGAGATCGAGACCACGGTGAAACCCCGTCTCTACTAAAAAATACAAAAAATTAGCTGGGCGTGGTGGCGGGCGCCTCTAGTCCCAGCTACTTGGAGAGGCTGAGGCAGGAGAATGGCGTGAACCCGGGAGGTGGAGCTTGCAGTGAGCCGAGATTGCGCCACTGCACTCCAGCCTGGGCAACAGAGCGAGACTCCGTCTCAAAAAAAAAAAAAAAAAAAAAAAAAAGCTGATGTTGGAATAAAAATTTCCTGGTCACCTAAGGGCTCGGTGTGTTGTACCTTCTGAGTGACCGTCCAAAGACATTTAGTCCCCTTGTGTGTGAAGTCATATGTGATGCCACCAGAACAGACCTAATTGGTTCATGCTCATTAACTGAATTCCTTATATAGATGCCCTGAGTGTGTGTTTTCCATATTGTTTCTATCAGACAGAAGAGAGCAATTTTTATAGGTTTTATTGCTTTATCCATTTTTATTAACTAACAGATCATTGGATATTTTGACCAGCGTTTCTTGAGCCGTCGTGAGTTAAAAAAATTTACATTAAAAAAAAAGAGGTGTAATTAACCACCACTAAATTACAAGTATTTCTGTAGTTCAGGGGTCAGCAAACCAGGGCTTGTAGGTGAAATCCATATGGCTGCCCGTTTTTGTAAATAAAGGTTTTTTTTGGGAAAAAACCTTCATTTCTTTACATTGTCTGTTACTGCTTTTATGGTACAAGGGCTGATTTTAGTAGCTGCTACAGAAAACTTATGGCCCACAAACCAAAAATATTTAATTATTAGCCCCTCACACCTGCCCGTAACAGGGAAAGGCTAATCCTGTATCCTACCAATAAGACGTAGCCAGAGGACAGAAAAGAAGCAAGGTTTTACTGGTCTTCAGCAGTGACTAGAAAGACATAAGAGCCCAACCAAATTATTTAGTATTTTTGCAGAGAAGAATCCATTACACTAATGAAAAAGAAGTCTAGATTCTTCTTTTGAGATTTTTCGTATTGCAGATGTCTTTGATTAACGTATTATAGAATGTTTACGTCTTAAAGACTTTAGATTTTAGTCCATTTGTCTTTGAACCTAAGAAAAAAACACAAAAAGCCATTTTGGTCATTTGATATTTCTCTTTTGGGAGGTTGGATGAGTATTATGGTTAACAGTATTTGCAATTTGAGGGAAAAAAGTCTTTTTCATTAAAAAAAATTCTGTTGCTTTTCTGATAATGCAGTAACCTCTTACTAGGTTGGGGTTAATGAAAATAATTCTTCCAGTCTCTGGCTAATGTCCAGAGCTTCTGGTTCTCCTTCAAACTTTATGACAAAACTGGAGCAGTGTGAGCTGGAGTTGAAATAGGTTAAATATGAGGCCTGAAGAAGGTTTTGTATGAAATACATTTTTTCTGTCTCCCGTCTTTCCCCTTCTTCCAGAATGTGGAAATAAATGGGGACACCAGGTGGGTAGAAGAGTTACAGAATGTTTATAAAAAGTCATCGTTAAAGGGGGGCTACTATGGTAGCTTTAAATTAATTCTTAACATACTGGTTCATGTGGTGGGTCAGGACCTCTAAGAGGCTGGGTCATAACCCATGTCCAGAAAGACTAAGTTTTAATTTTGATTAACATGATGCTAATATCATGATGCTAATATATCAGTTTAACTTGTTCCTTCTAGTCACTGAGAAAGTACAAGTAAATATTTGGCTGGATTCACTCGTTAGTTATCAAAGACTGTAAAATCCATTAAGCTGATGCCTAAATCTTCAACCTGTTGCTCATAGGACTCTAATATCTAAACTACAAATGGCTATTTTTCATGAAAGTGTTCATTCTAGTGAAGGGACTAATTTTTTTTATAATAACATAAGTGTAAAACATTCGCAGTAGACAGAAATGAGTGAAAAGCTTGTGAAAATGTGTAATTTTGAGAAGAAACCCAATATTTACTTTGCATTTCATCTGGTATGTGGTTCAGCTTTTACTTAAAATTGACAAACTGCTCTGTTCCAATAAGTTGAGCACTTAAACAGTCGCTGGGAAAATTTTCACAGTTATTCCAATTATGGTAATACCGCTCACAGCGTTATTAGAGTACTCTAGAATTAATATCAGCTTCATTTTGAATTATCCAAGAAAAATTTTATTAGAGCTTACTTATATATTATTTTTGACCCTCAAACATTGTTAGCTGTCAGAGCACTTGTATCTAAATAAATTTTGGCTGTTCAAAGAACCAACAAAACCACCATCCCAAAGGCAAACGTTTAAAGGACAAAAATAAATTGCCATTATTAATGGTATTAAAAAGAATGTACCATCAATAGGCTATTGTTAATTTGTAACATTGTGACTAGCAGAGAAAATTTCTACAAATTTGGATTATTTCCCTTTCCATAAGAAAGAAAAGCTTTATTAAATGAAAGTGTATGTAACAGTGTAAAATAATGCTCAGCAAAGTATTCTGAAGTAGAAATATTACTGCGATATTGGCTAAGAATTTGTGGGGACCTACTTTTCTAGAAATAAATGGTTTAAGGCAATAGACATTTCTTTCTTTCCAAGCAAATTTGGTTTCCCACTTACATCATGCTTATGAAATAAAAATATTTATTAACCGATTTTTTCGTACATAGTAATGCAGTTTAACTTTAAAAGCTTCCCTATTGATACAGAAAAATTGTTTTGATTCAAATCAGAGGATTATTTAAAAATACATTTTTTTGTAACTTGTCTCCCATAGAAATATTTGGTGAATTTATTACATGCAAAAGCTCTAATGGCCACTCCCTCCTGTAACTGGGGTCACTTTTGATAAATAGGAAATAAATGCCCACTTAATTATATGGACACATATTGGTATGTAAAATATTTTTAAATCTTGTAATAAAGTCTAGTAGAGTCCTTTAATGTCATATTTATTTGGAAAAGTGATTGCTAGCTTTCTCTCAAATTTCTTAAAGTGGAAGTTTTCATCCACATAGCCATGTGGCTCAAAATTGCCATTGCTTTATATAGTGTGTAAGTTTACTTATTTGTAATTAACTGCAGATGGACAAAGTCCATTGACAGCTTAGGGCAAGAATCTATCCTTATTGTTCATTCTGGGGAGCAGTGCTTCCATCCTCTTCTGAAGTCTTGAATATTCATCTTATTCTATAATTATGGAGGGTAAAGGAGAATGTAAAAAAAAAAAAGGACGTCTGGGTATACCATGCCCCACTTTACTCAACCCCACCTACTTCACCCACCTGCATACATAAACAGAGCAGGTGTGGTCCAGGCAAACCCAGAGTTGTCAGTGTTAAGGCAAATAAATGGCTTAGCACCTCAGTCCCCCTTTTTGGTGTTTGCTTCTGTATTTAAATGTGTTTGAGGTTTTCAACATCCCCAGAACATTGGCTGTTAAGAGGCGGAAAACATGCAATTTATAGCAGATGGGTACAGCCTTTCCTGGCAGTGCTGCTGAAATGGGATCAATCAACAGCACTTCATGCTCCATTTGTCCGAAAGAAACCCACCTGGGGAAACCCTGTGGCGTGTGCCTATTAGGAAAACACCTTAACGTGTTTTTAAAAATAAAAATTCGCCAGTTGGCATTAATCAGGAAGAAAACGGTTTCTCCATTAACCCTCTCCCACTTGCCTTTCTCTTATCTTTTTTTTTTCCTTCATGTTTTGAACCATGATCCTTTATTCTCTTTACTCATAAAAGGCACAGTCCAGGGAAGCCATACAGCATGCTTACTCATAAGACTTAAACTTTCAACCTTTTTTCTCTCTAATTTTTGATCTTATCTTTCTACAGACCTTATTTGGCAAAGATCCACTCCTCTCTTTTCATTTTCCATCTGCCGATGCCGCCTTCTTTTTGATTTTCTGGACCTCTTCCTCTCCTTAATTTTAGAGTGTGTTAGGCTGGGAGTGAGCGTTATGAATTAGGGCAACCTTCGCTGCTCAATAAACCTAAGACCAGACAGAGTGAGTTTTGGGGGACGATGAAATCAAAGCCAGGTGCTTTGGAGGTACTGCAGTGGCCTTGAATTAATCACTTTTCTCTCTCTTGATTCCTGAAACTTTTCTAGGTGTAAAGTGGATATCTCGGCACTGCCTCTGAAGCAAGCCAACTGCCTGGAGCTGCCACTGGGCAGCTGTCTGGGGGCTCTCCTTATGTTGGTCACACTTACACCCTGTGCGGGGGTCTCCGTCTCTGATCTGTGTGTCTGCCCCTTAGCAGACCCCAGCGAAAGAAAGCAGATTACCCAGCGATATGTGAGTGTTTGGCCTTATTGTACACTCCCCCTCCTCCCACCTTCTCTTTTAAAACAAAGTCTTTATTGAAACAAAGTCTCTGAATTGAAAAACTACATCAAAAGAGATCTTTGTCCCAAGTTTCATTGTACGTCATAAAACAAGACATCAGACTTAGGGGTTAATGCATTAGTGAAAAAGTGACAGTAGAATTAAGAGTTGGTTTTGCTATTTTAAAAGGCAAAAAGATGTTCTGAATTTTTAGCATTTAGCAAGTCTTTGGGGAATGTTAAAATCCCCAGGGAAGCAGAATCCTGCTTGGCCTGTGTGTGTGTGTAAATAGGACTTTTCATAGGAGTTCACAAATAACTTTACCAGCCATTAATGTTTGCAATGTTATGGATACCTTTGCAGAAGTTCTTAGGATCAGGTGAGAACTTGCTCATGCCTCGTAAAGCAATAACACTAGCTGGACATGAAGGACTGCTGTTCTGAACTACTGTGGATGATAAGAGCAGTGCGTGATTTCTCCCTAAGTAATTGCCATGTGCTTAACGGTCCACCCAGCATTTTTAAATGAGATGGCTGTGTCCTCTTCATTTATTTGTTGTACTCTGGCTTTCTAGGTGCCTTCATTTGCATTCTGCTTTTATCGTATCTTCTTTATAAATCAATATGTTTATTTTAGTGCCACACAGGGAAGGCATGTTTTAGGAAAGTGGCATGAAAATGAAGCAAAGATGAATCCCTATTCGATGGCACTGTCATTCTCAGCATAAACTTTAGCGTCTCCAGGACCCTTCACTGCATAGACGTATTGATTAATTGAATAATTCTTTATCTTCGGGAGTACAAGACCCAGCCACATAGCTCATTGTCAATGCAGATTGCGCATGTGAGGCTGGCATACTGTAAAGAAGGTTTGACACAACTATTAACATTCTCTCTGATTAGGTAAGCAAATGAAAATTTAATGGTGAAGAATAAAACTTTTCCCCTAGCTTTCCAATGAATAAGTTGACAAATTTACCAAATTCATGAGGAGTTTTGTGTTTATAAAGTAACATTAGATACCATCATAATGCCTGCTTTGAATAATACTTCAGGATTTGAGGAGTAGTAATCAAAAAAGAGGTTTGAAGAGGCTGTGATCAAAATAGAAATACTGAGTGCTTCAGCTAGCAAGCTAGCCAGCACGTTAGAGGGAACGAATGCTGTTTCAAAGCACAAGTTACAGCCCCCTGGATTTGTTTTTTAAGTTGTAAGGACAGATCATCTTTAAAGGCATTTCCACTTCTAAATTGTAACAGCACTTCATTTCAAATGTGTTCTCTCAGTTTAAAAACTAATTGTTTTGTTTGTTTAGGTTGAAAATATAGAGGAGAAACAACTTTCAAATGTTTTTAGGAATGATGCATAGTAAGTTAGGCAAACTGTTATGAAGCTTGTGTTATTCTACCTGAAATGCCTAAATAGCAAGTATTTTAATAGCCTTTCGTAACTCCTTGCAGTCTGTTTATCACAGGTTTTTAGCTATCTGATGACAGAAATAGCATGTCCAAAGGTTTTGAGGCAGTATCTTTTTCAGTAGGTGTGTTCTGGAGGCAAGAGAAGAGAGTTTATCTGCTGGCCTCTTTCATGCACAATTTCTTAAGGATGCCATGTATATAAACATCCAAATATTGCTATATGTGCTTAAGAATGAGCGGTAGATATATTCAGACTTTGGCTCGTACAAACTCAAGGCTAAAGTAAATATGAATCCAGGGTGATACTAGATGCTTAATCTCTAATTCAATGAGCTAGCTAAAACAGACCAGAAAATTCACTGTTTCTGCCCCAACTCTCTTTAGAGTGGTAATAAGTATCTGTGATGGGTCCAAGTTTAGTCCTCTGGAATCCATAAAGTTTGTACTAACTAGGTCAGAATAATGTTGTGTTTCAGAGTGATTTAAAAGTTGCATTAATGAGAAAGAAGGGGGGAAAAAGAGTATCAATGTAATTCTACCCACACATTTTCCCGGTGGGGTATCTATGCTATCACCAGGGGGCGATGTTAAAAGTAGATTATATATGCTTCTAATTGGTTTATTTTAAAGCTGTAGTTAATTAATTCTCAGTCACTTTTCTTTTAATCTGGCTGCTATAAGTGCCTAACTGTCCTGTTATATAAATTTTGGGGGATTTTTTTTAAAGATTTCATGAGAAAAAGGAAGATAAATCTAGGCTGCACTTCCTATAGGACTTTATGACATTAAATAGTGTATTAAAAAGCTGTTTTCACTTGTATCACCTTTTCAACCCTCAGTGCTTACAGAACTCCCTGAAAGATATGAAAGACGTCGGCATTCTACAAGTGAAGGTTTTAAAGGCAGCAGATCTCTTAGCGGCAGATTTCTCAGGTACAGGACATTTTCATTTTCTAATTTATCTTTATTTATTTCCTGCTTTGAAACGATCTCCTGGCAAAGCAAAATGCTTAATAAGTAGAAGCATGAATGTAACAGTCATGCTCCTTCAAACAGAGTCATAGCAAAAAAGAGGCAGACTTGAGCAATTTCTTTCACATAAAGCACCTTTTTTACACAATTATTTCTTTCAAATGATTTTATGCTGATTCAGTAAGATTCAAATCTATTGAGCTTCAAAAATATTTGTAGATTATGAGTCACGACTTCTTTATTTGTTAAATTAAGTTGTTGGTCAAGATTTTCTATGTAACCTCAAATGACAGCGATTCGACTTCTCGCCTTTTGCTGCTCTCTGTGCTGAACGGTTCACATGGTTCATAAATCTGAGCTTGAAGTCAGATCTGGCTGGCACCTCATCGTAACAATGACCAGAGTCTAGGTCCTGGGACCACTTTGCAGTTGACATTGTCTTATAGGAAGTTTCTCTTGGTGCTTCTGTAACTTGAACTTTTAGAAAGAGGCCAAAGCAGACATGCTTTGTGCTGAATTGTGCTCTGCTGCACGTAGAGTAATCCAGACACGCCAGTGTCTGACAGCGACTCCCCACTCATTGCCAAATTACCCCCTTGTGCTGACTAACAATTTAGCCGCCTACATGACAGATGCTATTTACCAAGTAAATTGATGAATACAAAGAGTATTCTACAGCATGGTTCTATCTATTGATTCAGGATTGCATGGTTTTTAAAAATATATATCTCATATTTTTAGAATGTGGGCTACTCTTTTTCTTCCTTTCAGACAGGAACAATTTCACTATATTTGTACAGCCTCTAAATTTCTGAGACTGAGTTTGAGGAAGTTCAACCATTGGAAAAGAGAACTTTAGTTTTCAGCACATTATATTACAGAAATTTTAGGAAATATAAACTTCGCTGAAAAAAAAAAGTTCTCCTCACCCTACTCAAAAATGAAGCACTAGAAATGACTACTCTGTAAGATGATCCTGACTAGTGAGAAGATCCAAAAATGGTTTTTGGGCCAAACAGAAGATGCAATTTTTGAGGCTTGTAGGTGAAGTACTCAGATGATTGCTCTTAATATTCACTAGTATCGTTGCAAATGTTTGTAATCTCATGTTAATTAAGACATTTTTCTTTTTACTTACATTTTACGAAAACAGTCAACATTTCACATGTGCCTTTGACATTAGTGGTTCTGTCATCCCTAAAGCACATTTAGAATTGCCTATGAGTTGTCCAGAGAAAATTATTTTTAATTCCATGTAATGGTTTACATACAGCGCTTTTCGAATGCACAATTGTTGTTCTCTCAGGAAATGTCTCCAGCCCCAACAACTCATTTATGCCGTCCAGCATTTAAAAAAATTCTTTCTGTAAGTTGCATATATATATATATATATTATTTTTTAATCTCCAGTGACTGAAATGCATTAACAGTATTTTTTGAAGGCTTGTTTACAGCAACATCCATATGTGGAAACCCTTTGTTTTTTTTAACCCGAGATGGAGTCTTGCTCTGTCGCCCAGGCTGGAGTGCAATGGCGCCCTCTTGGCTCACTGCAACTTCCGCCTACTGACTTCAAGCAATTCTCCTGCCTCAGCATCCCTAGTAGCTGAGATTACAGATGCCTGCCACCACACCTGGCTAATGGAAACACTTTTGAAAAACTTAATTTATTTAACCTGTCCTATCAAGTAACCTCCATAAAGCCCCCAAAACTAGTTTTTATAAAGATTGTTTCAGGCCAGTGTATCATCTCCAAAGAGTATTTTGACTATTAAAATAAAGTGAATAGGAGAAGATACCTGAAGAAAGAGTCTTTGTAAAGACCCTCTCTATGGAAGAATAATTTTGGGAGAAATGTTTTCATTTTGTTGTTTTATGTTCAAGGTATTCAGTAGATAGTTTTGGAGTGCATGAAGGTAAGTACCAACAAATTCCAATAACGATAGCAGTAGTTAGAAATGAAATAATGCTGTGTGGTTCGACTAAATGCCCTGGTGTTTTACTATTTCTGTATTTATGAGAAAATTATTGCTATAGTTAATTGAGGAAAAGTGATTTGTCATTAGCTGAACATGTGTTTAGACCATAATGATCTTTGTTTGTAGAACTGAATTTCACAGTCTATGTTTATACATTGTCAGGCTCCTGTGTGAATCCCCCAGAGTGTTCCAACCAAGGCACTGCTTTAGGGCTACAAAGTGGAGTTACTCCAGACAGTTGTAATTTAACTTTTCTATGTGAAAAAAGAAATGGATTCACATTACCGTGAAGTAGCAATGAATACCTCTAAGAGGTTAGTGATTGTGGCCTACAGTGGGGATCAGGCATTATTGCTGTTATCATTATTGTTACCAATTCAAAGTATGTAGTCAAAAAATAAAACAGACCTCAAGAGTGTCATCGGATCAGGATCAGAAAAGCCACCCATTTTTGTCAGTGCCAGGAACATTTAAGAAATAAGTAACTATTTCTACTCTATACCCTCCATTTTCCAGTCATCTTACTGTATCAATGAGCGTTCATTTATTGCAGTTGCTAGGGGAGTAAAGCATTCACCCACAAATTTTTAAAAAAAATGCATTTACTCCAAATAACCAGAGACATTCTCTAAAGAATGATGGTCATTTTAGACACGGTGCACAAGGGAACCTTTCATTCTTTCCGCTTTTCTTTTTATCATATGTTTTTATTTTGTGGTAATTGCATGTTTCTAAGAACAACGTGAAGTAACCACAATAATTGATGCTTCAGTTTAATTTCACCTAAAGTTCAGGAATCCTGATAAAGCAAAAGTCCATAGGGATTGGTCTTGGCAGTAGTCCATACGGAGGTTATAGTTACCGTTTTGGGGGCAAAGAGACTGCACGTCCTGGAGGAGGAGTGAATGCATATGGTAAACTCTGTGGTCAGTAGTTTCCTAATTTTAAAGACATCTGTCTCTTTTTGAATAACCATTAGAAAAAGAAAATAAAGGTCATTCAAGCCACTGGAATCAAATTAGAAGGATATTCCCTGTTGTTATTGATGTTATGATTATATAGTCATAAGAAATTAAACTTTGGAAAAATTGAATACTCATTACTATGTTAGTATTTTAGAACATTAGAATAAAATTTATATAGTAAGGTGAATTTATTTCTCATAAAGTTGTTTTATCTATAAAGGAAAATAGTGTATACATTTTCAAATGTGTTAAAAGATATGAATAAGCCTAAATCTGTGTATATTACTAGTATTATGATATTTACAAATGGTAAAGTCTTTAATTCTCTAATGTATAAAAAGGTATATTTATTGTTTTTAAATTATGCCTTTTTAAATATGCTATTTGATTGTGATTGAAGCTATCTGTTAATACATTTAAATGTATATTTATCTTGGCATTTTTTAGAGTTTCTGACATTTGTGTACATGAGAGAAGACTTTGTTCAAAGAATCTTAAGTAATCTATCTTCTTTGGAGCCTATCTCTCTAAAATTGGTAAAAGCTATTTTTTCTCAGGTCTATGCCGCCATTAGATGTGGATAGCCATAAGCAGTTATTCTAGTAGAAAAGCCTGTCAAATATTTTTTAAAGAATTTGCTTCACAAATTCCTTGTGCCCAGTGTAACCTAACATTTTTAAGTAATAGGTGATGCAGCCTATTACTTAATGTCATTACTTTCATAGTAAACCAGGCCACAGCCTTGATTCATGAAACGAATGATAAATTGTACTCGGAGGCTCAAGGTGAATAGCTGTGTGTAATGTTTGACAAGACCAACATACTTCACTCAGCTACTGCTAGTCTTAAAACACAGGTATTTTAAGAAGAAAATAACTCACATTCTAATGAATAACTGAGAAAGAGAAACATTTTATTCTGGACAATGCTGAGAAATGGACAGTATAGCAGGTTTCATACCTACAGTAGAGGCCCAGACAGAAAGTCATGGTATATGCTGCCCAGGGGCACATCTGATCATAAATTAATACTGTTGAAAGAATATACAAAGTTAATCTCATAAACTGTAAAAAGAGAATATAGTAAACAATGGGTTAATGGGAAAATTGTTAGAGAATTGAAATGTTTTTCATCCAGATTGTATCACCTTTCAGTATATGTGACAACACCTATGTTACCCATTGAGATCAGCCAGTGAAGAGTAGGAAACTGTCTTGGTATGCCCAGCACATGTGTGCAGATTATTCAGGACAGCCTTATTATAATTGATAGTATGCTGCTGAGAAGCTGCCAGGATTGTAATGTGCTGGGGTTAATTCAGCACAAGGAATCGAAACCATCATGGACACCATTGGCATGATGCATGTGCCGAGATTCCACACCAGATCAATGATTCTTCCTTAGCATTCTTAGAATCAAAATGTGGTTTCATACAGCTACCTTCCTGTTACCCTAGCTTTCTCTTTATTAGTTTTATTCTCTAAAATAATTATTGTAAGAGACTTCTTTCCCCATAAAGGATGTTCCAAAGGCAAGAGGCCATTCTTCAGTCTCCCTCTGTTTCACACTCATGGTCCTTACCCTGTTCCTCCCAGGATGCCCCCTACCCACTCAGAATCCTACATAATAGGGGAACTGGAAACTTAGGGGAGTTTACTTTAAACTCACCATGCCAAGAGTAGCAACAAAGCAATCAGAGCAGCCCTCCACGCCTACCTTGGTGTGGGAGGATATGAAGTGACATAACAGCACAACAGAAAATGCAGTATAGGCTTCAATATCCTCTCTTTTTATAGCACAATCCCGTTGTTTAATCCATTCTCACATTGCCATAAAGAAATTCCTGTGACTGGATTATTTATAAAACAAGAGGTTTAATTGGCTCACGGTTCTGCAGGCCGTATAAGAAGCATGACAGCCGACAGCTTCTGCTTCTTGGAAGTCTCAGGGAGCTTTTACTCTTGATGGAAGGCAAAGCAGGAGCAGTGGAGCAGGAATCTGACATGGCAGGAGCAGGACCAATGGATAGGGGATGTCTATCAGGAGATAGCACCAAGAGGATAGCGCTAAACCATTCGTGAAGGATCCACCCCTGTGATCTAATCACCTCCTGCTGGGCCCCACCTCCACCACTGGGGATTACACCTGGACCTGAGATTTGGGTAGGGATATAGATCCAAACCATATCACTCATCTTCATTTTTCATGTTTCCATTATTCTAATAATCTATATGTTATGATGAGAAGCTAGGGAATTATCAGGAGGCAATGGAGGGACAAAACTGGAAATATCATCTTGACTCACAATTTGGAGTTGCTTGCCTTCCAGAATTCTCCCGGGGATTTTTAATTTCACCCTTGAGACTTTTTGGCACTCTTTGCCATTAAAAAACAAAAAAAAAAACAAAAACAAACAAAACCCAGCCATCAATCATGAAAAGTTTCCAAATATATCTGGATCCTCTTGATATCTTGGTAATAAAGGTATCGCTTGGACCGTTTTCTCTTTCCATTGTTAATAAAGGAAATAACTCCCAAATTGGCATAATCTCAAAATATCTATCAGAGGAAAAATAAATATATGTTTCCAGACAAGAAATCCAGGTTATTATAAAGTGTCGTTATTTTGTAAATAGGCATGTTGGGGACCGTAACAATTGCCTGATCCGGGAGAATAAAGATGCATTTAATTCCAGAACTGCTGTTTCTTTCCAGGGAACCCAATATAGCTTCCTCTACCACTTTTAAAGTATTTCTCAACTTCAGGAAAGTCAGCTCGGGGGCAGTTCTGGTAATCGACCACAGATACTCATTGAGCACCACACTTGGTTAACAGACACACCCTTAGGCAGCTTGTGATCCCTACGAGAAGGCTCAATCTTCACTCTGCCTTCGCTCCTCCACTGCAGGACATCAGGTGTAGGAGGTGGTGCGTACCTTTGAAATAGATGGAGACCTTCTTCAAAATCAGGGGGTTGCATTTCCAGTTCACTGGTTCCTTGGCTATGCCATCAGGAGGAGCCCTTGGTCTGTCCCCCACACAGATTTGAGCCATAACTGCAGTGAAATATTCCACTCCTTGGGTAAGTGCATGAGCCTTTTCCAGGGGCCCTGGATTCAGCCTTAACTAAACCAATGTCCAGTTCAATGATGTATTCATTGAAGATAAAAATTAGTGGCCATGTTTTTGCCTTTTGTTTGTACGGTAGCTGTCTCTCATTTTAATCCCTATGTATAATGACATGGAAGATATACAGAAGCAGAGACTCATGGAAGATATACAGAAGCAGAATCTCAGTTCCCCCACATACTGGCCTTAGGCTCCCTCTAAGCCTCCATGTCCTCATGGGTATTTTAAGGGTTAAATCAAATCCTAAATGAACATGCCTGATATATATTTTGTGCTTAATAAATGTTTTTCCCATTCTTTATTAAATGCATTTTATTAGAGTATATTTGATCCATGAAGAATTGTATAGGTTGTTTTGCTCACATATTGTTTATAATTTCCCTAATTTTAGATCATGTTAGACATATAAGCTGATAACCACTTTTATCTCTTCAGCCACTTTTAGAAATCTAGTTACCACTCTAAGATGTTTCTTTTTGTTTCTATTTCTATTGAGTGCTTAAAAAGAAGACAAAAAAATATGCTTCATGGTAGAGAAATTCTCATACTGAACTACTTTAGTGCTTGAATTTTACGTTTTGATAATGTGGATAACAGTTTTATTAGTATAAAACAGCTTGGCGTGTTCATCTTTTTGTTGTTGTTGTTATACAAAAAAGTACTATCGTCAAACCGTTGATCAAAATAGGGCACTTAGACCCCACATTATAGAGTAAAAATGTTTCTGCCATGTACTATAATACTGACTTTTGAGTTGTTTCTGTAAATTATAATAGTGACTACAAGTTTTTTGATATTGCTGTTTTTGTTTTGAAACATAAGACTGCGTGTGTCAGAAGAGGAATAGTCTCACAGTTATTGTTCACTGAGTTTTAAACCACATGCCCGTATTATAGTTTCATTTAATTGTCTGTCTCTTGAAGCTGTATCCATAGCAATACCTCGTCTCTTAAAGATGCCCTGTTTTCAAAGGGATGGCTATAATTGCAATTTCTAGAAAGCTCAGTAGTCGTGATTGAATGTTTTTAATTTTCAAGAGATCTTCATGGATAGCTAAGCCCAAATCAAGACCAACTTTTGAAAAACACATTAAAAACTACATAAATCTGCCTCTGGCAGGCCATCTGCTTCAACTGCCTGCCAAAGAACATGGACTGTAGTCATTGCAAAGTTTGGGAGTATATGGATGACTTAGTGGTTTACAACTTAATGGCACCATGAGGGTGAATGAATTCAGCTCATTTGTGACATTCCATGAATTAACAGAGGAATTGCTTCCATATTAATGGGTGGGTTCTTAGTAACATTTAAATTTATTTAGCAAATATACCTTTTCTATTCTATGTGATACCTTGTGATTTTTCCTTGTGACATGGTAGAAAAGAGGAATTGGTCCCTGACCTCATATGAAGTGACTGATTTAACCAGTGGCTGTCTAATTTCAATTATACTGCTAAGTTCAAGAACGTGTGGTGTTTATTCTTACGGAAGGGATGCCTGACTGGAGATACTGCAGGAAGTGATGTTCTAGCAGAGATGTCAAATGGAGACATGAGAAAGAGTTGGCACCGCAGAGATGAAGGAAAGACACTTGAAAATGAGGAAACAGCAATGTTCCAGGGCCTGCCCAGCTTTTTCAGAGGTCTGGAAGAAAGCAAGCAGGACTAGAAGACAGAAAGCAAAAGGAACCTCTGAGGGGAGAGGATGTTAATGTCTTAGGTGGGACTGGATGACTTAGGAGCTTCGGGGCCAGGTGAAGAAATTTGGAAAACTATTAAGGGAATGATATGATCTGATATAAACTTACAAAAGTTTATTCTGGCAGCTGTGAGGAGCAAGGATTTTGAGAGGAGAATGAAAATGGGAAGATGTTAGACAAGATCAGCGAATGATGATATTGCTGAGGGGCTTGAGAAGTAGCAGGGAAGTGGAGTTAGAAGAAGAAAATATTTAGGGTCAAGCACAGTGACTTGCACCCATAATTTCAACACTTTAAGAGGACAAGGAGGGAGGATTGCTTGAGCCCAGGGGTTCCAGACCAGACTGATCAACATGATGAAACCTGGTGTCTACCAAAAAAAAACCAAAAAACAAAAAAAAACCAGGTATGGTGGCATGTCCTTGTAGTCCTAGCTAGTCGTATAGGCTGAGGCAGGAGGATTGCTTGAGCCCAGGAATTCAAAGTTACAGTACCATGAGCTATGATTGCACCATTGTACTCCAACCTGGGTGACAGAGTGAGACCTTGTCTGTATTTAAAAAATAAAAATAAAAAGGAAACTTTCTCATATCACTCATCTTGTTTGCTCTAGGCATTAGAATATAGGATTATCAGAAATTCAGATAAATAACATTTTAGCAAGGTGAAGTCCTATTCTTCCTTTACTGTTCTGGCAGTCCTAGTACGGACCTGTCTGCCCCTTGTTCTATCTGTCACAGCAAAGTGAGCAGATCTTTGCTTGTGTGATGCTGAAGAAGTCATTATTTGTCCTAGAGAAGGCCAGGACCCATCTGGAAAGGCTGGGCGTATATGAAAAGTTAGGCCTAGAAGAACAGAGATCAACATTTCATTTTCTTTTAAAAGCCCCCCTCAGCTGCTACCACAGTGCTTTGCACATTCTGAGGATCATACAGGAGGCATTATAATGTCCAAACTCATTATCATAGGAGTCTGGGGTCTCCCTGGAGGTTGCAGAGAAAGTTCCACAAAGAAGGCAAGGTTAAACTAGGCCTGAGAAGTTAGTTTTTTGGTTTTCTTTTTTTAAACGTTTGTTTTCCTTTTTTGGAGAGCAAGGAGATTGGAAGGGCATAGAGGGACAAGCTATTCCCCGTGCAAAGTAGGAAGCAGAAATGAGCCCTGTTACTCTGTGTGCAGGACAGGATAGAGCAGCCTAGTGTAGTTAGGAGTGGAGGAAAGAGACACCAACCTTGCTAAGAGTTGGTGAACAGTGGGTAGATAAGGATGGGTTATGTGGGGTAAACAGAAAATATAGATTTCCAGAATTGATCAATTAAAATGTGCTCCAATATCTGATAGTAAGGTTTGTAAACAAATGGTTGGAAATAAGACATGAAAATAGAGTTTTAGAAATTTTCATCTGGAATGGCTCTGCTGTCCTCCCACGTCCCCCAAGCCTCTCTGAGCTAAAATGCTCCATATTTAGTTTCAGGAATTGTGTTGGGAGGCTGAGGCAGGTGGATCACCTGAGGTCAGGAATTTGAGACCAGCCTGGCCAACATGATGAAACCCTGTCTCCACTAAAAATACAAAAATTAGCTGGGCGTGGTGGCGCATGCCTATAATCCCGCTACCCGGGAGGCTGAGGAGGGTGAATTGCTGGAACCCAGGAGGCAGAGGCTGCAGTGAACCAAAATCACACCACTTCACTGTAGCCTAGGCAACAGAGTGAGACTCTATCTCAAAAAAAAAAGAAAAGAGTTATCAAATGAATGAATGAATGATGTGACTATTGTAACACATTTATTATTTGTCATTCAGCTTCTATAATTGATACAAAGGTAAAACTGTTTAAGTGAACCCCCCTTACTTGCCATTCAAGAAATACAAATAAATTTTAAAGCAATGTTGGAAAATAGCAAAGGCTATTGAGTGCAAAGTGCTAAACCTCAATGTGAAACTGAATTGTCAGTGGCATAAATGTGTCAAGGTGATGTGGCTTCTGGACACAGAGGAGGTCTTCTAGATGTTTTTCCTGTGAAATGGGTGGTACAAAGAGGAAAAGTACAGCCTCAAATATTATGTATGTCAGTCTGCCTTGTCCTTTTCTCTCAGTACCATTGGTGAGCATTTGGACATTTCATTTATTATGAGAGATACTTGTTATCTCAAATAAGAATATTTGTTACTGAAATTTTACTCGAAGTCCCCATGTATCTGAAACTTCTTAAGAGAAATCAATCCATAAAATGTGCGTAAATTATTCTATAAACATTTTAATGTCTTTGTTTCTTCTTCTCTCTGTTTATTCTGTAATATTAATAAATGCAGCATTTTAATGAGCTTTGACTGAATTATCTTCAGAGAGTTGGTACAGTGTGTTCCTTGGAGACACGTAACTGAAGTTCCTGGTTTCTGGAGGAAAGTCTGTTCCTCATTAGCTGGGACAGCTAAGAGTGTGCTTGCTTAAGAGAGTGGGAGCCACAGAGCGAGCCCACCTGTGCCTCAACAGGACCAGGCAGCATCTCTGCCCTGCTGTGGAGTAACCCCAGGGTTTTCATTAAAAGTGTCAGACGGTTTCCCTGGAGCAACTGCTGATGGCGTGTCATGCTGGCGTCTCTGGAGGAGCAGCGCTGACACCTACTAATAGTCTGACAAACGGTTAAGTAGCTGTTTCAGCCTGGGTTGAGAAATCAAGCATGGTATACCTGAGCATTAAGCCAAAAGTATGTGGTCTCTTCTTGTTCACAGTTGCTGAAGAGGAAATGGTGGTGGTCTATGTTGCTAGGCTAACTCCAGCCTCTTCCCCTTTTCCCAGCTAACTCCAGCCTCTTCCCCTGCAAACCACATGGCCAGAGTAAACTGTCTTTAAATAAACAAGACTTTTTGTGGGTGCCGATGGATTTTTATGTTAGTTTGATTTTGACTCCCCAGCATCTAAAATCCCTTCCGTGTTTGAATCATTTCCCATTGTGTATTTTGAAGAAGAGGTCAGAGCCCACTTTCATTCACCGAAGCTACGAAGTCAGTATTCCCTTTGTGAGTTCTGGCCGTTCAGGCCTGGGTACTTGGCTGTGTAAGACAGGCCCCGGAGGCCCTTGCATCAGTCTTAAGTGAGGCAAAGAAGCAGGAGTAGAGAATTCATATTAGAAGTGAACTGTGGGGGCAGAATTCTAGGGAAGCAGAGGCCACAACAGACTTTTCCTGGTGTGAGATATGGGCTGAGTTTCTTGTGCTTAAGTATTCTTTGGTTTATAGTGATATTTTTTAGCCTGATTCTCTAGCCATTGTAGGAATTCTGAATGCTGTTTGGTACTATCTTAATAAATTTCTTTTCTGCTATATGTAGCGGGTACCATTTCCATTGTTTGCAATTGAAAACCCTCACTCATTCCTTTATGTCTGTGGCTTGATCATTGTCTACGAGTAACTGAAATAGTAGCATTGACTTAAAAGCTGTGGCGAGGAATCTAAGTGTCCAGGCCACTAGTCAGTTGAGCGGAATCTCCTGTTTAATACTATTCATCACCCATGCGTCTGCTCTTCTTCTCCTCCCTTTTTAAACAATAATCTTCATGCAGGCTCCTGCAAGTATCAGTATCTCTATTGATGTGCTGTACCTCAGAGCGCCTGGTTATTAAGCGAATTAGACAGAGGTTCAGTGACCTGAATGGTAGGCCAGCAGGTCAAGAGGCCTGAGCACTCTCTGGCTGAGGCCCTGGCCTGGGACTCCTTGGCCATTTGTTGGAACAGCATCTGTCCTTGTGCCCCCAATTAATTTAGCAAGTGCTGCTTTGTAAAGTGCCAGTGTGCTGCAGACGCCAGCAATGCATTAATGTCCTACGGACATTATGGAGCCATTCATTCTTTCCCTGACAGTTCCAATTCCAGATCCTTCCGCCAAACACAACAAAAGGGAAGTGAGTTTTTTGGTTGATAACACTGTAGGTCTAACTTTGAATTTGGAAATTTCTTACCTTTTTTGGTGTGCAAATATGGGAGATAGGGTAGAAAGAGAAGAGGTGAGAAGTGAAAGATGAGCTTAATTTTTTTTAAGTTAAAAACTCTGAACTTTATTGCGTTATACTTGTTTTTTGTTTGCTTTATGACACCAAAAATGTAGCTCATGTATTCTCATAATGTACTGAGTATACAGGATCATGAGTGTTTGTGACCATTTGCTTAGGAGCAGAGCTTAACTCCTAAAGAGCCATTTTTACACTTTTTCTCACTTCCTCTTATAGCCATGTAGAAGCCTGTAAGTTATAGTTTTCCAGTTCTAGAATAGTAATTATACAGATTGACTTAGAATTTAGGAAGGAAACAGAGATGAATTTCATTTTAAAAACAAAGAAATGGGCTCTCATGCCAAATGGATTCCCACTCCTGTGAAATGTGTGGCCACTGGCTTTCAAGGCCTGATCTTGGGTGGTATATAGTCCGTTTTCACGTTGCTGATAAAGACATACCTGAGGCTGGGTAATTTATAAAGAAAAAGAGGCTTAATGGACTCACAGTTCCATGTGGCTGGGGAAGCCTCACAATCGTGGCAGAAGGCGAAAGTCATGTCTTCCATGGCATGAGGCAAAAGAGAATGAGAACCAAGTGAAAGAAAAACCACTTATAAAACCATTAGATCTCATGAGACTTATTCACTACCACGAGAACGGTATGGGGGAAACTGCACCCATCATTCAATTATCTCCCGCCAGGTCCCTCCCACAAGACATGGGAACTGTGGGAGCTACAATTCAAGATGAGATCTGGGTGGAGACACAACCAGCCCATATCAGGTGGTGTGTTTGTTCTAACCCGTTAAGTATGCTGAAGGTACAACACTTGTAGCCTCTGCCTGTCTCCTGGATTCCCACACAGGGCCTCCGTGACTCATTGGAAAAGGAGTCTTGCCTTCCCTCTTTCAGCAAGCACAACTTTATCTGCTTGTTGTTCACATTGCCCTCGTCCCTCTTGAGATTCACTTGTCTTTGACCAATGTGTATGTTATCTTTCCAGGGAAGAGTGACCCATTTTGCTTGTTGGAGTTAGGCAATGACCGACTTCAGACGCATACCGTCTACAAAAACCTCAACCCTGAATGGAACAAAGTTTTTACGTTGTAAGTGCTTTAGCCTCTGGAATTATTTGTGCTATGCTTGGAAGGTAGTCTGGGGCTCCTGAGTGGAAGTTTCTGTCCATTTTTATGGGCAAAGAGTAAATTTTATTGTTTTTTTTCTTTTGAAAACCTTTTATCCTTTCATTTTATAGAGTGTGGTGTTAATGATAGACCATTTGGAACTGCAAGGGACGGTTATAGGAGGCATTTGTAAGGTAGATCTTTTAGTGACTAAATTAATCTATGAGTAAATGGAAGCTTCCATATTTCTAGGTTAATTAATTCATGGGTTAAGGAAATGGAGACCTGCCTTAAATTCAAGGATCTTAGGTGTTCTAAGATCTGCCAAAATCTTCAGGAAAATACAGATTATCTGTGACTCCTTAGAGACTCCCAAAGACTCCTTATATTCCAGTTTATCTGAGCAACCCATCCCACAGTTATTCTCTGCCCACACTATCAAACCCGGGCATTTAGGAGGCTGGATAGATTTAAGATCTTAGTTTGCTTTAGATTTCAAGGCACCTGAACATTGAGGGGAGGCCCTGTTGAATTTGGGTAAAATGGTGACATACCACCCCCACGAAGCTAAATCAATGCTCTGTCTGTGCTTATAAGTGAAAAAATATAGTTCATTTTGAGTAGAGTTGATGCTATTAGCAGAATGTTCCCAAGGATCTATGAAAAGTGGATTCACTCTGCTAAACACCTTTGCCAATGGCCAGATGTAAGTAAGAGTCTCTTGTTTCCCTAACACGTTGCCAACGGCCGTGGCTCCATTTTTCGTTGTCCCTGGTATCTGGCTTCTGGTCAATATTAAAATATATATATGTTTAGTATTTTGTCTTTCAACAAGAGAGGGTTTCTATGCATTTCAGGAAATAGTGATTTTTCACCACCATTTTATTTTAAAGGTAATTCTTAATTTAAAAAAATGTTAACTCTTTTCATTCGGAAGCTTTTTAAAAATTACTTTGGTTGGACACTCTGCTAATGCTTTCTCCCTATCTCTTTCTTTATTTTGTTTCTTTGAAAGTCCTACCCTTGAGTGCAGATATACTGTTTGAAAAATGTCATAGTAAAAAAGTTGACTTCTTTTTTTCATATGGATGTCTGAATCTTCTATGATGGAAGGTTTGGGAATACAGTCAGTTTGATTTAATTTTTGGAATTTAATTAAATGGTAGTTTTATACTCTAAGGACATACAGACTTAATTAGTGAAACAGTGTTTCCAGACCTTCATGGAACAGACTTCACTTGTGTGTTTTTGTATATAATACATGGTATTTTTGTTACAGTCCCATTAAAGATATCCATGATGTTTTGGAAGTGACAGTGTTTGATGAAGATGGAGATAAACCCCCAGATTTTCTTGGAAAAGTTGCCATTCCCTTGCTGTCCGTAAGTTTCCTTTATTAATAAACAATTTGTGAGTCATTTTATAGTTGATGAGTTTCTATGGTCTAGAGTTGCTTTATCTTTGTCAATGTGGGGGAAAAATATCCTCCTAACTGTAGCAGGAAACGACTGTTTTATTCCTCATTCTTATCCGGTATTTTCAGTAGTTTCAGATATAAAGGGATATAATTTTTTTCTGTTTCTGTCCAATATTGACTTAACCAACCAAAACATTTTGACCAGTTTTTCAATTCATTTTCAGTCTTTCCATCTTAAGATAGGAATTTGTCTTTGGTTACAAGGAATATAGAAGAATGACTGATTTTCTATTTATTAATGAAAAACACACATGTGCTTCTTTATACCTCCTTACTGTACATTTCTTCAAAGATTAATTGTTGGTAACTGTACATTTGTTCTCAGTTCTTCTAAAGACCATGTTCCCAAAAGTTCTATTTGTCTTTTTAGTAGTCATGTTTGCTTTCGGTCTCAAAATTAAAAAATGCTTTGTGGAAGAAAGCAGAGAGCCTTTCTTGGACAAGGAAAAGTATTTTGGCAGTCCAGCTGTAAGATAATGCACCAGGGTCAGTGAAGGAAAAAATAATTACAAAATTCAGAAAAGAAGGCACCAAAGAATGCCTTTACATGGGTTGGGGGGAGGCTGGGGAGTGAATTCATCTCTTAATTAGACAGTAATGTATGTACCAAATGTACTCTTTGAGAAGAGAGAATTCGAGTTTTTCATCCAACCATTAACACAATTTGTTTTAGGCTTATTATGGCTTTATCAGCCAATGAGACTTTATTCTTCCCAAAGACTTATTTTTCCCAAGCTATCTGTGGATTTTTGTGGATGGAGCACTCCGTAATTTAACCATGAGATTAGCCTAACTCACTTGATGTTTACAGAGGGAGGAATGCCGTACTTCTTAATATCTTTTCTTCTGTGTTTGCGTGCTTGGCTAATTTCTCCCTGAGTTCTCATATCCCTGATGTTACTCGGAGAGCCTGTCTGGAGCATCTGCTCCCTGGTACGGCTGGCTCCTGCCACATGCTCTGAGCCATCAGCACCAGCCGAGCAGCTCTCAGAGAGGAGACGGCAATTTGGGATTTCCCCCCCTTTTTTTATTACAACTTTGTCAGTTATTCTCATGGGAATACATGTAACCAGTATGTGGGGGACACTTTAAAGAGGTCTGGGGGACTCGAAGCAAAGACTTTCCTTGACAGTTTTCTCATTTCTCTTTTTTTATTCCTTGCTTGGTGAACATGACTTTAAAAAAAAAAAAAAAAACTCCCCTCTGTTTTGTACCTAAAAGTTTTGCGTGTTTGGTCTTTCTATAATACCAACAATTGACAGCTCACCCGCCTGCCTTTCTTTCCCCAAACCGTTACCCACTTCTGTCTTTCTCTTCTTCCCTCCTTGTAGCCAACCTAAAAAAAAGTCAAGGTGTGTGGTGGCTTGCATTCAAAGTAGGCTTTCACAAAAAATTCTACCTTGTATTCTGAAGGATCTGGTTTGTAAAAAGCTTTAGCTTAGGTTAGTGGTTCTTCCTTTTTCTCTCCTTCCTCCTTCCCCCCTTCCTCCTTTCCTTCCTCTCTCTCTCCTTTCTTCCCTAGAAGATCTAAGAAATTACCTCCAGCTTAATCAGGGTTTCTCAATCTTGGCACTATTGATATTTGGGGCCAGGACATTCTTTGTTATATGGAGCTGCCCTGTGCATCGTAGCATATCCAGCTGTCTCCCTGACCTCTACACACTAGATAACAGTAACACCTGCCCACATCCCTGCTGTGACAGCCAAATATGTATGTAGATGTTGCCAGATATTCTGAGGGGGTAGAGATCACTTCCAGTCAAGAACCGCTGACCTAAACTAATGCATTTTTCAAAACATATCTTTCAAAATACAAGGTAGAATGTCTCATAAATGACCTGGCTTAAATGTAAGGAGTCCCTGATTGGGACTTTTTTCAGGTTGGTCATAAGCTGCCTTATGATCTGTTGTTCATTCATTTGTTCCACAAATATTCATCAAGTGTCCACTTGGTGCCAGGCAGTGCTTTAGGTGATAGAGCTCTAACAATGACCAGAGGGAGGCTCCCTCCTCACTTGGAGCTTTTATTATAGTAGCAGGAAACAATGCATACACAAAACAAAAGCAATATACAGAATGTTAGATGGTGAAAAGTAAAGAGGGAGAGGGTTGCCGGGAATATGTGTGGCGAAGGGCACTTTTTTCTAACTGCTAGCCAGGGAGGGCCTCATGGAAAAGGGGGCGTTTGAGTGGGAACGTAAGGAGGTGAGGGAGAGAACCATGTGGATATCTGAGAACTCCCTCCCAGGCAGGAAATTCTCAAGTTCAAGGGCTGTGAGGCAGAACCTTGACTGTCAAATTCCAGCAATGGCTGGGCAGCCAGTATGGATTGATCGAGTGTGCCTGGTGGCAAACAGGAAAGGACACAGAGGCAGGGTGGAGCTGGAGAGGACCCTGGAGGATGTGAAAGTGAAAAAAGTTGAAGTATTTTGGCATTTTCATAGTGGGGGATGGGAAACCACAAAGAGTTTCAGGCCAGGAAGTGCTTGATTTGTTCCACATGATGTGTTTGTTTCTAATATAAAAGTGCTGTGTACATCCAGGAATAACCCCTGATCTGCAAGGTCTCTACCTTGTAAAATAGCACAGCCTGGGCCATTCCTCTCAAGGCCTTCGGGGGTCCCTGGCATGGTGCACTCAATAAGATGCTTCGGCTGCTGCTGTTCACTCTGTTTCCATCCAGATTCATTTCCTGACTGATAAATTGGGGAAGTGATCATATCTTCTAGTGCATCTGTGTGGGCTCTCCCTGAAATTCAGTGGTCCATCTGCAACATTCCCTGTCCAAATGAATTGATTCTCTATCTAATATTAGATATAAATATGATCTTAAAATTGCTGTAACCCTCAATTTAACTGGCAAAGTATAAGCTGTAAGTTGTTTCATGGATCATTCTATTTTCAAGCAGTTCTAACTTGTGATTTAGAGGATGTATTTTAACCTACTTATTTAGATCTAGTTTTTCTTTTTTTCTTTAATCTCTTTTGAGTGATGCTTACAATAGAATAGTGAACTAGTGAGTTCTGTGCCGTGCACTTAGCATGCGCTGAATCATCAATTCTGTAAGGCCTGGATGAGGCAGGCTTTATTACTATGCCCATTTACAAATAAGGATACTGAAGCACCAAAAGGATCCTGTAGCTAGTAAGTAATAGAGACAGGATTTTAATTTAGGTAGTCTCATACTAAAGCCTGAGCTCCTAAGAGTTTGTTATATTGCCACAGTGAGTAATTATTAAGTATATATCATCTCCAAGAATCAAGAGGCTATTTTGTGTAACCACTGTGCTATGTGCTGTCAGGGTCGGGGTTGGGGGGTGGCAGGAGGGACGCAGACTTGAAGAGTTGGATATGTTGCAGGAAGGCACCTGTGCAATAAACACACGTAAGACCCAAATAAACACACAAGTCTCACCGGAACGAGAAAGGGCAGTGGGAAGTAGGAGGGATGGGTTTAAGTTTAGGAAGACTTAGGAAGCAGGGAGTTTGAGCTGGGTCAGGGATGAGTGGCGTGTTGATAGTGTGTGGCGGGTGAAGTGAAGAATGAAGGACATTCCAAACAGAGGGTCCAGGGAGAGAATGAGGGGAGCAGAGGTGTAGGGGAAAGGCCATGTCTGGGAACGAGGAGGGGCCCGGCTTCTGGGAGCTCAGGGTGGACATGGAGGGGAAGTGGGACACACTGAGGGCAGCCCAAGAAAGGTTGGGGAGGTCTCGGTTACTATTTTAGCAGGGAGCCACTGAAGATTTTTGACCTGGACGTAGAGATATCGGAGCAGTTGACTAGGAATAAAGTTTCAGCTCTAGTATGAAGCAAATTAGTGAGACAGAAGACTCTTTCCAGAAGACTTGGTTGAAACTCTGAGAATTAAGCATCAAAGAATGCCCTTAGATTTCATACTGTGTGCTTCTTTAGGAGAAGGACTTGTTTCTCTGTTGTTGTTGTTTTGTTGTTTTTAACATGAGCGAGAATCATAAAAATTGATTTGTTGGTGTTTCACTCTGATCTTTATAAGCTATGGAGCCATAATCAATAATACCTTCTTTTAGGTTTAAAAACAGAAATTGTATTTCTTGAAGAGGAATGTGAATAATTCTTTTGAGAATTCATTTTCTCTAATCAAGTCATAAACCGTAACTTGATTTACACTTTTAGAGAAAATGCAAACTATATTTTTAAATGTCTAAGTATAAAGTATAGAATATACTTCAACTTTTAATCTCACTCAAAATGGTAATGTGCTAAGTACATTTAAGCCTGTTAAATAAAGAGCCTGTTCTAAATTCACTATATCTTTTTAATCAAGGTGAATGTGCTGACTACTGGCTCATTTAAAATCCATATAAATATATTCATTATTGATGGTGAATTGTTCAAGGCATATATATATATATATGCTTAGATGTTTATCATAATTGAAAGAATACAGGCCAATGGGCTATCCTTCCATATATTTCATTTGTCTTCAATCTTTTTCAGAAAAATAGTTCTTTATATAGATATAGGATACTTTTTAATAAAATATTCATGGGTGAAAACAGTAGAAAATTGAGACTGGAATGCGTTATAATCTGAAGACTTCTAATATTTACTCATTTTCACGTTGCTCCTCTAATCTTCTAATCAGTAACATAGTAAGTGTGCACTGGAAAACACTAAGCACACTTTAGAGTCTTAAATCATGTCAGGCAGTAGACACTATCCTCTGATAATTCACTTACTCAATAGACTTATTTAATATTTTTATCCTCAGTTAAGTAATCTTAATTCTGTCCTGAAAATCAGGCTGGATTCTTCTCCTCTAGGCCATTCCTTTTTATTGAATCACACATTTACCCTCTCAAAATTACCCAATGGACCCATTTTAGAAGACTGAAAATCAGCTTTCATGGCAATCTGTAAAACAGGAAAAGCATGCATATATTGGTATTTCCTAATAACAAATAAGAAGTCATCTGCAGTTTGATGAAGACCTGCAATTTTTTTTTTTTTTTTCGAGATGGAGTCTTGCTCTGTTGCCTGGGCTGGAGTGCAGTGGCTTGATCTTGGCTCACTGCAACCACCGCCTCCCAGGCTCAAGCAATTCTCCTGCCTCAGCCTCCTGAGTAACTAGGTTTACAGGCACCCACCACCACGCCTGGCTAATTTTTGTATTTTTAGTAGAGACAAGGTTTCACCATGTTGGCCAGGCTGGTCTCACACTACTGACCTCAGGTGTTCTGCCCGCCTCAGCCTCCCAGAGTGCTGGGATTACAGGCGTGAGCCAACATGCCCTGCCAAAGACCTGCATTTTGAATCAAATGTGAGTCCTTCTGTGTGAGCCAGGCCAATGTCACAAATGACTGTATAATCTAAATTCTCAGCGTTCTCGGTGAATCCATGTACACCCAATAGCTGGCTGCACCAATAACAGCTTCACTTAATTAATTTTCTGGGACAAATTTTGTATAATGGCTTGTACCAAATAAATGCCGCGTATATCTCCATTTGCATTTTCGATTAACTCTATTGCCCAAGTTTCACCTGTGATGGGTTTGTGCATTGAAATGGACTTGAACAATCATAGGCTGTTTTAGGTTAATACAGAAATTTTTGCCCATTAAAGTAAATAATATTGATTTATAATTAAGCTTAAAAAAAAGTAAATCTGTTGCCAAGGTTTGGTTTTCCAGGGCATAGATTTGGTTGGGGAATTCCTTGTGAGTCAAGTTGGTGCCATAGGGTAGAGGGGCAGTGTGCATAGGTGAAAAGCAGAGTGGGATGTATCACCTGGGAAATTATTTGATAAAGACAAAACTTGAGTCCCAAATGGGGCAAAAATGGTCACTTTGAACGGAAATTTCAACTTTTCTCATTGTCTACTCCTGGTCCAATGTGACCATTGAAATAAATAAATGAAGACAAAATAACGCAAATTTCCTATTGGTTCTAGAAACTAGGAAAGAGTACCTTTAACATGCTGGAGAGATCCTGGACCCCATGTAGTAGACAGTCTAGGTATTTGATTAGAACAGACAGGCTAAGAGAGAAAGAATGACTGTAGGAGTCTCCGGATGGCAAGTAGAAAGCTGGGTGAATCACATGTGTTAGATGTTCAATCAGTTCAACTTTTCTATTAAGTGGAAAAACCTCTTACATGGATTCAAAGAGTAAAATCTAACTGCTGCTTCTTTGAGACACCTAAAACACAGTAATAAACGGATGAACAAAAGTATCCTACACAAATGTAAGTAAAAGGTAGGTCAGAAACTTAATACAGGTTTTAGGGATAAAAAAAAGATTGAATTAACAATAAGGTTATTATAAGGCCAGGCGCGGTGGCTCATGCCTGTAATCCCAGCACTTTGGGAGGCCAAGGTGGGCGGATCACGAGGTTAGGAGATCAAGACTATACTGGCTAACACAGTGAAACCCTGTCTCCACTAAAAAATACAAAAAATTAACCGGGTGTGGGGGCAGGTGCCTGTAGTCCCAGCTACTCAGGAGGCTGAGGCAGGAGAATGGCATGAACCCGGGCGGCGGAGGTTGCAGTGAGCAGAGATGGTGCCACTGCACTCTAGCCTGTGTGACCGAGCGAGACTCCATCTCAAAAAAAAATAATAATATTAAGGTTATTATAAATATGAACCTTTAAGTGGATAACTTTTCATAGAAATATATATGCATGTTAAAATAGGGAAAAATAATAAAACTAGAATCATCAAACAATATATATTATGTATTCAGCATTTAAAAAAATCAGAAACAGGCCGGGTGTGGTGGCTCATGCCTGTAATCCCAGCACTTTGGGAGGCCAAGCCAGGTGGATCACAAGGTCAGGAGTTCGAGACCAGCCTGACCAACATGGTGAAACCCTGTTTTCTACTAAAAATACAAAAAAATCAGCCGGGCGTGGTGGCATGCGCCTGTAATCCCAGCTACTCAGGAGGCTGGGGCAGGAGAATCGCCTGAACCTGGGAGGCAGAGGTTGCAGTGAGCCAAGATCACGCCACTGCACTCCAGCTTGGGTGACAGAGCAAAACTTCATCTCAAAAAAAAAAAAAAAAAAAAAAAAACTTGGAGAAAAAATAGAGCTATTCCCTCTATTATCGCATCTTTAAATTGATAATAGTTCCTATTGCATAGGATTGTTTGGAAAATCTAATGAGCTTATATGTTTATGAATTAACAATTAAAAATTAAGCCTTTCATGTCAGTTTTGAGCAATACAGAATTATAACAAATATGAAATTATGCACATTTCAATAAAGGAAATATTTGCAAATACTATCTGATAATATATTATCTTTGAATAATCTATCTGATGATATGTATTATCTATGAACATAAAAAAATTCATAGACAACATTTTGGAGTGACTAAAATGTCAGTAAGATCAACATTATGAAAATAAGATTCATGAGTATACACAACAGGAAAACATTTTTAAAAAGTGAAAAAGAATCCAAGACTATAACAGAAAACAACAACAAAAAAAATCATAATGTCTAAGATTTATGTGAAGAAATTCTAGGACTATACTGAAGGGCTTGAGAGAAATCATTGCAAATCATTTAATTTATAATCAACTTGAAGGATGAAGTCATTGAGGAAATGATAAACTACTTAATAAGCAATTCTGGTAATTTGGTTGCTTACCATCGGGGAAAATGTGTCGGTGTATTACAGCAAACACAACAATTTCACGATGAGTTAAAGATCAAACACTTGAAACAAACTTCATTAAAAATGTCAAAATAGTGGGGAAATCTTATGTAAGTAAACTGAGAAGCAGGAATAATAAGAGAAAAAAAATCTTAAGATATCAGTATGGCCAAAACAAAAATCACCATCAGAAACTGAAGACAAAGGATAGACTGGTAGAAAAATACTGGCAGTATCTAAACAAATGGATAATATCACTAGTACAGTATATACATTTTCTTTAATCAATAAGGAAAATACAAGTCAACCTAGCAGAAAACTTAAAGAAGTCAAAATCAGCCAGGCACGGTGGCTCACACCTGTAATCCTAGCACTTTGGGAGGCCAAGGCGGGTGGATCACCTGAGGTCAGGAATTTGAGGCCCGCCTGGCCAACATGGTGAAACCTCATCTCTACTAAAAATACAAAAATTAGCCAGGCGTGGTGGCATGCTCCTGTAATCCCAGCTACTCAGGAGGCTGAGGCAGGAGAATCGCTTGAACTCAGGAGGCGGAGGTTGCAGTGAGCCAAGATTGCACCAGGGCACTCCAGCCTGGGCAACAGAGCAAAACTCCATCTCAAAAAAAAAAAAAAAAAAAAAAAAAAGTAGTAAAAAACTTAATAGCTGAACACATATGAATGGCTCATGATTTATTCAATTAAGATCATGATGGTCGAGAATGTAAATGCTATAGCCAGACCACATAGGTTGACACCCTGACTCCCCCTTTAAACTGGCTGTGTGATTTTTGACAAGTTACTTAACCTATCTGTCTGCATTTCTTTGTTGCTGAAGTGAAGATAAGTATCCTTCTGCTTGTATTGAAGGTGTATGGTGAAGATCAGAGTTGTTAAGTGTGAGGTGGGCACAACATTCCCTGGCACACAGTGAGCACTTATAGTGTAAGCTGGCATTATTTTCATCTGCATTGTTTTAGCAATTGAAATGATCAAATATGAATATGCCTTAAAAACTTCATATGAGTGTTTGTTTAAAAATGTTACATTAACATTGTGACTGGGTGCGGTGGCTCATGCCTGTAATCCCAGCACTTTGGGAGGCGGAGGCGGGTGGATCACGAGGTCAGGAGATCGAGACCATCCTGGCTGACATGGTGAAACCCTGTTTCTACTAAAAATACAAATAATTAGCTAGGTGTGGTGGCATGTGCCTGTAGTCCCAGCTACTCGGGAGGCTGAGGCAGCAGAATCGCTTGAACCTGGGAGGCAGGGGTTGCAGTCAACCAAGATGGCGCCACTGCACTCCAGCCTGAGCGACAGAGTGAGACTCCATCTCAAAAAAAAAAAAAAAAAAGTTATATTAACATTGTGTTTTTTCTATTAAACACTTTTTATAAATTTTACACAACTTTTGGAATGAATGTATATTGCTTTTGTAGGAGCAGCTTATATTTTAGGGATAGTTGGTTTGGGTTTCAGGCAGTGGATGAATGGATTGTCTCAAGAAGGAAGAAGTGAGGCAGAAATGGAGGCGGTCTAGGGTGATGAATTCCATGCTGCTTCTACTGGCTGGTAGCTGAGCTTCTGTGCAGACAAACAGTGACCTAGTAGATCTCTCCCATGCTGTTTGTATAACTCACGTCATGGGAACAAGGCCTGATTCCAAGTGGCGACAAGAATGTGAATGGATACCGGGTAAAGTGTATTGATTTTCCTCTTGCCCAGCCACGTGTCTGTCCTCGTCACATTTTATTGGAGAGCCACTTTCCATGTGCATCAGCTGGAACCAACTAATATGTCATGGTGTTGTCACGTTATTTTCCCTTTTATGCAGAGTGAATAAGAGTGAATAACGGCTGAAAGAACAATGCTATTTATACGCAACATCCTCAGTTTCTAACTGGAAGGTCAAACAATGGGGAATCAATATGACTCTTTAGTCTGGATTTTGATCTTAAGTGTGTATCTTTCCTCTCTAAAGCCATTGATGGTTTTATTCCTTCATATTGATTCTGATTAACTTTGCTATTTAATAAGTTGGCAACTCATTGCATCAAAGATCTTTATAGAAAGCATAATAATGATAATTTTTTTAAAAAAGAGTTCAAGATGAGAAGTTTTTTTCCTCTGTTCTCACATGCTCACCTCTGTTATATGCTGATTATAAAATAGTTTCGTTTTCTAGTACAATGAGTGTACCATTTATTGACTCAAAAATTAGTTTTATCAACCAACTTCTAAAAACTGGTTATATTTACTGTGCTTACAGCTTGGTAAATATATTTAATATTCTTTTATATAGAAAAAAGTTAAATAGCTTAAGCATGACTGTGGGTCAAATTAAAAATTTTAAGCAAGACTATCTTCAGTAACTTGGTTCTGGCTCCAAAATCCTGAATCATTACTCAGAAACAGACTTCTTGTACTTTTATGTACTGACTGATTGAACCAGGAATCAACTGTTAGCATGCTCTATAAAAACTTTGTGATATATTTCTGAAAATAATATAAGGGACATGAAAATGTCAATTTTCCTGATGAGGGGTGTTTGCATTCTCAAGTTAAATCTTTTATTACTGTCCTGCGTAGATGGTTTCTTCAGCTTATTGCCTAATATTATGCACTATTTGGCCATGAAAAGGCAAGTATACAAAAATGTGTAGTAAGTCAATTTGAAGAGTTTATCCTGGAAAACTGAAGTTAAAGACATCATTATTTTATCCAAGACTCGTATTTGAGTGAAGTGAAGTCCTCCCAAATGTCAGCTCAGAAAATCTCTCCAAATGAATTGCGTTGTCTTTTTGTCATAAATTGAAAGCTGCATTGTTCCTTTTTGCCTTTGCTGACAGAGATCTCAAAATTAATGAAAAGTATATATAGATTCTCTCCTCTAAATTTTCTTTTGACTGTGCTTTAATTATCTGTTTAATTATTTAATAGAAGCTTTAAAGTTATAAACGTAGAAATAATTTTCAGACTTTTAAATATAAATAATAAATTTGTTTAGACATGGAATGTGTGTGTGTCTGTGTGTGTATATATATATGTGTGTGTGTGTGTGTGTGTGTTTGGTTTTCATCTCCTATAATATAAATGCTCTCATGTAGGAGTTTGGCAAGTTGGATGATACAGAACTTTTTATCTGATATTCTTGTTTTAGAAGTTCAATTATATAATCAGGGAGGAAAATGAAAATATTTTTAAAAGTAGTAGTCTCTTCTGTTACTATCTCAATGTTAATTATAACACTATTCAAATGTGTTCACCTGTTCTTAACCCAAACATATTCCAAATACAAACTAGTGTGTTTCTTCTTTCCTTTACCTTTTATCTTTTCTCTAAAGATATTCCTTGTGGCAGACAAACTAGAAAAGTGGAAGCAACTAAATGTTCATCAGTGGGAGAATTATAAATTATAGTTTATTCACTTTTTAAAGATTATATAGCAGTATAAAAAATGAACCAGACCTAGATACTAATATAAACAGATTACCAAGTCATATTGATAGATACAAAACAAAATTGCAAAATACACATAATTTGTCACTTAGGCAAAGAATTTTAAATACATTTGTCTGTCAAGACTATTTTTATGAATATAAAATCTCAATAAAATTTAGAAAGGATGCATGCCAAATTCCTATCTAATTTATGTTTAGGGGAAGGAATTTGGTGTTTGTGGAAGTTCAAAGGGACTTCAGTTTTTTCTGCAATTCTTAAACTTTTTACGGTTTTTAAACTTATATTCTATTTTTTAAGATAGTTAAGTCCCGAACATGCATGGGTTTAATTCTATCTCAGGCTTTGATGCCTGCTTTCATGTCCTTAGGTGGGTTCTGATTTTGCTGACACAATGTGAGGGACGTTAGGAAACAGGAAATGGTCATTTACCAAATTAAAAAATCCCTTTGCTATAAAATATTTCTCTTTATTCTGATACCTCTTGCTCTTCTGTTATTCTTTGCCAACCCTTAAGAAATCATGGAAATTTTAAGATAACAGTACAATGACTGTGGGTTGAAGCAAAGCTAAACTGGACCCAAGTCAGCTTGGCAAATTGTCAGGCTGTTTTTGTATTTATTTCTTTCAACTTTAACATCCACAATTTATTAAGTGAGACTGTGTATCAAAGCGGAAGCTCAGAATCCTGTTTGGATACCGTTTAGGAAGGAAACCAGGTCTTTATGGGGCACCCCCTTCCTCTTAGCTGCTGGCCAGGAAGACCATCCTTCTGTATCAAACCTATTCAATCAGAGAGAGGTGGGGTGACTTTGGGAAGGAAGATGACCTCTCCCTTGTAAAGTGGAATTGCTCTGGTTCCCCCCATGACTTATTCAACTCATTTCTACCACTGTTTATAAGAACACTTGTGTGAATGCTTGTAGTGACAGCAATAGTCATTTAAAATATGGCTCAAATTTCACACTGTTAGATTTCCTATGCTATTTAAATTTTTGATCATTACAATCTCAAATAGAGCTTTTGATTAACTCCAGTTTTGCTGAGTCCCTTTTAGAGTTAACAGGTATGCTTCTTAAAAGCCCGAAGTTTAATCAGTGACATATACTCCTACTATGTAAAATCATGACTGCCATCAAATCTGAAAAGAGAATGATTAAATCAAGCTAATTAACTTGTCTTTCATGGGAACCAATTAGTTTCCAAAATCATACTGAAGATGTTTTACTTGGATAACTTATATGTGGGGTCCACAGGTAGACTAGTGTATGGAACTGATGCAACATGCCAGCCAAGAGAGGACAGCAGAGAAACTTTTTTATTTTGAAGATTTGGTGGCACTTTGTGCATTTTGAGTGTTTTTGGATTTTGACCTCAACTTTAAGCTGATTTATGTACTTAATTTGCATTGTTTCCTGGCTCGTAAAGCACTATTAAAACCAGCTCCTTTATTCATTTCTGTTAAAAATAACCTTTTGGGGGGAGTACTTTTAGATTTACAGAGAAGTTCAAAGAGAATACAGGATTCCCCATACATACCTTATCCAGTTTATTCTAATGTTGACATCATATACTACCATAATACATTTGTTAAAACTGAAAAGAACTAACATTGTCACCTTGCGATTAAACTCTGATCCCTGTTTGGATTTCACCAGTTTTTGCACCAATATCTTTCTTCTGTTCAAGGACCCAATCCAAAATACCACATTGCATTTAATCATCTTATCTCCTTAGACTCTTCTAATCTATGACAGTTTCCTAGTCTTTCCTTTTTCCCATGACCTTTACAGTCTTGAAGAATATTGGCCAGGAATTTTGTAGCATATTCATCATTTTTGAGTAAATGGAAATATGTAACTTATGATTTGCACCAATATTTTTCATCCACACACCAGTTTCAGCCTAGTGATTATCACTTTATCTTCCTATCTAGAGCGTGTTATAACAGCACTCTAAAAGTAAAAGGTGATTTATGGTGGATTTAATATTTGTTTAATGTTTGCTTCATCTGTGATCATTCTGCATCCCCAATTTTGCCAAAGTTAGTTTTGGTTATTTACTTTAAACCACATAGTAACTTTGCACCAATGTACATTTTATCTTTTGTTTGTGACAGATTAGAGATGGACAACCAAATTGTTATGTACTAAAGAATAAAGATTTAGAACAAGCTTTTAAAGGAGTTATTTACTTAGAGATGGACCTTATATATAATCCGGTAAGTCTAACTGGGTCATACTTCCCGGCTTTCCCATACCTAAAATAGAAAGTGACCAGCTTTTGGAGGCTCAGATCAATGTAATATGTTTCAGAATTTTTGCAGCTAGAGAGAGGAAAGAATAGTGTTTTAAAGCTGAGTCATAGAATTTGCTGGACATCCCAGTTCTCAAGTGGTATTAACCCTGTTGAATTGACAGAATTGATGGTGTTTAATTCTCAATAAATCTAAATGTCAGGGAAAAAATTAAAAAACAGGAAAATTATTTTTTATATAATCTCTATTATAAAATTTTATATAAAATGTACAACATAACCTATATAATATATAATTATATAATATATAGTATATAAAATATGTATTCTATATTATATAGATTAGATAAATATATTTTTTCTCACATTCTCAATAATACTAGAACTCTGGGCAGAGTCTCCAGTATAAGGATGTGTTGTTTCTTCTTCCCATTTCCTTCCCTTTCCCTTCAAGGAAATTGTATGTGCATTTTATAAGCAGGTCACCCTCATCTGCTGCTTTCTTCTGGAAAACGTTTGTATATAGAGTATGTATACTGGTAAAACCTGAGTTTAAGGGAAAAGTGGAATACAGGCTTGAAGAGAAAATATTTTGGTTAAGGAATTTTACAGCTCATGTGATGTGGAGAAGGACTTGAATCTGATTCTCTGGGGTCTTCCTCAGTCTTGTGATTTGAACAAGTGCATAAGTCCCTCTGAGCCTCAGTTTATTCCCTGTAAAATGGGGCTAAAATGGCTCATTGACTTATTTTTCTGGGTCATTGAAAGGAAATAAAATGCTCTGTGAAAAGTGTGTTTTCATAAACTGGAAATTGTTATTCACATGCAGACATTTTTGGTAGAAGCTTAACTTAAAACGATTTCAGAAGGATGTTTTATCTTTTACGGACGTTAGTTTGAAAAATTCATGAACCTCAGTCTCTGCAGTGGTTTAAAATACCCCAGGGAATGAGCAAAGTGGAGACAGTACTGTTCTAGACTCAATCTGACCCATGCCAGGGACTCTTATCAAATGAGACCCCCAGAAACATGTCCAGGGCACAGGGGTGTCCACCATTTCTTTGCTCCCTGCTAAGGTCAGAGTCAGAAGCTATTGGTTTGCATGATTTTCCCAGTCATTAAGGAAACTAGATGGATGAAGTCCCTATACACGCTGCCCTTTTTGTAACAATGATGTCTTTCTAGGTGAAAGCAAGTGTTAGGACATTTACCCCCCGGGAAAAGCGCTTCGTCGAAGACAGCCGCAAGCTGTCCAAAAAGGTGGGTTGGTACAGTAAGTGGCTTGTTGATTGGTACACTCAGCACCCAGCAGCTGAAGTATTAACACTTGCCTATAATTTCTTCCTTGAATCTTTTCCTCCCTCTTACTCCTCCTCTCTCCCTCTTGCCCCATCTCTCTACTTATTTCCCCTTGTCCCCTTCCCTCCTAAAATAAGGAGGTCGGTCAGCTCCCATAAGAAGGGCAAGACTTAAAACATAATTCTTGGATGAAACAGAAGGTCTCAGGCCCGCATTATTCTCCCGATTCATTGTATAAACAAAAATTCCTAGCATCAAGCCTGTCAATGTATTGTCCTGCCTACCCGTCCTTTAATCACAGCCATTTTGTCCTCTGCCCTTTGAAGTTTCAGGGAGGTGCGGTGTGTGGAGTCAATAACAAAATTAACCCAGCTAATCTTCAGAGACCTCTAGCCTGGGTTTCGCTCATGACTGCTCCTACCAGTTTGGCGTGGTCTAAATTTGGGATGTGTTGGCATTTCACCCCATACTGAATGCAAGTTCTCTCCCTCTGCCTATTGCCCTTAACTCCTTTCTCACTCAGTTCAACAAAAGGTGAAGTTCAGGGCCCGGTAGGGGAAGTTTCACTTTTTTTTTTTTTTCCCCTGACCTTTACATTCCTTTTTCAGAGTCCCTCCCTGTTGTACTCTCCACAGCTCAGGATTTCACTTTGTACCTGTCGTCCCTCTTCAATTGTATAACAAAGAACAAAGTGTCCCCTTTTTCAAGAGTTTATTACTTCCACCACTTCCTTTGGGGTGAGCAGCTGTGGATTACATAAAGCAGTTAAATATAAAGACATCTTATCATCCTTTTGTTTCCCATGAACTTCTGGGCATACTTGGGAAAGGCCTTAAACGTCTTCTGAGGGGAAGCCTCCAAATATTTCTTTTTGGTCTGCCATAACATTGAGTGTAATATTTATTTTGTGTAATCCGAGTAAATGTCTTATTTTATTATTATTATTATTGCCTTTTGCTCTGTTTACTTGAAAGTTAAAACCTGGGTTGAGGTGGGTGGGGTAGCTGCTTTGCAATGAAATGAATCTGCCTACAACTGGGAGAGAGACATTTCCTTTGCAAAACAAGACCTCCACGTGGGGTGGCTTTGGGCTCTGAGAGCACTGGGGAACTTGGGGCTGAAATCCTGGGGTATGCTAGGACCCTCCCCACATGGCTCTTGCTACTTAATCCCCCCAAAATTAGATAAACTTGAAACATTTCCTTAGGATACAAATGCTTGAAGCACTTACTATGTGACAGGCACTTTTCTAAGCTTTTTCATTCTCTCAACAACTTGTAAGATTAGCACTAATATCACCCCTATTTTATAAGAGAGAAGTTAAGTAACTTGCCCAAGGTGAACTCCAATCCCTTCCCAGAACTCTGCTTTTCTGTAGACCTATGGACTAGATAAGCTATAATACTTGTATGTTTTTATTGTAAATCTATTCATTTGGTTCCAAACTAAACAACATAGACACTCATTCTGTGTCTGTATCTCTCTTTATCTCTCTCTGCCTTTCTCTTTCTAGTTCTCTCTCTCTGCCTCTGTATGTGTCTTTCTCACACAAATTCACCAACATTAAATACCTGGCTTCTGTGGTTTCACCAGTTCCATTTTTGTGCTGACCATTGTTGAAACAGGCTATTCTTTTTCAGATGAGTGCTAAAATGCATTTGATTCTCTTTTCCTCTGTGGATGATCATATTTTAAAAAGACTTTTAGAAGTGTCAGGTCTTCTCCTTTCTATTATTATCATATTTTAAAATTGGAATCTATACAGAATATAATTTAAATGATCAGGGTACCTGATCTAGATGGAATATTTGTAGTATTTAAATCTAGTTACCTGCTTGTCATTTTTTAAAATCAGATCTTATCAAGAGATGTGGACCGTGTGAAAAGAATCACTATGGCAATATGGAATACAATGCAGTTCCTTAAAAGCTGCTTCCAGTGGGAATCCACATTAAGAAGTACAATAGCATTCGCGGTAAGCTTCCTTTCTTATGTTCAAATTATTTGCTGCTTATTTACATCTATACATCTTTCTGAAATATATTACAGCATAGGTGATTATGTGGGGGTTGTCTTTCTAAGACAGTACTTACGTCAAATTTACCCTGGGAAACCCCTTAAATTACCCAAATCTTAGTCATATATGGTCTCTTGGTAAATTTCAGAGCACCACTGTTGTATATATATGTTTAAATGTTTCTCCAGCTGTTGTTGCAGCTACATTTGTATAGCCTTGCATTGTGTTTATTTTTTTCTTTCTGTGCCAGTGACTGCCCATAATTTCTGAAAAATGGCATCTGAAAAATCACGTGACTAAATAATAACTGAATTGTTCAATTTACATTTTAAGTAAATTATTCCCAAACTTTGATATTAAAGATGTTTATTCATTTCAAACCAGTTGGGACATACTGATCATTACACATTACAATTTCATTCAGCACCACAAAGAGGAACCACCCCTGTCTATGAGATGTACCCTTTTCTCTGGTGACATTGGCCCATCCTTATGAGCATACTAAAATCACAGAATCAAAGTGCTGCAAGAGATCTTAAAACCACCTAAGTCTACCACTCAGAGCCCAAGGATCTTGGAGGGACTTCACAGCTGGCCTCATGCCTTCACTTTATATCTCAGGGCATTCTCTCTCATTTGTAAAGGGACTTGTCCTTGATTGAATTGGTAATGTCAGCCATGGGAGGAGAAATCAAGTCTCCTGACTTCAAATCTTTGTATATTTGGTATCATGCCATTCATTTCTGTCCTCTGCAGAGATCACTATAAAAACTAATATGAGGTATGAGTGGTCTAAAAGTGTGAGTATCAGTCGTGATCATCGGTGAATCTGATTTCTGAATGTTATGTGGTTCTGTCTTCTGTTTTCTACTGCCGATATATGCTCAACGTTCTCTCTTAGCCAACAGGCATAGCCTCATTTAAAACATGGGGAAAAAAAACATTTATTGGCCCAAGATGTCAGTGGGTTCAAGGTCACTCCCAACATTTTTATGCAATGAAGGAGATCAGCTCTAAAAGAGGCTTTTCCTTTGCCATTGGGGAGTATTTTGTTTGGTGTCGTTTATTTTAGTTCTCCACTGCTTCAGTGTAGGGGACCCATGCTGCCTGCAGGCTTGACCTTTCATATACTTTTTCTGCTGTCTGAAGTTGCTAAAACATTTGGCCTTAATAAAAACACTAATAAAGGTTTTATTAATCTGTATCCGTCATTGTCTCAGCATTTGTTTACCCGCTTCCCTTTCTCACATTCTCCTCAGCTGGTGGCTTCATGCCTTGGGTTCCCCTTCAACCCCCCCAGCTCCACTTCCCACCTGAATTCCCTTTCAAAACTTTCCATGGAATGTTCTATGCAATTCTGGGCAAAAGAGGAAAGTGAACACAATTGGTAGCTTCTTCCAGTCAGCACCCAGACAGCCGCTGTGAGGAGGAGAGGATTTCCTCTTTCTCGAGTTTAGTTTCTGGCACTGTGATTTTAGAAAAACAGAGATCTGTTGCCCTGGATTCTGTAGGAAGATGACAGAAATGATTAATGGGCTGCTGGCTTGATCTGAAGAAAGATTAGAACAGATGAATAGAAATAGGTTGTCTAATAGAGGGGACTTCTAAACAGGAAGGGAGCCTTGGAGATGGAGCCACTTCTGCACTGCCTTTTCTCTGAGGGATTCCTCCCTGATGAGCTTCATGCCTCAGAGCAGAGCCCGCCCCCAGGCTGGAGAATGCAGGCCGCCATGTTGTACTCTCAAATCTCCGAGGCCCACAGCAAGGAAGATCAAGGTGGTGTTCTTCTTGCTGGTTTTCCAAAGTATGATTTTGCAAGGATACATGGGTTTATGCAACTGTGTGTATAGGGATGTTTCTCATTGGACACCACTGAAAAAAATGCAGAGCCAGTTAGATATGCTATATACCTACAGCCTATCATTTGGTTGTCCTGAAAGTACTGGAATAAAAGTGCTCGCTTAAATTCGTTTTCAGTTTTAATTTAAAATTCTACTTCCAAAAATTTAGACCATGTGTATGTTGACTGGCCTTGGTGATTCTCAGAAATACCGCAGCCATAACGTGGTGGATACTTCCCTTCCCTAAGTTGATGAAGTGTAATTTTATTAAAAATTGTTTTTATTATTCCTATTATAATTATTCCAAAACCATTTCTGCTCTTAAAGTGAGAGGCTATGCAGAAAATGCTTTCCTGGGACAGAATAAAAAATGTATTTCAGTATCATCTTTTTTTTATTTTTTATTTTTTTTGTGACGGAGTCTCACTCTGTTGCCCAGGCTGGAGTGCAGTGGCATGATCTTGGCTCACTGCCACCCCTGCCTCCCAGGTTCAAGCGATTCTTCTGCCTCAGCCTCCCAAGTAACTGAGACTACAGGCGCGCACCACCATGCCTGGCTAATTTTTGTATTTTTGGTAGAGATGGGGTTTCACCATATTGGCTAGGTTGGTCTTGAACTTTGACCTCGTGACCCACCCGCCTCAGCCTCCTAAAGTGCTAGGATTACAGGCTTGAGCCACCATGCCTGACCTCAGTTTCATCTACTTTCATTCTTCTTTTAGTAAGATTATGGGTAGCCAAGCTTTCATTTCCTTTTCTTTGAAAACGCCTTTAATTCTTGTACCTTGCCTGTAGACCTGTTAGCTGTCTGTAGGGGACTGGGTTGCGGGGGGGGGGGTGTTGCACACCTCGGGGGCTGCCCTGGCTGTAGTGCTGTGTCCCCAAGTCTATGGTGCTGTGTCCCTGAGTCTATGGGGCTTCATGACGGGTTGTCTTTCTGCAAAATGTTGGATCCTCAAGCCCAGGTTCTCCTCTGCCTTTCTTCACTATGCAACTGCCATATCTGTTGGAGGTGACACACACCGACGGATGTTCTCCTGTGATCTGTTGACAGAATGCTGCTTGGTGTCTTTATTCGTCATTGTGACACTTTCTTCATGTTCCAACTGCTCGCCTTGGCATGACAGGGCAGAACAGAGGTGGTGTCTGAAGCAAGGTTTTAAGCCAAGGGTTTCTTAAATGACCCGTAGTCAGGTCCTCTCATTGAAATGAGCAAATGTGATAGTTGAGGGTTCGTTACACAGGTGTGAAAGGAGCTATTTTAGATGAACCAGTCCCTGGTGGGGACGCTAACACAACAAACTAAGGGCAGAACTGAAGGGATGTGTTTTTCTTCTGTTTTGTGAGAAAACATAAAATACTAACTTTATCTTCTGGACTCTATTTCCAGGTGATACAAATATGAACATTGTAGAATCATGTTTAATCTATTCTCAGTGTCAATTTTAAGACTTTATGAAAGCCAACCGTATGTTTTCCATGGACGCCTATGTACATGTGCATGAACATAATCATATCTTGTTGAAAGCAGCAGTTAAAAAAAAAGCAGGCTCTTAAGATCTAGGTCCACGTGGTGTCTCATCAGAAGTGGATGGACAAACATGAGAGAACTCACCTTGCTAGACGACCCAAGCGTCAACTTCCTCTACCATGCGATTTATCACTTGGAGGAGTGGTTGTATTCCCCACATGAGAGAAGAAAGTTATCAGTAATTCACCTGCTGTGTTAATGTTGCTGCACAGTGTTGCGTTTACTGTTATCATAAGAAATTAAACATGGGCATTTGTAGGGTGGTCAGACCATTCCAAATCAAGTTTCTACAGACTGAGTTCTTCTTGTTAGGATGAACATTGGAAATCTTCCTCATTTTGTGTTTTGAGTCTTTCTCCTTCCCCTATGTTTTCTAGATATTTTGGTGTCTTGCCTTTTCTAAGGTTTACTTAGTTGTATTAAATTAAGTATATATTTTTTCTTTTTCTTCCTTCAAAAAGTAACATTCTTGACTTTCCCATTTGAAAAACAAATTAATATGAGATGTCGACTTAGTGAATGAGGGCAAATAGAACTAAAATATTTTGCCTTGAAGTAAGTGCACCTGTATATTTCCCTATGAATAGATTTGTAAATATATGTGGTATTTTATACACGTGTGCATACATATACAAGACGTGTACCTGACCATTCCCACACAGATTTTGACTATTTGAACTATTATTCATAGTTCATATTATTTCAGTGCTTAGACACTGTCCCAAGGATTTTATAAATTTAGTTCTCACAACAACCTGCTGATGTAGGTGGTGATTACTATCTTCTTCCTACAAATGAGAAAAATAAGCCTATAGAGGTCAAGTACAGTGACAGAGCTCATGTGTGTGTATGAGGTGGAGGTGGAATTGAAACCCAGGCCATCTTGCTTTAGTCTATGCAGGCTTAACCTTTCAGCTATTCTGCCTCTCACCAATGTCCAGGATGCAATGCTTTTTGTCCTTGTATTTAGATAATGACACCAGGACCAACCATACTGATCGTTTCAGATCTGTATTAGATATTATGTGTGGGGATTAAGCCTGTTCCAAGCTGTGATGCTATAGAGGAAAGAAACCCTCATTACATGGGTGGGAATTATTCTTTAGCTCAGTCATTTTATTCATAAGTGATGATGAGACCAAAATTAAAGAAGCCAAAGGTGGGAATGCCCAGCCCCTGGGCATCACATGCATTTGGCGTCCTTGGAATCCAGCTGGATAATTTGAAAAACCCTAGAGCCTTGGTTCTAGACTGAGTCCCAGATTACAGTCTGACTTATTTTTTCCCCACCTTTGAGGAGTGCTTTTAGATGATGTAGAGGGATTTTCAGGGAGAGAAGAAAGTAAAAACAAAACAACTAGTGGAAGGGGTCATAGAAGGCATTTGTACTTTTCAGTTTTTTTTTTTTTTTAAGTATTCCAAGTTGTTCAGAAAAGGGATGAAGTAGAAGAGAATAACCACCCCTTATGTTCCTTTAAAATATCTTGAAATAATAGCTATAAAAGAGATAGGCCCATATTTCTAGTGGGGATCTCTATTTTATATACCCAGTGTCTCAGTGTAAATATATTATTTGATCATAATGAAGATAAATTTGTTCTCAAAAGATAACTTTGCATTGTGATATTTATACTGGTAGATCCAATCATGTATGGGTGTTTTGTTATGACATACTTATATTTTATAAACCCCAATGTTGTCTATTAAAAGTCCTAAAGTTATATAATTATATAAATGCATTTTTCATATGATAAAATATTATTTACTTGACAGATGGCATCATCAGAAGGTGATTTTAAACAGCAAAGTTCTTCTGATGCTTTTAACATAGAGTTGCATTTATGCAGTTTCATTTTTCCACCGATATTTCAGGCATACACCTATTGTATCAAGGGAGGCAAGTTTGTGGGGCATTGATGGATTCTTCACTTTATTAAATTTTTACTTGGATGTTTGATCTAAAAAGTAATCTAAATCTACCATATATCAATAAGTATCTTCATAAAGCTATGATTTTAACATCTGTGCCTTTTTTCTGATTTTTTGAGTATAGGGAAATAAAGAATTTACTTTTCAGAGTTGACAAGGACTGAAATATGATACACAAATTAAAGCATCAATCAACCTCTCCCTCAATAAAGTTAAAAAAATACAACTGTCCACTTGCTTGGTGATACCCCATATTTAACATATATAGAATTTTTAGCTTTTAGAGATCCTAGAATACTGAGAAAATGTGAAGTAACTTCACATAGAACTTAAAAACAGCAGTAGCAGTAAAAGAGCCAACCCTTCCAACACACATGTACTTGTGCACACACACACATGCATGAACACGAAGAAGCAGAGGACATTTGGGAAATTAAAAGTTGCTCTGTTTAATGTTTTGTGAAAGCAGTTTAGTAAAAACCAAAGGCAAGGCCTTGAGGACTGCTGTTTTCCATGATTTCTCTGTGGACTGAAAAACATTCAGATTCATTTTGCTTTGGTACAAATGACAAATGCAACATTGTTTTGAGATTAGACTCTTTAAATAATGCTGGTCAAATGTCTTTTTGATGCTTTCGATATTTATGTGTTAACTGTGTCTAAAAGATTTACTTTAAGTTCTGTCACCAGTTTACTCACAACCAAATGCACCTGCATTTGATTAAGCTCTTTCATTGGCTGTGACATCCACCAGAAGTCACAACTGGATGTGCAGAGCAGACATCGCTGCCCATTTGCTAGGTGTGTGTGCGGTTGATGCTCAAAAATTAAAAGTATTTGTGTAAAGCTGGAAAAAAGAAATTTCACAGTTACAATAACCAGAAGAAGAGGGGTTTTAGACATCTTAAAAGTGTGTATATGTAAGTGCACACACAGAACCATATATACATATATGCAAAATATATAGGTATATTCAATGCTTAAAATATTTGGCATCTTATTTGTTTTAACATATATAAGATAGTTTCCCTAGTCTTCCTTTTCATGAAGGACTACATAATATACTTTCAAAATATTTTAAAGTTTTTTTCAGCACTTTTTTAAAATAGGAACAACCCATCATTGCATATTGTGAGCATAATTTTTACAACATAATTGCACTTCTATTGGTAGATTCTCAGGCATTAACTAATTATGCAATTTAATAAAATTACAGTAATTGCATTAAAAAGATTATCTGTTAAAAATTTAAAAGGACACTATTAACTATTTTAGCATATTTTCATGTTTATATTTTCAATTTTGTGAGTTGTGATTCCAGACAGAATCATAGATAGACTGACTGAAATCACTTATTATTTTGGAGCATTCCAATTTTGACTAGTAAACATTAGATCTCAATTATTGTAATCATAGCACAGCCATATTCACATAGCCTGTTAGATGTAAATGGTTAGCTCCCCTTTTGTATGTAGGTTCAGGCTCTGTGGGGGACCCTGTGTCACTACCACTGCCTTTTCTGAGCTTTCTGTTGGTGTGCACTTGCAAGCACACATTTTCTGCCTTCTCTGAATTTTCTGTTTAGGATTCTGTGATGGTTAATACCGAGTGTCAGCTTGATTGGATTGAAGGATACAAAGTATTGATCTGGGTGTGTCTGTGAGAGTGTTGCCAAAGGAGATTTGAGTCAGTGGGCTGGGAAAGGCAGACCCACCCTTAATCTGGGTGGGCACTATCTAATCAGCTGCCAGTGCGGCTAGAATATAAGCAGGCAGGAAAATGTGAAGAGAGAGACTGGCCTGGCTTCCCAGCCTACATCTTTCTCCCATGCCGGATGCCTCCTGCCCTTAAACATCAGACTCCAAGTTCTTCATCTGAGGAACTTGGACTGGCTCTCCTTGCTCCTCAGCCTGCAGATGGCCTATTGTGGGACCTTGTGACTGTGTGAGATAATACTTAATAGACTCATATATATTAACCACCAGATGCCAAGCAGAGCTCTACCTCAAGGCTATGACAATACTCAAATATGAATATATATATATTCCTATTCCATTAGTTCCATCTCTCTAGATAACTTTGACTAATACAGATTCCTTGTCTTTTACAGATTCCGAGAAGTGCAGTCTAATTCACTCTGCTTTCCAGAGATACCCTACTGAACTTGATCCAGATTTTAGGATCTTTAATCTTAAAGAAAAGACTCCAGAGGTCGTGTAGCTCCTTAATGCAACTGATGCTTGACTACCACCTTCTTCAGGCTTGCTTCTTCTCCTGATCCTCCCTCTTTCCTCCTCTCTCTTCCCTCTTCTCCTTCCCCTTTCCACAAGCAGTGACAGTTTTGAGTATCTAATACATTGCTAGATATTGAAGTGCAAAAATGAATTTTCATACTAAGCACTCATAAGTCTATCAACCCTCCTCCCCTATTTTCCACTCACCCTCCCTCTCCCCCTCCCTCTCCCCCTCCCTCCCTCTGTCTCTTCTTCCTCCTCCTCACCCCATTTATCCCCTCTACTCTGCCTCTCTCCAGAAGCCCTCCTCGCCTCCTTAGTTTCCCTACTTTATTGCCCCAACTTTCTTCTATCATCCTCCGTTATATTTGAAAACAAAAGGTAGTGTTTTGATTATTCAAGCATATCATAAGAAAAATGTGCTCTTTGGGAATTAAATTAGGTCATAAGCATGGAAATATGTTACAAACGTGGAATGGGTTACAAGTATGGGTAGGAATTACTATCTGATATAACTATCGGTGGGTGATGGTATTCTTCAGTTTCGAGAAAGGCCTCACATGTGCTATTTCATTGCAAAGTGTTTTTGTGGACCCGGACTCGTTGAGAAGCTGTTCGATGACGGGGTGGAAATGCAAAGCTTGGTATTGTGTGCTGTGGTTAGTGTTCAGGAGTCAACCATTTCCAGGGCTACTTGATGTATATTTAACCACCAGATGTCAAGGCAAGAGTTCTACCTCAAGGCTGTGATGATACTCTTCATGCTTGACCTAATAAACTCAGTTCATGTCAAACATAGACGGCTTATGCCTGTAGTTCCAGCACGTTGAGAGACAGAGGCAGAGATTGAGGCCAGCCTAGGCAACAGAGTGAGACCCCGTCTCAAAAAAAGAAAAAAAAAAAAAGAAAAGGAGGTATTTTATTTCAATGACTTAATACTTCAGGTTAATGTCATGTGTTATACAGTTATGCAGTGTAACACAGCCTCGTGATTGAAGGATTGTTTTAGTATACTGCAAGCTGCAGAAAGGCAAAGGCCCAGTCTTTCATCTTTGTGCATATCCTTACTGCTTAGGATAATGTTGGGTACACAGTAGGCATCTAATCAATGCTTCTTGGAAGGGTGCTAGAACTAGTGAAAACCATCTGTTACCAGATGTTGCTTTCTTTTCATTCTTACACCTCCCCTGATCATAACAGCCTGTGGCCGCATCAGTAGCTAAAATCCAAAACAACCGAGCAACTTCATCATATTCTTGTCTGATATGCATTTTTCTGGCTTTTTCTTGGTCCTGCCCATCCAGGGATTGTGCTAATTAGTAGCAAAATGGCCAAAAGGCAGCCAGGAGGAGGAAGAGAGCTGACAAGTCTCTAACTGCCATCACAGCCCCTGAATCTGAGAAGATGCTATTTTTGATATTTTCAGAATTGAATGCCTTTTCTCCCCTTTCATTTGTTTCTATATGTGGCACCTGGATGTGCAAACATTTTGTGTGATGCAAAAACAGAAAAGAATATTTAGAAATAGGGGGACTTGGTGTGTGTGAAAACAGTTATAACCAATTCCTTATGTAGGTTTTGACCTGTTGAAGAACATGCTCAGCACTTAGATATCTGGCTAATTTGATATTGCCTTTTTTTTTTTTTTTGCAGTCTGAGCTTTGTCATTTGTTTCTAAGCTGTCATTTTTATTAGTCTCTCTGGCTGATCTTTTGGGGCTCCCCATCAGGTGGCATGTGCTCGCCATTGTCTGGCTGTGCTTGGCAAGCGGAGGGCCCTTTTATTGCTGTGTGATGTGGGCGTGCTTGCTGGGGTAGCCTGTAATTAGACCCACCACAGGTGACAGTTACTAGAGAGCCCAGTAATCATTCTAGCTGCCTGATCTGATGTTTATGGAGAGAAGCCTTCTTTGTGTTCTGGTCAGGGTTTACTACAGCATGTTGTACTTTTGCCGTTTGATTTATGATTTAGAAAGGTGTGTTTTGTTACTGCTCCCTTTATCTTGGGGTTGTGTCATTGGCTTTTTAAATAACAGATGTGTATTAGAGGAAGATTTTTATTATAAAGCCTGATCATCACGTATACAAAAACAAAGATTTTGATATTTAATCAAAATCAGGTTCAATATGTAATCATCTAAGCCTTGCTCTTGCACAGTGTTTACTGACTGTTTTAGTCTCCCTGGGATTCTCTTATTACCTAAATCCATATTGGTTTTGGCCTTTGAAAATGACTTTTCTATTGCTTCCCAAGCTCTTTAAAATTTCTGTTTTAATTCATTGTCTGGGATGCTTCATTTTGTCAAGGAAAAAAAAACAAAACAGAAATATACTTCTGGGCCCCATTGGTGTTAGGCAAGACCCAACAGCTGTCGTTTTTAATATAGGGAAGATGGAGCCACAGAATAAGGTAGGAGGGGCTTTCGTGGTCAGTCTGAGGGGAAGAAGAAAGCTGCAGGCTTCAGAAAGTGATTTTCCCAAGACCTCCTCATTTGTTTGAACAGAGGATTCTCAGTCCTACACTACTTTTACAATGCGCGGCTTGTATAGTCATAAACTTTGAAATTATGGTTTTAGTTCATGAGTACAAACTGCATATACACAGGATCCTTGGACTCTGCTTTTTTTTTTTTTTTTTTAGGTACATTTTCCCTCAGGTCTTACATTTGAGTAAAAACAGTTTGTGAGTCTGTGGAGTTGCTATTCAGAGTGGTAACATGCCGTAGGGAGATGTAAATCTGTATCGTTACCTCGTGCTCACTTGACTGACGCTTCTGTTAGAACAGGTGAATTTTCCTCATCAGAATGTTGTGTCCATAGTGATGAGAGTAATGAAGATGATAACAATGATAACAGTGATGACAAGGATGATGGTGCTGATGAATGGTGTTTTTGTGTTTGGGAGATGTTTAAGTTTTGACTTCTGCTATAAAACCTTGCTCTTTATTAGGCTTTAGTGACACTTTTAGTGAAGTCTTGTCTTACATTGTCTTCTGTTTAAGAAGAAATAGAGTATTGCTTCTTCAACTAAGTATGCCTCTGTTAATAGCCACATTCCTTCTGCTCTGGGTTAAGCTAGGTACATGCAATTACAAACATTTTGTGTCCCACAGCAAGAGCAGTTTTCCTTGGAAATCACCGAGACCCTCAATTTTTTTTGCAAGGAAACTTTTATAGGCTAATTCGTTACCCCCCATCCCCAAATTCTACTTTTCACAATAGGAAAACGCATAGTGTGTTTAGCTGTTAAAAAAAATTAGCTGACTGTGGCCTCATTAACTGCACCTCTTTTGGCAAATTTGATTTTGCATTTCATCGGCGATTTTTCCATTTTTAATAATCTACATGTTTTCAAAAAATTGATTTCCTGGAAATTTAATCAAAAACAGGGTTGGGGAATAAGAGGAGGGAGAGAAAAAAAGGAAAAGGAAAGAAAAATAACAAATAGCTTGACAATTGCTTGAGTTTACTTAAAGATAGTCCTGCAGGTGGCGATAGAAACTCATAAATGATAAAATCCTAAGGTAAATTTCTGTGGGCTACTTCTTGGGGATTTTAATTTCAGCAATTTATTTTTAATTTGATACAATCGTCTAGAAGCAGACATTATTACATTAGTAAAAAAAATTGAAATTTTCATGTTGTGTACTTTTCTGTTTTTATAATAATTTTCTTGAATATTCTGTAGCACGTTCTTCCTTCTGCAGAAGAAATAAGATCCAGATTACTGCCCAGTTGGTACAGATTTCATTAGGAAAATGACCATTTTAAGGCTTCTTTTTTTTAATTTCATTTTTACTTTCTTTAACCTGTGGCTAAAATTTGATGCTTATGCCATTGGCTAGGTTTAGCTTCTATAAAGGCCTTTGCTCTTGGGTGTGACATGGCTTAGGCATGACGCTGAGAGAGAGAGTGTGTGTGTGTGTGTGTGTGTGTGTGTGCGTGTGTGTGTGTGTTCACAGAGACATTCCTTCAAATCATAATATCAAAGCTAGTCGCTTCCAGAGACCATTTCCTCCTTTAGCTAGGTGTTTCAAGTTAGTTTTAATGTGACCAGGATCACAAATTTCTTGAAAGCTATTTTATCTAGGGATAAAAACAAAACATAAATATGTATATTTTTAACATTAGACAATACATAGTGAATATGATAACTTTTTTTAGTTCTTTTAGTTATTTTGGACATGAGGCATTGTCAAAGCAAAATGGAAGCATTTGGAAGACAGGAGATCGTTCTTTTCTGCTAGTTGGGGTTCAAGAGTTTTTAAATTGCTTTTTGTGACTATATATATTCATTTATGGTTTTTTAAGTTTGAGTCTGAACATGCAAACTCTGAAGGATAAAACTAATTTTCAACTTTCCTATTTTCTTGTAGTCTCATTTAGAAAACCTTTGCAGTGTACATTTTCAAGGTGGAGCTGCCTTGATTCTAAGAAAATGTAATTATTTTGGTTTAAACACTTTAGGCTTTAGATGTTGAGTGTCATCAACCGATAACTGTGACGGTCTTGAGCAAATTATGTGAATTGCAGTCTCTGCCTTTCTTCTGAACGTTTCCCTAAGTCTTACGGTAAAGTTCAAACGAGTAATGTCTTATATGCTGTACCCTTGGATCCAGAATGTTTTTTATGATATAATAGAAGAGGCAGAAAAAGAAAAGAAACCTCTGGCCTTCTTATATTCTGTTTCAATTGTTCTTCCAATTACTCATGAGGGAGAGAAGTGGAATGCAAGTGAGACACTCTGAAAACCTATTTTGCAGCCTTCATATAAAAAATATTCAGTTCTCTGCTCTGTTAGCAGCTGACCAAAATCTAATCCATTAAAAATATATCGTGGTAAGCAGTTCTTGAAAATGTTTGTAATAAATGGTAAAAGCCAAGCTTTCACTGTGAGATTAGCAGTTGGAACAGGATGTGTTCATCAGGAAATAGGTTATTGCCTGACTAGAGTGTCCTGCAGAGTAACCTGCAGGATAGATGAAGATTTAAAAGCTTGCAGTGCAAGGATTTTATTTGACTTTTCCCCTTTGCTTTCTTTTGCATATTCCAGTGTTGTTTATCACTCATGGTATTTTTCCCAATGACTCTCTTATGAAGTTCATTTTACAAACAAAAAGTGTGGCATGTTTTGGGGGTTGGTTCCATTCACGCCCCGTGATCGTCTAATGACCTATGGGTATTACTGTTGCTAATACGCTTTTTGACATTACAGACTTCGTAGCTTAAAGATAAATGTGAAAGAATCTTTTCCAGAGAGCTGGACCTACCCCCAGCTTCCATCTTAAAGATACAGGAAGTGCTGCAGAGAATTGTGGTGTCTTTCCTGCCTTTTGCTTGACTGCAGTCCAGCGTCGGTCAATGGACAGTAGTGCTCATGAATAATGCCTTCTACGTGGATGATACCTACAGTAACACAGGAGTGACTAAGAGATCAAATACACTGGCTAAAAAGCCTTAGGGAAGCATTATGTGTCTGAGGTCTGATCTATTGTCTGGGAGGTCGGAGAGTGTTAATGCACTCTGCAAAGATTACACTCCCTCTCTAATTGCTCAGACACTTCCTTAAAGGATTTAAACAGTCAGGAAAGGTGACAATCCTTGTCAATTTTTGTCTTCTGCCTGCAGTTGAAGTTTATCTGTCTTTCCACTGAGACCACTAGATCAAGTAACCTAGATGGTGTCAAAGGCATAAACTCTGAATTAGGAGTGAAAGCAATAAGAGATGTTATTTACTGTACCATTGTTACTTGCTCTTTAAATGCTCTCCATTCCATTTCTGGTGTTTACATAGTGAAAACCACAGCATCTCTGTGTTCCAAAGCGGGGCTGAAAAGGGTCCAAGGCTTCACTTTGACTTTTGATCAGATTTGTTTTCATAATCCTTTCGCAGTGCCATAACACCCCGTGCAGCATTCTGCATTTAGGTTATTTCAGCTAAATATGTAGAAAATAGGTGAACTTTAGGATTTCCTCTGTGCATCCCCCCAACCTCACCCCTCCCAACACACCCCCATTCTGAAATGTTTCCCCTGAATCAGGCATATGCAAGACCAACCCACATTTAGGACGTGATAACTTTGTCCAGACCATCATTGTAAACTTCAAATGATACACAGACACATTTGAAGAAAGGTCTCCTCTCTGCATTGGAGAATCCTGACTCAATCTCGTGTGTCTGAGAGCTGATGTAGCAATTTTATCAGACTCTGTATCTCTTATATTCCTTTGATTATAACTCAGTGTTTCCTAAATGACACTGAAAAGCTTAAAGAAAGGTTTTACTAGTTCTTTCCCAATGGCAGTTTAGGAAATATCGGGGAGCTGTCTGTTTGCGAAGAGCATAATAAACTCCTTAAATTCATAGTCTGTGTTGCTGTAGGAAGGAGTGGGGAGTGCAAGCTCGCATTCCACCTCGAGCATTTTCTACCCACTATGCACAGTTGCGTCATTGAGAAGAATTCCTCTTAGATCAGTTCAAATTGCTAATATATGTGTCCTCCAGCCTGCAACATAATATTTATGTAGCTTCCGAAAGAGACCTGGGAGGATTCCCTGTAATTCAAGATGGTAGTCTGACTGATGGGTGTAGAAGGATTTTTTTTGTTGTTTTAAAGAAATTCTTGTTTGTCCCATGAGATTTTCACACTTTTCGGCTGACGGCACTGTATTTTACTCATCCTGTATAAAGCTGTCAGTGTATTCGTTATATGTGTCTCTTGAAGACTCTGAGCAGATGACGAGAACAATTGCTGGAGGGGGAAAACACATTTGAATCAAAATCTTCAGAAGGGCATTTCTGTAGTCACTCCTGTTCCTGCTTCTGCGTGGACTGCCCCTCGCACTTTCTCTGATTGCATGTTATCTCACACTGTTGGTAGATTACACTGAATGTTTCATCTGTATATAAAAATTAAAAATTCAAACAAAAATCTGGCCCACATGAAGAACAGGCCCTTTGGGCATATGGTTCATTATGCATATTCGTTTAATTACTAAAACACTTGCGATGGCTTTAGTGCCCTTGCTTTCAACTTGCAAAGTTGGATCTCTTCTATTGCACAGAAAATATAGTGCAGAATTCTGTTGTGAAGGAGGAAAAAAGAAAAGAAAAAAATAGAGCCTTTGAAGAAATTATTGGAATTCACCAAAAGTAGGTATGATTCTCCGTATGAAATAAATGGAAGAAGGGATTTCTCCCCTTCCTCGTCTTTGTCATCTCCTTCTCCCTCCCATTTCTATGACTACCCTGAAGGCTGTTTTTACTGTGGTTAGTTTATAAGAAATGTGAGACTAAGGATTTAGGTTTCAAACATGTTCCCTCTGAGCGCCTCAAGTCTCATGATGAAGCAAAGTTTTATTGTTTAGAAGGGGGCTGCTATGAAAGTGTGACTTTAATTGATTTTTCAGGGCAAACAGGTGGTGATGGTTTAGACATCTCCTGGCCTGAGTGCCACTCCTAATTTGGGGCTACACATATAATAGCTTTATTAAAATAAACAATCCCTTGGCTTTGGTTTTACCTGAACATCTGCCTCCTGGTTTTTAAAGGGCTTTTAAAAATATTTTCATTGTGTGCTTAAAAGGATCTGATCCTAAAATAGCTAAGAAAGACTTTATTTTCTATTTATGCCATCAAATTTTTTATTTTTATCTGATGCTAAAGACACTGAAATTTAGAAGCATCTTTAAATGGGATAATCAGTGCTTCAGTAGTTTTCTTTAGAGCACATTCATTTACAGGATGCAACAGATTTTGAAAGTAACAGGTCAAAAATTGAATTTGTAGTTGCTGGGTTTTGATTTGAACTCTTATTTTGGCGCACAAAAGATGGTTTGAGTGAGTACACGTACTTGTGTGTGTGTGCGCACATGTTTTAAGACCATATTTTGGATTTATTCCTGAGGGCTGGTGATGTTTCAGCATTGTAAGAAAGCTTCTTGGACTCCTCTTGATCAGAATAAATTCAAGACTCCTAACAGCATTTCTAAGGGAAAGGAGGATCCAAGCCTTGGCATCGTTCTTGTTTTTAGTGGCAAGTATGTGTGGCTCCGATACAAGCACAATTTTGCTTTTCAATTAAGCAAATAGGTAGTCTATCTGAGTAATGGGAGACCATCCAAGACATTCTTGATAGGATTCCTAAAGGAATTGTACTTTGCTATAAATAGCATCACTCACTAATCACTATTGGAGGGTTCCTGAATTAGGGCACCTTAGTCGGGTTTAAGCACGTTGAATATGTACAGAGCTATTGCAGGCTTAATGTGAACTTACTGCAAGCCTGCTTCTTTTAGTGCCAGAAATAAAGCTGCAAGTGGAGTAACTTAATACAGTGAACCGCTTTACTCTATCACGGCACTAATGCTAATTAGATACACTTGCTTTATTACCCAGAGCATTTTTTTCTGTGTTCATTCTGATCTAATCTTTCTATGAACATAAAGGAGTAAGTCATGAAGGAGTAAGTCGTAAGTGTTATGTTTAAGCTTTTAGTCACAATTGCAGCCTAACGTTCATGTGAGCAAAGTCCGAGAACACTCTTAGAGAATGCTTTGTCCACTTACAGTCCAATTAGAATCCCATTGGACTTCTCTCACGGAGGGCCCCACAGTGCCAAAAATTACGCTTCTGAAATGAGTAAGACACTTATCGATACATTTAATGGAATTTTGTTCTTGACCTCTTCATCTACCCACCTTTATGGAGAATAAATAAATGTGTGAGGATTTTTTCCTCCCTTCCGTTAATCAGAGCAGAGAATTTGCTGATGGTTTTGAAAGATGTATTTACCAAAATCAGACTTTCAACTGCTCAATTACCACCTTCTGCAAAGACGCATAATGAGAAATTTATTGTCTGATTCTAGACCTGAAATTATGATCATTCTAGGGGGAAAAAGCCAATAGTGCAGCACATTAGATGCTTTTTCTCTTTCATTTAGTTCAGTGCTTTTCTACTTTTTAAACTACTTTTTCTGCCTGTATGAGTGGTGTGGGGATTTTTATTGGGCTATAGGTGATTGTTTGACTTTTTTCCATTTATATAAAATCGTCACAAAATGTAGAATATAGTGTGGCCAGTAGCATGATGCAGACATTAAAGGGATGGAATTTTAATAAATGCTTCACATTTAAGAGAATAAAAACTAATAAGAAGTGAATGTATCATATAGGTTAGAAGCCTTCTTTTCCCCCTGTTTAAAAAAGTCCATTAATATTTTCTAAAGAGGAAAATAAAAGTCAACAAAAACTTCCTGTCTAGAGCAACGGAGTCTAAAAGCCTCTAATTTATATTTCATATTAAGATAATATATTTTATATTTTATATGTACTTTCTTTAAAATTAGGATGGATCAGCCATATTCTTCATAGAAATGTTCAGTATAGTGATATTGTGAAACTGACAGTTTGAAAATGATACGCATTGTTTATTTAAATAGTCATAGAGGATAATAAAAGTGAGAAACATGTAATTGAGATGTCTACCTACAAAAGCACTGGAAATAAATGGCCAGATGGGGTTATACCCACACCAAACTAGAACTACTTGAAATGTGTCTTTAAGAGCCAGACACCAAGTCTGATATTCCTCTAATAACTGACCAGGTCACTCTGTGACACATAGAATTAGTCAAAGACAATGTCAAATAAACACCAGAAATAGTACATTTCACTGCTCATGGATCTTAAGAAAACAAATGGTTAAAGAATTTTGATTTGGTAACCTTTCTTTATATTATGGCACCGAGAGCATGACTTAGAGGCACAGGTGGAAATATGAAGGTTTTATTAGAGGGCAGGGAAGAAAAGGGAGGGTCAGGGCAGGAAAGGACATTTTGCTTTTGGAGCTTCATGAAGCTGAGATTTGCCAAGGCTATTCTTCCATTATTGGTGTCTTTTTCCCTTTCTCTAAATAGGAGCTTGACTGGGAAGAACATGCCACCTCCTACACCCACTGATTTCTTCCGAAAGTGCAGAATTGGTTTTCTGGTCAGTCTAAGTAGCCTTTCATAGTTTCCGTATGTATCTTCACCCCTTTTACATTATATAGGCAGACATCCTTTTATCAGGCTTCACTTTATTGCACTTTGCACATACTGCTTTTTTTTTTAACAAATCAAAAATTTGTGCAAACCTGCATATAACAAGTTTATTGGCACCATTTCTACAAAACAAGTTATCCAGAAGTTCTAGCTGAGATAATTGATAAAGGTGGCTACACTAAACAACAGATTTTCAATGTAGAAGAAACAGCTTACTATTGGAAGAAGATGCCATCTAGGACTTCCATAGCTACAGAAAATGCTTTACTTTAAAGCTTCAAAGGACAGGCTGACTCTCTCGTTAGGAGTTAATGCAGCTGGTAACCTTAAATTGAAGCCAGTACTCATTTAGCATTTTAGAAATCCTAGGGCCCTTAAGAATTCTACTAAATGTTCTCTGCCTGTGCTCTATAAATGGAACAACAAAGCTTGGATGAGAGCACATCTGTCTGCAGCATCATTTACTGAATATTTGAAACCCACTGTTGAGATCTACTTCTCAGAAAAAAATGATTTTTTTCAAAATATCACTGCTCATTGAACATGTACCTAGTTGCTCAAGAGCTCTGATGGAGATATACAATGAGATTAATGTTGTTTTCATGCCTGCTAACCTAACATCCGTTCTGTAGCCCATGGATCAAGGACTAATTTCAACTTTCAGGTCTTATTAAAGAAATATATTTTGTAAAATGATAGCTGTCATTGTGAATTTTTCTGATGGATCTGGACAAAATAAGAACCTTCTTGAAAGGATTCACCATTCTAGATGCCATTAAGAACATTTGTGCCGGACGTGGTGGCTCAAGCCTGTAATCCCAGCACTTTGGGAGGCTGAGGCGGGCAGATCACGAGGTCAGGAGATCGAGACCACGGTGAAACCCCGTCTCTACTAAAAATACAAAAAATTAGCCGGGCGTGGTGGCGGGCGCCTGTAGTCCCAGCTACTCAGGAAGCTGAGGCAGGAGAATGGCGTGAACCCGGGAGGCGGAGCTTGCAGTGAGCCGAGATTGCGCCACTGCACTCCAGCCTGGGCGACAGAGTGAGACTCCATCTCAAAAAAAAAAAAAAAAAAAAAAAGATTTGTGATTCATGGGAGGAGGTTAAAATATCAATATTAACATGAGTTTGGAAGGAGTCAATTGCAGCCTTCACAGATGACTTTGAAGGGTGGAGTGGAAGAAGTAAGTTTACATGTGGCAGAAATAGCAAGAATAGAATTAGAAGTAGAGCCTGAAAATGTGACTGAATTGCTATAATCTCATGATGAAACTTAAACATATGAAGTTTCTTCTTGTGGATGAGTCAAGAAAGTGGATTCTAGAGATGGAATCTACTCCTGGTGAAGATGCTGTGAACATTGTTGAAATAACAAAGGACTTAGAATATTCCATCTCAGTTGATAAAACAGTGGAAGGGTTTGAGAATGTTGACCCCAATTTTGAAAGAAGTTCTACTATGGGTAAGATGCTATCAAACAGCGTCACATACTACAGAGAAATCTTTTATGAAGGCAAGAGTCAATTGATGTGATAGACTTCATTGCTGTCTTATTGTAAGAAATTGCCACAGCCACCCCAGCCTTCAGCAACCACCACCCTGATCAGTCATCAGCCATCAACCTTGAGGCAAAACCCTCCAGCAGCAAAAAGATTATGACTCACTGAAAGTTCAGATGATAGTATTTTTTTTTAGCAATGAACTGTTTTTAATTAAAGTGTATTTACTTCACCTTTTTAGACATACGCTGTTGCATACTTAATGTTGCAACTTGCCATTGCATATGTTGCTGTACACTGTACTAGATTATAGCACAGTGTAAACATAATCTTTATTATGTGCTGGGAAACCCCCAAAATTGTGTGACTCACTTTATTGTGATTTTTGCTTCATTGTGGTTGTCTGAAACCAAACTCACAAGATCTCGGATGCGTGCCTGTACAATTGTATTAATTTTCTGTTGCTACTGTGACAAATTATCAAAGACATAAGTGGCTTAGGATGACACAAATGTATTATCGTATAGTGCTGGAGGCCGGAAGTCTAACCCTGGTCTCACTAGGCTAAAATTAACGGAGGGCTCTGTTTCCTTCTGAAGGATCTAGGGGAGAATTCATTTCCTTTGCTTTTCAGCTTCTGAAGGCTGCCCCCACATCCCTTGGCTCATGGGCCATTCCTCCATCTTCGGATCCAGCAAGGGGAGATTGTTGAGTTCTCCTGTCACATCACTCTGACCTTGTTTCTGCCCTCATGTCTTTTCTGGACTTTCTTCTGCTTCCCTCTTCAACTTTTAAGAACCCTTGGGATTGTATTTGTCCCACTCAGGTAATTTGGATCATCTACCTATTTTAAGGTCAGATGATTAGAAAACTTAGCTTCGTCTGCAACCTTACCTCTCTTTGTCCTGTAACATAACAGGTTCTGGGAAATAGGATGTGGGTGCCTATTTGGGGTTCCATTATTCTGCCTACCACAATGAGGTCATGCATTCCTGTCTTCCATTCATATGGCTTCCTAAAGGATAAAGATTATTTCTAAAGCAAGCTCTGGTTTCTTGCATATGAAGTGTTTCAATGAGAGGCTTAAATTTGGGAAAAAGGAAGAGGTTATGTACTATACATATTTTAACCTGGGAGTGGCTGGGAGGACAGCAATTTGAAATATGCAGAAGTCACATGTTGTGGGCAACATGAAAGATCGTTGATACTTGGTGTGTTCAGTCTCCTTTCCCCACGGCTGCTAGTATATGGCTGGAGGGCAGGAAGTCTGGGAGGAAGCTGTGTACCTGGCCACACCATGGGTCTTGGGCACGCAAGCTCTCATGGGGAGAGGAATGGATGGGCTAGTTCCAGGGGCCAACCAAAAGGGAAAAGAGAATAGAGAATGACTTGGAGGGTTGTGCAGGACTCAGAAATAATTCCTAGTTAGTGGGTGAGTGTAAGGGGCACTAAATCCATGGTGTTTCCCCACATGACTCTACACAGTTAGCCAAACTTCAAGCCACATTTTGAATGCAAGTAAAATCTTGTATTCTCTGTAAAACATCCTTTAGCATCCCAAGCAAAAGCGATCTTGCCCTTTCCCAGTGACTGTCACAGTGAAACTCTTCCTAATTTTTTTCCAGTTTCCCATTTCCCTTGCCCACTTCCATAATTAAGGGTACCATGTCACCTGATGCATCTAGTTAAACATTTGATCATATCATTTCTTTGTTTAGAAATCCATTCTCATTTCATTTCAAATCACATTCTCAACTTCCTACTGTGGCATACAGGATTTTCCATGAACTGGTCCCCACCGAGTTCTCCCACCTTATTGCCAGCCGTTGCTCTATGAACCAGCACTGTTGGATGTTTTACCATCTCCAAGCATGTGCAGCTTTTTTGAATTTTTACCACTGTCATATCTTTTGCTTTTACTCCCTCCTTCCCACTAAACTATCAGTCATCGTCTTTTTTCTTTTCTTTTTTTTGTAAAGATGGGGTTTCCACTACGTTGCCCAGGCTGGTCTCTAACTCCAGGGCTCAAGGGATCCTCCTGCTTTGGCCTCCCAAAGTGCTGGGATTACAGGCTTGAGCCATGACACCTAGGCTAAACTCTTAGTCTTACCTAAGCACTTTCATTGTCTAGCATTGAGCCTAACACAAAGTAGTAACTGGGTATATGTCTTCTAATTGAACCAATGAATTATGTGAATGCTTTTCTGCAAAAATAATTAGTGAAATAGAGCCTAACAAACTTTATCATCCAAGTAATTTTCTTCACGATTATATCTCTGTCCTTTCACTTGGATGTAACCACTTATCCAATGTATAAAAACATGATGGCAACCATTCAAGTTCATCATTGCATTTAATCCTCTCAAGAGCCCTTGAGGCGGATATTACCATTCCCATTTCACAGAAGAAAAATGTTTGCTAATGTTTCCAAGATCACACATGATTTAGATCCAAAGTGAATATTTTCTACACACCTGTAAATAAATATTTACTGTTAGAAAATTTAATTGCTTCACAACTGTTGGAAATAACACAAAAGGGAAAAGTACAAAACAGTTAAGAGCATTTGACTCCATATTCAAACTCCCCCAAAGTCAAACAGTAATGATTTTATGTCCTTATTTAAAAAGAAATGTTCCTTTGACTACTACGGAATCATATGTAATGAGGTACCCTGACATTTGTACTTAAAACTGTATTTAAATAAGGCAAAATGGGGACTTGAATTTAGATATGTGTGTGCGCATAGGTGTATGTGCGTGTAAGAGTTCATGTTGGCGGCTGCTAGATAATAAAACCGTGCCTTATTCACAGTAGAGCAGTGATTGATAAAACTATGTCTTATTCACTTACTCAGCTTACAATAAACTGAGTTTAGCAGCTCAGTGCCTCAGATGTAGTAAAAGTTTCATGAATGTTGGTTGAAAGAATGTTTATTATTATTATTATTATTATTATACTTTAAGTCCTGGGATATATGTGCAGAATGTGCAGGTTTGTTACATAGGTGTACATGTGCCATGGTGGTTTGCTGCACCCATCAACCTGTCATCTACATTAGGTATTTCTCCTAATGCTGTTCCTCCCCTAGACCCCCAGCTCCAGTCAGGCCCCTGTGTGTGATGTTCCCCTCCCTGTGTCCATGTGTTCTCATTGTTCAACTCTCACTTATGAGTGAGAACATGCGGTGTTTAGGTTTCAGTTCCTGTGTTAGTTTGCTGAGAATGATGGTTTCCAGCTTCATTCATATCACTGCAAAGGACATGAACTCATCCTTTTTTATGGCTGCATAGTATTCCATGGCATATATGTGCCACATTTTCTTTATCCAGCCTGTCATTGATGGTCATTTGGGTTGGTTCCAAGTCCTTGCTATTGTGAACAGTGCTGCAATAAACATATGTGTGCATGTAGAAATAATGTTTTAGTTGGTTGATTAATTCAGTAGTTTTAGTTGATTCAGAAACTGTGATATATTTGATCACCTTGACTTTCTGGGCATTGATGTAGAGTATAGAATGGAAATAAACCATTCCCCAGAACTTTTCCCCTTTCAGGCTTTCCAAGCCACTCACAAATGTGCACACTGAGGATGCATTAGGGAAACGTTTGGGATTGTGCATTCAGGAGACTCTCAAGCTCTGTCCTCTTGCATTTGTATTATCCAAAGCCATAGTTTGGATTCTGATTTAAGGGGTCTTCCCCCTGGGCCACTGCACTCTACATGCTGCCTCACTGTGACATTACCCCACTGCAATGTTGGATAACAAGTGGCATTTGGTTAGACCTTTCTTTAAATGCTTAAATTTTGACTTCAGTTTCAATTCAACAAATGTTTGAGTATTTATATCATATAAAACTTTATACTATGTTTTACAAGAAATATAGAGATGAATTATATGTGATTCTGGATTTCAAAGAGCAAAATAATTCTGGTGCATTCAATAGATATGAACAAAATTAATCATGATGCCAGGAGAAGTATGTGCCAGGTGTCTTATAGAAAGAATGGTTTGCTCCAACCAGGGGGACCAGTAAAGGAGAAAAACGAACATTCCTAGAGACACTTTAAATTAAGGTATTCAGAAGAAAAACAGAGGCAGTTTTTAAGAATGGCAAATTTATGTGCCTGGAATTTAAGAATTATGGTAGGAAACAGTGAGAAAGAATTGCATATAGCACATGTGAAGGTCAGGCATATTTTGATTTGATGGGCTGGGAATTGTGAACTGATAGTTTTCTGTCTACAGAGAGTGGGGAAAAAATAAAAGACCTTGAGCACAAGAACACTGAGATGAGACCTATGCTTTGAGTGATTCTTTTGACCCTGATGTGAATGGATAGACACTGGAGCCAGGTATTATGAGCATTGTACAAATTAGAAGTATATTCAAATCATCTGGGTCTTGGCTGTGAACAATTGTGTGGCCAACTCTGAGGGGTATGTGGGTATGTTGGGGGGAAGGAGAAAGAGTAAACAAAGTATTGTAAAGTGATTGAATTTGTTATCTATGTTTAAAAATTGAAGGAGTTCACATCAAGAACATTTAAAAAATCATTTCATTTGAAAATAGGTTAAAACTCACAAGAAGTTAAAAAAGAAATAGTGCAAAGAGTTCCCATGCCCCCTTCAGCCAGTTTCTCCCAATAAATATCTTACATATCCATAGTACATTTTCAAAACCAGGAAATTCATTCTGGCACAATACTGTTAACTCAGGTATGGACCTGATTCACATTTAGTCAGCTTTTGCATGCATTTCAGTGGTGGTGGTATGTAGTTCACATATCAGATAACCATCACCACAGTCAAGATACAGAATTATTCTGTCATCACAAAGAACCTCCCTTGTGTTGCTCCTTAATATTCACACATCCTTAACCCTAACCCTGGCAACCACTTAACTATTTTTCTTCACTGTAATTCTATCACTTTGAGAATGTCATACAAAAAAGAATCATGCCGTACATAACCCTTGAGATGGGCTTTTTGCATTCGGCGTAATGGCCTTCAGATCCATCCAAGTTGTGTGCATTCATAGTTCATTCCTATTGTGAACTCTTGAAAAATGGTAAGCCTGGGTAATGTCAGATCTAGTTTTGCCTGAAACAGTCAGCTGAAGCTGAGTAAGAAACACTAAGAAATAGACCCCTTGGGGAAGGGATGTAATCTGAGCTTACGATGGTCCCCACCACGCCCTATAGTCTAGCACCTGGGCTACATTTCAACTACTTGACCCCTCAAGCATTTTAATTTGCAGTTCTTGGCAGTGACTAACATTTCTGAAATGGATATAAGATGATCAGTGTTTCAGAGCTTACTGTACGTGATAGAGAAAAGAAATGGTATCCCTTTCTCAGGTAAGTTCAGAATACAAAGTCTCAAAGAGTAGGATGTGACATTATTATTTAAAAAATGTAGCCACCTGTAGTCCCAGCTACTCAGAAGGCTGAGGCAGGAGAATGGCCTGAACCTGGGAGGTGGAGGTTGCAGTGAGCCATGATCGCGCCATTGCACTCCAGCCTGGCTACAGAGTAATACTCCGTCCCCACCCCCCCAAAAAAAGGTAGCATGCCCTATTATGTTTATGCAATGTCTATAAATTTATTAGGCCATGGATTATTTTTCAAGTGCTTTTGACTACAAAGGATTTTTGTACAGGTATGGGGTGGAAATGTCAGAGGTTGAAGGGTGGGGCTTTCGGGAAGAGAGACTGTTGCCCATTTCCATGTCCATGAATAAAGAGGAGCAAAGCACAGTGAGAACTGAAGGTCAGGACCTCTGCATCTCTCCACAATTTTGTAACCATAATAATCTGGGGGGTGTGTGTGTTGTTTGGTTAGTACCTGTTTTCCTTTTCGACTTTCTTCCTTACCCTGGCCTTTATCACTTTCAAAATCGGCACTTTGTCCTTCGTGACAGTTGTCAACCAATGGCAGCGGCTGCTTGGGAACCCTGAAATCATGGCTTTTGAAAGCATTCCTAGGCCAGTGCAGAATCACACTCAGTGTTTCCAGTGGTACATGATCTACTGTAAGGGAAAACAAATGTAAAATATGTCATATGTACAAGGGAGTTTGTAAAACGATGTATGCACACATACATGCAGTTTAAAGAATGATGATTAGGTAAAACGTCTGTGTACCTACTGCCCCACTGACAAACTGAACATTTTTTGAAGTTCTTTCTCTACTTCTTTGTAATTGAATCCTTCTTCCTGCTTTGTCCCCAGGAGTAATGGTAATACTGAATGTTGCATGTCACTCACTGTCAATTGTGGTTTTGCCATCTTTGTGTCTTTCAACAATGTATTCAATTTTATCTGATTTCTGAAGGTTTTAGAAATCATAAAAAAATTTTGTCTTATTCTGTGACTTGCATTTATTTACTTAGTATCGTTTTTGATGTTCATCTATGTAGTTCATTTACATTCTGTATAGTGTATAGCTGTATGAGTAAATTATTTATCCATTCTATTCTCGATAGACCTTTGAATTGATTACATATTTGGATATTTTCATTTTGTTTTTTGAGTTTTTTTGCCATTATCAAAAGTACTCTTGTAAACATCATTATACATATCATCTGGTGGACACGTGTAAGAATTTAGAGCAATAGTTCCCAGTGGGGTGCCTGGACAGCAGCATCTAAAATCTTTTCAGGAATGCGGTTTCTTGGGCCCCCCTCCAAATCTGCTGAATCAGGAACTCTGGGACTTAGCAATCTTGTTCAAATAAGGCCTCCAGGTGCTTCTCATACAGGCTCAACTTTGAGATCTACTGCTCTAGGGTATATACCTAGGAGTAGGACTGCTAGGTTTTGGGATATACACTTTCTGCTTAATTAGTTAATGCCAACCATTTCCCAAGTGATTAATGAACCATCAGCATCAAATGAAAGTTATGATTTTGCATCTTAGAAAACTCTTGGCATTATCTGACTTCTTAATTTTGTCAATCTGGTGTGTGAAGTGGTACTTTGGTGAGGTCTTAATTTGCATTTTTTATTATAATACTTACACGTTTCATATGTTTGGAGGCATTTGGATCCCTCCTTCTTTGCTCTATCTTTGCCTAATTTACCTAATTTTCTTCTCCCCCTACACTTTTTGTTTTTTTAATAAGTATTTAATCTAGATACACATTCTTTGTACTTAAAATATCTTCTAGAGGTTTCTATTTTTTCATGCTGTTTTATCTTTTGATAAACATAATCTTTAATATCAAAATTACCCAATTTTTCCTGTGGTTGGTGCATTTCGTGACATGTTTGAAGAATCCTTTCTTACGCCCAAAGTCATAAAAATATTCTTTAATATTTTTTAAATTTTACATTACATCTTTAAATCTTCTTGTGTTTTAATTTCATTTTTGTGTTCTGGGTAGTATCCAGATGACTTGGTATCATTTATTGAATATTCTGCCTTTTGTCAATGATCTGCAATGTCTACAAAGTCATAAATCAAGTTTACATACATAGATTGGCTTCTTCATTGGTCTCTTGTCTATTCCTGTATCAGTATCACACAAACATTTAGGTTTAGCACAGTTCTTCCCAATTTCCTTTTCTTCTTCAAGAATGTCTTGATAAGAAAGCTTGGCTCTTTGCTCTTCCATATAAGAGGTAGAATTCACTTTTTGTGTTCCAAAAAAACAGGACAAGACAAGACCAATACTGAAAGTAAGTCAGAGGCAAACTTATTAACTTTCAAAATCAATACATTATAAAAAGAACAGCAGAATGATACGAAGTTGATGAGCAGGAGTAAAAAAAAGAACAAAAATCATGTGTAAAATCAAAAGAAAAAACAAAATTAAAAGTATCTTTTTGAAATACTTAGAGAACTGATTATTCTCTTCTCAGAATTTTCAATGTACAAAGAGAAAAGACACAAACAGGCATTGGAAGGGGAGGTTATTGAGATGAGGCAGAGATTAAACATAAGAGGATATTATGACCAATTTTAAACTTAAAATGTTGAAACTACATGAAATGAATAAAGCTCATACAGCAATTTATCAAAGTTGCAAAAGAAACTTAAATAGTACTAAATCCATTAAATAATTGAATCTATAATTTTAATATCATCCCAGAAAGCTAAACCTAAGGCTCAAGCAACTTTAGAGGCAAGTTTTACCAAACATTAATGGATTAGGTAAATCTTATACAAACTGTTTCATTTTTTTTTTCTTCTGGCTATTACTATTTTTTCGACATGTCAATTGTCAATTTTATTATTGCTCCATGGAAGGCAAAGTGTCTTTTTTACTCCTGTGCCTGCCTTTCAAACTTGCTTTTGACCATTGATTATTTTCGGTTTTACTCTGAGATGCCAGAGGGAGAGAGGGAGAGAGACAGAGAGAGAGAGAGAGAGAGAGAGAGAGAGAGAGAGAGAGAGAATGTGTGTGTGTGTATGTTTCTCTAGTCATCCTATTTGGCATTCCTTAACTTTATGACTTCATGTCTTTTATAAATTTTGGAAGATTCTCATCCAGTATCACTTATAGCTTTTTCCTAGTCTCTCTTTTCTCTCTCTTTCTGGATATCAAATTTTTACATATAAAGTAAACCTTTCTCAGTGTGCCATACTTCTTCTTATTCTATTTCTATTTTTACCATATCTATCTCTACTTGAAGTGTAGATATTTTCTACTAATACTCCAAATTATTAATTTAATACCCTACTCCAAATCACAAATTCTCTCTTTTGCTTTATCTGTTCCACTATTAAATTCATTTATTGAGCTCTTCATTTTGTTTATGAAGTTCTAGGTGTTTATTTGACTCTTACAGATCTCAGTTCTCTGCTGGTATTGTTTTCACGAACATATGGATTATAATTATTTTAAAATTCATATCTTATAACTCTAATATCTAAGTCACCCATTTATTCTGGTTATCTTTTTTCTTTTGATTTTTGCCCATTGTTTTTTCCTTCTGTCTATACCTGATTATTTTTATTAGAACATTTGAAAGGGGGCGTGGACTATGTTATCTTCTACCAGAGAGGATATCCAGTAGGCATTTAGAATATAGCAAGTCACTCTGATCCCATCAGAGATGGAGATGATCCAAGGTAGGATTCCAGGCATCTTAAGGATTCATCTACGTCTAGTTTTACCCCATGCCTAGCCCCTTTTGGATTCTCAACAAAACCATGCAGTATTTACTAGGGCCCTTCTTTTTAAATAGTCCCTCACCTCTAATTTTTGTCTCCCAACCCTGTGACATTGCCAGAAGATTTTAGCAGCCACTTTCCGCTTGATCTCAACCTTCATCCTAAGCATGCATGGCTTAAGAATTAGTAACTGTTTTAAGGAGAAATGAATGTAGAATGTCCAGCTTGACTGCTATTCTTTTTTTATTCTCTATATTTTTGTCTTTTAAGTCCTGGCTGCTGCAGTTACCATGCATGCACTCCAATTTTTGCCTCCCCAGATTTTTAAGATTGAAGCAAACTCTTTGTTAGTACTTTGTACTCTGTTGATTGCTGTGTTCTTGCACAGTGAATTGACAAAAACAACTGTATTAGTCCATTCTCACGCTGATATGAAGACATACCTGAGACTGGGTAATTTATGAAAACAAGAGGTTTAGTGAACTCACACTTCTGCAGACTTAACAGGAAGCATGACTGGGAGGCCTCAGGAAACTTACAATCATGATGGAAGGCAAAGGGGAAGCAATATGTCTTACCATGGTGGGGCTGGAGAGAGACAGCAAGGAAGAGAGAAGTGCCACACACTTTCTAACAACCAGATCTCATGAGAACTCACTCACTATCACGAGAACAGCAAGGGAGAGGTTCACCCGCATGATTTAATCACTTCCCGCCAGGCCCCTCCCCCGACACGTGGGGATTACAATTGGAGATGAGATTTAGGCGGGGACACAGAGCCAAACCATATCAACAAGGAAACAAACAAATAGGAATGAAACCAACCCCGAAAGACATGAAGCAGTAGCAAACTAAGGTAGTGCATTTGTTTTCGATCCTGTCTCCTCAGGTCCTAGAAGCCTTGATTATTCTCAGATATCTTCAAGTTGTTTGTGTATATTAAGCAGATTTCACAGCTTTTTTTTAAAGGAATATTGAGAAAAATCTTCTCCTTCATACTGAAAAGCTGAAGTTTATCTTGCACTTAACATGCCAGCTTAACAACAATAGTATCGGAATTCTTTAGATCAAACCATACCTCTCCCAATTTGTAGGCTTTTGCTTTTCTGTATTTAAATTCTGGAAAGTCTCATTACAAATTATGCTTCACTTTTGTAATCAATGTTTATTTACACTGGCATGCACATTTACCATTGTTTTTGAGCACCATACATTTTTGTATTTTGCCTTTATACTTGGTGCAGTTGTCCTTCTGTTTGAAGTATATCTTTGATATTTAAGTTCATGAGGGTCTTCTGGTGAGAAGCACTACTAGCTCATGTTTTTCTGAAAATGTCTCTGCTTCCCTCTCCTTTAAAGATAATTTGTGACATACAGGATTCTAAATTGAAAGACTGAAAGAATATATGTGTTAAATTATTCTACTGTCATCTTGCTTTCCCTGTTGCCTTGAGGAATAAAGTCACTCAAATTACTTTTCCTTTGTAGTTGAACTATTTTTTTCTCTCTAGCTGCTTTTAAGTGTTCCTCTTTTCCCCAGTTGTTTTTTTAGTTCTACTATGCTAGTTTTAGATATAGATTATTCTTAATTTATCCTGACAAGGAATTTTTAGGGGAAGGGGGGATTCGTATATTAATCTTTCAGCATTTCTGGAAAATCCTCAGACATTTTTTCTTTATGTATTGCTTTTTCTCCATTTTCTGTTTAACCCCTTTCTCTACCCCAGACACCTATCAGACCTTCTCATTTCTACCTTCCATGTGTCTTAACCTCACTTGTATATCTATAACCTTGTTTCTATGGTCTGTGTCCTCAATAATTTCTTTGGAATTATCTCTCAGTTCACTAATTTTCTGTTCAGCTGCTTTTAATCTGTTAATTAGTGTACCCATTGTGTTTACATTTGATTTTCTCTCCTTTGTACCATTCCTCACCAATAACTCAGATCACGTAGTCCATCTTTAAAAGAATTTCCTTGCCTTCTCTACTTTCATTAGACTTGATTAACAGAAGCTCAGGTAAGCATGGCTCCGAAGAAAACATATTTAGTGCACCCTGACAATTATATTACACTTCTATAATCCACTCTCCTTTTCGCTCTTCTAGACTATTTCATAACTTCTCTTCTGCCTTGAACTTTTAATACTTCTTTTCCTCATCCTCACTCTCATAGAATGACCATGATTGACATAAGTGCCCCTCTACTGCTACCCTAGCCCCTCTATGTCTATCTCCCTACCGACATCTATGCCTGTGTCATCTGCTTTTCCTTCTGTAGCTATGGATGACCTGAATTGTTGCTAAGACCAATCCTCCATTTTACAGTGGATTCCACCCTTACCACTGATTCAAAAGTAGTGCTCCAACTGTGATTTCCTGTCTCCTGCCTCATAATTTTATTTATCTCTCTCTCCTCATTTATTGCTATAGTTCCTTCCAGCTATCACCCTATTTCTCTGCTCTTCATTGTAATAAACCTTTCAAAGAGTTATGTCTACTGTCTACAATTTTCCCCATTCTCTCAAACTCACTCTTATCTAATTTTTGCCTCATCGTTTTACTAAACTGCTCATTTCAAGTCACCAATGACCACATCTCAGTATCTTACTTATAAATATATTGTGGCCATCCTCTTTAAAATACTTTATCTGTTTTCAAGAATACAACCATCTCCTAATGTACCTCTTTGTGGCACTTCCTCAGGCTCTTTTTCTGACCCCCTGTCTTCTCAAACTCTAAATTTGGACTTTTGTAGAAATCAATTCTGAGCCATTTCTTTCTAGTTGTTTCCTTGCTAAGGTTATCCAGTCTGATATCTTTAAATGCTATCTGGAGTCTGATAATCCACAAATTTATGTATCTAACCATAGCCTCTACCCTGAATTCCAAACCACGTATCTAAGGTTTACTGTGTGTCTCCACATGGACATCTGATTGGCACCTCATACTCCCCTCCCCAAACCTGCTCTTCCTACAGACTTCGTCTCAATGCATGGACAAATCCATTCATCCAGGTTTTTCAAGCTCTTTATCTTGGAATCATTCTCAATCATTCCCTTTTTATCTTCTCATCTAAACTATTTGCAACTCCTCTGTCCCTACTTTCTAACTAGTCAAAACATGGCCACTTCTCACTAATTCCACTGCCATCACCTTAATTCTAGGCCACAATTAACTCTAACCTGGTCTTTTCAATAGCTTTGTAAATGAAATATGTGTTGTCTCTTCATGATTTGTTCTCATTATGCGACCACAGTGACTCTTAAATATGAGTCAAATCATGTTATTCTGCTTCCTGTCCTCTTGCCAGTCTAGCAACTCCCTTAGAATAAAGGGCAAGGACCTTACAGCCATCAACCAGGCCCCTTGTGGCCAACTCCTGTTCCTTCCTCACTTCTCTTTCCAATATTCTTGCTCACTCTGCTTCAGACACAAGGAGTCCATGCTGCCTTTTTTAAAAAAGCAAACACAGACACACACACACACACACACACACACACACACACACACACACACTGGAAGGCTGGGTGTGGTGGCTCATGCCTGTAATCCTAGCACTTTGGGAGGGCGAGGTGGGAGGATAACTTGAGGTCAGGAGTTCGAAACCAGCCTGGCCAACATGGTGAACCCCATCTCTACTAAAAATACGAAAAAAAAAAAAAATTAGCCAGGCATGGTGGTGGGCGCCTGTAATCGCAGCTACTTGGGAGGCTGAGGCAGGACAATCACTGGAACCTGGGAGGTGGAGGTTGCAGTGAGTGAGCTGAGGTCATGCCACTGCACTCCAACCTGGGTGACAGAGCAAGACTCCGTCTCAAAAATAAAAAAATAAAAAATAAAACACTGAAAGAAGGCATACTCCCAATTCTGGGCCTTTGCATTTGCTATTTCTTCTGCCTGGAAACATTATTCACCTAGATACCCACAACTCCTCCAAAGTCTTTGCTCACTTATTGCCCTCTCAGTGATGTCTTCCTTAATTACCTTATTTGTAATTGCAAACCCAGCCCCACTGCCTGATATTCCTTCCCTTCCTTTTCTCTGTTTTGTTTTCTCATGGTGGGTCTTTTACCACCTGATATATATAGTTTATTTTTTCTATCTCATCTTCAATCCTCATATACAATCTAAGCTACATAAAGGCTTTTAGTTTTTGTTTACTCTTGTGTCTGAATCAATGTAGGTGTTTAACGAATCAGTATTGAAGAAAAAAATGAGTAATAAATTTATCCAGGAAATAAAGTAGTGACAGGAAGATGAATTTAGTTTGTATGGCCCAGGGATAGAGCATTATGAGTGAAGAAATGGTCAAGCAGTTGAGAAGATAGCTTTCTAAATGAGAGAAAGTTATGTTCAAAAGCAAAGTCCTGAACATTGTTTTATATCTTAGGGTTTGCAAATGGTGCAGTGTGATTAGGAGCCTAGAATGTATGGTGCAGTTGGATTATGACATACAACCAAGTCTGAGCCAGTTAATGAAAGGTCTTAACTGTTAAATTATGAGGTCTGGATGTCTTAATGTTGGCCAGGGAAAAATGGAATATTTTAATCAGTTCGATGCACATGATAAAACCTAGTGGTGTGTTGTTGTTGTTTTGCTTTGGTATAGTGATATGTAAGACATGTTTTTCCTGCTTTAACAAAAAAAGGCAGTGACAACTTCTTGAGAAGGGGCTACTTATTGATTTGTTATCTTAGAAATGAATGTGTATCTCATCAAATTACAATTTTTTTTTAAATTTAACCCTGGATTTTTTTTTAACAGAATTAACACAGCTTTGTTTCACCTTTACCCAATATGTTTATTGTAAAATAATCATACTTATGTGATTTCCCCCTCTATGCCCTGTACAATAGGATGATTTTTCATAAAGATTGTATGATTATTTAAAGATACACTGTTTCAAATATCTAGATTTTATCTTTATTATGACAAATGAGTCGATGTACACAACATTCTGAAAGAGTGTCTATGTCTGTGTGTGTTTGCTGCCCTTTCTTATTTTCTTGTCTCAAAGACCACTCCAGTGGTTTTTAAAAGAAATTTAGAATCTTCTTCAGTACTTTTCAGATGAACCAGCTTCTAACCCTCTTAAGTATTCATACAAAATCATTAGATTTTGAATTAGCAGTACCTTCCACCAGAAGAAATCAACTAGCCCTTCCTTGGACTTCCTGGGATGTTGTTCTTGTTTCAGTTTTAACCCAGGAGTTTAGTAAGGTTGGAGAGTTTGGGTTGGTGGCAAGGAAGGTGGATGTTGGGCCAATTTATTCTTTTTCTTACATTTGGTTTGTGGTGTAGGAATGGGTAACACAACAGAAAGTAGATTTTTCATTAGCTGAAACTTAATTTATATGATGGCAAATATAGAGAACATACAGCGTTCTCTTACGATTTTCTACCACAAAAGAACACTTAATTTTATTATTATATACTTACTGTACTTATGTCATCTTAGGTGACTATAAAACAGAAGAGCAATTTAAGATCACCTGGTTACTTTGACCAATGTTGGGTCAAAGTTCTATTCTAAATAATGGCCATGTTGGCTAGATTCCCAAATGTCTGTGGCATGCCTAGCTATTTACAAAATAGATGTATAAAACAACCCATGATTTTGTATGAACAACCATAATGAAATATATTTATTCAAATGAGGCTTTTGATTTCATTGTTCAGTTTTTTTTAACACTACTTTCACGGACAGTGTGTAAGCTGTAAGATGCAAACTCTAATCTCTGTAATCATACTTTGCTTTGTTTCAACAAAAGCAATGTTTTTGAGAATTATTCAGAGACTCGGCTTCTTGTAATTTGACGGTTTCTTAATCTCAAATTCACTCTTGAAGGACAAAAGGACAGAATCTTAAGATAATTTCAAATGAGGAGATCCCAGAGTATTTAGGGGGACAGCCATGTCATTCATTGAACTTGGTATCTGAAGTTAACTGCTTTTTAGTACAGGCATTCTCTTGGATGTTTAAAAGATAGTTAATGGCTTGGTTGATTACTTAATTGGTTACAGACCACTTCATCACCATTTCATTATGAAACCTGATAGACATGATAAATTTTTTGTGACATGAGGTTACATCCTTCTCGTGTCATACTTAAAGAAACAATACATAGAGGATTTATTAGATTTGTTCAAGTGTCTATGGCAATGCTAGCTAAGTTCTTCAGTCACAGCTAGCTTGGAACCATGGAATCTTGAAGGCATTTTTATCTTTAGGGCTTTCCTCAGGAAAAAATTAATCTTTTCATGACTCATGTTCTCCTATCTGAGATTTAGCATGTACATATTTTCATAAAAACTATTGCAGATAGATTTTAGGATGGAAAGTGAAGAAATATTTGCAGCTAAAAATTTAAGGCACTTTTTTTGAAATTACACTTTCTGATCACCGCTGCACCTATGTCATGGAACATATTGGGAAGACATGCATGATAGAGTAAGAAGTTTCCTTGGTGCCAGAGAAACCAAGCTTCAAGCAACGGTCCTAACGTATGTGATTTTCCTAACAATACTCAGAATACGTTTCTGAGTATTGTTCTACTGTATGGATATATTCACTTTTTTTGTTGACATTTGGACCATTTCCAGTTTTGTTATTTAGAATAATGCTGCTGTGCTATGAACATTTGTGGACAAGACTTTTGTGAGACATATTATACAGAAGTAGAAAAGCTGTGAATTATGGTAAATATTTGTTCAATGTTTTGAGAAACTGTAATAATTGTAATTATTGTTTATCAGTATATGTAGTGAAAATATTTTCTTCATTTTGTGACTTGCCCTTTCATTTCCTTCCAAAGAGGAAAAGGAGTATATTTTATATTTTGATGAAGTCTTTTGTGTGTGTGTGTGTGGTGGGGGGTTGCTGTCTTACTCTGTCACCCAGGCTGGAGTACAGTGGTGCAATCATGGGTCACTGCAGCCTCTAGCCTCTGGGCTTAAGTGATTTCTTTGCCTCAGCCTCCCAAGTAGCTGAGACTTACAGGCACATGCCATCACACCCAGCTCATTTTTTGTGATGTTGCCCAGGCTGGTCTCAAACTCCTGGCCTCAAACAGACCTCCCACCTTGGCCTCACAAAGTGCTCCCAGCCTATTTTTTTTTTTTCTGTTTTTATATGACTCTTTATATTTTTTCTGTCCTGAGAAATCTTTGCCCACTCTAAGATGGCAAGTTTTTCTCTTTTCCTTTTTTCTTAGAAGTCTTAAAATTTTAGAATTTACATTTAGATGTATAATCCATGTACAGTTAAATTTTGTATGTTATGTGGTAAGAGTAGGTGATTTTTTTCCCCATACGTATATCTAGTTGTTCTAGTGCCACTGTTTAAAAAAAAATACCATTTTTTCCATTGAATTCAACTGGCAACTTAAAAATCAACCACTTTTATGTGGATCTATTTCTGGACTCTATCTTCTATTCCATTGATGTATAAGTCTGTCTTTTCACCAACACTATTACTACTTTGCTACAGCTTCATAATAACTTGTGAAGTCAGCTAGTGTGTTATTTGCTAAAATTGCTTTGACTATTGCATGTCATTTGCATTTTCCTTTTCTTTCTTCTTTTTCTTTTTTTCTTTCTTTGAGATGCAATTTTGCTCTTTCACCCAGGCTGGAGTGAAGTGGCATGATCTCAGCTCACTGCAACCTCTGCTCCCCGGGTTCAAACGATTCTCCTGCCTACAAGTAGCTGGGATTACAGGCACATGCCACCACGCCTGGCTAATTTTTCTATTTTCAGTAGAGACAGGGTTTCACCATGTTGGCCAAGCTGGTCCCGAACTCTTGACTTCAGGTGATCCACCTGTGTTGACCTCCCAAAATGCTAGGGTTAGAGGCATGAGCCACTGTACCCAGCTTGCATTTTCATATAGTGTTTAGAATCAGGTTGCCCATTTCTATAAAATAAGGATTGCTTGAATCTGTAGGTCAATTTTTGAATAACTGCCACCTTAACAATACCAAATCTTCCACTCCATGAACTAGGCATATTTATTTTCTTATTTACATATTCTGTAATGTTTCTTAACAATATTTCATAGTTTCCAGTGAGGATATCTTGCTCATGTTTTATACATTTTATTCCAAAATACTGTGTTGCTTTTGTGGTGCTACTATAAATGGAAATCTAAAAATTTTATTTTTTAATGTTTCGCTGCTAGTATTAATATCTAAAAATGATTTTGATATTTTAATACCATGGACTTTGCTGAATTTAGTTGTCATTTCTAGGATTTGCTTTGTAGATTCCTTAGGATTTTCTACATTTAAAAAATCATGTCATCTGCTAAAAAGGTCGTACTTTTTTTATGCTTATATTTATGCCTTTTGTTTCATTGTTTGACTTTATTGTAGTGGCTAAAACATTTCATTCAATACTGAATAGAAGTAGTGAAAGCAGACATCCTTGCCTTATTCCTAATTTAAGGGGTGCATGCAAGTTTCCCCATTGTAAAATCATTTTGTCTGTTCTAGAACTTGATATAAATGGAATCAAACAGTAGGTACTATTTTGTAGAAGGCTTTTTCCACTCAGTGTGTTTTTGAGATTCATGTGGTTGCATGCATGAGTCATTTCTTTTTTAACTTGTGTTTGTCTTTTTAATCAACTTCTCAAGGTATAATTTATGTACAATAAACCCCTGCCAAGTATGATCAAATATGGTAACTATAAAATTTTTACAGATGTCCTTTAACAAAATTGATGAAATTCCTTCCAATTATTATTTGTTAAGAGTAGAAGGGTGTTGAATTTTTGTCAAATGCTTTTTCTGTATCTATTGAAATAATCACATGCTGTTTTATTTTATTCTGTCAATATTGTGAATTACATTGATTTTTGAATATGCAATCAATTTTTCATTCTTGGAACATATTCTACTTGGTCATAATTTAGTTTCATATATTTCTTGATTTAATTGACTACTATTTTCTTGAAGAATTTTGCATCAAAGTTCATATTTGGTCATTTGTCTGTAATTTTATTTCTTTGTAACAGTTTTGTCAGATTTTGATATTAGGGTAATACTGGCCTCATAAAATTGTTGGTAAGTATTCTTTCCAAAATATACTCTTTCTTTTCTCAATGTTGAATAGAATTTAACAGTGAAACCATTTGCCCCTAAATTTTTCTTAGTGAAGACATTTTTGATAAATAATTCAATTTATATATTGTTCAGTTCTATTAGGTTATATTTTGCCATTTTTTCCTTCGTCTTTTTTTTGCCACAGTAATTCACTATATTTTTATCTCTGCCTTTTTTTAGTGTTTTATTTCATTAATATTTAATGTAATTTTTGGTATTGTTGGATTTTAATTATCATTTTATATTTACCTCTTACTCCTCTGTTTCTCTTCTTTTGCCTTTTAGATTTCCATTTATCTATTTACTTTTACAATTTATTCCTCCCTGCCTTTTTTATGTAGTTGCTCTGAGTATTAAGGTGTATGTGTGTATATTTTTCCCTTAACTTTTCACAGTCAATTTAAGATTAATATTGTATAACGTCATCTAAAACATGGAAACATTACATGTCATCTAAGTCTAAATGTCCATCTACCTCTAACCTCCTTTATATTAGTTTTCCTGTGTATCACACCTAAATACATTATACACCTCACCAGGATAATGTTACAAGCTTTGCTTTAAACATTTATAAGCATTCTAAAAAATAAAAGAAATAATATTTTCTATTTACTTATGTATCTACCACTTCTGATATTCATTTCTTCCTGAAGTTTGCATTTCCATCTGGTATCATTTTTCCTCACCTTGAAGAATTCCTTTAGTGTTTATTGATGTGCACGTCTACTGATAAAAAAATTATTTTAATTTTCTCATATCTAAATCTTTAACTTTGATTCTTATAGGATATTTTTACTGGATATAGAATTCTGAGTCTAAAGTTTTTGATTTTGTTTTTCGTTTTGCACTTTGAAAATGCTATTATCCCCTTGCCTCCATGGGTTCTGATGACAAATCTATGGCGATTCAAATTGTTGTGTTTATGATAATGTCGTTTCTCTCTAGTTTTTATCAACATTTTCTTATTATCTTTATTTTCCAGAAATATGGTGATGCTATTTATTCCCAAGACTGGATTTCTTTAAATTTACTCTTCTTGAGATCCTCTGGACTTCTTTAATCTGTACATTTTGTCTTTTCCTAGATTTGAAAACTATTCAGCCAATTGTTCTTTAAATATTTTTCTACCTATTTTTTTTCTGAAATTCCAAATACCCATGTTAGAACTTTTGAAATTTTGATGGTCTCCAGACCTTCTATTTTTTCTATTATTTTCTCTCTTTTAGATTTGATTATTTCTCTTGATATCTTTATAGTCACTGACTTTTTCATTATTAATTTTGCTACCAAAATACACATTGATTTTTTAAATGTTTAATGTTGTATTTTTTAGTTGGGCAATTATTTTTTAATTTTTACATTTTATGCTTATATTTACTGTTTTACCCATAGTGAGTTTATTTTCCGTTGCCTCACTGAGCATAATTTTTATAGGTGTTTTAAAGTTCTTTTCTGATAATTTCAACAGAGTTCACCTTGGAGTTGGTATCTTTTGATTGTCTCTTGCTTGAAAATAGATTCCATTTTCTTGACTCTTTGTATGTTGAGTGATTTTGAATTGTATCTTAGACATCCGCAATTCTATGTTGTGGAGACTCTAAATTATGCTATATTCTTCTAAACAAGTTTTTTTAAGGCATTTAATTTTATTAGACTCAAAATGCAAACGTTTTCACATGTCTTAGGGTAATAGCTTTGATCTTAGACTGCTTTGAGTGTGCTCTGCATGTATGCCAGCATGTATGGCATTCACATACTGAGTGTGGGGTTTACCTTTGCTTACACTCTCCTTTTAGCATACCTCTGCACTCTCCAGTGGCTCTGGTTGTCCCTGAGTGCATTCCTGTTTCCTCCATTCAGAAGTAATGGTAAATTTTTCATTGGAATTTTATTCAACTGGTACCACCAGAGTGACTGCAACTGCTCTTGGATCAAAGATACAAACATTTTTAATTAACTCCATGCAGATCTGATTCCTTCTTTCAAAGTTACAACTCTCCTTCTTTCTTTGAAGATGCTTAATTAGACTTTTTTCCTAAAAAAATATTTTTCTGGGGTTTATATTTGCTTTTCCTGAAAGATACGCTTGTTAGGAAATCAGTTCTTTACTACAGAAATGGGAATTATGCATTGATTTAAAAAAAATATATCTAAAGGCACTATGGTCTCACTCTTAAAAGAGTTTTAGGCTATTTGAATGTGATGTTTAAATATAACTCAATTTTTGTTGTAAAACATTTCTAGGATTGCATAAGTATTCCTGATAGAGGTAAATACTATGGCAAATGAGGTGTTTACCTAAAACAACTGTCTCCTTAATACTGGTGGTTGTTCAAGTAATTTTTTCAAAGACATATATAGTTTTATAATGAAGAAAATAAATTTAAAATGATGTGTCCTGATTTTCTCCATAGCTTTATGTCAGCCTCTTCTTACTTGAAGTTACATTTAGCAATTTAAAATAATAATAAAATCCATTTACCCAGTAGACAGGCATTTAGAAACAACCACCATTTAGTATACAGTTAAAACCCTTAATCCCCCAAAAAACGTAACAATAGGGAAAGGGAAATAGGTAACAAATAGGAAAATCTCTAGCTTTACCTAACAAAGAAATTACTATTGGCTCTACTTTTTGCTATGTTTTATTTTATAAAAAAAGAAACATTTGAAAAGAAGAAAATTATAGGGAAAGATTATATATTTGACATTATAAAACTTTAAATAAAGGAAAGTTGATGGAGCAAGCCACACTAGAGGAAATCAGTGTGGTTTGATTTTTGTCATTGATCCAAAAAGTGTTTCAACAATTTCACACTTACACATTTAAAAAAAAAATAAAGGTTTAGCACTAGGAGAAAAGTAACGTATAGAATGGAAGAAGGTGGAGGAAAATCATCATGATTTACAGTTGATATGATTTGCTACGTCAAATCTACAAAAGAATATATTTGCAGTCTCTTACAGCTAATAAGTGGGTTCAGAAAGAATGTGAACAATATATAAAAATTAATGTTTCTGTACCCAGCATTAGCCAATTAAATGATAAACTTTAAAATTGTTCCATTGCTATTTATAATAGTGTTAAACTCCAAGTTACTTAAAAAAAAACATGGAAAATCAGTACAGTGAAATTAATAAGATATTTTGAGATACATAAAAAGTTCTGAATATAGAGAAATAATCATGAAATGTCAATATCAAGACACCAATTATCTTTAAATTTTCAAGACAATCTCAGTCTTAATTTTTCTGAGTTGTATAGAAATTTATAAATTAATTCTGAAATACATGTGGAAAAGTAAAGGGTGAAAAAATATCCAAGATCATTTTGAGTGTGAAATAGGAGACTTGTCCACTCAGATATGGTATGGTTACTAAATGATAGTTTTAAAATGTGGTCTTGGTAAAATACAGGAAAATATATCAATGGAGAACTGAGAGGGCTCAGAAACAATAGACACACTCACATGGGGACTTGGTATATTGACAGAAGGAGCAATGTAGATCAACGAGAAAAATGGGGATCATTACAGGAATTTAGCTGTAAAAGATGGCTGTAAGGAAAAAGTTCACATTGGATTGCCCGAGTTAAAGAAAAAATTAAAACAAAAACAACAAAATTGAGACAGAATAAAGATCATACACAGTTATCTTTTAGAAGAAAACACAAGGAAATAGCTGTATTAACTCAAGGTAGAATATGATTTCTTAAGTAGAACACTGAACATTAAAGGTACAAACCCTAATGTAAAAGACTAATATATTATTTGATTACATAAAACCGCATTTCAGCCTATGTTTGCATTGATAAGGGAGTATAGTTGACAAATTGCAGAGCATTCATTTGAATGGGAACTATATTAGTTAAAATAAATGTACTTGATCATGCATACACCATGAAAAGATCTGTAAAACATACTGTTGGTTAAAATATTTGCAGAACAATAGGAACATTTTTATTTTGTTATTGCTAATATATACCTAAGGTGCCCTCAGGTGGAAAAAATTCACATCAGATTTAGGACAAGGTTGCCTTTTGAAATGAGAGGAATAGGACAAAAGAACGCAAGCAAGGTTGACAAAAAGAACACGAGTGTCTATGCAAAACATCTTGAAGTGTTAGAAAATAAAATACAACAACACTGGTTCACCTCAGTGAAGGAGTTTCTCGCAGAAATACAAGATTGCTTCAAATTATGAAATTACAAATACAATACTTCACCATATTGATGTCTTTAAATGAAAAGGATAAAACCATCCTTTCAGAAGATACTGAAAGAACAGTTGGTTAGCTACCAACCATTCTTGATCTTAAAAATTATACACCGTTAAAATTGCTGGACAAATTTTTGTTTAAAACATGTTTTTATTAGGTTTGGAACAGATATGAAAGAGTATTTATAAAACATTTCAAAGATATAAAGAATAATGATCAGCTATATATAAATTTTCTAGTATTAAAAATGGTTTGTGTGTGTGTTCTTAATGTGATATGATTTATCACTCTAGAAGTATTTTCATTAAAGCCACGAATTAAACAGTGATATCCTTCTGAATAGTTTAACAATTTTTTGTAGGAGTAATGAAATCAAGCAGGAAAAAAAGTTACAAATAGAAAAGAGGAAACAGAAGAGGATCCTTAATTGTAGATTATGTGACTATATTCTTAGAAACCTCACAGGAATGAAATAAACTATTTGATACAATAAAGAATATTCAATAAGGCTGCTAATGTTAAAAATATATATGTAAATTATTTGCTTTTATATGTAAATAATGACAAGTTTGAAAAACATAATGGAAGAAGTGATTTTATTTACAATGTGCACCAAAAAAAAGCAATATATGATCATCACAAAGAGAAAATTTCTAAATGTTAGAAAAAGTTTTTAGCAATGAAACAGTATTGCTTTTGGAAAGGAAGATTTCATATTTACGATGCAGTAATTTGCCTTTTCTAAGTTGATATGTTATAGCAGTGGTTTTTTCAAGCACTTACAGACAGCTGATAACTACAAATTACCTTATTTCATCTTCTAGACTACCCGTGAGTTTGAAAAGAAAGTGAGACTCAAATTTTGAAGTAATTTACCCAAGATTTCACTCCTGCCTCATATTGTAATTAAAAGATGTTCTCACCTTGTTTATCCTAATTAGTGTGTTTCTTGGAGGTAGAACCATCTACCTGCATTCATGTCTCCAGTAACCATTGTAGCATATGCAGTTGGATCAGTCTCAAATTCTCACTTGCCTTTCTATGTGAGGAGTCACAAATTTCAGAGGTTGACAGAAATTGGGCAGCTAAGAGAATACCTTTTCTGATACAGACAACGCTAGCCAATCATTTTCTTGTGTCCATATAGTCTCAAAATAGGTAGATTTTAAGCATTTTAACAAAAGTTTGGAAATCCAGAGTCTTTCTCTGAAATATTTGGATTTTTCAATATTGGCAGCCAACTGAAAAAATAATGGCTCTCTCCTGTTCAAATAAACCTCACTTTTGGCAAAATTTGGCCTGTGGCCTGCGTCTCTGTGACCTTGGACTTTTTCCATACTACTTTCCATAAATTCTGGCACACTAAAATCCACTGGCTTTTCAGGTATAAACCCAGTGTATCTGTCTATTCCAGAGCGTGACTAACCAGCTCTTTCTATACTACCAGTTCTAAAAATGAGTCGATCATTGTGTGTGTGCGTACCTGTTTGGAAATGTTTCTGAAAGTGACTAGAAAGAGTCCAGTTGAATCTCCTTACGTCAATGAGTAGGAATTTGATTGCTCCCCTAGTGTTTCATCAAGCAGTCGTGTATTCTTATTTGTCTTTCAATCAGGTATTTTTGATCACTGTCTGGAATTTTGAGCTATATATGATCCCCTTGGCATTGTTGCTGATCTTTGTCTACAATTTCATCAGACCTGTGAAAGGCAAGGTCAGCAGCATCCAGGACAGCCAGGTAAGCAAGGATTCTGACATTTGACTGCCGAGAAATGTGTTAACAACAAACTACCACCACCACCAAATCATGGCCCAAGTCCATTTCATTTGAGATGCAAGGAGCAGCCCGGCAAAGGCACTCATTTTGCAGTGGAGATCTTCTATCGTGAATAATCTGGAGTCTTCTTTCTGTGGCATCTTATGTTCCTGAGCCTTGGCCTGCATGAGGGGAGCCTCTGGTTCATGGTTATCATTTCCATGCTGGTAGCACATGTCTGTGTGCTCATCTGATTCTCTGTAGAGTTCCTGTGAACGAGCTCCTCAATCACTAGCGAGAAACCTTTGCTGGTTCTGTGGGCCGTTGCTGGGCATGCAGAGAGCTCCGCAGGGTTAACTCCGGCCTTTCCATGAAGGCATCTTATGCAATGTTCTCTCTGGCTTGAAGGCTCAGGAGATTCCCAGAGGCTTGTCAACAACTAGGGCAATCAGAGAGTGGGTGGGCTTAGACCTGTCTATTTGCAGGTGCCCACATTTGTCTGGAAATTCCCAAACTTCCTGTCCTGTTGAAGAAAGCAAGGCCCTTTCTCAAAGGCATCTCTCCGCATCTACTCATCTCGCTGCCACTCCGACTCTCCTGCCCCTGCCCCCTCATTGCACCCCATAGGATCTTTTTCTGCCCTAGGTGGCCAGGAACTTGTATTTGTAGGCTTTTTGTTTTTTATGATATGATCTAAGCATTCCAGATTCAAGAACCAAGTTTTTAAAACAAAAATCTAAAGTCCTAAGATTTGATTAATTTCCTTTCTAGATGGATCACCTTCACATTTGGTTTCCCAAGAGTCAATCAAATCCTGACTGTTTTTATTTTTCCTTATGTCTTCGTAATGGATTTAAGGGAGGTTTCTGGTTTCACTTAGGAAGGAAAGTGGGAAAAATGAGTATTGTGGCAAGAGGAAAAACCTCGGGCAATTTCAAAATTCTGTTCTGTTTGATTTTAATTATTTAATGCAATAGGCATGAACACCTATCAGTGAGAAAATAGAACCAGCTAATAAATGAATGGCTTTAATAGATCCATTTAAGGACTAGGTTTCACAGAGTTATAGATAATGGAAATTTTTACAAAGAAACATCTCTAATATCTGTGTTGTCAACTAACATTTTTACAATGTTTATGCAGGTTTTATGTTGCCCACGGTGTATATATGTTTAGGGTATGTGCATATATGTGCATGTATGTGAGAGCATGTACATATACTGGCATACATGTGCATATTAATATACCTATATGCACATGAGTGTGTATGTACATATAAAGCCTTTATTTATAAAACAATGAAAATAATTACCTAATTTAGTTCGATAACACAACTATGAGGGAGGCAAGAACTATTTTCATTTTATGTCTTATGTGAAACTACAGTGCATAGTGACGAAGTGATTTGCCTAAAGTCACAAAGCAAAAACTACTGGAACCATGTCCCAAGCTAAAGGCTTCTCCTAATTATAGCGTTTTTTTTCCTCCCATAGCCTGTTTTCATTACCTTCCTGTTTATCCATTGGCTCTCATGAGACATGTTTGCTGCCAGTTGTGAATAGGTTAGTTCCCTAGAGGACCCACGAGTACCACACAAACTGCTAGCTGAATCTTGTGAGAATACTAGGCGGTAGGGCTATACCGGCCCTGAAGAAATTTCTTGATGACTGCTCAGTGGTTTTATGGAATGTAGCAGAGTATTCTCTGGATACTTTAGAGTTACTCCCTTTTAAGAGCATGATATTGACAATTCTTTTTCCTATTGGAACAGTGACATCTGAACAGCATGCCTGATCTTTGCAAGGTTAAGCAGAAATGCAAGTGTGCAAGCTGAAAATAGACCCTGTTTTCTAACACTGAGCTTTCTTTCCAAACTACTGACCCTATTTGATTATGTACCAACAGATATTAGTTTTTAAACATTGCAGTGCTATGATCAAACTCTGGCCATTAAATAGCCAAGATTTTTATATTCATCTAAACAAGCCCGTTAGCAGTACAGCTGGTGCTGTGACACCTGAGCCAAAGCCGGGCACCCTTAAGTCCAGATCTGAGCCTTGAGTTTCCTTCCCTCACCTGCCCCTTCTAACCCTAAACCCAGGGCAAAATAATAATGCCACAGAGAAACCTGTAACTTATTCTTAAGATTGATTATATTCAGACGAATGCATTTTATACTGTCTAATGTTTCAGTAATGGCCCCAAAGGGAGAGAGCAGTCATTATAACACTGAGCCTAGCACTAGTGGAGTATGGTATTCTCAGCCTTAACGTAGCAGTTGGTTCATTTGTCAGAATAAGAACAACACTGTTTACAGAAAGTACAACTCAGCAATGCATTTTTAAAGCTGGATGCCTTCAAAGGGCACTGGCCTAATAGCTTTATTTATAGTCAACAGTTTTATGTAGATTATGCATATTGTTTAGAGTCCTGCCACAGTGTCCCTGAACTTTAAAAGAGTTATTTTTTAAGAGGTTATAAGGCATTTCAAAAATATAAATTCTTGAAGTCTGTAGGCAAGCTTTAAAATGTGTCTGAGTTTAATTTGCATTCGTTAATGTCGGTTGATGTTTTTATAAACACGTTGTGGGATTTCCTTTCAGGAGAGCACAGACATAGATGACGAGGAGGATGAAGATGACAAGGTGCGTATGTTCAAGAAAGAACACAAAAAAACTCTAGTGTTGTCAATAGATAGCATTCCTTCAAGTTGAGTCTCTCTCCTCTCTCTTTTTTTTTTTTTGTATTATAGAGTCACCAGTATAGTAATAACATTGTAACTTTTAAAAAGGATATCCCTTTTTAAGATTTTTAAAAATGAGGTCGAGAAGGGTAAAATAGAAGGAATAATTGAAATGTTATAAAAAGCATAACTATAGGAGGCCTTTCATTGGATGCAAGCCAAAATTAGCCTTCCCCTTTATAGATAAAAGGTAGCCTAGGAAGTCAAAAGTAAATCAAGTGAAATTGCTGTTTCTTTAGGCTCATGTCTGCACTCTGTGGGGTGGTCACCCACTTCCGCGCCTGTCATTTTCCCAGCTGTTCCTGGCAGCGTTTTCAGCTATATGTCTGTGTACATCTGTCCTTTTCCTTCTCCTGGGAGAATCTCTCAAATCTGCTGCTTTTGTTGTCATTATGCTTTCAGACAAACCTTCTGGAATAAAATGAAACAAGTGAAATGCCAAATGAGATGCTACTAGCTTAATGGACTTCCAGTCCCCTTCACCTGTGGGTATCTGGGGCGAGGGGTGATAACATGTAGGAAGCTTGTGCAGAGGAAAGGGCAAAAGGGGAAACCTTGAGAGTTAAGTATCCAGTGTAAATGCCCATTGAATAGAAATGTATTCAAAGACACTGGCTCTATGATACAAAGAGCCTTAAAATTAATTGAGTGGACCAGATGGTTTTGCCCATTTGAAGCAAATGGGGTGGATTACAAAGTAAATCTTATTTGTTGTGTTAAGAGGATCATTAATAGCAAAATAATAAAATCAAGCATAATACTTTTAAAGGAAAATGACCTTTTTCAGAAAAGGGGTCACACAGATGCAAGTTTCTTATTGATGTCTTGATGTTAGCGGTTTCTGAGTGATTAAGTCATTGAATATTGTCAAAGGGAAGCTAAGTTAATAAGGTTTATAATGGGATATTTTACCAAAAAAAAAAAAAACCAGAAGTATTAATGAAATTATTTTAAACCTGTATGAGGTGATAACTGCAAGTCTAGGCCTCCTGTTCTTCAGACTGGCCAGCTATCAGGTGGGGGTTCCCACAACCCCTTTCTTGGATTCAACAAATTTCTAGAATGGCTCACAAAATTTAGGGAAATATTTTCTGATATTTACTGATTATTATAAAGGACACAATTCAGGAACAGCCAAATGGAAGAAATGCACAGGGCAACGGATGGGGGAATGGGTGTGGAACCTCCACGCCCTCTCTGGGCATACCCTAGAGCACCTCCATGTGTTCACCAACCCAGAAGCTTCCAGAATACAGTATTTTTGTTTCTATGGAGGCTTCATTACACAGGCATAATTGACTAAATATTTGGGCATTGGTGCTTAAGTCAATCTCTGGCCCCCTCTTCCTTCCCTGCAGGTCAGGGCTGGGAGGACTGAAAGTTCTAACCTTCTAGTCATATGGTTGGTTCTCGTAGCCACCAGCTGCCCCGTCATCAGAGGCTTTCCAAAAGTCTCCTCATTAACAGAAATTTAGGTGTGGTTGAAAGGGGCTTGTTCTGAATGGCCAAAAGATGCTCTTCTCATCTCTCTTGCTCTGGAGCTATTTTAGGAACTGAGGACAAAACCAAATATTATAGGAAAAGATAGTTATCTCTCTCTTATCACTTAGGAAACTCTAGGAATTTTAGGAGCTTTGTGCCAGGAACCAGGGACAAAGAACAAGCATACATTTCTTATTGTATCGTAACATCACATTAGGCAAAATTCTAAATATTTATAAACCAAGGCCTGGATGAAAGGAAGATATCTTCCTGTTTGGCCAAGCCTGTTTAAATGAACTACCAGTAGAAGAGGATGTCCCCCACCCTTTAGGAATAACGGTGACCATGTGTCTTTGGCCCATCTAATAAAGGAGAGTATCCAACAAGAAGATGAATGGAAACATGGTATTCAGTGACTGGCAAGCAACAAAATCAGGTCATAGTCTAGACCAGTGGTTGTCAAGGTCTAGTCTACCACTGATGTACTTGAAGAGCTAACTGAAGGTCTGGAGAGACAGCCCTTTGGTCTGTGCTTTAAACCTTTCTGGGCAAGAATGACTGAAGAAAGAGTTGGAACAGCAGCATCCATAGGGATAAGCCTGAGAGCTGTTGCATTCATCTCAGCATGGCCCAACCCATAGCAGTTGTGCCAACCTGTCCCCCATTGAGGGTACTGGCATTAGGGTTCTCCTCCTTCCCTCCAGGGAAAGTTCATTCTTAACATGTTTTTATTATAGTATTTTAATAGCACTTTTTAATAGACAAATATAATCATGGTGGTTTTGCTTTCCCAATTTTACATTTCTATGAAATCTTCTAGAGGAATAAATCTAAAATGAGATGTTGACTTCTGTTTATGCCTCTTCTGCTTAACACAACCCTTCTATTGTTAGGAAAGACTGGCGAATTTTTCCATCCTTGTCCATCTCTTTTCATTCTTCCTTCTGTAAGGGATTTGTAAACTAAAGGGATCTTCAACTTTCAGACTTTTTGAGTGCACATCCACATATGTATTACAAAACTTGGTTTCTTCTCTGTGCAGATCAGCTTCCACCACTAAGATGTGCTTGTCATAGACCAGGACATACAGTCACTGGGTGACTCCCCATCATAGTGAGCTGGAAGAAAGGTCTACTCACTGAGCCCTTCTGGCTTCTGTTGTGTGTTAGACATGACAGACCATGCTTCTGGGAACTGTAACACACTCAGTGAGAGATGAACTGTTTACAAATTATAAACACATAGCCATTTTGTTCAAAACCAGAAGAGGAGAGAAACTCCTTTCTACCCAAACCATCCATCTTGAAGGTGACACTCTTTAATTGCCAGTGCTCCTTCCCACCAAATACCATCACGGACGACTGTGGAAGATAAAAGTGTGCCGGGGCCTGTTGGCACAACTTCCTCAGGAGATGAATGCTTTGCCATGTTCTGCCTGTCTCTGATGCACAGACCAGGACACTGTCTGGGGTCTGTCATTCTTTTATTGTCTGGAACAGGGATTGTTGTAAAATGACATCACTGTAACCCCTTGTTCCTTAGCATTGTGAAAAGTTCATGGTAGTAACTTGTATTAGAAACCAGATTAGACTTCACAATTTTGCCTTTTCTTTTGTGGACCTTCAGTGATAACATAGAACTTTCAGGTAACTAGGTTTTTGCCTTTTAGGAGATGAAATGTACAAGCTAAACTTTGAAGAGAGGAAGTCCTCCTTTCTAATACCTGATGGCTCATGTAAGAAATTACTTGTTACAAATCTAGTTTTCTAGGGACTCCAGAACAAACAGATAATAGCTAAGTTCAGCCAACAGCAATCAGTTTGACATTTCCTATTTGTATTAGATTCCATATGTGGAATCCTTCCATGTGGACCTTATTTGTTTGGATGGATTACAATGAAAATTGCATTAATTTTCTACACAGTAAAGGTCAGTAATTGAAGCATGAACCAAGAAACTATTGTGTAAAATGCTGTATCCCATACTTAGGAAAGGTCATGCAAGACAATAATATCTTGTTTTCATTACAGAAGGTATAAATACTTGCACTAGAGTTTCTTTCTTTTTCCAGCCCAACAATCACTTACATAGAATATTTCAGCATTTTCTATTAACATCAGGAAGAAGGAATCATAAGGGCATGTAATAAAAGAAAAAAAAGCCCTGCTTAATGCTATCAAAAAGAAACTGTGCTCTAAGGCTTGTATTGTGGGTTGGTTTGTTCATAACTAGGTTGTCAGAAATAGGACTTGAATGATCTGTCCTTTTAGGATCTTCAGTGAGGTCACATTGCCTGACGGTGTTTATGAAAAACAATATGACCCTTTTATATCAGTTGTAGATGAAAAACAGATATGGACATTTTCCTTTAAGAAAATAAGAAACATTTAATCCATTTTTGTTGATTGATTGAGGAGCATATTATAATGGAAGGATACAAATGGATATTGTATCTATATTCTATTTTCACAAATTAGTTTGTCATCATTAAAATTTAAGTACACTTTAAACCATTAATTTCAGTGTTTAAAATGATTTTCCATCCTCTAAATTGATTAGTCACTTCCTCATTACCCAGACAGGGCCTTCTTAGTGGGAGAAGCGCATGGCATGTATCTAGAAGGAGTTCTCACTGTGAATTAACCTGTAGAGTCCTTTGGATGATGTGGTTAAGTCCATTGTGCCTCATTCCCTGTGTTTCCTTGTGCCAGAAAGAGAGAGGAGATGATCTATAATATCCTAACCAGATGGAGGAGGTCTTCTTACAATCTAACAATGAGAGTAGTTTTGTCTATAATTCATTTGTGTGTGTGTGTGTGTGTGTGTTTTGAGATAGATAGAGTCTCACTCCGTTGCCCAGGCAGGAGTGCAGTGGTGCCATTTCGGCTCAGTGCAACCTCTGCCTCCCAAGTTCAAGTGATTCTCGTGCCTCCGCCTCTGGAGTAGCTGAGACTACAGGCATGTGCCACCACACTGGGCTAATTTCTGCATTAGAAATAGGGTTTTACCATGTTGGCCAGGCTGGTCTGAAACTCCTGGCCTCATGTGATCTGCCCACCATGGCCTCCCAAAGTTCTAGGATTATAGGCATGAGCCACCATGCCCGGCCTGTTTGTGCTTTCTTAAGAATGTCTAAAACAGTAAATTAGTTAGATTAGTAATTTTTTAAACTGTGACATAAGCAGTGATACTTAACAATGATAAAGTGTTGTATTTTTAAGAAAATAAAAAGCCAGAGAGTATCTTTGAATGATTAACAACAGTTGCACGTGCACACACTCACCTTCAGGGATATACAATTTATATACAGGGCATATTGTAAAAGACCTGCTTATGGATAATTTTCGGGGGAATAAAGTGCATGGGAATTCTAATTTAAGTCCTTTTAATTTGATTTAATATGGTTTTTAGTGATGAAATGACTTAATTGCTAACATTTTTATCATACTATCTTTCAAGCCTTTTATAGTGAAGTGGATTCCAGCCAATTCTTAATTATCAGTTTATGCATGTTTTGCATGAGAGGGGGTTGCCTTCCCAATTTCCTGTAGTCCTTTGGCAAATCAACTTGCTTAAATATTCTTTTTAAAAATCAAACTCTCATTCTTAAAAATGTTTTGACTTCATAACCTTTAGAAGTCATCCAGAAATATTATCAGTCTGGCCTTCTGGAACATTATTCAGAGCATCCTACTTATTATCAAGCTCACTAATATTCCTAGTACAAATAGATCTTTCTGATTTCTAGTCTAAGGATTGTAGTATGTTATTCTCAAATATTATGAACTGTGATATGCCAGACCCAATTAGATGAATTACCTATCCTTCTCTTAGCAAATGTGCGTTGTCTGACCAAATTTCATCAGAGGCGCTGATTTTTTCGTAGTCTGTATAGATTGAATATCCCTAATCTAAATACTTGAAATCCAAAATGCCCCAAAATTGGAAACTTTTTGAGCTCTAATTATCAAAGGAAATGATCATTGGAGCATTTTGGATTTCTGATTTTTAAATTAGGAATGATCAGCCAGCGTGATGCATGTATTCCCAAATCCCAAAACGATCCGAAATCCAGAACACTTCTGTCTGGTCCCACGCATTTTGGATAAAGGATGATCAACCTGTGTTGCATCTAGATATTTCATCTCCCATTGCTTAGAATTGTCACATCATGAGAAGGTAGAAGACATTGGATATTGCAGCCTGATTATCCACAAGTGATTGGTTTTCTGAAAATAGTAGCTATGTCTTTTGTATTTAAAATAAATCTGATTGAGACCATCCTGGCCAACATGGTGAAACCCTGTCTCTACTAAAAATACAAAAATTATCTGGGCATGGTGGCGCACACCTGTAGTCCCAGCTACTCGGGAGGCTGAGGCAGGAGAATTGCTTGAACTGGGAGGCAGAGGTTGCAGTGAGCCGAAATCATGCCACTGCACTCCAGCCTGGCGACAGAGCGAGACTCCATCTCAAAATAAATAAATCCCTCATCTCTTCTACTGTGACTCACCCAATTATCCAATGAGTTTATGAGATAATTGATAGAAAGGGGGGGATACCACTTTTTTCTTCAAGGGAAAAGTAATCACTGGAATAAAGTATTATAAAACAAAAATAATAAAACAAGGCTATTTCAAGTAAGATTTAAGCAATTAGATTTATGAAAATATTAATATTTTAATTTGCAGGCTGCTTTTATATGCAGTAGCTCATTCAGTACTCAAAATATTAAGTTTCATAGTATGTTCCCTTGTCTATAAATGAACACACCAAGGCTAAGAGAACTTCCGTAACATATCTGAGATTTCTCAGCCAGGATAGCGGCAACACTCAGACCCATCTCTTCTGGTCTAAATCTTATTTTTGGCATGCTCTGTTGTTGTGAAGGAAACCTGTCATTAATTTATTGGTTCATTTTTCTGCATTATTTTCCCAACATTTATTGATGTCTTTGTACCAAAGCCTCTATGAATACAAAAATTACAACCATACACAAGGTGCTCAAAGTAAACAATCCCAGTGCCCTGTGACGTCTGCCTTCATCACGGTTTGTAATGTTGTTATAGATGCTATGTTGGGAAACAGAGGAGAAATGCTAGGTGAGGCAGGACTTCTAAAAGGTGATGTTTGAGTTGAATCTGAAAGTAATAATAATTTTTTAACTTGTTCCATTGCTGAATCACGTACATATTTTATCTCATACCCACGCCTTTACTGTACCTGGGAGAAAACTAAAGGATTCACACAGCTAAACCAGCAACTGCCACTCCTGGTATATTTATCTACAGTAGTTACAGTTACAGAAAATCATTAGCCCTGCTTCCCTCGTGGTGGCATGGTGTTCTGTCACTTAGTGCAGAGAAATCAATCTTTCAAGGGTCTAGGTTCCAAATATTTGTTTCCCTAATCTGTTGCCAATTTTTCAGTTGTATTTTATGAGTATCTTCCCGTTGAGCCAATTGTTTATTCCTTTTACTTTTTCAACCCTATTATTTGATACTAGATGATATTCATGTTGCAGGCCACAAAAAAGAAGTTGGTAAATACCAGTGCAGTTGTGTAAGTGCTTTATGTAATGAGCAGATAGAGCAATATAAAACCACTTAGAAATGATATTGATTCAAAATCCAAATACTATTTTATATTCATTTCCCAAAGCGCAAAAGAACTACTTGAGAAAGAAGTACACTCCAGAAAGAGTACAGATCTCCCCACTCCATTTTAATAGCACAAGCTGTGGAGTTGACTCCGTGTGTGTGTGCGTGTGTGTGTGCGCGCATGCGTCCGCATCCCTGCATGCCCACAAAATGCCTCATGGGAAGAAATTCTAAATGACAGTTGCTGGTGCATTGCTGGGATTCCCAAAGAATAATTTTTAATGTCATGTATCAGAAATATTGCTGCTTGTTCTTTGTTATGACAGATGCTAAGCTTTTTCTCGTGTTAAATGCCACTCAATCTATTTCTAATGTTTATAATTCTTCAAGTTTTCAAATTATAGGCTTTTAATATTCAGTGGGATGAAACAGACCAAACATATTCTTGTTTAAAGTCTAAAGGTATATTTTTGCATCTTTAGTCTAGATGATTGAAATTACTGGGAAGATTTTGAGATAAAAATTTTTGCATTAATCTCTTCTGAGAATTCTGTTCATCCTGTGACAAATACTACTCAGTTTTTAAGCATGTCAAAAGGATTTTTTCTGACATGGTCAATTTTCAGGACTTTGTCTCCAGTTTTGCTTAGGGAATTAATAGAGAAATGAGAAGTTTTCTAAATCAGAACATGTAGGAGAGATTTAAAGTAACATCCTGATTATATAATTAATTCTTAGTTGTAAATTCATTTTGATGATGTTAATTCTCTGCCAGAGGCTCGAAGCTAGTTTATTGCACCTACAGTGCTATACTCATTGGAGGCCCAATGGCAACAAGGCCTTAAGAAAGGAAAGATTTGCCTTCTGATTTTTAAAATTTTTTTCTTTTTTAAAAAAGAACAATTGTGTTACAACGCAGACACCTTATTTGTTCTTAGTTCAACTGCTTACAAAAGTTAGCAAAAATACTCAATCCTTTTAACATTTTATAAATGAATAATGAAAAACAGTGGGCTTGTACTCATCTTCATATATTTTTAGGTTACCAAGTTAGTTTGTTATTTTTCTCACAATGAATGCTACTCTTTTTTATTGTGTGTTTAAAAAAGACAAGGAAACCTTATGAAATTTGAAAAATTCCATGCTTTCATCTCTTCATTATTTGGTGATGCAGGCCTGCTCACTAAGTAGACCCCTAAAGCATGTGAATTTTACTTATGCCTCCACATTTTTTCACATTTGTAATGAGAAGTGATGCCCCTCTTTTTCAAATATAGGACTATAAAACTATGTATTTAGCCATAATAATCTTGTTCATTTATTTAATCACACCAGTGGCCTTCACTATTTTTATTACACATTTCCGTCTGCAAATTGGAAGCCTTATATGTTAAGGGAAAATAGAAGCACATGTGACAGCAGTTCTGTCTTTCTGAATGAATCACTGTTACTCTTCCTAGGCAGTTTGGTAGCAACAGCAGATGTAATGTTGTGTTTGCTAAACTGTGTTATCGCCACATTCCCTGGTTCAATCTGAAATGTGTAAATAAAGCCAGCATGATACAGATGGAACTGCAGATGATCTTTCATACAACTCAGGGCAACATGAGTAGACTTGTCCTGGAAGATCATTTTCTTTGAAACTTAAGTTAACCCCAGTATTCTTTAAACTAGACAAAAGGTTGTTCCTTCTTTTGTAGCTTTGCCTTCTTGAAGGGAAGGAACTGGTGTTTATGAAGCGCCTGGAATATGCTAGGTACTTTACATATGTGATAATATTTAATTTTCTCTACACTCCAATCAGAGTAACGACAATGATTACATTTTCCAAATATTGAATTGAAATTCAGAAAGGGTAAAGAACTTGCCATGATCACCAAGCTAGTAGATGACAGGACCGGAGTTGAACCCCGTTCTCTGACTCCATGGTCTGCTGTATATAACATCATTTAACTTCCCTGGACTTCAGTTTCCTATACATGGAAATACTAATACTAAAGGCTATGTAATACATCCTGTGATATGTCCATTGGTATATTGTTAGATAGAAGAGACCCATAAAATCAATAGCATCTTATTTTAAAAGAGAAATTTTGCAGTACAGAGAGTGAAAAGAGCATTTGCTATTAGGATGATTAAAATGATAGAGGTATAATGCAAATTGAGAGAACAAAGACTATAGTCAGCATAGACTGGAATCCTTAGGAAGAGGATTCACAAAAGCCATCAAGCTTGAGTTGGGCCTTTCAGTCATTCTTCTATAAGGCCTAGAATCTTCTCTCAAACTGCAAGCATTTGCTTATTTCTTGGGTCGATGTAAATAATTAATACTATTATAAACCTGATAAACTATTTTTTTTCCTGTATCCATTTGTTTCTCCATCAAACAAGCACTGTAGCAACACTGAGGATGGACTCACCACAGTTGTTGGTGCTAAGAACACAGGACCAGATAAAACAGCCTGGTCTTACCTGTTGATCCCCCCGTTCAAGCAGTGTATAGCCAAAAAGAGGGTAATGGAAGATATTAATGAAGCATCCAAGCTACAAAAATATGATCTTCTTGTAGCATAGAAGCTACCATACCTTGATAAACACACATTGTTGAAAGGCCATCTTTAAAGCCTTTCAGAGAGTGAAAACTACATTTATCGCTAACCATAAAGATACCTGAGCTCAGATGGAAATTTTCCCTCTCTCACATGAGTAGCAAATGCATTTTAAGGAAGGGGTGGAAACGTGAAAAAACATTTTTTTGTTTGTTTGTTTTGTTTTGTTTTGTTTTCTCCCTGTCTAGAAGATACTCTGGAAATAACTGGTTCCTTTCTTTACTAAAGAATTTTAGGAAAAAGTGATTCAGGTTCACCACAGGTCCCAGTTTTCCCAGAAAGTTTTCATTTACTAAGTATCCTCATTTTAAAACTATTGTATTTAATATTTCCACTATAACAAGGTGGGATGCGTTGCTTAGGCTTTCAATTTAAGCTTTCAGCTGTTTCTGTGGTCATTACTAGCAGCCCGTGAGATGCATGCACTGTGACCAGAGTTCTCAGAGACTAACACCAGGTTAACTCTAACAACCAGGAATGACCCATCTCTATTTTCCTGACTCTCTTCAGGGGCTGAGTGACTAACATCCAGCTTTAAAGGAAAGCTTTTGCGTGGTCCATAATAAAACAAACTGCTCTCAGATGAGCTAATCCCTTCTTGCTTCAGGCAGTGGTAGAAAGCATGTGATGTCTAGCGGCCCGTTAAGCTGTGGCCACTGCCAGGGACTGTAAGATTCAGGAAGCTTTCAAACCGCCTATTCAGAACGGTTAGTAAGGGAGATACGAAATGATAGGGTAGGTGTATGTTAAATATTTGCATAATTTAAGCCTTCCTGCTAAGAGAATAAAAAGTAGTCTGAACACTCTTAGAATATACTATTTTACTCATTGCAGTGAGTAAACGTGCACTTATCTTTTTTACTTTTTCAATATGTAAATAACACAAAGATTACATATTTAATGAATAATCATGTACAGATAGTACATTTCTTAAGACAGTTGTTGATAAATGTTTACATTTCTTCTCTATCCTGGGGTCTTGACTTGATCATGTCACTGACATGTGTAAACCTAAGTCATAAACCTGCCAAAGAAGCCTCAACAGCTACTTTAAGAGGAAGTATCTAAGAAAATCATTTCTGAAAACATTATTTTAATGCATACAGCTAAAAATACATGTTGATAGATCTCTCTGTGGAGCATGACTTTTCATTTAGATCAAATGACTATTTCTTCCACATTAATTTATATCATTTTCCATTTCAAGATTTCATTGTACATATATGAAAAATGACCAAGTAGCTGTTAATCTTCCTGCCCAAGGATGCAAACACAATATCAGAGAACTTTGTGAAATTATTTTCATTTTTTTACCTCATATATGAAAACAAAATAAAGCTTTTGCAAGTTAACTCTGCAAATACTGTAATTGCTAACATCAGCAATGCCACTATAAATTTAAACATTTAGTATTGAGGATTATTTAACTTTATAATAATATGAATGCAAATTTTGATGGAGCAAATATTGCAACTAATAAGATATTCCTCCAAAATGAAGAAATATGAGGCAGAAATGTACTTGGTGTTGGCTGTGATGCACTAATTATTCATTAATTGCATCCAGACAAGCGATAATGTTCCACCACTTGCAAAGGTGTAGTGTTCACATTTATGATTTTTTTATATACACAGTTGGGATATCAACAAGATTGTGTGATAAAGATACATCACATATAAAAATAAACATCAGCATGGCAGTATGCACTTTCTCTTCTTTACCCATCATTTTAGGAAGGTTTGAACCTTTGAAGATATCTCAGTTAACTTAAACATTCTCCAAAATTGGACTCTTTTGTGGAAAAAAAAAAACCCTAAATTATGGTCATAATCAGTTGGAAAGTTTTATTCAAAATATTTTATGACCGAAGTACTAACTTCATTTTTGGAAGCTTTTTCTGAATGGAAGTGAATTTTTTTTTTAATAGCCAAAAAACACTTTATTTTTCTACAAAAGCAACACACAAAAGGTCAAATGCTATGCATGATTCAATTTTTAAATTCTGAAGTTATACTTTAGGTTATTTTTATTATTATTTTATTAGGTGGAGTCTCACTGTGTGGCCCAGGCTGGAGTACAGTGCCGCGATCTTGCCTCACCGCAACCTCTGCCTCCCAGGTTCAAGCGATTCTCCTGCCTCAGCCTCCCTAGTAGCTGGGATTACAGGCATGTGCCACCACAACAAGCTAATGTTTTGTGTTTTTAGTAGAGACGGAGTTTTACCATGTTGGCAAGGCTGGTCTCAAACTCCCGACCTCAAGTGATCTGCCTGCCACGGCCTCCCAAAATACTGGGATTGCAGGCGTGAGCCACCGCTCCCCACCTAGATAATTTTAATTTATGGGAAGAATCCTTGTGATTTTTAATACAATAAATATACCTTCTGACCATTAATAGAAATTTAGAAGGCATTTACTTTTCAGCATACATTTTGTTAAATGTTCTAGCATACTGTCTTGAAAAAATGTTTGACAGGAAAAGTTCCTGTGAATGAATACAAAAATACGGTGCCTTTGAAATATTTGGGATGAAGTATATGCAGATTTCAAAATTTTAAAAACAGATTGAGAATATTGTCCACGTACCACATTTTTGTTGTGAGTTTTCAAGGTACCTAAGTGATCGTAGACAGTGTTCTATTTTATTTTTTTTAGACCGAGTCTCGCTCTGTCGCCAGGCTCGAGTGCAGTGGCACCATCTGGGCTCACTGCAACCTCTGACTCCCTGGTTCAAGTGACTGTCCTTCCTCAGCTTCCACTGCAAGCACGTGCCACCACGCCCAGCTAATTTTTGTATTTTTTAGTAGAGACTGGGCTTCACCATGTTGGTCAGAATGGTCTCCATCTCCTGACCTCGTCATCTGCCCACCTTGGCCTCCCAAAGTGCTGGGCTTACAGGCGTGAGCCACCATGCCCAGCTTCAGAAAGTATTATTAAAAGTATGGTCTACAGTGGAGTCAATTAAGGTGTCAATTTAATGACACCTCTGAAGGTGATTAATAACAATTTCATGAAATATTAGAAATAAAAAGATGCCATTAAAAAGTACATTCTTTTGAAAAGTAATCCTGACATGGGTATATAGAGAGTTGTAGCTAGTAACTGACTAAAATATATGAATATATATCACAAATAATCATTCTTCATGTGTCATTTTTAAATATCCAGATGTTCAAATTGATTTGAATGCACAAAAATCTATTTTTATTTGAAAATAATGTATTTGTGAAATAAAAATGGAATAGTTTTATAGGTCCAATATAATAAAACCAAGTTATCAGTTATCAAAAATTAATTCTGTTTACTTCTACTCTTAAAAGTAAACAAGTCCAGATGATGAGTTATTCTGTTACTAAAGATACAGTAAGACTCTTTAGCCTAGTCTTTGGATATTTAACACTCCAAACATCAAATTCGTTATAAAGTAACAGGACTCGTGAGCATCGTTATTTTGGCATACTAACTCATGCTTTCTTCACAACCAGAACCTCACTATTTGGGTGTTTCATAGGGAAAAAAAATCAGACAATTGAAATAGGAAGTTTTTATTAAATTGAATGACATGGAAACGAGTCATTTTCCAAGAAACTGTTTTGACCTAAACTGGATGGTGCCGAAAAGAGGAAGCCACTTTTGGCCTTTGGGTCAAATTCCCTCATGCTTTCAAATGTTCCTTTATAAACATGAATACTTATGTGGCAGACAGAGCTGGGTTTTCACCATTGTGCCCATTAATAGATGTCAGTGGACTCATGAATTAGTACACTCTGGCAGCATATCTAATTTTTAACACAAACTGCTTGAGGAATTAGAGTAAGGGAAAAGAATTCAAATTAGGATAAAAAAGTAAAAGTATCTTGAAAGTTTGATGTTGCAAAAGGAAGCAATGAACCTGGTTTTCCTTCTGCACAGAATGAATGGATCAAGGAGTACAGTCCTGATGGTAATAATTTATTCAAACCATTGCAGCACCCTTTACTGGAGAGGGGGTGGCAATGAGGCATTCTAGCCTCTGTTCTTCCTTTGTCTGTTTCAGCCAAGTAGTTTCATAAAGGCAGATGCAAGAAGGGAGGTTTGTGCTTTTCAACATTTCTGACATCTTGGTGCTTTTACCAGCAATCCCTATTGGTAGTGGTTCTCTTTCACCCGATCCATGGCTCCAGTTTGATGGAACAAAGGGTACAAGATGAAAATGATTTTATTTTTTCCTTTTGCAGCACAGATGGTATTATAGGAATGTCCTCTTAAATTTAGAAGTGTTTGCTTGACATTTTAGTACAATTTTCACCCAACTAAAATTCTATATAGGAAAAAAGTTCTGTACGAGCTATTTGAGGTTTTAGGTTTCATACAATAGGTGTAGTGGCTGTAATGACCCAGAGAGTTAGGAGTTGAGAGCTCATTGACTACATCCCAGTTACAGCAAAGTCAATAGGGGAGCTAGAACGTAGCATCAGAATATTAAAAATAGTGTAAAAATACTACTCTTTAGGGAATCTCCTGACATTTAAGTGATTTCTAAGTCACCTGCATAACTGTTAGTTACCTGGCATGGTAAAAACACATGTAAGGTTTTCTATAAGCAAAGTAAGGATAATATTCTTAGAAAGCTGAATTCCATTTCACATGAAGCATTGGAGATTAAGGAAGATGAATTTATGTTTGCTTCTATGTCATGAGGAGATCACAGTCAATTGCTGATCATCCTGGAAGGGAATAATCTGGGTAGGCTGCCCCACCAGCAGTGCACCGTGGGGTTACTTTGTAGCATGTCCACAGCTGCTTGCTTTGTTTCTGAAGTGGTTGCCAAAGGATGGATGAAATGTCATCAGGCTGGCAATATGTTTAAAACATGCTTAAAAATGCAGCAGAGTTTGACTAAGATGCTCCAGTACTAGGAATCATACTACCTCTGTCTCCAACACGCCGGGAGCATCTCTGAAGAACACTGATAGGAGAGGAATAGGGTGAGCTTCAGAACACCTATGGAGACAGAGGAAGTCAGTCAGCCAGACTGACGGGATTGCAGAGTTCTGCGAGGGACGCGGCAGCCTCCACAGGGAAGTGCAGCGCTTGGTTCTGTGGGCTTCCCTTTATCGCCTCATGACAGTGAGGTAGCGACTGAGGCTTGCACATTAGGAGTGGTAGCATCTGAGTGAGTGAACAGATTTTTCTCGGGGGGAGTCAATATTTAAGTTGTAAAATAATGATTTATCTCTTGTCACTCTATTGGTAAAAACCTCGTTATTATAACATGTTACAGTATTTTCTGTATCAGCATGATAAAAAATGAAGTAACTGAGTTAAATCTTGCTTTTATGTTTTCTAGGAATCTGAGAAAAAGGGGTTGATTGAAAGAATCTATATGGTACAGGATATTGTTTCAACTGTTCAAAACATCTTGGAGGAAATAGCTTCCTTTGGAGAAAGGATTAAAAAGTAAGTTCTAAATTTGTGTTGTGGTGTTTGAAGTAGACCTGCTATCCACAAGGACAGTGGGGTTATGGCAGTGGGGTGGGAGAAAGGGAGGTCAGAAAATACAAAAACAAACCAAAGCAACACGTTGGGTTAGCACTGTCTGACTTCGGTTGGCTTCTTGTCTTCACAGTTGGGTGGTGCCTCAGAACTGGCGTGACCATATGGCCCAGTTTATTCCAGTCACCCCAACATAAATATTACTAGTGTTCCCTTTCACTCAAAAATATATCAGTTTGGGTGACAAATTATAGACGTTTAAAATGTTACCCTATTCAGAAATAAAAAGAGAAGCAAACGTGCTATAAAGGAGCCTTTTCTATCTGAACCACAGAACTTAGTAAATGCCTTGAGTAACTTTTCTCTCCAATTCTCCAAAGAAAGACACGTATCTAGTAGCACCATAGATGATAAATGTGAAGTTAATTACCACATATATGGATGTCTTAGGACAGGGTACTACTCTCTGGCCCTTTATAGAGAAAGTTGAAAATATTTTCAGCTTTGTGGGACATATGGTCTCTGTCCTGACTACTCAACTCTGTTAAAGTGTAACAGGAGTAACAGTTAATATGTAAATGAATGGTTATGATATGCATTCCAATAAAACTTTATTTATATAAACAGGTAACATGCTGGATTTGATTTACAGTCCACCCACAGCTTACCACCCCCATCTTAGGACATGATAGCTAAACTCTCTAAGGGAACTCCAGTTAAGAAAGACTGTAGATTCATATGTTTTGTCTGTTTTGTTTTATACATTATCAACTCTGCATTACTTAGTTTTCATTTGGCACCAATAAATGGAAGGTTTTTAATTTTTTCCTTTGAATTATTAACTTATTTCCCCCTTTAATCTAGAATTGTGTCAACCATGTTCTTTCTAAGGATTAATTCTTACTTTATTGGTCGTGTCTATGTGGATCATTCTAGTTTCTTTAAGAATATATTGTTTTGTAATTGCATGGGTAAACAGATTAAAAGTGGTGCTAAAAACCAAGTGAAAGTCTTATGCATTAAAATGCAAGGAAATCAATAAATGATATTAACATCGGGAAATATAAGTAGTTAATATGCAACTTTAAATACTAATGTTTTCTCAGTTGCATAGCCAATGAAATTGCCCTTGAATGCCCATTTATTATAAGCATAGTAAACGTGTATGTTTAAAAAATGAGTTATAAATGACTTTTAAACAAAGTTGATGAATTTTTATTGAATTTACAGTTATAACGATTATTTAAGGAAAAAAGAATTTTTGCTCACAGATATGATGCCTATATGCTTTATTCTTGTAGGTTTCATATAAATTGGCAAAAGATGCCTGAATTTACCCTCAAAATGTTTAATATAAACATATTTGAAAGCAAACATGAATAGTAAAATGAGGAGGGCATCATAATTCTTTATTCATTTCCTCACTCAACTATCAGTTATTGAGTTTCAGACACTGACTTGGTCTAAGAATGAGAAATGCAACCATAATTACAATAATGATAGCAACACCAACTGTTATCGCATGCCAGCCAGGCACTCTTCTAAACCCTTTAAACACACTAGCTCCTTTGAGGAGCTAAAGGAATAGGAATTACATCATTCAAACCACCCTGTAAAGTAAGGATTGTTAATATCCTCATTTTACAGATGAGGAAATTGAATCACAGAGTGATTAAATTTGTAGTCCAAGATCACACAACTAGTAGCTGTGTAGCTTGGATTGGAGCCTGTCCTCCTCATTACTACACTATAGTGTCATTACCCTCAAGAAATCTCTATTTCAATGAGGGAGAAACAGAGTAATAGCCAATTAGAATTCAGTGGCATTAGTGGTAGGGAGAGGTAAGAGAGAATTCTGGGAGCGATCTGATCAGCCCAGGAAGAGATGTAGGAGAAAGACAGACCGCAGGCAATTCTGAAGCAGAAGAAACTTATCAGCATCTCTGAGAATAGGAAGAGATAGCTGGGCAAAGAATTGATGCATGAGGGCATCAGTAGCGGAGAGCCCTTGTGCAAACGCTCAAAGCTCAAGACTGTGTGGGAGATTCAGGGAGATGTAAGGGATTTAGTGTGTCCATGCCATGGAGGTGCGGTTGGCAGTGCCTAGAGATGAGGCAGGTCATGCAGGCCTTGAGGAGATGGAAAAAGTCAATGGAAGAAAGTTCAGTGAGGGACGTATTGGCAGCAAGGAGGATAAGAGGATGCAGAGTGGGGTCAAGACCCGGGAAGGAAGATCATGTTGTTTGGTAAAACTGTCTCCATTCTTGAACATCTCTGAAAGACAAATGTGGCTGTTGTGCAGTTGATAATGTAAAAGGAAATGTGTCCGAGGAGAGAAGAGGGCAGAGTGATTTAAACAGGCTCCCAACCCTCCAGTGCTTTGAGGGGCAGCTGTGCCCAGCACAGCTGTGGTGGCCATGTCTGAGATGTGTCTTCAGCCCATGAACAGAGTACTGTTCTGCCCAGCTGCAACACAGGAAGGCTCCTAAGGCTCAACTCCTATTAATTCTTGGCCATTCATTATTACAATGACCTTAAAGTCCCTGCTGGGCATTCAAGTGGGATGTCATGTGTAACTCTGTTGGAATTCCATTGTAACTCAGCGCTTAAGAACCAGGCAAACTTTTATTCAACTCTTGGCAACTGGCAAAAATATAGAAATACATAAAACTCTCAAAGCAAGGCTTCCCCGATACTGATGGGTGGGGGGGACCCCAGTGGTGGTGCATTTATGTGGAATGAACTGTATTCCTTTCTTCCTACTCTTCTCTACCTTCTCTAGTTACCTTCCCTAATATTACACAAATTTTAAATGTATATATGAAGCCAAAATATTTTACTCAACATGTAGCATTTGGCTGGGCGCAGTGGCTCACGTCTGTAATCCCAGCACTTTGGGAGGCTGAGGTGGGTGGATCACCTGAGGTCAAGAGTTTGAGACCAGGCTGGCCAACGTGGTGAAACCTCGTCTCTACTAAAAATACAAAAATTAGCCAGGCGTGGTGGCGCACGCCTGTAATCCCAGCTACTCGGGAGGCTGAGGCAGGAGAATCACTTGAACCTGGGAGGCGGAGGTTGCAGTGAGCCAAGATGGCACCACCACACTACAGCCTGGGCAACAGAGTGAGACTCCTATCTCAAAAAAACAAACAAAAAACCCCAAAAACCATGCAGCATTTATGCTAGACAGTAGGCAGAGTGGTGCAGGAGAGTGAAGCACATCATATGTTCTATCATTATGGAGTGAGGGCTCTAACTCTTGTGTCCTTGGGTGGCTAGGGAAATCTCCACAGAGGAGATACTGAGATTAAGGGAGACCTAGAATAGGCAAGTTATGCCTACAAATGTTCCAGGGTAAAGCTTGGAAGCCACCTTCATAAGAAGTAGAACTGCTCTGGCTAGGAATGATGTGAAAAATACTAAGCAGAAGATGGGCAAGCAGGTTAAGTGGTTGGAATCCTGAGGTTATGTGGGGCTGGAATCCAGGTTTGATTCCAGTTAAGTGGTTGGAATCCAGGTTAAATAGGGCTAGAATCCTGATGGGGGCATGGGGAATGAGAGACGGATGCATTTTGTGTTTAATTCAAGAGTGACATGTCAAAAGGGACAAAAGGTGAAGACAGAATGATCAAAGAAGGGGACCAGGTGTGAGGAAAGCAAACACAGGCTAGTGTAGAACCATGCATATGTGAAGGGAAGCCTTTAGTAGAAGACAGGACAAAATAAGAACCTACAGCAGAATATGACCAGTAGTTTTCATTTCCCTGGGAAGAAGAGTCAGAGGACCTCATTTGTCCAAGCCTTGGAAATAAGGAAATAATCCCATTGACACAAGGTCAGTGCAGTGAGGCAGCCAGCCTGGGGGAGGACCCAGAGAATATACCTGCACCCACCTTCTGGGATGTGGTCACAATCATTTTTGTTAAGTGGGCTGAAATTTAGAAAACGATGTTCTTCCATATTAGTGAGCCCATGTGGTTGAATGAATGAAGAGGATTCCTTGAGTTTTGTCATTAATTGAGAAGTTAAAGTCATTTGTTTCATAAGCGCCTAAGTCAGGGATTACCTTCTGAGGATTTAGGGAGCTCCCGAGTGAGGAAAACTGGAGAAATCTATGAAAATGTTGTTTTACAAAGTGTCTTATTTTGAGATGGGAAAGTGTTAGGGGTACTGCTGCTTAGTGTCTCTGAATTAAATCCTCAGCATTATGAACAGGAATATTCAGCTAGATTACATGCGTAACATGTGCTTATTTACATTTTTTAAAGTGCTTACTACAGAAGCAGTGAAGACGGGATCCTAAGCCAATTTTCTGAGTTCAAATCCCAGTTTTGTCACTGGAAGTGAATGATCTTAGGCAACTTATTTAACTTTTAGGACTCAGGGTCCTCATCTGTAGGACGGGAATAACAATAATGATTTCTGCTTCATAAAATTTAAATGAATTAGTACATATAAAGAGTTTAGACCAGTGGATGACAGGTAGTAATCACCTAAAAATATTAACTATTATGAGTATTATTTTATGGCCATTGACTTGACTTTCTTCCTCTGCGTCTTAAACCCAGTCAATGTCCCCTGCCCTCCTTCTCAACCATTTTAACACTAAAATTGTGGGTTGCTGAGGGGAAAATGCGTTAGTCAACTGACCTGGCTCTTAGAAGGCAAATCTGACAGGGTATGTGGGAGACTGAGTGTGTCGCCCAACTCCATTTCTAGAAAGCACATGACACACCATACACTTGTGCACACACAACTGTTGAGATCTTTATTAGGACTGCATTAATTGGGAAAGAATTGATATCCAGACACATGCTTAAGTTTTCTAATGTATGATCTTGTTATATTCCAGTGTAATATCTCTTTAGATCGTCTTTATCTCATTATTATTTTGGAGTTTTCTGTATAGAAGTCTGACTTTTTTGTGTGTGAAATATATTCCTGAGTACTTGATAGTGTGGCGTTAGTTTAAATGGCATCTTTTCTTCACATTTCATTTTCTGTTACTCACATACAGACATGAAATTAATTTTTCTGCTTTGATTTGTTTCTAATAACCATGGTAAACTTAGTTATCTTATTTTTATATGAAGATTATTATTCTGGATTTTTTTCCTTAGATAAATGTATCATATAAGAATAATTTTTTCTTCCTCTTTCCAGCCCTTAACACATTTCATTTTCTTGACTTGCTGTACTGGCTATTAGCTGTCATACAATGTGGATTAGAATTGGTATTTTGAGGCATTCGCTTCTCATGGGATCTCAGAGGGAAAGCTTTCAACGTTTCACCCTCAAGAATGTTTGCTGTAGGTTACTGTAAATATGCTTTATCAGATAAAGGAAGTTCCCTTTTTATTCCTAGTTTGCTATGAGTTTTTATTTTGAACATGAGTTGAGCTTTCCCTAACGTTTTCACCTGCATTCATTGAAATGATGTTATTTTTCTGCTTTATTTTGCTTTATGTGGTGAATTATTTTGATTGGTTTTCAAAGGGTAAACCGATCTTACATTCTTGGAATAAACCCAACATTGTTGTTGTGTAGTCCCTTTATATCTGGCTGGATTTTATTTACTTGTTCTTGCTTAGGATTTTTGCAGTTATGATCATCAGTGAGATTGACTTATTTTCTGTTCTCGAAATTTTCTTGTGGCTAGAAGGTTATTCTAAACTCATAATACAAGGTCAGGTAGGTTCTCTGTCTTTTTTCTGGAAGAGTTTATGGGAGTCTGATATCATTACTTCCTTTAAGATTTATAGAATTAAGCTGTTGAAGCATCCAGGCCTGAAGTTTTCCTTTGGAGATGATTTTGGATGAAATATTATGTTTATGTTACATACATATATATATATAGTCAGCCATTCTATTATTTCTCATCTCTGTTTCTATAAATTGTAATTTTCAAAGAGTTTATCCCTTTCATATAAATTTCCTACTTGTTGATTTAAGGTTGTTTATAACATCCTCTTATTTAATGTCAGTAAGACTGTTGCATTATCTACTCTTCTGTGCTTGATATTGTTATCTTCTTTCTTCTTGACAGGGATTTATCAATTATATTAGTCTTTAGAAATAAGCACCATTTGCCTTTGCTCATCTTCTCTATTTCCTGCTTGTTTTTTCATTAATTACTACTCTTATATTTTTCTAACTCTTTAAGATGGATAATTAGATCACTTATTTTCAATCTTTCTTCTTTCTTAACATAAACATTTTAAGACTCTGCAATTTCCTGTAAACACAACTCTAGCTCCATGCCAAACATTTTGGCATGTAATATTCTCATTATCATTCAAATTTAGTTAAAGCCATTTTCTAGTTTCTATTTGGATTTCTTCCTTGGCTAAGATATGTATTGCTAAATTTCCAAGTATATGGAGATTTTCTAGTTACCTTTTCGTTTCTGATTTCTAGCTTAATTGCTTTATGGTTAGAAAATATTGATCCAGCAATGGACTACTTTTGTCAATTTTCCATGTGAGCTTGAAAAGTAGATCATTGGATACATTGTTCTCTATATTCATTAGATTAAATTTGCTCATTATATTCAAGCCTTTTATATTTGTACTGATTTGTTTTTGTTTGGCTTGTTCTATCAATTACTTAGATGTGTTTAAACTTCACTATTGTACATTTGTCTAATCCTCCCTTGAATTTTTGCTTTCTGTATTTTGAAGCTATGTTATTTATAGATTTTAAAATTATTATATTTTCTTGGTTGATTGGAGCATTAATATGAAGCAACCTATTTCTTGTTAATACAGTTTTTTCCTAAATACCTTGTTGACCAATATTGGTATGGCTATGCAGTAGTCCCCTATTATCCATGGGGGATATATTCTCAGACCCCCAGTGGCTGTATGAAATCATGGATAGTACTGATCTCTGTATATACTATGCTTTTTCCTATACGTGCATGACCTATGATAAAGTAAACTTTATCAATTAAGTACAGTAACAGATTAACAACAATAATGAAATAGAACAATTATGGTAAGATAATGTAATAAAAGTTATGTGAATGTGGTGTTCCCCTCTCTTTTAAGATATCGTATTGTATGTAACATTTTGGCCGGGCGCGGTGGCTCACGCTTGTAATCCCAGCACTTTGGGAGGCTGAGGCAGGCAGATCACGAGGTCAGGAGATCGAGACCATGGTGAAACCCCGTCTCTACTAAAAATACAAAAAATTAGCTGGGCGTGGTGGCGGGCGCCTGTAGTCCCAGCTACTGGGGAGGCTGAGGCAGGAGAATGGCGTGAACCCGGGAGGCAGAGCTTGCAGTGAGCCGAGATTGCACCACTGCACTCCAGCCTGGGCGACAGAGCAAGACGCCATCTCCAAAAAAAAAAAAAAAAAAAAACAACATTTTGGAACTCCAACTAACTGAAACCACAGAAAGCCAAACTGCAGATAAGGGGTGACTACTGTCTCACCTTTCTTTTCTCCTTTTCTGTACTTTTCTTTCAACCTGTCTTTTTGTTTCGAATGTTTCTCTTGTATCTCACCGTCACTGTCATTTCACTGTAGCATGTAATCCCTGCAAAATTAATGATGCTTATCATTGCATTTAGATTTAAATCTGTAATTTATTAATAGTAGTGTTTACTTGCTTGTTCCGTGTCTTTTTATTTCTTCTGTATCTTTCCTCCACTTGCTAGGAATTGAAACACTCTTGCTATTCTTTTAGTTGTCATCTTAGAGTTAACAGCTTTATTATTTGCCACAGTCTAATATTGTCACTTTTAATGTCTTCCCAGTCAGTGCAGGAACCTTCTTAATCTATGTTCCACATCTCTTTGATATCTGCCATCTTTTTCTTCTTTGTGATGCCTTCTAAATACTTTCTTTGGAAAATCTTGGACTGTTTTAGTTCTCTGCAGTTTAAAATCCTGTCCAATTAATTCATTGGGTTTTTAACTTCAATTATTGTAGTTTTCATTTTTCAAAATTCTACTTTATCAATTTTTCTTGTTTTTCATTTTCTTTTGGATTATATCTTCAAGTGTCTCTTACATGATTTTTAACATGTTAAACATTATGATTTAATATATTGGATTAGATTTGAATATCTGAAATCTTTTCTTTCAGATTTTGCTGGCTCTTACTCATGGTGTCATGTGTCCTTTTGTGGTTTGCATTTTTAAGTGTACACTTATATTCCTTGGATTTTCATGTGGAGAGTACTCAAACATCATAGTTGATGATGCATTTCCTTGGAGAGGATTACTGTTTAAGTCACCTTGGGATACTACCAATCCCAGGACCTACCAATCTAGGTCCTTTCTTAAATTTTTTTGCTTGAGGCTTTTCAAGCAACACAGGTAGCATAAACTCAGATGACAGATTTCTCCACTCAGCACCAAGGTCATGATTTCTGTCCACTCTATGGTACAATGTGTCTCTCCTTCCTTATTCTTACCCTGAATATATATGTAAGCTTTATGCAATGGTCTCATATTAAAATCTCCCGATGGGAAGTTCCTAGGCTTCCCCTTCTGCCCCCAATCTCCCATTGTACCATGCAAACAACAGGAAGGAGCTCAAAATCCCAATATTTGGCAGAAAATATTAGAGTGAAAATTGTCATTGGAGCTTAGTTAACCTCCAAGAGTTCTTGCAATTTATTTTATTTTTACAATGCATTATTTTCATGTCAGCCTAGTAATGGCTTTTTTTTCTGTTGATTAGTATTTTACTTTCTCTTCAAAGTGGAATGGTATTGCTAGAAAAGGAATGATAAAGTATATTCCTTTTTAAAAAGTAATTTTATTCATTTTTGTAGCTATTATTATTTTTAAAACTCTACCTGATGTCAATAACTTTCTTTCCATCTTTGTGTGTTTTGTGCAATAACAGTGAGAAAAATGAGGGTAGCTAACGCTTATTAAATAATGACTATGTGTGATATATTTTTACAAATGATTTATATGTATGAACTTATGGAATCCCCTCAACCAGCTCTATAAAGTAGATGCAGTTATTATTCCCATTTTACAGATGGGAAAACGAAAGCACAGAGTGGTGGGGTAAATTACTTAAGGCCATACAGCTAACAAAAGTTGCAAAGGAATTTTTTTTTTTTTGAGTCTCCCTCTGTCGCCCAGGCTGGAGTGCAGTGGCGCAATCTCGGCTCACTGCAAGCTCCGCCTCCCGGGTTCACGCCATTCTCCTGCCTTAGAATTATTTTTACATTATAGGCTACAAAGTTAATAAGTAATCTTCCAGGGTGAAAAAAGAGTGGGTTTTGTTGCCACCCAGCTATGGATTTATGTCCAGGATCTGCCATCCACTGTTATTTATTTTAGTTATTTGTTGTACCTGATATAGTTGTTACTTTTATTATAAATATATCAATTATAAAAATAATCAAATACAACCAATGAAATATAAAGTCTTATTTTATATATGTACATTATTTCTACAGTTTAGTTTTAGTTTTTTACTGTATGTAGCTTTGAGCCTGAGGGTTGGGTGTTGTATGAGTGTTTTTAGTGTATTCTCATCTTTTTTTTTTTTAAGCTGCATAGTATTGCAGAGCATAAATCTAATTAATTTTTCTTCATTTTGAGATTTTTCAATATTTATTTTACTGAGTTTATTTAAATATTACCAACCAGCCTGGAGAAGACATTTATGGACTGCCCCTGTGTCCTTGGGCAAGGAAAGCTGCAAGTTAAATTTCTGGCCATGCTGAACTGGATCCGTTGTGGAGTTCAGATAACATTTCAACACGTATTGTAAAATTGCCCTCCAAAAAGTTCTGTTACAAGTTCTACTGTGGAATAGAGAAGTAGGGAATGGATCTATGCAAATATAGAAATTCGGAATAACAAAGATGGCATAATAAAGATGGGGGAAAATAGTGATTAATCAGTTGGTGGAGTCACATCACTGAATCAGGGGAGGGCTTTGGTAAGCCTGGCCAAATCTAGACATTGACAAGGAAAAACTGATAAATTTGTTCATGTGAAAGTTTATAATTTTTATGTTAATTATAAACAAAATCAACAAACTGCAAAAATGTTGTATATAACAAACATGACAAATGTCTGATTTTTCTACTATTCAAACTGATATTGGAAATCACTGAGGAAAAAGTTAAGCAAAACAGCTCAGGAGAAAACTAACAAATAGTAACTATTTCTTTTTTTTTTTTTTTTTTTTTTGAGTTTTTACAATGTACCAGACACTGAGCTAACTATTCTGGAAGTTCTTTTTAATTCTAGCAGAATCTATGATACAGGTATTATTATTATTCCAGCCTGGAACCTATGGCTCAGATTGATTCAATCAATTTCTGGGAGTTACTTAACTTGAAGAGGTAAAGCTTGAACTTGAACCCAAGTCAGTTTGCTTATAAATCAGTTTTCTTAAATACTTTCCTAAATAATAGCCCCGGGCCAAAAAAAAGGTTGGTCATTTCGTTTCTTTGTGATTTCTAATAGGCATATTAAAAGGTATTCAAATTTGCTTATAATTTAAAGAACTGAAAAATTAAAGACATATATAATATTTTACCTCATAGTAGGCAAAGATTAAAAACAATAACAGTCTTTTGTTTGCTTTTGAGAGGGAGTCTCGCTCTGTTGCGCAGGCTGGACTGCAATGATGCAATCTCGGCTCACTGCAACCCCCACTTCCCGGGTTCGAGTGATTCTCCTGCCTCAGCTTCCCAAGTAGCTGAGATTACAGGCACTCGCCACCACGCCCGGCTAATTTTTGTACTTTAGTAGAGATGAGATTTCACCATGTTGACCAGGCTGGTCTTGAACTCCTGACCTCAGGTGATCTTCCCACCTCGGCCTCCCAAAGTGCTGGGATTACAGACATGAGCCACGACGCCCAGCCTCAGTCTTAACCAGAGGGTGAGATTACTGTAGTTCTCCTATACTGTTGATAGAATGGTGATTATTTATACAAGTTAGACAATCTGTCAGCCTTAATTTGCTCATCTATAAAATGGGGCAGAATTATTGAGAACATGACATTCTAAATATGTGAATAATGTTAGCACAATGCCTGGCACACAGAAAATGCTTAATAACTTTGTGCTGTTCCCTCTAAAATCCCGTCTCCCATAAAAAACATTTTACCCTTCTGTATTCCTAGCACAAGGCAATGAGGCTCTATGGTTAAATCTGTATGTGAAGATGAAGCCCATCAAGAAGAAACACTCTAGGCACCTCAGTAGGGCATTCGGTCTCTAGGAATGCACTTGAATCTCTACAATATATCCAAGTCCATGTCCCATCTTCTAGATCTCCATTTCCATGCAGGCAATAGATTCAACAAAAGGAGCCAGGAGCTCTGTGAAAATAATACGTAGTATAATCACCTACATTATCTATTAATGGTGGTGTGATGATTTATAGTCAAATGCTTCCCCATTTATTTCAAGTCACTGTTAGATTTCTGGTGTAAACAAGTCTGGAAATTCTAAATATAAGTGATTAGTGAACGCAAAAGCACCAATGCCATGTAATATCCTCCCCATGGGGCACAGTGGCTCACACCTATAATCCCAGAACTTTGGGAGGTCAAGGCAGGAGAGTTGCTTGACCCCAGGAGTTCGAGACTAGCCTGGGGTGACATAAGGAGGCCAGAGCTCTACAAAAATTTTCAAAATTAAAATTAGGCTGTGGTGTCTCTTGCCTGTTGTCCCAGCTACTGACGAAGCTAAAGCAGGAGGATTGTTTGAGCCTGGGAGGTCGAGGCTGCAGCGAGCTATGACTGCATCACTGCACTACAGCCTGGGTAACAGAGCAAGATCCTGTCTCAAAAAAAGACAACAAAGAAAAAAAAACTCCTCCCTTTTCTGGTAAAGGAAAGGTTACCATAATTACTAGTAACTGTGTGTTTATCGAGAGACAATTGTTGACTTAGAAGTGACCTAACCCTTAGTTTTGAAGATCTCCATGCAGAGCCATCGTGGCAACATTGCAGTTTTTAATCGCTTCTGAGAGCCAAAAGTCTTCTCAGGAACAGTGGGTTCCAGGGAGGTAAAGTCACCAATATCCTGACAAATTGAATGGCAATTGGTTTGTGACTGTCTCTTTAAGAATGTTTTTCCAGTACCCAATCATTTTGGCAGACTGTCATCTCGAGATTTTTAACAAAATTTTTCCAATAGACTTTAAAAAAAAATTTCTATAACTATGAACATGAAATAAACATGACAAGTTGACTCGGTGTCAGTTGTTGAACATCAGAGGAAATCATATTTATGTGGTTTGTCTACAGCACATTTAACTGGACGGTCCCCTTCCTTTCATCTCTGGCCTGTTTGATTCTGGCAGCAGCCACCATCATTTTGTATTTCATTCCACTGCGGTACATCATTTTAATCTGGGGTAAGTTTGGCATGATCCTTTTGCTAGCAATCAATTCCAGGTAAGTGCGACTATTAACTTTAAATGTGCTCTTGTTGGCAATTAAACATGAGATTAAGGAAAGCATTTGAGGAACAAAAACTTCCAGGACCTCCCTGAAAGGGCAGTTGCATGAGTGATCAGCATAGATATTTACAGGCCTCTTGCATAATTGCAATCAAATAAAAATGTGATTGTACATGCCATTTCCCTTTGGGCTTTCCTAGTCATAAATCCTCTTGAATAATATATTGCTGTGCCCGGGTGACTTTAAGGAAACACTGTTCAAACAGTGAGCAAACACCTGCATCATGCCCTTGATACTATATAAAAGTGGATCTGGCCACTACCAGATTGCTTCTGACACTTCATCTCTCTTGGAGGAAAAAATTCACCTAACCCCATTCTTAAATCCAGAAGCAGGGAGAGGGAGGGGAGGGGACATTCTGTGAATACCTAACCAGTGCCTGAACAGAGAGGAAGTTATTATTTACCAGGGGAAAAATGGTGTGCCTATATAAAGTTTAGCTGCGTTAAAAAGAAAGTAGAAACAAAACTGGCAAACTGGAAATAAATGTCATGACTTGATTTAATACTCAAACTAGCGGTTGGACAAAATGCAAGCAGCTTGGTGAATATTTGTGTCTGTTCCTGGGTGGGCTCTGAGTTGATATAAGGAGAGAGAATTGCAATAACTTAAATGTTGAAGAAGCAGTTAGCCCTTCTCTGTAAAGGGTCTGCCAATCCTGGTTTTCCATGACTTAGCTATGACTGCCACTGAGTTCTCAATGATCATCACTTCCAGGGATCTTCAGATGTTAAGATGTTTGGGGAACTCACAAAGAGAAGAGACTGTGTTGAGATGCATTCATCCTTAAGCAAAAGCTGAGAGCCTGCAAATGCTGGATGAAAGCTACAACCTTTCTAAAAACCATTAAATATAGACTTTTTCAAAGAGCATCCAACAAAGTAGAATCCTGCTGTCAAGAAAAGCCAAACTTGGGCAATAGGAAAAATTCCTGGGAAAAACAGAATAGCTCATACAGTTACAGAAGTAGAATGATTTTGAGAGAGTATAATCCAATTATTCTCTAAACTATTCAGGGATCTATTTTAATACTTGATGATCCTGATTCTTAGAGGAAAGTCTAATCTGTGCTTAGTTCTTGTTGCTATTTTTTGTTTACTTGGCAACAATAATAGCAAATTGGTCCTTAAGAAAGAACATAGAGCTCTTCCGGGCTACTGATTAAGAAGGCATATTTTGAAGAAAAAAAAAAAGTACTTTCCTGAATAATTTATATACTGAATGTTATTCACATCAACTGGATATCTTATTTTTCAATTATGTTTTCATGAGTACTACTATCTTGTTTACTGATAACATTTAGAACATAGATCTTGAGATTATTGTCTGACTCTAACCAGAATGTGATTAAAAATTGCAATCATTTGGTTAGTGGTTTGTTCACTTTTAAGTTCACGTAAGTTGAGTGCCATGGTCAGCTGTTAAACACTGCTTCTTCTGGATTTCCTCATCATCCTGGTGCTCGCTTGGTCTGTTTCTATGCATCTTTTCTTCCACAAAGAAGACTAATATTGGCTGGGTGCAGTGGCTCACGCCTGTAATCCCAGCACTTTGGGAGGCAGAGGCGGGCGGATCACCTGAGGTCAGGAGTTCGAGACCAGCCTGGCCAAGATGGTGAAACCCTGTTTCTACTAAAAATACAAAAATAAGCCAAGATGATGGCAGGCACCTGTAATCCCAGCTACCTGGGAGGCTGAGGCATGAGAATCACTTGAACCCAGGACGTAGAGGTTGCAGGGAGCCGAGATCAAGCCACTGCACTCCAGCCTGGGCAACAGAGCAAGACTCCATCTCAAAAAACAAAACAAAACAATACAAAACAAAAACAAAAAAGACAAATACTATATTTTCTCATTTGATCATCAATTTTGAGATTCCAATCCCTCTTTCTCTATATACAAATCACTTTGGCATCTGATCTCATCCTCCAAGATCTTGGCAGCTTTCCAACAACTTTTTGCATCTACTTAATGAAATACGTTCTATTTTCCACTTTCTGGATAAAGCTATTAAATGGTATGGAGTTTATTATGCTCTCTTTGGCTGTTAGTAACTCTCTGAGCTTTGTACTCTATGTCTGGTTCTTCAGTTTTACATTTTAAACAGGAGCTCATAGTTTATTGAAGAGCTTACCACAGTGAATATAGTTACAAGCCTTGAAAATGACCACGTGATCTATTGCCTCTTCTCATTATGTAAAAACTGCCATGCCATCCTAGAATATATTCTGCAATTCTGTTAGGACTTATCCTAAGACAAATGAGTTACTAGCTAGCATAGGGCAGGACATTATTTTGCAAATTTCTTATATGATTGCATCCTTTGCAGCAATTTTTTTCTCACAAAGATGTCTTAAAGTTTTAGTGGTTTTTCTAACTTTAAGGATCAGAAGACTTTCTTATTCTAAGTTATTCATTTTTTATTGAGTGCTAAAATGGTGAATAATATCCTAAAATGTTTTGTTCTATGTTTTTAATTTTTTGGAAAAAATTTATATATACTAGATTTCCATATTTTATATCCTCAAGTCATATTTTTATATAAGTATTAGAATCATTTCACATAAGCACATAAAACAGCCTAATTTTATACTAGCTATGGGGAATATTTTTGGACACACCAAAATTATTTTGACGGGTGAGATACTTTATTTCCTCTTTAGCCCTATAATTCTTAGTGCAGCCACATTTATGTAATAGATCTTTAATGAGTACTTAAATATTTTTATGAATGAATGAGCCTGCAAGCTTAATACCTGTGCCCTATATAGATGACATTTTGTTAGGCCCGTGACCTCTCTTGTGTAGGAGTGTGATTTTTGAAAATTAAGTGAGAAGGAGATTTTAAGGATATCTGAAGTTTTCTTTAGGAAACATTATCTACTGAATTTTAGTCACTTACGTGAAGTGTGTATTTCCAGAAGGCAGAGCATTTCTGAGGATTAGATCCCACGTGGGTTTCCGTTTGAGATTTCCCATATTCCTTCTATTTGTAGAGGTTTTAATTATACTTTTTCAGTTCTAGTTGAAACCACTTCTGTTTTTTCAGGGTAGATATTAATTCTCTAAGCTAAATTTTTAGCTTTTTGAAAGAAGGACCTATGCCTCGTTTAAGTTTGTATCTTCATTTGATAGCACAATATCTCTTACATGGAAGACACTCACAATTTGAAAAATGAATAGGCAAGGAACCCCTGCCTCACCCCAACCAATGTATTACAGTTGGAGCTACCTGCTGGTCACTCATATAAATATCTGAAAAATGGTGTTTTAATTGTGTTTCAAGTGGTTATTCTCAAGTGACCAAATGTGCAAAGCAGCCATGCAGTTTTTCCATCTCTTCTGATTTTCTCCAAGTGATTTTTTTTTAAACTGTAGGGCTCATTCCACATTCCACCCCACTGATCAGTTCAATCTATGATCCAGGACCAGCACATGATAGCATCTTTCCCCACAAAATGTTATTCTTCAGTATCTTATCCCACTTGCTTTTTTTCTGTTTTTCTTTTCTTTTGCTAAAAGTAATTTTACAACAGATATACCCCTCCATCTGTACTATTTAGGTTAAAAAAAATCTAAGGTATGTTTAGCATGCTAATAGATGAAGCCACAATTTCTCAATGTGTCTGCATCATCATAGTTGGCTTTAATAGTATTAAAGGCTCTTTTCCATCCTCACTTCGTCTCCTTAGCTTGTTTGCATGTACAGTAATGATGGGAGCCCTCTGCATTGTTGTAGAATTTCAGACTACAGTATCATTTTGCCTGTACTGCTCGATGTGATTCTCCCATCTACCCAAGAAACTCTACAAGGAGGTCTTTATTATTCAAATATTAACTTAAGAAATGTGAGGTACAGGAAGGTTACGTGATTTTTCTAAAATCACACAGCTAATACGTGATGAAGCCAGAACCGGGGCCCAGGTATTTCTACATCATAACCTTTTTTTTCTTGTCCCTTAAAGAATGACCAAGGTGGCTGGGTGTGGTGGCTCACGCCTGTAATCCCGGCACTTTGGGAGGCTGAGGTGGGTGGATCACCTGAGGTCAGGAGTTCAAGACCAGCCTGACCAACATTGCAAAACCCTGTCTCTTAAAAGTAACCAAGGAGTCTATGATTTCCTGTTGACAATCAGTCTCACAGAGTTGTTAATAGGGCAAAATTATTGAAACATTTGATCCTGGACACCTTCATAAATAAGGTGTGCATTTGAAACATGCAATCTGAGTGCCCTCTAATTTTTATTCTAAAAGTTTTTTTTTTTTTCAAAGATAGATAGTCTCAGTGCATTGTGGAATACTTTTGCCCTTATTGGTGCATTTGAGCTACTGTGCAGGTTTATAATCTTCTCAGTGACTAAGAATGCAGTGTTTTGATCAGCTGTGATATTATCCCTGCCTTGCCGTTCATTGTAAAGACTCCAGATGCGCACACCATATATAATTAACAATAGAAGATATATCTGTTCTCAATACGTCTTTGTCTCCCTTCATCATTTTGCCTTGTCTGTTTTCTTTTGCCAAAAAGCCCATGCTACAATTAAATGTCTTTAGAATAACACAGTGAGAGTATTTTAGTGTAAAGGAACACTGGGGGAAATTTTAGCTAGAAATGTGAAGCTTGCTGTGGGGGTAGAGGGAAAAAAGGCAGAGTGCAGCTTTGACTTGAGGGAAAGGCGATCATTTGCTAGGAACCTTCACCAGCCCAACCGCCAAGCCACCATTTACTCGGGCACAATGGCTGGCTCCCATTTGCAAAGCAGATGTAAATCTGACCCTCCAAAGAAATAACTGGAGGTTGGCATTGTGTCGGGTATAATGCCATGCAGGAAGCCTAGTCCTCAGATGAAAGCAAAATAATATTTAATGAACAACAACAGAAAAAATCAAACCCTTTGTGTGTTGGGGACTACTGAACAGTTAAATGTTACCTTGACTTCTGAGTAGGAGCCATTCAGAGTACAACGAAGCTGAGAATTCATTCAGCGTCATTGGGACTGACAGCCCTTCAGAGATGATCCTTGTTAAACAAGCACCCTGTGGCAAAACTTCAGAAGGCCACCTAGTCTTTCTGCTTCTAAAACTCAACATGAAAAACGGGTTGACATTTGGTGAAAAGACTACGGCTTATGAGCTCCGGATATAGTCAAAGCAGCTCCAAAGAGCAGAGTAGGAGACAAAACGTGGTTGAGAGGAACTCCCCTCTAAAGAGTAAACCAGGGGCAGAGCGTGTCCTGGATATGTGCGGGAACCCGAGGTGCAGCCACCAAAGAGGGACGGTCTGTAGGATGTTGACATCTTAAACGCTGAACCCGTTTCTAATTATCCTTGTCCTAAATTAGCATGTTCTCCATTGCCCAGACAGACCCACGCGCCGACGTTGTGATCCATAAATTAAGTTAGCAACCATAGTAAGATAATTTTCCAATAATAACTTTTCACAGTTTCCTGCAGCATCAAAGTACAATCAACATGTCAGGTTCTGTTCTGCTGTGAGAGGAGAGAAACCTGTGAAAATGAGTTGGAGGTGGGGAAAGACGGATGACTGCAGTTTTCTTTGTAACAACAAAAAAACAACTCCCACCCTCTACCTCCCACTGCTACGTTTGGTCCAGAGCCTCCAAGCAGGGACTTGTTTGGGCTAATGAAGGCCTTTTCCCATCTGGGACATTTGTCTTCATAGCAGAGGCGGCTGTTAATCAGCGTATTCCAAAAAAGCCAACGTGCTCCCCAGTTTGAGCGTGTGTTTCTGTCGCTCTGCTGCTGGGATTGTAATGGGATTTTCACAGCTGAAGAAGGCAGAGCCCCTCTTCACCAGCCCCTGCTTCCTGCCTTCAGGAAAAGGCATTTGTGAATGATTCCACATGACAGCAACATGTGCTTGACTTGAGGTCTGGTAATTGTTTTCACACTAATTTTTACTTGTGAATATCCCCTCTTCCCCGAGTCAGGCAAGTTTTTGAAGATAGATAGATAGATAGATGATAGATAGATAGATAGATGATAGATAAAGAGATCTCCTGTGTTTCTATTTTTCAGGCATAAATAAATTTACTAAGAAGCTTCGAAATCCCTATTCCATCGACAATAACGAGCTACTAGACTTCCTCTCTAGGGTACCGTCTGATGTTCAAAAGGTATGTAACGAATGGTCACCACCAACAGTGGCCCCAACCTGAAATCTGGCCAGCCCTGGAGCCAGAGGCGCACAAGGCTTTGCTTGTGTGAGTAATTGAGATAAGGAACCAGAAAATCCTTAAAGAGGCCTGGCTTGCAGGGAAGTGGCAGAAAAATCTTTGTCCAAAGCATGAGGTGATTGGGGGAAATTGTTTTGACAAAGAGCTGCTTAAGTATGATCTGGAACTCACACTGTGTGGCTACTGTGCACTGATGCTTGTCCCCTTCCGATTGCTTGCCTCCCTAAAGAGGATAAGATGGGCTCAGTGAGTAGAATTGCATGAGATCCAAAGCCAGGGAGTGTTGCTTATTTTCTTCTTCCGGGTGGCAAGCATTTTAGGGGAAGTAGGGGACAAAAGGATTATTCTTTTTATTCTCATTTGCCCTGATTTATCTCCTGGGCCTCCCTTCCATCCCCTTCCCTCTGAAGACTTAGGGATGCTGAGGATGCAGCCCCCGTCTCCTGTAATACACAAAGAGGCAGAGGCAGTGTGAAATAACGTGAGATCAATCGGAAGTATTATTCACAGATAATGGTCACTTAGTCCAGCAGCGTCCTGTTTCTGTGGATACACAGAGATTAACGAAGGTAACAATACTAGAAAGTCGTGTAGAGTAGCTCGATCCTGGCCCCTGTGGATCAGCCTGCTATAAATCCAGAGGAAGGAGGGCAGGCGGCAATTTCTCTAATGGAGAGCAGAGATCACTGAATAGGTAGATGGGGAGACCATGGCGTGAAATATCATCAAGATGATCAAAGACACAGTCCTTTAATATCTCAGAGAATCCCAAATCAAATATCGATTTTCGTATTTGAGCCACTGTAGCATAATTGGTTCCCTGGCAGCTCAGGGAGGATTGCAAAGATCTGGGGTGGAAAGGCCTTAGAGTTTCTTTCCCCTTCATTCTGAGTTCTAGAAATTAAAATGGACTCTGTGATGCTATCTTTCTTTAAACTTCATTTCATAATTAGCTGTGAAAACACATTCTATAGAGATGAATTTACTCTTTAACATTTGTATTACTTAATTAAAAAATAATAACCTGGCCCCTGTTTGTTTTGCATTGAAGATTGACAGGTATGTCATCCTCTGCTCCCTTAGGGCACCTTCGTGAAACACCAGAAGGAATGGGGTGTTTTCTTCATTTATCTGCCTCTGACAAAGTACAGCCTGACTTCTGTGATCAGGCATAATGTCCTTGGGGAATTTGGCACAAATGCTAAAAATAGGGAGCATATGTGGTCTGTAATACAATATTTTAAATAAAGCCATTCCACCAGCAGCCTATCAAAGCCCGCACACCAAAGCAATACGTTTGCAGCGTACCATCACTTGGGTCGCAGTGTGAGTTCACGCTGTATCCTTGAAGAATAGAAATTTCCATCAAGCCCCCGAGGACTCTCTGTGCAGAGTCCAGGCACTAGCCCTCAAAGTGGCCATTCCAGTTGGAGATGGCATGAACACAGACAGATGCAACAAAAGAGCATTCCAGGAAGATATACAGTATGCTAGTAAGATCCTCCGTGTATCGCCAAGGGCGCTTTCTAATAACACAGTGACAGTTTGCCACTGGGGACTCCCCAGTACTCATATTTATCACAGATGTTTTAGTCATTACATTGCAAATGAAATTAATTTCTAAGAGAAATCTATATAAAAGTCTGGGGTCCAGTATCAATTTCAGCATTTTTTCCTCTCAGGCAAAGTAAATGTATATAATTTTCCGAGATGTTTTCCCCAAGATTTTAGATATTTTTAAATGAATAATCCTCAGTAAGTTGCTGTATCATATACTAAGATAAACATTCCCAAAAGGCAGTTATTAAGCTTACTTATGGTTGAAAACTGGCACACACAAAACGAACATCATCTAGCAGTGCCCAGAGAAGGTAGAAACCCATGTATCTCATTAGAAAAATCTGCTTTTAATATTTTGGTTTCAAGAAATGATGCATGACTTCTCAAATCCTTCCTGCAATTAATCCCTCCATGTTCCTGTGTTTAGAAAATGATTCATTACCTTTGAACCTTCCTTCCTTTGCCTTGGGTTGTCCTTGGGGAGCCATTAGCACACACTGCGGTGAGCTAGGGTTACCTAACCGCCAGCATCACGGCTGTTTGTTTTCACAGGTGCAGTACGCGGAATTGAAACTCTGCAGCAGCCACAGCCCCCTGCGGAAGAAACGCAGCGCTCTCTAGGGCACACACCGACTTTGGACAGCAGCACCCAATATTGTGTTTGGTTGAGTAGACCAATGTTATGGCTGTTTCAGTGGTACCCAAGGTGTCCTTCTGAAATGCATGCCCTGTGGCACCCTCTGTATTCTTCCTCCTCCTTCACGTGCACAGACATACACACATGTGCACACACCCCCATGCATGGGTGTCCTAGTTGCATAGAGGGTCAGCCCAGCAAAAAGCAACAATCCTGAGACTGTGAAAGACTAACATCCATTCTGAAATAGGAGATAACAAGGCTGCCGTGGATCTGAACACCACCTTCCTTGAGAACAGCCAGGAGCCCACTTGGATTCAAGAGTGACTTTGAACTTGTTTTCACACCTCCAACAGAGTCTCATTAAGATTCAGTTATTTCCACTCCCCAGCCCCACACTCCTTTCAGATTATTGTTCATGGGCGTAAGTCTCTTCTCAGAGTCAACAAGTCTTTGGTAGCCATCATCTGTCCAAATATTGTATATCATTAAAAGGCATTTTTAATAATTACCAGAATTAGCTCAAATCTTTAGAGATCTTTCAGCCATGATTATTAAGGATATGTGTGTGAATTTTTGGGGAACCTCTCGGCGCTGGATGCCAGCCTGCAGCATGGCCCATTGCTGGCAATGGATGTCCCAGGAAGGTCCCTAGAGATCACTCACTTGAAAAATGAGGGTCCCATGAAAGTATTCGGTTGCCTTCTGATGCCACTTCTTCTGACTTTACTTTTTGCTTATTTTCAAAATATTATAAAATGTCAACATATAATTTCAGAAAGGCAGGTGGGGGTAGGGGAGAAATGAGTGAATTCTCTACGTATTTAGAAAGATGAGAAACTGAAGACCGAGAGACTAATAAGGCTGCTTACCTAATTATTATAATCATTTCATTTGCCTGAATGTTTTAAGCAGGAAGTAGAAATACTTTGGCTGCCCAAATGTATCTTTTGTTCCTCTTAGAAGTAAAATAAGCTACATACAATAAAAATTTATTTCAGAACCCCATTTCTAGAAAATACCACCCCAGAGTCCTCCTTTGATAGCATCTGTCTCCTGCAGACCTCATCATTCTACAGTATTTCCTTGCCATGTAAAAATCCTGACTTAGTGCATATATAAAATGTATGCAATGAAGTCTGTTTAAATGATATTTAAGTTTTAAAGACTGTATTTTGTTGACACATGCTTTGTGCAGTTTTTATATATGTATGTATTATAAAAAAAAGTTAACGTAAAAAGATCTCATTTAATAGTGAGTTTACTATTTTTTTTTTGTCTCTGGGTTGTAATTTAATAATCTTCAAACAAAATGTTTACGAAAAATGCCAAAGATTCTAAATCTTATCATCCCGTGTCTGTTTTTCTTCATGTTGTATCTCACTGGGTTGCTTTCTGGCTGAGCCAGAATTCTGCATGATTTGATTTACTTCAAGTTAATGAAGCTGGCTGGAAAACAGCCTTGCAGAAATTATAAAAGCTCCAGTAAATCTCGTAGTTGTACATACAATAGATACCCAAGAACCTCTTTTGTTAAACCAGTTACTCAATCTTCTGTGTAAACAATGCCTCATTGTCTTGCTTCTAACTATCATCTAGTTTATCATAGTCTGTCATTTTGTAACGACCTAAGTCAGACAGTTTTAAACAGACATGTGAGATCTGATCAGTCATTTGAATGAAAACTTTCAGCAGCAAAATAACCCCTTATTTATTTAAAAGTGGAACCAATACTTTATTGTTGTTCTTTTGCTATAGAATTTCAAAATGAAATTATTTGCCCGACAAGAAGGCATCATTAGTTAGACTTGTTTCCTCTATAGCCCGATTGAAATTCTCAGTGTTAAGTTTAGGACCCAAACACCAGCTGGGATGTAAGAGCAGGACCGAATCAACCTTGAATAAACTGTATATAGAAAACAATTGTTAGTTGATTAAGTAGACATTGGATGTTAGAAAGGAATGTTAGTTGTAAGTGACATGTTAAGATTTATACAATTGTCAAAAACTTTTCGGAAAGACTCCAGAATGCTTTTGATAAAATTTATGGATTATGGATTCACAGTATGATAATTAAGTAGGGATGTTGAAGTCTTGCCAAGTTTTCCTGGTTCTTTTCTCAAACTTTATCCTCCCATTTCTAGCCCTGTCTCTCTATCTTACAGGCATCTACACCTCAGCAAGTCAGAAACTAAACAGCATCCGTCTCTCCCTGTCTTCAGAACCCCAACCCTCATAATCTCCTTCCAGCTTCCTTATTTCCCTTACCGGGACTGGCATTTTCTGGGCTCGGAATTTCTCGGTCATCCTCTTTTTTTGTTGTTCCTCGTGCTGTTGTCCTCGTCTCCCAACCCATGAAGCCTGGTAGGTCCAGTGTCAATGCGTTAACCACTTCTGTTCTGATTTCCACCACCCAAGTGGAGGCCTTCATAACCTCTCAGATGTCACGGCCATGATGCCAGTTACATTATGCCTAGTTAATCTTCATTCAGACTGGAGGGACCTGCCCCCAATTTCTTTCTGAATAGATTCTACTCTCCTTCAACACTTCCAAGTCTCCTGCCCCAAAAAGACTTAGTTAGTCCTGTGGCTGGATGTGACTCCAATTTCCTTTTTTGTACCCTCACGTCTTTCATATCTTTCTGGCATCTGCCATACATCCTGAGAGGCTTTGACCACTGTTCTCCACTGAATAGCCCATTACAGCTAGCACCTAATAGTTACTCATTAAATAAATACATGTTTAACAGGCCAGGTCGTAGAGATTATTTGTCTTTCTCTGCCTTTTCACGTGCTGCTTTCAGAACAGAGGGCTGGATTGGATAGATTAGTATGATCTATCCTGGAGATTAATTTCTTGTATTAAGAGCTGATTTTGTGTGGTATTATTTATAATCCCTGGCTATGTCAATTGTAAACTTTTAAATTATGTCTTATATTTGAAGTTCTTACCTACATATCAGAGGAAAATATAAAGTTTATTTCAACAATCTTTTGATTCTTTTTTCTTGTAAATTATCATTTAACAAGTCTATATTGAACGCTGATAATTTTCCTGAACAAAACAGACTGCATTCCCTTGGTAAAGCCAGACATTAAACAGATACTTTCAAGCAACAGCATGCCATGCTCAGATTTAAGTTTGAAAAATATTCTGGCTGCAATGGATAGCCTAGCAATTTTCAAAGTTTAGAGACGAGTTATTAATGTTAGGCTTTTGTAGTACTCCTGATAAATGAATAACACCCTGGACTTTCAAATAGTGGCACTGGAAAAAAAAAAATAACTAGAATTGAGAGATGGTGAAGAGATAAAGTAAGCAGGACTTAACGATTGCTGGACTACGGGATGAGGGAGAGTAGAGTCAAGGATGGCTCTCAGTCATCCTGCCTCCAGGTCTAGGAAGATGGTGTTACCTTTCACTAAGGGAGAGAACTGTAAGAACTGCTGTGAGAGGACCACAGGAGTCCAGTTTTAGCGCTGAATCGCAGGTGCCTGAAAAGCATCCAAATGGGAATGTCAGCAAGATAATGGAATATATGGTTCTCAGAGAAGCAACACACTGTACTTGAGATGTACACAAGTTAAAGGCAAACACTGCATATCAAAGTGATTGAAACTAAATGCTTCAAGAAGTTAAACCTTGAAGAACTCAACAGTCAATGTGTATATAAAGGCAAGTCAGTTAAGAGTGTAAATAGAAACGGGTAAATACAGAAGAGAAAAACAGTCAGAATGGACTGTCCTAGAATTCAATGGCAGAGCGTACTTCAAGAAAGCTGATGTGGTCAATAATATCAAATGCCACTGAGATCACATAAGTACAGAATCATGACCTTAATGGTGTGACAGTTTGGAAGCACCCCGGCAACAAGCCATTTCAGTGGAATGGTAGAGACGGAAACCACGTTGGGTTGAGAAGTGAGTGGATATGAAAATATGGAGCCTCTGAGTGGAGGTAACCCTTGAAAAATTCCACTGTGGAGAAGAAAGGAGAGGGAGGGCTGGAATTTGGAATGAAAGGAGATATTTGGGATTATTTTAGTAAGAAAACAGATGTGTCATGACCTCAGTGTAACCCTATTAGCTGCAAAAAATTCTTCATGGGCATGAGATGGAGTTAGCCAGATCCATTATTTAAAACTCTGTTCTGCACTTATACATTGTTGGTTGGAGTGTAAATTAGTTCAACCACTGTGGAAGACAGGGTGGGTATTTCCTCAAAAACCTAAAGACGGAAATACCATTTGACCCAGCAATCCCATAACTGGGTATGTACCCAAAGGAATGTAAATTGTTCTACTATAAAAACACATGCACACACATGTTCACTGCAACACTATTTACAGTAGCAAAGACACTGGATCAATCTAAATGCCCATCATTGATAGAATGGATAAAGAAAATGTGGTAGATGTACACCATGGAATACAATGCAGCCACAAAAAAGAATGAGATCATGTCGTTTGCAAGAACATGGATACAGCTGGAGGCCATTATCCTTAGCAAACTAACGCAGCAAAAGAAAACCAAATACCACATGTTCTCATTTATAGGTAGGAGCTAAATGATGAGAACACATGGACACGTAGAAGGGAACAAAATACACTGGGGGCTATTGGAGGGTGAAGGGTGAAAGGAGGAAGAGGATCAGGAAAAATATGAGTACAAGGCTTAATACGTGGGTGATGAAATAATCTGTACAACAAATCCCTCTGACACAGTTTACCTATGTAACAAACCTGCACAGGTACCTCTGCACTTTAAAAAAAAACTATGTTCTATCAAAACCTGCCTCTCATTTATGTATTAGGAATCTTATGGCAACAGAACAGTTGAAAAATTAAAATAAAAATCTTGTGAAAATGCATTGAGTAGTAACTGATAATTGAATAAATGCTGAAATCCTGAAGGGTGACTTCTAAAGGAATGGCTTCAAGCTTGTTACCTCTGTGTAAAGCCCACAGCTGTTCTGTCCTAGCATTTATGTAATGATTTACACAGGAAAGTGGATATTCAAGCACGCAAGAATACTCATATTTTATGGCATTTATCAAATGCCAGTTACTTTCTAAGTGTTTTAGATATAATTGCCCATTCAAAATAATTCTAAAAACTGAAATTTCTCCAAATACTCATAGGGAAAAAGAAAAACCTGTCACTCTTATACAAACTCTTCTAGACAATAACAAAAGAAAAAAAACACTTCCTTAAGCATTTTATGAGGCCAACACAACTCTCCTTCGAAACCAACTAAGTTCTACAAGAATGGAAAACTACTTAACAAAATCTCTTATGAAGATACAAAATTGCGAAAGATATACAAAAGTCTTTACGCTGAAAACATCAGTGAGGCTTCCCGATACTTGACCAGACAATAATGAGTAGATAATCACAGTTCACATATTTAAGAGAGAACGCTGGAATTCTACAGAGAAGTGACAGGAAACACCTAAAGCAAGGAAGGGAAAGGCGGCAATACAGTCCGTTCAGGTGGGATAGGCTAGGAGCCAGGAAAGGCTCCCCGGCATGAGAAAAGAGTAAGTGGGTGACTCCTAGTGATCAACATTCCCACTACAGACCCCCACATTCCAGCCATAGGAATGCCCCTAGACTATTGTGAGCCCCAAGACCAATATAGGGAGCTACCTGAAGACCGTGTGACGATACTGCCCCAGAGAGGGAGCACACATGGTCCCACACACCCCCAAGTCCTAAGCAGCTACAGCAAGTTGTCGCTCGGATATCTCAGCCCTCACCAGACTGCATTCTGTCCTGGGCCCAACAGCCCCTGCATCTTCATATCCCTGGAACTCCAGTGACATGCTCCACCTGCAACCACAACTCCAGCTGCCTGCTACCTGTAGGGCTTAAGTGTGAGCCATTGGCAGCTACCACACTGCTTCCAACTGTGAAGCTGCTGTGCAGCTTTTAATCACTCTAAGGACAACAAATCCAGCAGGTGACAGCCATAGCAGTGGGCTGCCTCCACTGGGGCCAAAAGGCAAGTGAAATGTACACTTCCCAGGCACTTGTGTACCACTGCTGCCATTGAAAGTGACTCTATTCTCCCCTGTACCAGGGGTGCAGTACAGCTGCTGCCACCCCAACATGAACATTCTGGGGCCTGGGGTCACACCACTCCTGCCTTCCATAGCCAGTGTCTGCAAGCACTGCTGAAGGATGTGAGGATGAGTCCACTGGACCTAGCTCTGACTCCCACCCCCTAGTATCCAATCATGGCATCTGGAGGCCTGGGGAGTACTCAGCCCAGTCCACCAATATTGGCACCTGGGCACTCCAACAAGGGCCCTGAAGTTGGGGCCACCCAACCTGCCACTACCATCACAATGGGCACACACACACACACACACACACACACACACACGTGTCACCTGTGGGCCTGAGGACTGGCCTGCCCAGCCTGTCACAACCATTGCCAACACCACTGTGGAGCTCTTGGGACTCAGAGGTTAGTCCTACCGCTACTACTGCTTCACCCATGCCATGCCAACAGCCCAAGTGCCCAAGGACACACTTACCACCAGCCCACGACTGCCACTATCATCACCCAAACAAGCTGCCTGGAGGCCCAAGAATTGGCTTGCTTGGGTCTGCTAACACAGTGCCAGCATACACTGTCCTAGGGCCCAAGGATAGGCATGCTTAGCATGCTGCTGCCACCACTAGGGCCCAAGGACAGGCCCATCTGGTGTCCTTTTCACAAGCAAAAGTTCACCACAGCCTTCCCTAATAACCACAACCTAGGCCACTGATGAAAATCACAGACACCAATGAAGCTATTTAGAGCCAAAGAAATCATGAGAGCTACACTACTGCATACACCCAGAATCAAAGCCAAAGTACCGTACCCAACAAACACCACAGACGCATCTTCAGGAAAAAGTCCTCCCCTAGGAAAGCAAGTTAAAAAATGGAAAGAAGTGATTGTCATGACAGATGTTCAGATATCAATGTAAGGACACAAGAAACATGAAAAAAAAAAAAAAAGCAAAGATAGTACTTACAAAGGGACATAAATCTCTAGCAACACATTAACTAGAAAAAGAAATCTATGAAATCCTGGATAAAGAATTCAAAATACCAACATTAAAGAAGCTCAGTTAGATCCAAGAGAATACAGAAAAACAATACAAATAAATCAGAGAAACAAGTTAGTATATGAACGAGAAATTTTCTAGAGACAGATGTCATAAAGAACAAAACAAATTCTGGAACTGAATGATTTATTAAGTAAAATACAAAATACTTTCAATAGCTCAACAATAGACTAGATCAAGAAGAAAGAATTTCAAAACTTGAAGACACATCTTTTAAAATAACACAGGCAGACAAAAATAAAAAAAAATTGAGCAAAGCCTACGTGACATATGAGATACCTTACAGTGATCAAATTTTTTGGTGTTCCACAAGACAAAGGGAAAATAAAAAAGTTAGGAAACCTATTTATTGAAATACTAGCTGAAAACACCCTAAGTCTAGGAAGAGATTTAGACATTCAGATACAGAACGCTTAGAGATTCCAAAACGCAATGCAAAAAGGTCTTCTCCTCAGCACATTATAATCAAATTGTAGTAAGTCGAAGATCAAGAGAGTACTCTTAAAAACAGCAAGAGAAAAGCATCAAGTCCCTCATAAGGGAACCCTCATCAAACTAACGTTGAATTTCTCTTCAGAAATTTAACAGTCCAGGAGAGAATGAGATGATATATTCAAAGTGCTGAAAATAATAATAATAATAATAATAATAATAATAATCTTTCCAAGCTAAGCAAAAGCTGAGAGAACTCATCACCCTAGATTGGCCTGGCAAGAAATGCTTAAGGGAGTCCTACCTGAGAGGAAAGAGATGCCACCTACAATCATGAAAACACATGAACGTACAGAACTAAATGGTAGCGCACACACAAAAATAAAGAAGAGAAAGGACACAAATATTACCACTACAGACAACTATCAACCCACAATAATAAACATTAATGGAGAAAGAAAGGAACAAATGATATACCAAACAACCAGTAATCAATTAATAAATAACAGGAATGAACCCTCACGTATCAGTAATATCTTCGAATGTAAATAGATTAAACTTTACACTTAGAGGATATAGACTGGCAGAATGTATTTTTAAAATGACCAATTATATGCTGCCTATAAGAAATCTATCTCAACTGTAAAGACACATACAGACTGAAAGTAAAGGGATAGAAAAAGACATTCCATGCAAACAGAAACCAGAACCAAAAGGAGTGCCTATACTTATATTAGATAAAACAGACTTTAAATCCAAATTTATTAAAAGGAGTCAAAGAAGGTCATTACATAAAGATCAAGGAATCAATTCAGCAAAAGGAAATAACAATTCTAAATAATTCTATGTACCCAACACCAGAGCACTGAGATATATAAAGTAAATATTATTAGATCTAAAGGGAGAGACACACTCCAATATAAAAATAGTTCAGGATTTTAACACCACACTTACAGCACTAGACAGATCATCTAGACAGGAAACTAATAGTGAATTTAAACTGCACATTTGAACAAACACACCTAACAGACATTTACAGGACATTTTACACAACAGCCACAGAATACACATTCTTCTCATCAGCACCTGCAACATTCTTCCAGAATAGACCAAAGATTGGGACACAACACAAGTCTCAACACATTTTTAAAACTCGTAAGTATATCAAGTATCTTTTCAGACCACAATGAAATAAAACTAGAAATCAGTAACAGGAAAAACTTGGGTAACTACGAATACATAATACTTAAAAAACATGCTCTTGAATGACCACTTGGTTAAGGAAGAAATTAAGGAAAAAAATTGAAATAAGTGAAAATTGAAACACAACATACAGGGGACACAGCAAAAGCAGTGCTAAGAAGAACACTTATAGCAAAAATCACTTACATAAAAACAAGAAGATTCCAAATAAATGGTCTAATATTACCCATCAAAGAACTAGAAAAGTAAGAACAAACTAAACCCAAAATCAGTAGAAGGAAAAAAAATTGTAAAGATTAGAGCGGAAATAAATGAAATTGAGACCAAAAAATACAAAGGACTAGCAAAACCATAAGTTCGTTTTTTGAAAAGATAAACAAAATTGATTAACCACTAGCTAGACTAACCAAGAGAGAAAGACCCAAATAAATAAAATCAGAAATGAAAAGGGAGACATTACAACTGATACCAGGATAGCACTAGGAGATATACCTAATGTTAAATGGCGAGTTAATGGGTGCAGCACACCAACATGGCACATGTATACATATGTGACTAACCTGCACGTTGTGCACATGTACCCTAAAACTTAAAGTATAATAATAAAAAAAGAATATAATTGAGTACACACACAAAAAGAAATAATAAAAATCATCAGAGACGATTATGAACAACTATACATTAACAATCTAGAAAGCCTAGAGAAAATTTTAAAATTCCAGGATATATGACCTTCCAAGATTCAATCCAGAAGAAATAGACAACCCAAATAAACCAAAAGGATTAATGAGATTGAATCAGTAATACAAAATCTCCCAACAAATTCCAGGTCTGCCTTACCTCACTGCCAAATTCTACCAAATTTTCAAAGAAGAGCTAATACTAATTCTCTTCGAGCTATTCCAAGAAAAAAATGAAATGGGGCAAATTCTCCCTAACTCATTCTATGAGGCTAACATTACTCTGGTACAAAACTACAGACCACTATCTATGAAGAACATAGATGCAAAAATCCTCAACAAAATATTACCAAACCAAACCCAACAGCACAGCAAAAAGATAATACACCATGATCAAGCAGAATTTATCTGAGGGGAGCATGAATTGTTCAACATAAGCAAATCAATACCTGTGATACATCAACAGATTGAAGGACAGAAACCATATTATCTCATTAGATGCAGAAAAAGCATTTGAGAACATACAACATTCCTTGTTGAATGTTGAGATCTTACAACATTTGATAAAAACTCTCAGTGAATTAGGCATTTAAGAATCATGTCTGAACATAATAAAGGCCATATATGACACACCCACTGCTAATGTTATAATGAATGGGAAAAAGCTGAAAACCTTCTCCATAAGAACCGGAACAAGACAAGGATACCACTTTCAGCACTTCTATTTAACATAATTCTGGAAATTCTTGCGAGAGAAATCTGGCAAGAGAAACAAATAAAAATCATCCAAATTGGAAAAGAAAAGTCAAATTATCCCTCTTTGCTGATGATTTGATTTTATATCAAGAAAACCTTAAAGACTCTACCAAAAAACTCTTAGATATGATAAATAAATTCAGTAAAGTTGCAGGATGCAAAATAAACATACAAAAATTGGTAGCATTTCTATGAACCAAGAAATGAACTCCCTGCTAAAGAAATTAAGAAGGCAATCCCATTTGCAATAGCTACCCCTCAAAAATCTAGGAATAAATTTAATCCAAGAGTTTAAAGACTTCTATAAGGAAAACTCTAAAACACTGATAAAAGAAACTGCAGAGTACACAAATGGAAAGACACCCTACGCTCAATAAATTCAAAAAATTAATATCGTTAAAATGACCATTCTGCCCAAAGCAAACTACAGATTGAATGCAATCCCTATCAAAGTACTAATGTTATTTTTTACAGAGATAGAAAAAACAACCCTAGTATTTACATGGAACCACAAAATGAGCCCAAATAATAAAAACAATCCTGTGCAAAAAAGCAAAGATGAAAGCATGACTCTACCTGACTTCAAAATATGAGACTGAAGTAACTGTAACAGCATGGTGTTGCTATCACAACAGACACATAGACCAATGTAGCAGAATAGAGAATCCAGAAATAAATCCAGGCATTCACGGCCAACTGATTTTTTTTTTTGAAAAGCACCAAGAACATACATTAGAGAGCGGACAACTTCTCCAATAAATGGTGCTGGGAAAATTGGATAGCTATGTGTAAAATAATAAAACTAGACCCCTATCTCTCAACATATATACAAAAATCAATATGAATGAAAGACTTAAGTGTAAGACCTGAAACTATAAAACTGCCAGAAGAAAACATAGTAAAAACACTTTAGGACATAGGTTAAGGCAAATATTTTGTGACTAAAGCCTCAAAAGCACAGGCAACAAAAACAAAATAGACAAATGAAATTACATTAAACCAAAAAGATTTTTCATAGCAAAGAAAACAATAACAGACTGAAGAGACAATGTGTTGAATGAGAGAAAATATTTGCAACTTCAGCCAGGTGCCATGGCTCATGCCTGTAACTGAAGCAATTTGTGAGGCTGAAGTGGGAGGATTGCTTGAGTCCAGGAGTTCGAGACCAGCTTGGGCAACATAAAGACGTCTCATATCTACAAAAAGTACAAAAATTAGCCAGGTGCGGTGGTGCACACCTGCAATCCTGGCTACTTGGGAGGCTGAAGCCGGAGGATCACTTGAGCCTGGGAGGCCTAGGTTGCAATGAGCCGAGATCATGCCACTGAACTTCAGCCTGGGAGATGAAGCAAGATCCTGTCTCAAAACAACAACAACAACAACGACAACAAAAACAACTAACAAGTATTTGCAATTTCTTCATCCAACAGGGGACTAATATCCAGAATATATAAGAATCTCAAACAATTCGACAGCAAAAAAAATAAATAAATAAATCTCATTAAAAAGTGGGCAAAGAAAATGAACAGACATTTCTCAAAGGAAGATACACAGTCTCAAAGGAAGATACACAAGTGGTATTTTCATTTTCCAACAGGTATATGATAAAATGCTCAACAGCACTAATTATGAGGGAAATTCAGATAAAAACTATAAGGAGATATCATTGTACTCCACTTAGATTGACTTTTATGTAAAAGACAAAAAAACATAGATGCTGGTAAGGATGCAGAGTAAAGGAAGCCCAAACACTGTTAGTGGGAATGTAAATTAGTACAGTCACTATGGAAAACAGTATGGAGATTTATCAGAAAACTAAAATAAAACTACCATATGATCCAGCAATCCCTCTATTGGGTATTTATCCAAAGGAAAAGAAATCAATATATCAAAAAAGATACCTCAATTTAATGTTTATTGCAGCACAATTCACAATAGCAAAGATATGGAATCAACCTAAGTGTTCATCAACAGACAAATTGATAAAGAAGATGTGGTATATATGCACAATGGAATATTATTCAGCCATATAAAAGAATAAAATCATGTCCTCAGCAGCAACATAGATGGAACTAGAGGTCATTATGTTAAGTGAAATAAGCCAAGGACAAAAAGACACATATCCTATGTTCTCACTCATATGTGGGAGCTAAAAATGGTTATCTCATCAAGGTAGAGAATAAGTGATAGGTACCAGATGCTGGAATGGGTCTGTGGGAGAGGGGATGGGAATCAAGAGATGTTGCTTAATGGGTACAAACATGCAGTTACACAGATGAAATAAGTTATGTTTGATAACGGAGTAGGATGACTATAGTTAACAATGTATTGTACATTTCAAAATAGCTAGAAGACTTGAATTGTTCAATGATAAATATTTGAGGTGACAGACACACCAGACAGCCTGACTTAATCTTTATTCAGGCTATAATGTAACAAAATATCACATGGATCCCATGTAAAAAGTTTTGTATCAATAAAAAATAGTTTTCTCTGTGCCTTAGTTGGATAATTTGTTTAATTAATGAAAGAAGATAAATAAGTGAAGGGATTCATGAATTAGAAAATTCAGTATATTAAAATGAGAATAGATTTTATATAATCCCAATAAAAATTATAAAGTTTCTTTGCAGAAATTAATCCACTGATTCTAAAATTATGTGGAAATGTAAAAGTCTAAGAATAGTCAAAGTAATATTGCAAAGGATTAACATTAAGATATTAAGATGTATTATAAAGCTATTATAACTAAGACAATGTGGTATTGACACAAGGATAGACAGATCATAGAAGTTAGAAAAGATCAGAAGCAGACCCACACGTATTTGGTAAACTATAACCTTAATTCATATCAAAGGTAACACATTTGCAGTGCAAGGGAAAAGACCTTTTTAGAAAACTGTGGTGTATTCCTCACTGGAATAGATACCTACTCCAGGTATAAGTTTGCCTATCCTGCACACAGTGCTTCTGCCAAGACTACCATCGTGGACTAACAGAATGCCTTATCCACCATCATGGTATTCCACACAGCCTTGCCTCTGATGAAGGCACTCACTTTACAGCTAAAGAAGTGCAGCAGTGGACTCATGCTCCTGGAATTCACTGGTTTTACCACGTTCCCCATCATCCTGAAGCAGCTGGATTGATAGAATGGTGGAATGGCCGTTTGAAGTCACAATTAGCTAACTACACGATTAGCCAACTAGCTGACAACACTTTGCAGGGCTGGGGCAAAGTTCTCCAAAAGGCTGTGTATGCCCTGAATCAGTGTCCAATATATGGTACTCTTTCTCCCATTGTAAGGATTCACGGTCCAGGAATCAAGGGGTGGAAGTGAAAGTGGCACCACTCACAATCACCCCTAGTGACCCACTAGCAAAATTCTTGCTTCCTGTTGCCCCGACATTACGTTCTGCTGGCCTAGGGGTCTTAGTTCTGGAGGGAGGAATGCTGCCACTAGGAGACATAACAATTCCATTAAACTGGACGTTAACATTGCCACATGGACACTTTGGGCTCCCTCACCTCTAAGTCTACAGGCTAAGAAAGGAGTTACAATATTGCCTGGGGTGATTGACCCCCGACTATCAAGATGAAATCAGTCTACTACTCCACAATGAAAGTAAGGAAGAGTGTGTGTGGAATACAGGAGATCCCTTAGGGTGTCTCTTAGTATTATCATGCCCAGTGATTAAGGTCAATGGGAAACTACAACAACCCAATCCAGTCAGGACTACAAATAGCCCAGACCCTTCAGGAATGAAGGTTTGGGTCACTCCAGCCAGAATTCAATTAATTAACCATGACCTGCTAAGGTGCTTGTTGAAGGCAAAGGGAATACAGAATGGGTAGTAGAAGAAGGTAGTCATCAACACCAGCTACAACCACTTGACCGGTTGCAGAAACGAGAACTGCAATTGTCATTAGCACTTGGATTTCCTCCTTATTTTGTTAAGAACCTGTTTGTGCATGTATACACTTGCACTAAGAAAACATCTTCGTTTTATTTCCTTTTTCCTTTATCATGTTACACAAGATTTATTGACTTCATATCAGCATGTAAGTGTTGTTAGCTTTATGTAATAGCATTTAGGTTAAGGATTAGTGCACTTCCAGTTGTACAAAGGATAGCTGTTATTATGTTAGGTGTAATTATAACTTTATTGTTGTCTTTTATTGAAGAATATGGATGATTTCAGGAGATGCGTATGGGTTCAAGTTGACAAGAGGTTGGCTTGTGATGGTTGAGTGTCAACTTGATTGGGTTGAAGAATGCAAAGTATTGTTCCTGGGTGTGTCTGTGAGGGTGTTGCCAAAGGAGATTAACATTTGAGTCAGTGGACTGGGTGAGACAGACACACCCTCAATCAGGGTGGGCACCATCTAATCAACTGGCAGTATTTATACATGAAAAGAATGATCAAATTACCTCTTTTACATTTTAAACTTATTTCCAAAAATCGAACAAACATTTAGATTCTCTAAGGGCTGAGAGCCATTTAAAACAACCCAATGCAGAAAGTTCTTAATGTTTTTGCATTTGAATATTCAATCCTCATTTTTACACAAGTCATTCACCATTATTAGAAGATTCTTATTATCAGGAGTAGTAAAATGACTTCCTGTAACTGATTACCTACTGAAGCATTAAAACATTGCTTTACAAAAATAGTAATGATTATAATAATACTGCTTTACAAGAGCAAACTGGCTCATAAAATCTCAGAATCTGATGTTCCAGAAAGTTTTATTATTTTTACAGGTTATACCTATGTTCTATGTTCACTAGTGTGGCACCCTGAAACTACATCTCTCACGGGAGTAATTATTTTTTTTCTTTTTCTTACAACAAAGCTTGTGGAGCAAAAAGGTCATAGGATATTTGAGTATCTGAGGAAGGCTATGTATTGCTTTCTCCCATAGGAAAACAGAGAGGGAGATACACACACACACAGAGACACACTTACACATATATTCACATGTTTCCGTATAATTTCAGATATTTCTAAAAATCATTCCATAGACTCTAATTAAGAACACAAGAACCTGCGTTTTCAAGAGAAACAGTTTTCTTCTTGCTGCATTGGAAATCTCCACGTGAAGAATTTATTTTGCTAGGAGCCCAATGTCAGCAGCCTGCTCAATGCCAGAATTCAATTAATTAATCAGTCAGTTCAGCTTTTCTCTAGGAAGGTTTTTTTTGTAATATTTTTTATGGCTGAGAAATCCTCAGATTTCAGTTTTTCATTCCTTTAATTTATTATGATAATACATACAAGTTTCTCTTCTCTACATATTCTCATTATTAGGTCAAAATAACTGGTTGGAAAGGTAAAAGCAAATGAATCATTTGTTTAGCTGCATAATAAGTAGCTGGCATAACTGACTTAGCATGCATCCACCAGATAACTTATGATTTAAATAGTTTTAAATCCCTGACATGTTTATGTTTGGTTGGTTGTTTGAGATAGGGTCTTGCTTTATCCCTGAGGCTGTAGTGCAGTGGCATGATCATGACTCACTGCAGCCTCAAACTCCTGGGCTCAAGTGATCCTCCCACCTCAGCTTTCCAAATAGTTGGGAATATTGGTGCATGCAACCACACCTGGCTTTTTGTTTTTTTCTTTTTTTGTAAAGACAAGTTCTTGTTATGTTGCTCAGGCTTGTCTCAAATTCCTGACCTCGAAGGATCCTCCCACCTCAGCCTCTCAAAACACTGGTGGTTCTTTTTCTTTTCAACCCCCAAAAGGCCTACACAAGCGGGAGAAGTAGTTCAGCAAAGAAAAGTTAACAGGGACAAATGGAATATTATAGGCTCGGTTAAAGGAGAAAGCAGAGGCATGGATAATCTGCATTTAATGTGTACTGTATTTGGGCTCAGCTCAGGTAGAAATTGGAGGTACTGCACCAGGATCTGGTATATGTGGAAGACAGATTTAGAGAGCAATGGCCAGGCATAGGTTCTCTGGTCACGCAGGGAGTCATATGTTTAAGCTTCCTAATTTATGGCAGCATATTTGCTTAGAAGACTTGGGGCCCTGTTACAAACATGCCAGTTGCCACCATTTATTATGGCCATTTATATTTAAGGCACTTTTAAATCATAGTTCCAGTCAATTAAAAATATTTTGCATAATTCACACAGTCTATCTGGGCTTAAGGTTTTGATCTGTGCTCTAATTCTTGATTTTACACCAACGACTTCAAAAGAGTCATGGTGGCAGGGATTGCCAGAATACTCTCAGGTCTGAGCAATTTTCGAATGATTGATTTTTGAATGAGGAGGTTTTCTGACAGTCTTTTCCCTTGCTTCTTATAAACAGTTATGTGTTCACGCTGTCCATTTGTATCTAGTGTTCACATTGGCTGCTCTTGTGAAGATTTCCAAAATAGTGTCTCATTCATTTTAATAATTAATACCCTTTCCTCCTAACCCTTATTTTTCATCTAGATTTAGGTTATTCATAGTTTGGTGGGAATATGCACGAATGCAATTCCATGTGTCTTAAAAGTTCCCATTAAGTGTTAAACTTTAGTAACTTCATACTTCACTCCCAATGCCCTGATAAACTATAAAATTGCAAACTTAGTTGATCTGTTTCACCCACTTTGTTTTTCAGCTTCTATTTTCTACTTCAGAGGCAACAAAATTTTTACATGTTTTATAAGATGCATTTGAAAAGAGAGCAAAACTCAGAGTTCTGGTTGACCTCAAATTTGGACTATGTGGAAATGACCAGTTCTCCTTTCTTCAACAGCATTTCCTTAGCATTTGTTACTGGCTTGGAGTTTGGTGAGTACAGTGACTTGGAACCAGAAAAAATAGAGGTTTGAGTTTAAACTTTGATACTATGGTACTAACTTACTGTCTTTGGGTGACCCACTTATCATCCTGGAATCCCATTTTCTTCATTTCTAGAGTGGAAAGAATAGCACCTAAATTATGGGGGTTTTGAATAAAGATTACAAATACTCAACACTGTGTCATGCACATTCTGCTCCCTTTTACTGATTTGTAGTACATATATATATATATATATGCATGTGTCTGTGTGTATAACATATATTCTTTTAACTATATATAATAATTATATATACTGTCTCCAGTTATAGATATACAGAGAGAGAAAAATATACATGTCATAATTGTGCACCCTAATAAATTTTCATAGATTGAGTGTTCTCATGTAACTAGCACCTAGATCAAGAAACTTAACTTTACCAGCACCCCAGAAGCCACTCCTGTGCTCCTTGCAAGTTACTACCTGCTATGATCTATTTGTGTCCCCTAAATTCATATGCTGAAATTCTAACACCCAAGGTGATGGTACTAGGAGGTGGAGTCTTTAAGAAGTAATTAGGTTATGGGAGTGGAATCCTTATGAATGGAATTAGATCCTTTATGAAAGAGGTCTGAGAGGGACCCCTTAATCCTACCACAACATGAGGTTAGAATGAGAAGGCAGCTTTCTAAGAGGAAGAAAGCCCTTACCAGATACCTAATCTGCCGGTGCCTTGATCTTAGACTCCCCAGCCTCCAAAACTGTGAGAAATAACTTCGTTATTTGTGAGCCACCCAGTCTATTTTATTTTTTCTAGCTCCCTAAATGGACTAAGACACTAACCCTCAAAGGTAATATCAGAGTTTCTTAAACTTGGCATTGTTGACATCTTGGGCCAGGCAATTCTTTGTTGTGGAGTAATGGGACACACAGTGTTGTAGAGCTGTTTAGCAGCATCCCTGGTCTCTACCAACTAGAGGCCAGTAGTACCCTCTTCACCAAGTCATGACAATAAATAAAGTCTCTAGATATTGCTGAATATTCCCTGGGGTTAATGGGGGTAGTAGGCAAAGTTGCCCCCAGTGAAAAATACTAGTATATACTGTTCTTTATGCAACTAGAACCTAAAGGCCAAAGGGTGTCCCCTATGTGAATATCACTTAGTCTTATCCATCTCCTCTCCTCTGTGGTGACTTATCAGCAGTAGCTGCTGTTGAGAGCAACTTCTGAGTACAATCTACTATCAAGTGGGTTCATTGCCCAGTAGTTCTGAAATCCAGGTCATCCCTGGACCGGGAGATGCAAATATCTTGTACAAATTGGTTCACACACTGTCAAAAACTATTGGCAGTACATCTCCAGTTTGTTTTGAATAATTATTTCTGTCTAGATTTTTCTGAAAAAAGATTTGAAGTAACTTGCAACCCACATGATATGGTTTGGCTCTTTGTCCCCACCCAAATCTCATCTTGAATTGTACTCCCAAAATTCCCACAGGTTGTGGGAAGGACCTGGTGGGAGATAATTGGATCATGGGAGCAGTTCCCCCATACTGTTCTCATGGTAGTGAATAAGTCTCATGAGATCTGATGGTTTTATCAGTGGTTTCCACTTTTGCATCTTCCTCAGTCTCTCTTTGCCTGCTGCTGCCATCCATGTAAGACATGACTTGTTCCTCCTTGCCTTCCACCATGATTTTGAGGTTTCCCCATCCATGTGGAACTGTAAGTCCGATTAAGCTTTTCTTCATAAATTGCCCAGTCTAAGGTATGTCTTTATCAGCAGTGTGAAAATGGACTTATAAGTCAATTGGTACCAACAGAGTGGGGCACTGCTGAAAAGATACCTGGACATGTGGAAACAACTTTGGAAATGGGTAACAGGCAGAGGTCGGAACAGTTTGAAGGGCTTAGAAGAAGACAGGAAAATGTGGGAAAGTTTGGAACTTCCTGGAGACTTGTTGAATGGCTTTGACCAAAAGCCTGATAGCAATATGGACAATAAAGTCCAAGCTGAGGCGGTCTCAGATGGATATAAGGAACTTGTTAGGAACTGGAGCAAAGGTGACTCTTACTATGTTTTAGCAAAGAGACTGGCAGCATTTTACCCCTGTCCTAAGGATTTGTGGAACTTCAAACTTGAGAGAGATGATTTAGGGTATTTGGCGGAAGAAATTTCTTTTTTTTTTTTTGAGACGGAGTCTCGCTGTTGCCCAGGCTGGAGTGCAGTGGCGTGATCTTGGCTCACTGCAAGCTCCGCCTCCCAGGTTCACACCATTCTCCTGCCTCAGCCTCCCGAGTAGCTGGGACTACAGGCGCCCGCCACCTTGCCCAGCTAATTTTTTGTATTTTTAGTAGAGAGGGGGTTTCACCATGGTCTCGATCTCCTGACCTCGTGATCCACCCGCCTCGGCCTCTGAAAGTGCTGGGATTACAGGCGTGAGCCACCGTGCCCGGCCATTTGGCGGAAGAAATTTCTAAGCAGCAAAGCATTCAAGAGGTGACTTGCATGCTGTTAAAGGTATTCAGTTTTATAAGGGAAGCAGAGCATAGAAGTTTGGAAAATTTGCAGCCTGACAATGTGATGGAAAAGAAAAACCCATTTTCTGGGGAGAAATTCAAGGGGCTGCAGAAATTTGCATAAGTAACCAGGAGCCAAATGTTAATCCCCAAGACAATGGGGAAAATGTCTCCAGGGCATGTCAGAGGTCTTCACGGCAGCCCCTCCCATCACAGGCCTGGAGGCCTAGGAGAAAATGGTTTCCTGGGCAGGGTCCTTGTGCTGTGTGCAGTCTAGCGACTTGGTGCTCTGCATCCCAGTCACTCCAGCCATGACTAAAAGGGGCCAAGGTACAACTTAGGCTGTTGCTTCGGAGGGTGGAAGCCTCAAGCCTTGCCAGCATCCATGTGGTGTTGAGCCTGTGGGTGCAGAGAAGTCAGGAATTGAGGTTTGGGAACCTCAGCCTAGACTTCAGAAAATATGTGGAAACACCTGGATGCCCAGGTAGAAGTTTGCTGCAGGGGCAGGGCCCTCATGGAGAACCTCTGCAAGGGCAGTGTGGAAGGGAAATGTGGGGTCAGAGCCCTGCCACAGAGTCCCTACTGGGGCACCGCCTAGTGGAGCTGGGAGAAGAGGGCCATTGTCCGCCAGACCCCAGAATGGTAGATCCATCAACAGCTTGCACCACATGCCTGGAAAAACCACAGACACTCAATGCCAGCCTGTGAAAGCAGCCAGGAGGTGGGCTGTACCCTGCAAAGCCACAAGGGTGGAGCTGCCCAAGATCATGGGAACCCACCTGTTGCATCAATGTGACCCAGATGTGAGACATGCAGTCAAAGGAGATCATTTTGGAGCTTTAAGATTTGACTGCCCCACTGGATTTTGGACTTGCATGGGACCTGTAGCCCCTTTGTTTTGGCCAAGTCTCCCCTTTGGAATGGCTGTATTTATCCAAGGTCAGTATCCTTCTTGTATCTAGGAAGTAGCTAAACTTCTTTTGATTTTACGGGATCATAGGCAGAAGGGACTTGCCTTGTCTCAAATGAGACTGGACTGTGGACTTTTGAGTTAATGCTGAAATGGGTTAAGACTTTGGGGGACTGATGGGAAGGCATAATTGGTTTTGAAAGGTGAGGACATGAGATTTGGCAGGGGCCAGGGGCGGAATTATATGGTTTGACTCTGTGTGCCCACCCAAATCTCTTCTTAAATTGTACTCCCATAATTCCATGTGGTGGGAGAGACCGGGTGGGAGACATTTGAATCATGGGAGCAGTTCCCCCATACTGTTCTCATAGTAATTAAGTCTCATGAGATCTGATGGTTTTATCAGGGGTTTCCACTTTTGCATCTTCCTCATTCTCTCTTTGCCTGCTGCCATCCATGTAAGACATGACTTGTTCCTCCTTGTCTTCCACCATGATTGTGAGGCTTTCCCAGCCACATGGAACTGCACATCCAATTAAACCTTTCTTTGTAAATTGCCCAGTCTAAAGTATGTCTTTATCAGCAGCATGAAAATAGACTAATACACCACATTAATATATTAACAATTCTGAACATATCAGTGGCAGATGCAGCTGAAAATAAGATGTATTATTTCCTTGATCTGTACAAGTTCAGAATTATTGTTTTTTCATAAATGCTCTTGCTAATTTGTTTTAATCTGATTCCAAATAAGTTATAAATTCATATATTGTGATTGTTGATGTGTCTCTAAAGTCTCTTTTAAGCTATTATATTTACACTCTTTTTTCTCGCAATTTTAGAAGAGAAATATTATTTTTTGTCCTGTAGTGCTTTTGACCATCTTCATTTTGCTGATTTTATCCCTCATGGTGTCGTTTAATCTTTTCTTTTGTCTCATTCTCTGTAAATTGGTAGTTGGAAAGAGGTAGCCTTAGACACAGGTTGGATACTTTGTAAATACTATTTCATAAGTGCTGGTGTATCCTACATCAAGAGGCATATAATGTCAACAATTATTAAAGCCTAGATTATTGATTCATTGGTATTACAATATAAAAATATTTTAAGCCTAGTATTTCTCTTGTATTATCTTAAACTTCAAAAAATGGAATATCCCATTCTACTACTTGGCTACATAATGATAAAAATTTTATGGGTATCCAAGATTATATCCTTTTATTTATCAATTTCTAAGATAATAATTTGTTCAATGATATCTAAAGTCGATCAACTAGATTTTTATCTCATTATAAACACAGAAACTTTTAAAAATATATTGTAAGGTACACCATATATTTTGATATACTTATCTTGAATATATATAGTAAATTGATTATTACAGTCTAGTAAATTAGCATATGCATTGTCTCATATGGTTACCTTTTTTTCTTCCCTTTGTGGTAAGAGTGCCTAAAATCTATTCTCTTGGCAAATTATAGACATACAATATTTTCAACCATAATCCTAATGCTATACATTAGATCTCTAGCCTTATGCATCCTATACAACTGCAACTTTTTACCCTTTGACTGACATCTTCCTTTTCCCCTCTCCCTGCCATCTAGCCCCTGGAAACAATGGTTCTACTCTGTTTCTATGGATTCATTTTTTTTAAAGATTCCACATGCATATGCTTGATTTCTGTGTCTGAATACTTTCATTTAACATAGTGTCCTTTTGATCCATCCCTGTTGTTACAAATGGTGGTATCTCCTTTTTTTTTTTTTTTTTTGCAGCCGAATAATATTCCACTGTGTATATATACCACAATTTCTTTCTCCATTCACCCACTGATGGACACTTCAGTTGTTTCCATATCTTGGCAATGAGCATTGGAGTACAGATATGTTGACAAAGGAGTGATTGCATTTCCTTTGGAAACATACCTAGAAGGGGAATTGCTAAGTTTTGTGGTAGCTCTATTTTTAATTTCTTTAGGAAACTCCATACTGTCTTTCATAATGGCTGCACAATCTACATTCCTACTAACAGTATAAAAGGGGATTTAAACAATTTTACATTTCAAATTACTGCCATTGTTATAATTATATATATAATTTGTTTTAATCCTTGGTCAATGGAGATCTTTTGAAGTTGGCTTCTGATTCCTTTTGACAAAATCTTAGCAGTTTTTAACAGTTTCTTTGATATCTGACATAAAGTTTTCCAAAATTTATCTTGCACATAATTTATTGCAGACCTAGAATCAGCCATTGCTTCCAAAGGCCCTGGTTTCTTTGAATGGGAAATTGTATTTCTAGACCACAATATGGATACTAGGAGTGCTCAACATTGCTTATTTTGTCATTGTTTCCATCTCTTTTCAATAGACAGAAGTAGGCAATATGTTTTGTATGTTCCGGACAGCACTCCATAGTAGTATTCAGAGTCATTCTGTTTAGTAGTTGTAGATGTACGGATATGTTTTGGTTGCGTCCCCACCCAAATCTCATCTTGAATTGTAGCTCCCATAATTCTCATGTGTCATGGGAGGGACCTGGTGGGAGGTAAGTGAATCATGGGGTGGGTTTATCCAATGCTGTTCTTATGATAGTGAATAAGTCTCATGAGATCTGATGGTTTTATAAAGGGAAGTTCTCCACTTGGACACAGGAAGGGGAACATCACACCCCAGGGCCTGTCGTGGGGTGGAGGGAGGGGGGAGGGATAGCATTAGGAGATATACCTAATGTAAATGATGAGTTAATGGGTGCAGCACACCAGCATGGCACATGTATACATATGTAACAAACCTGCACGTTGTGCACATGTACCCTAAAACTTAAAGTATAATAATAAAAAAAAGGGAAGTTCTGCACATGCTCTCTTGCCCGCCACCATGTAAGATGTGACCCTGCTCTTCCTTTGTCTTCTGCCATAATTGTGAGGCCTCCCCAACCATGTGAAACTGTGAGTCAGTCCATTAAACCACTTTTTTTCTTTATAAATTACTCAGTCTTGGGTATGTCTTTATTAGCAGTGTGAGAACAGACTAACATGTACCAAGCAGTAGATATTTGGTTCTTTCTATTGTTTTACAAATGACCCAAAATGAATTGTTTTGCACATATATCTTTTTTTATAATTTTACTAGTAGTTCCTTCAGGTAGATTCCTAAAGGTTGGATTTTTTGGTCAACAGATAAATATATGAGAGTCTGCTAGATGTCATTAAAGTTTTCTTCATAGAGCTTTTATAAGTTTGCATTTTCACCAGCTATTTTTGAGAATGTCTATTTTCCCTAGCTTTACCAACCTAGTAGGTTAACACACTTTTGGATTTTTTCCAACACGATTGGCAAGAAACTTTACTTTTGTAGCACTTTAATTTGTAGTTTCCTTATTATGAGAGAGTGAATTATTTTTGTATGTAAAAATCCATGGGTATTTATTTTTCTATGAATTGTCTATCAATTTCTCTAGCCCATTTTTTTTATATAGGCATTCTAGTATTTTCTATATTTTTAGAAACTAATTATATAAGAATATTAACCCTATGTGATATAAGCTGTAAATATTTTTCAAATTTCATTATTTTTAAACTCTAATAACTGTGCCCCTTGTAAAAAAAATGTTTTTGTTTTAATTTGTATATTTCTTTTTCTATAAAATTATTTTATCTATAGTTTTCCATCTTGCTACTCAATTTTAATTCATTAAGAAGGAAGTTTTCATCATTCATAGGTCATAGAAGAACCTATGTTTTCTATTTATTTTGTTTTGCTCTAATACTTGATTTTCATTTACATCTTTAAATTTATCCTTTGTTTTCTTCTGTCATGGAGGTTTCTGTCAAAGTCTCATTCTGGTCTTATTTTCTATTACTTAAGTGACCTATTATTTTACCTCAGAAGTCCAGTAGTTTCACTAGAAAAATGTCTCCATGTTGATCCTTTTAACTCTTCCAGGTACACAGTGGGTCCTTTCAAAATGTATTTTCAAGTCAATATACAGGATCTGCTGCGTATATTCTAGGGGTAGAATTGCTGAGTCATAGGACACACATACATTCAAGCTTTAGTAGAAACATCTAAACAGTTTTCCCAAGTGGTTATACCTATTTGCATTTCAGCCAGCATCATATGAGAGTTCTGATGGCTCCACATCCTCCCCATCACTTGATATCTCCAATCATTTTATTTTAACCCTTTGGATACCTGTGGAGTAGTACTTCATTGTGGTTTTAATTTGCCTTCTCCTGATAGCTACAAGAGTTGGGAACTTTTTCCTATTTCCTGACCATTAAGATACTCTTTTTTTGTGGAGTATTTATTCAACTATTTTGCCATTTTTTTCCCTAAGTGAATCATACTGGTTTCCTTTCATTAACCTGTAGAACTTCTTTACGTATAACACACACATGAATCAAGGTGTTAGAAGATTCAAGAGGGAGGTTTTGAGGTCTCTTTGTAAAGGTACTAAAGACTCTCCCTCATGACCTAACTGCCTCTCAAAGGCCCTAACACCAAATACCAAATAGGGGTTAGGTTTCAACATATGAATTCTGGAGGGACACATTAAGTTTATATCAGTATTTTACTTGTGCTATACTATAGCCTATATTTGTTTTTATCTCATTTAAAAAAAGTATCCCCCGGCATGCTTCATAACATACATAATACCACAGTAATAGGCATGTAAAAACATATAATTCATAAATAAATAAAACTACATTATTAAGGAGTACTCAAAACACTCCAACTTCTAAGTATGCACAATTTTTTTAAAAAACATACAGTAAATCATTGTGCGTTAAATTATGTAAAAGGAAGATGTTTGAGTACTAGTTATATGAAATAATCAGAATCTTAGAAAACAAAGAATCATTTTCATCTTCTTTATAATAGCCAGTTGTTATCACATGAGGGAGGACAATCAGAACACATGAGAAATTATAAACAACTGCTTTCATATTGTGGATTCTGATGCTGTAGATATCTAAATTTCATATGCAACAGAAAACACAAATTACTGAATTTTCATATCACATTAGCTGAATTGGAAAAACAATGACTATTTAGAGAAACAAACATGTGATGGAAATTGGCTCAACACTGCATGCCTTAGTATTTTTCTCCCTTTCTTCACCATTGGTTAAGAGTATAATAAAGAGAACTACATTGACAATTTCTGGAACTATAAAGTCCAGAATCATTAAAAAATAAAAGTCAAATTGATAAGCAGAAATATTCAGTGAGGTTTAGTTTTGATGTGGTATCTCCTTTTTAGGTAAAAAATTATAGGCTGCACTAAAGAGAGCCCTATTAGTTTCTATGGCTGCTGTAAGGGTGAGAGATGACAGCAAGATGACTGACTAGAGGGTCCTGGCACTTGTCTCCCTCACAAGCAATGACCAAGGCAACACATAAAAAACTAAAATTCAACTGGAGTGTTGGAGGGAGAGCACTGGGGTGCAGCAAGGGAGTGGTGTGGTCCCTGTGGTACTCAGAAGCCCAGGATGACAACGTAGAAAGGGAATTTAGGGACTTTGCCTCTGCCACTCCTTCTCCTCTGCCAGGATTAGCCCGGAGTCAGGAGGGACTTCCGTTTGTGGGGAGAAAGGCAAGAAGACTTCAAGCCCCCTTAGGACACCTATGTCCTTCCTAAGGGAGAATGCCAGAGTCCTCACAAGCCCTGAGCCTAGTTTGGAGAGCTGCCTAGAATTCATGCAGCTGTATTGCTCCAGATTAAGACAAGTTGTACTCCCCTCCTCCACCTCTCCCCTCCATGTTTTTGTGACTCCAGCTGCTGCAGCATGCTGGGATCTTGCAACTGGAGCCACTGCTGGAATATTCCCTGCTCTAGGAGCCAGTAGCCACCGTACCTCTCTGGCCTTGGGACTCTACTGTCATTACACTCCACCCCACACAAGTGGCTGCAACACCATGACCCCAAGTGCTCAGAGCCTGAAGTAGGTGTGACTTTGGCCCTGAAAAACAGGGACATTAGCCTCAGGCCAGCGTACTCTGGCCAGAGAAATAGCAAATGTGCCCCCAGCAGATAGGCCCCAAAGGAAGTCAAGCTTCTGCAGAGCCATACTGCTAGCCAGATAAATTTCCCAGTGGGCCCAACACTGGTGGTATCAGTCTCAAGCCGGAGAGACAGCCATGAGCCTATACCCTTCCCCAGAGAAACAGCCTGGCAAACTCACCCCTGAGCTGACTGAGCAGCGATAGCCTGCACCCCTGGCTGGAGTAATAGCTTGGCAGTATCAACACCAATGAGCCGGTTCCTGAGCTGGCCAACCCAGGATGGCCATGGGCATGCTCTCAGTCTGAGAAACAGTTCAGGAAGTGCGTCTTCAGCAAAGCTGTGCTATCACTGCCACAAAATCCCATGGCCCAGTCCACTGAGAAGCTTGCAAACATTGCTAATGTGTATTACATTATGAAGAAACACTATGGCAACTACACTACTGTGTCCATCTAGGACCAAAGCCAATACACCCCATCCAACTATAGAAATAAATCTTTCCCTATAAAACCTACCCCATAAAATTGGAAGAGACACCTGTTTCACCAGATGCATAACTATTAATATAGAGACATGAGAAACATGAAAAAGCAAGAAAACATTACACCTCCAAAGGAATACAATAATCCTCCAGTAACAGACTCCAAACAAAAGCAAATATATAAAATGCCAGAAAATGAATTCAAAATAATCATGTTAAGGAAACTCAACAAGATATAAAAGAATACAGATAAATGATTCAATAAAATTAGAAAGACAATTCATGATCTGAATGAGAAATACATCAAAGAGATATTATATGTATTTAAAAATAAAAGGTATTTTAGAGATGAGGAATTGAATAAAATGCAAAATATAATTGAGAACTTCAAGCAGGAGAAAAAATTTCAAGACAATTCTTTTGAAATAACCTAGGCAGACTGGAAAAGAATTAAAAAAAATGAGGAGAGCCTGCAGGACTTACAGGACACCATTATTTTTTTTTAAATTGTGTTATGGGAATTCCAGAATGGGAATAGAAGGGAAAAAATAGAAAATATATTTAATGAAATAATACCTGAAAACATTCAAGTCTGGGGAGAGAGATGGACATTCAGATCCAGGAAGTTCAGAAATCCTCAAATAGATTCAATAAAACAGGTCATCTGTGAGGTACATAACATTGAGATTGTCAAAAGTAAAAGACAAAGGGAGGGCTGAGCACAGTGGCTCACGCCTGTAATCCCAGCACTTTGGGAGGACAAGGTGGGAGCATCGCTTGAGCCCAGGAGTTCAAGACCAGCCTGGGCAACATAGTCAAACCCCATCTCTTAAAAAAAAAAAAAAAAAAAAAGACTGTGGTGGCATGTGCGTGTAGTTTCAGCTACTCAGGAGGTTTAGGTGGAAGGATTAACTGAGCCCAGGAGTTTGAGGCTGTGGTGAGCTGTGATCATGCCATTGTACTCAGCCAAAGTGACACAAGAAGAGTTTGTCTCAAAAAAACACAAAGGGAGAATTTTAAAAACAGCAAGAGAAAAACATCAAGTCACATGAAAGGAAATTTCCCACTAGACTAACAACAGATTTCTCAACAGAAAAGAATGGGATGAATGAAATATGTTCAAAGTGCTAAAATTAAAAAAATGTCAAGAATACTATACTCAGTAAAGTTATCCCTTGGAAATGAAGGAGAAATAAAGTATTCCCCAGATAAGCAAAAACTAAGGAATTTATCACCACAAGATGGGCCTAACAAGAAAAGCTTAAAGGAGCCCCACATCCAAAAGGGGAAATATGATAGCTACCATCATGAAAACATGTAAAATTATAAAACTAGTAGATCAAAGGAGAAAAAGAAAGGAATCAAACTTTATTACTAGAGAAAACCACCAAACTGCAGAAATAAACAATAAGAGAGGAAGAAGGGAATAAAGAATATACAAACAACCAGAAAACAATTAATAAAATGAAGGAATAAGTCCTTACTTATCAATCATAGCCTTCATTATAAACAGATTCAATTCCACAATTGAAAGATAGACACTGGCGGAATGAATGAAAAAAAGAAAAACCAAAAAACCAAGACCCAACTGTATGCTGCCTATAAGAAACTAAGTTCACCTGTAAAAACACATATAGACTAAAAGTGAAGGAATGGAAAAAGATATTTAACACAATGGAAACCAAAAGTGAGCAGGAGTAGCTATACTTTTATCAGATAAAATATACTTCGAGTTAAAAATAGCAAAAAGAGACAAAGAAGGGCATTACATAATAATAAAGGGATTCAGTTTGCTAGAAGACATAATTATAAATATGTATACAAGCAACACTGGAGCACGCAGATATATAAAGCACATGTTATTAGTTCTAAAGGGATAGTTAGACTCCAAAACAGTAATAGTTGGGGACTTTAATACTTGATTCTCAGCATTAGAAAGATCATCTAGACAGATAATCAATGAAGAAAACATGGAATTTATACTGCAACACAAACGAAATGGTCTTAACAGACCTATACAGAACATCTCACTTCACAGCTGAAGACTATCCATTTTTTTTTCTTCAGCACATGAAACATTCTCCAGGATTGACCACATACACCATTTTATGAGAACACAAAGTAAGTCTCAAAAGTTTAAAAATATTGAAATCATATCAAGTATGTTTTCTGTCCACAATGAAATAAAACTAGAAGTGAAGAAAAGAGGAACATTTGAAGCTGTACAAATACAGAAATTAGACAACATGCTCCAAATGACCAGAGGGTCAAGAAAGAAAATCAAGGGGTAATCAAAAAGATTCTTGAAACAAATTGAAATAAACACAATATAGCAAACCAGTGGGACCCAGGAAAAGCAGTATTAACAGGCAAATTCATTGCCAAAAAAAGACTACATTAAAAAATAGAAAGATTTCAAATAATAAACCTAGTGACGAACCTCAAGAAACTAGAAAAGCAAGAGCAAACCAAACCCCAAATTTGTAGAAGAAAAGAAAATAAAGATCAGAGCAGAGATAAGCAAAACAGTGACTCAAAAAAAAAAAAACAACAAAACAAATCATTGGGTTTTTTTTTTTTCAAAAAGGCAAAGAAAAAAATCAACAATTAAACAGGCTAAGAAAAAAGAGAGAAGATCCAAATAAACAAAATCAGAAACAAAAAAGGAGCTGTCACAACTGATACCACAAGAACACAAGGATCACTGGAGACTATTATGAACACAGACATACCAACCAACTGGTAAATCTAGAAGAAATGGATACATTTCTGGCTACATACAAACTACCAAGATTAAACCAAGAAGAAATAAAAGCTGAACAGACCAAGTGGCAAGATTGAATCAATAATCAAAAGTCTCCCATCAAAGCAGAGCCCAGGACTAGACGTTGTCGTGACTGAATTCTCTCAAAATTTAAAAAAAGAGCTAATTCCAATTAAAATTTGAAGGAAAGGGAATTCTTCCAAACTCATTCACGAGGCTAGCATAACACTTTTACTGAAGCCAGATAAAGCTAAAACAACATTATCAACAACAAAAATCTACAGACCAATATTCCTAATGAACATACATGCAAATTATCCTCAGCAAAATATTATCAAACTGAATCCAACAACACATCAAAATGATTATGCACCATCATCAAGTGAGATTTATGCCAGGGATGTAAGGATAGTTCAACATACATAAATCAGTAAATATGATAGATTACATCAATAGGATGTCAGACAAAAACGATATGATCATCTCATCAGATGCAGAAAAAGCATTTGATAAAATTCAATATCCCTTCATGTTTAAAAATCTTTTCAACAAATTAAGTATAAAAGGAAAGTACCATAGCACAATGAAGGCCATATATGACAAACTCAAAGTTAAGATCATACAGAATTGGAACAAGACAAGGATTTCCACACTCTTACCTCTCTCATTCAACATTACCAGAAGTTCTAGCCAGAGCAATTAGGCAAAAGAAAGAAATAAAGGGGATCTACAGCAGAAGGGAGGAAGTCAAATTGTTCTTCCTTGCAGAAGACATAATCTTACATGTGGAAAAACTTAAAGAGTTCACACACACAAAAAAAAAACTCTTATAGCTGATAAATTTTGTAAAGTGGCAGGATACAAAAGCAACCTACAGAAATCAGTAGCATTTCTACACATCAAGAATGCACTAGCTGAAAAAAAATCAAGAAAACAATTATGCTTACAATAGCTACAAAACTTTTATCTAGTAATAAATGTAGCCGCAGAGGTAAAAGATCTCTATAAGGAAAACAATAAAACTGATGAAAAAATGGAGAAGAACACGAAAAATGGAAAGACATTCCATGTTTATGGACTGGAAGGATATTGTTAAAATGCACATACTATCCCAAACAATCTACAAATTTAATGAAATCCCTGTCAAAATACAAATAACATTCGTAAAAATAAAACCAAAAAATTCTAGAAATCTCTATAGAACCAACAAGACCCTGAATAGCCAAAGCAATCCTGAGCAAAGAGAAAAAAGCTGGAAGCACCACACTACCAGATTTCAAAATATAATACAATGTTGTAGTAATAAAAACAACATGGTACTGCATAAAAACAGGCACGCCAATGGAACAAAACAGAGAACCTAGAAATAAACCCATGCATTTAAAGCCAACTGGTTTTTGACAAAGGCACCAAGAGCATTCACTGGGGAAAAGACTCTCTTTCAATAAATAGTGCTGGGGAAACCTAATATTCACATGCAGAACAATGAAACTAGAGCCTTATCTCTTTCCTTAAACAAAAATCGATTAAACATGAATCAAAGACTTAAATATCAGGCCTGCAACTATAAAACTACTAGAAGAAAACACAGAGGAAATGCTTTGAGACATTGGAAAAATATTTTGTGGATCAGACTTCAAAAGCACTGGCAACAAAAGTAAATACAGACAAATGGGATTATAAAACTGAGAAGCTTTTGCATAGCAAAGAAGACAGTCAACAGAGTGAAAATACAACATACAGAATGTGAGAAAATATATGCAAACTATTCATCTGACAAGGGATTAATATCCAAAATATACAAGGAACTCAACTCAACAGCAAAAAGCCTAAATAATCTCATTAAAAAGTGGGCAAAGGACATGAATAGACATTTCTCATAATACATACAAATGGCCAACAAATGTATAAAACAACTCAACATCACTAATCATCAAAGAAATGCAAATAAAAACCACAGTGAAATACCAACAGACTCTAGTTAGAACAGCTATTATTGAAGAGATAAAATATAACAAATGCTGGTGAGGATTTGACATAGGGGAACTTTTATATACTGCTGGTAGGAATGTAAACTAGTATAGCCATTATGGAAAACAGTATAGATTTTCTTCAAAAAAATCCAAATAGAACTACTCTATATTTCAGCAATCCCGCAACTGGGATATAGCCAAAGGAAAGTATAACAGCATATTGAAGAGATATATGCACCCCCATGTTTATTGCAGCACTATTCACATAGCCAAAATATGGAGTCAACTTGTGCCCATCAATACCTGAATGGATAAGGAAAATGTGATATGCATACACAATAGAATACTATTCAACCATAAAAAGAGAATAAAATTCTATCATTTGTGGCAAGAGGGATGAGTCTGGGGAATATTAAGTGAAGTAAGCCAGGAACATAAAGGTAAATGTTACATGTTTTCACCCATGTGCAGAAGCTAAGAAAGTTGATCTCATAGAAATAGAGCATAGAATAGTGGTTACGATAGGTTAGGAAAGGTGGGGCAATGGAGAGATAGGGAGAGATTGGTTAAAGGATTCAAAAATATAGCTAGATGAGAAATAAGTTCTAGTGTCTCATAGCACTATAGTCTAACTTTAATAACAATTTATGTTTCATGAAAAGGGGATTTTTTTATATTCTCAGCTCAAACAAAGGATAATTGTTTGAGGTGATGGATATGCTCTCTATTCTGATTTGATCACTATACATTATCAAAACATTACCACATACTCCATAAATAAGTACAATTATTATGTGTCAATGAAAGAAACCCATAACATTCATGGCTTACAAAAACACAAATATCCCTTGCTGTCCTGGAGCAGAAGTCCAAAGCATCTCCCTTGGCTGTAATAAAAGGGTTAACAGTGCTGCATTCCTTCTGGAGGCTCTAGGGAAGAATTGTTTTTATACTGTTTCCAGCTTCTAAAGGCCACCTTCATTCCTTGGTTCATGGCCTCTTCCTCCTCCTTTAAAATCAGCAACCTTGGGCACAGTCCTTCTCAATTGACTATTTCTCTTGGTTGTCTTTTCCAATTTCTTCTTCTTCTTTTTTTTTTTTTCTTTTTTGAGATGGAGTTTCTCCTGTCACCCAGGCTGGAGTGCAGTGGTGCGATCTCAGCTCACTGCAACCTCCATCTCTCGGGTTCAAGCGATTCTCTTCCCTCAGCCTCCCCAGTAGCTGGGATTACAGGCGCCCGCCACCCTGCCCGGCTAATTTTTGTATTTTTAGTAGAGATGGGGTTTCACCATGTTGGCCGGGCTGGTCTCAAACTCCTGATCCACCCGCCTCGGCCTCCCAGAGTGCTGGGATTACAGGCGTGAGCCACCGTGCCTGGCCACGTCTTTCATTTTTAAGGACCTTTGTGATTATACTGGCCCCACTTGGATAATCCAAGATAAACCCTCTGTATTTTAAAGTCAGCTGATTAGTAACTTTAAATCCATCTGCAACCTTAATTCCTCTTTGGAGGAATTAAGGTTCTGGGGATTAGAACGTAGCCATCCTCGGTAGGACATCACTCTGCTTATATAACACCTACCAGGATTTTCTAATTTAAAAGTTGGCCACTGTTGGCAGGAGTACATTTCTATATTTTTTGATTTGTAGATTGTCATAAATACTTTCTTGCAATGCAGAATTTCTTATACTTGCATGTGATATAACCCTACGTTCACACGTGTACGCACATGCAAACATACACACATAACTGTGCTCCTAATGTATTCGGCGCATCCCTAAAAACAATAATAAATGAAGAAACACATCCTATTTATATAGGGAAACATTCTTATTAAAAGCTGAAATGAAGTGTATGTATAAACAACAACCAACGGGGAATCAAAAAATCTCTGTTCTCAATTTCAATCTGCCCTTTCATAAACTTTCAGGTAAAACAGTAGTAATAACAGTACTTGAAAGAACTGTGTAGAGTCATGGGCATTTATTTACCTCAAAGGTATTTGCCACCATTAAAACTCCATTTAGGGGTCGCAAGACGAACTTGTGGTCATCTCCAGGGGGTGAAGGTTGGAAAGTGGAACATCCTAGTTTAATTTTAATAGACAAGGAAATGCCTTTTTGTAGTTGGTTCTGGTCAGGAGGCTCATCTCAGCTCAAATCCTTGATGTCCTCACTAACTCTGAGAGGTTGAGTACAAACTTTTGACATATCTTACCTCAGTTTCTCCAGTAAGTATTAATAATAGGGTAAAATATTTTGGAATAGAACTCTAAACATTGGCATAGTGCATAAAATATTTGTATCTATAGAGATATTGCCTTTGAATTAATTCGTTTGGTTCTGTAACAATACTGCCTCAATGTTCAATAAAAGTGGATGTTGAAACTGATCATTAGATAGAGTTTGGGCTTATATTTTTCCAATTCTGGATTTCAATCATCCATGTTATATTTGTCTTCTTTTATTTCAGAAAATCACAAATTAGCAATAATTACATAATTCTTTTTGAATAACCACTCAAAAATAGAGCCTAAAACTAAATATTCAATCCCTTTAAATTGATTGGCTTAGATAATTTTCTTTTTGGATTTGGGCCATTATTAGATTGAAGTAATTAATCATCTTAACAGTATACTTACATTTTAACCGTAAAGTTGCGTTACTTTTAACTCACACTAGGAAATGTTTGTCAAAACTAGAAATCATTAAGATAGACATACCAGTTAAGCTGTTAGTTGTAGATGCAAATGTGTATCTTTGCCCAAACTTAAAACTCTTGCTTGTGAATTTAATTCTATTGATATCAGTGAGCTGCACAGAACTCAATTGGTTAAGGAGATATTAGGTATGCACATTTGGGGATGCCCATATGCTTTTCAGCAAACATACAACAGGTCAGGCTAATGAGAAGTGTTTGCCTGAAGAATTCATTATATTTATTGATAAGTTTGTCATATTGACATGGAGGACTGCATTGTTAGTCATTATTCGCCCTAAAGGTGAGTCCCTAAGGTGGACATTAATTTTGCATTTTAATACTTGATGAATAAAAGTTCCACTGTTGGCATCCACGTCTGCCACCTACTATCTTTTAGGACATAAATTTAGTTAGGCTTAGTTTTGTAGATAATTTTTTAATGCTGGACAAAAAGTTAACTTCCTAGCTATGTAATCTTAAGTTAGTTAATCTTACAGAGACTTGGTTTTCAGATCTGCCAAATAGGGATTCTTATGTGGATAAAATCTAACATGTTCATTTAGATACAAAGAGATGAGAGAAAGACACACACACACACACACAGGAAGAAAGAGAGAGAGACGGGGAGGGGTGGAGGGATCAGTTGTTGTCCAAGTATATTGATAAAGTGCAAGGCATTTTGATCATTATTGGAACTGATACATTTTGCTTTTATTTAACATAGAGAACGTACCACACGTTATCTTCTATCTTTATCTCTTAGCATTGCTCACTAAAAAGAACAGTATATAGGTAACAATTTAGGATAATCTATCTTGCTTTATGCATAGATTTTTCACAAATTAAAACCATAATGAAAAATAATCTCGCCTACTCAGCATAACTATTATTAAAACATAAAAAATAACAGATATGGGGGGAGAATGCAGAAAAAAGGAAACATTGTACACTGCTATTGGGACTGTAAATTAGTACAACATCTATGGAAAACAGTACAGAGATTTCCCAAACAACTAAAAATAGAACTACCATTAATCCAGCGATCCCACTACTGGGAATCAACCTAAGTGTCCATCAATGGAAGATTAAAGAAAATGTGGCATATATGCACAATGAAATACTATTTATTCATAAAAAGAATGAAATCATGTCTTTTGTAGCAACATGGATGGAACCGAAGGCCATTATCTTAAGTGAAACAACTCAGCAACAGAAAGTCAAAGACCTCATGTTCTCACTTATAAGTGGGAGCTAAATAATTTATGCACAATGGACACAGAGTGTGGAATGATAGGCGTTGGAGACTGGGAATGGTGGGAGAGGGTGGATGATTAGAAATTACTTAATGGGTACCATGTACACTATTTGGGTGATGGACACACTAAAAGCCCACAATTCACCATTACTCAACATATCCATTTAACAAAATTGCACTTGTACCCCTTACATTTATACAATTTTTTTAAAAAAAGACTTCTATATAGCAAAGTAATTCTAGGTTATATATGAAATTTCTTTTCCCTAGGCTTAATTTCAGTCAGTGTTCAGCTCCTAAGTATTTGAGATTTAGAAGTCACTGTCCCACCCATCCCCCACCATACGTCCTCCTATTCTCTTACTCCCTTGCACATAGGGCATCCCTTCCTTACCCACGTGAGTCAGATCTACGGGGTCCTGGACCACACGTCTTCCTCTTGCTTTTTTTCTGATTATGCTAAAGTACATCTACAAACACATAGAACATAGAGTATTTGAGCCTTTTTAATTCCAGAAAATTTATTTAGCACTCATACTTATCTATGATTCAAAGGTTAAAGTTCAGCAATAGTTTCAAACAATAATTTTTCCTTGGAGCTCTGAAGATGGTGTATCCAGTGGCTGATGAGACGTTGACAAACAATCTAATTCTGCTTTCTTTCTTTATTTTTGGCAACATTTTCCTCTTTCTCATTAGTTTTTTTAAAATTTTCTCTTTATTTTTGTTTCAAAATTTCCCAAGGATTTATCTAGATCTACATCATTTTTTTTAATTCATTCTGGTTGCCACTCAAGCTAAAGTGAACTCTATCATGCTAAACTATACTATCTAATTTAGGCGTAGAAAATTGTTGTCTGTTACTTAAGCTATTGTTTCCTTTCTTACATTTTCTCATCTCTTTTACTGGGATGACTATAGACAGAAGTAAGACATCCTTGAATAATCTTTTGTCTTTTTTCTCATATATTTTTTCTTTTTCTCTACATTCTGGAAAATTTATTTGCCTTTTCTTTCAATCTTTCAATTATTTAATTTGATCAAACATATTTTAAATGTCTAAGCTATGTTTTCCACTGCAGTCTATTCCTTTAATATCTTCTCAAATCTGATGATGATAGACTTTTTTTTTAAACAATTTTTGTCTGTCTTTCTGAATCATCTATTTCTTTCACGTCAGTTCTTTTATGTTGTCTGTTCTCCACAAAAGTCTGTGGACCCATTACTGATTCTATTTTGAGATAAATTGGATTGACTGTTCTAGGCAAGAACTATAGGTTTTCTCTGCTAATGTGTAAGTAGGTCTCCTTCCTGAGAAGCCTGTCTTTGGAAAGAGATCTCTGTCAATGTGAGAAGGGTGTGCCACTGGCAGTATTTGCTTGAGACAGAGTGGGCAGAAAGCCAGTCCTGGGTTATGTGTCCTCCCAAATGTCAGAATAAGGAAAGCTTTGTTTTAAGGTTGCCAATATCACACTATAAATGTTAATATTAATAACAGCTAACACATAACTTACCAGCTACTGTTCAAGGAACTTCTATTTAATCCCCAAGGGATGTCAAAGAGATGATGGGATATGAGATACCAGCCTTTATCCTCCTCCCTCACAGAAAAAATTATAAAGTCAACCACAAACAGAGATAGCCTTGGGAGGATTCAAAGATACATTTAAAACCTTGGAAACTGAAGCCACTGCTGCAGCAGATACAACCGTGTGTCAATTCCTGGAATACCAATATCTCTACATACACCTGCACTCTCGACCCCAGCTCTGCAGCAGATACACAAGCACTCACACCTAGTACATTGGAGCCCCACTGCAGTGGAGGAATCTGCGCCCTAGATTCTGGAAATGCTACAGCTCTGTGTTTGCCTGTTCTTGGGATGCCAGATTTCTAGTTTCTCCACAAGCATCTGCACCTCACACATTGTTACCAACACGGCAGAAGGGGAACCTGTGCCCCAGGCACCAGTGCCAGCACCCCACAGCCATGATTCTTCTATGTGTGCCCGGACTCCAGAACCAGGCATTACGGCTGTGTCAAAACCACCATGTGTCGGAAACTGGTGCCACTGCTATTGCTAGTGTGCCTTCGAAGTGAATCTGGCACCAAGAATAATATCCGTGGCCAAACTTTCCCATGGGGGAGAAAGGAGATCAGGAGGACTCCAGCACCTTTCACTGCCAGAGACCCTAATGACCCTCACTATCACTGCAGATACACTCAGCCTTGGCTGCTGTGTATTCCTGTAATCTTTGCAACACTGACTTCAACTGACAGAGCTTCATAGAGACTATAATCCTGCACCTTCAAAGGAGGTGGGATTGCTGCAACTCACCCAGATGGGGTCTGCACAGCCACCAGTAGGTGAAGATCTTTTTCCGTCAGAACCAGTCCATAAAGTCTGGAAGAAGTAACTGCTCTATCAAATGCACAGATATCAGTGCAAGGCAACAAGTAATATGAAAGAAAAGCAAGGAAAATAACATAAAGGAAAAAAGAAGGAATTGCAAAAGAATATAATAATTTTCCAGCAACTTACCTCAAATAAATGGAGATCTACAAGTTACCTGACAGATAATTAAAAGTAATTTACTTTAAGGAAGGTCAAAGAGCTGCCAGAGAACAGAGACACAACTCATTGAAATCAGGAAAACAATACACACGAAAAATGAGAAGTTGAGAAGAGTGATCACTAAAAAACACAAAAATTCTGGGGCTGAAGAGTATAATAAATAAAATAAAAGACCTAGGGAACTTAAAGACAGGTCATTAAAAATATTCAGTCAGAGGAGAAAAAAGAAAAAATAATTAAAAACAATGAAGAAAGCCTAAAGGATTTATGGGACACCATTGAGAGAGCTAACATTCACATTACAGAAGTTTTAGAAAGAGGAAGAGAGAAAAGAAAACTAAATCTATTTACGGAAATAATGGCTTAATATTTTTTATATGCAAATCAATAAGTGTGATATACCCCATTAACATAATGAAGGATAAAAATCATATAATCATCTCAACAGGTACAGAAGGAACATTTGAGAAAATTTGCCATCTTGTCACAATAAAAATTCTTATCAAACTAGATATAGAAAGAATGGGTTTTATTGTTTAACACAATAAAGGCCATATATGACAAGCCCATAGCTAAAATCATAATAATTAAAAGCTAAAAGTTTTTCTCCTAATATCAAGACAAGACAAGGATGCCCATTCTTGCCGTTTCTACTCAACATAGTACTGGAAGTCTTAGCCAGATCGAATAGGCAAGAAATAGAAATAGAAGACATCCAAATTGGAAAGGAAGAGATTGTTTCTATTTGCAGATGATACAATCCTATATATATAACACTCTAATGACTCAATCAAAAAACTGTGAAAACTGATAAATGCAGTAAAATTGCAAGTTGTGAAATCAACATACAAAAATCAGTTGTGTTTCTATATACTAATAATTAACTATTTGAAAAAAATAATAATTTCACAATATCAAAAAGAAACAAATCCTTAAAAATAAATTTAGTCAAGAATGTGAGATATCTGTACACTGAAAATTCTAAAACAATGATGAAAGAAATTGAAAGATGACACAAATAAGTGAAAAGATATACTGTGTTCATGGGTCAAAATGATCAATATTATCAAAATGCCTATACAATTCAAAGTGATCTACAGAATCAATGCAATGTCTATCAAATTTCCAATAGCATTTTTCACAGAAATAGAAAACAAGCATACATTTGTATGGAAGCACAAAACGTTCTGAATAGGTGAAGTCACTTGAGCAAGAATAACAGAGCTGAAGGCTTCTCAATTTTAAATTATATTACAAAGCTATAGTAATTAAAATGATATGGTACTAGCATAAAAAGACACACATGGATCAATGGAACATAATAGAAAGTCCACAAATAAACCTACACATGTGATCAACTACTCTCTGAGGAAGAATTCACTGGGTATACACAATGGGAAATGATAGTCCCTTCAATCAAAGGAGCTAGGAAAACTGGCCATCTGAAAGCAAAACAATGACAGTGAATCATTATCCTACACCATACACAAAAATCAACTTAAAATGAATTAAAGATTTAAACATAAGACCTAAAACTGTAAAATTCCTCAAAGAAAACATCAGGGGAAGCCCCATGACATTGAACCTGCCAATGAATTTTAGCTAAGACACCAAAAACATAGGCAACAAAAGTCAGATTAAACAACTTAAAATCAAACAAGCTAAATTAAAATTAATTAAAATTAAATAAACAGAATTAAACTACAGCAAACTAAAAAGTTTCTACCAAGCAAAGGAAACAGTCAACAAAAAGAAAAGGTAATCCACAGAATGGGAGAAAATATTTCTTAACCATATATCCGGTAAGAAGTTAATATTCAAAATGTATGAGGAATTCATATAATTCAATTGTATGAATTGCAAAAAATGAAAGTAATCTGATTTAAAAAGGAAAAAAGAACCTGAATAGACATTTTTTCCAAAGAAGACAAGCAAATGGCCAAGAAGTGTATAAAAATGTACTTAACATCAGTTGTCATCTGGGAAATGCAAATCAAAACTGCAAAATGCAAACCTGACACCTGCTAGAATGGCTGTTAACAAGAAGTCAAAAGATATCAAATGTTGATAAGGATGTGGAGCAACCTTATACATTGTTGGTGGGTATGTAAACAGGTACGACCATTAAGGAGAACAGTATGGAAGTTTCTCAAGAAATTACAAATATAACCAACATGTGATCTAGGAATCCTACATGTGAGTATATATCCAAAGGAAATGAAATCAGTTTGTTGAAGAGATATCTGCCCTCCCTTGTTCATTGCCACATTGTTCATAACAGCCAAGATATGGAAACAATGTGTTTCTTGACAGATAAATGGATAAACTGTTACAAACACACACACACACACACACACACACACACACACGTAGGTAATTGAATATTAGTCAGCCTTAGAAAATAAGAAAATTCTGTCACTTGCAATAACATAGATAAACCTGGAGGACTTTATGCAAAGTAAAATAAGCCAGACACTCAAAGATAAATATTGTATGATCTCACTTATATGTAGAATCTATAAAAGTCAAACTCATAGAAACAGAGTAGAATGGTAGTTACCAGGGTTGTGTGCGGTGGAGTTGGCGGGAGTGGAAGATATGTTGGTGAAAGGGAACAAACTTTCACTTATAAAGCGAATACATTCTGGAGACCTAATGTACAGCATGCTGACTACAGTTACTACAAATAGATTGTAAACTTGAAATTTGTTAAGAAAATAGATTTTAAGTAGCCTCAACACACATCCAGGAACGGCAACTATGTGAGATTATGGATATGTTAACTTGATTGTGGCGATCACTTCACAATGTATATCAAAACATCACATGGTATATCTTGAATATATATAGTATTTCCTTTTTAATTATACCTCACTAAAGCTAAAAATAATATTTAGTCCCCAAAACAACTATGTGAGGTAATGCGATTATTATTTCCCATTTTGCAGATGAGGAAACTGAGGCACAGATGGTTAAGGAAATTGCCCAAGGTCACACAGTTGGTAAGTAACAGAGCTGAGCCCTGAATGCAGCCAGTCTGGCCTTGTGCCCTTGACAATTACATACTCTGCCTTGACTTTCTTCAGGTATTTCACTGATGTTCTTGAAAGAAAAGGCTTCTGGTTTTATGGACTGAGACCCTACTGTCTATGTGCCTCCATAAATACTGTGACTCTCCCTCTTCTCATGCTGCCAACCACAAGCTGAGCTTTTTGAAGATTACCAAGGACAAAGCAGCTCCCTTTTCTACTCTTCTGGTGTGATCTCTAATTTGGCACCACCCCTCCCTGGACACTACCGTGTTCCATTAAGCCACACACTTCTCTATAGCTCTTGTGTAGGATGACTCTTCCTTCACTTTCTTCCACTCCCTTAATTCACATGGATTTATTCTCTTTTGTGTCATCCTTTCATTTTATTGGTCCCCCGTAATAGAAGGGCCATCCTACCACGTTCAATTAAACAGATTTAAGAAACTCAAGCACAAGGTGTAGCCCCTATTCACATATTTACCTTCTCAAATGATTTTAAGCAATCTGGGTTAACATCCTAACACAATCTTTCTAAATTAGTAATTAACTTTGATTCATCCCACTTAGTCTAGTGATAATGACAGGAACTTAGCTTATAGTTTTCCATATGCCTAAACTTAAAAATGTACTTTGTCAGATATAAAAGCCTAGGCAGAACATGTCTGAAGACACTTGAGATTTTATTCTGAAAGGCTCTTATTGGGAGAATATATCCAATTTCCACAAGTTTATCCCGTAATTTTCCAATACTAACCTTGGCATAAGCATTGAATGAGTCCTGAACACCTAAGACAAGCAAAGGTCTCTTTGTAAAGATGTTACCATTTTGCTTTGTAAATGTCTCACAATTTTGGTGGAAAAGCATAATGCTAAGTACATTTCTCAGGTTCTAGAAATGGGTTCTAATGATCTATTAAATATTGATATTTTAAACTGTAAACTTCCTTATTATTACCCGAATGTGAACCAATGGTCAGTTCTTAGACATTTCAAGTAACTGAAGACTATTCTTTTCTATGACAGAAGTAGCAGCAGAGGTTTAAGCAGAAACTTTACTGAAAGTCAATGCCATCTCTTTGCATTTATCAATGCCAGTCTTGCTCTGCATATTTTTTTGGTATTCGCCATGCATTGTTAACGGTGATTGTCATGTAATTAAATCACTGCTCATCGCAAGAGTCTGTTTTTATGCTGAGATAAGCATCAGAAGCGTGCTGCAGGACCCCCAGATCAATAAAGATGTTCCCACTAGGATTACAAAGAGGCTGGGGTTGAGAAGGGCACCAGAATTAATTAGGACTGATTTCTCTTTTTCTTTCTACTTTCAATATATTTTTAATTGTTTTTCCATTTTCAATGGGCTCTACTACCCCCCTCTTTTTTCTAATTCTATACTGATGCTCAGACACTTCTGTCCAGAGGTCTGTGGGAGCTGAATGTTCAATCCCTTCTACTTTTTCAGTTGTATCCGCAAACTGCAACTTCATTTAGTCCCAGTGATCTCTAGGTTTTACCATTTTCAAAGATACTTTGGAACTAGTGGTGGCCATTTCCAAAAGCTATGCGAACATTAAAATGCTAGCTTTGAACTGCAGATGGACTTCTTGCTTCAGCTGGCATGCTTATGACAAAATTATAGTAGCTGGTTTCTAGGGGTATCAGTGTATTCTAAAATGAAACAAAATCTAAATTAAACTCAAATTTAAAAATCTTCTTGTTCTTCAGTCAACTGCGTATAATAACCTGGTGAGGGATATGCGAAAGAAGAAGAAAAACACATACTGAGTTTGGAGTCTATAAGCATCATATCCTAAGAGATGTGTCCCCATGCAGAAGGAGCTGCATGACATAAGAGGACCAATACTCCTAAATTCAAGGATTATTAACATTCCTGGATGCAGAAATAAAGACTAGAAATTAGTGAGGCCACAGCTACAAAAGATAGTGATGGTAGGGAAAGGGACATTGTATCCAAAGAGTAAGAGAGAATAGAAACATTTCTAAGCATTGAGAAATAGATTTTTCTGAAAAGCAGAAAATAATTAATTATTCCAAAAACAGGAAGGAGAAAGTGATCTACTAATGGTGACCCAAAATGACCACACTGTAAGATCCCATTATCAGGTATACCCAGTCACAGCTGGGCTATCACAAAGCAGTAAGTGATAGGAAGGCAATGTTGGTGTTTCTTGCTTCCATGAGTTTGATAATTAAATCACCCATTCATTCTTTCATTCAACATACACTTACTGAATGCCTACTCTTAGGGTTTGAGGGATTTTAAAAGGCCAGAATAATTCCCCATTGACCTGAGTTCAGAAACAAGCAGGAGGTGGATTCAAACAAATGGGGATGAAAATACATCTTTATTACTGCTATTGAAAAATCAGGACAAGCGGGCTTCCTGATACTCAACTGTGGGATTAGACTTATTCAGCCAGGCACAGTGAGTGTTGACTAACACAAGACTCGCCTTCCAGGAGCATAACCTGCTCCTGTACGACTCAGCGAGGGAATGGGACTGAGAGTGATTGCCTATTTCCTTCTGCATGAGGAGGTGAGCTGATGGGGGCACTGAAGGGAGGTCATCAGGGTCACTCTAGCATCACTTCCTTCATGGCAGCTTCTTGAGTAGTAGCCCATGGCAAAGGACCCTTCCTAATAGGAGACACACACACATACATTCCTGGCAGGCAGAAACCAGACAGTCAATGCCTTCAAAAAACTTACCATCCAGTATCAGAAATAGAGCACTATACCAGCAATAATAATACGTGACCAACTTTCTTTTCTAGCAAGTGGAGCATCTTGAACTTGTTAGGGGCTACAGCCCTCGGACCTCTGAAGTTGCACTGAAAAATCAACTCGCAAAAGGCAGATTAATAGGCGATACAAATTTGTTTAATGCGTATGCACAAAAGCCTTCAGAATGAAGACAATAAGGCGCAGAAGGTTATGTATCATCTTGAGGTTATAGAAAGAATGTGGGCTCAGAGCATGGCCCCAAAGAGGTTGTGTTGGTAATTCAGGTTTAGTGGCAAGGCAGGTTATGAGAGGGAGAAAGGAAGAGGCCTGTCTAGCTAAGGTGGTCTTGTTATGTAGACGAAGCCTCGTTGGTAGCAGTCCTCCAAGAGAACAGAAGGCATAGGCAGCAAATGTCTCTTGTCAGACCTTTAAAGGTATCAGGCTCAGTAAATCTCTTCTACATCAAGAAATGCCTAGAAAGGAAAGTCCAGGCTGCATTAATGATGATTTTGTGTGGATGTAAATTTTCCCCACTTCAGTCTGCTGGCTCTGCGGCAGCCATTTCCAAATGTGTCAAAGAAAATATATTTTGGGGTAAAATATTTTGATTTCCCTCAACTGCATGGGTAAGTAGCTGGCCCCAACGTAGCTTTCCAGTCCTATGTATCACTACTGTCTCAGAAATATGGTGGATTTCAGTCACATTCCACTACTCTTCAATCCTAAATATATATATATATATATTTATATATATATATATATATTCAATCCTAAATATATATATATATATACACTTGCCTTGACATTTTTCTCCCAGTGTCAAATTGTCTCCATTTTTCAGTGCTTTGCCCATGTCACACCTTCTTAACAGTTATTTTTATTTTTATTTACTTTTTTGAGATAAGGTCTCTCTTTGTTGTCCAGGCTGGAGTGCAGTGGTGCGATCTTGGCTCACTGCAAGCTCCGCCTCCCAGATTCATGCCATTCTCCTGCCTCAGCCTCCCGAGTAGCTGGGACTACAGGCGCCTGCCACCATGTTCGGCTAATTTTTTGTATTTTTAATAGAGATGGGGTTTCACTGTGTTACCCAGGATTGTCTAGATCTCCTGACCTTGTGATCTGCCCATCTCAGCTTCCCAAAGAGCTGGGATTACAGGCTATTTTTTTTTAATTATTATTTTTTTGGGGTGGAGTCTTGCTCTATTGCCCAGGCTGCAGTGCAGTGCCCAATCTCGGCTCACTGCAACCTCCGCCTCCCAGGTTCAAGCGATTCTCCTGCTTCAGCCTCCCGAGTAGCTGGGATTATAGGTGCACACCACGCCTGGATAGTTCTTGTATTTTTAGTAGACATGGGGTTTCACCATGTTGGCCAGGCTGGTCTCAAACTCCTAACCTTGTGATCCACCTGCCTGGGCCTCCCAAAGTGCTGGGATTACAAGCGAGAGGCACCGCTCCCAGCCAAGAGACAGTTATTGATCCCCATGACTATGCATAACATTTCCTGCTTTTAAGTTTGTATATCCCTTAGTTCCATTCTGATGTTGGTTGCGTTAGCAGTGGTGCTGAATCTGTACAGGTTTGCAGCAACTCAAACCTTGCCTCCTCAGAGGAAAGAATTTGTCCAAGGGACATAAGGCAGAGTGAGAGACCAAAGCAAGTTTTAGAGCAGGAGTGAAAGTTTATTAAAAAGCTTTACAGCAGGAATGAAAGGAAGTAAAGTACACTTGGAAGAGGGCCAATCGGGCGACTTGAGAGATCGAGTGCACTGTTTGACCTTTGACTTGGAGTTTTATATGTTTGCATACTTCTGTGTTGCATTACTTCTCCCCTGAATCTTCCCTTGAGGTGGGCTGTCCACTTGTGCAGTGACCTGCCACCATTTTGGAGAGGCCACATGCATAGTGTGTTTACTGAAATCGAATACATGCTCATTTGAGGCATTTTCCCTCACCTGTTGAGGGTTCCTAGAGGAAGGTTATAGACCCGTTAAACTGCCATTTTGCCCCTTAGCGATCATGCTTGCACCCTCACACAATTCCTGAGATCTTATCAGGAAGCTGCTGATCACCAGCTGCAGATGCTTATTTATTTGGAGACTGCCGCTCCCTCGTGCCAGCTGCAACCAATTATTGTTTTAGAGAGAGAGTTTAACAACCGCATGACCATCACCTGAGGGTCGCCTGACATTCCTGGGGTTGGGGGGGCTCTCCTGCCCTACTCACGTCTGCCTATCTACTCTGCTCTAACAGTTGTAACCTTCCTTACTCTATCAGAAGAATGTGCATGCCCATTTCATCCCTTCTTGAACTGTGGCATTCTCATCTCTAAATGTTGCCTAATGTCTGACTCAAAGGCCTTGCACACAGACATACACTAAGTATGTTAAATGGAAGAAGCACTCCAAAAAGTGAGCATTGCCTAGATTTATTTTCTTCATTTCTATCCATTCATTCATTTGGTTAGTCAGTCAAAACTTATGAGAGGCTGCTATGTGCCAGGTGTTATTTCTAAGTATGATGAAAACAAAAAGTAAGTACAACGTAGTTCTGCTGTAGTTGCCTGATGGGCTATTCCTGCGCACTGAATAGACAAAACCTATTCACTGAGACTGTGGTATTGCAGTAAAGAAACAGTTTAATTCACACAAGGCTAGCCTGGTAAAAGATAAAGGTATTACTCAAATCAATCTCCCTGAAGGCTTAGAGGGAGGTTAGGGTTTTTCAAGGATAGCTTCATGGGCAGGGAACTAAATGAGTGCTGCTAATTGGTTGGGGATGCAATCAAAGGGGTGTGGAAAACGGTCCTCCTGAGTTGTCTGCCTTTAGGTGGGGCCACAGGATCCGCTGAGTCATGAGTTCAAAGTCCAGGTGAGGCCAGTCAACTGCCAGAATGGAAAAGTCTGGAAAAAACCTACAAGACCAATCTTAGGTTCTATGATATTGATGTTATCTACAGAAGCAATTGGGAAAGTCACAAATCTCGTGACCTCTGGCTACATGGCTCCTGAGCAGTAAGGGATTATAGAAACTATGCCTACATTTTAGCATAGTTCAAGCCCCTCCCATAATCCTAATCTTGTGGTTTTATTAATTTTCCATCCCTGAGGAAGGAGGGAGTTAGTTTTAGGGAGGGACTATCATCATCCTTGCCTAAGTAGTTTATGTTAAACTATGAACTAAATAAACTATAAACTAAATGTAGTTTATATAAACTATATAATTTAGATTATATAAACTATAAACTAAATTTCTCTCATGGTAAGGTTGGCCTATGCCCAGGAATGTGTGAAGATAGCTAGCTTGTGAGGCTAGAAGCAAGATGGAGCCCGCCATGTTAGATTTCTGTGCCATAATCTTTGCAACGGCAGTTTCACTATCTTTAAAATAGGAAAATTGAAAATAGTATCTAATACTTTATAATCGTATCTGACATTTATTGACAGTAAATGACTTGGAATTAAGATAATAATGACACTCTTCATAAACCCCAAATCCAGGGTAAACAAGTAAAAAGAAGCTAGACCCACGGCTCCTTTCCTTTCGTGACTGGGCAGGGTCTAACCAGTTTCTCATCCCCTCTCCTACTTAGATCTCTATAAATCCAGAGAAGGAGGTATATAACTCTATAGTCAGAGCAACTTCCCTAAACCCTGTATTGGCCTCATTTCTCCATGCAGAACTTCAAGTGCCATTTACCATTTAAAGGCATTTAAATCTGGAAGATGGCAGGTCTGTTGTCAAAGAGAATTAAAATTTTCTGTAAAGTTCTATGGGAATATAGAATTTCATTATTTTTTTTCTCTGCAGTCTTCCCATCATCCCCTTGTAGACTCAATTTTCTCTGCATTTTGTGTTTTTCATAAAACAAAACATTTTCCCTTCATAGTAGAAGCTGTAAATGACCTTCATTCTGTTTATTGCCTCTCCAGCTTGTATTAAGCCTTCAAGCTCTGCAGAGGGATTTCTAAAGGACACAGGCCTCAAACCTGCCAACCTATCAATTTAGCTGGGAGAAAAAATAAAAAGTTAGTGTGCCTCTCCCATGCTTGAGATTGATTTGTACCTAACCTTCAGCACAGAGCACACTGTTCACTAAGAGAGATCTATTTTTATACTCTAGATCAACTGTCTCTTTCCTCTCCCCATCTCAGCCCTCTCCCGTGCTCGCTTTTGTCCCTTAAGATGGAATTGTAGCCCCCTTTTTCTCCAAGGACTGGAATATATAATGTTGAAAGCAAGCCACTTTAGCTCACAAGTCCCCTGGAGTGGTTTGGGAGGTCACTTGCAGTGTAATGAGGTCTTGCTGCCACTAGGGCCCTAAAGAAAATTACAAGGAGACCAAGTATATCCTTGGAAACGCTTTAACTTCAGATGGGACCTTCTCCACAGTCGATCAGTTTATTGATTTTGTTTGTCCATAATGATTCATGGTTTTCAAAATTTTGATGAATTGAAAAATATCCGCCCACATTCTTTCTTCTGCCTGTGCAGTGTTCCTCTTTATTTCTACTGATAATGTGAACTGGTTGTTCCAAGTGACTGGGAATATAAAATTGTTTGTGTACGTGTTACTCTGGAAAAAAAGCAGCCTTCCTTCCTCAACTCCATGGGTCCAGTGAGATTGTCAAGCATAGGGCCGAACCCAGCCACAAGGTTAGTTGCATGATCTAGGCTCAGCTATCCTAATGCATCAAACTCTCAGCTACAGTTGTTGGATCAGTATAAGCAAGTGCCCCAATGAGAGAAGTCTTTCCTAGGTTTCATACAGAGATTATAAAGAGCTGTTAGATTTTATCTCAATTTGTTAGGCTGGAAGAAGCTACTGGCTGTCAGCTATCTTGTCTGCCAAGTAGACAAAATTAGCATGAAAAATAAAATCCAATAGAGACAAAAACTATGAGATGTGAGTTCCTGGCTCTACCTGGGACTGAAGCAAGAACCATCCAGAGATATCCCCATTAACCAATCCAATAACTTTCCTTTCTGCATATTTACATGATGTTGGGCTTCTATCACTACAATAGAAATCCCCTCTCATGCATTTTATAATGCAAAGAAATACTTTCTTCTAATTTACAGGTCTTTGATTTACATATAGTATCAAATATTTATTCTTGTTGGCAGGATATTTCTATTTCTTCTCTTTTTAATTTTGTCTTTATGGTCTTTGCCCATATTTGACAATTTTTTGTTTTGTAATAACTTTTTATCTATTTGAGGTACTACCTCCTTTTCTGTCATATATGTAGCAAATATTGTTGCCCAGATTGTCATTTGTCTTTTGCCTTCAATAGGAAAACAGACAAATGTTTTTCTTATGCATTCTGCTTTTGGCGTTATGCTTTAAAAACACTCCCTACTCCAAGATTATTTTTAAAAACTCAGTATTCAAAATAAAATTTAAAAATCAATATCATTCTTCTGTACTGGGAATTACCATTCAGAAAAGGGAATTGAAAATAAGATTCCTTTTGAAATAACAGCAAAAGCTGTAAAGTCTTTGGAGTTTAACCTAACAAGGAAGGCACAGGTATTTATGGAGAGAATCTTAAAACAATTACACAGTACATAAAGGAAGATTTGATTAAATGAAGAGATATGCTATATTCTTTGATGGAACAATAATGAACTTAATATTACAAAATGCTATGTATTCTACAAAGGGCACCCCCATATATTTACCTGTAAACTTTTCATTAACCCTAAGTAGTAATATTATCAAGAACATTATCATAGGTGCTTGTTGGGGTTGGAGGGTACAATGTCAGAAAGGTAGAGTAGTAGTAATGCTAGGGAGAAAATCAAATACAAAGGCTAGAGGGCATGTTATACTGACCAAGGAACAATACTGAGCCATGAACTGGGAGTATTTTGTATTGTGTCTATTTCTAAGGTCCAAAAGCAAAGAAATAATAAAGTGAAATAAAATTAAAATATCAACCTATATCATCTTCTAGTACTTTTTTTTTTTTTTTTTTTTTGAGACTGAGTCTTGCTTTGTCACCAGGCTGGAGTGCAGTGGTGCGATCTCAGCTCACTGCAAACTCCGCCTCTTGTGTTCAAGCGATTCCCCTGCCTCAACCTCCCGATTAGCTGGACTACAAACGCGCGCTGGCTAATTTTTTGTATTTAAGTAGAGATGAGGTTTCACCATGTTGGCCAGGATCGTCTCGCTCTCCTGATCTTGTGATCCACCCACCTTGGCCTCCCAAAGTGATCATCTTCTAGTTCTTTTAACACTTTATTTTTATTCTGTAAGTTGTGAGAAAGGTATTGACCTTATTGTTTTCTCTCTCCACTCAAAATATTGAGCCTATTACCTGACTAAATTAATGTATCCATTATAGATGTTTCATGGGTAATCTGTTCTTTCTCACTATTTTAAATTGCCAATAAAAATATATATGGACCTATTGCTGGATTTTTGTTGTGTGTGTGTGTGTGTGTGTGTGTGTGTGTGTGTGTTTATCGCACGAGCAGTCTGCCTTTTCTTTTACCCATGGAAAACTGTTTAAATTATATTGCCTTTATATTGGTCTTTTGACTTCCTACTCACTCAACCACCGAGTCTCATGAATTCTACCTTTAAAATATTTCTCAAATCCTTCCACTTTTTACTTCCAGTGTCCCTAGCCTGGTTAATCACACTACCCTCTTTTTCCTGGAGTACCACATAGCTCATATTTAATCTCCCTATGTTCATTCTTAATTCATTCCAAACAATTATTCACACAATAAAAAAAATTAACTGGAACCATTAGTTTATGTTACTTCCCTGCTCAGAACTTATAGGAAAATTTGCCTGTACTTAGATAAAATCAATTCAGTTTCGCAAGGTCTGCCTGTGGCCATCTCATACATGTCTCTCCAACTCTTACCCTACATCTCTCTCTGGCATTCTCTCCTTTATCCATACTGGGTTCCTTTCATTTCTTGACTGTGCCAAGATCTTCCTGGGCCTTCACACCTATTTCTCTTCTACCAGGAACTCTGTTACCCTTCCTATCCTGATTCCAGTTTGAATGTCACTCCCCTAAGCATCTGGGTGCTGGTGTGCGGCATACAGGTCCAGTGACATTTGTGTGGCATCAATGTGTGTGGAATGTGTGTGGTGTCCTCTAATTGGGACAGATAACTCAGACTACCAGACGCTGCTTTTCCATAACCTGTAGCTTTCTTGGAAAACACTTATTATCATTTGTAATTATTTATGTTTGTTATTACTCTTTAATATCTTTCTTTCTGCTGGATTGTAAGCTCCCTGAGGGGAGGATCTGTGTATATTCACCCCCACCTCTGCTATAAGCAGGGTGCACAATGTAAGTTCTCAAGTATTTCCTTCATCAATACTATCTGGCTGGTCATGTTGTCTACTATCAATTTTGATTTTTAAAAGACTCACCTATCTACATCAGCTTATTCTTCTACATGCACTTTAGGAATTTTTTTTTTCATGCTCTAAAAATATCCCACCAGGACTTCATTACATTCATAAATTATTTTGGGACAACTCGCTATCTTCATAACATTAACTCTCTCAACATGTGACATGATATAATGATACTTTATATTTTATTTACATAGGTTCTACCCATTTCCTGTAAGGATTATTCCCACTTATTTTATGTTTTTGGTTGCAACTGGGTACAATAGTTTGGAAAGAGAGGGATCTTTTCTTTTTCTATTTTAGAAGTATATATAATACAGGGAGTTACTGGTATTTTACATATAGTTTTTAATCAGCATGTATACTTAAATAAATTATTTTAATCAGATCTTACTGAATTTTCTAGGTAGGCAATCATATGACTAAAAAGACCATTTTTCTTTATCCCTTTCATTATTAAAGCTATTGTTCCATTGTATTTTATTTCATCAGTAATTAAACATTTTCATAATTTAAATATAATATGATATAATATAAATTTATAAATTTTATATTTTATATATATTTTATAAAAATATAAATATAAACTTTTAGGTTTAAAATTTAGTTTTTTATCACTAAGCATGATGCAGTTACTAGACTGGAATAGATTTATGTCATGTTCAAAAAGAATTTTTATCCTCTTTTACCAAGTTTTATGTAAAAGTGGTATTTGATTTTATCAAATATATTTGAATCTCTAACATGATGAACTACAGGAAATATGATTGGGAAAACAATGCTGTGAGTTCAAATTTGAGCACCATCAGGGGCACTTGCTCCACCTTCGACAATGAACTCGAAGTATTGGCCTCATTGGCTTCTCATGGCCTACAATGCAAGTTCCTTGGTCTATTGGTTGGTTTACCATACACTGGTCTCTTCATTATAAATTTTCTCTGACTCTGCTACAGTTTGGGAAGGGGCTGTTTCTTAGGTGTTCATTTTTAAAATAAAATGAGCCAAAGAAAACAGTTAAGTTCCACATATCAGGGATTCTTAGCTTCATTATTATTTTTTCTGATACACAAATATATCTTTCAATTTGCACCATTCTCAAAGCCATTGTAGAATTAAATAAGGATGTTTCCATGAAAAGTAAATGATTTTCTTTTATGTTACTTTTTGTCAGTCTGCTCAATGTGGGTTAAAAACTTCTTCAGAGGCCGGGCGCGGTGGCTCACGCTTGTAATCCTAGCACTTTGGGAGGCCGAGGCGGGCGAATCACGAGGTCAGGAGATGGAGACCACGGTGAAACCCCATCTCTACTAAAAATACAAAAAAATTAGCCGGGCGTGGTGGCGGGCGCCTGTAGTCCCAGCTACTCGGAGAGGCTGAGGAAGGAGAATGGCGTGAACCCGGGAGGCGGAGCTTGCAGTGAGCCGAGATTGCGCCACTGCACTCCAGCCTGGGGGACAGAGCGAGACTCCGTCTCAAAAAAAATAAATAAATAAATAAAATAAAAAAAAAAAACTTCTTCAGAAAATTATTTGGAGAGTTACCCTTTTGTGATCATTTTTAGGAAACTGAAACTCTTGTTGCTTATTATGAAAAGACTTCTGATCGCACGTGTATGTACACTTTGAAGATAAAATAAAATGCAAGAGCCATTCTGACAGAGCAACATCTCCCTGTCCTTAGGTGCCTAAATGAAGTTGTAAGAGTCGTAGACACCGATGACTGCCGTCGTCTGGAGCTGTATGGATTTAACCTTCTCTCCTTCCCACTCGCTGAGAAACTGGCAATGTTCTCCTCATCCTTGGGTGTCTGTCATCCCAGCGGCCACCACAAACTCATTCCTCACTTTCACAAAACTGATTTCTGTTTATGGAGCAGCTGGCAGGAACATTCCAAGGCCAGGCACTCCCTGAGAAGCAAGCCTGCTTCTCTCAGCTGTCAGGAGCTTTTAGAAATAACACCCTCCTCTGAGGAAGTCAGAATAGCAACAGGAAAATAAGTAAAACCTATTATAAAACAGTTGTCCAAAAACTTGGGCACGGCGCGGGGTAGAGATCGATACGCTGTGAAGGTTAAATCTATTTTCACACTGTGTTCCATTTCACAGTTTAATGGTGTTTTAATGTGTCTGTCACTGAGCCCCTTCATGTTATGCAGGTAGAGCCTCTACAAAGGAGAAAGAACCCGGCTTTTCAAGCTTTGCTGTAACATCTTATTTACCAGCTGCGATCTGACAGTTTCTTTTCCATTCTAGAGGGACAGCAGGCTTGTCTCTTCCCTCAACCCCACTGGCTCTCCTCTTCTCCTTTCTTCCTTACTCCTAATTTTGCAGAAGGCAAAGTTGGGGCCCTCTAAGTGACTTTTAGATATCGTTCTGAAAAGCTCTCCAGGATAGATACCCGTATCAAAGAAGAAAATGACTGAAACCTTTCTGACCCTTCCACCCTGCGCCCTTGATTGGCATCCTTCATTTTGCAGATGTCTCCAGCTGGCTCTGTTCAATATCACCACTGTCCTCTCTTTTCTGCCAGGCACTTTGCTCAATCCCTAGCTTTGTTTCTCTCTTCCCACGCGTCAGTTCACTCAGTACAGCTGAGTCAGGGGTCTTTCCTTGCTTTCCCCATCATTTTGAGAGAAATCTCAACTATTTATCTGTTCTTACCCAAGAAGAGATTTCTGTTTCTACTTTTTCACACTTTAAGCCACATAGTAATACAGAAATTGTATTCATTTTCCAGGGCTGTCATAACAAATTACTACAAACTGGGGGACTTAAAACAACAGAAATGTATTCTCTCCCCCAATTCTGGAGGCTACAAGTCTAAAATCAAGGAACGGGCAGGGCCGTGCTCTCTCCAAAGGCTCCAGAGGACAATCTGTTCTGTGCCATTCACTTTGCTTCTTGTGTTACTGGCAATCCCTGGCTTTTCTTGGCTTGCAGATTCCAATCTTGGCCTCCATCAACACATGGCGTTCTCCTGTGTGTCTCTGTCTGTGTGCAGTTTCTCTTATGAGGATGCAAATTACATTGTATTAAAAGGCCACTCTACTCCAGTACGATTTCATAGTAACTAATTACATCTTCAATGGGCTTATTCCCAACTTTTGCCCCATTCTGAGGTCCTGACAAAGAAACGAATTTTAGTAGGTACTGTCTGTGATGTATATTTCTACCTGGCTGGGCGATGGTGCCCAGATATGTGGTCAAAGATTATTCCGGATGCTTCTATGAGAGTGTTTTTGGATGAGGTTGTCATAAATAAATCAGTGGACTTTGAGTAAAGCAGACTGCCCTCTCCAGTGTGGGAGGGACTCACTCCATTAGTCTAAGTCTTTACTAGAACAGAGATTGACCTCCCCTGAGCAAGAGGAAATTCTGCCAGCAGGGAGCAGAGGTCGGAGATTTGAGTTGCATCATCAGATCTTCTTTGCTGGCTCATCCTGCAGATTTTGGACTAGCCAGCCTCCATGATCATGTAAGTCAGTCCCTTAACACACCACATTCCCTTTATACATGTGCACACATCATATTGATTGTTTCCTTGGGGACCCTAATGCATGATCCAACCCAGTACAGCCATGTAGATGAAATGTACAGAAAGTATTCCATGGAAGAACACATTATTTATCTATGCTCAATAAAGGGGAGACGATCTTTAGGCACTCAGATTTTTGCAGATTAAAGGGATCATCATGACATCTTCCTGTTATGATTTCTAAATGGCTGGGTTTTCCATGGAATTCAAGTTAAGTCAGGGTGGGGGTGGGAAAAATGAGGATCCATCATTTATAACAGGTTCTCAAAGTTTGCTCTTTGTCCTTTTGTCGAGGAAGGGGGTCTCTGAGACCCTTTTGGGGGTACATAAAGTCAAAATTGTCATGATGATACTAATATATTCTTGGCCTGTTTTACTATGTTGAGATTGACACTGATGGACCAAAAGTGATGTGGGTTAAACTGATCCACCTTAGCAGAAATCAATACAATGCCACTGAATGCTGTTTATCACCATGTGCTTGCAGAGAAATAAAAGCCAGTTTCACTTAAGAATGTCCTTGAGAGAGCAATAAAAATTCTTAATTTTATCTTTTTTTTGTGATAAGATGGGAAGTTTACATGAAGTGCTTCTGTTCCATAGCAAAGTATAATGGTTATCACAAGGAAAAGCACTTGTGGTGGTGATTTCAGTTGCTAACCAAACTAGCCACTGTTTTTTCATAGAACACTATTTTTACTTGAAAGAACTGACAAAGTATAATTATTCAGACTTGGGTACTTGGCCGACATCTTCTTGAAAGTGAACAAAGTGAGCCTGTCACTTAATGGTAAACAATTGACAGTATTTGTTGTAAATAATAAAATGTAAACTTTTAAAATAAAATAGAAATTTTAGAAAACTTACATCTACCATTGAGAGCCTAATAGCTGTCTTGTGAGATTTGTAGAGATATTAAATGAAAATAATTGTTTGTTATTATATCTGAAACACGTCAAGATTTGGAAGTTTTTTCTAACTCAGTGAACCAATATTTTCCCAAAGACCAAAGTAAAAATGTTATAAAATCACTAAGTGGTAAAATATTAAACTAAAAGACAAAGTAATGGATTTTAATGTTAATTCTTATAGTTTCAGATTCCGTATTGCAACTTTAAAAAACTAACACCTGTCAAGTTTTGGTACATGCTTATCAAACAGGCCATTAAAATATTCTTCTCTTTCCTAACTGCATATCTGAGTAAAGTCAGGCTTTCTTCATATACTTGAAAAAAAGCAATACATTGTAATATACTAAATATAGAAGCAGATAAAAGACCCCAACTGTCTTCTATTAAGTGAGACATTAAAAAGATTTGCAATTTTAAAACAATGCTACTTTTCTCATTAGTTATTTGAAAACAGAGTGATCATAAGCAAAGATGGTATGTTAACAAGTAGATGTTATTTTAAATAATAGCTACTTTAAAATTTCTCCATTTCAATTTCCAATACAGTAATTATGGATAGATACGTTCCAAATAAACAAAAGTTCTTTACAGTTCTCAGTTTTTAAGAATGTAAATTTTGGTCCTGAGATAAAAAATCTGGTCTACATCCATGACTCTATAGTAAAAAGTCTAGATTTTACTCAAAGTGGAGTGAGAAGCCATTCAAGAATTTTAAGTAGCAGACTGGCTTTGTTTAGACCAAATTATTGTTAGTAGAGATGTTGATTCATGATAGAAATTATTGTATGTTTGGAAGATAGTACCCACAAGACTTGCAGATGCATTCTATGAAGAGATGGAGGATGAAAAATCAGAATTCAGGCTGACTTCAATGTAGGGTTGTCAGATTTAATCTATCAGTCAGGGTTCAACCGGAGGAAAATCAGTGGAAAATTTATATTAAGAAATATATTTCCAGGAATTGGCTTACACGATTGTGGGGGCTGGCTAGGAGAGCATGACCTTCATAGGGCCGGTCATTAGGAAGGGGAGGTTGGCACCCTTGGCAAGAGCAAAAGCTCTACACAAGGGGCAGCATTTCTTCCCCCAGAGAAACCTCAGTTATGTTAAGCCCTTTCAAACAATTGAGTCAGGCCCACCAAAATTATAATATCTAGAAAACAACTTATCAAAGGTAATCTCACTTACTTCAGGTCAACTAATTAAGGACTTCAATCACATCTAAAAAACACCTTCATAGCAACATAAGATTAGTGTTTTGGCTGAATATCTGGGGGCTGTTGACTAGTCAAGTTGACATACCAAAAAGACCATCACTTTATACCCCTTGTCAACCTGGCACCCATACACATCTTTCTAAACCATACTCAATCTCCAAACAAGACAATTACAATGTTATACTTACTGACAAAACTATCCTGCCTACAACCAAAAACATGTTTACCTTTCCCCAGAAGGGTAAACATGGGGATGTTCACTCTTCTTCTGATAGCCTATTACTTAAAATATTATAAAATTAAATATCATTAATACATCTTATTTAAGATGACGCGGGAATAAGAGTTGGGAGAAAATAAAAATATTTGCATAATATATGTACAAACACCTTAAATAACAAAGTGAGCAATATTTATAACTAAGGTCCTCATTTCTGCAACAGATCATGTGGTCATAGCTGGTATTCATAACTACCTTCTTCTACTCTCCATTCCACATCACCTTTGTCCTCAGTAAGAACCTCAGATACTCATGGTTCTTTGCCTGGTAGAGTAATCCAAATATTCATTCCTGCAGAGTCTGAGCTGTTAGCAGTCCTGCCTGATTTGGGTTGTTGTGGTTTCCAGTTGGCTTTAGTCACAGGACTGGGTAATAATAAGAGATACCCAAAGGGATCTCCTATATTCCTGACATAGTCTTCTTATATCCATTGTGTAGTAGCAGCCCAATTTACACTTGCTGATCAGGATCTATCACCCTAGCCAGCACAGGAACCCCCTGCTTTGCCTGTTGATTCAGAAGCATGAAGAGCCCAAAGTGACTGCATGGCAGGTCGATTATATTGGATCTCTCCCATCATGAAAAGGACAGTGCTCTGTTCTTACTGGAATAGGCACTTATTCTGCATATGGATTTGCCTTTCCTGTGTGCAACACTCCTGCCAAAACTACCATCTGTGCACTTACAGAATACTTACTGTCCTGTGTTTTATTGGCAATCTTAGTACTAGGATTGTGGCCTCAGTAATGGTCACTTACTGATATCATGAAGACTAGAAGAGTTTTCAATAAGTTAAATAAATGAATTTGTTTTACTTGGACAGGTCAGGGCTGAAGACAAAAGTTTGCAAGTCATCGATATGTACAAGGTGTTTAAACCATGGTGCAAGATGAAAGAAGAGAAGGAGACAGTAATATGGACACTCCCATAATTGAAGGTAGGTGGAATAGAGAGGAAGGAACTAGCCAAGAAGAGTAATGAGGAGTAGCCAACGATGTGGGAGGACCAAAAAATGTGTGTGCTTGATACACCTACATTTTGAATATATTTTGAATTTTATGGTATTTCATAAAGAACACCACGCCTTCTCCCGATCTGCCATGCAAACAAATGTAGGAACCATGGTGGAAAACTATGCTCAAAATCAAATATTTACCGATCTCTGCTTAAAATAGAGTACAATGAAACCTTAAAAGAACTCATTCATGGATTCATTCATCAAAGGAGCATTTATTCAGACTTATTTTAATTAATTTCAGCACTGAGCATATAAAATTTGTTTGCAAACCTCAGGTAGTTAAGGAAAGTTTTGATAAAAATATACCACCTGAATTCAGCATTTGATTTTGATAGGGATACAGAACACTGAGAAATGCCAGAGAATTAGTTTTGGGTTTAAATATCTTACTGGAGAGTTTAATGATGCTCAGTGAATGTGAATCTGGGAGAATCAAGAAAAAAAAATGGCCATCTCAGTTAACTCCTGAGACATTCTGAAACACTATTACTTCTCCCAGAATTCAGACACTTTTTATCACCATTTTGCACTTTCTCAGAGAGGTTATGAACCAGCTGCCTATAGAGCAAAAATATTACTATCCAATTAATATTTTGGAAGCAATGACAGACTATTCTAACCTCCTGGCTCAGCAGTCTGTTCTGAGCGTCTGATCATACAGGACGTGGGATAAACGCGGGGCCAGTCAGTTCACCGGGTCCTCATCACCAAGAGCAGAGGCCACTTACTGAAGTCTGTGAATCACAGAAGGCTGCAGCAGGGGAATTTGCATTTGAATTATGAATATTTAAACAGGCTTATTAAAACTGTGTCCACAGAGAGCAAAATGCATTTGCTTTTAAAACAAAAATAAGGGGCAGAGAAGAACAGTCACTAAATGCATAAAATTTGGAGTGGGAAGATGCAGAATGAATCCTTAGCTCCAGCACTTCCCAGCTACATGGGAGAGGGAAATTAATTTGACCTCTATAAGTTTTATCCAAACTCCTGTACCTCAACTTATTCTCATTCTTTGGTCAATCAACAATGTTAAAAGCATGGTCTGTAGAACCAGAACGTCTATACTTGAATCCTGGCTGTGGCACTTATTAGCTTTCGTACATATTACTTAGCTTCCCTGTGCCTTAGTTTGCCTTTCTCTAAATGGGGATAATACCAGTAACTATGACAATGGCTTGTGAGATTAAATGAGTTAATTCACGTAATTTAGGGGACTCGCAGGCACACGATAAGCACAAAATAAGTGTCAAATCTTAACATAATTAAATATATAATGAGTGTGTATCAGAAACCGTGTTGGGTAATTAGATGAAACAGTGAGCAACTTGGACACAATCTTTGCCTACATGGAGACAATTTAACATACAATAACAAAAGCGGTGTTATGAAAGTTTAATATGAAAACCACAATGTTAAAGAAGCACTAAGTTAGTATTGGGGGATCAGGGGAGCCTTTCAGAGAGAATATACTTTAAGCTGAACTATGACAGGTGAATAGGAATTAGCCAAGAACCAAAAAAGATGGCAGAATATTGCCAGTAGAGATAATATACATGAATATTGAGGGAAAGTATGAAAAATGAAAAGGAGGTAGGAAGGGAGGGAGAGAAAGGGACAGGGATGGAGAAAGAGAGAAAGAGAGAGGACAGAATGTCTTCTTTCAAGTTATAATGGGGGAAAGCTCAGAATGTGGCTCAAAAGGCCAGGTCACAGTTGACTTTGGAGGCCATATCAAGGAGTTTAGACTTTCTCTTATAGGTATTGGAGAGACCAATAGTCTATATTTTTTGGGAGACAAATAGTCCATATTTTTTGGGGGGGGCAAATAGTCTTTTTGTCCCCCCCCCAAAAATGGACTATTTGTCTCTATTTCTCCCCCAAAATTCATGTGGTAGAAACGTAATCTTTCACGCAACAGTGTTGAGAGTGGGAACTTTAAGAAGTGATTGAGTTATGAGGGCTCTGCTCTCATAGATGAATTAATACCATTATCATGGGAGTAGGTCCCTAATAAAAGGATAAGTTCAGCCTTCTCCCTTCCTGTCTTCCTCCTGCCCATGTGATGCTTTCCACTATGTTATAATGCAGCAAGAAGGCTCTCACCAGATGCAGTCTCTTGATCTTGGACTTCTCAGCTTCCAGAGCCATGAACCAAATATATTTCTACTCATTATAAATTACCCAGTCTCAGGCATTATGTTATAGCAGCATGCATGTGCATACACACACACACAAAAAAAAAAAAAAAAAAAAAAAACTAAGGGATTCCAGCAAGGTAACTGTTGCAGCAAGCAAGTTAATAGATGACAGTGTCTTGAGAGGTATTGATGCAGATAAGAAGACATATTTAAAACATTTTTCAGGAATAGAAACATAAAAATTTGGTGACTGACTAGATATGGGTAAGAAGGCAGGCTCAAAGCTAGTTCCAGATTGAAAGATTGTGCAATAGATGCCTGGTGCAAATCACTAACTTAGGGGACATCAGAGGTAGGCTAGGTTTGGGGTGGATGGGATGTGAGAAGAAAGTAACATTGGACCCATTGCTTGGAGGAACAAGAGCAACAACCAAGTAGAAATCTCTAGTGGACAAGAGTAAGGCCTGGGCTGGAGACATAAGGGAGCCATTAGCATACATTGGAGATTCCTGGTGAATAATGCAGAGAATGAGATAAGGAGGCTGACCTGGTGGGGAACCCTGGAGAATACTTTTTTTTTTTTTTTTTTTAAAGAACCTGCCTCGAAAGAAGATAATGTAGGGGAAAATTAGGTATTGCAGTGGAAAGGTAGGAAGAAAAGCAGGAGTTTAAGGGTTTTTCTGACCTCGAGGTGATGGATAACTGTGAATAGGGCAGCAGGGGTGGGATGATAGGGGTGGAGGTCAGGGAGCTGAGGACTGAGTGAGAATGAGAATAGAGTCAGCAAATATAGGCAATTGTTTAAAGAGCTTTGAGAAGGGAAGCTGAGGACTAGAAGGAATCTGCAAGAGGAATGTGACCAAGGGGTAATGTTTTAAAGATACAGAGTGAGTCTTAAATGTGTTTACATACTGTGAAAGGGACAAGAATAAAGAGAAAAGCCAAAGGGAGATGGGAAGATGTGATAGAAGCCAGAGAGCAGCTCAGGAGATGAATCTTCCACTGATCAGCAGGTACTAAGTTCAAATGAGTCTTTTTCTACTTGAACTGTTTCCTTTTGAGGATCTGTTTTGACCACTATAAATTGGTTTGCCTCCCAAAGTCAGCTTGTAGATTGGAGGCCAATTATGTAACTTTTATGCACATAGAAATAATCTCAAAGCCTTGTTAGAATGCAGGTTCTGACTCAGGAGGTATGAGGTACAGCCTGAGATGCTCCATTTCTGACAAGCTCTAAGGGTGGATAAGGCTACATACAGTTCACAGGCATGCCTCGAATAGCCCTAAACTCTGGAGTATCCTGCTGTAGCACGTGGCTACTGATTTTCTCATCACAATTCTTCTCCTGGCCTCTGCCCACCTGAGGCCTTTTTCTGCTACAGAAGTGGCTTTCTAGCAGTGTCGGGGCAGGGCTCTTCTTGGGCTTGGATTCCAAAACAAATCCTCTGTTACTCATTAAACTTTAGAGAGTGAAGTCTTCATGATTTTCTTAGAACACATCAAGCTCAATGATGTCTTAGTTCTATTCCACTTGCTCTTCTTTCTGCCTAGAAGATACCTGTCCCCAGATCCTCACATGGTTGTCTTCTTCTAGTCATTTGTTTCTTAAATACTCTTCACTGAGGCGTTCCATAATGATCCAATTTAAATTGCCATCACCCTTTTATTCTCTATATTACCTTAAACCATTTTTTCTCTACAGCAGTTTCCACTGTTTAACAGGATCTTTGCTCATTTATTAATCTGCTTATCTAACATATTGCATCATGCCACGAATACTCCGTAAGAGTAGGGGCCTCATCAGTTTTGTTGACCATTATAGCCTTTTGTCTTAAACAATGTCTCATAGGTAGCAGGCACTGTAGAAATAATTGTTGAATGAAGAAAGAATGCTAAATAAGAATCCCTGGTATATGTATGCTATATTTAGAATGAACAAGTAGTAGGTGCCAAAGGAATAAGAAAATATAAGGAAGCAAAATTTAAAAATAAAATTCTCTATAATATCATAACTTTTTCTGTGAAGATTATGTTTGATGTTAACAGCATTTTGGGCCATCTTAGAGGACAAGAGTGGCCTTTGGGAACATAGCTAAGAGCCAATGAGGTAATAAGTTCCCCACAGCACATTCTTTGTATGTAGTCCATTAGTTTTTTTTTCTATACTTGATCTTAGCCAAAAGGCAGATAAGTGATTGTCCGTTTATTTGTTTCTTGCTTCTGTAGATTTCTAGCTCAGTAAAGACAGAGATCACTCAAGTATTCCTTCTATATTTCTCATTATATTCACCACTTTTTTAATACAAAATTTGTACACTGACTAATCCATTTATAGTTTGGTGACTATGAAGAGTTATCTATAATTCCCTAACTTTTTTAGCCCTTAATTAACTTCCACTGAAGGATAAGAAGAACCAGGGAGAGCAAGAGGCATATGGGATTTTATAATTCTGCCATCACCATAGAACTGTTTGTAGTGTTATATGTAGTTATATCTATCACCTCAAAAGCTGGCTAGGAAGGCCAACGGTAGAGGAAATCAACACAATCTATTTCCATTACCTCAGTGCTACTTGGGGTCACGTCCTACTTGGGCAAATAACTCACTTGGTAAGAAATCAGAGGTGTTAAGAAAGAAACTAAGAGGGCTCCTTGGTCACTGTCTCAGGCTCAGTTCTCTCAGAACCAAACCCTTAGACAATGATCACGTGGTTTCCCAAGGGCATAGATAGGGTACTGGAATAGTGAAACCAGGACTAGAGAAGGAAGACCTTTGCTTCAACACAAAGGTCAGTAGTAAGAACACAGTTATCTTTACTTCAAATTCGATATGAGATATGAATGTTATCTGGAGTATTGTAAGTCTACAAATATTAGCATAAGGTTTGAAAATGTGGAGACAATATTGTATCCAGAAATGCAAACTAAACGGACCAAAGTGCATTAATAAGCCAGTGAGTTTATTGCTGCAAACCTGGAACTTCATCTTGCTGGGAACCTGGGGTGATGAGTGAGAAAATGGGTGTTTTTACTCTAACTCCCATCCCTCACTGGCTGGGAGCTACTCCCAAGGGGTGTGACACTCCCAGAACTTCTGGCCTTCCTTCAATGCATGCTGGGACAATGTTCTTGGGAAGAATCCTGGGCACTGGTGTTTGGAGAAGGACACCATTGGCATACACTGTAATGGAGACAGCAGAGTGGCCATGGGTGGAGCATGGCAGTGTCTGCTCCAGTTCTGTCATCAATAAAGGATCCAGACTGAGACCTAATGGACAATGTACACTTAACTGAGGGCAGTCACAGGCAGTCCTCTACACCACTGGGAAGTAGGATCATCTTTATGTTGTGTCAGTAATCAATATTTCTGTCACTATCAATTTCTCATGTAGCTATTAGATCTCTTTCAGTCTTTGGAGTTTTTAAATTATTTTTTTCTCTTCCTGGAAAAAAAATATATTGAGTTTAAAGGAGACCTTTTTAGTAACAATCATACATGTCCTGACTTACTAAGATACTGAGATGTCTACAGGGCTAGGTGGGATTTGGAATACGTATGGCTAGAAATTTTAATTGATTTTTATAAATTATTGTTTTATTAATTGAAACAAATTCATTTTCCTATCTCAGAAGTGATAATCAAGTGGATTTTGGCATCTCCCCTTTTTTTTAAATTTTGTCTTACATCCTCTGTCCCATTTTCAAGACTATTCGTGAGGAACAAGCATAAATAATTGCTGTTTATAGTAAGTGCTTAAACAGACACCATCACATGGTTTCAGGCACATAACTGAAGTGTTCTTTGTGAGTAGCGAAATAAGGGCTGAAAATTGAAGATTGTTAAAAATGATAATTATTTTTAAAACTGGAAAAATTCGATGAGATATGAATGTTATCTGGAGTATTATAAGTCTACAAATATTAGCATAAGGTTTGAAAATGTGTTTTGGAGACAATATTGTATCCAGAAATGCAAACTAAATTAACCAATTATCAATGTCCGAACCGTCTTAGCCCTTCTAACCAAAGGCTATAAAGGCAGTGTTTATACATAAGTTAGAGGAAAAAATCTAAAAGGAAAAATATTTGATGTTGCGATTCATAGTGTTTCTTTTGTTGAAAGCCCAAGTTCACATTGTTAAGACCGACTGGCATGGTTCTCAGGGACAGTTCAGCTCTTGTGTGTGTCCTTGGTCAAGAGAGGGATTAGAGACCTGAGGAGTCAGACCCAGTTTTGCTTTGTTAAATAGCTCTCTTCTCGTGAAAGGAAAGGTCAGTAGTAAGAACACAATTATCTTTGCTTCAACACTAAACCTTGACCAGTCTGTTAACTACTGAAAGCTTGAGTCAGAAACAGCTTCCTCCCACTCATGGTTTTATAGAAATTGTTTAATAGGGTACTTACTTCAACAATGTATTTGAATTGCAGTGTGAGTATGAACGAGTACGAACGTGTCTTTTTAGTACCTGTTCATGGAAGGAAGACACCATAGTAGCCTACAGCCACTGGGAACATAGCTCCCTCTCTTCCTCTAATGTTGCATGGCTGTCCGTTCTAAGAAGCAATAATGCGAAGTCTAGGACTAGAGAAAACGGACTAACTTGATGATATTCTATAGGTTTTAGGCAAGTTTATTTACTTGGGGGTAGCTATTATTAATAGAATTATTTGCATTTAACAGAAGATGTCCTTTGCTCCCTGAGATTTAACTTCCCTGTATCAAATTGAGCAGCCACCAGCTTTCATCAAATTTCGCCAGATTTCATCAAGTCTTACTGAGTTCTCCTCTATGTCAGAATCTGGTGTAGACTCTGGAGCTACTTATAGAATGGTTTCTTCTTTTACAGCCTCTGTGCCAAGGTTTATGTGGAAACAAAATCATAAATAATATGAGTGTGATGAGGGTGAAGAAGTGAAGGAAGGAAGGAGGGAGGGAGATGCAAACTCACTAGGCTTAGACACACTTGGGTGTTTCTCTAATAAACCCCTTCCTTCTCTACTGCAGAGCAGTGCAGAAAAGTGATCTGAAGAACCCTCTGACATAAAGCCAGTAGACCCTCATCCACATCTTGCCTCTTCTCCTTGAACTGACAGAAAGTCACATACAAGCCCCCCAGTGTTTCAACTCAACATTTTTTGTTTCTCCAAGCCACCATTACTGTTGTAAAACCCACTTAATCTTACTACTGGCTTCCAACTCTCACTTCCCTCAATAATTATTACCCAGAGACAAGAACTAATCCACATATGAAGACCTTGGAAGCTTTTATTGTTCAGCACAAAAGCAAGACTACCAAAGTTCATTTGTAAGATGAAAGCAGAACTTAGTGGTGACTTTTCAAAGATATTTTAGGAGTAGTCCTGAAATGAGGTATCAGCCAATATCTTGGTTCATCTAAGAAAGTCCCTCAATAGGACACCCTCAGGTATTATCTCTATGAATACCCTTACTCAGATAACCATATGACAAACTTGCTCAGGAAATAATAAAGTGTTTCTTTTTAGAACTGTGGGATTGGTCTCAACCAATATAACTAAATTATTAAAGTCTGGAGTGGCACTAGATGCAGAGAACGTTTCTTACCCAAAGTGTCATGATATCAAAGATGACCAGTGTTCTGGGTACTAGAAATGTAGTGGAGAACCAGAAAGACAGGATCCTTCTCTCCTGCAGCCTATGTTTTGATGAGGATGACAGACACGATGGAAACACTTTATTAATAAATACCTGTAGTGCTACTAGGGAGAAGCAACAGGATCCATAGAAAATTCCAAATGACAATCTGAGATGCCAACAACCCAATATTTTGCAACTAGCTCACATATATTGCCTTCAGTTGACTTAATTTACTTCTTCTGGACTCATATACTTGTCTTCTAAGGTCTTCAAATTTCTTCTTGAAAACAACCAAAAACAATGATCATTCTCTTCTCTTCAGATATCAAAGAAGAGATAATTATTAATAAATTCTGGAAGGATAAGTAAAACCCAGAAGAGATCTGTGCTGCTTAAAGTTCATTTTCCCAGTAAAATTTTAATGTCTTCCCAGTATCACGAGGGGGTGAGGCTGTGTTTTCTGCCCCCTCCAGCTTGGCCTTCTGTCCAGTGGATTCTGTCCCAGCCCCGTCCTCAATTCTAATTAAGGTGTTTTGCAAACATGCTTATCTGACATAGGACACAGCAAACAATAAAGTGATGAGACATCACCACTCTGAAATGAAACCTTTGTTTTAAAATCCAGTCTTCTACCCGCTCCCTGTTGAAACTCCCAATGCCTAGAGCGCAAAGGAAGCCCTGACAATCCTTTCCCTGGCTCCAGCAGATGCCACAGTGGCTGCTGCTCAAATTGCTTCCTTTCCGCATGTATTCTGCTAAAGGCAGAAGGGAAATCACTCTGAGGAGTAACTCATTCAGCCATTGTATTGACACTGCTACATTTGCCCAGATGAACAGCATTTCTATTTATTTTTATTTTGCAGTCACTCAGAGATAGATGAACCCTTGTACATTTGACAACAGGCAAACAATTACATTTTAAATGTTGTAATTGGCAGATATTCTGACTTCATTGGAGGATTTTTGTTTTCCAGATTAGTATTCTTCTTTGAGAGTGAGCTTGAGATATGTTTATATGACTATTTTTAAAGAAAGGTATAAATGTACAATGACGTGGAATTAAGATGAATAGCTTAAAAGCAGAGGGTTCCAGTGAGTGAAAGAATGTTGGGGGTTATATATTTCTATACCAGGTTTCCTAAAGAGAATATTAAGAGAAAATAGGTGAAGTGACTTGCTCAAAAGCATACAGACAATTAGGTGCTTGAGAAGAACCTCAGACCTGGCATTTGATCCTGACAATTTAATCCTCTCTGCATAATCACTCACTTTAACAGGCAAAACAGAAATCACAGTATTGAATTGTCAAATAAACATTAGACATGCATTTAGTAATCACTCAATTTTGATAAGCAATAAAATTTAATAAACACCAAATATAAAGAGGTCAAGGAATTTTAAGGAAAAAGTTAGGAAGCTAGATAAGTCTTACAAACATTGTAAAAGTCTATAAGGAATCCAAACCGGAAAGATCCTATAATATACAACCACTCAAGGGGGAAGGGAGGCCAGGGGAAAAGGTGCGGATCAAATTTTGTTTCTTGACGTAAGGGCTGGTTAAACTTGTGTGTTCCCTAGGTGAAAAAGCATCAAACTGTTTGCTTATTGGCTGTGTCTTTTCTTACGTTTCAATTTTTCCTTAGGAGATTATTAGCCTTGTCTGAACTTCAAGAGTAATGTAGTTGAGTGTTAAAAAAAATTGTTTTTCCAATCTTAGTAGGGACATGGGAAATAGTAGTCTTAGAAAACCCTTAGAAAATCAGATTAATGGTTGGGTTCAAGGGAGACTTCGGGTCCTGTCACAAGCCACTTGACTCTCTTGCTGGTCCTTATTTGTGAAAAGGAAGATCATAAGATATTTACCCCCTTGAAAGTTAGCAGATGTATGGAAGTGCTGTTGAAGTTCTTCCTATTAAAATGGGTGAAGAGTATGGGTGAGTAAACACGACCAGCTTAGATCAAATGAATGCCCCCATAACTTTTAGCCATGTGTTTGTAGAAGCAGTAACAGTAAATCTCCTCCTCTATAATTTTGCATAGTTCTTTATACTCCAACATTCTACCTGCATCTGAAGCAACTATAAACATCTTTAACCACCACACACTCTATGATCTTTGGTTTAATTATTCAAAGATTAATAATTTGGATATCTCTATAGAATTTTTGTCAAAGTCATGTATCCAAAGATGAGGTAGTAGATTTTGGTTAGCTGCTGTGGCGGCTTTCAAACATGGCTCCAAGACTCTTTGACATCTTCTCCCATTGAGAAGTTGGGGCTATTGTCCTATCTGTTGAATATGAGCAGGCTTATAATCCTTAGGCCAGTATGGTACTGTGTGGGTTCTGAGACTGATTCATCAGAGGTGAGGCAGCTCCTACTGTGTTGGAATGCATGGGCTTGGAGTCCTGAGTTGACATGTAGGAAGATTAACTACCCTGAGGCCACTATGCTATGAGAAAGCCGAGACATCACATGGAGGTGCTTCAGTCTGAGTGAATCCAGCCCAAAAACCCAGGCATAAATGAAGGAACCTTCAGTTGACTCCAGCCCCAGCCACTAAGTCACCCCATCTTAGGCTTAAGTCATCACAGCTAAGGCCCTAGACATTGAGGAGCACAGACAAGTCATTCAATTGGGCCCTTGCTGAAATCCTGGCCCACAAAATCCCCAAGTCTAATAAAATGGTTATATCAGTAAGTTTGGGGGTAGTTTTTTTATGCAGCAACACTACTGGAAGAGGAGCTTAAGGAAATTAAAGTTTAATTAAAAGTAGCTAGACTCTTTTTGTACGAACAAGAATTAGCCCTGGCCACTGGGAATATGGAATAGGGACGTCTTGGGCACTGGATATCAGAAAGCATGGGTCCTGACACTATATGTGGATGTAGATGCAGCTGTAGTCGCATCGTTTACCAAGAGAGGAACCCCAATGCCTTCCCTAACAGAGACAGAGTTGTTACAAGGATAGCAACATTCATGAAAGCACTTTAAACTACAAGACACAATAGAGGTAGCAGCTCTTATTAGGGGTTATGCTTTCTTCTTGGTGAAGATTATTTTATGCTGATCCTATTGACAATTGCTTGTCTTCTAGCTCAAGTGGAAAGGATGAGAGACACAGGAACATCCAGAATGACTGGACAATTGAGAAGAGCCATGATACACCATTAGCATATGAAATACTGCTTATGGTCCATCTTGAGTCTGCTTTGAGTGACAGTATTTGAGCTGCAAAGTGAATACATGTTCTAGTTTGAAGAAGGTGACTGAAGGTCAACAGAATAGAGCCATCTGCACTTGTGGCTGAGGCGCCACCTCAATTTTTCACACCAAGGAGAACGATATTCATAGAATACTGAATAGAGAGATGGTATTTCATGATTATTAGATCCTACATTTTCTGTCACCAACATTTTAAAACCAGGAACTTTCAGCTGTCTAAGCTGAAAGATAAAATTTTCCCTCAGTGGAGAACTAATGGCATTCCTAAGCTTTCCTGACTACAGAAGACTTCTTCAAATCCAGCTCCTAAGTATAAACAATAATCTGGTCATACTACCTCATTTGGTTCTGCTATGAAATGGGGATAGCATTCCTCATTAGGAAACTTTTAATATAAATATTTGGAGCTCGCAGTGCAAGGAAAGGATTAGGCGATTGTTTTACTGCTGAAGAAGCTTTAGCAGGGGTGTGGGGGCTAAGCTCTAATGTACAGTGGAACTAATTCTGAGTATCAGATTAAAATTGCTCTTGTACATTCTTTTTTTTTCCTTCTCCAAACAGTATTGTATTTTAAACGTCATATTAAGATCTCCTCCCTGTGTGAATGCTGGTTTGTATCCCCCACCCCATATCTCTTAACAAGCTCCTTGGTGCAGCTGAAATTAATGCTTTAATGCTTCCTGTCGTTTTAAATAATGTGACATTGAAATACAATTTTTTAATGTGCTGGCATTTAACATGCCACAATATTTCAGTTATTTTACATTCATTTGGGTGCTCTAGTGTTATTACAGCTGTTACGAAATTCTGACAAAGAGGTGCATTTCTTTCTTCTCTTCCACCATAATTGCTTTTTGCTGCATCTCTGAACCGTAACCATGGTGATCTGCAACATTCATCAGAGGACCTCTTGTTATTTCCCTCGTGTGAATGAAAAACAAAGTGGTATAAATACTAGAAGTTTCTTAAAGGCGGCTTTTTCTCTGTGTTTTTCTCTTTCCTTCTGTATTTTTTTCATCCTTTTCTTCTTTATCCTCTTTTTTTAAATTTTTTTTTTTAGTTTCCAAATATGGAAGATCTATTGAGGGAAATTAAGTTGCATAGTTAGAAGTTTTTGATATATTTTAAAAGGAGAATTATTTATACGGGGTCTTTCTGTGGAAAGCATGAAGAGAAAATGAGAAGTTGGTGCCTTCAGGAAGAAGGAACTGTTGTCAATTTAAAAAAAATAAAAGGTTTAGTCTTTTCTAAATTTGACTTGTTACAAACAAGTCCTCGTTCGAGCTACTTAATGTGGACTATCATTACTATATTGGAGCCATATTACTGATGTTTGGACTTGATCTTCCTTTGTGAGGGGGTGTGGATTGAAGTGACCATGTCCTGGTTTCACTTTAAATTGCCATCTTTCTGGCAATTTGGGAGCATATTGGAAGGCCAGCCCTATCTACTTTCTCCATACTGTTCTCAACTCTTCTTTAGTCTTTGTGTCCAGGATTATCAGGTTTAATTTGAGGTTTGGGGTAAAATTGAAACAGAATTTCCATTAGCTATTCTCGGTGAGAACACAGTACAGGTAAACTCGAGGGCCCTGCTGTGATGCTGTGCCAAGACCAGCAGCAAACCTGAGAGTCAGCTTCACCTGAAGCATCAGTATATTCCCAATTAACTCTTTTAATGAATTGAAGGCAAAGCAATGTGGACTTTTATTAACTTTATAGGAATGTTCATCATAGATTTTTTTCTAGAACTTTAGAAAGCTCACCTCACTTTTCATGGTTTTTCCAACATTTATTTTTGGACATCAATAAAATTATTAAATATGTAACATTTTCAATGAAGCAAAGAATTTATAAGAAGAATCCCAGTTCTTGGTGCAACCTAAAGCCAACAGACTTATTTTTGCCAATATTTTGTAATTTTCTGTTTTTCTATCTAAGTTCTCCATTGTATCTATTGCAGTAGATCTACTCTTGGTACTAGTGGTAAGAGATATCAATAACAGCAATACATTTTTGAGGCACAATTATAGCAAAAGCCATTGACTATGAGTATTCATAGAATTGTTTACACCAAAACTTTAACCTTATTTTTTAATGAAAATTAAACATAAGTCTGGCATTGTTTGTTAAAAAATTTGGGTTTAAAAAATTGACCCAGCCCAATACACCGATTCTGCTGGCCCATAGCAATTAGCCGGGCGCGGTGGCTCACGCTTGTAATCCCAGCACTTTGGGAGGCCGAGGCGGGCGGATCACGAGGTCAGGAGATTGAGACCACGGTGAAACCCCGTCTCTACTAAAAAATACAAAAAATTAGCCGGGCGCGGTGGTGGGCGCCTGTAGTCCCAGCTACTCGGAGGCTGAGGCAGGAGAATGGCGTCAACCCGGGAGGCGGAGCTTGCAGTGAGCCGAGATTGCGCCACTGCACTCCAGCCTGGGCGACAGAGCGAGACTCTGTCTCAAAAAAAAAAAAAAAAAAAAAAAAAAAGTATCAATAAATACTTTTAGTAATTGTGTGGCCATGAGAACATACTTTTTCTGACATCTACTTCATGGATCTTCATTAGCCAGGGCCCCAGCTGCTGTCCTTTGAAAATTATTGCCCTGTTTGCACCCAGTACATATTTCATGAAAGCTGTTCCAGCCAATGATTGAGTGAATATAAAGTTAGTGTTCTACAAGCAATTCATCTTTATATACCATTACATAATTTGCAAAGTACTCACACTGGAGCATCTCATAATCTCTAATATAATTCAATAATTTGGGCAGGGAAGTCATGATTATCCTTATTTTGCAGACAAGGATACTAGGGCTCTGAAGTTACATGGCTAAACATGAAAGTATTTATTCTAAATCTTCTAGAACCAACCACTCTTCTAGACGAGCGGAACTATTCACCCATATATTTATCCAACGGGTATTTCATGAGTATCCACCAGGTCAGACACTATTAGTTGATGATAAATTATCTAACAAAGATCTGTGAGCTCAGACACAGATGCCCAGGTGATTCACTAAACCTAATGGGCTGAGGGGCTGTGATATATTCTGAGGATAGAAGACACAGAAGATTAAAATAAAAAGTTTTTTGAGATGCCAAACACAATTTGGCCAGATGGTCCAACCCCATCTTTTGCCTCTCGTTCTTGAACAGGTCCAGATAAAAAAGACTCTCCATTCAAACTTGAATCATAAACACAAAGGATTACTTACATGCTACAAACCTAGAAGGGACTTCATATGAAAAGCTAAAAGGCATTAAAATGGTATTTCAGAAGGAGAATTACCTTAGGGAACGGGAAAAACATAACTGATACATAAAGAAATGAAGTCAAGTGAAAGAACGCAAGAAAGTGGTAAACAATCATAAAGCCAGCACACACACACACACACACACACACACACACACACACACACACTAACAAGTAGAAAAATGCTTCTGGAAATGGAAGCGAAACAAACTAGGCAAATTTGTTTGAATGAAGAAAATTCGGATTATAGATTTATGGAAGGTGTGAGCAGCAGGGAGACTTCTGAGATTGGTGCAAAAGTAGTTGCAGTTTTGGCCATTACTTTTAATGGCCAAACTTAGTGATCAAAACTACAATTACTTTTTCATCAATGAATGGACATACTTGTAGCAATACATCAGTACACTGGTACTAGTTCAGTGCCAGGACCCTGTCTCCACCCTCATTTCTGCTTCTCTGCACGTTTCACTTATTCTTACCACAAGCTTTCTTCATGGGGCCACTGGCAGCTCCATGTTCTACACTGTAAAAATTTCACCACCAAATCAGGAATAACTTGGTTTCCCAGTTTCAGTTTGAAAAATCGCAGTGATAGATTCTGAATGGCTTACTGCTTGACTGATCAGCTGTGGCCAGTGGAGGGCTGGGCTACTGAGAATATGAAAACACCGAGGTAACCATGTGGTTTGGTGAGAGCAGAGTAGAATTAGTGAAAGGGGAAGAGGGTACCAGACAGGTAATCCCAGGGATACCCAGTAGAGAAAGATGATTGGGAAAAAATGTCAGATCCTGACAGCATGCACCATCAAAAAAAAATTTTAGAGTGAATAAAATAAAAGGTAAAACAAAAGTAGCAGAAATTAAACAAGAGAGAAAAGATAGTTCTTTTTCCTCTTGGGCATTTTGTATTTATAAAGAAGAAACTTATTTTTGTTATAAATACTTCCATTACAAGGATCAGTATCCATGCACTCACTCAAAAAATATTTCTTATCAAATGCCCACTTTGTGCCAAGCACTATTCTAGGTAAATAAATATAAATGCAAAAAACAATGACAAATTTTCTGCTCTCACAGAGCTCACTCTCTAATGGGGGCAAGGCAGAGACAAACAACCGGCAAAGAGAAAATTAGAAATAGGGAGATGTGATAGATACTGGGTGGGTTACACTGAACTGCGTGGACTCTGAGATGACATTTAGGTTGAGCCATTAATTACAAAAAGCAGTCATGCATAAATCAGGGAGAAAAGCATTTTGGGAAGAGGGAATAGCTAGTGAAAAAGTCTTCAAAACTTGGGACAGAAAGCAAGACAGTGTGGCTAGACGGCACTGGTGGAGGAAGTGAGTAGTATCAGATAAAGTTAAAGAGGTCAGCAGGAATCAGACCATGTCCATCATTGGAAGGGAAGAGCTAGTTTCTAAAGATTGGATCTTCAGATAGAAGGAGATGTTCTAGAATAGAAATAAAACTTGAAAAATATCAACATAGTTGACCACATAAATTTCTATGTTCTGTATAAAGAATATAAAAAAACTTAAGAAAATATTAAACAGGAAAGATATTTTGTAATAATTATCATATAGAGTTGATACTCAAAAAAGGTAAATATTTTCAATTAATGAGGAAACTAAAATACTAAGGAAAAATATGGGCAAGGGAAATGGGCATATAATTTAGGGGAAATATATGTATTTTTCAGAAACTTCACTGTCAATGTATCAACCAGATTACTAACCAAAGAAGTGCCAAGTGGAACAATTAAAGGTCGTTTTTATCAAAAACGGTGAAGACTTTAAAGAAAAAACTAATCTGGTGAAACTGTGGTGAGCTAAGCACACCTGCACAAATTTCAGGCAAAATTAATGTAACTTTTACAGGGTCAACCTGGCAACATGTATGTAATCTTTATGATATTTATAACATTTGATTCTAAAATTCCATTTTAAGAGATATACCTTAAGAAATTAACCAGACATGAAAAAGATTTCTACCTAAGGAGTTGGTTGCAGGATTAGTAAGTAAAAACAAACTGGAAAGAACCTAAGTATCTGACAATAAGGTATTAATCCTGACTAGTCCTGTCTATCTTCAGTCTCTCACCATTTCAGTTAGATTTTATGGCTCATGATTTTAATGGAATTTTCCCATTACTCTCAACTCTCCTGCCTCTGTATTTTTACAATTCCAGTATCTGACAAATCCCTAACCCTAGACCATCTCTCTCCAACTTTCTAGTTATTAAGAGTTCTCTGTCACCATGGTAATGCTAGCATCTTGGACACCAGCCTCTTGCATGCACCCATGAGACTGGCTTCTAGTTGACCTTCCTGCACCCACTTAAGTGCTCAGCCATCCTCTTCGGCACAGTCAGAATGGTCTGAAACTCAAATCTGCTCACACTCACTGCCATCCCTCCCCACATGGCTGCCTTTGGAAGCTGAAAACACTTCACAGAATGAAAAGAAATTCTTAGTGGGGGGGTCTACATTCCCTAATTGATGTGAACCCTACCTTCCTTTCCAGCCTTTTCTTCCATCCTTTACTCTTAGCCTTTGGGTTTCAGTTATATTGTCTTTCGTAGAGTTCCGCCAGTATGCCCATCTTTCTTGTCAACTGGCTTTGCACATGCTATTCCTTATGCCTGGAACAGTCTTTCTCAATCTGCTCCATCTTTTTTCACCCATTTCACTTTAATGATGCCTTCAGATCTCAGCTCAATCTTTTCCTCATTCGTGACTTCCCTAACCAGGTCAATTCCCCTATTTGCTTATATTCCAATGTACTTTTACTATTTTATACCTGAGAGTTATAAATGTCTATTTACATGTTTGAGCCATTGACAATGTATATCTTTCTTACTGTTTAGTGAGGAACGTATAAGATCCACATATGCAGATAGTATGTCTGCTTTGGAAATGGCTGTATTCCTAGCACTCATCCTGGTATATAGTAGGTACTCAATACATATTTGTTGAGAATAAAGGATTAAATGATGCGTGTCCTGAAAAAGAAAGGTCATACACCACTAAAATTGAAGAGTTTTTAAAGCATAAATATTTTAATACAAATCTATACATAAAACTGTATATAGGATGTCACATGGTTATACAGTTTTATATCTATATATGCAAAAAATGTACATGAAGCTAGTTATCTCATGTATGCCTCTGGAATTTCCAGATAGTGGGATTACACACAAGTTTTGTTCACTTATTTCTAATTATCTTGTGAAAAGTTTCAACAATGAGTTTATAGGGTTTTTATTATCTGAAAAAATACTTTAAAAAATAATGTGGCTTATACCTAACTCAACTTAGGAGAACACTGAAGTTCATTGGTCATCTCCTCAATATCTCTCGTCTTGCACTGGGGAATTTCTGGTAAATGGATTTCTCCTCTTGGCCCACATGGGGTCTCTAGCGGGACACCTGGGCCTAGTCTCCTGATGTGTGGACTGGGAACTCAGCAGGCATGGCCACGTGATGATTAGAACAACTTGGCATTGAAATGTCCAGATTGGTTGGGGCTCCTGTCCTTCCTGCTTGCAGCCTCTGGGTCTTTTAGTCATGTAAGGTAGGCCAACTGTATCTCAAAACTGCGGGTGACCTTTTTAGAATGGCTGGTCTTTGAAAACCTAGTTGACAAACTCTAAGCATAAATTTTAAAAGTATATATAATGGCATATAGATAAATAATATGTATATCTTTATATAAGACATACATAAACAATGTATTTAGCTTTCTATTTACCTAAGACAATAATTGGTAGGTATATTCTCGTCCTTTAGAGTGTCAAGACTTATTTTTATTAAAATAAGAATAGAGGTAGATCCTAACAGTTTCCATATCTCAGCACAATTATTGGATTCCTCAAGGGCAGAGTGGTAGAAAAAAACATTAAAGAGAGCATGAAAGTAAAGAGATATCTGAGCTTATGACAGGATAGTTTTGAAACATGTTCATATGTTGATTTGCCTCCAGGAATTTACTTGATCCTTACTTCTGATCATTGAGGGAAAACATGAAACTCTTAATACAAAATACATGAAGTCAAAACAAACTGTAATGCACTATGTTAGCTTGATTAGCAAATCAGTAAAATTAAAATGAAGGATCTTTTGAGAAAGGTTGGCCAGTATGTCTTTTAACTGTCATCAAAATAGGTATCACATATGCCATCTTATTCTGAATTTTTAATGAGTAGTACATAATCTATCAATTGAGGAGATTCATGCTGTGCTTATCTAGGTGAGAGAGAGGCAGAGTATTTATTTTCTTGCTATTTTCATGTAGTGAGCGACATTTGAGTCTGTCTTAACTGATTTATCACTTAAAAATTATTAAGAAATTTTATTCACTAACATTTATAGTGGTAGGATATATACCCTTCCTACCAGATTTTGTTTTATCAGTAAAAAGAGCGAGTCGAATTTTTATGCTACCACAGTTCCCTCTGGGGTGTGTGAAATACGTAATACTTAGCATTTTCAATTAAATAGACAATTTATAAGACATGACATTCTAAAGCCAATTAACTTATTTGTCCCAATTTTTATAGTCTACTCTCTAAAAATTGTTTGTTGTGGTATTTATTATATGTTTGTTGTATAAATACCCAGCCTTCCATCAGAGAATATGAGCTCTGTTGCTGAGAGAAGGCTGGTACCCTGAAATGGAGGATTAACTCTTCTCCTCCCGTGGGGTACAGAAATGAAGTTTCTTTTTCCCAAGATGATTGAATGTTGAAACATTTGGGAGAAGTGGGCATTTAAAAAGTGACTTTGCAAGAATGCTTGTGATTTTTGTACATTAATTTTGTATCCTGAGACTTCGCTGAAGTTGCTAATCAGCTTAAGGAGATTTTGGGCTGAGACAATGGGGTTTTCTAGATATACAATCATGTCATCTGCAAACAGGGACAATTTGACTTCCTCTTTTCCTAATTGAATACCCTTTATTTCCTTCTCCTGCCTGATTGCTCTGGCCAGAACTTCCAGCACTATGTTGAATAGGAGCGGTGAGAGAGGGCATCCCTGTCTTGTGCCAGTTTTCAGAGGGAATGCTTCCAGTTTTTGCCCATTCAGTATGATATTGGCTGTGGGTTTGTCGTAGATAGCTCTTATTATTTTGAGATACCTCCCATCAATACCTAATTTATTGAGAGTTTTTAGCATGAAGGGTTGTTGAATTTTGTCAAAGGCCTTTTCTGCATCTATTGAGATAATCATGTGGTTTTTGTCTTTGGTTCTGTTTATATGCTGGATTACATTTATTGATTTGTGTATGTTGAACGAGCCTTGCATCCCAGGGATGAAGCCCACTTGATTATGGTGGATAAGCTTTTTGATGTGCTGCTGGATTCGGTTTGCCAGTATTTTATTGAGGATTTTTGCATCAATGTTCATCAAGGATATTGGTCTGAAATTCTCTTTTTTGGTTATGTCTCTGCCAGGTTTTGGTATCAGGTAACAGACAAACAGAGAGCCAAATCATGAGTGAACTCCCATTCACAATTGCTTCAAAGAGAATAAAATACCTAGGAATCCAACTTACAAGGGATGTGAAGGACCTCTTCAAGGAGAACTACAAACCACTGCTCAATGAAATAAAAGAGGATACAAACAAATGGAAGAACATTCCATGCTCATGGGTTGGAAGAATCAATATCGTGAAAATGGCCATACTGCCCAAGGTAATTTATAGATTCAATGCCATCCCCATCAAGCTACCAATGACTTTCTTCACAGAATTGGAAAAAACTACTTTAAAGTTCATATGGAACCAAAAAAGAGCCCGCATGGCCAAGTCAATCCTAAGCCAAAAGAACAAAGCTGGAGGCATCACGCTACCTGACTTTAAACTATACTACAAGGCTACAGTAACCAAAACAGCATGGTACTGGTACCACAACAGAGACATAGATCAATGGAACAGAACAGAGCCCTCAGAAATGATGCCGCATAGCTACAACTATCTGATCTTTGACAAACCTGACAAAAACAAGTAATGGGGAAAGGATTCCCTATTTAATAAATGGTGCTGGGAAAACTGGCTAGCCATATGTAGAAAGCTGCAACTGGATCCCTTCCTTACACCTTATACAAAAATTAATTCAAGATGGATTAAAGACTTATATGTTAGACCTAAAACCATTAAAATCCTACAAGAAAACCTAGGCAATACCATTCAGGACATAGGCGTGGGCAAGGACTTCATGTCTAAAACACCAAAAGCAATGGCAACAAAAGCCAAAATCGACAAATGGGATCTCATTAAACTAAAGAGCTTCTGCACAGCAAAAGAAACTATCATCAGAATGAACAGGCAACCTACAGAATGGGAGAACATTTTTGCAACCTACTCATCTGACAAAGGGCTAATATCCAGAATCTACAATGAACTCAAACAAATTTACAAGAAAAAAACAAACAACCCCATCAAAAAGTGGGCAGAGGACATGAACAAACACTTCTCAAAAGAAGACATTTATGCAGCCAGAAAACACATGAAGAAATGCTCATCATCACTGGCCATCAGAGAAATGCAAATCAAAACCACAGTGAGATACCATCTCACACCAGTTAGAATGGCCATCATTAAAAAATCAGGAAACAACAGGTGCTGGAGAGGATGTGGAGAAATAGGAACAATTTTACACTGTTGGTGGGACTGTAAACTAGTTCAACCATTGTGGAAGTCAGTGTGGCGATTCCTCAGGGATCTCGAACTAGAAATACCATTTGACCCAGCCATCCCATTACTGGGTATATACCCAAAGGACTATAAATCATGCTGCTATAAAGACACATGCACACGTATGTTTATTGCGGCACTATTCACAATAGCAAAGAGTTGGAACCAACCCAAATGTCCAACAACGATAGACTGGATTAAGAAAATGTGGCACATATACACCATGGAATACTATGCAGCCATAAAAAATGATGAGTTCGTGTCCTTTGTAGGGACATGGATGAAACTGGAAAACATCATTCTCAGTAAACTATCGCAAGGACAAAAAACCAAACACCGCATGTTCTCTCTCATAGGTGGGAATTGAACAATGAGAACTCATGGACACAGGAAGGGGAACATCACACTCCAGGGCCTGTTGTGGGGTGGGGGGAGGGGGGAGGGACAGCATTAGGAGATACACCTAATGCTAAATGACGAGTTAATGGGTGCAGGAAATCAACATGGCACATGGATACATATGTCACAAACCTGCACATTGTGCACATGTACCCTGAAACCCTAAAGTATAATAAAAAAAAAAAAAGTGACTTTGCAGTGGCTCATGCCTGTAATCCCAGCACTTTGAGAGGCCAAGGCAGGCGGATCATGAGGTCAGGAGTTCAAGACCCGCCTGGGCAACATGGAGAAACCCCCGTCTCTACTAAAAATACAAAAAATTATCCGGGTGTGGTAGCATGCACCTGTAATCCCAGCTGCTTGGGAGGCTGACGCATGAGAATCGCTTATACCCAGTAGGCAGAGGTTGCAGTGAGCCAAGATCATGCCATTGCACTCCAGCCTGGGTGACAGAGCAAGTCTCTGTCTCAAGAAAACAAACAAACAAACAAACAAACAAGTACTTTTCATACCTTAGTGACCAATTCAAAAGTTATAGTTATACCCAAGGATGACCAGAGGCAAATAAAGACCTTGAAACAACTTTCAAAACAAAGTGCCTGATTGATCAAATAAAACTCTTTAAGATAAATCTCTAAGAGCAGTGCGTAAAGGGTAGAGTGAGCAAACTTCCCCTCCCCCACCCTATCTCAAGGTGCATCATGGCAAGGACCAGAACCATTCATCGAACTCATGGTTGCATACTAGTTGGGGAGACCAGTTGGTTCCCCCATCCACAGAAGGATGCTGGCTGAGAAGTGCAAACCACAGGTCTTGGTGGCTCCTTTTGTGCAGCCACCAAGCAGCAGGGCAGCTGGCAGGAGCCCCATGAGGTGTGTCACACTTTCAGAGTTTGGTGGAGCAAGGCTGCACAGGTTTTCCTATGGACCAACAGATACTGAAGAAAGTAGCTGGGCTTATGTCCTATGAAAAGGTCACTTCCAGCCAGGTGCAGTGGCTTACATCTGTAATCCCAGCAGTTTGGGAAGCCAAGACGGGTGGACCACCTGAGGTCAGGAGTTCAAGACCAGCCTAATATGGTGAAACCTCGTCTCTACTAAAGTTCCAAAAATTAGCCAGGTGTACGCCTATAGTCTGAGCTACTTGGGAGGCTGAGGCAGGAGAATCACTTGAACCTGGGAGGTGGAGGTTGCAGTGAGCTGAGAACGTGCCACTGTACTCCAGCCTGGGTGACAGAGTGAGACTCCGTCTCAAAAAAAAAAAAAAAAAAAAAAAGAAAAAAGAAAAGGCCCCTTCCTGAGAGAACTGCCTGCTAGGATGTCACCACTCTACCAGTATGCTATGAAAACAAGAGCCTAGGGTATGTGCCAGAGGCCAGCCAGAGAGTACAGCACCCTCCTCAGGGTGCTATCCCCAAAGCAGTTCACTGTGGGGGTTCTCTAAAGAACCCACAAATGCCCTATCAAGAGAATGAGCTAACAATTGAGCTGCTGCCATCCAGAGGGTGCCAGTTCCAGATTATAAAACCACTTATTCAAGTGGCATTTTACTTTTCTCTAATTTCCTTCCTTCTTTCTCCAGCCCTGGAAGAGACAAAAAGGGCAGACTGAGTAGGCAAGGGAACGTAGATCTCATAAACAGACCTCGTCCTCTTTCCCCACTGCTGTTTCCTGAGCCTTGAGTCAAGCTTAAATTAGGAGGAGGGATGAACTTGAAGTTGATAAATGCCTCACCTGATGACTTAAATTAGACTGGGCCTAACATCTTGAATAAGAATCTTCTATACTCAGAAACTCAGTCTGAGGTATCACTGAGCAAAGACGAAGGATCTCTTGCAGTTTGCTTGAAGAATATGGTCAGAGAAAAATAAAATTGCATCCTGTCTACACTACATTGAGTCTGGTCCATTTTTTAATAATAAACTGGTTACCTCTGGTTACCAGTCCAGAGGTAACCTCATTTGTTGGTAACCTCATTTATGATTGCATTTCAGTTTGATTCCCTCTCCCCTGGGCATTACCACTAGGAAGTGGGCCACTACCTTCATGGCGAAGTGTATCTCTGACTTCTCCAGTTGGGTGCTGGGCACTGAGGAAGCTGGTAGACATCTCTGCCGGGAACATTCCTGCTGCCTTTTTCTTCTGGGTTCCAATATGTTCACTGGGCCTTACTGGAGCATTGGAGGCCCTGAGATACCAGCTGTACTGTTTATGCTACAGAGTGAGGAGGAATGATTCTTAAACAACTCTTTCAATTTTAATCTACAGCTTCATCCTCCTCCCCCTGCCCTGTTATGATTGATAGACTTCAGTGGATGTTAGGTTGGGCCAGGAAACCAACCTTTGTGAGCCATATCACACTGAATTTTGAACTCACTCTCTTCTTTGAGGGCTAAGACTATGTGGTTTATCATTGTTCATATTTTATATTTATACTTAAAAAATTACCAGCAGCAGTTTAAAAATAACATACATCTATTATCCCACAGTTTCCATGGGTTAGGAGTTCAGGCATAGCTTAGCTGGGTCCTCTGTGCAGGGTCTTAGAAGGCTGAAGTCAAGGCGTCAGCCAAACTGCATTCACTTAAGGGCACACTGGAGAAGAACCTGCTGTCAAGCTCTTTCAAATTATGGTCAGAATTCATTTCCCTGTGGCTGTTTCACTGAGAGCTGCATCTATCTTCTTACTGGCTGTTGCCTGAAGGGTGTGTCAGATCCTGAGGCTGCCCACAGCTCCCACCTAGTGGCCTTCTCCAAGGGCTCTTCATAACACAGCTGTTTATTTCTTTGAGGCCAGCAGGAGAATCTCCCTCGTCTGCTCATATGGAATCTCTCATAATGTAACGTAACCACAGGAGTGACACTGCATGACCTCTGATGAGAAGAAATATGTCTGTCCACACTCAAGGGAAGGGGATCATGCAAGGATAACACTCACTGGAGGGTCACCTTAGGGTGTTTCCACCATGTTCTGGTTTCCTCTCCCACAAATTGACTTCCTCTTGAGACTTCCACTCCCTCGTGCCAATGAACTTCTAGAACAGGCCTACTGGTTTGTTGGAAATGCTTAGGGATGACTTGTACCTTCAGCAGCACATCCAAATCATTGGCAAGGATGTTTAAACTCCACCTTTAAAATGCATCCCATTCCTCGCCTCTTCACCTGTACCCTCTTACTCCAAGTGCCATCAGTTTGTCCATATCACTGCCACATTACCTGGGCTCCATCCTCCCACTTTCTCATCACCCATTTCCACACAGCAACCAGAGTCATCTTTTAAAAGTCATGAATCAGATCATATTGTCCCATGCCTTTCACTCTCAAGTGGCTTTCCACCGTGCTGAAAATCCAAACTCCACACCACAGTCTTCAAGATTTCACTTGATCAGGGCTCCGTCCCAACTCTGACCTCACTTTCTCCACTCTCAGGAATGTGAGGCTCATAAAGCCTGGGTCTTTATCTTATTCTCTCTTGGAGTTTCAGTGCCTAAAATAGAGCCTGGAATTAAGACACCTTAAATCTTGTGGATGTTTCATAGGCTCAAGTTGAACATCTGTGATACAAAAATGGAGCAATGAAGTTTCCAAGTTCAATGAAGGAAATGATGTTGTAATAGCTGTCTCCAGTTTAGAGAAAAACTGACTTGGGATAAAAGAGCCAGCTGATAGAGGGCATTACTAGGGCACTGGGGCCACTGGCTAACATGACGCTTCTATAAGCCCAAGTTCCTACATCCATCAGCTTTTAGCCCATGATATGACCCAGTGTAGGAACTTGCCTTTTCCTATTAGTCCTAATAGAGCAAGGACGCCAAGTCAGGGGCTACAGTGAGGAAACCTGATTTCTTTGGATTTAGCCCCTTCACAAGTATGAAGTTTTATAGATGGGGTTTCAGCCTCTGATACTAGCCAGAAATCCAGAGCCTAAGGCTTTCTGATTTTCGTTGTTATTCTGAAATCCTGTCTAAAATCTAATTTGAGTGCCCACTTTCCCTGTGTTGCACCAAATTTAAAAATACTCTTTCCAGACAAGGACCATTCACCTCCTTCCAGCCCACATAGATCGTACTGATAAATCAAGATACTGATTTTTCTCCCCAGGTCATCTCCAATGCCATTTCTCAAGCCATCGAGTATGTTTCAAGTAGCAGTGGTTTGATATTCAGGATGAAAACAATTCAGCATTCTTACTTTAATGAACAGGAAAGCTTATCTCAAAAGGATTAACCTTTATTTTATGTCATAAGGAAAGGTGGTATGATCCCTTCCCATTTTAAATCCTCTGGGTCTAATATAAAGATATCTAACCAGCTTGGTCTCCCAGTAAAACTATCCCTGTAAACAAAGCATGGTAAATGCATTCAATCTAAGTGGTGAATTCTGACCAACTATCAGTAGCTGCTGGGGTGTAGTCATGAGATCACTAAAGTTATATCTGGGCTCAATGAAAAGGAATATCTTGGTCAAGGGTGATAGCTGCTATGAATTTCCTACTTTTCCTTCTTGTTAATGTTCCAAACAACCCCCCTTTGGATGGGATTGACACCACCATGCTCAATATGCTCATGGCCCAGAGTCCCTGTGAATTTACTGGCTCCTCATTTCTCAGAAGTAAGAGAGACAGCCTGTAAAGCTCACTTCTGCCTTCTTAAAGAACACAGTGTCAGCCAGGCACAGTGACTCATGCCTGTAATCCCATCACTTTGGGAGGCCGAAGCCAAGGCCAAGGCAGGTGGATCATGAGGTCAGGAGTTCGAGACCAGCCTGACCAACATGGTAAAACCCCGTCTTTACTAAAAATACAAAAATTAGCCGGCCATGGTGGTGCACACCTATAATCCCAGCTACTCAGGAGGCTGAGGCAGGAGAATCACTTGAACCTGGGAAGCAGAGGTTGCAGAGAGAGGAGATCACGCCACTGCACTCCAGCCTGGGTGACAGAGCGAAACTCCATCTCAAAAAAAAAAAAAAAAGAAAACAATGTCATTTCCTGACCCAGACAATGCTAAATCACACACACAGGACACCTAGTGTTTCATTTTAAGTTTCCCCATCTTTGTTTTCTGGCAATACAAAGCAAAAGATCCAGGGGCATGGAGTGAGGCATAAGTCATTAAAGGCTGCCCTGGCTTTTCCCTTCACGGTGTACTGGGAGACACCATGTGGTGTGAGGCATTCATTTGCAGGTATAGAATCCGTAAAATTGTATTCTAAAATTAAAAACATTTTAATTAGAGGCAGCATCTGTGAACCTTTTGCTGGAAGCCACTATTTTTTTTTCTGATAAATTATCCCAGCTCTGTGGCTCCTTATCCCCCTCCCACCATGTCAGAGATTGTAAAACCAGCCTCTGCTCTTGTTGCAATACTCCTGTAACAGTCAGATGGAGATTTCTCTGCTTAATATTTAACAAGCTACCCATGCCTCCTGGAAAACTTTGAGAAATATTTAATTTAGAGCCACTTCTTCCCTCATAGATTCTCATGGCTGTCCCGTTTTGCTCTCATTTCCTTATTTCCAGAAACCATGTGAATCGAAGGCAGATCTGGGCTTCTGAGGAGGGCACTGGCTTCTTAATCCTTACCTGATGCCATCTTTTGCCATTTGAAACAATATAATTCACTCTGGCTGCAATTTGAGTAGCCAAGGTTGAATAATTTTTTTTTTTTTAATTTCAAGTGAGAGCTTTTTTTAGGTTAAAAAATATTCTGCCTAGCAATGGTGGTCTTAGGCTCTCTATATTAGTCTATTTTCATGCTGCTGCTGAAGACATATCTGAGACTGGATAATCTATAAAGAAAAAGAGGGTTAATCAACTCATAGTTCCACGTGGCTGGGGAGGCCTCACAATCATGGCAAAAGGTGAAAAGTACTTCTTACGTGGCAACGGCGAGAGAATGAGAAAGCCAAGCGAAAGGTGTTTCCTCTTATAAAACCATCAGTTCTCGTGAGACTTATTCATTACCACGAGAACAGTATAGGGGAAACCCTCCCATGATTCAGTTCTCTCCAACTGGGTCCCTCCCACAACATGTGGGAATTACGGGAGCTACAATTCAACATGAGATTTGGGTGGGGACACAGCCAAACCATATCCATATGCAGATGAAGGCAGAGATTGGGCTGATACATGTACAAGCCAAGGAATGCCAGAAATTGCCAAGAAACCCCCAGACTTAGGAGAGAGGTGTGGAACAGTTTCTTCTTTAGATCCCTCAGAAGGAACCAAGCACACTGACACCTTGATCTCTGACTTTCAGCCTCTGGAACTGGGAGACATTTCTGTTGTCTGAACCATGTAGTTTGTGGTACTTCATTATGGCAGCCCTAGCAAATGAATACTGTAAGTATCATATTCATGTGGCAAATATGAGTAGTTTCTCAATAGCCAGCCTCTATTTTTTTTTTTCCTTCCCCCAGAGGTGAAGTTTTGCTTGTCACCCAGGCTGGAGTGCAATGGCGCAATCTTGGATCGCTGCAACCTCTGCTTCCTGGGTTCAAGCAATTCTCTTGCCTCAGCCTCCCAAGTAGCCAGAACTACAGGTGCATGCCACCATGCCTGGCTAAATTTTTGTGCTTTTAGTAGAGACAGGGTTTTACCATGTGGGCCAGGCTGGTCTCGAACTCCTGACCTCAGTTAATCCGCCCACCTTGGCCTCCCAAAGTGCTGGGATTACAGGCATGAGCCATCATGCTCAGCCAAGTTTCTTAGTAAAAGAATTTACACTTTTGACTGAGATATTGCCACTGGAAATAATGCCTGTACTTCCCAGCCTTCTTTGCAGCTATGCCAATAACATGTATGGTGAGTTGTGGGGACTTTAGAGAGATTCCTTAAAAGAAAGGGAGAAGATAAGAGGTTTTGCCCTTCTTTTTTAAAATCTACTTTTCTAATTATTCTGGAATTCAATGGTCCAAAAGAAAGCTTGAAGGGCTGAAGTCCCCATTGCTAACCACAGAGCTACCACACCAATCGTGTACTGCCTTCTCCCAGTCTTTTATGGTATGAGAAATAAATAAACCTCTGTCTAATCTAAGAATCATTGTTTGGAGTTTACTCTGATAAGAAGCATCATCTATTTGTAACCGATACATGGCAGTTGTATATATGAGAAGATTTAGATTTAGAGAGGTGATGTGACTCACCCATGGTCATTCCGCATCAGCAGTTGGCAGAAGCCCAAATCGAAGTTCATGTTTTCTTCTTCCCTAATTCAGATTTTATCAAAGTGGGGTTCATGTGCCACTGTTCAAAATCGTTGCAGGTGCTGGTTAAAAATACCAATTCTCCATTGTACTCAGCCCTTTTGAATATCAGTCTCTAGAAATCTACGCTTTAATCAGCAACTAATTTGATCCTTTTAAGCACACTGAAGATCGAGAAAGCCCCGATTTCAAGCCACTTCATGCTCAGGTACCAAATCCGAGAAACAGATTCAAAGGGCTAGAAACAACAATTCTGGTTTTCCCATTCATGGTTTTACAATCCACTGTCCTGAAGATGAAACGAGCCCTCAGCAGTGAATGAACAGGAGAGCAGAGCCATCTATCACATTTGCCTCACGGAGGAGAAGTTAGGGGACTCTTAAATTTCTTTGGGAATGCAGAACATGCCAGAGAAGAGTAGTGGCCAAAGCAGTTACTGTGCATTCTTCCACCCCACACACATCAGAGTCTGAAGTGGGTGTGAGTCATCCTTGTTGTCTATTGCTATCTCCACACCATTTTCTCCCTCCTTCCCTCCAAAACCTTGATCTTTTCAGGCTCATACCCTCTGCTTGCCTATACCTCCCTCACTTCCTCTTCATTTCAGACATTTATTGTTGTCCTTGTCACTTATCCTTATTCACTGAATACTTTGGCATCTAGTCTGTAGTCTTTCTGTCCATTTCAGCTTCTTCCTATTAACCAGTGGAAATCCTGGCCTCTCGTCCTTGACCTCATTTTCTCCAATGACCTTCTTATTCACTCCACTTCGCCCACTTCCATTCTCACACCTTGAAGCATATTAGCAGTAGCCACAGCATTTCTGAAATCACCAGTGGAAACAGCTAATTCTCCCAAGGGAGCCCCTTTGCTCTCCCAGCTCCTCTGCTCAAGTTTCTCTATTACAGTACTTTATCCAACCTGAAGCTCCCAACTTCATCTCCCCCTATGGCTCCACCAATCAGCCTCTCCTTTACTCAGCGGATGTGAAATGCAGGTTAGAGTGCCTGCTCCATTGAGGCAAACACTCTCTTGCAAACATGCTTAACTCTGCTGCCACTTCGAGCATTCAGCATGAGCTAAATCCCAATCCAGGGTGAACCCAATTACTTGCATCCTCTATCTCACATCCACCCTAAAAGATGAGCCTGACTAGGGGGAAAAATAACATAATTAGGCAGATTAGAATCATTATGAATTCATAATCTTTTAATCACCTGCTTCAGCTGGGCACTCATTAAAGTCTAGCAAACATTCAGTTTCTCTCATCAGCTCATCCCTGTCTGTCCTATCAAAGGAAGATCCATCTGCCTCTGCACTGGCTCCCAAGAATTCACTAGCTTGTTATTCCCATTCTACCCAATATCTTAAATCTTTGTCATCACTTCCCCATCCTTCTCATCAGTATACAAGCTTGCTAGATATTCTCTTTTCAAGAAAAGTTTTTTGTTGTTGTTTTGAAAAAACCATGAAACCTGGAAGCTCTCCTTGGATTCACATCATCCAGCTATCACTACTTCATTTTACTCACCTTTCTTGCTGTATTTCTCAAGAATGTTTTTATATATGATATGCCATATCAACACCTCTTTATCATTTTGTGATCTGCTAAAGTCTGCTTCTACCCTTGATAACATGAAAACTGTTATTATTAAAGTCATTGGTTTTCGCCACATTTTTGGATCCAATCATAAAAAAAGCTCCAGTCCCCATTTTAGGTTAGGTGTGGCTGTGTTTTATGTATCTTCAGTCCAGTTTCCAGCCTGAAGAGGCAGCCCATTTTCATGGATTCAACTATTTAAAAATGTTAAGTCCTTGGGAGGCCGAGGTGGGTGGATCATGAGGTCAAGAGATGGAGATCATCCTGGCAAACATGGTGAAACCCCATCTCTACTAAAAATACAAAAGTTAGCTGAGCATGGTGGTGTGTGCCTGTTGTCCCAGCTACTTGGGAGGCTGAGGCAGCAGAATTGTTTGAACCCGGGAGGTGGAGGTTGCAGTGAGCCAAGATTGTGCCACTGCACTCCAGCCTAGAGATAGAGTGAGACTCCATCTCAAAAAAAAAAAAAACAAATAAAAAGTCCTCATTTTTTGTTGACTGTGGGTTGTGGGTTGCTCTAGGTCTGTTTCACATGACTTGTTCCAGGAGGGTCCAGGTTGACAGGCAGCTCCTATCTGGGTTATGCCCTGGTATAGACCATTCCCATGGCGGAGAGAAACACCAAATCTGATTGAACAAAGGTTCTTGCGTCTTCTGTTGGGATGTGATGTAGGTTAGGCCTGCTCACTTTATGCTAGCCAAATTAAGTCACATGGCCAGACCCAAAGTCAATAGCGTAGGACTGTATACTCTCACAGGTGAGGAGGCATAGTGCACTGCCAGACAAACAGCCACAAACAAGAAAGTATAATCCTCTTACAGGGAAAGGGTGGCCAAACATGTGGGGACAGTACTGCTCTCTGACAATCATTTTAACTTGATCCTTGATCCCTCCTGTTCTTATTTCATCTCATACATTAATTGCACTCGCCTGTGTATCTACCTGAACCTCATGTCAACTCATTCAAACACAGTAATTTGCTAATTCTTACCCACTTGACTATTTGCCATTTCCATTTTGCAAATACTTATTCTTCCTGTATGCTTTCTCCCTATCTTATTGTTGTACATTGATAAATAAAGAGAAAAAAAATGTTGAGTCAGCTGTGTGGTTATAACTTTGTAAGGCCCTCCCTGCTATATTTTTTCTTCCGTCTCTTATAACTTCATAGTGTATATCTTATAGTGGCTATTAAAATAGCGTCTGCCCTTCTCTTTCTGTGTATCTCTCCCACTGTGAATATTTTCATTTCAGTGGATAAATAAATCTTTGGCTATATGAAATGTTTCAAGCCATCTGGCTTGAGATCCATCAATTTTCCTCCTTGCTATTTCTAAATATCAACTCATTGTCCCTCTTACTCTCCTTCATTCTTCATAGCACAAAAGGAAGTATTCCTCTCTATGAAAACATCCAATTCTTCTTTGTGCTTACTTGTGACAATATTATAACCTTATTGTGTTCCATTTAATGCTATTTACTGAGGATGCCCTAATGACTAGTGTATGGAAAATACAAAATAAATAATGTGACTTTATTTTCCCAAAGACAACTGGGGTTGCATATGTGTCAAATAGAAAATAATAGATAGGGATTTATTCCTCCATTAGCTTTTTAGGTTTGCTTATCTTTCAGAGTAATTTAAATTGAAATGGAAGACAAATCCTTATTTGATTGTTAGCCAATTCAGTACTATTTATTTCATGTAAGTAGGTGTGGGATCTAAGTGCACTGCTGTTAAAAGGCTATTTAATGTCACATAGAAGGCCTATTAATTTTTTCGATAAAGTGCCAGCATGCCCAGCCAATTGCATATATTTAACAGGGAGAGTCTGATCTTCTAAAAGTCGGCCTTTATACTTTGTGGTAATGGTGCTATAGCTTATATTCTGTTAGACATACTAAAGCACTGCTTTTGTCATCAGAAGTCTAGAGATAAATTTCAAAGTGAATTTGTGGTTCTGTTAGAGAAAAGCTCAAAGAGTGATACAAGTTTTGTAGTGGAACAGAGATTCAATAGACAGCACATGGAGGGGAGGATTGGCTTTGTATTAATAGTGAAAATATTGATAATTCAAGTTAAATTTGAACACATTGTTGGTAAGGATGCATATTTATATAGGCTTGAAACAGGACATTATCATGGCTATTATTTTCTTACGTGGTCTGAAAGACCAGAAGTCACAAAGCTGTTTTCCTTTTCTTGCTTACAGTTGGCATACATTGCTAACTAATTAATGCTTACAAGGGAATAGTTTTCTTTTTCATAGAAATCATTGACAACGTGAGGCAGAATCTTAACATAATGCCTAGAACGTAACAGTCAATATTTGTAAAATAAATGAATGAATTAAAATTTGATAAAGAAACACAAATGATACTCGTGGTTTTAAAATGGTGGAGGAAAGATGATGTCTCCTCTTCTTTCCAAATGTCAAATCACTCACAGAACAGATGAAAATTCAGATAACATATACTGCTATGAAATGAAAACCTCCCGTAGCAATAATGAAGTTTAAGAATATTGTAGTCTTTAAATTTTAAAAACCCATATCAAAAAGGGATAGAGGCATTTAGGGAAGATACAGCAAAGCAACAGAAGAAAAAATACTGAGCTGGCACACCCTGGGGTGGCAGGAAAAAAAGAAAATCATCACAAAAATGAGAGCTGTATTGCCAAGAACAGAAAGAAAAAGAGGCCTTTTAAAAAATACAGCAAACATGAGGACAGACTGAAATAAGAAAAACAAGTGTTAAAAGGAATAGAGAGAAAATAAGAATTATTATAAAGAACAAACAAAAAAGATCCAGCCCATAATTACTGGTGTTTCCAAAGAAATAAAACTGAAATGGAACAAATAGAAATTGTTTAAAAACATAATTTCTAAAAATTCCATAAACACTTGGATCTATGGATTTAAATAGTACTCCATGACCAATAAAAAAGTTAACATCTAATGATCAGCAATAAGATATATCCTAATACATTAACTGCACTTCAAGGGTAAAGACATTTCATTTGGAAATAAAGATATAATATCTAGTCTCTAAAATCGGGAAAAACCAAATGAGCCTAAGGTACTCTCCCTCTTTCTCCTTCTCCACCTATCATACATAAGTACATATACTGTATGTGTATATGTGCATATATTGTATATGTATATTTTATATTTTATCTACATATTTCATATAGCTCTTGTATTATAAAGCTCCTGTATGCACATGTATACCACCATAAACACACAAACACATATATATACACACACACATATATATATGCATACATATATATATATATATGTTTTCAGGTACAAGAGATTGGAGTAGTCATTAAAATATTATCGAGGAAAACAAAGATGACTCCGGAATTCTATACCCAGCCAAACTACTATAACAGCATACATGCAACAGATAAACACACAAGCATTCAGGAAATAGTTACCACATGAGTCCTTCTTAAAGAAATTCTACAGTTTAATGGAAGAGAAATAAATACAATTTCTAGGATAAAGTTTAAGAGAGAAAATTATGAAGGAGAACTAGCCATACTAGATATTAAGCTTATTGTAAACATCATAGTATTCGAGACAGTGTGGAGAATAGAAAGTCCAGCAGTAGCTCAAACGCATATATGAATTTCACTTATAATGAAGGATGTCTTAGTGTGCAAACTATTTTTGAATAAAGGGTGGATGCTAATCCAGATTAAAAGAAAAAAGTTGGATTTTTATATCACATTTTGTACCAAAATTTTAGATTCATCAGTTTTATAAATATCAAAAATATAAAATACTATAAGAATGTAGAAGAATTTTTATGATAAAGGAGGAGAGAAGGCTATTCTAAAAATGATAAAATCTCAGAACTCAGAAAAAGTAGATACATTTAAAAAGATAGTCAAAAACTGCTATGTGGCAAAAAAAAAAAAAAGTCCAGAAACTAAAAGTACAAACTACAAAATTGGGAAGTAAATATTTGCAACTTATATCACAGATCAAAAATTAACACAGTAATTGTTCTTGGTAATCAAGAACAAAAGCCAAGAATGTAAGGTTAAAAAGTCAAGAATCAGACTTCAGAAAACAAAATGCACATAGCTATTCAACCTATGAAAAATTGCTTGAACAATAACTAGTATATGAGACATAAATTACAACTATGACATAAGTTATGTATTTTTATTTCATTATGTATAAAATTGACAAAGATAAAAATGTTTGAATTCACAACCTCATACTTTACTAGTTAAAGTAAAAATTGGCATGCCTCTATAAAGAGAAATGGGGAAAATCTATTAAAGTTAAAATTTTGACATATTCCTTGACTTGTTAGTGCATTCTTTCCTTGCTACGAAGAAATAGCAGAGACTGTAATTTATACAGAAAGGAGGTTTAATTGGCTCACGGTTCACCAGGCGGTACAGAAAGCATAATGCTGGCATCTGCTTGGCTTCTGGGGAGGTCTCAGGAAACTTACAGTCATGGCAGAAGGCAAAGGGGAAGAAGGCACATCTTACATGGCCAGAGCAGGAGAAAGAGAGAGAGGAGGGAGGTGCTATATACTTTTAAATAGTCAGATCGTGTGAGAACTCTATCACAAGAACAACAATAGGGGGATGGTGCTAAACCATTAGAAACCACCTCCATGATCTAATCACCTCCCACTAGGCCCCACTTCCAACAATGGGGATTACAATTCAACATGAGAGTTGGTGGAAACACAGATCCAAACCATATCACCTGTCAATTTTACTGCTAGAAATTCATACTACTAACAAAAGAACATAGGAAATTATATATGTACAAAGATATTCAATAGTTTAATAGTAAGTTTGTCAGAATCTAAAATGTCCATGAACAGAGAATTTGCTATAAATTATGGCACATCCATACAATCAAATACTATGCAAGAAAAAAGAAAAAGGCAGTTCTATATAAATTGTTACGAAAGGAAGTCTAAACAATATCATTAAATGAAAAAAGAATTGAAAAATGTGTAAAGCATCCTGCCATTTTTGTTGTTTTTAAAGAAGAAGCATATCATGTATGGGTATATGTTCAGAGATATCCATAATATTTAAACAAGAACCAGTAAGGGTCATTGCCTCTGTTGAGAATTAGGTAACCAGGAAAGGGATGTGAGAACAACTTAGATTTAATTGATTCCATCTTTTACTTCTAAAATGATTTTACTTCTAAAATGATTTAAGAAATACGTCAAGGTATATATTTTTTTTTCTAACTCATCTACAAAGATTTTGAGAGAAAGCCTTTTTTAAAACTATTTATTAGTGATTCCAAGTGGAAACATTTAACTTCTACTCTGGTGGCAAATCTCAATAGATTTGTACCTCACTTTGCAACCTTGGTTAGGATCTCACTGCTTCCCTCATACTCCTGGTTGTTTACTGCAGTGGAATTTCTCTACTTACTGCAAGAAAGAACCAGTCTTATCAGGGCTACCAACGAGAGGGGTTCAGCACTCCAGTTCTTGGCTCTCCCTCAGAGCCTGGGGCTTCCCTTATTTCCCAGAGGGAACAACAAACTTTTCTCTTGCTGCTCTTCTTTTGTTGGAAAATCTTCAACCTTATGACTGAGAACTTATGAACATAATGGTCACACATACTTGCCCCACATTGGCTAGTGTCTAGAGCTTCTATTACCTTTTCCCTCCTGCAATGTACATTTCTCAGCCTCTTGATTCACGCCAAAATCTTCCTATCTCATTAAGAAAAAAAATTAGGCTGGAGGACTTAAGGTTTAGTCACTAAGCCCTGCATTAACAGTGTTATGCCTTCCTGAGAGCAGCACCTGATTTCTGGAAGTTAATATTGCTGGAATGTTTCAAATTAACAAGGAAGTCCCAGAAAGTCATCAGTAAATTGTTACTTGATTGATTACAAATTAACAACACTCTCCTTACACATACACACACATGACAAATCTATTTTCGTATTGGAATTTCCTCTCTCAGAGTAGGAGAGGTAGGGAAATGGGGGTGACCATTTCTATGCCTCAGATCCCCACTGTCCTGCCAGCCCCTAAATTAGTCTGGTCCCTGCCACCTTTGTGGCTATCTATTCTAAAAGCATTTTCTCAGCAGCATTTGTTCTGAAGATTTGACCTGATGAGACTGGATGCTCAAATGAAATTTCTGCTTTGTTCTCCCAAGTTAATCAGATGGTTTGACCTTTCATAAATAAAGTTTCATTGGAGCACAGCCACATTTATGCACTATCTTTGCTGCTTTCATGCTACAATGGCAGAATTGAGTGGTTTCCACAGATACCACATGGCTTGCAAAGCCTAAGATATTTCCTAACTGGCCTTTTATGGATAAGTTTGCTAACCCCTACTCTAGATCATGTGAAGTCCATAATTGTTTATATTTAGTATAGCTGGAGACACTCATTAGTCTTTTAAGTACAAGCCACATCTTCAGTCCTCTTCTGATAGCAAACCTCTCACAGCCTTATTCCTCTTATCCTCCTAATCTGAGATAACCTTTGGGAATAAAGGCATCCCCTGGGGGATGGAATAAACACAGGATTCATGGTTTGGAGGAGTACTGTCTGGTGTCATCTTAATTCTATCTCACAGCTGAACAATTTTGCAATTTATAACCACCCAATGGGTTCTTGCCCACTGCCTAGATAGAGCTGATTCATCAAGGCAGGGGAAGTGTAATAGAGAAAGTTTAATTCATGCAGAGTCAGCTGAATAGGAGACTAGAGTTTTATTATTACTCAAATCAGCCTCCCCATGGGGGCTAGGGTATTCCAAGGATAGTATGGCAGGCAAGGAAATGGGTACTGCTGATTGGTTGGGGATGCAATCATAGGGGTGTAGAAAATGGTCTTCTAGTACATGCATGCTGAGTCTGCTTCTGGGTGGCAGGTCCCTGTGAAGTCATAGGTCATCAGAAATGCAAAAACTTGGAAGGACATCTCCAAAGGTCAATCTTAGGTTCTACAATAGTGATGTTCTCTGTATAAGTAATTGGGGAAGCTGCAAATTTTGTGATCTCTGGAATAATGGCTGGCAATCCTTCATGCCTACACCTTAGCAGAATGCAGGCTCCTTTCATCCTCCTAACCTGATGCTCTTTCATTAGTTTTACAAAGCAGTTTAGTTTTGAGGAAGAGCTATTATCATTTGAACTATAAACTAAATTTCTTTCAAATTTAGCTTGGCCCAAACCAGGAATGACTAAAGGCAATGTGGAAATTAAATGCAAGATGGGAGTTGGGTAGATCAGATGTTTTTCACTGTCATAATTTTCTGTTTTAATTTTTGCAAAGGCAGTTTCAAAATTACTTAACCTCTCTGTGCTTCAATTCCTTCATCTGCAAAATAATAGGAATAAGTAGCTACTTTATAAAGTTATTATGAAGTTCAAATGAGATCTTAGAGTATATAACTCACTGGTACATAGTAGTAATTGCTTAATGTTACTTACAATTGTTGCTCCTCGGACAGCAATGACCATGTAATTTACCACATAGGCACATCTTAGCCAGCCTCTTTCAACCACAGATGAGTCCTTTATTCAAGAGCAAGCAGGTCCATTCTATGGGCTCTAAGGAGTCAACAAGGTGGCCAGGAGCAAAGTTTTTGTCTAATCAGTGTGGCTGAGACTTAGGGAGAATATATATTATATACACATAGCCCTGATCGCTCAGGACAGGCCTGATGTACACATATCATCCTGGCATAATAGATCTCTTTCACTTTTTAATTTGGATGATAACTGCACAGGTATTGTATCCCTACAGAATGGTGACTGTCAAAAGCAGATAGCTTCAGGAAGTAAGTTGATATTGGGAGAAGTGAAAGATTCACAGAAATGTCATTTAAAAAAAAAGCTCTTAGGCAACAAGAGACTCCTGGACATGAGACGTGTCAGGACAAAGAGAACAGTATAGACAGTAGGGAGAGATTCTGCCATGATATTCAAATAGCTTCAGAGATAAATTTTGTGTTGGGTTTGTGGCTGTGGTTTGACGCAGAGCAACAAAATGAAGCCTGTCAAATTCAAGTAGACAGATAGAGGAATCCCAAGGCTGAAGGTTGGTCTGAGGTCAAACTTTCCTAGAGTTAACTAGGACCTATGGGGACCTATAGTAGGGATAGGCTTATCAAAATAACTCCCAGGGCCTCCTGGGGCTCTTCCTTAGTGAGCCTCTATCATTTGTGGAAGTGACAATTCTAAGACACCTTTGAGGAGAATAAACCAATTTGATCACAGCTTTGTGTGTGTGTGGTGGGGGATGGGAGGTGGGTATATATAGAAACAGATAAACACAAAAGCAAGACAGGTCAGTGTTTAATCATGTACCATAATCCTGATCATCATAGACAGAGCATTAAAGGATCCACTAGGGTAGGCTATTTATTGGGTGAAACATCTAGATGGTGGCTGGAACCAGGCTGGGACTCTGGAGGTGGACCTTCCCCTTAAAGGGTAAGGGTGATCTTGGAAGGGATGAGCCTGTCTGCCCCATTTTCTTGTGGTTGGATTGAAGTTGACATCTTTGGGTGGATTACAATATATGATCATATTAGGCTACAAGCATCCACAGAACGACCAGTGATGAACTGGGAAAGACCTCTGGCAAAAGAGTCGGCATAATGAACCTTCTCTGTATGTTAATGAAGAGCTTCCTTTGGGACGAAAAAGGAATATGGCCAAGCCTTGCAACTCAGGAGTTAACTTTTCTACAAGATTAAAGAGAGAGAGAGGGGGAGAAGGGAAGAAAGGCGGAGGAAGAGGTGGGGCAGAGGAGGAGGCAGGGCAGAGGGAGAACCTGCAGCAGAAAAAGAGAGAGAAAATGACATTTAATTATATAAAAATGTCAAACCATAATACAACTTTATTGTAAGGTTAATTTGATGAATGTTTTCTCAATCAAGCTTCCATTAGAGAAATAGAACCCATGCAAGATATACCCATATAAAGAGACGTATTGTAAGGAATTGGTTTATAGTATTGTTGGAGCTGGCTAGGCTAGTCTGAAATCCAAAGGATAGGACATCAGGAGGGGTAGGTGGAAATTCTGCCACAGGAGTTAATTCTACTGTCCATGGCCCAACTCTCTTCTTTCCAAAGGAAGAAACACTGTTCTTTAAGGCCTTTCAGTGTATTGGATTGGGCTCACCTAGATTACCCAGGGTAAACTCTTTTGCATAAAGTCAATTGACTGTGGATATTAATCACATCTACTAAACTGCCTTTGTAGCAACACCTAGCTTAGTGTTTGATTAAATAACTGGGACTATAACCTGGCCAAGCTGACATATAAAACTGATCATCATTCATGTCAATTTATTTATTTTTTATTTTGAGATGGAGTTTCACTTTTGTTGCCCAGGCCAGAGTACAATGGCGTGATCTTGGCTCACTGCAACCTCTGCCCCCCGGGTTCAAGTGATTCTCCTGCCTCAGCCTCACGAGTAGCTGGGATTACAGGCACATGCCACCACGCTCAGCTAATTTTGTATTTTTAGTAGAGACAGGGTCTCCATGTCTCTGATGACCAGGCTGGTCATCAATTTATTTTTATAATCATATCTGTTGTGTTTAGAAATAAGTGCTTCTGAGGTATGAGGTGATTTTTTTTAATAGAGTCAAACCAAAGTTTTACAATTGTAATACATTGTGATAGAAATAAACAGAGTTAGACATTTTTTTTAGGCCTAAGAGATCCCCAAGTCCCCAGTGCTTCCCTGTTACCTCCAAAAACATCCAACCTAGTCCCAATCTACCATTCCCAATCCTTCCTTCTTTACTCCACACCTCCTCATTTGAGCTACTCAGATCTTTTGTCATTCACTGTGGGTGCCATACCCTTCCATGGCGTGTATAGCACATACTGTTGTACCAGCCTAGAATGGAGGGGAAATACCCAAATGAATGAGTGAGAGACTAAAAAAGCAGGAGCAGATGAAGGAAGCACAGCCATGCAAGGCATCATGGCTCCATGTGCATTGACTACTGAGAAGAGCACACCAAGGTCTTCATCCTCAGACACAATCTTGCTGACCCTCCTAGTCACTGACTCAGAGTCAGGTCCCTGGCTCCTAGTGCTCTGCACAGCAGGTTGATACTCCAGACCCATAGAATTCCTGCCTGGGACCCAGGTGCTCTGCAGTTCCTAGACAGGGACAGTGTTAGGGCTTCTGGATGCAGAAGAGGTACAAAATCTCAAAGTTTGGTGACTATGTAGATAATGGGGTACTAAGGCTTCATTAAGGCTTTACAGAAGCACCTACTCTAGAGAAAGTGGTGAAGAGTTCAATCAATCTTATTAGAGGCTCTGAAAGTGCTGGAAATATCCCTCAAGTTATCTGTCTCCCAGCTGAAGTGGGGGTCCACCCTAAGTTTCCTTTTTTGTAGTCAGAGGAGTTATTTATGGCAGGAGAAACAGTGCCTCCTCTCCTCTGTGAGATGTCGGATAGGGCTGAATATTTTTACACTTGCAGTTAGAGTTTAGACAAGATTAGTTAAGATGTTTGAAATAGCATTGACTGCTATTCAGGATTAAGCAACCCCAATTATAGGTCAATCCTTGAAATGATTAAAAGACATTAAACATCAGTTTTATTAGATGTCTAAGTACAGGAGAAGGGTCATGAATTAGAGACAATAATTCTTTTGGCCAGGGCTAAAGACAAACTTTTTCCATTAGAAATCAGGTTGAGGCTCAACTAACTGACTCTTATGTCTGTGGTCATTAGAAAGTCCTCGGGGGTAGCATTTCTGATAGTTGAGGCCATTCTCAGTTTAGAGGAAACCCCACACCGAGGAAATAAAAAGCTTAAGGCTCTGTTCACTGGGACAGCCCGTCTGCAGGATCCCAATGTCATGGTGACTCACCTTGGACAAGGTCAAATTTTTGTTCCTTATCCATTAAGGAGACTGCTGCCAATGGATCACTCTCTAGTGATAGAACTATATGGGTACACTGAACTCAAGGATGGAGTCTTTCTGCCCTTCTCTCCATCCCTGGTGGCAAGCACAGCACTTGATTGTTTTACTGAAGAGGCTGTTAGCATTATGGTTAAGAGCCATCTATGGGACCTCAGACTTCAGCCTGGCCACCTTCTAGCTGCATGACCCACTAACCATGCCTCACCTTCTTCATCCATCCAAAGGTCCGGATAATTTTCTTCCTACTTTAGGGTGTTACATAGAATAAATGAGTGAGAATTGCCACATTTTATGTTTCTAAAACTCCATCTGAATTCAAGTTCTCACACACCTAGATGTGAGAGATCCAAACGCCTCTTCCTAGGATGGCACAAGAAAAATGTGTGGGGAAGGGAGCTGGTTAAACCGCACCTGCTAAGCAGGGAAAGAACCTCTGGACTAGCGGCTGACACAATCATGACCTCTGAGAAGTTCATTGTCCAAGTCCATTTTCAGGCCTGTTGTTCCATGCTCCAAGCCAATACTAGAGTTTAGTCCCCCTCAACCATTTCGGGTAACCCCCTGGGAAGTCCCAACACTGGTCCAGCCTCAGGAGCTAGGTTTGTGCTCCCTCCGAAGCAAGCAGGGAAAGAAACTGAAGAGGCCACTTTTAGTTAAATATTTGGGAAGGGTTTAGGCAAGCGCCATGGCTTAAAGTCGGTAGAACCGTTTAAGGGAGATGTTTGGGGGCAAAAACCAAGCTGCTTTGAGACAGAATGGTTGATGTCCAGTCATAGAGAAGCTTTTCTTTCCTCTGTGCTCAGAACGCTGTGATGTTTGGCGACCCTGGGCTGGAAGCTTTGAGAGCATCTGTCATCCTGTGTCTAGTTCCCATAGTGACCTGAAATAATCAGGCTGAGGCCTCATGGACAGCAGGTATGGACAGGTGGGAAAGGAGCAGGGAGGAGGCCAGTGTGGTATGGAGGCTGCAGAACACAGACCGGTTGCAGAAACTTCCAGAAATAACTGGAGGGCACTTGGAGGACTATTAATTTTTAGCAGTCAGGTCTGCAGGGGCTCAAATGCCATAATTAGGTCATTAAAAGTAAATGTGATAGAACTTTATATTGAACCAAATGCTTGGCCAACAGGGACTATGGAATAAAAATGTTTTCAGATATTAAAAGGAGAATATGAATCTTCATTTTATGCACAGACAGGTAAGATCTAGGTAATATATTCATATTCACATTTACAAATGGGTACATATTTCAAGCTGATAAAACAAGGATCTAGTCTCAAATCCTACTGATTCGGTGAGATACTAGGTGTCAATTATGCTCTATTCCAAAGCTAGGTTCTAGATCACCTAAATGAAAGTTCTAAAGGAAGTGAGAACACTGGTTTGAGGACTATACCCAACCCCATACCTCCAGCTTATAAAAGAGGTTGCAGAGGCCTGCACAGGAGAAGTTTGAAGTTGGCAAGCATGGTCTGGTATTCTGCCAGTCTCAAGCTGGCTGAAAGGGCACAGAGTACTCCTAAAGAATTCAACGTGTGTGCCTAGACCCTGTGCCGCCTGCCTCCACTGAAAGAATAATCTGATGTGAGGCTGACCTTAGCAGCGTGACCTTAGCAGCATGCTCTCCAGACAGCAGACAGTGCGGACCATGTGAAAGAGTCAGCTATGAGTTTACCTGGGCATGGGGGGCTGGAGTCATCCCATCAGTAAAAAGCTGAATGTCATCTTCCAATTGCCCAGGCAGAAGAAGGGAAAACAGAACTGCGGCTGAGGGACCCTAGCTAAAGCTGGAGAGGTGGTATCTGAAAATGCCCAGGAAAAAAGTCATCTTCAGCTTCTGCTTCAATTGGGTAGAAGAAATGAAAGCTATAATAGTGGTAATCAAATGAAACATCTTTCATTCCTTGCCCCTTGTTCCTCCTTGCTCACCACCCTGCCTCAATTCAAATAATAAAACTATTTGAATCTGAAACCTGAAGCAAGGTGGACAAGGGAGGAGCTGGAAGAGATCCAGAGAGAAGCAGCTGACCTTATCCCACCTCCTTGACTGCAAGTTTCAGCCTGGGGGAGGGGAGGAGTTTTAATTCTGATGATATTCAAAATATCTATTATTATATTGGACAGGTCAATTTGAACGGAGACTGTTTTAGAGAATAATATGAGCATTTTTATTATTATGTTTTATTATGTGGGCTTGGCTAGAAAAAATCATGAGACCTGCCCTAGATTTCATTGAAGTCATGGGGAGAAAACCTATCCTACAGAATATATTTGAAGGGCAACGGCTGGTGAAGAGGAGGAAATATGATTTTTCACTGCACCATGGAACTCATTTACTTAATGCAACTGGCTACATCCACCCACAGTCACATTCCTTATGCCCATTAGCTTAGCCCCTTCCTCACTTTCCTTACATCTATTGTGTTCAGTTTCTGAAAACCGTACGTTGCTCTCCTTGGTTACTCTGCTTAACTCTCTCTGCCACATACACAGGCACTCCTGCAGCCCTTCCTGGCCTGCAGGCACTGCTCTAAACTTCTGCTTGCTTTGCTGTGGCTCCGAGATGTGCCCTATCTCTCAGGATCACCCTTCCCTGGGATTGATTCATGCCCTACATAGTCCAGCTCTCGGCTGGGGTCCACCTAAAGTGAGGACAGGGCCGGATTGGCTTTGTCTTCCCCTTCTTCCTCCTGTATTACTGCTAGACTTTCGTGTCATGTTTGAGCCTCTCCAGTTGAAGACACAGATGGCCTTTGGGAATTTTTCTAGAGCCCATGCTAAGGAATTTTATTTTTCCTTTTTAAAATTTTTGGAGAAGGGAGAGAAAAATTTTGCACATTATACAGACAGTACCTGTTTAACATGTATCCCTTATTTCTGGTGTCATAACTAATTATTTGATAACTCCGAGAGGATTCCCATTCATTATATGTCATTTAGCAGCAAATAACTTAAAGCGAAGCAATAGTTTGACAAAATATATGCTGCATTAAGTTGGATATGAAGTTATAAGGGGAGAGAAACAGACAACTCTCACATTCTAAAGTTTTAAAAACATATTTGTTTAAAATAACTAGTTGTTGTGAGTGCCAATAGAGTTGCAAAGGCGTGGATTGTCAGAATCTGAATGTTCTTATCTCTTCGGTCACCGTGACAGCTAAATTACTAGGAAATATGATGAGAACACGCTTTATAGTCAAGAAGGTGATTTTTAAGAAATAAGACTAATGTTGAGGTTAAATTAATTTATTGAAAATCTGGAATAAACACTTTCTTAATTTTCTCATGGAGAGCCCTGACCTCTGGGAACAAAAGGTTTGGGTTTTTTTTTTCTATCCACCCTAAATCACCTGTCTGATTGTAAAGAGGCTTTTGTGGCCCATAATTATTTTATCTAAAGACATTTTGAGGGTTTTTTTTGGCTGTTTTCTTCTCGTATCTCCTTATAAAAATATTCAAATGGTAGACCCTGGGTTAAAGGACTTTCTATTAGGTTAACATATTAGATTGTCAATATATTATTTTTTACTTACAAAAGTGTCAGTTTTATGCAGTTGAACTTAATACTGGTCTTGAAGCCAGTTACTGGCCAAAGTATGAGATAAACCATCTTTATTTATAGACAACAATCATATAATCCTGGATTTCTACTGATTCCCACTATAGCTTGCTGGTTTAGTAGCCATATGAGCTCAATATCATTAACTATAAATACCTCAAGCAGCAGACATAATAGGGATTTGAGAATATGGCTGGTACAGTAGAAAACAAAACAGTCAAAACAACCAGTTGAATATCTTGTCTCAAGACTAAACTGGACTGGTTTACACACCTAATAAGACCAATCATGTTCCAACTGGTCAGAGAGAGGATGAAAAGCCAACTCATTACAAAGTGGTCTGTTCAGTGGTCAGCAATAAATCTACTCAATATCGTTGTTAACTTGGTTGAGATGAGCATCAAAAACTACTTATTGTGGAAGCGCTGACGGTAAAAGGACAAATCTGCTGGAGTAACTAGAGTTTCTCATTACTCACATATTATCACCACTAGCAGAAATGGTGGAAAGCTCTTAACTGCGAGTTTCTCATCTTACTTGTTCAGAATAATCACTTGTGCCCAAATTCAGACATTGTTGCCTTGGTACTAACATACCTGGAATGGTAGAATTCAAAGAACCAGATAATCTGGAAGGAAATACAACTATGGTAACAATGGCTACCTTCTCCAGGTGCATGGAGGAATCATACCTGCTAGCTTCTCTAAAAGCAGAAGGGGTACTGGATCCTGAATTACAATTGAAGCTCATTCTTTCACAAACAGCAACAAGATAAATGAGGGTCAAATAATCTAGCACTGTGTGAAATTTCAAAACTCAACACTTCCACCCAGAGTTAAAGATGGTCAACAGAGAAAACAGAAAAGTGAACCAAAGTTCAATTGGAAGTAGAACGACTAAGATAGATAGATATCTCATAGTTATATGTATGTGAGTATGTCTATAAAATGGCTATAAATACATATAACTATAATATATGGCTATATCTATATGATATAAGTTATATAGTTATCAATAGATATATAGATCTATTATATATAGATATAACTATATATATAGATATAACTAGTTATATAACTACACATAGATATAACTAGTTATATAGATATACATATATAGATAACTATATAGTTATATAACTATATGGATAACTATGTATATAAAAAACCATTACATATAACTAGTTAATATCAACTTAATACATAGATCTTGAAGCCAGTTACTGGCCAAAGCATTAGATAAACCATCTTCATTTATAGACAACAACCATCTTATCCTTGGTTTCTACTGATTCTCCCTATGGCTTGCTTGTTTAGTAACCATCTGAGCTCAATGTGTCTGTCTACCTATCTATAACTACTTCTCAATAAATAGGTTCATCTTAAGTGGAAACGTGTAAGTCGTAGAATTCTAAGAAATATGTTCAACCTAGCCAAGTATTGTGCTGAATTCCTATTAACCACAATAGAGAAGGCACCAGTTTTAAAAGACCCATGAGGAGACCCAGAGCCAGCAAATGAGACATGGGGTTTTATTGGGAGCTTACATACAAGGGAGAGGGTCCTGTGGCGGTGGACTGGTCAGAAGAACCGCCTTATGCACAGAAATGGCCCAGTGGCATTGGGCTGGATGACATATTTGCATGGCCCAGACTGGGCAGGAAAACTGTAACCACTTGCAAGCAGCATGCATCTTGTAGAGCATTTTTAACTTAACACCCTTCCCCTAATGACCTCCATTGGCAACTTTCATTTAACAACACTCAGGGCCCGCAAACCTCTGTACTGCCCATGTTCCACAGAATGGGTCAGGGGCTCAGATGTTCCTCATAGACAGACGATGAAGTTCTGAGTTTGCTATTTTTGGATTCCCTATCTTAAAACACACACTCAGGTGTGTCTGCCAAACAGGGTCGCTCTAAGGGTATGCTTAAGTTATTGCTATCAGGTGCATTTACCCTACACCAAGATGAAACACTACAAATCCATCTGGGGAAGCCTGATTTTCATGTATTTACTCAATGTTATCTGCTAGTATGCATTCCCTGACCATACTGTGCTGTCCTCTGGATACAGCCAGGGAGAGGAGAGCGAGCAAAGAAAGGGTGAGGGGCCAACCAGCCCTGCCTCGCATCTGCAAACACAACATTTTAAACTGCTCTAAGACAAGCCAAGAAAAAAGTCAGTAAGCCTAGGGCTATTGGAATGGGCAGAACATCTATTCTGTTGCTGAGACAAATGAGCAAAGACGGGCTTCTTATACAAGTCAAACAATTCAACACGAGTTTTGGTGTTAGTTATCACAGCATAGAGACTTTGTGTGGTTATGGTTTCTTTCTAACCTGGTCCTGAGATCTCTTTGTTGAGAGTGGCCATAGCTGAGATAGTCACTCTCAAGGAAAGTCCTAAGTGAAGGGGGAAAGTTAGGTTTTGCTGTGTTACTCAAGTGAGACACGACAAGGAGGGAAAACCAAAATGCACAAAGCAGAAGAAATGTATTACTTACAAATCCCAGAGAGGTTGAGGAGGCCGACGGAATGTCTGAAAGGAGCAGGGAGTGTGACCAGGGACGAGGAGCCCAGGAGAGAGGAGACCTGTGGGACTAGGCCTTTATTCAGGTCCGCGGATGTTGTCCTGTAGGCCTTTTCCTGGCGGGTGTGGATTGGCTAACTTAACGAAAACACGTGCAAAGAGTCACATGGCTCTTACATTGACCGTTGGGTTTTATCATGATTAGCAGCTGTAGGATGCGTTGGATTTGGGGTTGGTGAGATGAGGAACAACCGGGCCGTGTCACACTCAGCCACTAGAGGGCAACGTTGAACTAGGCCCCAGGTGATGGGGCACGACTAGGTTTCAAATAACTTAAGTGAGGCTTAGTGCAACGACTTTATTAACTAATTTATGACAATATTTCAGAATTCCAGCAGAGCAACTGTCTATGAAGGCAGTGTGTTTCGAGAGAAAGTCCTAGTCTGGCAGACCAGGACTTGTGACTGCTCCATTTCTAAAGCAATCATCCAGTCCTGGTGACTTAACTAAATGAAAGTGAGTGCTAATAGATTCAGCCCCCACAAAGGGGAATGATTCTGGTCACCCCTCTCAGGTGTGCTCACCGAAGAAGGTGGTTAAGTGTGGGCTTCCCTGTGATCTAGGTGCAAGCAATTGGCTGATTAAGAACCGCCTCTTCAGGCCCCAGAAGTAAGCCTTTGAAAGCTCTCTCCTTCAGTGCCGCCCTGTGCTTTGATGATCATGGGAAAAGGGGAACTTTTCCAAGGAGGGATTTTATTTGTAGTTATCCCAGAGTAGAGGCTTCTGTATTTGGCCCTAACGAAGAAGAATGCATACCACCCAGAGAGCTTGGACTTTGAGCAAGATGAAGTATGCAGACATACCTTTGCATGGTCTCCCTTTGGAAAGGATGGGAGCGTGTTGTAGTTGTCTGTATCAGGCAAGATAGTAACTTTAAAAGAGTATAAAGCAAAATGGCAATATCTGGGTGCTAGGTTGCCTTGTGATGAAATGTAGTGGATTTGGATTGTTTTTGTCTGTCCAATACTCTTTCCTCTTTGGGAGAATTGGCTCTTCCCATAATCTTTATGACTGATTGGGACCCTCACAGCGCAGACCTCTTCTTGGTCACAGCAACGGGCATAGGATCCAATATATGTTCCATTGATCAATTGATCTATCTTTACATCTACCTTTCTTTCTAACTACTTACTTATTTATTATCTATATATTTACCTCTCTTTCCATCTTTCTATTTACTTCTCTTTCACCTATCTACCCACAGAAAAAAGTGGATGTAGACGAAAGTGTGTTTATATATGAAAAATAATGTTACCAGAGGCAACAAATTCCCTTCGACCAGCTTGAATTTGGTTTCTGATATTTGTATCTAAATGGAGTTTGATCAGTTCCACATTCTTTGTCCCAGTTTTGCTTACATAGTATACAAACTCAAAAATAAAGCAAAGAGTATCATTCTCTTCCTTTCCTTTTAAGATAACAGGCACATGGAGAGTTTAAGTAAAATGCTCAAGGCCATGCAGCTTTTAAGTTGCTGACCTGGGATGTGAGCTCAAGCCTGTGTGACTCAAGCCTTAGCACATTCCTTGCATGCCAATCTGTTTTTCTTTCTTGGTATCATGATAAATACGACATTTCATGGACTCATTGGCAAAAACCACCTGGTTTCACAAATAAAAATGAAGCCTGTGTAGGCATTGTGTAGCCAAAGCAGAGTGTTTGGACATTCAACTATTTTTTAAAAGAGAAAAAGTGAATTTAGCCAGAATCATGTTAATAAATATAGTTTTATATTAAAAGCACCTTACATCTGTGTGCCTCTATTTTACAGAGCACCCGTGATATATCCTTCCTTTCTCAGTAAATTATGTAAATTATTCTGGTAAGCTTGCAGAGCAATCGTTATGACTGCAGAGAGGCCGTGTGTTACGGGCTCAGAGAGGCGAGGGACTTTGCCTAATGTTTCACAGCTAGGAAGAGATAAAAGCAAGATGTGGGCCCAAATCTTCCGACTCGAGCTACAGTTCTCCAATTAACAGGAAAAACGGCATTTCTAATCCAGTGACCATTGTGAGATTATTCTGTGTGTGGTATTTTAAACCCTGCTAGGTAATTTAAGTTAAAAAATGGTTCTTTTCTTGTTTCATGGAAAGACTTTGTTTCTGTCTTCTATCTCTTCCTCTCTGAATCTCTTATTTATCCCACATAACCATTGACCCGAATGTTAATCCCAGTCACAATGATTGGATGTATATGTTGATTTATGTGTGCCTGACTATTAAACACCAAATAAAACCATTATCATGCTCCCAAATTCTTTTTTTTTTTTTTTTTTTTTGAGATGGAGTCTCGCTCTTTCACCCAGGCCAGAGTGCAGTGGCGCGATCTCGGCTCACTGCAAGCTCCGCCTCCCAGGTTCACGCCATTCTCCTGCTTTAGCCTCCCGAGTAGCTGGGACTACAGGCACCCACCACCATGCCCAGCTAATTTTTTGTATTTTTAGTAGAGACGGGATTTCACACTCCCAAATTCTGGTTGCTCAAATTCATACCCCTTCTTTCTATTCTTTTTTAAAAGTCCTGATGCAATTCTGATCATGTGGGTCCCTTGCTTCTAAAACTCGAAGTCTTCTTTGCATGGCATCTCACCCTCACCCAGCGTGATTCTGAAGCTCAGCGAGGATGGGATCCTGGTCCTTGAAGGTCTCAGGTGAGTGACAGAAATATCTTGAGATCTGGGTTTTCTGAGATGCATGGTCAGGACAGCTGCAGAGGGAGGAGGAGAATATGATGCAGGCCCTTGGCAGCCAGTGAAGGACAATGGACTTATGTGTAAACATCGTTGACAGCGGACTGGAGTGGCAGGCAGATGGAGGAAGGGGAAAGGAACGCAGCCAAGAGAGCGCATGGGAAAATGCCACAAGTGCCTGGACAAGACGCCTGCGGCGCTGGGAGCAGCCAATCTCGGTTTCCATTATACCCAACTTGGTTTGTGGGATCAAGGTTGATAGAAGGGGGTGGGATGCTCTTACTCAAATGAATAATAAGATATGAAAATACACGATTTTGCTTTAAAAATATCTACAAGAAAGAAAACATTTTAAAATGCGCTTTCTCCATAACCCCCAATTTAATATTAGAAAGAATGGTAATGTGCAAAGAGTCTGAATTTTAACATTAATAAAATTAAATGGGAATTTGATTATGCTGTGTTACAGCTACACATAATGTTCTCAAGCATAACTTTTGCAAATCTGTTAATTCCACTGGTGATTAGATATGTGCATTTCAACACATCTTGCTGCCCTTTGAAATCTAGTACAATCAAGATGTTAGATTGTAAGTTATTTTCTGGTTATTAAGATGCATTTCAATCCTCATCTTTAATCAACTGAAGATTCGCAAGATGGCTTTGATATGCACACTGGGGTGTGTGTGTGTGTGTGTGTGTGTTGTGCACACCTCAAATTGATGTGCTGTCTCTCTCATTTCCTGCATCTCAGGATGTACCCTCCGGTGTATGTTATTAATAAGGAATCTGTGTTCAGTTTCATGCACTTAAAAATGGGAGGGGGGTGTTGGAAGGCTCTTTACATCCCTAAATCCTAGGGGTAGCCCTGCGGCTTGACCCCTCCTGTCAGAGTCTATAAGGGAAGGCAGAACTCAGCGGGGTGGAGGGAACACAGCCAGTTGGTAGATAACGCCTGGCTGCCCTCTGACCCTCGGGTTAAACTGCTGTCTGGGCTGCTCAATCTGGTAAGCCGAGTTCCAGGGAGGGAGAGCTGCCAGTTATCTGTCAATGTGCCAAGACATGGACTTCATCACAGAGAGGCACACGGACCAAATCTTCCTAATGACCTCTTTCAGGCCCCCCCACTCTCTGCAGTACAGAGTCCATTCTAGTATACACAATTTAGGGAGTTTCCAAATCATCGATAGGAGCTGATGACTTCTCCGGACCTTCCAGGGAAAGTAAAGGAAGGAGGTAACCTGTTTCTGGAACATTCTATTTCAGGCCTTCTTGTGGTTATGTAAGCTGAGAGGATGGTGAGGCATATTCCCCCAAAGTGCCGCTGTCAGCATGAAGGACTCTGCAATTCTGTGATTTAAATAAGCAGTGTACAGCGCCCCCACCAAGGATTTCAGCCAGGAGGAGAGGGATGGGAAGGCAAGACAGGACACTTTTATGTCAGATGCCACTAGAATATACACAAAGACAAAGCAATCTGTTGAGAGTGAATAGGACACACACAGAGACTGCAAGTACGCACAAAGAGAGCAAGGGAGAAGTGAGAGAGACAGGCAGAAAGAGACACAAGGACAGAGAGACGTGCAGAGAAAGCCTCACAGAGCTGACAGACATAGCAACAGTAGACACAGAGACACAGATAGATGCAGAGAGAGGTAGAGACACAAACACACAAAGGGAAAAAGAGATGGAGACAGGCAAAGAAACAGAGAGGCCCACAGAGAGGGAAGCAGAGAAAGAGGAAGAGACCGGCTGCCAGACAGACCAAGAGACACAGAAAGATGCAGTCCGGCTCAGAGCTTGTTTAGGGTTCCAAGATGGACACTTGTGTGTCCCTAGAAAGCAGGACTCAGCCATTGGGTGGGCTATGGAAAGCAATGTACCCTGACCCCCGACCCACACTTCAAGGCTCTCCGCTGAGGATGGAGATTTGGCTGAGCCTTGGAGAAGGAGCAAGGGATGGCTGGGCATGCAGGGGTAACAACGGTGGTAGAGATGAGAATTGCTGTTTGGTTGAGCTGAGGAGGCAGACACGTGTATGAGCTGCTTCTCTAATATAAGTGTTTCCACCCTCTTCCTTGGAGGGCTGTCTTCTTCTTTCCTCTCCTTGTCTCCTCCTGCCCCCATCTTTCTGCTCCCTCCTTTCCCTTGTTCCTCCTTCTGTGGAGCTCCCTTTGCTAGTATTTTGATTCACTCACTCTACAAATATTTTCCGACAACCTGGCTATGTGGTTCTCAGCCTTCTGGACACTGGAAACAAATCAGTGAGATGAACCAAGTTGGGACTCTCCTTAATTAAGACTTTTGCCATCTGGGTGCCCCAAGCATTGTACGTGATGGGCACCAGAGTCACAGTTCCCATTGAATGAAGGAGGCCAGAGGGCTCTGGAAGGGAACTTGCATTGTGGTTGCAGAGCTGAACATCAGGCAAGGGAGAGAACAAGTTCCCATTCCCAGGCCAGATGGCCAGTGTGTTTCATTCATTCATGTACCCAGCACTTATGCATCATCTACTATACACCAGGAACTGTGTCAGATGCTCAGGCAATTCAGTGTCAACAAGTCCCACATGATTGGAATTTAGACCTCAGGTTCTTTCACTATTCCCCTCAACTAATGAGCAGATGCTAAAGCAGGAAGCACGTAAACTGAGTCAAACCTCAGTGCTGTTTGCCGGTGACTCATGAAGGAGAGAAGCCCAGGCCCTGATGACCTTTATCACCTCATCCAAGGCTATCCTGCTGTTGAACGTTTAAACTAAATGTCCCCATACTTCACGAGAAAAACCAGGAAGAACAACTCTGTAGCCTTTCGCAGGTTTTGTACAAGAATTATACAATTCTCAGTAAAATGCAGCTGAATTATGAGAAAAATGAGTTCCCAGGAACTCTGGTTTGGTCCCCAGCTGAGGCTGAGATTAGAGCCACTGGACTGCCTGCTTCCCAAAGCCACCAAAACACACAAATGATGGCTCCTCAGAGGACAGCGAGGCATGCAAATTAAATGAGCCCTCCTTTTCCTGGAGATATTATCTTTTTCACAGTCCTGTCGTGTTCACTTAAGCTCTGTTTAAGCTTGGAGTTAAGTGCTGTGGCACGGTCTTGACACAATTCGCATTTTGGCCTCTTTCTGGGATGTGAGAAGTCACAGTTCAGTAGGTGGTGCTGTCGGCCTTTGAGTCAACCTCAGACTGTCCCCTGGCCTTAAACTAGGGCAGTCCCAGGGCGGAAGAGAGCACTCGTTGTATTAAAGAAGACTCCAAATGTCATTGCCACATAAAAGAATGTGCTGTTTCATTAATAAGGTTTTCAGGTACAAACTCAGCCAAATATGACAATTTTTCTATATTCTTCTAGAATTGTTTTCTTATATCACACAGGCATTTGTTTATACATTCACTTAATCAGGCCACAGATGTGTATGTTGAGCTGCTCTTCTGTGTCAGGAAATGTGAAATTTTTTTCTGAGATTCAGTTAAGAGGAACAAAGAAAATATATAAAATCTGATCCCTGGTACCTAAAGCCTTCAAACTAGTATTAATAAAATGGATTAATAGAGTACCTATCATATGTTGGCTACTAGGCATTTGATATGCATATATTCTTCCTATAATCTTCTAAGAATTTCCACTTTCCAGCTGTGCAAATGGAGATTTTGAAATATTAAATGACTTGCCCCAGATTGCACAGCTATTTAAGAGGCTAAGTGGACTTTGAGGCCAAGTCTATGAACTTAAACTCAATTTCCTTTCCATTGCAATAAGATTATGGCACCAGGAACACTGTAAAACAGGAGAGGCTCTGGTGCACAAAATTTAAGGACTCACCCCCTCTTACCCTGATAAGATATAAGCAGAGATGAGGTAGCAGCAAGAACAGAGATCTTGGAGCCTGCCTTTTTGTCTTTGACTCCCAGAGTCTCCTTTCATTAGCTATGCAATGTTGCACAAATTTCTTGATTTCACGGTATCTCAATTTCTTCATCTGTAAGATGGGGATAATAACAGTACAAGGCACACAGAGTTATTGTGGGGAGTAAATGAAATAATGTATGTAAAGTGCTTAGAGTACTAACGAACACATATATAAGTATTAGACATTTTTATTTTTATATTATATTAAAATAATTACATGGAATAGCTATATGTGAGAAATCCCCTCTATGCAATTTAGCTCTACAGTTCAGAGGGGAAAGAGCGCTTCCAAATACAATAACCTTGGAGGTCGCCTTTGGATTAACTTTTGACATGATGAAAGGATTTTGACAACTGGAGGTAGTAATATTTGTAGCAACAAATTCTCTCTTTCTTTAGTCCTTACTTTATGTCACGTGCTCTGCTGAGTCTTTTATATTCATTTTCTCATTTAATACTTGCAAGAATTCTATGAGGTTAAGACTTTCTGAGCACTTTCAACTGAGTCAGTGTTCTCTCTGCCCAAGACTGCCTCATTAATAAGCAGCAGGATAGAGTTAGCTCCAGGTCTGCCACATCTCCAAATCCATTAGCTCCTGGGCAGACCACAGGGTGGAGAGGTGCAGGTGAGATCTGAAGTGAAACTGACTTCCCAGTGGATGTACAGACGCTCTTGGCTAATTTGGAGCAGGATGAGAAATCCACTTTAGCACATGTGGTTTGCCTCTTGGGAAGTGTAGGAGAAAAGAGCTGAGAGCTGGGGTGGGCCAGAACCTGAATTTGACGAATGTTCAAGGCCAGGCTAGAAAGTTTGCATGTTAGTTGGTACTGAATAGAAAACCACTGCAATTCGGGGATTGGGAATAAGCAAGTATGTTTGCCAGACACATTTATATGATAATTGAAAAAGAGCTTGAATGACCTATAGTTTGGTCATACTTACATTTTAGAAATGGACAATTTAGGATTAAATCCCCCTATAATCTTATATTGTTAGAAGTATAGGGTTATTTTTATCTGTCCTGGGAGAGGTGGTTTGGAATTTTAGATGAGTTAAGCAAAAAGGTGCTAGGGAAATGTGAAATTTTAAAATGCCAATTGGTTATATTGAATTACTTGCCTTTGGCTCTTCATTTCTACCTTTTTCACTAATTCAAATGCATGTACCACCTAGGGAAGCATTTTGAAAATGCAGCCAGCCATTCTTTCATGATAGCATGAGCTAGGGCACTTCTATAGCGTCCAAAGAAAATTATACTCTGAACGTGGAATTTAACTCTAAATGGAGACCTCCTTATGATCCAGAAAGATCTATCTACAATGCTTTTTTTTGAATATGTAAGCACCTGAACCTCTCTTCACTGTCATCCGGAAAGTCATATTAGGATATAAGGGATTTCTGCTCCTCTTTTCTGTTCTAAATTAATCTTACCATACACCAGGAGCAGGACGAGTAAGTGGCAGGAGACAGGGACCCATTCTCCCGGTATTTCAGCAAAGCGTGCTGCAAAAGAGAACTCTTGGTTATAGCACTTGTGGTTTAGTTATTGTTTTAATGAGCCTTTGCTGTGTAACCACAGCACCATTATGACCCGGCCACACCACAAGAAGAGGAAGTTCCCGTAAGCCGCCTCCTCACTCATCTTTTCATGTTGCTGGAAGTCAGCTCCTCTTGGCCGTGTGCGGCTTGGGCTTCCGGAGTTGGCTGGGTCTTTGTGCTTATCAGCGATACCCTCCTGTCTCCCATCCCTCCCTCTCCCTCTTCCTTCTTCCTCCAAACTGCCAGGCCTGAAGTATCAAGGAGAGAAGGCGAAAGGGAGTTTAATGAATCACATGTCTTGGGCCCGAATCGTTGCGGAAAGAAATGCTGGCCAGGAAAAGGCAGCACGCCACTGGGATGAGAGGGCCCCCTTTCTCCTCCTGCCTTTGTCTGTCTTAAATAGAAACAGATATTTTTCACATGACTTTCCCAAGAGACCACAGTTATTAAGAAAGTGCCAATAGTATATTTAAGAAAAATCGCACTGAGTGAGGAAGTGTGTGTGTGAATTGGTATGAAACTGTACAGTGGGATTTCATGCACTTTTGGGAAAATTTGTTCTTTGAATTAGGAGAATGAGCTGGATATCCCAAAATAGAAAACAGGGATTCCAGAGCCCCAGGTTTTCTGTCAGTTTTGATACACCACCAGGTGACTTTTAATGACTCGTTCCATGCTACCTGACTCTGATCTTCCCATGTGAGCACACGGCTGTGTGGTATAAACTTGACCCCTCCACTCTGCTTGGCCAGTTCTGCATCATGGTGAAAAACGTGGCCTTCAGAGTTCTATGAACTTGAATTTAAATCCCAGTCTCACCATTCTCTAATGGTGTGATATGAGTATAAAGTCAGTAATTTATGAGCCTCAGTTTTCTCAGGTGTACAACAGGGAGCTTAATACCTGTGGCATTAAAATTTTGTGGCGATTAAATAAAACAACATATGTAAAGTACCAGGTATATAGCAGGGGCTTAATTAATAATAACTGTTCTCCTCTTCCCATTTCTTCCTCCTCTTCTTCCCCCTCTTTCTCTGTTCTCCTCCTCCTCCTCCTCTCCTCCTCCTCCTCCTCCTCCTCCTCCCTCCTCCTCTCCTCCTCTCCGTTTTGGTAATTCTGGGAGCTGTGGAGCATAACACTGCTTCTGCGTCCTGCCATGAGGAGGTCTTGGCCAAATGTAATCTTCCTCGGCATAGCCATATGCACAGAGCATCAGCTTTCCAATAAGAGCTTCTCAGATGAACTCAGAGGTCCGTGTATATCCCTAATGGGAAGAGAGGCTGGAAATACAGCGCTGGTCTGATTCTTTGACAGTTTCCCAATTCCCAGGGCTCCAGCCAAGCCGAGTCTCCTTCCCTGTACATGGGCAGCAGGTGGAGGCTCAGAGGATGGTAGGCCACACACTTCTTTGAAATACTGTAATTTAGAATGCAGAAGTGAAACATATGCCACCAATCATCATGATACCTTTTTTGTCTGTGTACTAAAAACTAGAATTTTTTAGAAAGAAATATTGCAGTAGGAAGGTTAGGTTTAAATCAATTTGAGTCAGAAAAAAAATGAGGAACCTCTTCTTTCTTTCAACAAAGATCCACTCTACACCACTCATGTACCAGGCAGCGGTGAAGTAGTGGAAAACAAGATAGCCATGGCCTCTGCTTCCATATCTGTGGTCCTTAAAGATGGCCAAGAATTTTCTTGATGCTCTGGGCTGGCTCTGTGACTGCTTTGGTCTACAGCGATGTGGTATCAGTATATTAGTCTCCTGGAGCTACCATAGCAAAATACCATAGACCTGGGGGCCTTAAAAACAATATTAATTGTCTCACAGTTCTGGAGGTGGCAAGTCCAAGATAAGGTGTTAGCTGAGTTGGTCCCTTCTGAGGCTCTGAAAGAGACTCTGTCCAGTGCCTCTCTGCACATCCTGATGGTTTGCTGGCCATCTTTGGCTTGTAGATGCATAATTTCATCTCGGCCTTGATCTCCGCATGGCATTCTCCTTGTGAGTCTTTGTATTGTCTTCTCTTTGTGCACATTTGTGTCTCTGTCACGATGTACCCTTTGTATTAAGGACACTAGTTATATCGGATGAGGCCTGACCCTAATGACTGCCTCTTAACTTGACTATATTTACAAAGATACTATTTCCAAATAAGGTCATGCTTTGAGGTACTGGTAATTAGGATTCCAATATGTCTTTTCAAGGGGACACAATTCACTCCTAACAGTCACACCAGCCCTTAAGAGATTGATGACTTCTTCTTCTTGTCTTGAACACTTGCATTTGCAAATTGGCCGCCCTGTCTTGAGGAAGCCAAAGGGCTTCATGGGGAGGCCCATTTGGAGAGGACCTGAGGCCCTCTGGCCAACAGCCCTACCTCAGTTCCCAGCAAGGACTGCCAGCTGTGTGAGTGAGTTATCTTGGAATAGGTAACTCACTTCCTGACCTCAGTGGAGCTAACACAGCTGCCCTGTGTATAACAGTCATGTGCTACTGCTAATGAGCCTGACCCAAATTGCATATTTGTGAGCAAAGTAAGTGTCTGTTATTGTTTTCAGCCACTAAGTTACAGGGGCATAGATCACCATAACAGTATCCTTGAAAGCAGACATTACACAAGCAGTTGTGTGTGACAAGTGTTGGGAAGGAGAAGCACAAGACCCCGGCAGGGAGTAAACAAGACAGCTTAGCCGGTCTTGCACTGGTCTGCTTTGTTACTAAGTAAATGCTTTTCTGTGCTGATCAATTGGAGATGCTTTACTAGTTTGGCATTCCTAGCAAAATGTATATTTGTTCTTGCCTACCTGGCTTTCCAAGATGCATTTAATTTGAAAACACCTTCACTGTCTTTGCATCTGTGTTTCCCCTTTGGGAAGTGGGAAGGGTGGGGAAGCCCGTAAGTGGGTGATAACAGCTCCCATCCAAAGTGAACTCCATTTACTTTCATCTCCTTCATAATGGCACAGAAAATGGAGCATAAAAATACCCCGTGGAAGGTTAAGTGCTCTGTACTAACAGTGGAGGATATGGAGGAGGCAATGAAGCGAAGGTCGGAATGAACAAGGAGGGGTGAGTTCACATGTGGGTGGTTTCTTTCTTTTCTTTTTTTTGCCTCCTCTTTTACTACTGTTCAAATGAAGCTATGCGATACAACACAATAATAAAGGGAAATCGCACAGCAGATAGGCAAGGGTGACCTCTTTTGACAGGAGTCCCTATCAAATCAGGTAATCCAGAGTGGTATGCTACATTCGGCAGACCAGAGCAAGGCCATCTTGTCTTCTAAGAAAACCTGAGGCCAGGTTTATATTCCAAGTCTGTTGTGGGGGATGGGCAGAACCGGATGGGGCCGGGTCCAAGGGGTCATTCTGTTCAACATCTAGGACAGCTGTGTTGGACAATGGTGTGCTTTTAGTTTAAGGAACCCGGGGTCCAGGCTTGGGATGGCATTGGAGCTTTAGACATGGTTTCCTTGGTTCATTCACTCAATGAATACTGAGTGCCTTACATATGCCAGACATTGACGTAGGTAGGCAATGAATAAGTCACACAAGGACTCTGTTCATGTCACAGATTCATTCTAGCAAAGAGAGAGGCACAAATATAACAGACATGTATATATAATTTTAATTATAATAAAGTGACAAAGTGGAGGGTTAAAGCTGTCAGTCTTTTTATTCAAAGACCTTTCATTCAAACCCTGATATTTCTTTATGTGACTTGAAAAATAAACTCCAAATGACTTCTCATGGCATTTAAGATACTGCACAATCTAATTCCTGCTGTACTTCCAAAATTATTTTTTTTCTGCTTTCATCATTCCTCAGGACACACCCGTACACTTCAGTCTTCTGAAGCATAGCGCTGGTGTCAGACTGCCTAGGTTCAAATCTCAGCTATGGCACTCATTAGCTATATGACCTTAGGTAAGTTACTCAGCCTCTCTGAGCCTTAGCTTTGACTTCTATAAGATGAGTAGAATATGATTGCTATCTCCCTGGGTGATTGTGAAAATCAGATGAGATCACGGATATGAGAAGGCAGCATTCATACTAAAGTAAGATATGACTTATTTGCAAGTATTAATGACTATATTATAATAAAAGTGTATGTGTGTATTCATATATATATTCTATATTTAACAGTGACTCTGTTCTGAGTTAGAATATATCTTAATGCCACATAGTGAGCCTTAGACTGTGCCTATTTTACTATTCATACACAGTGGATAGATGCTGAATAAAATATAGTCAATTCACTGGTGTCTTGCGGTGATGGTAGAGATCCTTAACTAGGAGGAATGCTGTTTCAGAGGGCTCAGAATGGGTAATTAGGAGACCGTCACAAGGAAGCGGTGAAGAACTGCACTCTTTAGCTTAAAGAACTGCGGTTGGGAGCCATATGATGAGAATCCATGTGTGCCACTTGGCAACATTAGAATTCCAAAACAGAGGGATCTTTAAAGATCCCCTCCGCTTGCAGCTGGGTGGAGAGGTGGTCTGGGCTGCTCTGGAAACAGTGGTGAGCCTTTTATCATTTAAATATTATTCCATCGGGGTCAGAAAAGGGGGACAAAATACTGAAAATAAAAGTTAATTAAAAAATAAAATCAAGAGAAATGTCTCTCAGAGGCCACCTCTGGTACAGAGACCACCTGTCATTAAGCATTTTCCTGTCTATAAACCCGAGATTGGAAGCTGATCGACTCTTCTCTTGTTTAATTTTTAATGCCTCCTGTCTGGTCTCTGTGGTAGCTATTATAGACAGAGGCTGTCACATAGATATGTACCTTGCCCAGAGAAAAAATGATGCTTCCCACTACCAGAACTGATATCCACTGGGCAAAACCTGCAGTGGGATTTATCACTTGCCTTGGGGAATTTGCTCTTGCAGTGGTGCAAGTCTCGCCTCTCCTTGTGGGTGGATTAGTATAATAACAGAGGAAGAAAATGTCGTTGAGAAAAGAGAATAAATGGTGGCTCCTCAGCAACAGGGTATTTTCAGATCCTAGTTTTCACCTTTCTGGTTCCTTGGCTCACTCATTCAATACAAATTTATTGAGCATCTACTATGTGCCATACATTGTTCTATGTGCTGAGGTCAAACAACAAAGTCAGAGAAAAGTCTTGATTCTTATGACCCCCACAAGACATTCTATTGAGGAAAGGGAGAGAATAAATACTTTAACAAATAAGAATGCTAAGCCATTTTAAATGATGAAAGGGCAAAGAAAGTAAAAGCTGGAAATATGGCACCCTGGGAAGTGGGTAGGAAAGGCCCCCTAAGGGGGTAATTGTTAAGTAATAAGGTGAATGGTGAGGAGGAGCCAAAAAGGCAAAATCACATGGAATGGCATTCCAAGAAGAGGGAATGGCAAGCACAGAGGCCCTGAGTTGGAGATGAGCTTAGCTTCTTTAAGAAACAGAGGCGTCTGCTACGCTAAGAGAAGGGACTTCAGGCTTATGATGAATACAGGCAATTGAAGGTGCCAGAGGACTTTGAGGAACCTGTAAAAAGGGGGAAGATTTGGTTCTGAGATTAGGTTTCAAACCTGGGATGCAAACATTCAATTACAGCCTCATTTTGGCGAATGTGAAAGAAAAGTGTATGAGATCATTTTTCTTGAGTGGATTCACTCAGTTGTGCTCCCTAGACATGACCTTCACGGACCAGCACCTTGACTTCAGCTCTTCCCTGGGCTCATCCTTTCCCTCAGCAGGAGGAGACGCATTTTTTTTTTTTTTTTTTTTTTTTTTGAGTCAGAGTCTCACTCTGTCACCCAGGCTGGAGTGCAATGGCACAATCTTGGCTCACTGCAACCTTTCCCAAGAGAAGAAAGCCAGGCCAGGTAAAGTGTTAGATTGGAGAGGAGAAGGAGGCCAGGCAAAGTTTGCGGGGAAGAGCATTTCAGTATGTAAAATCGCAACACAAAGGCTTGAGTTAGAAATGAACTTGGTAGCTTAATTTCTAGTTTGTGCCCTCTGAGCTCTGGGCGACTGAGGGTGTTATGGGTGGAGGGGGCTGTGGAGTGCCCATAGTTTACTTAATTTTGTGCTTCCCCCAGTCCCTGCCACACACAATAAGAACTCACCCTCTTTCTGACCTGGTATTTTGAAAAAATTTAAGATAATTTAGAGGGGAACAAAAAACTTGTGGCACATTTATTATGTGACAATATTAAAATGAATTCTGCTGCAGTTTCTATCATGAGATTTGTAAATAGCATTTAATGTTTATAATCTCATTTGTGGAGGACTTTGATTTTGTTGTTTCAGGAACATTTATAAAGTAAAAAGGAACTCCTAGTTGCATCAGGTGGGGGAAGCTGCTTGCTTCAGAGGGACCTGGGAGCAGATTTACAGAACTCCCTGTTCTTGCCCTAATTAAGGCATTTGTTACTGTTTTAATAGCTCCAAGGTACTCACTGTAGCTGGGTTTATAAACAGCTTTTTTTTTTTTTTTCCAGAGGAGAGGAGATACTTGCTTTTACGAGTTATACACTGTGACTCCTTGAGGGCAGGGATGATGGCTTGTGTTAGGAATTTACTGTGCTCAGGCCCTGTTCCAGAGATGCTGACTCCTAAACTCTGGGAATGGAATCCAGAAAGTTGTCTTACAACACAGCCCTCTGGTCATTCTGATGTCTGCTCAGCTTTGAGGACCACTGAGATAAGGGAACCATTTTCATTGAGCATACATAAGTCAGGCACACTGCTGGGTCCCTGCTAGTCAAAGTGTCGTCCTCAGACCAGAAGCATCGGGGTTACCTGGGAGCTTGTTGAAAGACTCTCAGGACTCGCCTGAAAGAGACTTGTTGCGTCAGCTGGTTTCAGATGCATCATCTCATTTAATTCTCAGAGCAAATCTCTGAGATAGATCTGAGTATCGTCACAGAAATCTTTGTAATATATATTTTTTATATAATTCACTCTTTTCCCTTTAATTTATTCTTATTCAGTTCAGCTATTTCAATTATAGTGTTTTGAAAGCAATTTCCCTGTTCTTGGTAAAGCTTCAATTAACACTGTGTACACCACCTGCTGAGGAAACGCTTCTATTGACTGGACGTCTCTCTTTCGCCCAAGTCTTCTCTGTAATTCTCTCTTCCACCACCAAAATGTCGTGCACCAAGTTTCCTTGGCTACCCCATTAATTAAATGTGCTGGTCAACCACTCAGTCACCATAGTTGAGGCATTTAGAGTTGTCCTGTTCTATGATCTCTGTGGCAGGTGGCTTCTGAAATGACTGGCAGTAACTCCTGCCTCCTGGGGCACATGCCCTAGCATCGACCTCCCCCTGAGTGTGGATCTGCTTCTCATGAATAGACTATGGCAAAAATAATAGAATGTCCTTATGAGATTAACTTATAAAGGACTGTGGCTTCTGTCTTGATCACCTCTCTCCTTTGTTTTTATTGGGTGCCTTGTCCTGTTGAGTCAAGCTGCTATGTTGCAAGCTGCCCTCTCAAGGGACCCACACACAGGCACAAGACTGAGGGCAGCCTCCAGCTAACAGCCAGTGAGGACCTGACGCCCTCAGTATAAGAACCCACAAGAAACTGAATCTTGCCAGCAGCCACTGCATGAACTTCTAAGCACATCAACCCCCTCAGTATAGCCCAGAGATGACTTCAGCCTTGACCAAAGCCTTCACTGTAGCCCTGAGAAATCCTGAGCCAGAGGACCCAACTTCTAAGGGATACTTGGAATTTCTGACCCACAGAAACTCTGGAATAATAAATGTTGTATAAACCTGCTAAGTTTTGGGGTAATTTGATTTGCAGTAATTGATAACTATTATAATCTCCCTGCAACTGAGGTTGTCAAGATCTAGCTCGTGGGATTGACAGAGAAAGGGGTTCTGTGCTTGATCTAAATCTACACAGAAAAATTGAGTGCATGACAGACTGCAAGTATTTGTCAAATTTGGTTTTCCACCCTTCCGGTGTACAATGTAAACCATGTGTCTCTAACTACCTTAAATCCAGATGGATGCTGGACTTGAATTTAAGGTCAATAAATTGTGCCTGGAAGTAATGAGCACTTGGCAGATATACTCAGCCTGGTTCCTTAAATACCTCATTTTAGCAGATCCTTCATGCTCTTAGTCTTTGCTTCTCAGCTGGTTGGACCAAGAAGAGAGCTTTAAGGAGGAGTTAGCGGGGAGTGAGCTGATGGAGGGATCCCAGTCCTGTGTGATCACATTGAGGAAAATCTAGGAAACTGCCAACTCGAAGCATTCACACTGGACTTTGTGTGAGCAAAGAAAGGAACTTTTGTTGCATTGAACCATTGATTTACTGGTGATGTTTGTTATGCAGCCGACCTAGCCTACCCTGACCAAAACACGTATCTTATATTTTTGTCTATTTTCTTTTTAAGGTATTTTTAATATAAGTTTATTATTTTTCAGTCCCTTAAACACATTCGTTGATCTGTTATCTTTTGAGTAACATTCACTTATTCACTTTCTAAATATTTAATGATTTCCGGGCACTGGGTTTACATTGATAAAAGAGCATAGTTTTTCTCCTTAAAAACTGTATAATGAATCAGGTCAATAGATGCACAAGAGGAAATTAAATTGTAATTTAATAGAGACATACACATGAACCCTGTTAGAATACCCTTTAAACGTCAAGCACTACCCTACTCACAAATATTTTAACAACATGAACACTTAGAACTCTCTTCATCACATTGATCGTGTGTCTACTGTGTGCGAAGGTAGGAGAGTGTGTCTGAATTGGAACATAATACATTTAGCTCAAGTAGAGATATTCTATATAACAAGACATTAAGTCATGGAAGAAAAACATATCTAGGCATTTGAAATTATTCAGTAGCCACTAGGGAACCATTGATGGTTGTAGAGGAAAGATACAGGATAACATTGTCTTTTAGAAAGATTTATTAGACAGAGCTACGTAGGGTGGCCTAGAAGAGGGAAAGCAACCTGCATATAAGAAGACTAAGTGGGAGCCTCGCTGCATGGTAGATCAGACATGTGTCAACAGAGCCCTGCCTGAGGGCAATAGGAGAAGAATTTAATGGATGGAAGTTGGCTTTGAAAGAAAAATCTATAAATCTGGCTGAGAAATTAGCTACATGAGATGAGAAAATTGCTTGGTGTTTAACTTTTTATTTCCTCGATTTGTGTTTAGGTTCATGCACATGCACATGTGTGGCTGACTGTGTACATATGTATGCATGTGTTGTATCATTTTCTCCACATCAGATATCATGCTATATCTAGGAAAAGTACTAATTCTAATAATGTTATGTTAAATTGTTTGTATCTTACACACACGTTTAAAACAATCCAATCGTATATGAATTCTAATATAATTTTTGGAGAGAATTAAAAACACACCTTTTTTGGTGTGAAATTTTGGAGACAGCTCTAGACTATGTGGAAAAGGCTGAGTTCGCTGAAAGTTGAAGAATGTCTTCAGAGTGTGAGTGGTCTCTGCTCTGGGTGATTCCTGCCCCTCTTTCCTATGGGGGAGAGGTCATGCTTCTACTTTTCTTTGGCTAATGGCTAAGTGCTGGGAGAGCCATGTGGAAAATTTGACATGTGTTCCTTGCTAGATGTGTGTGGCTGCGGAGGTGGAGACAGATGTTTGACTCTCAGCTGGAAATTGTAGTGGGTAGAGCTGTCTTTGGGTAGCTTTGGAGGTAAGAGGCAGGGCGGCATGGGGAGCAATCTGTGCTCCAAAGTTGGCTGGGCCAATGAACCTGTTTCTCAGGGGCTTGCTGTGTCCTAATAAGAAGCAAGACTGCGTCCTGTGGAGAGAGATCCATCTAAGAGGGCAACCCCAAGGGCCTCAAATGTAAAAACAGGACTGAGGGTGTCTTAAGTGGCCATCAGGAGAGACTCTGTCCATGTCAGGGGAACCACAGAATAGAGGCCCTGAAAACAGTAGTTGCCTAGAGATCCCTCCACTCCTACCCCAAGTGGTCCCACGTGAAAAAGATGCAGCATCTGGGTCCCACAACAGCCAGAAGCCATTGGTATCAGAATTCAACAATTCTTGTCATAGAAGGCTTTTCCTGGACCTCATCTCTTCTCCCTCAGACCCCTGGAGGGGACCTGAACAGCAAGGAACGTGTGGTTGAAAAAGCAGCTCAAGGAAGAGAGGAATCTGACCCTGCCTCCCTTTCCCACATAAGGTCTCCTGCCCATGGATTTAGTTCTGAGCCAGAAGTTAGAATAGGTTTAAAATGGGCTGAGAACTTAGCTTTGATATGACCCTGAGCTAGGTATTTTCTTACTCAAAAGTGATCAGGCAATTTTATTCACTGAGAAGGGACAACTAGAAAAGCTTTGGGGTCGCTCAGGATTTCAGGCAGGATAGGGAGGTTTGGGATCCCAGGGTGGCTGTGCTAGGGCAGGTGAGAGAAAGGATCAATTGCTTCTTACTTATAACCACTAAGTCCAGCCCTCCAGACACTGGAAAAGTGCATTTCCTGCCTTCTATTAGAATAACTTCAACAATGTTCCTGGCATGGTCTAACTTGAAAAGAGACCAGGTAGTAAGGATTTTATAACGTCTCCAAATTTAAATCCCTCACCCCATGTCATCTCCACCCAGTGCCATGCTGAATTCATACTGGTGTCTGAAGCCAAGGAACTATCAGTGTTATGGAGTGAATGTTTGTTTCCCCTCAAAATTCGTATGATGAAATCCTCACCCGCAAGGCGATGTTAGCAGGAGATGGGGGCTTTGGGTGATGATTAGGTCATGTGGGTGGAACTCCCACAAGTGCCATTTATGCCCTTATAAAAGCAACCCCAGAGAGATTTCCCCCTCCTTCTTCCATGTATGGATATGAGGAAAAAGCAGCTGCGGCCATCCCTGAAACAGGGAACAGTCCCTCACCAGGCGCTGAATCTGCCAGCAACTTTGATCTTGGACTTCCCGGCCTCCAAAACTGTGAGAAATAAATTTCTGCCATTTATAAGATACCCATTCTGTGGTATTCTGTTATAGAAGCCCAAATGGACTAAGAAAATCAGTAATACTGATCCCATGTTTATGTACAATTTTGATATTTTGTTCACCATGGATTTTTGTATTAATTGTAATCCCAGCACTTTCGGAGGCCAAGGCTGGTGGATCATGAGGTCAAGAGATCAAAACCATCCTGGCCAACATGGTGAAACCCTGTCTCTACTAAAAATACAAAAATTAGCTGGGCATGGTGGCATGCGCCTGTAGTCCCAGCTACTTGGGAGGCTGAGGCAGGAGAATTGCTTGAACCCGGGAGGTGGAGGTTGCAGTGAGCTGAGATCATGCCACTACACTCCAGCCTGGTGACAGAGCGAGACTCCATCTCAAATAATAATAATAATAATAATAATAATGATAATTTTGATTTTTTAAAAATAGTTGTAAAATATTATTGATCTTGATTGTTGACCTTCTTTGGTGTCTTAAATTTTGTGCCCAAGCTAGTCCCAGCACTGTCTCCCCTCCACCTCCTCCAGTTCAACACAATTAACATACATCCGATCTCTAGGGAAAGAGGAATATGGAAAACCCTTAGAATGAGGGACAGATTTCTATACAAACTTCTGCTCTGTAGCCAGAAGTCTCATACCCAAAAAGGGCAGTTGTGAGACTCCTTGGGATCCCAGTCCAAACTACTGAAATCTTAAGGTTATGTATTTGCTAAAGGGAAGCATATATTCTTCACATTTCCCATCTAGACCACTGTCAATAGAGAACTGAAACTGCCCTTAAGGACTTTAGGTGAGCTTATTTAATGGAAGTTTTCATAGATGACTATTATGCACACATTCAGTCATTGAAAGCCAATGTGTCTTGAAGATGTCCTCTCTCGGAAACTTGGAAAGATTTTTTTTTTTTTTGGTCATCTACTGGTATAAATCAGTGGTTAAGACATGGGCTTAGTTAGCAGAGACAATTTGATCTCTAGTTCTGCTACCTCCTCATTGTGTAAATTTACTTCTCACTCCAAACCTCAGTTTACCAATGGCAAAATGACATGTTAGAGGATACATATAAAGGATGCAAGAGTCTGTTTAGCTTAGCAGGGATGGAAAATACGGTTCAAGGGAAACAAGGTGAAGGATGAATTCATAAATGTAGATGAGGCCAGATTGTAACGTACCCTTAATTTTGTTGAGGTTCCAGTGAGAAAATCTACCCACAGCACTCAGATGTACCCAGAGGGTTCCTGCACTAAATGATAGCTGTTTTCGTCATTAGACTTTTACATGATCAACAATCTTGCTAACACTGAATATGGGTGAGATTCTCAGCATGGCAAAGGCTGTTCCTCCTTGGGTGTGGAAACCTTTATTTAGTCATTTTAGCTATTTGGCCTAAATTGTGAAGTTTGGCCTGAATATCATGCTGGGCCCTCAGCAACGTAGTCAGAGAATAAATAGGAGGATTCAGGATTGGTGGGGTAAGGGGATACCCACCTGGCCTGAAAATACCAATGTATGCCTCTGGGTCTAGCAAAAGCAGCTGTGGTTAGAGTAGGCACCAGGGTTAAAATCAGACACCACCGTAGATGTCCAAGCAGCAAAGAAGCCTTAGCATCAGGCAGATAGGGCATGAGAGCAAGGCTGGGGGCAGGGGTGCAAGTTAGGCTTTGATGATACATGCCAACACCAACTGAACTGGGGCAGCCATCAGGCAGTGTTTTAATAAGGCTCCTGAGGCCATGTCCAGCCCAATGGGGAAAAGGACCTGATTGAGGTGTGATGCCATCCGCATTCGCCCACCACTTCCACAAATTTGAGATTTTCTAATGTGATAATCCAGACTATTTTTAGCAAGTCCCCAGGAATGAACAACAAGTATCCCACCTCCCTGGAACAGGAGACCATGCAGGGTTGCAGCAGAATTAGAGACACAGAAAGAAGTCTCTCTCCACTGTGTACCTCCCCGCCACACACACTTAGGGAAAGGAGTTTGCGAGACCTAAATATACTTAACCAAGCTGACTGGGTTTCTGCCCCGGTGGGTAAATGAGTAAGAAGGAAATGAGCAGGAATCTTGAAACCATGTTGGCTTGAGCCTGACTCCAGTGGTGTAGGCTCTAACTCATGGGGCCCTCTGGGTGCACAGAGGCCCCTCGATCTGCATTCAAAGGACCAGTCCTCAATTGCACCTTCCAGAGGATCAGAGGCTGCATGGTAGAGTCTTTAGGGAGGAAGGCCTGGGTGGCAGGAGCAGGATAAGTCTAGGAAATCAAGGTCCAGACCAATCAGCAATGAAGCAAGAATGTTTTTGACCAGAATGACACATTTAAACTAAATGTTTATCCTGTGGACATGAGAGAGATGAGAACAGGGAGTCACAAATGGAAATGGGCTGTCAACTTTGCAAAACTCTTGATCAGGCTGGAAAATGCTTAAAATTTAGGCATAAATCACTAGTGAAGACATGTTCTTTGTTATTTTGTTAAATTATTTTAAGCAAAGGCTCTTCTATTTGGGCAACATACTCCAATGTGTCAGGACAAGAAAACTCTTCTGTACTCTGATTTACTCTTTTTTCATGCAATTTTCTCATGTATATTCTTGCTGTGATCTTTGCCGAGATAAAGAATAGGCTATTATTTATATACAAAAATTGGTGGACTTTGAGAGAGACCTCTTTGTTTCTATGTTCCTGTAACTGTTCAATGGGATGGTTGTTGTTTGGAAAAGGTGGGAGCAAGGATAAATTGAGTTACCACATATGAAGCACTCAACAGTTCTTGCATGACTCAGTAGAAGTTAGCTAGGACTATTATTGCTATTATTGATCAAACCCTGAACAAAAAGATAATTATGGAATAGTCTTAAAAACTAGAAGACAATCTCAAAACAAATGGCTGATTCAATCAATTTTGGAAAAAATTTTTGGTGAGAAGTAAAAGCGTGTTAGTCAAATTGCTATTTGGTCTCATGGAAGAAGAGAAGAAAATTGAATGCATTGGTCCTATTTAGCTAGATTTCTTGGTTTTATATATACATGGAAAAAGCAAACCTTTGCATTGATTTTATACAGGAATATATAAACTTAGAAAAGTTCAACAAGTTACCTTATTCATTTCCATCATTTATCTCTTCATCCATTAATTCAACAAATATTTATTTGAACTCTTGCTGTAGGGCAGGAACTAGACTGGATACATAAGATGGATGGTTTCTTTCATCAAATAACTTCCAAGGTAGCCAGTGCAGTAACACTGGACAAATTAATAGTTATGAAACAAGGTTACGTAGTAGTTACCCCCTTATCTGAAGTTTTGCTTTCTGAGGTTTCAGTCACCTGTGATCAACCATAATCCAAAAATACTAAATGGAAAATTCCAAAAATAAACATTTCATTGGTGTTAAATTCGCACATTCTGAGTAGCATGATGAGATCTTTTGCCATCCCTCCTGGGACATGAATCATCCCATTGTCCAGCATAGCAACGCTGTCTGTACTCTCCACCCACAAGTCACTTAGTAGACCTCTCAGTTACCAGGTATTTGGAGACAGAGAAAGACTACATTCACATACCTCTTATTACAGTGTGTATACTGTTCTAATTGTTCTATTTTATTATTAGTTATGATGAATGTCTTAGTATGCCTAATTGATACATTAAACTTTATCACAGGTACGTATAGGGAAAAACATAGTTTCTGTGGAGCATAGTACTATTCCTGGTGTCAGGCATCCACTGGGGGTCTTGGACCGTATTGCCCGAGGATAAGAGGGGACCACTGTGTGTACTTTAGTAAGATGCACTTAAGACTCTGGAGACCCTAGAAAGGAAGGAGAAGTGTTCAGAAAGGACTGCACAAAAAATAGCAGTGTCCCAACAGGAAAGGAGATTAGTCCTGCAGAGAAAGCACACAAATGAAGATGCAGAGGCTGGGAAGAATCCGATGAGCTCAGCCTTCTAGACCCTTGCTTCTTGAAGTGTGGTTTGGGACCAGCAACGCCAATTAGAAACTCAGCATCATCATCTCCACCCCCAAGAGTGGAATGGGGGCAGAGCTAGGAGGGAGGGGCAGGCTCCGAGAACCTTCACATGCAATGATGCTATTTGGAAATCGCTGCCTATGAGCTTCAGGAGGGCAGTAACGCAGCTGACCATTTCTCAGCATCTCCTCACAGTGTGTTGCACGTGGGCACGCATTTGTTTGTCCAATGAATGCAATGCTACATAACAGGATGACAAGAGCTTTATCAGTTGACCAGCCCTGGTTGCTTCACCTGACCTCTCAATCTCCTTTATAAAGGCAGGGTAGTAGTTTGTCTCTGAGTCAGAAAAAAAGAGGACTGAGTGGTTTTTGTTTATTTTTTTTATTTTTTATTTTTTGGCAGGGTCTTGCTCTGTAGCTCAGGCTGGAGTGCACTGGTGCAATCTTGGCTCACTGCAGCCTCTGCCTCCCGGGTCCTGGTTCAAGCAATTCTCCTGCCTCAGCCTCTCGAGTAGCTGGGATTATAGGAACACACCACTATGCCCAGCTAACTTTTGTATTTTAGTAGAGACAGGGTTTCACCAAGTTGGCCAGACTGGTCTTGAAGTATTTACCTTTTACGATAGCTCAGGACTGTGGCAGGAGATATGGGGGAAAATATACCCTCATCTTCCTATTTTGTTCCAGACTGATTGTCTGCCAGTTCTCCATAAACTTCTTCCCTCTCCCCACTTGCAGTCACCCAGATTGGAGAACTGACCTTTTGAATTCAATGGCAGTCATAGCAAGCCCCAGTCATTGTTGGTAATATTTCTAAAGCTTCTGAAGGTCACCTGGGATTAAGATAGGTGCCGCCTGCATGCAAGTGGCATGCTGCTACTTTAATTATGAAAGACACGAGAAATAAAGGAAGCCCTTGGAAAGAAAAGAAGAAAATCCCTGCCACAGCCCAACAGGTGAATAGGCTTTTGCTGGAGCCTGGGGCTTGGGCTCGGGCTTCCCAGGGCCTGTGATCAAAGAGGAGGCCTGGGCAGTGTGAGAAGCCATGTGGTTCCCATCTCCTTGACAGTGGGATTTTACTAACCCATTTCCCTCTTCTCCTTCCCCCTCCTCAGAGATAAAGATGCACATCTATTTCTTTCTTGTGGACAATATGTTTATGGATATGAAATCACACCCAAGTCTTGCTTAGAAAGCAGCAGCGATTTGCTCGACAGAGTGGCACGTGTTTACTCTCACTGATGCTGTTTGAGGTGATCCATTTTCCTGGTAACAGACAGAATGTGTTCCTTTCTGTGAATTCACAGAGGCTCCAACGCTGCAGTTCCTTGGGAGCAAACTCTGCTGTTAGGCACTATAATTTTTTGATTTTGCAGTTCACATGATGTCTCAGAAGAGGGATATGTCTTTTCTAACAACCATCATTTTTATATAAAATGGAAGGTATTCACATTATGTCTTCATCTTCTATATCTCGACTAGTAACAATATCAGGACTACTCCCTCCTGAGAACTATATTCATTTCTCATTAAAGATATTTCATGTTTTATTCAGGAATTTAAATGAAGCTATCAGAGCCTGGAATGGCATCCGTTTGGTATAATTGTATCTCACTGATGCCAGCCCCAAGAGTTCTAATTAATATATATTTAGCTCCCTGACTGTCTTTAGACCAAACGGTTGAGTGTAGAAGACAGGAGGAAAAAAATACATTGAGATTGGAAAAGGAAAGTCTTTTTTAAAAGAGGAAATTTTTGTGCAATGCTTTGCTCCTATGTCTATGTCAGAAATTACTTTCAGCCACTGAGTGCCTTATGAAAAATGGAGTGGAAGACGATAATTATTTTTATTGATCACACATTCAAGTTATTAATTTTTTAATCTACTTTCTTTCTTTTATTTTTCACAAAAATGTTCATGCCCAGGGAATTATGTGCATTCACAATCCTCCCCTGGTTTGTTCTCCCCTCTCCTCCCTCTGCCCTTTTTCTCTACGACCTCACACTATTAAAAAGCAATATTGTTCCTCTTTGCCAATGTGAAAATGACTGGAGCCATCTTGGGATTACTTGGCCTCCCTAAACCCGTAATATGAAAAGAAGCTAATTGGGTACCAACCTCATTCCTTATGGGGTTTGCCATTCCCCCTAATTCCCTCCAACCACATCCCCATTCTCACTCGCAGGAAATGAGTTTGGGGACATTTCTTATGCTGGTCTAACATTGCAATTCATAGCACTTGTGTTCACTTAGAGGCTTCAATTCACTCCCGTTCCTGGGATGCTGTGGGACTGTGGTTTATAAATCACTCCTGTGGTGCACTGTATGTAGAGATCAAGACCCCTGCAAGCTCCAGTCATATTGAATTGTACCAGGCAACGGAGTGTCCTTAAGAGTTTACAGTAAGAAAAAACAAAGGCCTTATAAATAGGATAATCCAACAGACATTTACTACATTTACAAGGCACTACCGAGAAAAGCAAGGATGCTATTTTCTTTTGTTCCAAATGTTGGTCTCATTCATTGACTGTTGAGGTTAGTTTTTCAATACGACATAAATTGGGGTTTAGAAATAGCCTATACTCAAATTGAATTGTTATTTAAACAACTGTTAGAGGTCATTTAGTGGTTTACTAGCCTGTCATTAACATACCATGAATCAGGTTCACACTAACTACAAAGATTTGTGCTCCTCACTGAACCTCCATCATGACAAAGTCATTGCCACTTCTTCTCATTGGTATGAGAGAGGTGGGTGGCCCTTCCATTTGCTGGATGTGTTACGTCGGTGAGGTCAGCAACCTGGTCTCCATGTGCAAGCTACCTTATGTGCAAAAAAGAAATATGTTTATTTCATCGGAGTGTATTAGACTCAATATTATAATGACAAAAAGACCAGTTTAGTGTTTTAAATGCTGACCATGCCTAGGCACTGCGCTCAGTGCTAAACATCCAATTTCACATTCAGTAACAAAGATATATTATAAATTGGTGATGAATAACTATTTAAAAAATCTGTATTTATCCAGGTTCATTTTATTTCTCCTGAAAGTCAGACTGGGTGTTTTGTGGGAATGAGGACTTTGAAAAGATCTCTATTGGAAGGTGGACTCAGGCTGTTTCCCTCTCAGTCCAAGAGAGCATCTTTCTCAGTGGGAGCAATTCTCCCAAAGCGGGGATTGGAGAGTGCATGAGAGTGCTCAAGCACTCGTGCTCAGCTGATTTCCAGATACATTAGCCCACAGCCTTATTGACCATCACATCCATTTGACCAGACTCTGAGGGCTTTTTATTATCTGAAACGCCTCACTGCATGGGCATGATGACAGGTATGTCAAGAGGAGAACAATAACCAGAAACAGATGCATGGAATATTCACTAATATGTCAGCAACTATGATGCATTTCAGCAGTGTCCATCCTCACACACATACACAATGAAAAAAAAAAAAGGAAAAGAGAACATTTATTTTAATGAGGCCAATTCCCATGCCAAACTGAGCATCTGTCTGGCTTTTGTGTTTGGTATAAACGGGACTCACACACACTCAAAAATAATGTCAAAAGTTCAAAGGGTGGAGAGTTGAGAATTCTCACATGGGCAAATAAATGAGGTCTGCGGATTGGCTGGCCTTCACTCAGCTTTACATGAAGTGTCTCCTTGGGACCGGGGTGATGTGTGGCTTTGATTCTCTGCCCTTGTTCTTCCATAACCTGGTTTGGAATGTAGCCCAGTCCTAAGAGATTGGGGGGTCACTCTGGCTTGATAGTGTAAGGTCAGAAAATGGAATGAAGCTCGGATATCTCAATTGAGATTTGAGTGTATAAAAGTATAAATCAAAAAAGCAAAATCCTTGAAGGGACACCTTGCAGCTGTTGCTACAAATGAAAGGTTTCAAAATAAGTAGATACAAGAATGCCCCGACCAGTGCAACTAATAATTCCCCTCTAGTCCTACTTGAAGAATATACGAGTACAACTGAGCATTGAAAAATAAAGAATATACGTTATTCCAAGCAAGGATGCAAGCCTGAATCCTTTAATAAATGTTGTGTTATTTCAGGGGAAATAGAGTCTTAAAAAAAATCCTTTACTTGCTTTTCTGCAGAATGCAAATTAGAAATTGTATCCAGTGACCAAAGTTAACCTTAGAATTTATAGGATTATTTGTTCTTGGTTTTAGAAAAATCTGGATAATCTCAAAGTTGCATCATTCATTCAAAAAAAAAAAAAATGGGGAGAGGCAGATTTTGTCCGCCTTTACTCCTAAATGCCACTGTCTCATTTGGCTGTAGGATATTCATGATGTTATGTTTATTTAAACAGACATATCTCTAGTTTATGGGCACATTCCAGAATAGAACTGCATGTTGCTTGGAGTGCAGTTCTTATGGGCAAACACCTGATCCCCTTTAATAAAAGATAAAAGGGAAATGGTTCCCTTGCCATTCAAAGACCTTACTGTGCTGTGCTCATAGACATAACCTTGTTGCTTGACCTTTCTCAACCGGTACAAGCATCCCATGTACTGAACTCCAGGTACAGTGATTAAAAATGACTCTTCTAGCTGCCACTTAGAATCTACTGTAGCAGAACTTGTTTGAATCCACGACTGTTCTAGGATTATGATTATAAAGCAAGTCTTAGGTGTTGCAGAGTTATATGTGGTAGGTGATTAGAATTGCTGTTAAATTATGTCACAGCTTATTCTCTAAATACTAGAATATTTTTAGTTTTTTATATTTCTAAAATATTTTCAAGGCAAAATTCTCTAATAATTATTTAAAACTATGATTTTCCACCATTGTCGAAAAAGATTGTTTCATTTTCAAAACAATCACCCTTAATATGTTTCATTTTCAGGTTATTTTTCCTTGTTTAGAAGAAGACGATGAATCATAATTATGCAATTGAGTTTGTGCACTTAGCAGCTAAAGGAATATTTTCCAGACTGTTTTCTGTGGAACATAGAGCTGAAAGAATGTTAGTAAATTTTAGGAAAATAAAGACACCCTGTGTCAAATAAGTTAAAGAAATGCTGAATTAAACATAATCAAAGAGTCGTATTAATGGTAGAGCTTCCCAAAACAATTAATATGCAAAGTAGCATGTGATTTGTCACTGGAGGATGAACTTTATGCGGTCTTTCCTTTCCTTTTTTTTTTTCCAAGTCATAGCCCTTTTTTTCTGAGATCATCCTACTTATCTAAAGCTCCAAAATCTTTAGGACATACTGCGCTAGGAGCAATGGCTCACATCTTAGGCTACTTGGAGAAGAAAAATGTCTATTTTTTACATAGCTAATGTCAAGAGCAAGTGACATTGGAGTTTAAATTAGATTAAGTGGCCTATGATGCTATTTAATTCAAACTGAGAGTTTAAAAAAATCTCACAAACTGTTATGTACTTGAAATGGAAAAGAATAAGCAAAAAAAAGAAGGCTTTAAAACATGTTCAGTAACCTCTTCAGCAGACACCCACAGAAAACTTCATTAATCATTTAAAATGTGACAAGACAAAGAAAATCTGATCGAATGACTGTCCAAATAATTATAGTTTATTCCTCCACTTTTTCTCATTGAAGTCACATTGTCATTTGAGTGGTCATCTTGACACGACAAATTATTGCTATCCAAGAAAAAGGAAAAAGAGTCTCAAATTGTAGCTTCTCCAGTTCTTGCATCGTAAGCGATCACGGGACAAAGGGAGATTGTGGAGAATGAAAATTTGAATATTCCCCTCTCTACCCCTCCCTCTCTGTCTCTTCTACATGCGTCTCCCGGGACCTCTCTTGTCTCTCCACCCTCTCGTCTGTGATCTCTCCTGCCACCCTTCGACCGTCACTGGCCCACCATTTTAGTCTTTTGCCTCATCAAGGAGAACCCTCGAGCTGTTTTGCCCACGTAGGCAAAATGGATTGAGAAATGTGCGTTGAGCTGTGGCAAAGGCTCGCGAGTGATAAGGGCATACAGGTCTTGCCCAGCTCTGCCATTCAGGCCTGAGACCTTGAACAGGCACTCAGTCTCCCTTGGCTCCATTTCTTCCTCCATAACATGCTTCTGTTGAGCCAGATGACATCTCGAGTCCCTCTGAGCCCTAAGGGCACGTGGCCCTATGTCTTTTTGGGTTTTCATTCCCAGTCTCCCACAGGAAACAACACAGCGAAGTCGACAACCTTGAGGTAACTTATTAGTTAACTATGACTGCCCTACCCTTAGAAGAAATGGCACTTCATCAAAGAGGGGAATAAGAGTCAACTCCTGTGGAAAATGTTCTGAATGGTGTGCTCGTGAATTTCGATCTTTGACTGGAAGCCAATATGAATGAACAGCTTCAAGACAAGCCTCTTACATTAATCACCTCATGACTTTAACTGAGAAACTGATTAATTGAATTGAATGTAGGCCTGGGTTCCTGGGCAGCGAAGGTGCTGATGGAACTGGTCTTCTCACCATTTTCTTTGAAAGAGAAAGGAAATTGCACACGGTCCATGCTCACATCCAGGAGACAAGTATTACATTGCTCCTGAAATGGAACCATTCCTCTCTGATCATTGCTTTTCTCCATGGCTATTTCTTAAACATAACTTCATTTATATGTAACCCCAAATCAAGGAAAACTAAAACACCTCATGGAAAACAAAATTGCCTAAGTATTATAACACAAGCACAATTTGCTTTTCACTGCACGCAGGATTGCTTCTCTGCCCTGGCTGGTTGTGAGATACTTCCAGGGAACACGTTCCAGGGTATGAGAATGAGGCCAGTGGCTGCTGATGTTAAAAGGACATGGCATCTGCACTAGGTTGGAGAGGGGGCTGGTTGCACAAATTAAAGTCAAACACATCACAGTCTGATCAGCAGACATGGGCTTGAGTATGTTGTCTAGGTTTTTTCTTTTATTTCCTTTTCTTTTTTACTACCACCAAGTAACAGTGAGGCAATTAAAAAAAAAAAAAAAAAAAAAAAGACAACTCCGTTTGTCTCCTATCATCGTTTCTTCTCACCTTCCCTATTCTTGGTTCCTCACTCTTACAATTTATCTGGGAACACAAATTACAATTGAATATGGTAGAAAAATTTAAATATAAGTAGCTATTTAATCTGTCTTTGACTTATTCTGGATAACAGAAATTTTCACCCAAATGGAGCTGGAGAATATAAACCCACTGAGGAAAAAAAAATGCAAGTGTATTGTGTTTGGAGCAAAATTAGTTCTCTTACTGCCAAAAGTCAGAAAAATATGTTGGGTTTTTTAAAAGACAGATTTAGAATTTGATACAGCCACCATTTCGTGTGCTGGAGGATTCCTCTCAATGGGTGAGTTCACCCATGAAGAGCTTTAATTACTTGATATTTTAAAAGAGTTCCCTATTATACAAGAGAGAGAGGAGAGACATTTGTGTGGGAGAAGCCTAAAGCTGTTTGTAGGAGGCAGAGAGTTTAAAAGGCAACATCTTTAATGAACAAATTTTCATTCCCACAGTAAGAAGCTGTTTTTGAAATCTTCCATGGCCTGCTACCAGGGCAGGGGGAATAGCTCCATGAGAAAGCAGGGTTGTGAGTCAAGCTTACAAAACCAGTAACCACTTTTTTAAACCAAGCCAAAGGACAAACCCCATCAAATTCTGTTTTGGTGGTTTTATTATTATTTTCTCACATTAATTTGTCCTAGAGAACACCGTGCGAAGGTCTCACAGCCCTGGTACAAAGAGGAGCTACCACAAAAACTCAGAGGGGCTGAAGTGGCTTCCTGCTCTCCTTCCGGCCTGACACTTCCTTTGTTCCTATAATCTCAAAACAGCTGTTTCCTCTGGAACCACAAACCCCAGCTGGCGGCCTCTCTACCTCCTGGATCCTGCTGCACATAATGTACATCAAATCTGAATGTTGATATGAAATCTTCTTCTTTTTCCCATCCTCCTCCCTCTCAAGCTCCCTCCCACCCCCGCCCTTCTCTCATCCTGTATTTATGTTGGCCTTCGCTGGGAAGGGGAGGGGAGGAGCAGTTAGAAAAAAGGTGATACAAGCATTTCAGATCTTCCAAATGGCAAAGCGAATTATCGAAAATATTTAGAATCTCAGGTGTCTCAGGTTGGGAAACATGTTTCCAGAAACCTCCTTTGTGAGACAGAGATTGATGGTCAGCATTACTTTTTGTTTGCTTGTAAAAATCAGTACCTTTTAACAAACAACGTATTAGTTATCTGCAGCAGAAACTGGGCTCTAATTTCACATAGGAGATGCAATGAGCTGCGCGTGGTAGTTTTTCCTTAAAAACCGTACAATTTTACTGATCGATGTCTTCATTGAAAGCTTTTGGGTAAAAAATACGGAAAAGGCTAGGTTCCACTCAGGAAAAGGTACTAACAAGTCTGGAAGAAATGATACAGAGAAGAGAATAATTGGAGAAAATGCAAGGCTGTATTTGAATCATTGCAAAACGATGGCGTGTTTATCATAGTCCTTAATGTGTTGATGGAATGCGGGGTAAGAAAGAGTCAAAGGGCCTGTGTATTAGGGAATAGAAGGTGGGGGAATGAGGCAATGAAGGCCCATGGGTGGAGGTGTCCTAGGGTTCTTCAGAGGAACAGAACGAATACGGAATAGATAAGTAAATAGAAAGACAGACAGGAGGAGATTTATTACAGGAATTGGCTCACATGGCTATGGGGGTCAAGAAGTCCCATGATCTGCCATTTGTAAGATGAAGAACCAGGAAAGTTGGTGGTAAAATTCAGTCCAATTCCAAAGGAAAGTTGGTGATATAATTCAAAGTCCCCCGTGAGAATCAGGGGGCAGATAGTGTAATTTGTGGTCTGAATCTGAAAGCTGGCAAACTGTAAATGCTGATATCTGAGGGCATAAAAAGATGGATGTCCCAGCTCAAGCAAAAGGCTCAAATTTGTCTGTCTTCTGCCTTTTTGTTCTATTCAGTCCCTCAAAGGTTTGGAGGAGGCTCATCCGTGTGGGGAAGGGTCATCTCCTTACTCAGTTTGCCAATTTAAATCCTGATTTCTCTCAAAAACACACTTACAGATACACCCAGAAAAAATGTTTTACCAGCTATCTGGGCATTCCTTCACCAGGTCGACACATAAGATTAACCGTCACAGGAGGGGTTCTGTGTGGGTGAGCTGGGAAAGGAAGTCAAGACGATGGGAAATGGCTTGACTAAAAACCTGGAAGGGAAAGCATATGCTTTGGATTTGGGACAGACCTTAGAATTCATATGAGTGCTGCCCTATTAACCAGAGGGCACAGCGAATTCCAGAGAAGGACATGCTCCAGGTCACCAAGGGCCCAGGAGCAGGCAGGACTAGAGAAAGGGCTAGTGTCCTGTCTCTCCTCCAGCACTCCCTTCTGCCTCTGGCGTTTTCCTCTCTGAAGTTTATGTAGGTGATTCTTATGTGGTGTAATGGTTAGAGGCCCGCACTTACGAGGCAAAAGATCTTAGCTCTTACACTTATTAGCCATATGATCTAAGGCAAGTTATTCTAAACTGTAAGTGCCTCCGATTTTCTAACAATAAACAAGAAATAAATTGCATCTGACTCCTTCGGCTATGGTGACAATAATCAAGTACTTAACCTAATAGCTGCACAAAGACAACTCAATAAATATTTGCTTTATTATAATAATACTACAAATTATTATTATGATTAAAAAGGATATATTTAGGTTGGTAGAAGACTGACTTAGCTACAGATAATATATTCCCTGAAAAAAATGCAAAGACATGAAATTAAGCAAGTAAAGATATCAAAGTGATATTGAAGAGCAACTGACAACAGATAAGGCTTAGCGTGAAAAAGAGAACATTTTGTGCCTTGTTTTGTTTGGTAAATGGACTCTCCAAATGCAAGTTGATTTAACACTTTCTAATAAAAATTTAATACCTAATTAATGATTGACATTTATTTGCATTCGCTATAATTTGCTAAATAATCACAAAACCATAAAATGTGGCTCTTACGAATATAGATGGTTGAGTTGGCTGCCTAACGCTGGGTTGTAGTTCTGCCACTTAGGAGCTGTGAGATCATGGGCAAGTCACTTAACCTCTCTGAGCCTCAGTTTCCTTACTGTAAAATGGAGATGAGGTTATGGGAAGGGTTGCATCAGTTAATATACATGAACATCTTTGAACAGTGCCTGAAACATGGGTGCCCCATAGTAGAATGAATGATCCTTTAATTGATAGTAAATAATAAAAATAATAATTACTAAATGAATAATAAATACTATTAATGTATTAAGTAGAGTTTTTTGATAAAAGCATAACTAATCAATTTACAAAGTTTTGGGCTACTCTCTCTGCTATTTGTACTGGTAAAAACTCTAAATAATTTGTCAGCCAGTATCTAGATTTTACTATGTACCAGGTGGCAGCAATCACAGTGATGGGCTCAGTGCTTGGGGTGAAATAATTAGCCTTATAGAGGTTGAACTAGAAATTCCAAGCCTGTAAGTACATTACATTTGCTAGAGCCCATAACTACATTTGTGTTTGATTTATGTCAGTTTTCATACTTACAGCATCCGTTGTGGTTGGAAAGGGGATTTCACTTAAATGCTCTCAAAGCCAAATGCAATGTGGCTGCTTCTTTGGACTTCACCAAATGTTGATGAAACACCCACCTAAACCAGGGATTTTCAAAGTGTTGTCCCTGGACCAGCAGCATCAGCATCATCCAGGGGCTTTTTAGAAATGCAACTTTTCAGGCCCATCCCAGACCTGCTGCATCAGAAACTCTGGGCTGAGGCCCAGCGGTCTGTGCTTTTAACAAGCCCTTCCAGGAGCTCTGATGCCTGCTGAATCTGGGAAATGCTGCAATAAACCAATCTAAATATGAACGTTGACATTTATCCAGCATGAAGTGTAGTTATTAGAATTGCTACTGGACACTATTAGAGGACCATGCATGCACTTCTTCCCCTCCACTTTGTTTCCTATTTGGTGCCTCCCTCTTCTGACACATTCTTCCTTTTAGATGGGTTAATGTTACTAACCAGGCTGTGGTGAAGTGACTTTCCGCTGAGCCTCAGAGTCCTTTCTGTCACTTCCTATTATACGTTGATTTAATTAATTTCACTCTTGAAAAGCGGCTTTGTTTTCACCTTCTTAAATTGTACCTCCCTGTCTCTAATTTACCCCCTAGACTACTGCCAGCAATGAGAATATTAATTTTAAGAGGACCATGTTCTTATGGGTGTTTGGCAATGATAGATTTAGCCCCTGGAGTGGTTTAATAGGGGGGAATGGTGTAATCAAAATGCAGATGCTACCATCCTGCTGTTTGAAAGAGTGTTCACTACTAGAGAACCTCCGAGCATTCTGGGCAAGGGGGTGAAAAATAGAACTAGGAGAATCGACACAGAAGAAAACCTAGAAAAATATCCAAGTGGGACTGGAATTCTGGAGCAGGCATGTAATTTAAGGGCCAATGCATATCCGTAGGTATGGCAGTGGCCATAAATTCTGAACAGATCTCAGATGTTTTGGACTTTGGTCCATGTATTCTGAGAGTCGACTAACTGGGCACGAGTCTCTGCTGACTGCTGAAAAACTTACAAAGAGTAGGAAGAGAAAATGGTCAGTGGCAATAAGGAAGAAAATGGTGACTCAAAGAGCAAGGAAATTAGTTCTATTTTTCTTCATGAAGGCTCTGAGTGTGAAACATGGAGTATGAGGGTTACAGAGTCCCCGGCCTGGCCAGCAGCACGCAGTGACTACAGCAATACACAGTGGAGGGTGGTGGCTCAACCCTGGAAGGCGGGATGACAGGCAGACCTAAGACAGAAAATACTGCAACAGTGGAGAGAGAAGCAAGCCTTCTCAGCCTCACACCAGTGCCTGAACTGAGAAGAACTTGACCAACCACAATTTTGCTAACAGTATATTGAACAGTGCATTCCTGTCCATATTCTAGACACTCCTAAAGCTTTGGCAGGGATGGGTTACACGGCAATAATAATAGCGGTGGTGGCACTAGTCATGTTGTAGGACAGGCTTAGATATGGCTGTACTCATAGGGGTACCTTGCATCCAAATGACTTGACTATTTGCTATCCATCAAAAACACTTGTAAGCAGAGTGTTTCAGCATTGCAGAAGATAGATGATCAACTGGCTGGGGAATCTGGGAAGGCTTCCTAGAGGAGGTGACATTGGGCTGTAGGGGAGGAGGTTGAAGGAAGTCTAGAATTTTAGCAGGCAGAGCAGGTGGAACTGGTTTGCTACATTCTAGTATAATTCCGGGCTAAAGATCCTTCTTTTTAGTTGTGTGTGTCTGTTTTATGTGAACACACCAGTACTGAGAATGGCATTCTCAGGTAGATCAGGCACCTTAGCACATCCCATTTCCATTTGCCGTTTGTTACCCTGGTCGCCAGTCTTTCTAAGCATTCCATCTCATGGTGTGCTCTGGCAACGGCACACAGAGCCCTCTGTGATCAGTTGGTAGTGATCCTGTGCTGAGGATGGTGAAGCTGTGTCCTGACTAGGTGGAGAAGAGGGGCGCTCACTATTAATGAACAACATCTGCCATGGACCAAGGGAAAATCTTCATGAGGGTGAGGACCCTGGGCATTGCCCTCACTAGCACAACACCCTCCTCTGTTTAGCGGGTGTGGAACTTACAAACACTACTTGCTCTTTTCCTACTGACATTTCTTTATCTGGGAAATGATATGTGCATCCTACATGTATTACTGGAGAAGAGATGTGTGCTAGAAGAGGTAGATTTCAATACAAACAACAAAAGGACAGTTACTGACAATATATCAACAGTTTTCATTCAGTTTTGAAGAGGCTGATAGTATTAATCTAGACACCTACAGTCAGAATCATTCAGTAAAGTTTCTGCCATTAATCATGTAATGTTTTCAAAATGAGTTTGATTTTTTTTTATTTTTCCTAGAAGATATATAGAGATAGAATAATGTATACATTGCCTAGAGAGTTTAGTAGAAACTCTCATGATCTTTCTAGAAGTTTCCCTCTGAAATGTTTAATAGTCTATATAATAAAGGAGAAAATGTTGACATGCCTGTAATATCTCTCTCTCTCTCTTTTTTTTTTTGAGGCAGTCTCGCTCGGTCGCCCAGGCTGGAGTGCAGTGGCAAAATCTTGGCTCACTGCAACCTCTGCCTCCTGGATTCAAGCGATTCTCTTGCCTCAGCCTCCCAAGTAGCTGGGATTACAGGCCCCCGCCACCACGCCCAGCTCATTTTTGTATTTTTAGTAGAGATGGGCTTTCACCATGTTGCACAGGCTGGTCTTGAACTCCTGACCTCCGGTGATCTGCCCACCTAGGCCTCCCAAAGTGCTGGGATTACAGGCATGAGCCACCGCACATGACCGATATCTTATTTTTGTATAGTATAAAATATTCTTTATAAAATAGAGTGTAGTGCAGTCATGTGCTACATAATGATGTTTTGGGCAATGATGGACCATGTGTACAATGGTGGTCCAATAAAATCATAATACTGTATTTTTGCCTACCTTTTCTATGTTTAGATACACAAATACTATTGTGTTACATTTGCCTATAGTATTCAGTACAGTAACATGCTGTGCAGGTTGGGAGCCTAGGAGCAATAGGACATACATACAGCCTAGGTGTGCAATAAACCACCATCTAGGTTTGCGTCAGTACACGCTCTGATGTTCGCACAAGGACAAAAATGCCAGAGACAATCCTCAGTGCGTATCACTGTTGTTAAGTGATGCATGACTGTGTTTGCTTTTGTCATACTTGCTATAATAAACAGGGAACATAAATCTTAACATTTGTGCAAGTATAAATGAATGAAAATACGTATATTTCTTCTTTTATTTTCTTATGGATGAAACTTCGTAATTTAGATGTTGCTAAGGATCTTATTCAAAGTCTCACTGAGGTAATATTTCTTCTGGAGGCAACAGTTAGGCTAGTCTCATTATGGCTGGCATCAATATGGCAACACAATATTGCCCATCCTTTCTCACTCTAGTTCTGCATTTCTTGATTTTTTTCCCCTACAACTGTCAAGATGCTCAAATTTATTACTTAAAATAGAGATCATTGCCTGCAATTCAGTAACTTCCCCTATGGGGAAACCAGGCCACTTTGAAGTTCCTTTTATTCTCAAACTTCATTAAGTTTATGCCAGTGGTTGTCTCAAATTAGTTTTATAGAGAGAGGCATTTTGCAAATTTGTCATTTATTGATTGCATTAAACTGGCCTAATTTAGCTAAGTTGTTTAGAAAAATGACATAATGTGTATTTATCCCCAATTATTAGGTAGCAAATGTATAGTAATTACTAGAAGTGTGCAGACTAGCAACAGATCCTCTAAATGCTGTATTCATTTTATCTGGCACACAGATGCTTTCAAATTCACTTACTTCTTTAACAAAAATTTACCCTGCACCTGTGATATCCCAACACTGTGTTTGGCATGGAAACCTTTAAGACCAATAAGCCCGAAGGGAAAGCAAAGAGCCCAAACAAATCCACACAACCAACGCGAAGGAGCATGAGCTGTGAGGAAGCACCCATGGAGGTCGGATGAGAGGAGAGAGCAGAAACTCTGCAGGAAGTGATGAAGGCTACAGAAAAGACCTGAGAGATGAATAGGACTGTGCTGGAGGGCTGGGGAGGTATCTTGCAATGGAAGGCTATGACAAAGCCTGCTGGTTCTCAGGGAACAGGGACCATTCATGCGATGGGGACAGAGTGGGGTTCAGAGAGAAGTGGGTGCAGTGAGAAGCAGACGCAATTCATAAGTCTTATGCTAGCATTCGACTGGGCCTGAGAGCTGCGGAGATTTTTAAGCAGAAGAGAGACCTGGTTGGTTTGGTGTTTTTGAAAGCTCACCACGAAAGCTACATGAAAGAAGGAGTGGAGAATGGAGGCTGAAGCAGAAGATGGGATAAAAAACAGTCCCCAAGGGTGTGCAGAGTCCAGGTAAGAGATGCTAAATCTGCTCTAAGGAAATGACACTGAGTCTAGAGAATAGAGGAAGGAAGGATCTGAGAAATGTTTCAAGGTTCATTTAACTGCAGAGGTTTTTTCTTCCCTGTGTGTCCACATCGTGGGTCTGAGAGCAGTCCTGACCTGAAGCAGAGGTAGGGGAGCTTTTGTCTTTTGGGGCTGATTGGCATGTGCCATAGGCTGTCTTCCCACTGCAAATCAATGAGTGAAGAAGACGGGATGCTGCCCTCCTCTTTTTAGGAAGGCCTGTAACACTGGACTGATAGTAGCTGCAGATAAACCACCTCCTGCCTAATTATCCCTCTGAAAGCATAAAGTGTCCCTCCCCCTTCTTCCCGTCCAGGAGCAGCCCCAATGGTGGAGTGTTCAATCATCCTCTTTTCTCAGTTGGGCAGGGTCAAAGTGCCAATAGTGCAGAGTCCAAGTCTGGCTTGGAAAAATCACACAGTCAACTCTAACTATGTAAGGGGAAAGGATGACAACAAGGAGGCACAGAAGTTCCTGAGTTGCAAGTGCCTTTCAAGCACCTGGGAATTCTATTAGAGCCTATCAGGTAGGTTGGCAATAATGATGCTGCTTCGGCAGCTCTGACCTGCTCTTGCAGAAGGCATTGTCAAGAATAGGGCATGTCAAGAAAGCACCTGGATGTAAGAATCCTACAGAGCTGTTTTGCAACGTGACCTATGTCACCTTTCTTATATCAGCCAACTTACTTGACTTGTCTGAGCCTCATCTCCTTATCATCAAGCGGGGGTCACAACTAATTTGCTTTCTTTCTGTAGGGATTTGAAGGTCATGAAAAATACAAAATTCTCAACAGAGTGTAATGTCCTTGATCTTGCCTCACCTTCCACAGGGACAGGAAACTTCCTGACCTGATCCTCTAGCAGAGGCACCAATGGGTTTTCTCAGGATCCCAGCACAACCCAACTTTCTTTTATTTGCATAGTTGCTTAACTTTTCTATTAACATTCTTCTCTCTGATTGCAAGCATTTTGAAGACAGGCAATGCAAAGATGTATTCCTTTTTCTTGTATTTGAAATAGTCCTAATCCATTCCATCCCTTGGGGTCAGACCCTGCATCTTATTTATTACCTAAAACATTGCAAAAGATTAAATAGTTTGAGAAAGATTGGAAATTCAATGTCATAGGTGGTGGCGAAGTTAATGATATGAGAGGGAGAGAAGGAGGCTACTATCATTTGTTGAATATGAGACAATGTTTTACACAATGAGCCAATGTTACACAATGAGCCATTTTACATTTGACTCATCAACCCTGTGAGATCAGTGTAGCCGTGAGCATTGGAACCCCCTCCCAAAAAATTGGTGTGTGGAACAAGGTAAAATTTATTACTTATGTAAGACAGTTAAGACGGGCAGTAAATACAATGGCTCCACAGGCATCCTTCTGTGCTAATGTTCTGTAATCCACAGCTTATTTCCTCCAGGCTCAGGATGGTTGCTTGTGCTCCAATCCTCACATCCATATTCTAAGCAGAGGAATGAAGGAAAACGTAGAAGGTATGTCCACACCCTTTAAGAATATTTCTCAGTCATGGACCTTTGGTTTCCTCTTACTTCTCTTTCACCAGAATGTACTCTCAGTCTCTTTTAGCTAGAAGAGAGTCATTTGCACTTAGGCAAATGAGGAGAAAGGATGTGGGCAGCTACCAGTGTCTCCTGTAGTAAGTGTCATTGTCCCCACATTTTAATGAGAGGAAACTGAGGCCGGGTGAGTTTAACAGTGTTCTGATTGTCTACTGCTTCATAAGAAACCAACACAAACTTAGTGACTCCAAACAATAAATATTTGATTATGTTCATGATTTTGTGGGTCAGAAATTTGGATAGGATCCAACAGGGATGGCCCCACTCTGTACTACAATGACTATGGCCTAACCTGAAGTGACTTGAAGAGGAAGGGATGGCTGGGACAACATACCCAGTGTCTGGCACCTCATTTCTGGCATCATCTGGGTTCCTCGGTTCTTTTCTGTATTGTGTCCAGGGTTTCTTATTCACTCCCAGGCCTGACATCTTGGTTGGGATGGCTGGAGCAGCTGAGGTTGGCCAGGCATCTGTCTCTCTCTGCATGGGGCTGTTCCACATGGCTATCTGGGGCTTCCTCACAGCATGGCTGTCTTTGAAAGTGAGATTTCTTCTACTAGTGGCTGGCTTTCTCCAGAAAGAGTGTTCCAAGAGACCAAGGTAGAAGTTACACACTCCTTAAGCTAGCCTTGGAAGACACACTTCTGTCACCATTCACTAAGCTCATCCAGATTCAAAGGATCAGGATTTAAACAATGCATCTCATTGAAGAGAGTCATAGAAACTTTGCAGCCATCTTTTTCACAAAGTGATTGCTTAAGAAAACACAGCTAGGAAGTCAGGGGGCTCAGCTTGGAGCATAGAGTTGACTTTACACTACATGGATTTAAGCAGCAGGTCTTAGTGCCTTTAAAGAGTAAATTAAACAAGTTGACTTTTTTGTAGGCATCAAAGATAGTAGCTGGCTATAGAGCAGCGGGATATAGTAAGATTTGTGACAATGGTATTTTTGTTGGGTGCACAGATTCTGGCTCTCAATGGAGTATGCCCTGGGGCTTTGCACTCAGCTCTCTTACTAAATGTAGCTGCCTCCCTCCTTCCTCTCTCCAAGCCCCCTCCAGCTGAACAACTGGGCTACTGCTCTGCTGTCTCTTTCATATTTGTGAATACTCTCTCAGGTCTGGGAAATCAGATTGTCTCATTTAAATTTAATTTTAATTTCTGTTTGAAGAATCAACCTGAGACATCAAAGGGAATCCAAAAAATGCACTACACAATAAATGATCAAATGACTTCTAAAGACATTGCACTTTTATATCTAGAAATATTGGATCAAAACTCCAATTTCTTTTATTGTTAAAATTAAAGAGAGACTTAAAAGAAACTGCCATGTGAGTTTGACACTGTGTTTAACCAACAGACAAATTGGTATAACCTGGTAAGATTATAACCATCAATACATGCATTCTTTCCCTAATTCATAATGAGTCACAGTCTTCCAGTCACTAAACTTCAACTTGGTTTCAAGTTAATTTTCTTCAAGTCATAAAAATATTATTCAGAGTACAGGTCACAGATGCCTAATTTACAATCTGGGTATAATTAAATTACCAGTTTATCTGTTCAAAACAGACTGAGTTTGGTGTTGAAATATGGCCTTGAGAAACCAACTTCTCAGAAAAATTTCCAACTTAATTATTTGTGCATTTAATTTTTGAGGATCTGAAGTCCTATTCCCTATGTTAACATAGTTAGAAATAGCCCAAAAGGTTCAAGGCTATAGTGAGTTAACATTTGCTGTGGGTCCTGGCAGGCGGGTGCTTGGGAAAGTGCACAAGCGGGAAAGGCATGCAGCTGGCCTTAACAGGTGCAAAGGCACACCCTCTTTCCACCGTGAAAGAGTGAGAAGAACACCTCCTAAATGAATGAGTGAGCATATCTTCACCCATCAAGAATTAGATGGGTGATCAAAAACTTGAATGGGTGATTCTTAACTTACCAAGCAGGAAAAGCACAAAGTCATTGGTAGAGATGTCAGGAGTGTTTGGGGCAAGAAGTTTTAGCTGAGGGTCATCAGCCAGAGGAAAAACCACTCTTTCCAGTGGATGAGCAAAAGATGATGTGTTTCTCATCCATTGGTCACATAAGACTAGATTAGAAGGATCAATAATAAATAATTAAATCAAGCAAGAATAATATTTCTTTAAATTAAATTTAAATATTTAAAACTATCTAAAAAAATTTTTTTAAGAAGGAGGAAACAACCATGGTATTCTAGGGGGAAGGATGGCATTCCTCCCAGGAAGCTGGATTTTTTTTTGTTTGTTTTTTGAGACGGAGTCTCACTCTGTCACCCAGGCTGGAGTACATGGCACGATCTCGGCTCACTGCAACCTCTGCCTCCCGGATTCAAGTGATTCTCCTGCCTCAGCTTCCTGAGTAGCTGGGATTACAGGCCGCTGCCACCACACCTGGCTAATTTTTGTGTTTTTAGGAGAGACGGGGTTTCAGCATATTGGCCAGGCTGGTCTCGAACTCCTGACCTCAGATGATCCACTCACCTCGGCCTCCCAGAGTACCGGGATTACAGGCATGAGCCACCATGCCGGGCCGAAGCTGGCTCTTTTATGTTTCAGAAAGCCTGTTACTGAACCTTTGCTAGAGACACCACTCTCCTTCCTGCTCTGGGGGTGAAGGAGAGGGTTCTAACAAAAAGAACTGAATTTGTTTGTCTAGTAAAATTATAGTAATGTGAAGTCTGTCCCCTGGCAGTACCATTTGGATTTCAGAAGAATAGGAGAGAGATAAGAGGAGTGACAAAGGTAAAGTCCATGGTAGGGAGAGCACACTCCTCCAGAAAAACAACAAGTAGGATCCAAGAAAGTGCGGCTGGAGAGAAGCTCTCTGCACCTGGAAGCTCTGAGAAAGCAAATATTCACATTTATATTGGTTCTTGTTATGATCTGGGCTGCTGCCAGTCTCCCGCATGTCCCCACCCTCACTAGGGTCTACAGATAAAGTAGGAATGGCAATGCTTTGGGAGAATGGGGAGAAGGGGCTCAACTATAGTTGGGGCAGTGAAGAGAGGTCTCTGAGAACAGCAAGCAGAAGAGATGAGAGGCTGGCTATGCACTAGGCTACAGTGGCGAAGCACATTGCAGTGCGCCCAACTCAAAGATTGGAGCAGAACATCCACCCTGCTCACTTCAAATACCAGCAGGGCTGGACCCTGCAAAGTGACTATATTTTGTATTTTTAAAATTATTTTTATTGTATTATTATTATTATTTTGAGAGCGAGTCTCTCTCTGTCCCCCTTGCTGGAGTGCAGTGGTGCAATCTCGGCTCAGTGAAACCTCCACCTCCCAGATTCAAGCGATTCCCCTGCCTCAGCCTCCTGAGTAGCTGGGATTACAGGTGCCCACCACTACACCCAGCTAATTTTTTGTATTTTTAGTAGAGACGGGGTTTTACCATCTTGGCCAGGATGGTCTCAAACTCCTGACCTTGTGATCCACCCACCTTGGCCTCCCAAAGTGCTGGAATTACTGGCATAAGCCACCATGCCCAGCCCAATGTGCCCGTATTTTGGTGTGTGTCTGAAAGAGAGTTGAGGATGGTGGACACTCCCGGTATTTGCAAGACTACAAGCTGGTTGGGATTCGAATCCTCAGACTATGTGTTTATACATTTTAAAGAAGGTGCCAGTGTCCCAGTGGGTGCCAGAGTGGTGGATAGTCAGCTTCCCTCAGAAAGGAAAACTCCCTCTTTCTCTAGCAGCTATCACTCTGCATCGAAAAGCCCCTCGTGCATGCTTCCTTCAGGTCCCCACAGGATACTGCAAAGGATTCTTCTGGTCCTCTTTTTAATAAGTCCGGCAATAGGAGTTTCCACCATTTCTCTTGGGGTATTTTTTTTTTCTATTTATATATTATAAACTCACTGTATGGATTTTGGAAAGTGTTGTTTTCATTGAGCACCTGAGTAACAAAGACTTGTCTGCCAGACCTGACTCAGTAGAATCTGAGACTGTTCCAAAATTAAAAAACATTCCAACTGAAAGAGGTGACGAAGGAAGTGGGGTGGAGGTGGGGGGCTCACAAATCCCTGCCCCTCTACAGGCTCCTTCATCTTTGACCCTAACTCTCACTAGATTTTTAAAATACTGTGAAACTGGAGTATCATCTCTTTCTGAAAACCAGGAATAGTGGAATATTTCTAACTGAAAGGCAGAAGTTGCATTTTATAAAAGCTATTGATTTTCTTATGTTCAGTCAACATGGCTTTCAACTCCAGCCCCTGCCTCCATCTGTTTGGCCTCTGTGTCAGATAAAACCCTCATCACCCAGCTCCTCTGGTTTCCAATCCAAAGCAGTGGAGACATTGCTGCCAAAGCTATTTTTCTAAAACAGAGATCATATCATGCCATTTTCCTACTCAAAATGTCACAATGGTTGTCCATTGCTCTTGCAAATCTGGCTTCTCCCACTTGTCACTCCAACCTTCACTCATGCCCGCCCCCGCCCCCCATTAGGCAGGATAACCATGTAGCAACCCTCAAAAGTGGGCCCATTGGCATTCTTCAAGGATGATTTGCTCGTGCATTCTTCCACGCCTTTTGTACAGGTTCTACCTAAATTGCTCGCTCACCACATCCCATCCCATCTGCCGTTGCTATTTGACCTTTAATTCCTGAACAGAATCTCACTTCTTTTTTTTTTTTTTTTTTTTTTGACACAATCTTGCTCTGTTGCCCAGGCTGGAGTGCAGTGGCACAATCTCAGCTCACTGCAACCTCCACCTCCTGGGTTCAAGTGCTTCTTGTGCCTCAGACTCCCAAGTAGGCACGATTACAGGCACCCGCCACCATGCCTAGCTAATTTTTATATTTTTAGTAGAGATCGGGTTTTCACCATTTTGGCCAGGCTGGTCTTGAACTCCTGGCCTCAAGTGATCTGCCTGCCTTAGCCTCCCAAAGGGCTGGGATTACAGGTGTAAGCCACCATGCCTGGCCTTCACTTCTATTCTTTTGTCAAACATTTGGTTAACAAATATTAATGAATATTTCCTATAAGCTATGCACTAGTATATATTATATTGAAAATAATGCCATCATATTTTATAGTTATTAAAGAACATAAAGATGTTGCATCTTCAAAGACTTGCATTGTAAAAGACAAAAAGTAATAAACAAGTATTTTCAGAAATACTGTATCATTCTTACGATGTTGATTTCAGGAAAACAAGCAAGGACACAGAACGCAGCCTCCAGCACACACGAAACAAAAGGGTAAACCCAAAGGAATAAACAAAGCAAAAATACTTATGAGGTTATAATTTCACATGATTTCAATAAATTACATAATTATAATATAATAAATTTTAATTTTATTATATTATCACTGGATGTATATATACTATAATATAATTGTTTAAAATTAATTTTAATACAAAAAACTATAGTGGGTTGGCTGAATGCATTAAAAATCTATGGCCTTTTTATGCCAAACAGCTAACTAACATGGAAATACACTATTAAAACATATTTGGTAAACTACTAAAACATTGCATTTTATAGAAAAATATAAAATAACATCATGAGATGTTATTTCAAGAAAGATGCTTTTTAATGACACATTTGAGCAACCAAGCATTATAATGATGAGCTAGTACCAAGGATAGGCAGGTTAACCATGTAGAACAAGCCAGAAACAATATTGGAATGCAGGGGGCAAGGCAGGGAGAATATGAGAGGCAAGGCAGAGAGAGGAGGGGCAAAGGAAGGAGTGGAGATGAGTGTGTCTCTGGTGCAGTTACAGAGTGGGAAAGAAAAGAGGTTGGGAAGGAGGAAAGAAGACTCAAAATAGAAGACCAAAAGAGGGGAAATAGAAGAAAGACAATTGCTGTCTTCAACTTGCATAAAGATCAGCTCCTCACTGAGTCAAAGTCAGACCTCTGTGAAGGTTCATTAAATCTCTCTGACATTTCCAATAATATGTAACTAACTAGGAAAAGGATTCCTTTCTAGTTAATTGGATAAACTTGAATTCAGGGTCTATTTACTAGCTTTCACCTTACATATTTTTGTAGAAACAAACAAAGCTGTATTTTGGAGTGAAAACACAATAAAGTTGCCCACAACTGGCGATGATTCTAGAAATAATAGAAGGTCATGTAAGTCTAGGCCATGAGTGGAATATTTGTTATGCTTGCCACAGGCTTGAGATGTTTTAAAAACCAAATACATTAACTCCATCAAGTCTGATCAGAACCAATTTAAGGAAAGGCACAATTATAATGATAATTAGTAGAGATTATTTTAAAAATTGCAATGATGGAAAAACATAACAAATGCATGTGCACTTGGAATGAATTATTCCAAAGTAATAATTATTTTTAAGGACAAAAAACCCATACTACAACATGTGAGATTTAGCAATCAACAAAGCAAGTACAAAAGTAATTGATGTAATAGATTACACACAACAATACAAATACCCACAACTCTAGAGTGTGTGACTAGGAGCTCTGCCTCATATTAATATCTGTTAGCTTAATATTTGCTCAAGTAAAAGGGGGGTTTGCATGGCTAAGCATGATGAAAATGGTGCTGCTAAGGTTAATGCCACAAGACAAAGATTCAGGGTTCTTTCAATTGCATGTGGTATCCAAGGGAGAAGCAGGTCAGTAAGCATACAATTTTGAGAAAAGCCACTAAAGTTCCTTTCCTCAGGGAGTTTATAGAGCAGTGAAGGAGAAAAATAAATATCTATTAAATAAACCAATCAACAAGGACTTGCAAATTAAGAAGTGCTATGCAAGAAATAGATTGCTGAGAGAGAGTTTAATGAGGGGACCTGTTTGTGTAGAATGGAGGAGGTAGTCTCAAAAAGACTGAAGAATGGTAGGGAGCCAGGCATGAAAACACCCAGGGAAGGAAGGTCTTCTGAAGAATAAACAAGACGCTGTTTTACTAAATTGGAAAGAACTTGCCCTGTGTGAGGGACTAGCAGGCCCTTGTGCCTGTAGCAGAGGAACACCATGAAATATGTGGTCAGAGAAGTTGTTGGTACATAGTTGTTGGAGCCAGATGTACATAGTTGTACATAGCTGTTGGAGCCAGATGTTGGTACATACACCAATGTTAGTTGTTTGAATTTTATTCCAAGTTCATTGGGAAGCATGGACTTATTCATTCTAGGGACATAATCTGATTTATATTTTTAAAAGACCATCTGCACACTATGAAAGAATGCAATAAGAAGCATGAGTAATTTATTAGGAGTCTATTGCTAAAGTCCAGACAAGAAATGATGGGAGCCTGTGCTACGATGGTGGAAGGAGACATAAAAATGGATGGATTGAAGATACAGTTTGGAATAGAACTCAAACGCTTCTTGAATACACTAGGCAGCATAGGTTAGTGGGGTGGGGGGGCGGTGTGCTCATAAGGAAGAAGGAATCATCTAGAATGACTCTCATGACTCCCAAGAGTTTGCCTTGCTCATCTGAATAGTTGGTAGAAGCAACTGAAACGAGGATGTCTGGGATAGAAAGATAGAGAACAGGTTTCAGGGAGAAATGAGTTCATTTTTGGCCATGTTGTATTATAGTTGCTATAAGGCACTGAATTGAAGATCTAAGTAGGCAACTGACTGTCGAAGGCAAAGACAGCTGAACTGGATATGTGACTGACTCTTGGACTTGCCAAATGCATATGATACTTAAATCCTTGGAAATGGATGAGAGCTTCCAAAAACAGAGTATAGGGAAGAAAATGAAGGGATTCTACTCTGAAGTCCTGAAGAAGCTAGTTAGAGGTTTTACAGAGAAGCTCATGAAGGAAACAAAGAAAGATCCATCAGAGACGTGGGAGGAAAATCAGGATTGCATTAAAGCAGAAGTCAAAGGAGAACGTTTCAAGAAAGATGGAACAGTCCTCATTTTAAATATCATGGAATTTCACTGAGAACAGAAAAGCACCCATGGGTTTGGTAACATGGGGATTATTGGTGATGCTAATAAGGGAAAATTTCAGTGTACCAATAAGTAGAAGACAGACATCAGTGGATTAAAGCATGAATTAAATGAGAGAAAGGGGAAATAGCTACAGGAGACAAATGCAAGAAGTTTCTTATGGCAGAGAGAAGAGAAATCAGCTAGTGACTGGAAGAGTCTCTGGGGTATTTTTTTTTAAAGAATGGGTGATGCTAAAATATGTTTGATGTGTGATGGAAATGTGTCAGGTTGGGATGTGGGAGACAGGGAGAACATCATGCTCTTGATGAGAGTCCATGAGGAGGGCAAGTCCAGAGTTCAGGAGAGAGAAAGGGAAGGTGGATCTAGACCCAGGTGGGTCTGTGGTGGGCAGATTAGAGAATGCTCAGTAATGGCCTCCCTCTACACAATGACGTACAATGAAAGATCATTAGTTGAAAATCAGGTGGCATGGGTTGGAGGAGCAGTGGGCCTACTAGAGAGGTAGAGATGATATGAAAATGACAAGTGGAAAAGTTCACAGGATTAAACATGGAACATGAAAGAGGTTCTGGTTGCCAAGAATCACTACTTTTTAAGGTTCATTAATTTGTAATGACAGTCATCTGCCTTATAAAGTGACTTTTCACAAAACCCTTTGGCTCCAATGGTACAGACATAAAAAAGTGAATGCATGTGTACCACAAATATTGTAGATCTTTCTAGGTGAGTGCAGTGGAGGGAGAGAGGGACAAGGGAATTGAGGGGCATTGAAAAGCAGCGTTTGTCATAATGAGTCATGGGATCTAAGCTGGATATGAAGAAGACAAGTGGAAAAAGGACGGTACTCTACACACCTAATAAAATAGCTAAAAGAGAAATAAGAATGCGACCATTCCAAGTGTTGAGGAGGAGATGGAGAAATTAGAACATCTGTGCATTGCTGGTGGAATTGTGAAAGGGTACAACCACTTTGGGAAACGTGTACCAGCTTCGTAAAAATTTAAACCTCTACCTACTGTATGATCCAGCCATTCCACATTTAGGGCTTGTGCATGAATGTTTATAGCAGCTTTATTTGTAATTGATCAAGTTACACAGTTTAAATATGTGCAGTTTATTGTATGTCACTTATGCCTCAATAAAAATAAATCCCTACGGTAGAAAAAAAAGGAAGTTACTGATGGATAGTGGGAAAGTGATGGGATCAATAATTTAGATGTCTCAATGTAGTTTAAGAATTGATTTCATAGGAGTATTTGAACAAATGAATTCAGTGGTTAAAAGTGATGTTTGGAAAATGATGTGCATAAATTGATTTTGAGATGGAGCCATTTCTGGTGATGACAAGGTTTGGAAGGACAGTGGAAGATTAAATTGGAGTAAGAGGAGAAGGTCCTTAGAAATGAGGATATCTAAGAGCTGGAAGGCCTCCATGTTGTATGACTTATCCATGTGCACATTAAAGATATCAGAAATGATGGCAGAATTGAAGTAGAAGTGTGAGCTAGGAGCTCAGAACTTTGGGGAATTGAGGAGTCACGAGGAGGTTGGTGGACAGTAATAGCAAAGTGGACTAGGGGATGGTGAAGCCAGATGGTGCAGACTTTAAGGCAGGGTATTGCAAGCTGCAGCTTGAAGTCATCATGGTGTGAAAATGGCAGTGGTACTCAAAATCAGAGACCGGAGGTCCAGCATTTGAAGAAACAGTTCAAGGATATAATAGAGTTTGCTGTTCCCAGCGAGAGGCATTGAAGAAGGTCTGAAGGAGGGGGGATCTGGCAAAGAGCTGGCTAAGGATGATTGCTGATAGAGTGTTAGTGTTCTAGCAAATACTGGCCTAACTAGAGATGTAAGGCATGGTATTATTGATTTCTATATTCTTTGATGGTAGTTCAGAAACTTCAGGCTCAAGGTATAGTGTTGAAGTGGTCTAGCAGAGGAGGGGATCGTGGAGGTTATGCCTTGCTGCCTACTTGTGAGAGCCTCTTAAGAAGCCGCTGGGTGGCCCTGAGGTCTGCAGTGTATGGGTGGCTACTCCAGCATGCCTATAGCAAAGGAAAGGCAAAACTGGAAAACAAGTAGAAGGTGATGAGAAGAAAAATGGCGCCACTGGCTGGGCAAGGACCATGCCATCTGCAGTAAGAGGCTGAAAGCTTGCTCATGCTCTGAGTGGCCTTGAGTAGCGGAGCCTGCTTCACAATTGTAAGATGGAGATCAGCCCTGTGAGGTATGAAGGTAAGGACCTGGAGAGAGGCCCAAAGCTTCAGTCTACAGGCTTTAGTGAGGCTTGTTTCATATCCTCCAGGGAGTTGGCTCTCCACACACCTCTATCATGGGATTACAGTATTGCCTTGGGATTACTCTGGGCTCCTGCACTTTTATACATCCCATTTTTTAGTAACCAGGACTTTGTTATTTCATTTCTGAGACTCACCTTTGTCTGTCCCATCCTTTACTTCACTCCCTACCTCAAACCTAGAGCTTGGCACACAGTGGATCTTAAATAAAAATTTGTTGAGTGAATGAATACATGAATGAATAAATTAGTGAATCCCTTTCAGAATTTATTTTGTTCAAAAAATTCCTCCACTTTGGGAAATGCAAAATTTGGAACCCCGAAGTTCTTACTTTAAGATCTCAAGCACAAAAGTTTTATCCTCTTTTCTTTGATCAATTCCTTTGGGATATTAGAGACAGTGCTAGACTATGTATTGGCTCTGAGAGATACAACTAGGTCTTTTATTATTCAAAATGAACATTTCTTGACTTACTTGGTAGAGTTATAAACATAGCATGCTACAGAATAGAAGGCAGCTGTGGAGGTTGGGGCGAATTATCGAAAATGGAAATAGCACAGATCTTGATGCGTCTGTTAGTGCATGTGCAGGGCAATGTGCCATAAGGTGGCTGATTTGCACTAACAGGAGTGCTAATATGATGTATTAAATGTCAGACTGGCATTGCTGGGTGTGCATATCTCTCCTGTTGTACTGCCTGTTTATGCTTATTCAGCCCTTTGAATAATTTAACACATTTCATACTCTAAATTACTCTCAGCAATTTGATGGGGCTTCTGGCAGTTTACTTGAAACGCTCAGTGTTAGGTCAACATAGGGTCCCAGCTTCTGCTAAATAGAAGTACTCTGCCTACTTAGAAAAACATAATTAGTTTTCTCCGTGGATCTCTTCAAGGGTGGGGTGGGGTGGAAGAGAGCGGGTAGGGGAGCCAGATGGGAACCATTGCGTGAGTATTGGACTGTCAATCCAGAACAGGCCAGGGATCCAAGAGTTAAAAATTTAATGGGGCAGGCCTTCAGGAGAAGAAAAAGTTGAAGGGCATGGAAAATAGTTTGAGTGCACTGTGCAAATTCGTGTGTATGATAAATGACCCTCATTTAGTCAATACTGACCGCGGCTGAGTCCTCTTTTCAATTTAATCCTTATGTAAAACTGACCTGCCCCAATGAAGACTGGCTGCAGCGGTGTGGTCTAAGTGATGCGGCATTGAGTAGTTTGTGCAAGTGAAATGCTGAACCACTCTCAGATTGGGAACCGCTTCCTTACTTACCACTGTCCTCAGTTTACTTGTATGTAGACTGCAGTGATGATGCAAAGTCCTTACAATCCTTGACTATTTTTTCTTTTCTCTCTAGAACTACAATTCCCATGACTATAACAAAATTAAATGTTACTCAGAGCTGTAGATACACTGGTTTCTTTGGGGCTCTAGAAATGTGGTTTTAAGAACTATATTTCCCCTCACTGTCTTCTGCCTCTCTCTTCTGTGCACGCACAGGATGGAAAGGGCACGGAGTTTTGCAAGAAGTGAGGATTTTAAATTAAGACTTAAAATCTTACCTTTGATGATGCATCACCTTGGGTGAAATTCTTAGTATACTAATGACCCCAGCCAAGCAATGTGGCAGCAAAACGATGATGCAAGGAGGCCCAGGCTCAGCGCTATGTGATGAGACAGCAGGACTCTGATTGACTGTCCCCTCTGGGGTTGAAATCCTCCACCATGCTCTGGGTATGCTGAAAAATCTTCTTGGGGATTTGAAGAATTACATATTCTGAGACTCCATTATGAAGTGTTTGCTTATCATTCATTTTACCCCCTTTGAAATAGTCTGAGCCTTCATCGTAACCTTAGGTCAAAACTATTTGGGTTGGTGGAAACTCATGATAAACACATGCTTTTGAAGGTTAAAATGCCATTCGTTTAAGACCATCAGATTAACTTTTTTATTTAAAAATTTAAAAAAACCTTCAAAGTGTTAGGAAGACCAAATGTATGTGTACTTGTGTCTATATGTGTATATGCCTGCATATATGAATTAATCATGTAGGTACACTCAAACACATAAATAGAAATGTTTGTACATCACATATATATAATAGATATCTATTAAAATATGTTTTGTCTAAGAAATTAATGATACTTTGAAAAATTTGCAGAACTTCAAAAATAATTGTGTTTATAATTTATTGTGGAAAGAAAGAAATATTCCATCCTCTTTGAAAATCTGTTTTACCTCTAGCCAGAAAGGGAACAAATATATTTGCTTAAAAATAAAGTCTGTGAAGAGTACCATTTCCATGGAGCAAGGCTCTTAACTAGCTGTCACTATGCAAAATTATTGAATATCTTAAAAATATAAGATTATCATTATAGGTGTGATTACTTTATCTTTTAACAACACAACAAATACATGTCTTTGAAAAACGTATATTTACTATTTCCCCTTTTTGTCTAACAAGGTCTACTGAATGTGTAACATTCATTTATTCCATTACTTTTATTCATAATCATGGCCATATTTTTTCTCAATAAACACACTATACGCATTAGAAAAATTATATATATTATAATTATATATATTATTATATATATTATAATTATATATATTATTATATATATTATTATATATATTATATATATGTAATTATATATAAAATAATGTGGTTTTAAGAACTATATTTCCCCTCACTGTCTTCTGCCTCTCTCTTCTGTGCACGCCCAGGATGGAAAGGGCACGGAGTTTTGCAAGAAGTGAGGATTTTAAATTAAGACTTAAAATCTTACCTTTGATGATGCATCACCTTGGGTGAAATTCTTAGTATACTAATGACCCCTGCCAAGCAATGTGGCAGCAAAACGATGATGCAAGGAGGCCCAGGCTCAGCGCTATGTGATGAGACAGCAGGACTCTGATTGACTTTGTCAGGAACACAAATTATAAACACAATTATTTTTGAAGTTCTGCAAATTTTTCAAAGTATCATTAATTTCTTAGACAAAACATATTTTAATAGATATCTATTATATATATGTGATGTACAAACATTTCTATTTATGTGTTTGAGTGTACCTACATGATTAATTCATATATGCAGGCATATACACATATAGACACAAGTACACATACATTTGGTCTTCCTAACACTTTGACTTTTATATATATATATAATTATAACATATATAATTATATATATTATAATATTCATATTGAATGGTTTTCTTCCAAAGTGGAAGAAAGTCGACTTGGTATATTTATCATCAAAAGGAACACTTTCATGTCCCAAATCAAGGTTTCCATAAAGCCATTATTTAGTGGACACATGGTAAATTAATTTTATTCCACTGTGCTTGCTATTATATAAGTGACTCCCACCCCTGAGCCCAGAGCTGGAAAACTCCAGCTTTGATTGAGCTGAGTTCTTCCCTGTTGGTTGTCAGTATCAGTGGTTGTATAATCAGCAGAGGGTTGATAACTTCGCTCCTGTGTATACATGTACATAGGCTTCTGTTGCTTCCAGTTTGTGATGATGGTATATCTGTAAGATTGACCTCAGGTGGAAACTCAGCATCTGGATGTGAAACACTCATAGGGTTGATGCATGCCGTTGGAAGGTATGTTTCCAAACAGCCAAGTTACTGACCATCATGCCACATGAATGCACTGGCACTTTTAGTTTGTAGAATTTGGGTAGAGCAGGTATTACTGTCCCTAACTTTTAGCTCTTTTTCTTAAAGGTTATTTTTAACTAATGGTCAAGGTGTCCATTCGCTGAGATGTGCAGCTCGTATACCATTTGCCTGTAAACAATAGATTTTCCACATGAAAAGCAGGGGCAAATACAATTTGCTGTCAATTTTGACTTAGTGGAAAGATACAGCACACATTCTCTATTTTTTTTCTGCAGTTTGTTAGTGACTGTTGCTAGGTAATGCCTTCTCTACCAAGCATTAGGTATTTAGCGAGAGGGCTTAGAGAATAGGTTTCATTATACAATTAGCCCCTGATGTGCTGACTACCAAGTTCCAGAATCTCACATATCTGTGTTCAGATGAGAAAAAAAATGTTCCAGGCCAATCCCTATGAATAGTTACGGTCAGAGCCTACAGTGATAGTAGACCATTTAAAAGTAGCCTATTCCTAATAACTCAGTTTCTGGTATGTCACCACTAATAACACCTTACTTCATTTTCTTGAGGATTTACAGTCGAAATAGGATAGAGATGTGTCAGAAACACCCTCAAAAATAGCAAAACTTCGTGACACTGTCATTCAACAAATAAGTACGCTTTGGAAAGTGGTAATTTCATGAACGATAAACAGAGCATGCATAAACTCAACTCACACAAGCATACACATGTGCATAAACAAAAATGTGGTAAAAGGAAAAGAAAGATGGACAGAGCAAAATTATAAAATATCCAAGATACAAGGAAGATAAAACATGAGAAATAACCTTCTTTTGGCCTTCTAATTAGATAGAAAGCTCTGTGGTGTAGGATCAGGGGTGGGAGCTGTAGGCCTAGCCAACTCAATTTCTGCAGAAAGCCCTCCAAGCCTCTGGCATGTAGTGCAGAGGACTTAGTCTCTCTACAGCTTCTCCTTTGTAGAGAAGTCTTGTGATGCAGCCTCATTTTTCTTTCAGTTGTGTTACCTGTGTTGCATGATAAAAAACAAAAAACAACTCTTTCCTCTAAAAATGATAATATGATTGAGGTTATTTCCAGATATTAAAAAATTGTTGGCAAATAAACATTGTATATAGTGCAAGCCTGATGTGTTGAAATAGGTGTGCATTGCAGAAAGACGAACCCAAGATGACTGGGATTCTTGATGCCCATCCCTGCCTTTCTCTAATCCTCATCTTCCATGCCACACAAAGTGTGTGATATTGAGGACTGAGATCCTGGGTGAAGGTGTAGCAGGTGGGTTTTGGTAGGAGGAGATGGAGGAGACAAAAAGGACTCTGCAAAACATTGCTCTCACCTTCAAAGTTCCTACCCTCATTCGTCATTGACCTCTGAGACTGGGTAAAGGGAGAGGAGAGGGTAAACAGAAGGCCACTCAAAGGAGGAAGAGTGGGTGTCCACAGACGGGTCACAAATGAAGGAGGCAGCAGGGACAATACAGCAGGCAAGGTTGGGGAGTGGGGAGAGGCCACTCTATGCCCAGGAGGCAGACCCTAGTCATCTTGAAGCTGCCACTGCAGATGACCTCATTCTTCCTCAGGGATACCCTTATGCAGGCAATTTCTGATTATATATTTGGAAGGTGAAATTAATTTTTTCCTTTCAAGTCATGTGTTGAGAGAGGAAAAAAAATCTTTTTGTAAAATGGAAATTTTTAATTACTCTCCTCCCAGGGCCAAATTAAGTGGAAAATATTAAGCAATTCTAAACCCAATTCAAAAATTGTCCTGAGGTAAACTATTCCTAAGGCCTGATGGAATGTATCATTTTGAATAATTCCAAAGTTAACAGGAATATTGTCAGGAATAGGGAATACTCAACTCCAAAGAAAAATTAACCGTGATTTAAAGCAGTTTTCCCACTGGGAAAATTGTGTTATTCTTCTTTCTAATTGCTTTTTGTATGCTATTTTATTCTTTCCCTACAATTGGAGCTCTAATCCTAACTGACTGAAAATCCTTCCCTTCCCAGATACCTTAAAAATATCCAAAGAGAAATTCCCAGGTCTCCTTCATCACAGAGCCTAAAATCTGTTTACTAATGACTGTACTCAACATAAGAAACTTCTAGAATCTGTCCCTACTGTGGCCCTGTCCATTTTGGGGTCAGGATGGAGCATACCAGCAGGCAGGGCCTCCCACACCCCCTTTCTGGAGGCCTGTGGCCAAGCTGTTGCTCTTGCTGGAATAGCCGCATCACGGCCTCCCTCACCCGCTTCCAGTAACTCCACCCCACTCCTTCCGCCTAGCTAACACCTGCACAATTTCCTGGTCTCCACTCAGCTGCTACTTCCCCTTTCTCAGCTTCCCTCACCCCAGTCAGGGTGGGTGAAATGCCTCTCGTTGGACTTCAATGCTCCCAGCACTGGGTCACACTATGGGTATGGTTTAGTCTGTTCCCATCCCTGGACTGGCCAAGAGCAATGTGAGCCAGAGGACCCTGTCAGATTTTTCTGCAGAATCTGGCAGCCCCTCCTGATCCCTACTGTGCCTGCTTCTGTTCAGATCCTCATGTCTTTGTGGGACTGTTGGAGTAGACTTCCTTCTGGTCTCTTGCCACTAGTTTCTCTCTGGTCCTTGCATCTTCTGCACTCACGGATGTGGCCATTTGACTGTCATTTCTGTTACACACACACACACACACGCACACACGCACACACACACACACTCAATCTCCCTGTGTACCCGCAAAGCCCTCTCCCCGCCGGCCTCTTCTTTCTCTGCACTCCATCCATGTACTCTAAGCTCCTCCAACGTCATGCTCCTGATCGTCCTGTAAGTTCTCTGCCCAGCTCCCTGGTCTGTTCCTAGCTCTCAGTGCCTGTCGTGTGCACAGTGAGTTAATGCAGTAACCACAGGTTCCATCACTCCTTGCCCAAGATTCACCTTCTGAAGCTTGTTTCTCTTCACACCCTGGATGCTGTGGCATTTTCTTTGGTGTAAGGAGACCATATGCTCCAGGTCTCTTCAATCCTAGCTCTCAGAATTCCCTGGCTGACCATGAAGTTTAGGTCCATCATCAGGGAGTCAGAGGCTTCATGAGCATCTTCCCCAGCGGTGTTGATATCGTCCAAGGAAAGGAAGACAGCGAACTAGAATCTCCCATGCAGCGTAATTTCTGTGATGAAATTTTTGATGTGGTGGTACAGCTCTCAGCCTCCCTGAAATGGGATGTGTCTCTGGAGGCCTGCAGCAAAGTCCTTGATGACTTTCATTCTGTAGACCACCCATGACCTCAGAGGACTGCCAGAGGGGTTTAGGGGTGGACCAAGGTGTGTAAGGGAGAAGCCCGGTGGAACAGTGGCGCCCGCTGCCCTTTGATTTTAGAGAGTTGGGCTGAGTGAGTAAGGGGGAGAAAGGGGCTTTTCTCTTAATTTTTACCCCTCCATAGAGGTTTATTCTGGTGAGTTCTCACTAGAGTTAATCTTCTAACCCCATGCTGGATAATTTGGTGTATAAGTGGTACTGAGTATCAGCAGGATTAAAATGATGTTATTTCCCATCTTCTATTTAGTCTAAGCATTTGTGCTTGCTTGGTGATCACGTTATTTATATGAGATAAAATGAAAACAAAGTAAACTCATATGATTAAAAAAAAGTCTTGGTCATTAATCTCATTTGGCAGGAGTGGGTAAGGTTTTTGAGATTAACTGAAATTACTCTGACTCCCAAGATCTGAACAGTGAAATAACTGTTAATTGCACACACAGAGTCACGAGAATTACTGGCAGTGACTTGTTTTCCACAGTAAACAACAGACCCCTGTGAGGTGTTGCTGGAGGCCTCCCTCCCTTTCACCTGGTTCAGAAACCCTGTGTAAGTATCATTTGGGAGGAGGAATTATTCCACGGGAAGATATCAAAGCCGGACATTATTTTTTGTTCAGCTAACAACTATGTAAATTCACCTCTTTAAACCCCTTAAGGAGGGCAGAGAGTATTAGCAAATCTATTGTAGCTGAAGCATAAATGGAGGGAAGAGCTAAGATAAAGCTTGGAGGAAATATATTTGTGGTGTTAAGTAGAACACATTTTTCAGCCTGTAGAGAATGTGGAAGAGGTGAACTAACATGGCAAAAAGCAGAGAGGGGACACATTCTGAGTGGAAGGACTCAAAGCTAGATCTGATAGTTCAAACTTCCGTTGATCAATGTCCCAGCTCACAGCTATATGCAACAGAGTGGACCACACTTTAACAACTATTGGCTTAAACTAATTATTCTATGCCTTTTCTGAGCCACTGTGCATGGTAATGGCCTGTGTCAAAAGCAGAGATTGTTAGCGACAGAAAGGATATTGAAAGCATCCAGTTCAGGGAATTCTAACCTGTGGAATCCTGAGGGTACTCCCATGTTGAGGGTGGACAGGAGACTGGGTGGGCAGGGCTTGGCACATCTGTTCCCATTTCAACCAATTAAGCATCATTTTTATTTGTTTTATAAATTTCACTTAAATTTGTGAAAGTGGCTGGTTGAATCCACCCTGCTCAGTTTACAGGGAAGCAAGAGCTGCAACTGCACCCTCTTGCCCTGACTGCTGTCTCCTGATACGCAACTCAGTTTCTTTCTGATGCTCTATAGTGATGGCTTACGTTGATAGGATTACCTGCCACGCACAGATCATCAGTGTTTTTGGCCATATTCGTTATAAAAAGACTTGGCAACAATTACAGGTATATTTGGATTACACAGAAGGGCAGATGTGGAATACCTAAATGGCATACATTCCCAAACTCTACCTTTCATTTGTTAGGCAGCTGAGTGTTTGGATTGAGGTATGTTCATTAATACTGAGACTCATAGCCCCACAGCAAAAAGTTCTGGGGTTTCTCTGAGAGTGCTGGAGAACTTGACTGGTCACTTTGATTTTGGGGGTGCATGTGTGGCAGTTTAAAGAATATCATATAGTTTCCTAAAATCATCAACTGCAATGTTCTGTGAACCTGAGAGTACAGGCTGGATTGATTTATTTTTAATTCCAAATTCATACTGAAGAGTTTTCTTTGAAATATAGTGTTGTCACTGAGATATTCAAAATATTTAAAAGAAGAATTGACATGAAAACACCAGTCAGTATAGATACAGATTGGCCCAACTGTACTGTTTGTATAAGCTGAGTGTTAGCCTTGGTTATGCCAGATGGTAGTGTGATGAGCAAGAAAACATAGATTCCAGTTCTAGAACAGTCACAGATTTGCTGTGTGACTTTGGACAAACCACTTTTCCTCTCTGAGTTTCAGTTTATTCATTTGAAAGAATCTGGGCAAGCTAAACTTTCTTATCTCTCCAGTCTGTAATTCTAAGTTTCTCTATAAATAATGGAAAATAGGGCTGAGTTATGGGGAGGGACTGTCATTAAAAAAAAAAAAAAGAAAAAAAGAAATGCACACCTTCCTGGGACTTGGAATAATGGTTGTAGACTTCTGAGAATTCCTAAATACCCTAATTATATATTTCTATTTGTACCACAGAGGTTTTGTCTGTGGCCACTGCCTATCCACAAAGATTTCTTCAAGATCTCATTTCACAACTGAAAAAGATGCTAGCAGCAAAAGGCATCTCATTAGTTAACATTCATAATTATTCCTACTGTTAATCAACAAGTCTTAATATGTATTGAAAAACAGCATTTCATGAATATTGAATGTTCTGTTGCCTCTATTCAGTATGTGCTGGGTGAATAGAGAAATTTAAGTAATCTCTAAAACTGCTGCTATTTAAAAGCCAGCAACCAAAAACTGCAATACTATTTTTTTTTAAAAAAAAAACCCAGATAAATTACACCCCCCTTTACTCATTATCTGCTAAGTATGTCTAGGCACCCACCACTGGTACAAACTCTGATGTAGTGTGTGCAAAAATCTCAAGCAAATATTGACAAATATTTCAAGAACTCAGTATATAAAATCCCAGTCACATCATATATGCCTCATTAATTTAAATCCAAACCATTAGCTCTATTAGATCTCTACCTACAGTAGTGGAGAAATATTATTGCATATAAATGAACACGTTTCATAGCAAGGGAACATATATCATAGCTGTAATTCATTAAACAACTTCCGTATAATCTAATAGCATGAACCCAACTCTTTATCATATCTATCCCTACAATCCAAGAGCACTTGACATTTTGTGGACCTGATGTTTATCTTTGAGGTTAACTGCAAGATGCAAACTCTAACAAGATCTGAGAGCCTTTTTAGTGCCCACTCCATCTCTTGCAATACCACATGTGGAGTACACGTCTCCTTTTGGGGCATTCTTCACTTGTAAGATGAAATATCTGGCCAGGCACAGTGCTCACACCTGTAGTCCCAGCACTTCGAGAGGCCGAGGCAGGCAGATCACATGAGGTCGAGAGTTCGAGACCAGCCTGACCAACATGGAGAAACCCCTTCTCTACTAAAAATACCAAATTAGCCAGGCGTGGTGGTGCATGCCTGTAATTCCAGCTACTCGGGAGGCTGAGGCAGGAGAATCATCCGGGAGGCAGAGGCTGCGGTGAGGTGAGATGGCGCCATTGCACTCCAGCCTGGGGAATCAGAGCAAAATTCCATCTCAAAAAAAAAAAAAAAAAAAAAAAAAAATCTACATTGTACTTGTCCCATTCATGAGTCTTGAAATCAAATAAAAGTATAGGAATTCTTTCAGATTCCATGGGATATTGATGTATTTTCATGGTGGAAAAATTCTAAACTAAGCAAGAATGACAGAAAAGCAGTGGAAGACACACAGAGATATGATTGAATTCATAACTGGCTAGTAAAATCTGTGGGCTCTGGAATGAAATGATTTGAAATCTGATTACACTACTTGTTACCTAACTTTTGGCAGATTGACTTTTCTGAGCCTCAGTTTTCTCATGCACAAAACGGAAAATGTAACAGTTTTTAACTAATGATGACTATGAAGATTAAAATAGATAACATATGTGTGTAGAAGAGTTCTTGGTGTATAAGTGAGCAGTGAATATTACCGATTATTATTTGCTGTTTCAACAAACACTGAAAACACCACTGCAATTAAATAGACTTTGTGTACCGGGCACGGTGGCTCACGCCTGTAATCCTAGCACTGTGGGAGGCCAAGGCGGGCAGATCACTTGAGGTCAGGAGTTTGAGACTAGCCTGGCCAACATGGGGAAACTCCATCTCTACCAAAAAATTAGCTGGGGGTGATGGCGGATGCCTGTAATCCCAGCTACCCGGGAGGCTGAGGCACGAGAATTGCTTGAACCCAGGAGGCAGAGGTTGCCATGAGCCGAGATCATACCATTGCACTCCAGCCTGGGTGACAGAGTGAGACCCTGTCTAAAACAAACAAACAAAAAAGTGTGTATATATATATACGTATATGTATATACGTATATATATAAAGCAATATATATTAAAAGCAATGATAATTATAAAAGAAAAAAGAAAAATATTAAATAGTATAATTGATTAATTCCAGAGCTCATTTTAAAAACACACTAAAACCACATTTCTGCCACATTTAATCTATAATAAAAGCCATAATGTACAATATTAGGAATGAGAATGGAACTGCAAATACAGCTGTGGAGGAGATTAGGAAAATGAAAAAAATCCCATTTACCGTCCCAGCAAATGGATGATTATTAGGGAAAACAAAAATGATAAACATCATGTCAACAAAATATCAGGTGCTCTCGGATTGTTGGGATAGATATGATAGAGTCAGGTTCATGTCATTAGATTACAGAAAAAGTTGTTTAATGAATTACAGCTATAATATATGTCCGCTTGCTATGAAAAGCATTAATTTATATGCAATAAACCTCTCCAGGCAATATTTAATTACCCGCAAAGAATAAGGCACTGAGCCCAGATAGATTACTAGGTGAAGTCCAGCAAACATTCAAGAAGAAAATAATTCCAGTTCTATTTTAAATATCCAGATTTTTAAAAATGGAGAAAATGTCCTCAAATCATTTTGGCATATTAGCATAACTTTGGAGCTATAAATTAGCATTGCATACTTTTCTAGTTCAGCATCAGTATAGTTGCAAATGTTCTAAATTAAATATTAATGAGATTGAGTTGAATTGAAAGACGTTTCAACATTAAGAAAGCTATTAAAATAATTTATTACATGAATAGGTCAAAGAAGAAAAATACAATTCTCACAATGTATTCTGAATCCATTAAATAAAACCCAACATCCATCCCTCATAAAAAAAAATCTCAAACTGATTCTAGAAAAATCCTTTTTTGATATACTAAAAATATCTGAAATCTACCATGAAAATTACAAATGATGATGAAGCCTTAATTGCATTCTTATTAACATTAGGGGAAGGTATTTTGTCATGATTTGATAACTTCTAGAAAAATTATAAAATGTAAAAAATAAATATAAATATTTCACACACCAAGGAATAAACTTAACTCTAATGTACAACTTAGTTTGAAAAGAGAACTTCACTGTTTACTTACCTATTGGTGAAATAAGACTAATACATGCAGAATGATTTCCCTGTTTCACATGTTTAATACCATTAAATTTGTCCAAATTTATAATTTTACTGTGATCTCAATAAAAGCATCATCATATTTTAAAGCAGTGGTCCTCAACCTTTTTGGCACCAGGGACCAATTTTCCTGAAAGACAATTTTTCCACAGACAGGGAGTGGCGAGGATAGTTTCAGGATGAAACTATTTCACCTAAGATCTGCAGGAATTGTTAGATTCTCATAAGGAGAGGAATCTAGATCCCTCACAGGCGCAGTTCACAATAGGGTTCCTGCTTCTATGAGAATCTAATGCTTCAGCTGATCTGAGAGGAGGCGGAGCTCGGGCAGTAATGCTGACTCACCTGCTGCTCACCTCCTACCCAGGTCACCTACCCGCTGTTCACCTGCAGCCCAGGTCCTAACAGGTCACAGGTACCAGTCTGCAGGCCTGGGATTGGGGGCCCCTTTTTTGGAGGAAACATGAAAAATAATTCTAAATTTATCTAAAAAGAAAAATAAGAAGAATATTGAATTTTTTAAAAAAAAGAAGTCATAAAGGAAAGCTTATTTCAACTGATAAAATAATGTTCTATAAAACCACAGTAATTAAAACCAGAAAGCATTATCACAGGAAAAGACAGGCAGAGGCTACATCCAGATCAGAACTTTGTATATCCACGCAAGCATCTAAAATGTTTTTATTTAAAATGTATAATGTGACATCTCAAGCAAGCAATAAAATTAAGCACCAATAGAAAATGTTATTGTGGTTATTCCCAAATAATTTGGTTTAAGAAATGAGGGCCCTTACTGTATCCTATGTCTGCAAAATAAATTGCATATGGACTAAAATTTAAGTTTATTAGGAAACAAGCTGGTAGGTCTCCAAAAAGTTAAACATAGAGTTACCATTTGAATTAGGAATTCTGCTCCTAGGTATATACCTAGAGGAAATAAAAGCACACGCTCACACAAAACATGTATACCACCAAATGTTTATAGCAGCATTTTTCAGAATTAGCAAAAGGTGGCAATAATCCAAATATCAATGCCTAACAATTGATGAATGTCTACGCAAAATGTGATACTGATAAATACTACAAAATGGAGGAATTTTAAAAACATTATGCTAAGTGAAAGAAGCCAGTCACAAAAGACCATGTGTTGTGTGATTCCATTTATGTGAGATGTTCAGAATAGATAAATTTACAGAAAGACAGAGTAGATTAATGGTTGCCACATACTTGAAGAATGTGGAAGAAGGAGGTGAAAGCTGAAGGATGTGAGGCTTCTTTTGGGGCCAATGAAAATATTCTAATATTCTGCAAATATACTAAAAACCATTGAACTGTATCGTTTAAATTAGTGAATTGTATGGTATGTGAATATCTTGATAAATCTATCAAAAAATAAAAAATTGTTTTTAAAATAACATTCTTGTGCTCAACATTTTGCTTATAATAACAAAGCCAAAAGTAACAAAGAAAAATACACTCATAGATTTAGATATGCAGAAATGAATAAGAACTTATCCTCAATGGACAAAGTTACATAACAAGTGATAACATACAAAAATATTTACAATATATAAGAACAACATAATGTTATTATCATTAAAAACTAAGTTTAAATAGTTGAATATTAAAAGTGAGAAAAGGACATACTTAAGTTATTCACAAAGGAAACAATTCTGTTGATCAATAACGATGTGACAGAATGGTCAAGAGCACGGGTAACAGAAATAAACACGTTAAAACAGTGATGGTGTATTTTGGCTACAAAATGGGAAAGATAAATAATGAAATATGTACTATATTTGCAAAGCTGTGATAAACCAAAGTTTCATTTAATATTAGTGTACTCAATTCCATATACGCTTCATTATTCTCTTTCTCTGGGGTCATTTAGTCCTGAGGAGTAGTCTAAGTCTAATAGTAAAGGCTGTGACATCACACAGACATGGCTTTGAATCCTAATTCTGCAATATAGCAGCTGGGTTACTTTGGTAATTTACCGAACCAATCTAGTCTTCACTTTTCCTTTATTGCAAAATTGTAATACTCTTTGCACGGGATTGTTTGGGGGCTTGAAATAAAACTAAGTAAAAACAAAATCCTACACGTTGTTTAATGCATAGTAAACAAACTGGCTGTTGCTTAAAAACAATAATTACTAGTTAAAAAAATCCACATCTTCTAACTTCAGAATTTCACTTCCTGGAATATTTTTGAGTAACATAATTAAGAATCTATGCAAAAAGAAGGCAATGCTCAGAATGGTAAATTATTGAATTACTATTTGCAAGAATTTTAGCGTATCCATAGAATGGACTATTACATAGCCATAAAAATGGTTTTAAACATTTCAAAAATTACTTTAGCAACACATAACTAAAACCTTAAAATGTTTATAGTCATGGATCAAGCAATTTTACATACAACTTATCCCAAGAAGTTAATCATACTATGTTCATAGTCTGCAAATATGACAATAATAACAATAGTGAAAAACTAAAATCAACCTAAATGCTAAATAATAAGGGATTGTTAAACTCCTACCAGAGTTAACTACTTGGTCATTTTACTTATACCACGAATTCTTTATGTGGCCAGAAACTGAATTTATCATCTTTATCCACCCAACTTGCTCCAGTGTTCCCAATCTTGGTATATGATTTTATCACCCACCAATGTTTGTTCAAGCCAGAAGTTTGGAAGTCATCCTTAACCTCTCTGTTCTCTCCCCTCCACAATAAACAGAAGGCCTATTTATGATTCCCCCCAAATCTCTCACAAATGCAAGCTTTTCTTTTTGGTCCCACCATCCCAGTCCAGGTCTTGGTCATCTCTTGCCTGAACTACTACCATGACCTTCTAGCTGGTCATTATGTCAACTCCTTCACACTTGCTGTTCACTCTTTTTCTGACTCAGATATTTATACTTAAACCACAGTTATCTTTTAAAAACATACATTGAGTCATATCAGTCATTTCCCTATTTTAAATGGTTCAATAGTTCTTAGAAAGTTCTAGCTGAATGGTGGGCATGCCAGCACTGAAACTCTTCAAGTGCAAAGATTAAAAATAGTAGAGATTTGATGAGGAAGTTAAAAAGATGCTACAAAAAATGGGCAAGTTAGAAAAAGAACAAAATAAACCATTTACAAATTAACAGCATAAAGCTCAGTGGACAAACTAGAAAGTAAATATCAGCTAGATAAAGAATTAGCGAACAGGAGGATAGATCTGAGAGATTTGCAAAGAATGCAGTGCAGAGAAACAATATGAGGGAATAGAAAAAGAAGCTAAGAAATGTGGAAATAAAGGCATGCTAATGGGAGAGAAAAAGGCATTCGAAAGGGATGTCCAGAAGGAGAGAACAAAGATGACACCTGATGAACTAAAAATTATAAATTACATGAATTCTGTGATTGGAGAAGCGTACCAGTTCTAAAGAGAAATAAATGACGTATCTATACCTTGGCACTCAGTAGTGAAATTGCAGAACAACAAAGGCAAAAGGAATAGCCAAAAACAATCATAAACATATATAATTTGAGACTTCTCAATAGCAACATGAAAGATCACCAGAAGGCTGGGCGTGGTGCTCCATGCCCATAATCCTGGCAGTTTGAGAAGCTAAGGTAGGAGAGTTGCTTGAAAAAAAAAGTTTTTTTTTAATTAGTTGGGCTTGGTGGCACATAGCTGTAGTTCTAGCTACTCATTAGGCTGAAGTGGGAGGATACTTTGAGCCCAGGAGGTTAAGGCTGCAGTGAGCTAAAACTGTACCACTGCACTCCAGCCTGGGTGATAGAGCAAGACCTCATCTAAAACAAAACAAAACAAAGCAATAAAGAAAACCAGGTGTGGTGCCTTACACCTGTAATCCCAGCAGTTTGGGAGACTAAGGCAGGCAGAGGATCACTTAAGGCCAGGAGTTCGAGACCAGCCTGCCAGCCTGGCCAACATGGCAAAACCTCATCTCTACTAAAAATACAAAAAACTAGCTGGGCGTGGTGGCATGTGCCTATAATCTCAGCTACTCCTGAGGCTGAGGCAGGAGAATTGCTTGAACCCAGGAGGCAGAATCTGCAGTGAGCTGAGATCATGCCACTCCACTCCAGCCTGGGCAACAGAGTGAGACTGTCTCAAGAAACAAACAAACAAACAAACAAAACATAATAACATATATCCCAACAATCTTGGTTCAAAGTCCACATTCTGACAAAACAACAGCCTTTCAGAATAATAGAACAGGAATAACAAAGTATTTGTAACTGAATGTCAATTAATAAAACCCAAACTATCAAAACTTGTAGGACACAGCTAAACTAGCAAAAGGAAAATATATCTCTTTAACCTAGTCAAAATTAAGAAAAACAGAATATTTAGTTTAAAAATGATAATAAACACATATGAAGTACAAAAAGAAGGGAAAAATGAAGATAGTGGCAGAAATTAATGACATGAAAAATAAACAATAGTACCAACAAAACCACAATCCTCAAGGTGGGAGGAAAGGCAGAACATGGCACACTTGAATTACCAAAATGAACTTAAGAAGACCTGTATAGACCTGAACACATTAAAAACTTAAACCAGTTGTAAATGCTGCCCTTACAAAACTCTAAGAGCCAAGTATTTCGTGGTAAGTTCTACTTAACCAATCCATACCTTACAGAAGTTGTTTAGAGTACAAAAGAGAAAGATCCCCAACTCATTTTATAAAGCTGATCTAACCTTGATACCAAAAGTGGTTCAAGAAAGCATGAGAGAAGAAATCAATAGACTAATCTCACTTATGAACACAAATAAAAAACTTCTAAATAAAACATCAGTATTTATACCGCATTGGCAACACTGTATTTAAAAATATAATCAAGTAGGGTGTTATCCAGAAATGCTAAGATATAATAATATTAAAGGTGTAATTGATTTATTACCTTATTAATATACGAAAGGAAAAATGTTTATTATTATTTCAATAGATATATAAATAATATTTTGTGAAATTCAATACCTATTCATGATTTATTGGAAATAACACTTTTGGTTAGGTAGGAATAGAATATGTCTTCTTTTCCCCAATAAAGGATACCTTTCAAAAAGCTACAGGAAACATCACAACTGATGATGCATCAGAAGCATTCGCTCTAAAGTTAAGAACAAGACAATATGATATGCTCTTACTGCTTTTATTTCCTGTTATACTGGACATTACAGCCATTTTAACAATTTTTAAAAAAGTAAGAATTATAAGGCTTAGCAGAAAAGATATTCAAATACAATAACTGTCAACTTACAAAATCCAAGAAAATGTATACATAAAATACTGGAATTCCAAAGAGAATTCATGAAGGTTGCTGGTCACATTGTCAATACTTATGTCATTAGTGTTAATTTTGCATGATCGATCATTAAAAAATAAAATTGCTTAAAAAATAATATTTGTGATAACATTAATAGCCATAAATACCAAGATGTAAAATTAACAAAATATATACCTAAGATTTTTCTGAGAAAAATTATGTAATTTCATTGAAAATAAACAGAACACACAGGTAGGCAGATAGATAGTTAGATAGCTAGCTAGCTAGATAGATAGACTGACAGATAAATATATATATATCATGCTTATGGATGGGAAGGCTCATTATGGTAATGGTGGCGAATCTCCACAAATTAATACAATGTAATTCCAATCAATATATCAGTAGGGTTTTGGCCGGGTGCGGTGGCTCACGCTTGTAATCCCAGCACTTTGGGAGGCCTAGGCGGGTGGATCACGAGGTCAGGAGATCGAGACCACGGTGAAAACCCATCTCTACTAAAAATACAAAAAAAATTAGCTGGGCGTGGTGGCGGGCGCCTGTAGTCCCAGCTACTCGGAGAGGCTGAGGCAGGAGAATGGCGTGAACCCAGGAGGCAGAGCTTGCAGTGAGCCGAGATTGCGCCACTGCACTCCAGCCTGGGCGACAGAGCAAGACTCCGTCTCAAAAATATATATATATATATATATATATATGTGTGTGTGTATATATATATATATACACATATATATACGCATATATATAGTGTATATATATATACACACATATATATACGCATATATATATATATATATATACACATATATATACACATATATATATATACACATATATATACATATATACACATATATATACATATATATACATATATACATATATATCAGTAGGGTTTTATAAAATTTGGCAAGCTTATTCTACAACATATATGGAAAAATAAAAAGTAATAGTAACAGGAACATTTTGAAGATTTTGAATAATGTAAAGAAACTTTCACAATCAAATATTTAGTCCTTTTGTAAAGCTATTGAGATACCGTTACAAGCCAGACCAGTAGATTAATGGAATAGAATAGACAACATGGAACCATGGTACTTTTATATATTGACAGTGCTTCTCAGATACATATCAGAACTTGATACATGGTGAAGATGGAATTACAAATTGGTGAAGAAAGACTAGGTTCTTCCATCATGAAATGTGGAAATATAAATGTTCGCAGTCTCTGTGGAGAGCAAATTGGTAAAGTCAAGTGAAGTTCAAGACATGCACAATCTGAGCATGACCACACATTTCTGAATTTAGGTATCTGTGGTAGCAAGACTCTCATATATGTGATCAGAAAAATGTGCACTGAGATCTTTTTTTAAAGCATGAATTCAAATAGCAACTTAACTACCCACAAATAAGGAAAAATAAATAAATTATGAACTATGATTTATTAATATAATGGACTACTTCAAGCATTTCATGATTTATTGTTTTGGAACCTGGTTTTTATGACACTCTCAGATGAATAAGACATGGGAGGCTATTTCTAAGTTTAACGGTAATGATGGACAATTAGTATAATTATGGTTTATTAAATTTTGTTCTGTGTATGTGCATGCATATTTTCTGATTTCATAGATTGCACAATCGTTATTTGCATAACAAAAGCAAAAATGTATTTTCAAGTATAGGTTTCCTTGTATCTGGCAGAGTTACTAACCACTAAGAGAATTATGTTTTCTTGGTGAGGGAAATTGGGGATGAGAGAGATGAGCCTTGTCGAAATAAGGTCTGCTTCAGGTAGGAATTGTAGATAGCACCCCTCAATCCAGACCTATTGGCAGGTCATCGGGAGGACACTGTGATTAAGAATACTCTCCTGTGGAGAATGGAGTCAATGCTGGCAGAAAAATGGCCCTCCAATGGATACTCACATCAAACACTCAGTACCAGTAAATGTTACCATATGTGGAGAAAGCATCTTTGAAGATTTACTTAAAGATCTTGAGATGAGATCATCCTGAATTATCTGACTGCACCCTAAATCTAATGATAAATATCCTTATAAGAGACAAACAGGTTAAAATAGACAGACCAAGGAGAAAGTGACATGAAGAAGAAGGAAGAGACTGGAATCACGTTACCACAAGCCAAGCAATAGCCACCAGAAACTGGGAGCAGAATCTCCCCTAGGTCCTTTGGAGGGTACAGGGCCCTATGGAAACCTTGATTTCAGATTCCTGGTCTCCAGTCATGTGAGAGAATAAATCTGTGTCATTGTAAGCTACCCGGTTGTGGTCATTTGTTACGGTAATCACAGAAATATATTAGCCAATGGTATCTGAGCTATACATGGTGGCGATTAAGCCAAAGAGGAAATCACTTCAGTCTTATTTGCCACACTAAAATGGACTCTTTTGAAAGACATAAACCAGTTTGAGATCACCCTGCACAACTGACTGAGTTCAGTCTTCCAAGAGACAGGCAGCTCCACGGAACCAAGGAGGGCAATGAGCAGTCCCTTTACCTCCGTTCCCAAGCTGAGCATCCTCCCAACCTCCCAAGACCTACACAGGTGCACAGAAATCTCTTGAAATATTCATCTCATGTGGGAAAATAGTTGTTGATGAGCTGTAAAGAACTGGGAAGATCGGTGGTCCTTATATCCCTGTGATTTGCAAGATATAAAAAATTTATTTATTTTGTTTTATTTTGTTGCATCTTTGTACATTTACATTGTGGTCAGAGTGGACATTAGGCCATTCAGAGGAACGTTTTGTCCTTAATTCTGAGGGATGTGTGTGTGTGTGTGTGTGTGCATGTGTGTGTGTGTGTAAGGGAGTGATAATTAGAGTCAAGGAACATTTCAATAGCCCACACCAAAAATTAGGGTAATGGGGACCGGTCTCAGTCAACGAACCAAAATGTGCCAGAAATAGCATATCTCATTATTTTGTACAAGTCAACTTCATTTCAGTGATAAGCTCCCATCACCCTGGACTTTGGAATGCTTAACGTTCATCATTCTTAGGGGTTCTTCTCTCGCTCTTTCTTCCCATAACACTGGAATAGGGCCAAAATTCTAGAATCTTTTGTAATGCCACGTGTTGGGGAGGTACATTTATCAGTTACTGGTCTTGACTTCTTTGTTGCTGCTAAGAATACTCCTGCACAGACCTGTATGATCTCTTCAAGTTCACTGGCTCCCTGATGCCTTACGTGCTGCTTAGGGCACCACGCTGCTTAATGAGGGTCAAACATGCATGGCTGTTGCCATCTGAAGTGTGCCCAGCAGCAGGACACTGATTCATATTCTCCAGAACCCATAGGCATCTTCTGATTTCTCTTCAGGAGCTCCTTTTCAGTAGTTCATATATTTCCTTCTCTTTTCCTAGAGCCATATTCCCATTCCTCCCTTGGTTAAATGCCTCATAGAACGTGCTCTGTGGTTTTAGGCTTTCGGAAAGAAAATGCAGCAGTGCTTTCTGCCCTCATCACACACTTCAATTGAGACATGGAAATCCAGAGCCCAGATCAGCCAAATGAGAGAGAAAATGCAGAGAGAAAAAATATAAACTAACGGTCTCAGAAACGTAGCATCCAGCATCATCTCAGCTGCTTTAAAACAAGCATTTGCTAAACATTCTGCACTTCAACCTCAAACTTCTTTTCTGCAGTTATGTTGCAGTGGTCATTCAAACTCAGGGAGAAGAAAGGAAATAGAGACAAAAGTTCTTCAGAAAATCTAGGAATTTGCCATCAAAATCATCACTTTGAAATCCAGACCTAAGTTAATATCATCCCCAACATTCCAGCTTTCTCTGTCTCCTTTCTTAGGACACACTCACGAGTGCACCTGTTTATGGTCAGCAGCTCAGGGTGGGTCAGCGTGTCACCTAGAAGTGATGCTGGTGCCTGTCTGATGCTGCTTGTCCCCTTCTAAGAGGACATTTGTGAATGCCAGGGAATCTCAATGTAGCTTGTCTTCCACTGATCTGGAGAGAGCTTACCTCAGGTAAGATTGCTAGGTCAGTTCAATTTCCAAGAGGAAAGTATGCTGTGTGACAATGACATTTTTAAATCTCCGTGCTTAGCAGAACTTGACTTCACTCCACTCTCACCTATTCAATTGTATACTCACTCATAAAAACCTTAGAGACATTGAGATGCTGAAAAAATGCAAAGAAATTGTCATTTTTAAAAAAGTAGCATACATACTTTGGAAGTCTACCTGGATATAATGCTTTAAAAATCTGTAAAGAACAATTTTCATTTTCTTCAGGGGTCTTGGGGTGTAGTCACTCAAAGAACCTGACCAAATGAGACATTTTTGATTAGCTACTCTCTTGTCATGCAACCCCCACACCCACAACACACATACACAATGTTCTTCAACTTTCTTTAATATTCAGTAAAATATTGGGTAGCCTCAATCACAGATGTAGCCTCAACTCTCATACTTTTTTGCTCATCTCTTCCAAACTGATGTCTCCACATCAAACCTCTCTCGTGAAGGTCAGCAGTTTACTTGGAATCTCCACCTAGAGTTATTTGTCATCTCAGTGCAACACGTCACAATTCCTGTATGAGAAATTCCTCTCTCGTATAGGAATTTCTCCCCAAATGTCCTGCTCCTCTTGTTTTTTTCAGTTTGGTAAATGCAGCACCATCCACATAATCACTGAAAGTAGAAAATGGGCTGCAAACTTCTGCTCCAACCTGCCTCTTTGTGTGTGTGTGTGTGTGTGTGTGTGTGTGTGTGTTATGGAGTTTTGCTCTTGTTGCCCAGGCTTGAGTGCAATGGCATGATCTCGGCTCACCTCAACCTCTGCCTCCTGGGTTCAAGCGATTCTCCTACCTCAGCCTCCTGAGTAGCTGGAATTACAGGCATGCACCACCACGCCTGGCTAATTTTGTATTTTTAGTAGAGACGGGTTTTCACCATGTTGGCCAGGCTGGTCTTGAACTCCTGACCTCAGGTGATCCGCCCGCCTCGGCTTCCCAAAGTGCTGGGATTACAGGCATAAGCCACCGCGCCCAGCCCAACATGCATTTTTCTCTAATCCTCTTTGTTAGGCTTGTGCTCATCCCAGAGTTTTATTCAAAGTATTTTGTTCAACAACTTATGATAACAATTGTATTTTACATCACACACACACACATCTGAAATAAAAGTATCCCAAGACAATAATAACACTACTTTGTGTGGGACGCGCTAATAACCTATTCTATTCTATTTTATCCTATTCTAATCCATTTCACTTCTTTTTTACATGCCTTTTGCACTCCACTAAATTGATTTCACACAACCCAGTATTGGGTTAAAATCTGCATTTGCAAAACACAGCCAAATGGAACCACAGAAAATGAGCTACATAAGGAAACAAAGGTAAAACCTTTGCTAAAATGTGTCGTACACGGTAGATCCTAGATTATGGTTAATTCTACTTTTAATGCTATTTCCTACCCCTTGATTTTATTTAAGTTTTTCTTACTCCTCTGTGACTGGCCTCCCCTCATTTCCAAATGTCTATATTGTACACATCTTTCCAGATTCAAACGCTGCCTTTTCCACACGTCTTCCTTTGTTTGTTGAATTGGGTGTGATTGGGAAGTGATGGCCTCCTTGTGTGAAATTCCTGGAATGCTCCCTTCACCTCTCCATCGACACAGCACTTTCCAATCTGAAAGTCTCATGGGCAGAGCATTCATTTATATGTCCAGTCAGGTCCTTTATAACAGTCATTGCTGGCCAGGCACGGTGGCTCACGCCTGTAATTCTAGCACTTTGGGAGGCCGAGGTGGGCGGATCACGAGGTCAGGAGATCGAGACCATCTTGGCCAACATGGTGAAACCCTGTCTCTACTAAAACACAAAAAATTAGCTGGGCGTGGTGGCATGTGCCTGTAATCCCAGCTACTTGGGAGGCTGAGGCAGGGGAATCGCTTGAACCCAGGAGGTGGAGGTTGCAGTGAGCTGAGATCGCGCCACTGCACTCCAGCCTGGCAACACAGCAAGATACCATCTCAAAAAAAAAAAAAAAAAAAAAGAGTCATTGCTTAAGAAAGGTACTTGAAAAAATGTATTGGTAGCATTATAAAACTATTCATATTCTGGTTCCAATGGAGCAAAGTAAGTCTTCGAACTTGTTTTATCACAGGATCTTAACTCTAAGAGCCCAGACTTTCTGAACATGGGTCACACAGGCTACTAAGTACGAGAAGACTGGTATAAGTCTATTGCTATTATTGGCAAGATCTCTAGACAAATTAGAAATATTCATCAGAACATTGTCTATTAATTCGTTCTTCATGTGGTAAACTATGCTCAAAGCGGAAACACGCACTGGAAAAGAGGACATGACAAAATCAGATAGCTAAGATAAATATACATGTAAGCATTTGCTTATTTCTTATCCTTTTACTATTATTAGAAGACTAGGCTTATCTCATATTAAATACATAATTGAGAGGACTGGCCTTTAGAATTCTTTATTTGCTTATCCCCTAAAATTAGCTGGAAAAAAAACCCCCCAAAAAAACCAATGTGCCGTCTCACCTAATACAAATATTGGTATCTGAAATTTCATTGAAAGTTTAGATGGTTTCAAAGGATATAGTTCTGGCAAAGTTTTAGATAGAATGGTTATGTCACACATTTAAATATATCAGTAGAATCCAGATACCATCATCATTTGAAACTCACTAATGCATTTTTTTTTTCTTTGAGACAGCCAGGTCAGAGTGCAGTGGCACTATCTCAGCTCACTGCAACCTCCACCTCCCAGGTTCAAGCGATTCTCCTGCCTTAGGCTCTGGAGTAGCTGGGATTACAGGTGTGCACCACCAGGTCCAGCTAATTTTTATATTTTTAGTAGAGATGGGGTTTCACCATGTTGTCCAGGCTGGTTTTGAACTCTTGATCAAGAGTTGATCTGCCCGCCTCGGCCTCCCAAAGTGCTGGGAGCCACCGCACCTGGCCTACATCTTTCTTTTTCCTTTTCGGAATTCTAATTTGAACTGTTTTCTCTCCCATAGATTATCTTAATGTACACTTTTGCTGGAAATTATTAATCACTGTATTATACACATCTATGACAAAATATGCATATATAATATGTTCACTTAGATAAAAACATTTTAATATTTTTTCCTGTGAACATAACTATTAAAACATTTTTTATTGAGGTATCATTACAATTATTAATAATACTAAGCTGATTTATAAACATCATAGATTACTAATTCTGATAGTTATTAAAGATCAATAAAATTTAATCAGAATTGCATTCCTTGATACGATAAATGATGCCTCAAATTTTTTATGCATTTAATTAAAAAGAAAGATGTATGCTAGTAAGAACTAGTTTGTCTGGAAGCAGATACATTATTTTTAAAAAATAGGAAGCAGAAATTGTTAAACCTTTTAACAATTTTAGAATAAAATAAAATGATAATTGACTGTAATTCATATAAATATTTAGTAATAATTTTTAAAAATTACATTTTAATAACTCCTTGAATAACACAGAGAATATGAAATATATCACATAACATTTTTATCTGGGATTTTATCCAGTGTCTCTTGAAAAATTTGGTAGTCCCATTAAATATTCTAATTACATTAAATGCTTTAAAATAACCCTACCTACTTTGCTTATGCTGCTCTAAAGAAGCTGTGCTTTCCAGCTCTTGACTTGTCCTAGTGATGACTAATGAATATGAGAGACAGGACTAGCTGGATTTCCTAGGCCTACTAAGAATCCCTAAGCCTTGCTGGGAAGGTGACTGCTTCCACCTTTAAACACGGGGCTTGCAACTTAGCTCACACCGACCAATCAGATAGTAAGGAGAGCTCACTAAAATGTTAATTAGGCAAAAACAGGAGGTAAAGAAATAGCCAATCATCTGTTGCCTGAGAGCACAGTGGGAGGGACAGTGATTCAGATATAAACCCAGGCATTCAAGCCAGCAAGGGCAACCTCCTTTGGGTCCCCTCCTTTTGTATAGCAGCTCTGTTTTCACTCTATTTCACTCTATTAAATCTTGCAACTGCACTCTTCTGGTCCGTGTTTGTTATGGCTCGAGCTGAGCTTTCGTTCGCCGTCCACCACTGCTGTTTGCTGCCATAGCAGACCCGCCGCTGACTTTCATCCCTCCGGATCCAGCAGGGTGTCCGCTGCGCTCCTGATCCAGCGAGGCGCCCTTTGCCACTCCCGATCGGGCTAGAGGCTTGCCATTGTTCCTGCACGGCTAAGTGCCCGGGTTCATCATAATCGAGCTGAACACTAGTCACTGGGTTCCATGGTTCTCTTCCGTGACCCATGGCTTCTAATAGAGCTATAACACTCACTGCATGGCCCAAGATTCCATTCCTTGGAATCCCTGAGGCCAAGAACCCCAGGTCAGAGAACACGAGGCTTGCCACCATCTTGGAAGTGGCCCGCCACCATCTTGGGAGCTCTGTGAGCAAGGACCCCATCCCCCATAAAAAATAGAGCTAAAAATTGTTGCTGACATTAAATATGTGAAAAATAAAAAGCAATTTTTAGCATTCCGGTTTCTTTTTTTTCTTTTCCTTTTCTTTCTTCTTTCCAGCTGATGCTCTCTTTACTTTTTCCCCCCTCCTTGGGCTACTTTGACCATTGGCAAGTAATAGAAGAATTCAAACCCTTACACCAATGTTTCTGTTACTTGGACTTCAGTGAGAGAGCAGAAGACAGCTTCTTCAGCTGTTTGGGAAGACAGAAATCCTGCTGTGGTTATGGGTTTATGGTAGCTTGATTATAATTATTAGAAAAGTTTTCCTTGACACTTAAAGATTTTTATTCCTGCCGGGCGCGGTGGCTCACGCCTGTAATCCCAGCTCTCAGGGAGGCAAGAGGCGGGAGGATAGCTTGAGTCCAGGAGTTCGAGACCTGCCTGGGCAATATAGTGAGACCCCGTTCTCCACAAAAAGGAAAAAAAAAAGACAAGATTTTTATTCCTTAGAACGACAGATCACACTAAGTTTGAGAACAGTTGCAGTAAATGTCTTTGTTATGTAAAGTAGAAGGGCTAAGAAACATGCTAGTGAATTTTTTAGGCTAATCGCTTTTCAAAAAGAGGCTACATGGAAGATGAACCTGTAGAAATGAACTCTCTAAAATCTACTCATGATCATATACCTGCTGTAAAGCCTTTATGTTCCCTCACGAGTATTCAAGAAACACGACTTCAAATCTCAAGTGACTTTTCTTGGAAATGAATAACTCGTTCGGAGTAATTTCTCTTTTATTGTATTAAGGAGTTGAGACAATTATGAAAATTTCTATTTATGCACTGCAATAATAGTCCTTAACCTGACATACTTTCCTGGAGCTTCAAGAAAATCTATGAAGCCCCTATAATTTTGTATGTAAGTACATATGTCTGCTTTTGTGGGATATGGAGTTAGAGCTTTTATCAGATTCCAGAGGAATCTGTGGCCCCAGAAGAGCCACTGAATTTTCTTTCCTCCTTGATTTTTGTAGAATCTCTAAAGACTTATCAAAAAAAAATTTAAAAAAAGTAAAATGAAAGAGAATAGTGGATCAGTGTACCGCTTTTTAAAAAGCAAATGTGTGCTGAGTAGAAGCAAAATCTTAAGAGAGTAAAGCTGCATGTTAGATTTAAAATCTGAAAGCCTTTCCTGCCGGAACAAGATGCCAAGTTTCACGTGGGGAATTTCAAACAGGAACATACCTTACAGGATGCGAACGTCCCAACAAAAATTAAATATTTTTCTTCAAGGCTAACTTTTTCCTGACTTATCCTGACTTTTTCCCTGAAAAATCTCCAAACCCTTGGTAGAACGATTAGTAGTAATGATGCCAATAGCTATGTTTCATAATCAACTAGTATATTCCATGCACTTTACATAAGAAAACTATCCCTTAGACACCTGTCACATCTTTAGAAATGGGACAAATATGGCTCAGAAACATTCAGTAAGTTGCTCTAGGTCATAGGATCAGCAAGTGGAGATCTACTTGGAGCCCACATATATCTGATTCTCTGCTCCATCTCATCTTATTTTGATGAAATGACTTCACTGGACTAAGCTGCTAGTTCCAGAGACAACAGCCATCAATATATTGTCCCAACCTGTCAAATGTTACTTGATAAAATTTGGAAATCTCGGCCACAAAGCCCAAGAATTAAGAGTGGCCGTGTTCCATGACCCGCCTTATCTGAGCTGCATCGTGCTCTGTGTGCTTACGGTGAGTTTGCGGCATCCTCCCATATTTCCTTGGCTTCTTGTGCCTGTCAAGCATCTCCAAATCAAAGGGGCTTTCTTGCATTGACTCACTTATTTCAGCATGACTTCTGAGTCTCTAAAGAAGATATATTCGACATGAATCAGGCTTTTCCTCCTTGAGTCTCTCCCCTACACTGAATTATGTCTCACATTCCATGCTCCTTCTGCTGCAGTATTTCTCCCCAATTCCTCATTTGTTTGCTAGACACTTCTACCTGGAGTGTCCAGTCTCTTGAGCTTGTCATCTTGTTTGCTTTCTACTTGCCTTAAGGCTTGGAGGGTTTTTACCTCTTCAAAGCTCAGTCCATTGGCTCATGGAATCCTAACAGCATGCATGATCAAAGTCATTGGCATTCAAATGATTCCCCAAACTCCCTCACCTTTTCTCTTCTGAAGTTAAAATAATGAGTAAAAATCAGTTACAAGCAGATGTTTTATTTGCATTTTCATTTGTAGCAGTTTAAACTAGTTTCTCTAGGTCATCCATTTGAATGGGAATTATTCTCAATAAAAACACATTTAACTTTGATAAAGTAGGCAATACTCAACTCGCTTCCTGGTGGGTGTCCTCTGAGTTCCCAGTTCATGATGTTTTCTGTTTGAAAATTTGGCCACAAATCAATGGTCAAAACGTGTTTTACATCGTCCAATTGGGTTTTAATTATATAAGCTTCATCTTAGGGACTTTGCCTTTTTTATTCACTTTGTGCTGCATGTCACACACTTGGAGATTTTAAGTATCAATCAAAAGCTTTAATACAGACCACATGGTTGCCATTTGGCACAGTGTTGAAGGCCTCTTATGAGACGCTGTCTCATAACTAAATGCTCAGCATTTTGAGGTCGGGCGCCACACCTAGTGCATATTAATAGCCATGACACTTAGCATGATACCTGATATTTGTTAGAGCAGAGATGCTTATGCGCTAGATGAATGGATGCAGGCTTTCTTCCATAAACTAAAATAATATTCTCCATATACTGTTTATAGGTTATGTACTTTCCCTTAATGAAAGCTCACTTGAACATGGCCCTCCTACCCCTCCAAAGCATTTCACTGGCTGGTGAAGATTCTGGCTCATGTGTCACCAGGAAACAGACATCAGCTGACTTGCACCTAGAGGGAATATCGTTGCTGCCACCTCCCTCCCAGGTAAGTGAAGCCTCAGAGATTTGACTTGGACTGAGACCCTTTGAAGATAGGATGTGTCGGGAGATTGCAGTTGAGAGTGTAGCTGGGTATCCACCAGCCATAGATCAATGGAAGATAAAGTCTCCAACTTGGTAAAGATAAAATCAAGTAGCCAGGGTGATTCCTAGCAGCAAGTCCTAGCAGACCAGGGAGAGAGCAAGAAAATCATTTACTATGAAGGTTTACACCCAAGGACCAGAAAGGATGAGCAAACTGCTCCGGACGCCAAACTGGAGATGTTCCTGGAAGTGATGAGAGACAGGGAAACAGCCGTTTATGGTGAGAATTTGGAACTCTAGGGATGCTAGGAGAATAGGATGGAGCAGATGAGGTCCCTCAGAGGGAAGGAGAGATGAGTTATACAAACACAAAGCCAACCCCTTTCCTGAGATGAAGGGCTTTAAGAAAAAATGTCAGAGGCTGGATGTAGTGGCTCACGCCTGTAATCCCAGCACTTTGGGAGGCCAAGGTGGACGGATGACAAGGTCAAGAGATCAAGACCATCCCGGCCAACAGAGTGAAACCCTTTCTCTACTAAAAATACAAAAATTAGCTGGATGTGGTGGCATGTACCTGTAGTCCCAGCTACTTGGGAGGCTGAAGCAGGAGAATTGCTTGAACCCAGGAGGCGGAGGTTGCAGTGAGCTGACATTGAGCCACTGCATTCCAGCCTGGTGACAGAGTGAGATTCCCTCTAAAAAAAAAGTCAGAGGATTTTCTATGGAAGAGTCAGGATCATCCCGAAGTCAAGCAGCTGCTTCTGGAGAAACCAGTGGGGAGGGCAGCAAGGGGTGGCGGGGGCATGGTCTTCCCTCCTCTCCTCCACTGCATTTGGGACCATTTGTTTTAAAAGTGGAGAGAGAAGCTGGCAGCTGTTTTCCTGGGTGATACTTTAAGACTCCGTTCTAGTGGAGTTACTTCAGGCCCGGTAGCAAACATGGGGCAGGGTTGGCAAGGGAGTCAAACACACCACCCCTGCCTCAAACCTGACCTGAATCTGCCACCTCCAGGACTGTCAGCACTGGGAGTGCCCAGTTCTCAGCACAAATATTGGGCTCGGTTCTCCGGGTGTCACCATTAGCAGAAGCAGGGTGATGCTCTTTCACGCAGCAGCTTGGGTAATGAATGGTGACACATGAGTGCCCACGCAAAAAAAAAAAAATAAATGAACAGCGCAGACCATGTGAATGTAGCTGGCAGGCATGTTTGTGAGCTCCTGTGAGGTTTCCCTCTGGGAACTCCCAGACCCTGGGAGAGGGACTGAAATTGAGATAGAGATAGCATTAAATGTAGTAATGCACGCAAAGAACCCAGTAACCCGCTTCTTTCAGTTCAGGGGCTCAGGTGGCTGGAGCCTGTCCTGGCTACTCAGGGCACAAGGCCGGATCAGCTCTGACAGGAGGCCGTCCTGTCGCAGCGCACACTCACACCCATGCCCCCTCACGCTGAGACCATGTAGACACTCCGGCTAACCCAATGTATATGTCTTTGGGATGTCGGAGGAAACCCGAGTACCCAGAGAACACCCAGGCAGACATGGGGAGAACTCACAAACTCCACACAGACAGTGGCCCTGACTAGGAATAGATTTAATTTCTCATCAATGTTATAACAAAATGACATTGAACTAAATAATGTTATTTGAGAAACTGCTGTACTTGATAATTATAATAAAAGACTATATTACTAGTTTATGTATTTACTATACTTTTTATCATTATTTTAGAGTATATACCTTCTACTTATTAAAAAAATTAACTGTACAAGAGCTTCAGGCAGGTGCTTCAGGCTATATTCCAGAAGAAGGCATTATTATAAGAGATAGTTCTATGTGTGTTATTGGCCTGAAAGACCTTCCTGTGCAACAGAATGTCAAGATGGAAAACAGTGATATTGATGATCCTGACCCTGCATAGGCCTAGACTTATCTGCAAATCTGTATATTTTTGTCTTAGTTTTTAACAAAAAAGTTTTAAAACCATAAAAAAAAATTAACAGAAAAAAGCTTATAGGCTAAAAATCTAACAAAATTTTTGCACAGCTATGTATTAAGCTAAATGTTATCTCAGAAGAGTCGGAAAGTTAAAAAAGTAGTAAGTTTATAAAGGAAAAAAGTTACAGTGAGCTAGGGTTAATTTATTATAGAAGAAGAAAATATTTTTGCAAATTTAATGCAGCATAAGTGTACAGTATTTATCAAGTCTGTACGGTAATGTGCTCAGCCTTCACATTCACTCACCACTCACTGGTTCACACAGGGCAGCTTCCAGTCCCGAAAGCTCCATTCATGGTAAGTGCTCTAGACAGATGGACTATTGTTTATCTTTTAAATTGTATTTTCACCATGCCTTTTCTATGTTTAGATATGTGTATATATACTAATAGTTACCATTTTGTTAGAATTGCCTACAGTATTAAGTACAACAACATGCTGTACAGATTTGTAGCTTAGGAGCAATGGGCTACAACTTATAGCCTAGGTGTATAGTTGGCTGTATCATCTGGGCTTGTGTAAGCACACTCTATGATGTTCCCAAAAGGATGAAATTGCTGAAGAACACATTTTGTAGAATGTATCCCCATCATCAAGTGGCACATGACCGTGAGCAAAGTTAAGAACTGCTAGAAAACTAAAAGTAAAGATTCCACTTAGTTTGCTAAACAGTGTGCCGTTGTCAGCACAGCAGCTGTCAAAAATTTGCCTGTATTGAACAGATACTGATAAACGAATTTCTAATTTGCCAATAGAGATTATATGTAACTTTAAGATATAACATTCGAGATGAAGAAGTTTAGATCTTCAGGAATTCACTTTTAGCCCTCCTCCGGCTCCATTTCTTCCACCTGCTCTGATCAGCCCTTTGACAGTTTCCACCTTTGAGATCCAACCCAATATTTTTTGGTCAGTCTCCCCAGCCATCCTTCTTTTGTTCTGATTTCAAGGTCAAAGAATGCCTCTGATTCCAATTTTGTGGGCCCTTGCTTTCCAAATAACCCTTGTAGCTTTGTACTTAATAGGTGATTAATCTTACCTCTTCTAGATGGTTTTCTACGTTTCTTTTTTTTCTGTGATGCCTTTAGTGAAAAGTAAACCTTTGCATCCACATTATTTTAGCAATATAGCTAACTGTCGTTATTACTATTACTATTGCTATTATTATTATTGTATTCTTCTTTAAAGGCCATTTCTAGGCAAAATTGAACCAAAATGTGTATTTGCTCAAGTTCCTTTCTATTCCTTTTCAGTTATAACATTGCTCCTGCTGCTGAGATGAGGGACTCACACATAGACAGTTCATATATCTGGATAGCTATTGAGAGGGTGAAAGGAAAGACACCATTAAGAAGAGAAAAAGATGGCTGGAAGCCAAAATCAAGGTCATACGTATAAGCGGTTTTGGTTTTTTCTTAAAAATGTGTCATGAATATTTTCAATGAGTAGATATTCTTAGATATGATTTTAATGCCCAAATAGTATTCCATTGTATGGATAAACCATAATTTTTTTTTCATTATTCTTAATTCTGATGTTTAATTCATTTGTATTACTACCAGTGTTAACATGTGCTTTTTTTTGAATTCTACTCACTTTTACAACATAGTTTGCAAAAAAAATGCAATAATATATTTAATTAATTGCATAAATATTGTTTTATCTTTATTGACGACAATGTTGCTGAGACTGTTAGTTAACTGTTAGTTGGCAAGTAGAAATGTATGTTAATGAGGTTATGTCTGAAAGTCAAAATAAATATAGTGAATGTGGCTTAGGGTGTCAATGATTTATGTGTGAAAGTGCCTGTTTTTTAAAGAGATGCATGCACAAAATTTGAATAATGCCTACATGCCAGCAATAACCAATTAGAATAAATATTGGGAAAAATGATTTTAAAAATCAGACTTCTTTGTCAAAAATAAAACCAGTCCCACAAAACACTAAATATTGTTTCAATTAAATTTTTTGAAAACTTATAATATGGTGGTAAAAATTGCTTTTGAAAATGAATTTGTACTACCTAAATAAATTTCAAACTATTTTAGAATTTAAAGCAATCATGGATGCATACTCAAAAAATATATTTATATGTTTTATTGGGTTTAAAATAGTCTAATTTAAATTAATTTTAAAACATTGTAAGAGCTCTTAGAATTGGACAACCTTTAGACATGTAAATTTGTTTCTTAACTTTGATACAGATATATTTTTAGGAGCTAATTATAAAAGACAGTAGGAGGTAGATCTTTATGATTCTTTTGATCTGAACAACAGTAAGCACCGTCATTTCACCTTCATAAGTGTACAATCACAATATTTTTAAAAATCTTAAAATATTTTTGTAGCATTGTTTAGTGCTAAGAAGTTAATGCCACATAGTGCTAGAGTAAACAATCATCTTTGATTTGGTTGAGAATTTTATCAACATGCTGGCTTTGGCTTGAAATAAATCTTCATTTTGTTCTAGAATGCTGTGTTTTCTGGGTTATATTAATTTTTATTAATCAAAGTACATACTTGTACTTTATCAAATGTATGCTTCCAAACTAAATCGCATGGCTTGTACTTAGCCCGATACGGAATTCACTTGGTTATAATTTCCAAGATTTCTAACAGGGCCCAGACAGCAAGGCTCAGGCCTTGCCATAGAAGCAGCGTAAAGATTCACTGACAGAAAAACACACTCAAGGTATGATTCCTTTTTGCAAAGAGTTTGCAACTTTTGGTGTCACATGGCTCCCCAGGGCTCACTGTGATGCCCAACCACAGCCTGTTGAGCATTGATTTCCTTTATTACTTCAGGTTTGATCCTAAGTTCACTCTTTTCTTCATCTAACAGGAGCCTCTTGAGAAACCTGGCATGTGGAGCCTGTGTGATGACACCGGGTGGAGACAGAGTCAGCAGCCCAGTTAGAAGCTATTCCAGAAGTCATCAAACAGTCAAACAACATGTTGAGGGGAGTGTGATGCTTTTTCTGAACTGTGTGGTGGAGAGACGCAGAAGGAGCTCAAAGGAGGGACACTCAGGCCAAGGAAGGCCAGCTAGGGGGGCCCTTGCATGGGAGAGAGGCCTTGAGCAGAGTCCAGGTGAATGGACTCTGTTGGGGACACTGGCAGCTTGGGGGCTTTTTAGCGTCCAGTGCTTCTTGTCATGGGCTCCATGATACTGCCTCAGTAGCCTTCCTCACTGAGCATACTCTTGTTGGAAAGCCAATTCTGGACACCCCTCCCCATTGCTGCTTCCCACTGCTAGAGCCAAGGATCTTCTCTCACCTCACTTTGGCTGGGTGCAGCCAGGGGTCTACCCTTGATTTAAATTGTACCAATTAGATGCATGGTCTGTGGATTCTGTCTGTGAAGTTACTGCTCAAATACAGGGGCCACCTAGCAGTCAGATGGGCTGCATCTGTGGTGGTGATATGCAAACCAGATGGTTCCTACAACACGGCCCTGGGTGTGAGGCTTGGTCACTGGGACCTCTGGAGGTGCCTCGGTTCCATTCCATTTTCCATGCCTAGTTCTCAAGCCCCTCGTTGTTCTGAAAGTTCTTGGTAACCTTTCTCTTTTAGTTCAATACCACAAATAGGCTTTTGTTGCTTGCAATTGAGAACTTAGGCTGGCACAAGCTAGATTTAGATGATCCCAGGGAAGAGAGGGGAAAGTTCCAAGTGGAGGAAACAGCACCAGTAGGGGCTTAGAGACAATGTAGCATCTACCTGTCTCAGCGGAGACAGAGCAAGGGTGAGGCCTGTTCGTGGTAGTGCTAAATAGTCGGGAACAAAAGGGAAGACAGAACTAATGTGTGTTGATTGACTACTTGCGTGTTGGTGACATTTCCAAAAATTATTTTAATCAATCCTCACCATCCTTTGAGGCTAGAGCATTAAGAAAGACAAGGAATTGGGATTTAATATTAGCCTTTGAGAAAACATGGTGGGAATTTCAGGGCCTACAGTGAGGCAGTGGGAGAGATTATTTTGGGCCAGAAGGACCTTTCATTCCTGTTTCTCAAGGCAGTCGGGAGAGCTACCTTCTTGACACATGTGTCTGTTTTACCTATGAAGTGACAGGTGAACTAAACAACATATGATACCAACATGCCTTGTATAAGCTTGGTTTTTTTTTTGTTTGTTTGTTTTTTAGTGTAAAGAAACAAATAGCTTTAAGCACGTTTAGCCAGGTACTAAGCACATACATTTGACTGGAGTTTATTTTTTTGTTGCAGCCCTATCTATTGTCTTGAACTGGATGTCTCAAAGAGAACATTATGATCAAAGTCATCTTTTTCATAGCATCATAGTAAATGATTATGGCCCCATTCTTAAAACAATTTTTGGGGAGGATTCACAGCCCCTTACAATTAGAAGGAAGCCTAGTTTCATCTTTTTATTTTAGAAATAAGGAAATGAAAGCCACAAGAAGGATTTGCCAGTGGTACAGAGATGGGCAGTGGCAAAATAAGGACAGGGAAACGGAGCATCTTAACTTCGGATCCAGTCCTCTCACCACTCAACTGCATTAAGTTTGACATAGATTTTATGAGTACAGTAAAATTTTATGTCTAACTGGGGCTCCTTGGGTTCACCTTCTTAGACAGCCTAAGTAATCGCAGGCTCTTATATATCTTCTTCCAAGAGCACTGTTCATAGTAGTGACAAATATCAGAACATTAATCATATTTTCATTTTATATAGATCAGGTAACGTGAGCCTTGTACATCACATTATTCCTGTGATCATTTCCTATTAAATATTATGGTATTGAAAGAATCGAAAATCCATTTTTCAAGTGGCTCTCTGTTCCACGGAGCACCTGGCCCTCCCACATTAAAGGCTTCAGCTTGTGCAAAGCTCTCAGTTTGTACCTGATCCTTCTGGAAAGCTATCCGTGAGCAAGTCTCTTGATGAGGGTTTCTCTTACATACCGTCACACTGAACTGAAACTACCTGTTAATTTCTTTTTGCCTGTTGCTCTAAACTGGAAGCTCCGTAAAGGCAGGGAGCATGCCTTGTTCACCAGGATTCCCTGGCAGTTAGGACAGTATATAATAGAACTCAATAAATGTTTCCCGCATGAGGGATCTGCACTTGACCAAAATTCAAAGAAAAGCAAGAACAATCTCTAACAGAGTTGAGCATTTGCTCAGTGATGAAAAATAATACACTGATTGTATCAGATATTTTTTAAGCCTTTCATAGTGAAAGATGTTTTCACCAGTGTTGACTCAATAGGGAGCCAGGAGCTAGGAAGAATTGTGACTTTTTTTTTTTCTTGAGACGGAGTGTCACTCTGTCGTCAGCCTGGAGTGCAGCGGCAAGATCTTGGCTCACCTCAACCTCTGCCTCCCCGGTTCAAGAAATTCTCCTGCCTTAGCCTCCCAAGTAGCTGAGACTACAGGTGCCCACCACCACACCTGGCTAATTTTTTTGTATTTTTAGTACAGATGGGGTTTCACCATATTGGCCAGGCTGGTCTCGAACTCCTGACCTCGTGATCTGCCTGCCTTGGCCTCCCAAAGTGCTGGGATTACAGTTGTGAGCCACCACACCCGGCTGAATTTTGATTCTTTAAGAAGAGAGTGCACTTGGTAGCTGGCAGAAGGGTTAGGGATAACTTGGACAGAGCATGGGGTAAATCCAAGGAGAGTTGATTCTGCAGAATTTCTCCAACTCTGCCCATAGCTCTCCATGGCAGTACAATTGTCACTTGTACCTAGTTCTTAGATGATTCCTCACCTGTAGTGGTGATTCCTCACCTGTAGCAGTGATACACAACATGATGTGTCCACGTGCTTCTCTAGGGCTGGACCTCACGTCCTGAGCTGTCTGTCACATAATTCTGTCCTGACAGTGCCCTTACCTGACCAATGGCTCCCTCTGTCATCCCAGGCTCTCAGCCCTCCTCTCCTAGAACTTTTTTTTGTGTGTGTGTGTGTGTGAGACGGAGTCTCGCTCTGTCTCCCAGGCTGGAGTGTGGTGGCGCAATCTCGGCTCACTGTAGGCTCCGCCTCCCAGTTCATGCCATCCTCCTGCCTCAGCCTCCTGAGTAGCTGGGACAGGCACCCACCACCACACCGGCTAATTGTTTTGTATTTTTAGTAGAGACGGGGTTTCACCGTGTTAGCCAGGACGGTCCTAATCTCCTGACCTCGTGATCTGCCTGCCTTGGCCTCCCAAAGTGCTGGGATTACAGGCATGAGCCACCGCGCCCAGCGTTTTTTTTTTTTTTTTTTTTTTTTGAGACAGAGTCTCACTCTGTCGCCCAGGCTGGAGTGCAGTGCAGCAATCTCGGCTCACTGCAACCTCCACTTCCCTGGCTCAAGCGATTCTCCTGCCTCAGCCTCCCAAGCAGCTGAGACTACAGGCACCCACCACCATGACTGGCTAATTTTTGTATTTTTAGTAGAGACAGGGTTTCGCCATGTTGGCCAGGCTGGTCTTGAACTCCTGCCTTAGGTGTTCAGCCCGCCTCGGGCTCCCAAAGTGCTGGGATTACAGACATGAGCCATTATGCCCGGCCCTCTCCCAGAAGTTGATGGTCTACTTGGGACAATAACATTTCTTATTGGTTCCTGGGCACACTGGTCCTGCCTCACTCCTTCCCTGTTATGGGTTCTGCTTCCTGTGATAGAAAAAGTTCATTTTTAAGGCTGAATCCACTGACGTGTCTACTTCCTAATATCCATTTTTAAACTGGCTATTTAAACTGGTTGAATTATTTCAGTACTTCTGTCCCTCTCTTTGGCTTTTCTAGTATTTCTCTCAAATTCCATAGTCTGTCTCCGGAATCCACACTGACTGGCTCAGGGCTTTCTGTCCATTGATAGACCTGCCTAGGGTCAATTGCCTACCTGCCTAATCTTCACTTTGGGATCCCGCCCTAGGGATCTGCGAGCCTTTATGTTGCGACATTATATTCTGCACCTCTCAGCTCCCGTCCTGTCCTCCTGGTAGGTTTAGTTTTTAGCTTTGGTGTTCCCTACCCCTGCCCCAACCCCCCCATACTACCTGCCATCCTGCTGTAAGTAACTGAGCACAATTCACTGAATCATGCCCACAATAATCGTGATAGGATTGGAGTGGAATTCAAGAGAAAGGCTGACTTGGGATATGTAAACCCTCTTTAAGAGGAGTCCTTAAAGGACCCTATTACGGAAATGTAAATATAATAGAAAGTGACCTGGTTTGTCATGAACTTTCAAAGCTTTCTGGCTGTCTCTCTTCATTTGATCTGTCAGGGCATGGTAATGTTAACTTGCATGTAATACTTCCCCTGAAAGAGGTTAGGAAGCACTGGATTGGAAATGCCTTTTGACCAAATGGGACATGATGTTGATACGGGTTGTATAACATGTTGTGATGAGAGAGCCCCTAGGAAAACATATGGAAACAAAGAGAAACTAGCTTACAGCATTAATACTAGGCTTTCTTCCTGGAAACCAGGAGATGGTATGTGGCAGGGTCTGGACCCTGCCTCTATGAGAGGGGCCATGAAGGACAGGTTAGCTTAGCTGACCTTTCATGGATTGTTGTAGAAACCCAAGCAAACATTTCTAACAAATGGTGATCATTCTCCAACAATCAGAGCTCTTATCTAGGAATTAACAAATTTCCTTTCAGAGTTTGCAGACCAGGAGAGATAATATGTGATTCAACACTCTCTACTGAGCGCAGTTATATGGTCTGAAACAGAGTTGGGCCCTAAAAATTGTTTAATGAAAGAACAGATGCTAGCACCCATGGGCCCATGCACTGTTGCTTCCATGCAACTTTCTCTTTGAAGCTTTTCATATAGGGTTTGTAGTTCCTTGGGATTTCTGCTTAGGAAAATGGTCTGGGCTAGGACAAATCTCAGTATTTTGCATGCCCTCCATTCCTGTTCACCAACAGAACCATTCTTTTGAAATCTCACATTCAATTAAAAATGTTCAAATGACATCTTCAAGGAGTGATATAAGTAAGCATAATTTTTCCTCTTATTGAAGTTTCTCTGGCTACCTTCTTTGTGAATCCCACGAGTCCTTGATAACTATAATTTCCCATAGAAAAGATTCTGTATGTAATTTTTATGACAGTTCATTGTCAGCGCTCATTTTTCCCAACTGCTGCGATGATATTGAAAGATGAATGTTACTCCCAGTGTTTTGGCCACGTGGAACAACTCCCCTTACATTCAAAAATCTTCCCTGGTGGATCAGCCCTTGGTCTTTGGCATTGCTGGGTCTTTCCCATGTTTTCCAACTCTCTTTGTGACCCTCTCTGTACCTTTCTTATTTCTCTTTTACACATGTAGCCCATTAAAAAGGTGGTCTTTTGTCTTCAACTTTTCTAGCATTTTTATACTCTAAATTTTATTACTTGCTTTACTTGTGCCCATTTTCTTAATTACTGTAGCTTTAGTAACAGGAACACAAGATAACATTTATGGAGTGACGACTTTATTTCTGATACCGAGGGAGTAATCTCAGTGAGGAAATGGAGAAAGAGAGAAAAAAGAACAGCCATGAAATCCCCACCCCAACTCACATCCGCTTGCCCGAAGACTTCATTCTCAGCATGCCGTCTTCCCTGTTTCCACCCTAACCTTCAGCCCGAGTTGCCTTTACCAAGAACTCTGTGTTGATTCCTCCCCTCACTCCCAGAGCTCACACCACCTTGTTAAGCTCAAGGCTTCAGGGAAATAAAAAGTCGCTTATCATCTTGAAAAGGGCTTCTGTCCCTGCTGTGTGGTATAATCGAACACAGGGCACTTATTTCCTGCCCCTTATTATCTGGTCCCTCATAGTCATCTAGGTCCGCTGTTTTCTCTCCCTTTTTTAAAACTTGAAGTTCTATTATTGTATCTATTGACACACACAGCAGAGGGCTTCCTGGGTGCCCTCAAATGCCTTTGTGATAGTTCTTACTCCAAAGTGCCATTTCTTAGTGATCCTTGAGTTCAGAGCTGTCATTTGATAGCCTTGGGAACTGAGGCAATCAAAGAGCCACCTCATGTATTCTTGGTGTCCCTCTGCTTCCAAATAATTCCTGCAAACCCACGTACCTAGAAAATGTTAAACCAGAATGAGTGTCTTCTATGGTAAATGCCTAGTTCTTCTTAACAAGATGCATACTTAGAACCTCTCTGCTCATTTCTATGTATTTTCTATGGGAGGCACCAAAGAATGTAGCTACAGGGGACACATTAGAACCCTCCACTCTCCTCAAGCATGCAAAGCAAATGCCATCTAAACAGCAAGAGTATTCTTGCTGAGCAAATGAGTTTTCCAACAAGTCTCATAGCAGCCTCAGCCCTCTTCCACACCCTGAAATCAGAGTACAAGCCCTAAGTGCCCTCCCTGACCCTGTGTTGAAAATGGAAGCCTCCGTGTGTCTCTCCAGTAGCTCTTAGCTACTGAATGGACTTTCATTTCCTTCCAGGGCACACAGCTGTATTCTCTGATGAGAGAAACGGTTCTCACATGCTTTCCTAATATTAACTTGTTTTTCTCCAAACCTCCCATCACACCAGATAGTGTATAAACTTCCCATCATACACAGCTCATCATCGTGACAAAGCTATAGATGGAAAAGGAAGAGAATCATCCTTTAAGCCATGGCCTTTCTATGTGAGGTACCTATGTCCTCTCTGTTCCCAAAGAGTACACAGTCAGTGGTGGAGTCCCACGTGCAACATGGTATCTGTGGAGTGCCACATAGCACGTGAGTGTGAGTCCATGGAGGGGTGCATACTGGAGCAGAGCTATGTGCCAGACACCCAGGGTACACTGACTAGGGTCACTGAACTCTGCCTGGATGAGCCAAGAAAGGACAGGGTGCCAGAGTGAAAGACCTCAAAAGGAGGAGAGGAAAACAGCATCTCAAAGGGTGGAATCTGAAGGACGGGTTCAGAGGAGTCTTGAGGGGGTTTCAGAGAATAAACAAGACTTTTTCAGCAAGAGAAAGAAGGGATAAAGAAAAAAAAAGATAGGTGGGAAATGTAAAAGGCATTGGTAGATTTATAAGTGAACAAAGAGGGTAGGGTGGGTTAGGGCCTGAAGGGGGACCAGGTCAGAGATACTGGCAGGGATGAAAAGGTAGAGAGTGGGGCAGCTCATATAAAGGTATTGAGCATTTCTGCTCATAGCTCCTGGGAGCCACCAGAATGTTTGAAGGAGAGGCTTGGGTGGATTAGATGTGTTTATTGGACCTCTCCAATACAACCTCCAGAGGGGATCTGGACCTAGCAGTGACGTGACCAGGCAGTGACAATCCGTAGGTTGTGGCTGAGTTCAAGTCGGGCCAGACCTAGCTTGATAGGCATGAGGAGATGAGGGACCCGATGTTTCTGAAGTGGACAATGTCCTTTTGAATGTTTAGATTCTCATTAAAAGACAACGGGGCTCTGTTGGCTCATGACTTACAAATCTAAGGAATCCTCTGTCTCTATAGACAGAGCTGGAAGCAGGGACTTAAACTGCCTCATGGGGGCTCTTTCTTTCTCTCTCCAATCTCTGGCTCTATTTCTGTTTTTACCCAGGCCACCGCATTCCTGTACAAAACAACTTCATCTACGAAAATCCTCAGCATATCCACCTCCACCTCCACCATCACCTGCATCTCCACTACCACCACCACCTCCACTTCAACCACCACCACCACTACCTCCACCTCCACTTTCACCTCCAGCTCCATAATCACCTCCACCTCCACCACCTTCTCCACCTCCTCCGCCTCCACTATCATCACGACCACCACTACCCCCTCTACTTCCACAATCACTACTACCTCCATCTCCACCATCTCCACCTCCACCACCACCTTTACCATTACCACCACCACCACCACTACCTCCTCCTCCTCCACCTTCACCTCTACCACCTTTACCACATTCACCACATCCACCACCACCACCTCCTTCACCTCCATCTCTATCTCTACCGCTGCCACCTCTACCTCATCTCCACCACGACCTCCTCTACCTCTTTCCCTTCCTCTACCATTTCCATCGCTACCACCTGCTTCACCACTAAAAATAAGTACCATGCTCCAACTTGGTGCCAAGTACTGTACTGGGTGCTGAGGGCACAGAAATGAACAAAGCAGACAAAAATATCTGCCCTGAGAAGTCACAGGCATTCAGGTGAGTCAGGGCACATATGTTAAATGGTAATATATGTTTTGTTTCGGCATGAAGGCAGGCACGACTCTGCTTTTAGATTATCCTTTATCTTTATTGATTCCCCGCTTTCTCTCTACCCTAGCTCTGGCCACATTTCCCTACAGCTGTCATTGCTCTGAGAGTTTTCACTGGCACAAGACAGAGAACAGCTGAGCCTGCAGCTTCTATTGTCACAACTCTTTGACCAGCAGAACAGTAGAAAACTACACCTGACAGGACTCTTTCCAAAAGATTCAGCATCAGTTCCATCCCAGCATCTTCCCCAGACCACAGGACCAAGTATCCCTGCTGCCTCACCACCATTACACCTAAAGATGCAGTATGTCTCTGTGAGTCTTCCCTGAAGCCTGGACTGCAATGAGTTGACTTTCCTCCTAATCCTGGGGAGAAGAGAATTTCTGAACAGAAACCAGTGACCTTATTAACTTCAGAGAGAGAGAGAGAGAGACTGAGTTTCAGGTCATGCCAGATTTATTATAAGTGAGCAAGCCATAAAATGTAACGGTTTGCATTTGCTTTGTACTATTCAGTCCCTGAGGGGGAAAAATTGATGTAAAGCTTTTCATAACTCTTTATATTTTTGTCACACCGTTAATTGGTATCCTTTGCTCATGAAGATGGTTGGTACCTCATTTAATGTGATAGTTTTATGAAAATGACAAGTGACTTAGTGTATGTGTTTGGAACCAAAAAGTTACCTTAGAAGAATGGGATCCAAGTTCCTTGTTTTATACAGGAGTAAACTGAGGTAAAGGAGAAATAGTTCTATTGTGATCACAGAACGGCAGAGCTCTGTAAGAAGCTGACCCTTAGTGCAGGGCTCTTCTATTAATGCAATCGGGTGCCTGAGCACGATTGGCCAAACCTGACCTTGGGGGCCCATTCTGGGTTGCCTGGACAACAAGCTAGCCAGAAGCAGCAGCTCTTACTCTTAGCAGGAAAGGGCTCTTCCTCACACAGGGGACTGCAATACCATACTACCTGAGTTCTCCAGGTGTGCACAGCCAGCATTCCCTGACAACTGCAAAGTGCAGGCCCCTAAGAGCCTGATGCCTGGGGACGTCCAGCCCACCCCATCCTCCTCAAGGCTCTTCTTACCCTTGCCCTGTCGAAAAAGACCTACATGGGCTGAGCACCAGGTGGCTCACACCTGTAATCCCAACACTTTGGGAGGCCAAGGCGGGTGGATCACTTGAAGTCAGGAGTTCAAGACCAGCCTGGGCAACGTGATGAAACACTGTCTCTACTAAAAAATAACAACAACAACAATTAGCTGGGCATGGTGGTGGGCACCTGTAATCCCAGCTATGCGGGAGGCTAAGGGAGAATCACTTGAACCCAGGAGGCGGAGGTTGCAGTAAGCTGAGATGGCACCATTGTATTCCAGCCTGGGTGACAGAGCAAGACTCAGTCTAAAAAAAAAAAAAGAAAGGAGACCTACATGAGGCAGGATGGAGGGCAGAGTTGTGGAGGATGGAATGGTCACTAGAACACAGAATCCCACTGCAAGTCCTACAGCTTCTCTAGGGGACACCTAGAAAACCAGGGGGGGGCCTTGCTTTCTCTTCTGCTACGCTTGGCCTGATGTCAGCTTTGCCCAGTTACCTGTACTCTTAGCCCACATTGTGTGATCTTTTGAAATTTGTTCCCAACCCTGACACCTGACAGGTGGAGATCCATCTGAGATCTACCTGGCAAGGCACACACTTAACCTCTGACCTTTAATTTTCTAATTTCAGACTAGAATTTTATCTGCTTCTAACTACTTAATGGGTCTCCAGAGAAAAATCGACGTGTGCTTTACTTATGGGCGAGGTCCTTGAAATTAAAGCATTTTATAATTTGGAGCCTTCGGGTTTTGTGCCTTCATACAAGAAGCTCACTTGGCGAAAAAGTATCACCTCATTCTCTTGCTAATTCTGGGCTTATCGCACATTCAGTGTTCCATAAAGGTTGACTTGAAAGCTTTCATTTAAAACCCAATTCATATGAATGAGTGTACTACTCAAAATGTCAGGCTGCTAATAGGACATACATAGCAACTGGAAATTGAAATAAGTGCATTTTAATAGAGCTCAGAATTGGGACTTCCTCTATCTGTTTGACGTAGTATCACAATTATAATTGAACATAATTTTTTTTTTCTGTTGGCATTTAATGATCCTCTATCTAGAATTATCAATCACTCTGAATTCATTATACCATTTTTCAGAGGTAAAATGGAAAAAAAGAAAGACATTCAAAGCTTTTTAATTATGGTATGAATATGGAAAATCATGTCACCTAATACAGATTAAGGGATAAAATGGATGGATCTAAGATTATTCAATTGATCATTCTATCAAGTAACCAGTGAGATCCCATGTAATTATGGCATTACGTAATAGTTATTTTCATTATGTTTAATTTTATTTGAGAAAAGTTTTATGTTACCTTTTAATCTCTAAAATATAGTCTAGTTAATTATTGACAAACTACTTTTTGAGCTTTTGATAAAAGTGAATTTCTTCTCCAACCCAAATGCAATATTTATGAATGCTTGGCTGGCCTTAATATCAGATTTTCAAAAAGTTGTGGACATTTTAAAGTAATTACTGTTCTTCACTTTAGCTTTAGTTGAACACCTGGGTCTGACTTGAGGGCTCCAAACATAAAATAAAATAGTACAAAAGTCAGAACTGCTGTCAAAAAACAATTAGGAAGCATTGTATTCTGGGCCATGAGGAAGTTAGATTATTCAGTTTCTAATTCCTATCAGGCACAGATTCTAATATGAATGCGGACATTTCCTTATTATTGTAGATTTCCTAGACAGAAGCCTATTGTCAGTGATAGAATTCTTTCAGGCTGTTCCTATTTCTGTTTATAACCAGAAGAGGGCAGTCAGGTTCCATGATTCAGAGATAATTGCCACTGCCTCCGAAAGTAAGATTTCCAATAAATCTCAATGATTGGAATTAAGTTTTCCTTTAATAGTATTAAAGGGCGTTTATAATTACCTGAAGAGTTTTCTGCTTTTATTAAAAACCTTACAACTTTGGTGAGATGGACACTTTCTTCAAAAGAGATGAAATGAAGGTATGTATTTATTTGGATTATTTCTCCCTTGAACATGTTACTTCTGTTCCTATCAGCCTTCTTCAACATTTAGCTGGCACATGAGGGAGGGAGAAAATCTTATCATGTAGATAGTCCTCCTAATTTATAACTTTGTGGCATTTTATAAGTAAAAAGAAATCTATTGTACAAGGCAAAGAACGTTCATCAGCACTTCAGTTTCAAATCAAGAAGAGAGAATTAGAAAAAAAAAATTCACAGCAATTGAAAAACAGATAATCTGCCAGAGGAACTTAAAATTCCAAAACACTTCTAGCAACACTGACTTACCATGAGAAAAAAATAATTACACTTCTAAAATCAAACTTTGAGTAAAACAATGTTAGAAGAATGTGATGTATTTTTTTCCTCCTGAGATCTCTTCTATAAGCAGCTGAAAGAAAATAAAGCTGAACACAAAATACCACAAACATTTCTGCTACCTTTTTCTCTTCATTAGTAATAAAACCAGAGACTAGAAACCCCCTAATTTACTGAAAATAGAAAACCGGATATATCGGGATGAAAGCTGGAGTATTCAAAAAAGAAATTATTCTTAAAGGGCCAGCCTTAATTTTAACATATAAGAAAAGGTTAATTTCAGGACGTAATTTCAATAGAACGATAGCCACAGGAGTTAACCATAATTCAGGCCACTTATTCTTGTTTGTGTTTGAAATGTTCCCTCTGTGTTAATAGTGCATCTAATGCTATTTCTAGATGATTGTGCAGGGAATCAGTACTGTCTGATGTGGGCAAAAATATTTGTGTATATTTGTGTTTATATATAAACTATATATATATATATATATATATATATATATATATGTATGTATGTGTCATATGGCTGTGTACATTTCTATCAGCTACCTGCCTACAAAATAGCTCTCTCATGGTTGTGAAATTCACTAGCCCTGCATGCACTCCTCTTGAGGCCTGTGGATTAATCAGGAATCCAGGTGATTTTCTATTTGATCCATGCCTCCAGCCCCTGGCCCACCGTTCCTATAGATGCTGCCTCTAGAAAGAGCTGCCTCTGAAAGTGACCTTGCTCAGCAAATGCCGACTGGCTTACACAGAAGTAGCAATGCCTTTCCCAGAAGATGCGCTGCAACTGGTGCTGCTGTAAAGATGGGTACGGGATCTGGGATGGGAGGGAAGAGAGAGGAGGGACGCAGCTTGCCAAGTCGCCTGGGCTACTTATAAACAAACTTAGGCATTGTTTCCCAAGCCCTTTACCGTGGAGGGGGGAGCTGGACACACACTGTGTCCTGGACTCTATGTTCTGTGCTTGGGGAGAGCTGCTTTTAAGAGACTGATTCGGTTTGGAAGATGATTTCCATCAGCTACTTTTAAAAGATACGTGCTATTTCAGCACAAAGCTGAAGCCCCCGTTAGAGCTGCACTAGGGATTAAGAAACGGCATGTATTTTAATGCCTTATGAATAGGAGTAGCTGATAAAAGAGGCTCTTGTTACCACTGCTACATTTAAATGTGAAAAGCAGCTGCTTCTAGGGAGGAGGGGGTAGGGGAGAGGAGAAGAGATATATTATTTTCATAGGGATTTAATTTTCAGACTACACTGAAACCATAGAATACCATTGGCCATTCTCTTATCGGCGGCCCTCTAATCGTACTGAGATCTGTAAGATTGTGGAGAGGGAAGGAGAGGGACTGGGAGGCAGAGAAAGGGATTGTGTGTAGCGATAAGGCTGGCCATTTTCATCTGCGTGTATGTTTTGAACCTCAGATCAAAACGCACGCGTGGTATTTTCTTCTTCTCTTAGGAACATTAACCCTTTAAACTTTCAAAATGCCAGCCAGTTAAAGAGTTTGATGCAACTATGCTGTCTTCAGAGCATGCAATTTTTCGATAGGCCCTGAGAATAAGATGGCCACTGAGACCTCATTACAGAATATGGACCATGTGTATGCGCCTGTGGCCAGGTTGGGGCAGGGGGCATGAAAGAGACTCTCTTCCAACATTTCAGAGGCAAGGATTTCAGGTAGAATCCAGGACGTATTATGAATCCAACAGAGAAAGGCTCTTTCTGCAAATCTTATGACCACCGGAAGCTGATGATATAAATAAGACCTGGGATTATTTAAAAAACTAGCAGGTATTTGCCAAATACTATCAGTATTTGAAGAAATACGACTAAAGAATATAGATATTTTGAATGAATCAGTCAATCTGGGCACCATTATTTTTCTCTCCATGTTATCACTTAATAGCCTGGTTTTGTTTATTCTCATGTTGGACTTATTGAAATTGATTGCTAATGAATTTTCTGTGTGTTTGACCCCTGACCTGCCCATGAGGTTTTCTACAGTTCTTCTTAAAAAACCTCAGGTTTTTTTATGTTTTAATGCTCCAAGACATTGTGAAGACATCTTTCTGATAAGAATTAGTTGCCTTTGGCCGGGCGCGGTGGCTCACACCTGTAATTCTAGCACTTCGGGAGGCCGAGGTGGGTGGATCACAGGGTCAGGAGTTCGAGACCATCCTGGCTAACACGATGAAACCCCACCTCTACCAAAAAAAAAAAAAAAATTAGCCAGGTGTGGTAGTGGGTGCCTGTAGTCCCAGCTACTCGGGAGGCTGAGGCAGGAACATCACTTGAACCCAGGAGGCGGAGCTTGCAGTGAGCCGAGATCACACCACTGCACTCCAGCCTGGGCGACAGAGTGAGACTCCATCTCAAAAAAAGAAAAAAAAAGAAAAAAAAAAGAATTAGTTGCCTTCCCCATAACCACTCCTACTCCTTCTAATTTTTTGTAGTATTGCCATTATCCAGTGGTTTAACTCCAGAAGTTAAAGGATTAAAAACAAGTTTGGGAGTGATAAATCGGTAGTTCTCACCTAAGTTATAATTAAGGGTAATTCACATGTAGAAGATGGTTTGACAGCTCTAGCCCACGTGCTTAGACACTTGAATCTAAATGAAACCAATGAATCATTTGAAGCCAAAGTACAGCCCCGGCTGTCTTTGCACATGATGTGCAGGTGGATGGACTTTGAGACCGTTCTTCTATCAACCAAGAGCAAAAAGAGGAAAGAGGAAAAGGGGCAAATCTCCAGCTTCCCTGCTATGCATCAGAAAGCCAGAAACAGGCGGCAAGATGCTTCCTGTTCCCAAGCACAACCAGGCTGGCCGCCCACAGCCACCCTGCACTGCTCTCACACCTGCCCAGCCTGTGCTTGTCCTCGGACAGGGGGCATCCCTGGCCTGGGTGGTCCTACTGGCTAGGCTCTGAGTGGTCAAGTTCCTGGCAGCCTGGGTTGCTGGAGAAAGCCACTTTGGGATATTAATCACAGCAAATAAATGTGCTCTCCTGGCTCATGCATGGGGCACATTCCTAATCATGGGCTGAATAATGTTAAAAGAATGTAATTTGCTTCCCCTAAAATCTCTTCTAGAACAGCTACCGCAATCGCGTTCAATCAATATTTTGATTTCCTGACCCAATTTCTCTGCACATGAAAAGTAAAAGCCAGCAATCCAGCTTCACCAGGTACCACTGCAAAGAGAGTCAAAGAGACAAGCAGGGAGAAAGAGCTGGAGCCAGCACCAACAGCCGACCAAGTCTAAGGAAGTGGCTCAGCACCCAATTGTGAGCTCTGAGAAAGCTGTTGGTGCAGGCTGGTCTGACGCCTCCGGCACTGATGCCCATCCCTGTTCTCTGCTGCAGTCGCCACTGCTGCTTCAGCCGGCATCTCCGCTTGCTTGCTTCTGAGATCTCTTGCTTGCATTCTTCCTTTTTGCCCCTCCTCTTCCCCCTCTCCTTCTTCTACGACTTTTTTTTTTTTTTTTTTTGAACTTGGCTACGGAACATTAGGTTTGACGAAGGGAAAGCAATTCAACATCTTTTAACTGAAGGAGGTTGATTTTCATTTGCTACCAAATGGCTCATTTTTACCTTTTTAGCTCCTGGAAGAGTAAAAAGTGAGAGGTCAGCCCTGCATCACCATGGCAACCCAGGCAGCTCGGGCCTGGAGCAGATGAAGGGAGGTGATAATGGCAGGAAAGACTGTCCCCTTACTTGGCATTTTTCTCCCCATTCAGGGATGTGCCTGGATGTATAAAGACAATTATGTCGTTTTAGGACTCTAAGTTTTAAAATTTGGCTGCTGAATTGTCTGGTCCAGGGCTCTGACCCGGTGTGGATCTGTGTGGGTTTTGGTTTGTGTTTGAGACCATCCTTGCCTTCATCAATGCCCACAGGGCCTTCAGGCCCACCAGCCAGATCATGCATGTCCCACACTGGCAAAATCTGTCCTTCCACGTAAGAATCCACCTGCTGGTGTCCAGAAAGCCAAAACTCTTAACAAAGAGAGAATCTGGCCCTTGTTGGTGGAAATTCAGTATAGCAGGCCCCAGACTTAGCACATGGCATCTCATTGGATCCTATCTGCAAAAAGGTCTTAATGCTCTTCCAGAATAAAGAGAAATCAAAATGACAAACATGCTGCAATGGCCATATTCAACCCTGCCGAAGAAGCCTGGGTCAGAGCAGGAAGGAATTTCCATGACCTCCCAGCTCATGGACTCAAATGTCCACCACATTCAGCCCAATGCAGTCCTTGGTAAATGGGAGTAATAAAGAACATGCATTAACACCTGTGGGTACCAGGCACTGTGCTGGGTTTTGTAATATCTTATTGCCTCGGAGCCTCTCAGTAATTGTATGAGGTGGGTAGTTTAATTTTTTAATCTTTGTTTTACAGACTACAAAGTTCAGAAATGTTAACAGATGTGCCTAGGGTCACAGATTCTGATGTGGGCTCCGTTCATGTTCTAACTGGGTCCTCTCTCCAGGATAATTAATATTATCCCAATGTATGAATAATAACTTCACGTCAGAAGACCAGAGTTGGTGCTTTTGCTCATTAGTTCATTCATTTAGTTGCAATACAACTATCAATTAGCTGCTTTAATTTCAGGGCAATTCCAGGTGCTTGAGAGAAGTTGATAGGGAGACAGTGATGCTGTTCTCTAAGAACGGGAGCCAAATGGTTTGAAGCTCAGTGATGTGAACTTGGACAAGACATTCAGCGGGATTGAGGTTCAACTTTCTCACCCGTGAAACGGGTGTATTAATATTTATCTCAAGAACCATTGTGAGTGACCATAAAAGAGAGGCCTTTGTCAGGTGCCTATCAGGGTGCCTGGCTCACTAAGAAAGATGCTCAATAAATATCTGCTCTGATTCCCTTCACCTTCCTTGCCCTCCACCTCACCCATGGCATTCTCTTCTGTCCTAGTGTCAGGCTGGTCACCTCCCTGCCCTCAGAACAACCATACTCCCTTCTAAGTTGCACATGCCTGGCATCTAGCAGTCAGGATAGACCTTTAAAGACCCAGCTCTACTCATAGGATTGGGGAAGGGTTGCAGAGTAGCCAGGCCCAGAGCAAAGAGAGGGAGATGCTTTGCTATTTACAGTCCCCATGGAGGCCATCTCAAAAGAGGAGATTGCCTCACTCTGTTACCCTTCTCTGTCTCTCTTTTAATAACCCTCAGTGGTGGCTATGAGTCCTCCAGGGTAGTCCCTCTGCTTATTATTTGCACAAGCTCAGAGGGCCTTGCACAGTTTGGAGCTCTTCTATGCTCTCCTATTCAGGGGAAGTTTCAAAGCCATTTCAGATTGAACTGAGCTTTATAAATCCCAATCAGAGCTGGCCCTGAAGGACTTGACAAGGTTGTCTCAGCTAAATGGCAACTGCTCAATTTTCAGAAAGAAAAGGCACAAAGGATCACTAGGCAATCCTTTCTTTTTAATACAGTTTGAGTTACAGATGCAAAAAAATAATGCAAAAATCATCAGCCTGATCCAATTCTAAGGCTATGCAAAGGGTGAGTGACATCCATAAAATATTAATAATGCATTGCACTGGCAACAAAACCTGTGCTGAGTTTCAGCTCAGACCATTTAGCCAAATGTTGCCTTATTATTGTAATATTCAGAGTCGAATTCTCAGTCACAAGCACCCTAATCTGAAAGACTCTCTTCTTCACTCCACTCCTCTCCTGCCCATTCCTGACCCCACCTCCTTCTCCTGCCCTCCTCATAGATGAAGATGTATATGGTGCGCCAGTGCTGTGAATCACACAGGAAATCAGCCCTTTTGCAGCCAAAAAACTAAGAGGAAAGATATAACTGGCACCTAAATATGATTAAAAAAGAGGATATGGCACAAGAACAGGAAAAGTAAAAATTAAGAACAGTGATAGTTCACACTCAGGTCTAGGCTTAACACTCACGTTATCAAAGATGGCTTCATTGATGTCTCATTATGCCTTGGCTATCTCTTTATGATGTTGTATTGCTGTCTTTTATTTGTATGGTTGTTGACTTACTGTTTGTCTCACCAAGATGTAAGTTTCCAGAGGGCAAGCCCTGTGTTTGTCTGGTTTTCCACGGTATTGCTGTGGGGTTCCCTTAGGAAGACATAGAAGCATGGGGATAGGACAAAGAGAAAATCAGTCTCCTAGGCCAAGGAGCCATCCAGTGGAAATACCCAGAGGTGGGAAGAGTGGTGTATCCTGTGTGTCTGACAGGTAAATTAGCATGAAGGAGACTCCTGGGCTGTGGCCAGGGAAGGCACCATGCGGTCAAATCCTGAAGTATTATGTGTGTTAGAGCCATGGGGGCGTGGCAAGCTGCCAAGATTAGACTTTAGTATTGAGACCAGAGGGATAATGTGGTGAGAATATGTCAATGTTTTTGAAACTGGATAAATGTATTGAGTAGAAGAATGTTTTAAGACTGAAGGATAGCTAAAACAATTTGTCATGGAATATTATTCATCCATTTAGCAAATGCTGATTGAGTGCCAGCCGTATGCCAGTCACCACTCGGGGCTGCGAAGATTCACCATGAGACAGGCACAGGCATGAGACGGAGCTTATGATCTGGAGGAGACAGACAGGCAATGAACGCACAATAAGCAAATGAGCAACAAATCAACAAACAGGCTGATCGTTTCAGATAATGAATGAGGGAGAGCTGGAGAGCTGGAGAAGATGGCAGTGACAGTCAGACTCAGGTAATGGAGAGGCTCATCAGCCACAGCAAGGGATTTGGATTTTATTCCAAATGCAATAGGACGTGACTGGCGAGTGTTAAGCAGAGAAGGGGCAGGGTCTGATTTATAAAAACATCCTATGGCTTGTTCTATAAAGGATGGGTTTTGGAGGGCTCCAGGGGACAGAGGAAGTAAGAAGATTAGTTGGGGAATGACATAGTACATAATCCAGAGCAGAGGTGATGGTGGGGTGGCAAGGCGTGGAATGCAGGACAAGTTCTAGAAGTAGAGACCACAGGACTTATCCTTTGGGATAAAAGGAAAGAAAATAATCTTAGATCAGTCAGTTTGGTCCCAGAGCTACCAAGTGAATAGTGGTACCAATTTATTAGATTTGGAGACTTGGGGAGAAGTATGTTTTTATGGGAAAGACTCAGGACTTCTGTTTAAATATGAGACACCTGGCTATTAGAAAGTATACTGACAAAGTAGCTGGACATGGTGATTCACACCTGTAATCCCAAACTTTGGGAGGCTGAGGTCAGGAGTTCAAGACCAACCTGGGCAACACAACAAGATCCTATCTCTACAAAAAAAGTAGCCAGATGTGGTGGGGCACACATGTAGTCCCAAGCTACTCAGGAGGTTGAAGCAGGAAAGAATATTCTTGCTATACTATCAAGTAAAAATGTAGAAAACACAATTACATATATATATGTTAAAGAAACAGGATATATACTGCTAATACATATTTTTGTGGGTGAATGTTATAGTAAATACTTTCTTCATTATAATTTCTGTATTCTCTAAAATTTTACAATAAACGGTATTACTTTTTTGAGCTAAAAAATACTTTTAAGTCATCACAGGAAAATGTAATTTTGCCTCAATCTCACTCTTAATTGCTTTAATTCAGCTTTAGACTCTTTCCTAGGAAATTTTAAAAAACCCAAAACATAAAAGAATAAAATGTAAGTAGAAACACTAAAATAGATAATAAATGAGACAACAGTAGATAACTACTCTGAAAGATACTAACATGACAGGCCTGAAGTCATCCTAGTGCTGTAGAGAAGAACAAGATTCCAGGGGCTAGCAAGGGGGTAAGTTCTTAGTTTCTCATCATCATCTACATGTCTTGAATAAGACAGAATGAAGATCTCCTGGGGCAGAACCATCTGAGTGTATCCCTCTTGCAGCTATCAGCTATTATAAGTTAAAACAGATTCCTAATGCTGACCCCAGACTCCTTTTCAACAAGGACCCAGGAAACTATTTTCAATCCATCATTACTGAAGTTGGGGGACCTCCATTCTTGTCAACAAGCCTTGATTTTATTCCATTTCAGATGTTGGAGTCATACTATTTAAATCATCTGAGAATTCATGTTTCCTTTGGGAGCTAATGTATACTGTTTTTACACTTCTACTCTCAGGGACTTAATTCTTTCTAACACAGCACTCTTGTTTTCCAGATGGAAATGAAGAAACTAAAGAACAGTACTCTGCAAATGATCTAGCATGATGATAAGAGAAAGTAAGAGAGGTCAATTTTGGCTAAATAAAAGAGAATTTGATGTGTTTTTTTACACAATGAAATAATTTTGGAGAAGCTCTTGCAATTATGAAATATTATTTACTTGTTTAACAAATCCAGATGAAGAACTTTTCAAAACTCTATGGGAAGCAGCAGAGTCGAGTTAAAGGAGCTGGAAGACAGCCATTAGAATGGTCTTTATTATTCTACCAGTTGAAGGAGGTTGGAAGATGAATCTTGCTGAACTTCAGGATATGGGAAACAACTTTGGGGCTACCTGAGTATTCCATCTTATAATGTTGTTAAAAGAACCAAATGAAACAGCATGTAGTGAAGAATTTTGTAAGTCCTAAGTAAGTACACAAATGTAATGTGGAATGTGATCATAGCTTTAGAAAGCATTGGCTGTTATTAGAAACCTCTATAATGCCAATAAAGAAAGTTGATGGAATTTCTGAGAATAAATCTGAGAAATTGTTTCTTCTTTTCCTTCTCTTTTCCTCTTCTTCTCTTCTTCACTCTTTCTTAATTTCCAATTTAAATCATGGGATAAATTATAATTGTTACATGTCAATAAAGCATTTTTAGGCTGATGAGTAAAAAATGTTTAAATCTAGGTTGGACAAACCAACGATCTTCAAATGCTGCCTTCTCTTTTAAGCCCTTCCTAATTGTCCTAAAAATGTAATTGTTCTTGCTTTTCTGAATTTTTATAGCAATTTGTTTGCAGCTCTATTTACTATGTTCTTTATTTACCTTCTTTCCAGTTTTCCTCCCACTAGAATTTTGGTTCTTTGAATAGAGATACCAAATCTAACTCATTTTTCTGTACCTTCAGTGACAATCACAAAACAGGAGCTAAATATAAAATTATTCAATAGAATTCATTTTTTAAAACATTGTCAGGAGCCTACTATCTGCTCAGCTCTGCATATAGTACAAATCAGTGGCTCCATTTGAAACTCCATTCAAATATTCTCATAAAGAGGAGATTTATAGGAAAGAATTCAAGAGTTTCCTAAATTACTATGTAATTGAAGTTTACATTTTTCCAAAATGAAAGCCAAAATCTATGGATCAACATTTATTTCAAGTAACCAGCAGCACCCAGTTGCGGCTCAAAGAGAAGGATGCTGCCTTATACATCTACCAGGCTCACATCATCAGTACCAGGTATGCAGCGGCTTTTCAGGGGAGTTTAGAGTTTGACCTGACACTCTCTACTCTTCTATGCTAGGTCCCCTTGAGGACATCGGTTAAGGGCTAATCTTCTCTTTGGAGATTGGCCTTTCTGACTTTTTGTTTGTTTGTTTGTTTTCCTCTCCTCAGAGCCCTCACTTTCTTCTAGCCTTGTCTTGGGTGGCTGCCTTAAGGCCAGGCAGGAGGCAGCAGAGAGAGAAATAGTAACTGTCCGAAAATTGTTTATCAAGACTTGCAAAGGAATTCCCAAGCTAGTCATGTTTCTCCTATTTTCCCCCTGGTTTCCAGGTAGTACTAGGGAGCTGTCCAACCTTCCACATCAGCATAGGTTTTTTCCAAACCTGTCTTTGAATGTCCAGGCCTTCCTATTTCCTTCTAGTCTCCCAGCTCCCAGGCTGATTGAGGAGTGTTGCTGTGCTTCCTTGTTGCCCAGTTCATCCTCGGTCATCACTTTTGCCCCACACGATGGCAATGGTTGGGCTTAACTTTGAGCTGTTGAAATCTGGGAAGAAGTCTGTTCCTCTCCCCAGAGTTTAGCATGCATCCTGTGTCATGTGCCCACTAAGTATTCAATAAATATTTGTTGAATAAATAAATTCTAGCAACCAGAAGTAGTCTGTCCTTCCCTTCCTATACTCTTGCTTCACTTTCATGCCATTTTCTTAACTCTTAGCCCTTTTAAACTGACATTAGACTTTAGCCTACCTGATATCAGCATCCTGTCTAATATATCCAACTGAAGAGAAAGTTGTCTGTGCATAGATTCTAGGTCTCTTTAATTTTTAACCTTTAAAAACTTAATCTTTTCCTCAACAAAACACTGTCAAGCTTTTCTCATACGTCAGAAATACACAGAAGTTTGAGACAGTGGTAGATAAGATAGACACAGAGTTCCTGCCCTCAAGGACTATGAAGTCTGTTAGAAGAGACCTGCCTCTAAAATATAACGTGAAGATTATGTGAGTGAGATGCAAGCAGGATTCTGTGGGAGCACCATATCTTGCATTAATTCATTCATCATTTCTACAGAGCAGCAATTTTGTCAAACCTGGTGTCAAATAGCTGTAATACAAAAAGTTTGGCACACTCTCTGCCTTCAAGGTGTTTAAAAGAGAGTAGCAGAGATTAGTGCTTACCTGAATGGTTATTTTATGACATTTAATGTATTTTAGTGCTAAACATACGCACCCATTGTTATGGAATGCCAAAGAAGGAATGAAGGAAGATACTTGAGTTTAAGTTTTTAAGAAAAGAATAGATTTACCAGGGAACCCTGGTGGGTCAGCTCATGAATGCTGGTGAGCCTTCCTAAAGGGTTTAAGACATTATCTTTTGAACAACTGGGAGGCACTGACGGTTTTTAAGAGGGGAAATGACATGATCTGATTTGTGTTGCAGATAGATGGCTCTGCTGGAGAATAAGATAGATGGGTTGAGGGGAGAGAAACCCACAACAGTGACAACAGTTGGAAGGGGCTGCAATTGTCCAGGCTTCCAATAAATATTTGTTTTTAAAGAGACCAACATCAGAAGACCCCGCTGTGCATTGAGGCCCCTGAGAAAGGACTCAAGCATGTCGAGGTGGCACGTGATAGGAGAGAGACAGCAGTGCCCTGGCCGCCCCCTTGTGCCTGGTGTCCCACAGAGGAAACCCCTGAAGCTCAGGCGAGCTCCATGCCCAGAAGGCACTTTATTGATGTCCCTTTCCAAACATAAAATGTAGTCCAAAATTCCAGGATGATTGGATAAATTTGTAAATATAATCAAAACATGTTTTTACTTGGTTTCCAGGATGAAATTGGAAAAATAATGCTCAAGCGGGTTGGGGGGTGGGGTAGAAATTCATCTGTTCTTTATTCTGTCTGTTTTTTTTCTGGTTCCAGGCCAATCAGCTTAGAATGAGAGACAGTTAGAACCAGATTATGCAGCCATTTTAGTTCCTAGGGGACTTGGGCTATAGCAAAAATGTGTACCTCAGACTAGACAGGCTCCACAGCTTAGAACTAGGATACCTGTGGTTGTTAGAAAGAGAGAGTACTTTTCATCTGGGCGTGGTGGCTCATGCCTGTAATCCCGGCACTTTGGGAGGCGGAGGCAGGCAGATCACCTGAGGTCAGGAGTTCGAGACAAGCCTGGCCAACACGGGGAAACCCCGTCTCTACTAAAAATACAAAAATTAGCCAGGCATGGTGGCAGGTGCCTGTAATCCCAGCTACTTGGGAGGCTGAGGCAGGAGAATCGCTTGAACCTGGGAGGCAGAGGTTGCAGTGAGCGGAGATCATGCCATTGCACTCCAGCCTGGGGGACAAGAGCAAGACTTCGTCTCAAAAAAAAAAGAAAGAAAGAAAGAAAGAGTACTTTTCTTCCAATCTGAGATCTAGAAATAATTTCAGAGGAGACTGGATAGCTCAGATGTCTTGAGTATTGTTTTACGTGTCCAAAGTGTGTGTTGCTATGAGGCTTACTCTGACCTCTCAGAACCATTACAAGCCCACCTTGAGGCCCACCCTCAGAATGATATGATCCAGCCCCCTCAGGCTTCCCTACGCCATGGTCTTCATGACATCAGAAGTCAAAGAGGTCATGGGTATGACTTTGACACATGGAGGTTGGTACACTTACACTGATAAACCTAATTCCTTACGAGAAGCTAGATGAGTTAACATGAATGATGAAAGGAAAACAAAGAAAAAGCAAACAGCATGCTTATGAAGGCAGTTCTGCCAAGTGCTTCTCATGGACTGTATTGATTTTTCACAACAATTTACAGAGATTGTTACTGCCATCCACCCCCTTTTTACAGAGGAGGATACCAAGGGCTAGAAACATACATGATTTTCCCAAGATTATCAGCCAGTAATTTATTGAAGGAGCCAGGATGGGAACACAGATGGTCTGACTCCACAACTAGGCTGTAAGGTGAAGTTACCATCGAATGTTTAGGGAGAAGTTATGTCATTTCAGTTGTAGCTAGTTGAACTTGTGTCAGGAGATGAAACTTATGGTGATAGAAGGAGGAAACCAAGATGCATGACTGTTAGAGAAACAGTTCCTGCTCTTCATTTAGCATTGTTATATTAACAAGTAGATGCAAGGCAAAGCACTGGTAATGCTGTCAAAAATCAGTGCAGCATGTAGCCACAGAACCAAGACCTTTTCATAAGAGCTATCAAATGCAATACTGATGATCAAGATTATTCCAAGAATCAAAGAAGCATCCTTTGACTACATTTCTGAAAGCAAAATAAAAAAATGTTTGGAAAGCTGCAGAACCCAGTGAAATTCAGGCAGCAACGTTGACCTTGGAGGTCTTTCAACTGGGCTGAACACTTTATATTCCATGGCTCGGAAGTTCACTAACTTGTGTTTGGGGAAAAAAATGTACAACACTTGGGATAACAGCCTTTGTTTTTAAGCTCTAGAACTGGGGTCTCCAACCTTTTTCTGTAAGTGACCAGATAGTCACTTTGCAGGCCATAGAGACTCTGGCATGACTGCTCAGCTCTGTCTACTGCTGCAGCAGGAAAACAGCCATATATCCTAAGGAAATGACTAGGCATGGCTCTATTCCCACGTTATTTTATTTACACAAACATGTGGTGGGCTGGATTTGGCCTGCAGGCCATAGTTTGCCAAAACAGCTCTATAAACACGTTAAGGTGGGATCAGAAAAGAAACTAGTCAGTCATTGAACAAATATTTAGTAAGTGTCCAATGTCCACTATATGCCCAGAAAAAGTTCACAGTGTAATATAAGAGACAGATGTATAGGAAGTTAATTACAGTAATTACAAATACTATGACTGGGGAAGTTTAAGGTGCTGAAGCCTTCTGAAGGAGAGAGCCAATAAATTCTCCTGGGAAGTTAGAGCAGATTTCATGGAGGGAGTAACATTTTCACCAGGCCAACCTTTCTTCTCCCTTCTGCACCCTTGGAAGACAATTCTACTTCCACACTATTCTCATCAACCCCAGATATGGCATCAGAATCCTACTGAACACAGACTCAGGAAAACATTGCCAATCAACATTGCATTTACCAAGTGAACTGTAATCTATTTCCACTCCACTTCCTGAAGGATGGATAGGAGATCCCTAGCAAAGAAGCAAGACATTAGATACAACAGGGACATGGCTGGTGGGGAGAGGGGGCATATAGAAGGCAAGGCCTGCCTGCAACATGTCACTGAAAAAGAAGCATGTAGTTAAGAGCAGAGAGGTGCCAGAGGTAACAATGGACGTGAGGGCTGTGATCAAGGTCTCTATGTAGTGCTGTGATTCTGCTTCTAGTTTAGAAAAGTCTGGAGGCAATATAAAAGCTAAAGGCAATCTTGGGGAGTAAAGGAGGGCAAGAGGAGCACTGTTTACAGGCCGCTATAATCATCTGTAAGAAATAACAAATGCCGGGCATGGTGGCTCATGCCTGGAATCCCAGCACTTTGGGAGGTTGAGTCGGGAGGATCACTTGAGCCCAGGAGTTTGAGATCAGCCTGGACAATGTAGTGAAACCCTGCCCCTACAAAAATTTAAAAATTAGCCAGGCATGGTGGGGCGCACCTGTAGTCCCAGCTACTCCAGAGGCTGATATGGGAGGATCGCGTGAGCCTGGGATGTGGAGGTAGCAGAGAGCCGAGACTGCACCAGTGCACTCCAGCCTGGGTGACAGAATGAGATGCTGTCTTAAAAACATTAAAAATAAAAGGCTAGGCGCAGTGGCTCACGCCTGTAATCCCAGTACTTTGGGAGGCCGAGGCGGGTGGATCACGAGGTCAGGAGATCGAGACCATCCTGGCTAACACGGTGAAACGCTGTCTCTACTAAAAATACAAAAAATTAGCTGGGCGTGGTGGCAGGCGCCTGTAGTCCCAGCTCCTCAGGAGGCTGAGGCAGGAGAATGGCCTGAACTAGGGAGGCAGAGCTTGCAGTGAGCCGAGATTGCGCCACTGCACTCCAGCCTGGGCGAGAGAGCAAGACTCTGTCTCAAAAAAAAAAAAAAAAAAAAAAAAAAAAAAACTTAAAAAAAAGAAAAAGAAAGAAAAAAAAGAAAGAAGAGAAAAACAGAAATAACAAAGAGCTGTCCTAAGATATTGATGGTAGGGATAAAGAAGAGAAAATCTATTATAAAAAATCACTAAAGACACAGAATTTGCAGTTCTTGGCTATCAAATTGGATATGGTACTGAGAAGTAGAAAAGAGCACAGGATCATGTCGCAACCTTCGATGAGATCCGTGACTAGATTGGCACAAGAAAGAAACACAATCAAGCCAATACTCCTAATGTCCTGATGTGTAATGAAACCTTGAAAATCCAGGCAAAGCAAAACTTTGGAAAGAAAGAAACACCAGCCTTGGAAGCTGGGGAAAACCTCAGCTGATTTTAATGTTTAATTCCCACTACTTTATACTGCAGCCACAGTATAAGCCACAATCGAATAAGACATTGCATCCCTCCCGTTAGCTCATTAGCAATGAAGGATCTGATCTTTAAAAGAAAAATTGGGAAATTTCGCCACAGATGGGAATGCCTTGATTACATGGTGAGGCTGTTACTGCACAGTCAGCAACAGGTGCTGCTGTCTTTGTAGAACCCTGTGTTTCAACAGACTCGCTGAGACTCAGACATGGTTGGTGAATAACAATTCACACTGATTGCAAAACCCTGATCTTGTTTTTCTTATATTTTCCTCTAATATCAAGCAAGTGGAGGTACTATTTCCCATTCCAGCTATTTTAAACATGCACTCATGAGTTTTTTTCTGCTCAGAAAGTCTTATCTCCAACCATACCTTTTTATTTCCTTGCCATCTAATGGGCCTCAGATAATGTGCAGATCTCCCTACAACAATGAAGAGAGAATATCCTTCCAGAGAAACACTGGAAACATGAGATGGTTATCTTTAATAATCTGGAAGTGCCTAATGTCACCTTTTGAAAAAAAAAAGAAGCTGATAAATAGCTCCATTTTTTATTTGTGGGAAGTTAGTGATAAATTCAGAGAGTGTGAGCAGATGCAGTGACAGGTGACAGCCCATTTTGTATATGTGGATGTGTGTATTGAGGGCATCTCTAGTCTTAAAAACATGAATAGAGGTTGCAGTTACATGAACCGAATACAGAGAATGCTTGGTGAATTTAAGAGATATGTATTGTAGGTCTTTCTCACTTTATAGAAGCAGCTGCCAGCTTGAGTAATATTGTTCTTCCTTGAAAAATACATATGAGACACAACAGCCCCCACGAATGGCCATCTCTCTTGTATTTGTAGAGAAAGAAGAATTCATTTGCAATGCACTTTTTTGGTTTTTTGTTTGTTTTGAGACAGAGTCTCGCTCTGTCACTCAGGCTAGAGTACGGTGGTGTAATCTTGGCTCACGGCAACCTCCACCTTCCAAGATCGAGAGTACCTCAGCCTCCTGAGTAGCTGGGATTATAGGTGTGCACCACCACACCCGGCTAGTTTTTTGTATTTTAGTAGAGACAGTTTCACCATGTTAGCCAGGCTGGTCTTGAACTCCTGGCCTCAAGCGATCCACCCAACTCAGCCTCCCAAAGTGCTGGCATTACAGAGGTAAGCCACTGCACCTGGCCTGTAATGCACTTTTAATAGTCTTATCCAGTAGAATCTAAGACATGCCTTACCCATTGACAAAGGTTCCTATGTTTACTTTTAGCATTATATCCTTCCAAAAAGTTGACGGCCATATTAACTTAAACTCCGAAAGTCTGTATGTGCATAAAAACTTGCCCCTCCCCACAAAATCATAAATTTTAAAGTCAACCTTCAATTACAATAATTAACAAGCGTCTTCAACACACTTCGTTAAAACTTCCAAAAATGCCTTTTTATTTAATGTTTGGCTCAGTCCTTATGAGGTAATATGGTCTTGGAGAAGTTGCTAAATCTCTCTTTAACTCAATTTTTGCATTTATATTTTGGAGATAATTTCAATATGTACCTTGCAAGATTTTCAGAAGTAGAGAGAAATACCTTAAAAATGAAACTCACTGCCTGGAAGATAGCAAGAAAGCAATAAACAGTAACTATGAAGATCCTCATGGTGACTGCGATCTAAACAATGAAATTAACAACATCTATAGACCTTCCCAGGCCTGGTGAGCTACTTTAGTTTGCTACTATCTTGTGGATACACATATGTTTTTGGAAGATACAAAGCTAAATGCTCAATGACCACTTTCAAAAAAAAAAAAGTATAATGCTCTTGCTCTTTGCTACTGACCTTTTTTTAATGACCTCTTTACCTCCCTATTCCCCACTTAGACCCATTAGCAGGATGTGCTGCAATATGCTGCTTGTCATCTGTTTCAAAGACACAGCGATGGGATACAGGTACACCAGATGGATAAACCTAGTGTGACTAATTATTGTGTATTTGCCTTTAATTATTATCATTTATTACCAGAGGAAAGACAATAGAGGTTCTCTGACTTAGAAGAAACTGTCGGCAGCAGGGAAGTTATTCTTGTAACATTAATGAGTACAGCTAAATTTTCATTCTTGGCAAAAAGCAAAGAAAACACAAGCATATACATATGATGAAGGAAGGAAGGAAGGAAGGAAGGAAAGAAGGAAGGAAAGAAGGAAGGAAGGAAGGAAGGAAATGTTGCCTGCTTTAACATATAATCTAGTTGATTTTAATAAATTTCGAACTATAACTTTAAAAAAAATTTACAGAGAATTTTAGATGTTGACTCAGCCTAGCTTTTCTGGTCTTTTACAGAACAGTACTTCAAATAATTAGGCCAACAAGTATGTGCTGTTAATTGAGGTTTAGAAAAGGAATTTGAACCTAGAAAGTCATCCTCAGATTTTGAAAAAAGTAGGTATTTGCGTCTCTCTTCGCTATTTTCAGTTTTTTCACTATCACATAGTATTTTTAAAGATTTGTTTTACTCATTCGATTCAATCATAATAAAGATAATTTTAAAAACATAAAAGGAAGGTTTTTATCCTCAAGTTAAAGAACGAAGCACTTCGGCCGGGCGCGGTGGCTCACGCTTGTAATCCCAGCACTTTGGGAGGCCGAGGCGGGCGGATCACGAGGTCAGGAGATCGAGACCACGGTGAAACCCTGTCTCTACTAAAAATACAAAAAATTAGCCAGGCGTGGTGGCGGGGGCCTGTAGTCCCAGCTACTTGGAGAGGCTGAGGCAGGAGAATGGCGTGAACCCAGGAGGCGGAGCTTGCAGTGAGCCGAGATCGCGCCACTGCACTCCAGCCTGGGCGACAGAGCGAGACTCCGTCTCAAAAAAAAAGAACGAAGCACTTAATTAGAAACTTCTAGGAGAAAAGTTGATACTTGAGTAAACCTCCTCCTTCTTCTTCTTCTTTTTTTGAGACAGAATCTTGCTTTGTTGCCCAGGCTGGAGTGCCGTGGTGTGATCTTGGCTCACCACAACCTCCATCTCCCAGGTTCAAGCAATTCTCCTGCCTCAGCCTCCCCAGTAGCTGGGATTACAGGCCCCCACCACCAAGCACAGCTCATTTTTATATTTTTAGTAGAGATGGGGTTTCGCCATGTTGGCCAGGCTGGTCTCGAACTCCTTACCTCAAGTGATCCACCCACCTCAGCCTCCCAAAGTGCTGGGATTACAGGCATGAGCCACCATGCCTAGCCTCAAGTAAACTTCTTATTTAGATATGCATATACATTATAGTGGAGCTTAAAATCAGCATACAGGGTTTGACATATTGACATGCCCAAACCCCAAAATAGCTACAACTGTTCTGACATTGGATAATGAATTGGAAGAAATTTAGATGAGAAAATAACACTCTGTAATAACATGGAACTTGCATTTCATTAAGAGATTCATTTTCTTTCAAGTTCATAAAGTGGTCTGTTTTAGATAAATACCTGTGTAGATGAGTATTTGGTGTTCTCATTTGGTGAAATAAGAACAGAAACAGTAACAATGAATTCTCCTCTAAGAAGTTTTAGTTAATGTTAATCTTTCAATAGACCTTGAATCTGTATTTTCCCCTTTTCTAGAGCCTGAAATCATACGACTGTAAGTCTAAAAAAACACTTGGGAGTTTGCAATAGGGAAAAATACAGAAGTAGGTGGTGAAGCTGGAATAGCTGCTTTTGAAGTGAAATTATAGGAGTGTAATATGGTTTGACTCTGTGTCCCCACCCAAATCTCATCTCGGATTATAATCCCCATGTGTCCAGGGAGGGAGGTGATTGAATCATGGGGGCGAGATTTCCCATGCTATTCTCATGACAGTGAGTTCTCACAAGATCTGATGGTTTTATAATTGTTTGACAGTTCCTCCTTCACATGCACGCTGTTGCTCCTTCCCCCTTGTGAAGAAGGTGCCTGCTTCCCCATCCACTTCCACCATGATTGTAAGTTTCCTGAGGCCTCCCCAGCCATGCAGAACTGTAAGTCAATTAAACTTCTTTCCTTTATAAATTACCCAGTCTGGGGTATTTCTTTATAGCAGCATGAAAACGGACTAATACAGAGTGGAAGCAGAAGCTGAGATGAAGTGCACTCAGCCATGGAACTACCCAGCATTTCTACTGGGTAGAAGGGAAACAAGCCCTGTACTGAGAGTGGATGTGTGCCCATAAAGGCAGAGGAACAATTTTTTCCATAACAAATGTATGGTGAATATTTTATTTTCATCTCCCAGTACAATTTTCTACTTTTTAAGAACTCCTTTATTTTCTCTTCCTCCTCAATGCAAACAGTCTTCTCTTAGTCAAGGAGAATAATTAGAATAATAACTAATAGGGAGTTTCGCTCTTGTCACCCAGGCTGGAGTGCAACGGTGTGATCTTGGCTCACTGCAACCTCCGCCTCCCGGGTTCAAGTGATTTTCCTGCCTCAGCCTCCCAAGTAGCTGGGACTACAAGCACGCCCCACCACGCCTGGCTTTTTTGTAGTTTTAGTAGAGATGGGGTTTCACCATGTTGGCCAGGCTGGTCTTGAACTCCTAACCTCAGGTGATCCGCCTGCCTCAGCCTCCCAAAGTGCTGGGATTACAGACGTGAGCCACCACGCCCGGCCAATAACTAATAATTATAACTGGAAGCTCTTGCCTAAAATTTGAAGCTTGAGTAGAGAAATGAAAGGATTGAAAATAGTTGAGTTTTATTGCACTGTGGTCCTGACTACACTGTTAGAGTTTCAAAACCCTGTATTTCTTGCTTCCTCGCCTCTGAAACTGTGTTGAGTCACAACAATGTATATGTCTTCTTGTAACAGCAGCAACATCTGGGTTCTGCTTGCCTCTCCAAACTTCGAGTTCCTGATAACCTTTCAATAAATTCCCTTCCCTTTGGTTAGTTAGAATTGGCTTCTTGCAATCAAAGCCACCTTTGAGAAGGAGAATCACTTGAACTCGGGAGTTGGAGATGCAGTCAGCCACGATCGTGCCATTGACAGTATTACTGATAATACTGCACAATAGTGCATAGAAGAACAATAATAATAATAGTGATAAAGTTACCCATTATGTTTTTCTATCTCACGCATACAAGTTGCCTTATTCCTCTGGAACCCAAGACGTAAGAGTCAACAGAGACTTTGAAGTTGATTCGGACATCAGATATAGTTAGTATTATGATAAGTCTTGTATATTGCTCTATAGTTGCCATGCCACAACTGCTTAAAATCTTTTATATTTTGATACCATATCTAAAGCTGTAACATGATTGATTCTAAACCAGTATTTGAATATTATAAATTAAAAGAAAACACATAAATACTAATCGGTTATTGTGACAGAAGTGTTGACCATTCTCTTCTCTCCTTCCAGCATTGCACTTCTCCATCTATTTGCATTTAGGCACGTCCATTGACTTGCTTCGACAAATCACGTGAGAGGGAAGAGATATATGACTTCTTTTTTGTAAAAGCATTTAATTGTTAGTGCCTAAGTCTCCAAGTATTTTATCTCATTGCTATAACAATGGGAAATTTCTGGTGATGGATCTCTATTCGCCTGAGTCCTCTAATGAGGACTTTGTGAAAACAGTCTTGTCACGAATCTAAAGATGAACATATTAGATGACTGACAAACAAATCACAGACTTAAGCCACTGAGATGCATTGCTCTTATTGGAGCAAAACTTAGCCTGCCCTGACTAATATACCCTGGCATGACTGAGTAAACGTCAGATGGGTATTTAGGTGAGAACTGAGTTTATTTCTTATTGTGCTGCTAATTAACTAAGTTGTTTTGGGCAAGGCCCATTTAAGTCCAGTTGAATCATTCATTCACTCTCAAAATTTATTGGTGAAGGGCTGGGGGAAGCAAAGAATCAGGTTACATCAGTGAAAGAATCCTAGGGATTCTCAGTTTCTGAAGGCTGAGTGGAGAAGCTTCTCAGCTGGATGGACAGCCTGAGTGCTGCATAGAGAAGCCCAGAGGTTGGCATTGTGGGACCTTCACCCTGGGTACATCACAGCAGCTCCACGGCCTTTGTTTTATATCACGTGAGATACATACAATATTTCATGTTTAATTTTTTAAGTTTTCTTAAACAAAATATTTCAAAACCTCTGGATTTGATTATCTCTAAATTTCATGCCTGGTTCTCTAATTCTCCTCCTACTTATTCCTCATTAAAGTGATTGGCCATGTTACTTTCTTCATTTATTAGGATCTTTCAATACATCTATCAGAATCTAAGTGATTCCTTTCTTTAGGGGAAGAGTAGTGAAGTAGACAAGTGCCTGTCATCCTTAGAGATATTTTCATTCTTAACTCACTCAACGACCTCACTAAATGATAATTTACTTCATCTTATGATGGAGAAAATGAAGCTTGGGAAAATACAATTTCTTCATTTTGGAAGAGACAAAGTCAGAAATTTCAGCTGTCTCTGCTATCTCTGCAGGCCCCTGCTCATTTGCTTGTGGTACACCTTCCATGTCTGTCTTGTAAATCTGATTATTTCTCCAAATAATGGAAAGTTTCTAAGACATTTAAATAAACCCAATATCTGGAGTGATATAATTTGGATTAATCTCAGGTTGAATTGTAATCCCCAGTGTTGGAGGTAGAGCCTGGTGGAAGGTGACTGGATCTCATGAATGGGTTAGCACCATCCCCTTGGTGCTGTTCTTCTGACAGTGAATGAGTGAGTTCTGATTGTTTAAAAGTGTGCAGCACCTCTTCCCCTCTTTCTTCCTCCTGCTCCTGCCATGTAAGATGTATCTGTTTCCCCTTCGCCTTCCACCATGATTGTAAGTTTCCTGAGGACTCCCCAGAAGCAGAAGCTGCTATGCTTTCTGTATAGCCTGCAGAACCACAAGTCAATTATACCTCTTTTCTTTATAAATTATCCGGTCTAGGTATTTCTTTATCACAGTGCAAAAATGGACTAATACATGGAGTTAAATTTCCTTTTGTGTTAAACACAGACAATCCAAGTTTTCTTCTCTCTGAACAGAGATTGTCTTTGAACAGTGATTCTAGGAATTTTGTGCTTTTCCCCATTTCTTCTCTGCTATGAATGGCAGTATAGAAATTTGGTTCTGGATTATCTTTTTTCAAATAACAATACCTTCAGCCTAATACAGAGCTGTGACCAAAGGAATGAGTCAGCACACAAACATATTTGTGGGGCTGAGACCACACTGTACTCTAATCCTCACTTTCCTATGACTAGATAAATATCTGCCCCCTGGGAAAGGGTGATTTTAAGAACACATCCTTACTAGTCTATTTATAACCATCATTAGAAGGGAGCAGATAGTATTTGCCATTTGTCAGTCAACATTGAGACATAGCAGGTAAAATAGAGATGGGCGGGAGGATTCAATGAATAACAGTGACATAAACAAGATGGCATGAACAGACGGTGCTGGGATGAAGGACATGACCTTTTAAACTAGGCTGAAAATAGAAAACATTATACCATTGGAAACTGAGTACTTTCAGAGCAGTCATTTATTTTTATGCAGCAGATACTGATTGAGAACATACCATGTACCAGGCACATTTTCAGGCCTTAGATCAAATAAGGTTTTTCTCTTCTGTCTCTATGGAGACCTCAGTAGATCTAATACACAAGTGTAATTCAAAAACTATCAATATTTCTGAAAGCTGCTTCCACCAAATTAGTCTGTAGATCTTCACATCTTCAGACAGCTAGGAGAAACCTCAGAAGCCCTCTTCTTCCCAAGGTTAGCCTCCATGAGGGCGTTGGTCACTGGGTCCCATTGATGAAGTTGTTCACTCTCTGATTTATTCATTCATTTACCAAATACTTATTGAGCATATACTGTGTTAGCACTCTGAGGGCCAGAAGTGTAACCCCAACTGGATGCAGGTCCTGTGTTCGTCGGGCATATATTTCAGTAGGAGAGTCATTAATAAATAAATCAAATAGATTTTAAAAGTATTTAAGATTTTTAACCAATGCTATATAGCTATAAATTTCAGAGGCCTATTACCTTTACATATGTAAGATGTTTGAATTAAGGAATGAGCCTTGATGTAGTTCCTTGCCAGCTTACAGCATTCATATACAGATTGATTAATAAGTGCATTCAGTTATTCAACAAAGATTTATTGAATTCTGACTGGGATGAATACTATGTCAGGAACTGGATGCACAAGAGAGAGTAAGACTGCCTTTATGGATAAGGTTACTCATATTCTAGTGGAAAAGATGGACATACAAAAAATAATCACTCCTAATTCGGATTCGAAATGTTTTGGGAGTTCTGGGGACAAAGTGCTTTGGAAGTAAAGTGGGAGAAGCTAACATTGCGAGTGCAATTGGGAAGAGCCGCAGAGGCACTGAGTCGGCAGTTGGCTGTAACATGTTTTGAAACCCAAGTACTAATTAGATCATTTTATTTCCGAGATGGGTAAAAGGACCAACCAAGAAAGAAAAAAAAAAATGAATTTGTATCTTCTCAAACTTCCAAAGCCTGGATGCTAGGATTGAGGCAACACTGGGGGTAAACTTGAGATCCCCTTTTCTTTTCATGATAAATTCATTGTTCCAGTTGCACATATGCAGACTCCACAAAATCTTCGATAATGCTAAAAGGTCACACACATGCTGGCAAAACCATAAAGACAAAAAGCTGATCACAGTCTCGAGGTGCTTTTTAGTCCTACAATAAACTGTAACATCATTTGTTCCTGGAACAGGGAAACTGGGGTGCAGTACTACCGAGGCAGAGCTGACCTATGCAACTTCAGGTCTGACAGAGAGTCAGGCAGGACCTCCAGTCCTATGAGTTTACCCAGTAATTGGGTAAACTCATAATAATGATGCTCCAGTCATGGAAATGTTTTTCAAGTCACCATTTTTTCCCCACCAAATTATATCTTTTATTGGTATTGAGAATTTGGGTTCTTTATCATTCCAGAAAGAAACTACGGCTTTGAAACTTTTTTCCAAGCTAGCCCCTCCCAGAAAAAAAAAAATGTTTGTTATAGAGATGTTACTGTTATTTGGGCTCAAAGATAAGCATGTCTCAACCCATCACACTCTTTCAGTCCTCCCACAAATCTCATGAGGCTGTCTTATTTGGGTAATCTGCAGAATCGTTCTTTCTAGCTAGAGGAACACACTCTTCAGAGAGAAACACAGAAGCTAATTGAGGAGACATACGTCTCAAAAAGGCTGCCCTTATTGCTCAGGGGGAGATAATACAACTCTGGGGAGATGCTTTATAAGTCTTGGCATTCATACAAACTGTCGTTTTTTGGACAGCTGAAGCTGGTGGCTTGGAAGCACAGAATCCACACGGGGCAGCAAGCAAAGTTCAATTTCCTTGTAGACTTCACTCCTATCCAGCACCAAATAGCATGGATTATGCTCTTTAAAATCCTTAAAAGACAGCACTGAATGCTGCCCTCTGTGTCTCTGGTCAAAGAGACAATCGTTAGCTTCAGAAATAAAGCCCAGGATCACAATCAACTTATTTATAAGATGCTGCAAATTTATGAAATCAGGAGTAACTAATACTCAGGCTCCATTAACTTTTAAATTTTAGTTGTGCTTTCTACAGCAAGGGTAAAATTTCATCCCAAACTTCAGACATCACAGATCAGATGAGAGTGGTTCCAAATATGTCTCTAGAGTGGAGACTCATTTTCCCATAAAAGAAAAACCTTTAAATAAATATATGAATGTGTACATGTGTGCATATGTGTATGTGTGCTGTGTTCTGATGGCATTGAGCTGATGGTGGGCACAGGGGTTGCTGACAACTTATTATGCATATTGCTTAATATAAATTCCTTTAAGTGGTTTATCAGATGCATTTTTCTTTGCAAAGCAGGCTGGGCTTGTAATTGCGAGTCTAGACACTGCAATCCAACAGATCTTATTTCAAAGTTTGTCTCTGCCCTTTTCAAGCTGTGTCATTGCTGTGTCACCTTACTATCCTCTACGTTGTAAAATGGGTATGATAATAATACCTATTTTTCAGGGAATCCTGGCAAGACAAAGCTAGACATAAAAGCACGTGGCACAGTGCTTAGCCTACAGTAAGGGTTCATGCATGTTAACAAGTATTTTTATCTTCACACAACTTGATGAAGAGACTACGGTGCAATGACTATCTCATCCTGCAGAGGAGAAAACGGAAGACTGGAGAGACTAAAAGAGCTGCTTAAGATCAGAGAGCCTGTCAAGGCCAAGGGTAGAACTACGATCCCTATCCTGCTTTTAAGCTGATACAAGCTCATATCTGTAAATGATAGTATTTGTTCTTCAGGGAAATCACTTTAAATAAACTATTATTCATAATTCAGTCTCATACAGTACTTAGAAACAATGTGTACGATATAACTATAAAGCATGCTTTTTAGGGCTTTATATAACATTTATTATACAAAATCTATATGATAGAGGGGATAAAAATCTCAATTTTTAAGATATTTGAATTTCAAATTTTGTATACATACACACACACTCATGTGTAATCAAATTTTATTACAAGTTAATATTATGACTAAAAATAAGGTACACATTTGGATGTATTAAGAAAGTTAGCTTATGACTTATCCAGAGCTTTAAATTCATTCCATTCTCTTAAAAGTTTTTAAAGTTGGTTGGGCATGGTGGCTCACGCCTATAATCACAGCACTTTGGGAGGCCAAGGCGGGCGGATCCCCTGAGGTCGGGAGTTCGAGACCAGCCTAACCAACATGGAGAAACCCTGTCTCTACTAAAAATATAAAATTAGCTGGGCATGGTGATGCATGCCTGTAACTCCAGCTACTTGGGAGGCTGAGGCAGGAGAATTTCTTGAACCCAGGAGGTGGAAGTTGCGGTGAGCTGAGATCATGCCATTGTACTTCAGCCTGGGCTACAAGAGTGAAACTCCTCAAAAAATAATAATAATAATAATAATAAATAAATAAAATAAGTTTTTAAAGTCAATTTGGCAAAGGCATTCATATTCTACTATGGCTTGGATATATATATTTATCCATGTATATGAACATATACATATGTGTATATATATGCATGTTTGTATACTGTACGTATACATGTATACATAGAAGTTATACACACTTTTTCTTCTCACTTTCCCACTCATATGGATCCTCACTTGAATTTTCCTTGAGTTTTCAACAATGATTAGGCACTCTAAATGAAAAAAAATTCTCAGCTGTTTCTTTAATCAAAACAAGCTTAGACTTCTTTTTTGATCCAATTTGGAGGAAATTTCTTTTGTCTAAATGCGACTATCATTTTGCACCATCGTATCTAGACTTTGGAAAATCAGCATGTAGAGTCAAACAAATAAACCAACATCAGCTTCATAGTCCCAATGAGAAGAAAAATAACTACAATTAATTTTTTTAATACTAAGAGAAAAAGATGTATATTGTTTGCTTGTTTACTTTTATCAAAGCTTTTCCTTTGAGGATGGCTGGAATCTCTTCGAACATTTTCATCTCAGTGGCATGCCACTTTGGAATCTGAATAGAAGCTTCCTGAAAATATTATTTTTGGAAAACTGACACTAATTGAAAGTCAACACTAATAATATAAGGCAGTCATCAGCAACGCAAAGTGATTGGAATGAACAGAGTTTATGAAGTTGAGCCAGGGCATCTGGAGCCCTTTTTTGTGTGCAGGGACTGTTCTTTCAATCAGCCAGTGCTGGGCCCGGGAAGAGTGTCTGGAATAACCCTTGTCCCCATCAATTCTTTCAACCTCATTGTTTATTATCTTGCTTATTAATTACTTTACTTATTATTAATTCAAGATGAGACATGCCTTGTCTATCTTGACATGACTGATTTTAGAAAAACTTAACAAACCTTTATTGAATGTTGTACCAGCTATGGAAGCTATGGAGTTGAATCAAACATGAATATAGATGTGGTCATAAATAGCTTCAATTTGATCTGGTATGGTCCAAGTGCAATGGCAATATGGAAGAAGGAAGAGAAGGAAAGATAACTGCAGTCTCCTTGGGAATAAGGGTCCCAACGTTTACTAGCTAATATAATCAGTACCTAGCTTTATGTGTAGAACATAATAGATGCTCAATAAATTTTGTGGGAGAGAGGGAGAATGTAGAGGAAGCATTTAGTCATACCTCAAAAGGTCATATCTTGGAGATTCTTTATAGATAACTTGAATTTCTCCTGATATAAGAGGAGCAGAAAAGAAGAAGTTATTCCAGTAAGAACCACCAGTGCTGGGAAATAGGGCCTAGATGGATCACAGCAACAGTAAAGACAAAAGTTTCCTATGACCAGATAATACCGTTGGTAATGTATATTAGTAGACGTTGAGGTTGTAAAAACTAGAGAACAAAGGTCATATGTTGACAGTGCTGAAAATTAGGGGAATTAACTTAACAGGAAATAAGAATAACAATCAAGCAGTGAGCTTCAAGCCTGGAGACCCAGTGAGAAGGACACTCTGAACAGCTTTCTTATCTGCCAGAGCTGATTGTTTTACTTGCTGGCCTGAGTTCTCATTATCCTAAGAGAGGAAAGTTTTATGGGACTGAAGATTTAAGTGGGTAGAGTGTGGATTGGCCTTAGAGTTACTTAGCAGTGTTGGCAATGCACAGGAAGAGTCGGAGCTAAGAAATAGATTCAAGAAAACAGGACAAAAATAAATCATTTTTTAAATTTTAAAATGGATGCTCTTCACTCAGGGTGGATGATATTCAAGTCATGACCATGTAAAAGCTGCTTTTGGTGAAGTCCCCTTAACTCCTCCTCTTTCAAACAATGCATACACATGTCAGCAATACCAGGCTTTCTAAATTGTTTTAAGGTAGGGCTGCTAGTGGGGGTTATTTGAAATTGGAGCTTGATTGCAAATGTATGATTTAAAAACACTCTAGTAGCAATTACCTAGTCTTTTACTGAAGAAAGGATGCCCTCCCAAGACACCAGCTTTCCTGAGTGATTGGAATCTGAGATTCCAGATGCAGGATGCTGAGAAGCTCCCAAGGAAGGGGATGAGACAAATACGCTATATGAATAGGAATTATGATGTGGACTCTACTGTTTTTGTATCAACAATATTTAGGAGGCCTACCCTTATGATACTAGAAAAGAAATTACTTGTATATGAAATAAGTTAAAATGAAAGGGTTAACCTGATAGAAGAAAGTCTTATATTGCCCCTTCAAAGACGCAAATGCAACTCTCAGAATATTGTTAATTACATCACTGTGAGATGTAATCAAACAGGTAACGTTTGAACCTGTGACTTTCCAAGGCAGGGAAAGAGATGGTGTGATAGTTCCAGATGACACCTCTTGCTTCAGTTGCTAACTCAGAATGATCACATCTTTGAAAAAACATGATGATACCCAGCGGAGGGCCCTCATGTACATGTCCGTACCATGTAACCACTAGCCATAGCTGTGTGATACACAGCAGGCTCTCACCCACTTTTTTTTTTCGAATTGTTAGAAGCTACCAAAGCAATATTCCTGCAGCAGATGGGTGGAAAATGTTTGTTAACTGATTAAAAACTGGTTCTGCATATTTTACAAACTAGTTTGCATCCACCTCATGACCTCCACTGAGGATGTATTAATATTGCCCAGAAAAAAAAAAGTTTCTTTTTTGCTGTTACCTGGCACACTTAACTCAACGTGAGACTTGATGAATCAACCTTTAATAAATCAATAAAGAACTGTCAGTAAGCGTTCTATATCTGCAAGGGCTAGTGCCAGGAAGGCAAGGAGAAGCCCAGCAGTGAAACACGTTTGAGACATCAATTAATGAGGAAGCAATTGGAGGCTACCTCCTGTTTCACCTGGGAGCTTCAGCTGGTCACCTTTCCTTATTCTCTTCCTTCCTGCAGAAGAGATTTGAGGTGGTTTGATGAGGAAATTTTCACCCTTGTGGCTGCTGAAGATTTTGTTTTGTGTAAATCAAGGTGTGCGACCTCTCCTCTCAACTCAAAGAATTATAACATTTTCTGAGATTATCAGATTACCAGGTTCCCCTTTGATTCTTTCCAAAGGTATTGATGAAATGCATGATTCAGTTTCCTTTGGCTTCTAGAATTTCCCATACTGTTGTTTTTGGGGAGTAAAGGAGTTGCAACATTGAAACTATGCAGAGTACCGGGTTCAGGGTGAGTTGAGTTTTGTGTTTCATTGAGGTATCCTGTAGAGGTTACCACCTCTCATGGCACCCTGTGGTGGAAAAAAGAACTAGACTAGGAGCCTGGACCACTGGGTTCTAATTGCAGTTTCGACACTAACTTGAGCTAGGGCCAACCTTACTGGACTTCATTCTCTCTGACATAAAATGAGGGGGCCTGTTTCTTTTTGCTCTGGTGCTGCCTTCAACAGCAGCAGGGGAGATGCTGTTAGTCAGTGGATGCAGGAACCTGCCACTACATAGAACTCTGGGATGTGTGCCTTGGTTTAGAATGTTCCTTCTTTATTTTCTTTCCAATTAGTTTTATGTGTCTATTTATTTTCTTCAACAAGTTCATAATTTCATTTCTTTTTTTTTCTGTTTATATTCCTCTCTGTTTCCACCCAAACCCTATGGCGCTCCACACTCTGAAAATCTGCTTGATTTTTAAATCCATCTGCATTGAATTATTTATAGTTTTGATAAAGTCCTGTTTTGTCTGATGTTTATTTTCTTTAATAACAAGAAACCTGGGTGAACTTTTCCAAAAGCCCCAAAAAGGAGTCTAGTTTTCCAAGATGCTAAGCAACCCTGGCCAAAATGCACAAAACAAGACTTGGGTGCCCTTGCTTTCGTAATTTGGGTTTTTCCCCTCTATTAAACATTCTTTCATCTAAATGTGTTATGAGGAGAGAAAAAGTAAATAAATTCTTTGAGCATGGACTCTATCCAGGACACAATTGTGTGCCTCTCATCACTAGCCAATGCCTTTGCTTCCATCACTTCTAGACCAAGAATGATACTTCAGTCTACGAGGGAAATCCTGGATTGTGATGGGCAGGTATGGTGACATGATAAAGATGCTCAGTTATTCTCCATATCTTTTTACTCCTCATTCTCCATGAAAACAACTTAACTCAGTGTCTGCTTTCCAATGTTGATTTCCTTCTGTGGATTTTTCCATTGTTATCCCTCTAACTAATTTTTCATGTCATTCATATCCCTGGTTACTTTGAGCCTTGGTAGCTAAATAGTTCTCAGACTCATGGCCCCTTTTAAGAACACATCTTCCCCTCCTTTGCCTTATACCATTCCATCTAATGGTTCCTGAATTAAATTAGTTAGCTTGGGCATTGGAGCTGTGTCAATCGGGGGTGGGTGGGAGAGGGAAATTTTCAGACTTCAGTATGAGATAAACACACTCCCTAACACACACACTCACATATGCCATATGTAGCTACACATACAGAACTCTAAAACAGGATTATGGCTAGTTCTGCAAGATGACCAAAGATTGGAAAAAAGAACAGAACAAGCACATACACCAGAGGGTGTAACTTAACGCCAATCAGAGTAATTGAGAATACTGACTGAGGCAAAAACAAACAGAATGCTCATATTATGAACAGTTTTCATGGTATTTTTTAATTTTTTTAGCTGAAAAATATAAAGTTTTATTTCTTCACCTTGCCTTTTATTTCCTCTTTTCCTCCTTACGTGTGTGTGCGCGCGTGCGCATGTGTGTATGCCACCCCCCCAGCCCCCACCCCTTTCCAATCCTTCCTTTAAGGTTTAATTTAACAATAACATTTGCGATTGGGGTCCCGCGCATCTCAAGGGCATTGCGCTTGAAATTGCACACACTCTGCACCATTTATCATAGGCTGACATGTGTCATGCTTCAGACTATGGCTCCAAGAGGTTACAGCTCACGACTGCTCCTTTGTTGATCAGCTGCCGAGACAACTGAGGCACCTTTCTTCCCTTCTCCTTTCATTTTTTTTCCTTCTTCTTATTAAAGCTGTCTCAGCCCCTTTTTGAAGGCCTAACACACCCATTCGCAGAAGAAGAAACACAAAAGAATTTGTATTGTGTTGGATGCTATGTCCCTCATTTCCTGAGATTTCTGATGGGGGCCACTTGGTGTTTAATAAGATTGGAATGCACCTCTAATAAACTTTAATCTTTGTGGAGAGAGAAACGGAAAAGGCCATTAAAGCAACAACCTGGCTTTGTTTCCAAGCAGACGGCGGTCTCTGCAGGATGGGAACATTTTGGAACCCTGACCAGATCCCAGTCACACCAACAGAAGCTACCCACATCCTTTCTTCAGAGTATGCTCTTTCCAAAGTATGGTCCTTGTTTCATGCTATCTTCTGAGCCAGCTTGGATTTGAACTTTACCCTGTGAGCTCCTTTTATGCAAGTTCAAGTACTGAAGTAAAAGGTGCAGGACTTTGTGTTACCAGCAATAGCCTCCCCTACCAAACCCACCCTCTTTCCAACCTTTCATGGGAACTTGGGCTGAAGGAATTGTTTGGAACAGTTTTAAGTGGAGCCTAACTATTAATAAATATTTATAGGGTGTCTCCCGTGTGGCCAGTTTCGTCCTAAGGTATTTTAAAGCCAGGACTCCCCACTGTAGGTTTCCTTCTGCTGAAGAACAGAGGTTCAGGCTTGTTATGGTTTCCAAACAGATTTCCCACTAATTCTCCTCATTTCCTCAGCCCTTCCCTCGCCAGTTCACATTGGATCTTCCCCTACGTTCCTCCCTTTGCCCCTGCAGCAAGATGGCAGGTCACTCTTTTCCCCAGTGAGCTCCTTCCCATCTTCAGTGCTGTGCTCTGATACCACCTTTTCAGCCCAAAGCGTGTTCCCCTCACTGCTCCCCTTGCACTGCCCCCTTTTCTCTGCAGAGCTTGCCCCGATTGTGATATTCATTTCTGCACTGTATTACAAAATAAAGACTGTCATCTTCTTTCAGTTTTGCTCACCGTTGGCCTCTCCATGCCTGGCCCAGTTGCCTAGCACACGGTGGGCCCTCCCTCAAATTATTTGTTGACTGAGTGAATAAAAAATGTTGTGAAAACTCTTCCTAGGGGATACTGAAAGGGAGTTGTAGATCTGCAATTCAGCCAGAACTTTCCTTACTTCTTAGCTATTTTGGCAGCTACGGTCCCAACTTCCCCCAGCCATGCCACCTTCAGTCATTTTAGTGAGATCTTACCTCTAAGAATTGAAGCACTCATTACAGAAGCAGGGACTTGGTGAGAACACCAAGGGGTCTTGCTGGAGTGTGTATAGTTTACAGAAACACGTATACACAAAATTTGTCTTTCACTGGTGAGATTTACCAGGAAGGAAGTGTGCCAGCTTGAGGATAGGGAAGCAGTCCTTTAGGGAGCATGAAGACAGACAAGTTGTCAAGCATTGGGCAAATTTCGGAGACTACACAGATGATAAGACACAACCTCCTGGTCAAAAATCGATTTGCTCAGGTCTAGGAGAAGCAATAGTGAATTTCAAAACAACACAGGGGTCTCACCAGGGAGCTATGGGCAAGTAGAGATAGCCCACCGACACAGTGACAAACTTCACGGAGGTTTCATAGGTCCACTGAGGCTGAGTCTTTAGGGAAGAAGCGAAGCACCAATGAGGTGGATAAGGGTAAAGGATGTCCCCGGAGGAGGGTACTGCCTGGATAAAGGCCTGGGGGTGTGCTAGTGCACAGTGATCAGTCTTTGCCCCATTTCAATTGCATCTTTTGCAGGACTGAAGGCACCATTTGATGTGCTTTGGGATCTTTTAAGGCGTAAATATGAAGTGGAATGGGATTACCCAACCCTCAACAGCAGATAAGAGTCTCCCATAGCTTCTATCTCAGAATTTTCTAAGGGATCATCACCACAATGCATCCCTGAAACCAACTAATAATGAATGCTTCTCTTAAGTTAGGTAAAAATCGAATGTGATGATTTGTGTGTGTATCTATCTCAGGAGGAGAGAAAGAGAGAAATAGATACAATAGTGAGTTTTATATCATCGTGGCAATAGGTACAATTCTTGAGGGTTCCTGCTATGCCAAAACATCCCATCTTAAAGTGAACAGTTCAATCATCAACTGGTTGTTTTGTTTCTATGACGCCAAACATCAGGGTTGTTTCCAACCATTTCCGTGTTAGGAATCACTTAGACAATATACTGAGATGATTAATTTTTCATCCAGATAGCTTAGTGTCCTGAAAGATACATCCTAATTGTCATTCAATTTGAGACCAATACTTTAGCATATTGCTGAATAAAAAAGGGAGGCATTGGAAAGACTGGGGAAAGGAGTTCAAGTATAAAATCTGAACATATAAGTCAAAAAGAACTGAATCCCTTTTTATTCTGCCACATATTTAGCCAGTTTCATGTCTGCAAAAGTATAATTATTATTCTTACTATTATAAAAGAGGGTAATGTCAGAATTATGATTTGCCTCCCCAAACAATGGGGTTATTTTCAAAATTGATAAAAGACCATAGAATCTTTAAGGCAAATATACCACCATTATCAAATAGGTGTTTTTTGGTTATTTTTATTGTTACTTGATTTTCATTGGAATCTTAAAAATAACCTAGAACAATTTCACATTCTTCTCTTATTGAAAAAGGAACCTGGCTGAGCTATCAGCTCCTGGGTATTGAGAGGGAGGTGACTCAAAGACTCAAGAGGTCATCTGATTCCTGAAAGGGGAAGGTGACACCAGAACAAACAAGAAAAATCAGAAAATAGATAAGGCATAATAATAAGCTGGAAAGTATTTAAAAGCAATCAAGTGAAGATGTTGAGAATATTATACAAAAGAATAATGATATTTGTACAGTAGGTAAAATATAGATTACGATTTATAACAGGATACAGGAAGGAGACAGGAATTGTTTATGGGACCTTGTGACAGAATTTCAACAAATCTCCGTTAAAAGCTTTCTCTTTGCCTTGGCATTGATTCCTGGGCAACTCTGGCAGCTACATCAGATGAAATAAAATGCCCAGGCTGGCAAACATCACAGGGTCCAAGGAACAGAACTTGATGTATCCAGATTCAGCTGTGATATCTATGTTTTGTCCAGTTCACCTACTACGTCAGAAGCCTCATTGCCTCTCAGCCTGAGACCACACACGAGGGAGAGGCTTATTTTTGGAAAGTTTCTAGTATTTTATTTTTCTTTTTTAAATATCAAGTGGTTTAAGTGAACTTTAAGTTGACCTCTTCATAGTCTCCATCCCAAGGTGATTTTTTTAAGGTACCAGATTAAAAAATACATGTGTAAATGAAGGTAATAATTGAACAATATTATCTCAGAAGCCTTCTTACTGTATGAACCAGACTCGAACTGCAGTTTAGTGAAAAGCAGTACTGCTAGTTTGTACCTACTTCATAAGTTGTTGTGAGGATTAAGTGGATTAATACATATAGAGTACTGGGAACAGTACTTGGCGCATAGCAGAGGTTACAACATGTTAGCTGTTGTTATCATCGTTGTTATGGCAAGGGAGTTGATGGATAAATGGGACTGCTATGTGTGTTTCCATACTCCTTGATACAATTGCCTTAAGTTTTCCTTGCACAATCCTACCCTTATGCCCATCCCCTCTTCCTTTCTAGGCTAATCTTCCCTTAGACCCTTGACTCTCTGTCCCTTTTATTAGTGATGACCACTAATATTTATTACACACTCACTGTGTGCTGGATGCTGAGCTAAATATGTGACATGCTTCTTCTCATTTAATCTCCCCAAAAACTTGTAAGGTAGGCACCATTGTTTTTCTCATTTTACATGTGAGGAAATTGAGTGATACGGTTTGGGTCTGTGTCCCTGCCCTAATCTCATGTAGAATTGCAATCCCCAGTGCTGGAGGTGGGATCTGGTTGGAGGTGATTGGATCATGGGGGCAGATTTCCCCTTTGGTGCTATTCTCATGATAGTGAATTATCTGAGATCTGGTTGTTTAAAGTGTGTAGCACCCTCCCCCTTCTCTCTCTCCCTCCTGCTCTGGCCATGTAAGTAAGAGGTGTCTGCTTCCCCTTTACCTTCCAGCATGATTGTAAGTTTCCTGAGGCCTTGCAGCCATGTTTCCTGTACAGCCTGTAGAACTGTTAGCTAATTAAACCTCTTTTCTTTATAAATTACCCAGTCTCAGGTATTACTTTATAGCAATGCAAGAACGGACTAATACACTCGGCTTTATGAAGATTAATGAATTTGCACAAAGTTATAACACCCGTATGAACTAACCTGGGATTTAATTCCAGGGAGCCTAATGCCAGGGCCAGAGTTCTCACCAGCAGCCAGTCCTGTTCCCATTTCCATCCTCATTACCATGGTTAGACTTGGTGATTGGCGTGTGCACCTGATGATCAGCCTCTGTGTTCCTCATGGACTCAGCTCTTGCTTAATCCCCACTCCCCCCACCCCGGCCATATCCTCCAGCTCCTACCCTGGCTTTGGCCCATTGAACTTGAATCCAGTGGCACTTGGCCTAGCCAGCATCCCAGCCTGACTGGCCATGATGCTCCCAGTTTCTGTTTCTATTATAGAATCACATATCCCTACAGCTTCCAGGGAAAAAATATTCTGTCAAAGGCATTCAGACCAAGAGAGTGTTTCACACTAAGGTAGAAAACAGTGGTAAAATCTATCTCATAAAATTCACATATAATTAAGTGATAGATATAATTTTACAACTCTGTGAATTTTCTTACTGGAAATCATTTTGTATCTTTATGTAATGGACTGAATGTTTGTATTCCACCATACCCCCAAAATTCATATGTTGAAATCCTAACCCCCAGTGGTGATGGTATTAGGCAGTGGAGCCTTTGGGAGGGAATTAAGTCATAAGGATGGAACCCTTATAAATGGGATTACTGCCTTTATTAAACAGATCCCAGAGATCTTCCTGCTCTCTGCCACGCGAGGTTCCAACAAGAAGTGGGGCCATCTGCAAGCCAGGAAGCGGGCCTCACCTAACACCTGACCCTGCTGGCACCTCAACTTTGGACTTCCAGCCTCCAGAACCTTGAGAAATAAATGTCTGTTGTTTAAGCCATGCAATCTATGCTAGTTTTGTTACAGCAGCCCAAACTAAGACACCTTACACAGGGAGAAAATGTCAATTAACCAAAATTTTTAGGACATGGGGCTCTCTAGGTAAATTGAGATTTTGTTGTTGTTGTTAATTGATTATCAAAAAAATCTTCCTTTTGTCTGCTGACATTATTATAAAAAAGTTTCTTAGATGGATAAATCCATTTTCCTACCTCTGCAATTAAAGTAAACTGAACTTGACTGATCTTTCTTTCGATGATAAGAGTCTTACCATTCCCCAGGGTCCATTTTATGAATATCCCTTTTTTGATATTTATTATTTTCAACATAGACTATGTAGGAGATTAGGGGGATATTTCTGATTTTTGTTTTCATGTGCATATATCTAAAGTATTTCCCCCTTCAGAGGTGACTGTTCTTCTTTTTTTTTTTTTTTTTTAGTTTGTGTTTTGTTTTGTTTTGAACCATGAAGACACTGACCATGATTCTTTAGGATTGGATTCCTTTGGGCTTAGAATGCTTCTGCGGAGTAAAAGACAACTTACAAGTGTAGTTGACATCACCGGGATAAAATGGCATTGCTGATATACTGAACACTGTTATTGGAACCTCAGTGCCACCAAAAATCACTTTCCCCTATTTGATAGGAAGTACCACCCTTTCTTTGTTCAGGGGTAGTACTCTCATCAGTTAATAAAATAAGGCATTATTTAATAAAATAAAATAATTTTTTAAAATGATAAATAATTTATTTTATTTATAATGCTGTATTTTATTAATTGATAGAAATACCACCCCTGAACAAGGAAGGGGTGGTATTTTCTTTTCTTATTTTTTTTTTTATTTTATTATTGTTATACTTTAGGTTTTAGGGTACATGTGCACAATGTAGAGGTTTGTTACATATGCATACATGTGCCATGTTGGTGTGCTGCACCCATTAACTCATCATTTAGCATTAGGTATATCTCCTAATGCTATCCCTCCCCCCTCCCCCCACCCCACAACAGTCCCCAGTGTGTGATGTTCCCCTTCCTGTGTCCATGTGTTCTCACTGTTCAATTCCCACTTATGGGTGAGAACATGCAGTGTTTGGTTTTTTGTCCTTGCGATAGTTTGCTGAGAATGATGGTTCATTCAATTAGGAAAAAGAGGAAGTCAAACTGTCCCTGTTTGCAGATGACATGATTGTATATCTAGAAAACCCCATCGTCTCAGCCCAAAATCTCCTGAAGCTGATAAGCAACTTCAGCAAAGTCTCAGGATACAAAATCAATGTGCAAAAATCACAAGCATTCTTATATACCAATAGCAGACAAACAGAGAGCCGAATCATGAGTGAACTCCCATTCACAATTGCTTCAAAGAGAATAAAATACCTAGGAATCCAACTTACAAGGGATGTGAAGGACCTCTTCAAGGAGAACTACAAACCGCTGCTCAACGAAATGAAAGAGGACACGAGCAAATGGCAGAACATTCCATGCTCATGGATAGGAAGAATCAATATCGTTAAAATGGCCATACTGCCCAAGGTAATTTATAGATTCAATGCCATCCCCATCATGCTACCAATGACTTTCTTCATAGAATTGGAAAAAACTACTTTAAAGTTCATATAGAATCAAAAAATAGCCTACATAGCCAAGACAATCCTAAGCAAAAAGACCAAAGCTGGAGGCATCACGCTGCCTGACTTCAAACTATACTACAAGGCTACAGTAACCAAAACAGCATGGTACTGGTACCAAAACAGAAATACAGACCAGTGGAACAGAACAGAGCCCTCAGAAATAATGCCACATATCTACAACTATCCAATCTTTGACAAACCTGACAAAAACAAGAATTGGGAAAAGGATTCCCTATTTAATAAATGGTGCTGGGAAAACTGGCTAGCCATATGTAGAAAGCTGAAACTGGATCCCTTCCTTACACCTTATACAAAAATTAATTCAAGATGGATTAAAGACTTAAATGTTAGACCTAAAACCATAAAAACCCTAGAAGAAAACCTAGGCAATACCATTCAGGACATAGGCGTGGGCAAGGACTTCATGTCTAAAACACCAAAAGCAATGGCAACAAAAGCCAAAATTGACAAAAGGGATCTAATTAAAACTAAAGAGCTTCTGCACAGCAAAAGAAACTACCATCAGAGTGAACAGGCAACCTACAGAATGGGAGAAAATTTTTGCAACCTACTCATCTGACAAAGAGCTAATATCCAGAATCTACAATGAACTCAAACAAATGTACAAGAAAAAAACAACCCCACCAAAAAGTGGGTGAAGGATATGAACAGAGACTTCTCAAAAGAAGACATTTATGCAGCCAAAAGACACATGAAAAAATGCTCATCATCACTGGCCATCAGAGAAATGCAAATCAAAACCACAATGAGATACCATCTCACACCAGTTAGAATGGCGATCATTAAAAAGTCGGGAAACAACAGGTGCCGGAGAGGATGTGGAGAAATAGGAACACTTTTACACTGTTGGTGGGACTGTAAACTAGTTCAACCATTGTGGCAGTCAGTGTGGCGATTCCTCAGGGATCTAGAACTAGAAATACCATTTGACCCAGCCATCCCATTACTGGGTATATGCCCAAAGGATTATAAATCATGCTGCTATAAAGACACATGCACATGTATGTTTATTGAGGCACTGTTCACAATAGCAAAGACTTGGAACCAACCCAAATGTCCAACAATGATAGACTGGATTAAGAAAATGTGGCACATATACACCATGGAATACTATGCAGCCATAAAAAAATGATGAGTTCATGTCCTTTGTAGGGACATGGATGAAGACTCTTCTTCTTAATGTGAACTGAAGAATAAAAGAAGATCATAGGTGTTGTTTGTGTATCAATCATTACATTGCTTCACTTCCACTCATCCTTTTGCTTCTACCTAGAAACATGATCCTGCTAACTATTCCCTCCCCTCTGTAGCTTTTTCTGTTTTCCCTTCTCTGACTCTCAGGCAGAATTACTTCTCCTTTCTCTGTGTCCTCATAACACCCTATGTAGCATTTATAACCTTGTCTCATAGTTACTGATCTACAAACCACTTCCCTGCTCGCCTCATTTCTCCTCACTCCCTCCTTTGCCCTGACGTCATCCGATGCTTTTAATCCCTAAATGCCTTCAGTGCCTCCACATGTGGTGCCCATAGACTCCACTTTGATATGAATAACGTGGTCCCATGAGGCAAGTGGGGTGCTAAGAATGACACCGGAGTTCTAAGGCAGACCCTGCCAATCCTTGCTTAATTGACATCAGCAAAAGTATTAATAGAATGTTAGAGCTGAATTCAATTTGAGAGAACTTGAACCTCTCAGTTTATACATGACATCCAAGCCCAGGCAGGTGAAGTTTCTCACCCACCATCACCACACAATGGTTTGAACTCAGGACTTCTAATCTTGAGTCCATCATTCTTTCTATCTCATCTGTCACACTAGGCCTTTCTTTTTCTTTTTCCTTTCCTCTCTCTTTCTTTCTTTTCTTTCTTTCTTTTTCTTTTTTTTGAGACGGACTCTCGCTCTGTCACCCAGGCTAGAGTGCACTGGGGCAATTTCAGCTCACAGCAGCCTCCACCTCCTGGGTTCAAGCAATACTCCTGCCTCAGCCTCCTGAGTAGCTGGGATTATAGGCACGTGCCACCACACCCTGCTAGTTTTTGTATTTTTAGTAGAGACGGGTTTTCACCATATTGGTCATGCTGGTCTTGAACACTTGACCTCATGATCTGCCCACCTCGGCTTCCCAAAGTGCTGGGATTACAGGTGTGAGCCACTGCCCCCAGCCACACTAGGCCTTTCTTATCCAGACATATGGTCAACTTTGGGCATAAAATAAGACAAGCTGTTAATGACGAAGGTAGGTGCTTTGATAAAGGTTGAATGCTAAATACATAAACACCAATATTTCATATGTAAACAATACAAGCAGGCCTACCAAAGCATGCTACACATGACTCAAACCTGTATTGGGAATCTCAGCAGAGAGTAGTCCACTATTAATGCTTTTGTGAATTCTGCCAGAATAGTGACGCTCTTGTCATATTCCCAAAACACATTTTGTAAAACTTTGTCTCTAAGGCAACACAGAAGAGTGGAGTTTACTGATGCTAACCTAAAAACCAATCACTTTTTCTTCCTGCTGTGACATGTAAATGAAATGAAAGAAAAATACCAAAGCTGGAGCAAAACAATTACAAAAGCACAGGCTGATAAAGAAACTTTTATGTAGTATATTTGTCAGTTAGTCAATCTAAGTGAAACAACAGCAATGTTTCAAATATATATGCAAAAACAAACTAAGCAAACAAATAATAAATTACTAGCAGTAAGTACTTTAGGAGAGTCAAGGGTGTTTCCCAGCTGCAGGCGAATGTCTAGATTAAAATACGGAGGCTAGAGCTGACCTGCATAGTCTAGAAGGCACAGAGGGTGTACTAAGCAGTGTTTGAGAAATAAAGCTATGAGTAAAAACAAGTCACCTATGTCCTCAAGTCCAAGGACTAAATATGGCGGAACCCTACAAACCATATGGAAAATGAAAAGTCAGGATGGGAGCAGGATTGTCCCCTCATGAAAGACTAAGATGCCCACTACTTCCTCTTCCTGGACTCAAAGCACGTGGCCTATGGGAGAGATGCCCAAATTCAAAATTATAAGGCATGCAAATTTCTAATATTTATATAGCCCAGTGCTCAGAAACTCATAAGCTTCCACAGTCTTCCACGATATCTAAATGAAGTATTTGTATAAACTGAAGAAATTAGTTGCTTTTTTATGCTGGCATCCAATTGATATACAAGGAGAAAAGGACAGAAATTCACCCCAGAATCTCTAGAGGAGAAACACCTATATCAAAAAAAGAAAAAAAAATTTGAATTACATTATTGACCACAAACCAGGTTCCTGGTAGGAGTCTTTTGTCATTAGTGAAAAATCAGTTACCTATTAATATTGTCATTTTCTTTGAATAAAATCTGCTCAAATGGGCTATAGGAAGATATCCTTAATTTGCTTCCCTGGTTGGTGGCCGACTGAAGAAGGAAAGTGGAACTGCTGCTCCTAGGAAATTAAGAGAGGCGGCGTCAGGGAGCTCAGCAGGAAGCTGATTTGAGACTGAAGTAATTGCCAAGATGATTAATTATTCCTCTGAGTTGTACACAAGTGTTCGCTTCTCACCTGCTCACTGGCAGGCTGACTTCAGAAGAGGAGCTTGCCCACACTGGTGGGTCCAGCTGCCCAGGCTCAGTCGGTCGCACAGCCTCATTCTCCCCTGCAGAGCAGTGGCCCGGGGATGTGGGACTTTCTCTTCCCTCCGGAGAACTGCTTGCCATGTCATCTTGTCACAGCTCTGACCATCTTTTTCTAAGAGAGTAATGTTTCTAAAAGAAACATTTTCTAAGAGAGTAATTCCTCCATACTTCTGAGATCTTTGTGAGAATATCTGCATTCAGGATGGGTCTTTTGCTATTAGGAAAGAGAGGCGGGAAGGGCATGAGCCTCAACCATAGTGCTTGCTTTGAATTAAGGGTTTTATCAGTGTACCTGGATGGGATTCTCACCAACGCCCTGTCAAATTGGTTTAACTTTCCGCATTCTACAAATAAAAGGAGCCGAGGTTAGCAAAGTAAGGATCTGCACTCACACTTTGGGAGGCCGAAGCGGCTGGATCACCTGAGGTCAGGAGTTCGAGACCAGCCTGACCAGCATGGTGAAACTCCATCTCTACTAAAAATACAAAAATTAGCTGGGAATGGTGGTGGGCACCTGTAATCCCAGCTACTGGGGAGGCTGAAGTAGGAGAATTGCTTGAACTGGGGAGGCAGGTTGCAGTGAGCCCAGATCATGCCATTGCACTCCAGCCTGGGTGACAGAGCAAGACTCCGTCTAAAAAAAAAAAAAGAATCTGAGCTCATACAACTAGGAGGAAGTGAGGCCAGAACTTAAGTCTCCCTGACCCCAGAACAAATCACCATTGCATTCTATGAGGTCCCCTCCCTAATTAAATCACATTTCAACACAGAAGTGCCTTATTGAAGCCGACACACACGATCTTTTCCCAGAAAAAAACAATGGAGAATCAAGGAGGTACAAAGGTGTGTCTGGAAAACATTTATCAGTTTTTTGACTGAATAAATTGAAGGTTCTTGGCGGTTGTTTTCATTACATAATCCACAAAGGCTTTTTTTTTTTTTTTTTTTTTTTTTTCTGAGACAAGGTCTCATTCTTTCTCCCAGGCCAGAGTGCAGTGGCGCTATCAGAGCTCACTTCAACTTCCAACTCCTGGGCTCAGGAGACCTTCCCACCTCAGCTTCCTGAGTAGCTGGGACTACAGGCGCACACCACCATGCCTGGCTAATTTTTTGTAGAGATGGGGTTTCGTTATATTGCACAGGCTGGTCTCGAACTCCTGGGCTCAAGTGATCTGTCCACCTAGGCCTCCCAATGGGCTGGGATTACAGACCTGAGACACCGCATCCAGCCCCTAAAGGACCATCTAAGAAGACAGATCAGCCAAGATATGATAACAGTGTAGTGGTTAAGAGACTTGTTTGCATCCCAGGTCTAACAGTTGCTATGTGAGCGGCTCTGAGAAATAGACTGAAATACTGTTTCCTTCAGTTTTCTCAGCTGGGAAATGGATATGTTAAATAATACTGTTAAATAACACTTATAGGAGGCCATCATTTTGGACTGATATCCTGAATTAAGACCAACAGACCAAACCAAAATGCAGTTACTCATGCTGAAGACCCATGTCACCAAGCCAAAATGAAGTTGTTTATCTGATTCCACAAGACATCAGGAGAGAGAGAGGTGGTAGCCAAATCCCCAGACTAGTTTTAGCTAGCATGGTAAGAAAATCCCCTCTGATATATCCTTTACATGAAAAGTAACTTTGAAAAGATCAATCTGCTTTTTGTTCTCTGTTTCTGCTCTCTTCAGCCCTTTTCTGGGTATAATACCAACTTTCTCTGCTCAGTTCATCAGGACACTCATTCTATTTTATAGAATAAGGTGCTGCCTTATTCTAGAATCGCAAATAACAGCCAATGAAGATCTCTAAACTAAGTTTGTTGTAATTTTGTCTTTTGACAGTTCTTACCTCATGAAAGTGTTATGAGGGTTAAATGATACACATGCAATGCTTAGAACTGTGCCTGATACATAGCAACCACTCTATACGTATCCGCTGTTTTTATCATCATAGCAGTAGTAAAAATGAATACTCAAACTAAGGCATAAAAATAAACTTTTGGCTAAAAATCAGTGACAGAAAAGAAAAAACAGAGAAATCAGGGCAGGAAAAAAGATAATTGATTCAACTACAATTTAGGCAAAGATCTGGAAGTTTGAGTTGGCCATTAGCTAAATATGAGCCAAAAGTCTGATGTAATTATTTTAAAAAGTAGTGACGGCAATAAGAAGGCACATGCATAGAAGCAGAGAGGCTTGTGAGTCTTCTCTCTTCTGCTCCTGTTGATCAGCCTTGAGCTTCAAATGGTTTCATTTCTGGGCAAAGTACCCTAAGTAGGAAATTAATAACCTCAAACTAGAATGTGTCCAGAGGAGAGAGAGCAAGAGGATAAAAGGTCTGGCAGCCACTCCATTTAAGGAATACTTGATGAACACAGGGAGGTTGAATTTAGAGACATGACAAGAAGAAAAATCTTGACTCACTGTTCAAGAGCGTGTTTTACCCAGTACAGCTGTCCAGCTATGAAACAGTCTGTTCTGGTTGCTCTTGAACCCCCATCTCTGAGAGTGTGAAGTTTAAGAAGTTGAAAAAGAACTCGCCCCATAGATTTTGCCAAGATTGTTAATGAAAACCTGAATTTTATAAACTGTTTGAAACATCTTACCATCCCTGATATTTTCTGATTTTATGACAGAAAGAGATAAACCTGGAGGCCAAGGCAGGTGGATCATTTGAGGTCCGGAGTTTGAGACCAGCCTGGCCAACATGGTGAAACCCCATCTCTACTAAAAAGACAAAAAATTACCTGGGCGTAGTGGTACATGCCTGTAATCTCAGCTACTCTGGAGGCAAAGGCAGGAGAATTGCTTGAAGCTGGGAGGCGGAGGTTACAGTGAGCCAAGATTGCGCCACTGCACTTCAGCCTGGGCGACAGAGTAAGACTCTGTCTCCAAAAAAAAAAAAAGATAAACCTTCCATAGCCACCTGTGTCTGGTAACCAGCCTCCGCTTTTACAACAGACACACTGTATTAAACCGGTCCTCTCCATTCCTTCTGATTTCGGTGAGAACAGAGTTCCCCCCACCAGTCAGTATGCTGATCACCAGGATACCCATGGACTTCTGCTTCTTTCCACTGAGCTGGACACTTGCCAAGAACCAGGTGTATTTGTCCCCGTTTCTAGTTAAACTGGTTGCATCTGTTACTGTAATTGCTTAGTTTCATTAAACATTATGTAAACTGGTGAAATATTAGTGTTAGAAGAAAGCAAGATGTTGTGTCTATGAAAACTAAGTTGAATGCTTTGGAAAGATTTGATGAAAGCGATTTGCTAAAAAGTAATTGCTGTTAAATTAGGTGTGAGTTAGACAAATGTATAAGATTGGGAAAGATCATTAAAATTTAGATGGATTCTCTTTTAAGATTGCTCTGCAAGTCTTTAAGTTCCTGCTCCACTTTGTAGAAACTGAAAATCGTGGATGCTGCTTAATGGATGTGATTTATGCAGAATGACGATGCAGAACTATGATCAGGAGGCCCGTACGCAGACAGAAAGCCTTGGCCCTCTATCAAAGGACTGACAGATTAGAGATCAAATTTTATATGTTTCAAGTTAAAAAGTTTAATATATGACATTTCTTTTTTATGAGTCTCTATTGTGATTGGATTTTTAAATTTGTCACCGACCATCTACCAGCCATAATTTTATAGACAAAAATGCTGCTATTGTTCAGTAAAATGACAGCCAAGTAACCAGAAGGTGGGTTCTGCTATAACTGTTAGAATGACTGGCATGGAAGACTTTGACTCTAGAAATCCAGGGTGGGCAAAGGCTGGGACACGGCATTTCTGTTCTGGAGATATATGGTGTGGTCAGTAGTGTTGAGCAAGATAAAACAGGCAACCAGGAAGTCTGGAGGGCATGGGTCAGAGAAGCAAGTTTAAGATTCATTCCATGAGACGAGAGGTGAGTAGGGTGAAGTCACTACCTAATACTAGATGCCCTCATCAAATGAGCAGTGGAAGTTTATAAAATGTAGCTGAGAAATAGCCACAATCAGGCCCTGAGACAAGCAAGAGAGGGAGAAGAGAGAGATGCAAGGTGCAGACCCTCAATGGCTTTATCCAAATCCATAAGACAGCACAAGTCTGACCCCCACCACTCTAAATAGAGTGCTGGTGTCTCAGAAGTGTCCTAAAGCGCCTGTCTGTAGGACCAGTTCTTTGTCTTGAGGTAGAAATAGCATTTGACAAAGAAGCAGCAGAACTGAGTGGCGTGGGTTCCATGGTCCCGCATTGCCAAGATCTTAAACAGATCTCCCCATGAGAAGATGAGACTCCTAATCTCACTGCTTCTCCCCACTCCCAATGGTGAACTGCCATGTCCTCATCTTCCTTCAGCAGAAGTCCTAGGAATCAACAGAACAACTTATGTAAAAACATATGAAAAATGCACTTTGGATGCAGTAAATAGATGTAAGCTTTTACTATTGTTTGCAAAGATTTGGTGCTGGAACCTTCATTTTGCAATTCACTTCAAATAGTATTGCCTGCCTGGTATGGAAAATGTAAACTAAGATGGAGTACAAGCTGGCAGAACCCTGACAATGAGAAGATTCCAAATTATTTTTAAAAGTACTGATGTTACTGTGAACTTGATCATTGCCATTTTAGAACTAGTTAAACCTACCCTTAATGCTTCCAAACCACAGGGCTAGGTTTTTGTTTTGTTTTGTTTTTTCCTTGACTATTCTTTTGCCAGTTCTTTTGATTTAATTAAAATATTTCTATTTTGTCGCAAGGGTAAATATAATACAAGATGTACTGCAAATTGAATAAAACAGATGGAAGTATGAGGTAGATCTGGGATTCCAATCTCAGCTCCAACATTATTAGCTGTGAGAGCCTGAGCAGGTAAGTTTTCTACCTATGTGATCCCTGGTTTCTTTACTTCTAAAAGAGGTGATAACAAAGCTGACCTCAAAGGATTTTATGAAGATTAAATAGGTTCATCGTAATATGTGTAATTTGCCAAGTATGATTCTGTGCAAAAAATAAATAGGTATTAAAAATTAGTAGTATCAGTATTATTCAATTTACAAATGAAATGTTTATATACTGGGTGTAATAAAACAGGATTATCCTTCCAAATTAAATTATGAGGGAACTAGTCACTTTATGAAATGCATTTTTATTTTCCATAGGAATTCATTGTTTGATGGCTCCTTCTAATGCATAGCTCTTCTATAGCACTTCAAATATCATTTGACTTACAATTATCAGATAAACACCAATTATATATAATAATATATGGCATAACAGTTTAAAGAAAGTATGTGTGAAAATCAATATCAGTATCTCATAGCAAATCATGTTGAGGCTGAGATTGGAATCCCATATCTGCCTTAGACTTCCACCTATTTTATTTCAACCTTCTGTCATTGGAAGGCAGGTATACTTTACTCAAAAGCTCAGACTCTAGAGGAGGGCAACAAGGATGAACATTGAGAATGGAAACAGCTCGGCTTGCAAGACAGGCTCAAAGTAATGGCGAAATGGTGTGAGGCAGATGTTTAATGATTTGTTCAATCATTCACACATGGTTATTTAGCATGTACTATCTGTCAGGCACTGTTGTAAGTGCTGGAAATGAAGCTAAGAATGAAACAGTTACAGTGCCTGCAGTGTTCATTTCTAGCTGTGGAAAGACATGCAACAAACACATAAATATATGCATAAGTGCAGACTGTGGTAAGTGTTATGAAGAAGATAAAACAGAGCATTGAGAAAGAGAGTGACTTGGGGCTTAGGGAGGAGAGTGGGAGATCAGGGACAGTCTCTTCCAGAAATGACTTACAAGTTGAAGCCTGAATGATGAGAAAGAACTTGCCATGGAACGATTTGGGGGAAGAGTGCTCCAAACCGGGGGAAAGGCATTCAAAGAGCCCACAGCGGGACAAAGTGAGGTGGAAGGAAAGCCAGTTTGGCTGGAGCAAAATAATGAAGGGGGAGTGATAGGAGCTGAGGTCACAGAGCTAGGTTGGGACCCAGTCCTATAGCCACAGTCCTGTAGCTCCAGTAGGGGTTCCCAGTAAGCACTCACTGGGACCTTGAAGGAAGACGTGGGGTCTGAGCTTGTCTGAAGAGAAAATGGTGGAGAAGGAGGAGCAATATATCCAAAGACACAGAAATAGTATAACTGTGACCACTTCATGGCAATGCGAGCAGCCGGATTTGACTGGCCTGAAGGGCAGAGAGATAAAACATAGACATAGATTAGGGTAGAAGTAAGGGGAATCCCCAACTGACAGCAATGTCGCCTCACAAAGCAGGGGATGAGACTGACTCCAGGTTCATGATCAGAAGGGTATGTGATAAAACTGCTATTTATGCAGGAAGAGCTCAGCTGGGCAGGACAGGTGCAACAGAGAGGGTGAGAGACTGAAGTCAGGTGGGTCGGCAAAGATGAGCCTGAGTCAGTGCTCTTGAATTTCAGTGGGTATCCAAACCCCTAGAAAGGCTTGTTAAAATTCACAGAGTGCTGGCACTTGTCCCAAGAGCTTCTGAGTCAGTAGATAGGAGGCAGGGCCTGAGAATGTGCATTTCTAACAAGTTACTGGAGAATGCTGATGCAGCTGGTGTGAGCACTACACTTTGAGGACCACTGCCCTTAGCAACCCTGGCAAGAAACAGCAGAGACCAGTGGAAGGGAGAGGCTTCAGGGTTAGGAGACCAGGCTTCGGAGCCCGACATTGCTACAAGCAGCTGTGTAGACCTGGGCGAGTCACCTCATTTCCTGAGTTTCAGCATTCTCATCAGTAAATGGAAATGATACTAACTGTATCCAAAGATTTCTGTGAAGTTTAACTGAAATAATGTATTTAAGACATGTAGCAGAGCGTGTCTGACAGAATAAATGCTTTTGAGTTGAATCTGAAATGATGAAAATTTGGACTATATAAGAAATGGAGAGGAAGGGATATATTTAAGAGAAAAGGGAGACATTTCATGTGAGGTTGTTTTGTTTGTTCGTTAAATCCATGGCTTCCTTTTGCATGGTATTTGCCAGCTGGAGAGCATCGGAGTGTATTTGCAAGTTAATGCTGCATTTAAGTCCTAAGTGGAAGTTGGGTCATGAAAACAGCTAATAATTTCATAAATAATGACAAAATTCTCTAGCTCATCATACATAATAGCTCTCAAATATTATAAATGTATCAGTGAGAAGACATGCATTATGTGTTTAAAAGACATTTGAAATCATTCTTGATGTTTCATAGTGGTGAAATATTTGAATCAGAATTTATGCCTTAGGTTTCTGAGGAAGAGTACTTGTTCAGTTGATAATTCTACAGGGAAAATCTTGGCTTCACATCTTGTTTCTGTTTCCCTTGACCTTACCTAGCAAAAGATAGAAAGAATTCTCCATAATTTTAAAAGCCTATATTTAATAAAAAAAAAAACTGTCTAAGAGCTAGGCCATTTTCTATGTATGTTCAATAATTAGTTCTTTTAATCTTCATGAGTTGGAAATCATTATCGCCCACATGTAATAGATTGGGAAACCGAGGCACGGACATGAAGTGATTTGCCCAAGATTATAAAGCATATAAGAAACGCGGTCAAGGTGTGAACCTTTACTGTCAGCTCCAATATCTGAACCCTTCCATCTCAGGCTGTCTTTCTCTGTTCTGCTGGGATTTTCAATGTAGGAACTCATATTTTACAGGTCTCTTTAGATGAGCCCTTAAAAATTCAGAAGGTAGGAGATAAGAGTATAGAAAGATAACACAAATTAGTGAAGAAAATTCCAAAAAGGCAGGAAGAGTAAACACTATAGTGAAATTTTTAAAAAGTGACCCATCTATATGGAAAGCTGCTGCTCTTCTCTAGGTAGATGTCTACTAGAATGAAAGTCCCATAAAGAGGAAATTTTTGCTTTCAGTGATTTTTCCCCCACTCCCTCACTGATTAATGCCTAGCACCCAGAACACAGTTCCTGGAAAACAGTATGTGCTCAAGAAATATTTGTTGAATAAATAAATGCAGAATGCAAGAATGTTATCCAAGTATAGCCAGGATTGCAATATTTTGTTTTTAAAAGAAAAGCTGGATATCCAAAGTTTGTATGCAATTTTCAGATTAATATGTTAGTTCATTTTTCGAAAAGGCTATGTGCATGAATAATAACATGCCTATAGGCTGGGTTTGACCAGTGGGGAAGATTTGGCCCTCGGACAGCTAATTTGAGACCCTACTCCTGTAGTAAAACGCCATTTACTATGTGTGAATAGTAGATACTTAGAATGATGGTATGTTGATTCAGGCATTCTTATAGAATTAGATTTAGCATTTAAAAAAAAAAACTCTGGATACAATTAAAAAATCCATGCGAGAGCATGATTGGGTAGAACAAAATTTCTAAGTTGTGTTGCTGCATTTGCAAGTTATAATTTCAGTTATTGTACAGCTCTGATTAACTTTAATTTGTTTGGCATAGAAAAATACTTCCATGTCTTTGATTATATAAAGTAGTTTAGAAGATGCATTTAAGAAGTACTAATATGCCTCGAGCTGTATCATCCTCTTTTTAATTTCAGATGCCAGTAGCATGGGAAGGAAGCCAGTTTCTACCTGAAACACCAAGTCTGAGAAGCAAAAGAAAAATGTTTTGTGTAATTTATCACCCTAATCCAACCAGCAGGATAGATCATTGCCTTGACTATTTTTCTAGGTCAAGTATTTTGACAATGTCCATATCCTTGAGCTCTAAAGTTATAGAGGAACAAAAGAAAAAATAGTACCCTAGAAGCTGTGGTTCCACGCCTTATAAATGTAACATGAATTAACTAATAAGCTAAATTTAGCATTAAGTGGGCAAAAGAACACCTGACTTCAGAAAGATCCCTAGGAGAATAGAGAGAGAAGATTTTCTCTTAGTTATATTTGTAACTTGAGCTGAAATATTTGCAAAATAAATAAGAGATGCAAATCATGGCAAAGATTGGAAGTTCTGTCAAGCAGAAGCCAGGTAGAGAAATTTTCCAGGCATCTGAAGGTGAATCTTCTTTAGCTGAGCAAAGTCCTTGTGTGACCTGACGATTTCCCATCGTTGCTGAGGGCTTGGTTCATAGATACCAAACTTACTCCTTGTGCTTTATTGGTTTTGGCTTCCAATGACCTCTTTTAGTAGAACAAACTTTAAAGTCCTGGAAGCCTCATCATCATCATTGAGATGAGATTTTTTTTTAAAAGAGTCCAGCACAAAGAAAAGAGGTTGTTCCAAGCAACTCCACCAATGCAGCCCGAGTGAATCACTCAAGCAATCTAATAAAATGCATAAAGAGAAATGAATATCAGAAGCAAGAATTATAAGATGCATATTAACTGATGCCTGATTACTTGAAATTAGCATATTGGATCTTAGAATAAAAATGCTCAGTTTCTACTCTAGATTTTGTTAACTAGTCCTAGCTCATTGCTTACCTTTCATTTCCTGTAAAATCAGAATAATTGTTTTTACTTCTAGTGTTATCGTAAATACTAAATAAGATAATGCAAGGCAAGTACCTGCACAGGATGTTCACTCATTAGTTTATGTATTATCATTATTACCTTACCCGGTCAGGAAATGGATCAACAAATGCCTGCAAATTTAAAAAGAAAACACAACAGAGAATCCAGATCTATTACCCAGGGCCACCATGTCGAACACTACCTAAGATGAACATCATACAGCTTCACACTGCACCATCCACACAAACCAGGACTTGAATGGCACCCCCTGGAGTTGTACATCGTGGCAGGCCATCATCTACTCGGGTTAAGAACACAGAAAAGTGTATAGGCTCATTGAACCACCAGAGAGCACTGAAAACTAGTCTGTGGCTGTAGGTATGACTAAGGGGTTTGTGCCAACAAAGGTGCTATGAATCTTAATACTTCACCTAGAATAGAAAGTTGCTTTAAATTTTTAATATGACCTCTGCCCTGAAGAAAGATCCACTGTTTTGTTTCTATTCTTAGAGAATATTTGATTATTTGGGGGAACGGAAGGTAAGGAAAGAAGGAGAAGGCTAGTGGGCTTTGCCTCCTAGGGTTGCTGTGAGGCCTGGATTCTTGGTACAGAGCACAGTTCATCATTAGTGCTCTGTAAGTATTAGCTATCGAAATTGAGATTAGCATGATTTTTTGCCTATTCCAGAAAATGTTAAGGAAAATAAATTGGATGCTATCCAGGTATCAAAATCAAATAGAGTGCTCTTTTGAATCAAATGAAAATAAGTTTTTATATTCTCATCTAAATAAATATTGCATCTCCTGCTCCTCCTTCTTCTTGTACCTTCTGGCTGTCTCTTTCCACCACTGCAATCTCTGCCCCATATACACTCCCCAGAGTTACACATCCAGATGAAAAGATATCAGTGTAAACACATCGGAACAGGTGAAACTCAACACATCTCAATGACTAGGGGTGTGCATGCACCATGTGGGGCTTCAGGTTTCTCATCGGTAGGTTATGTGACCAGTTGAAAGAATCATTCATTCAATTATTTACTTATTGGACAAACATTTTTAAGTGCCTACTATATGTCATGCTAGACTCTGAGGATGTGAGGAAAAATAAGACAGTCTTATCCTTAAACCGCTTATTAAATGAATCAGTTTATATAATAACTCTATATTTTCTCAGTTGAAATACATCAACAGCATTCTAAAAGGAAGATACAGTGTGTCAACATACTGGTATCAAAGTAGAACAATATTAACTTGTGTTTTAGTTTTTTCTTATATAAGCACACCTATCATGTCTCTCTCATACACTCTGATTAAAGCATATATCTCTTCCTTCAATGTTGGCTTCAGTCTTCCCTATCTATTGTGTAGGCTTGGTCTTTTCTAGAATGTCATTCAGTCAAAACTCCTATTAACGGACCTGCCAAAAAGAAAGCTAGCATTTCAGAAATTTAAATGTAGTGACTCGTTAAGACTGGAGAGTTATATAAGACTTTCCTTCCTACTTGAAAGAGTAAAGATTGGTTTCAAAGTGAAAGGTGATGATTGCACAACACAGCCAATTCAATTTATCAGGCATTGATTGTAGCCTATTCTGTGCAAGACTGTGTATTGATATTGTGGGTATGAAAATGGCTAGGACCTGCCACTCCAGCTTGGAGGTTCATTAACTTGTGGATGTAGGACATGATTTCTAAGGATGCCATAAAGGTGCTAGTAAATATGGTTATAACATGGTTCAGTCACTGGGAGAGCTGGGAAAGAGGAGGTTACATTTAGCAGAAACTAATGTACATATTCTCATGTAGGTAAGTATTAGAGTGTGTCTCCTATTTCTACCTTCCTCATATGCCTTCTCTAAAATGGGCTTCATTCCTTATACATTTAATCAAGAACATGAGAAAAAGGTGATAAATCTTGATATTTGGCCACGTAGCCACCACCACTTACATGATACAGAATGTTGCATCACCTCAAAATGTTTCCATGTGCCTGTTTGCAGACAACACCCTCTCTCCAACCCCTGGCTCCTGACAACTGCTTTCTCAAACTATCGTTTTGCCTTTTCCAGAATTTCAAATAAATGGAATTATGTAGTGTTTTATTTTTGGCTCTTTTCACTTAGCATAATGCTTCTGAGTTTCATCCATATTGCAAATGTCAGTAGTTTGGATTATTTTATTGATGAGTAATATTCTGGTATATAGATACAAGATTAGTTAGTCCAATCACCAGATGATGAAGATTTGGTTACCTTCCAGTTTTAGGCTATTAAGTTGCTATAAATATTTAATTCATATGCATATCTTTGTGTGGTCATATGTTTTTATTTCTCTTGGGTATATGCCTAGGACCAAGATTGATAGGTCATACGGCAAGGGCATGTTTAACTCTTTCTTTCTTTTCTTTTTTTTTTTTAGATGGAATTTTGCTCTTGTTGCCCAGGCTGGAGTGCAACGGCGCCACCTCAGCTCACCACAACCTCTGCCTCCTGGGTTCAAGTGATTCTCTTGCCTCAGCCTCCCGAGTAGCTGGGATTACAGGCATGCACCACCGCGCCCAGCTAATTTTGTATTTTTAGTGGAGACGGGGGTTTCTCCGTGTTGGTGAGGCTGGTCTTGAACTCCCGACCTCAGGTGATCCACCCGCCTCAGCTTCTCAAAGTGCTGGGATTACAAGCATGAGCCACCACACCCAGCCATGTTTAACTGTTTGAGAAGTTGCCAAACTGTTTCACAAAGTGGTTATACCATTTTATATTTTCACCAGCAAGGTCTGAGCATTTTTCTGCTCCTCCTTGTCATCAGCAACATTTCATATTGTCAGTCTTTTATTTTAACCATTCTGTTACATGTATACCAGCATCTCACTGTAGTTTTAATTCTCATGTTTCTAGTAAATGATTTGTACCACTTGAATGTATTCTTTGATGAAGCGTCTGTTCAAATATTTTCTTCATTTTTGAAAATGGGTTTTAGGCCGGGCGCAGTGGCTCACACTTGTACTCCCAGCACTTTGGGAGGCCGAGGCAGGTGGATCACGAGGTCAGGAGATCGAGACCACGGTGAAACCCCGTCTCTACTAAAAATACAAAAAATTAGCCGGGCGTGGTGGTGGGCGCCTATAGTCCCAGCTACTCGGGAGGCTGAGGCAGGAGAATGGCGTGAACCTGGGAGGCAGAGCTTGCAGTGAGCTGAGACCACGCCACTGCACTCCAGCCTGGTCGACAGAGCGAGACTCCATCTCAAAAAACAAAAACAAACAAACAAAAAAAGAAAATGGGTTTTTTATTTTTGTATTGTTTAGTTTTATATATTCTGGAAACAAGACCTTTATCAAATATATGTTTTTCAAATATTTTCTTTGGGAACAGCGTTGATAGCAATATGCCTTAAGCTGGGACTGGGAGAATAATGGTTCTTCAATGCATGAAAGCAATTCCTGTGAGATCACTTAATGCCTGTTTCCCTGGTCAAACATGCTCCATGTGGATAGAGTCAGAGTCTGCAGTATTCACCGCTGGGTGTTCAAAGCCCAGCACACTGTCTGACACATTAGTGAAATTCAATACTTATTCAATAAATGATTAAGTGAATAAGTAAACAAATGATTTGCAAGCTCCCAATGCAACTTATATTAATGAGAAGCAAAAGAGCTTTAGGAGGAGGAGATGAACTTAGAAAGCCAGCCTGGGATCTGACTGTGGGAGGCACTGAAAGCCAGTTCATGGAGATGGGCTGGTGTTTTATTTGTTAAGCAAATGAATGGTCTTAAGACAGGCTGAGCTGGACTGTCTGTGCTAAGGCTGTCTGACGGATGCATTTGAGAGGATAAAGCCTGCAAGCTGAGAACCTGTAGCAGGTTTTTGGTACTCAAAGGGAGAGATGATGAAAGTTGGATCTAAGAAGGTATTATAATATTATAGATGGTATATTGGAATTATCTGTAGAATTGAGAAACTCATTGAATTGGAAAAGGAAGGAGAATATCTGAGATAGAATACAGCAAAGAGTTTTAGAACAAATATATGCAAATCAATTCATGTAAGACACTTACTGTTGAATGAATTGTGCCCCCAAAATTCATCTGTTAAAACCCTAAACCCCAATGTCACTATACATGGATAGTCTAAAAGAAGGGAAGTAATTAATGCTAAATGAAGTCATAAGGTGAGGCGCTGATAGGATAGGATCCGTGTCCTTGTAAGAGACACTTGCTCTCTCTCCACCACATGAGGACATAACAAGAAGGCAGCTGTCTGGAAGCCAGGAAGAGAGCCCTCGCCAGAGACTGAATCAGTAGAGCATCTTGATATAGAACTTTATAGCCTACAGAGCTAAGAGAAAATCAATTTCTGTTGTTTCAACCACACGGTCTATGGTGTTTTGTTATGGCAGCCTTCACAGACTAATACAACCCCAGAGAAATTCTTTAGGAGTCTGACTCCTATAGAACTAGTTAAACAATAGTGGATACATTTTAGAATTAAGCTGAAAAAGGTCCAGATATAAATCCTGGTTCTTGTAATTAAAAGAGGTGTGAATTTTGGCAAGTTACTTAACTTATCACAGCTAAAATTTCTCTATCTGTGCAAATACAAATATGCCTTCTCCTTAAGATTGGTGGTGATAATTTTTTAAAAGTTGTGTTTTGTACATGTAGCCTAGTACCTGGCATGAGTTGCTATTCATTAGGAAATGTGAAATCTTTTCCTTGTCCTAACATCACAGCAATGTATCTAGACTAAATTCTGTCCCACTGCTTCCTGAATGCTCTTGAAATGACTAGGCAGAGAAAGATTATGGGCATCTTCATGTTTATTTTAGATAATATTTCCCAGAGGTAACACTGCTGGGTAGAAGTATTAGTCTAACCTTTAGACCTCTTGCCCATTTAGCTCCAAGTTATAAAATGGCTCACTTAATTTTGAACTTAAAACTTCCAGAAACGATGTCCAGCTCTACTCTCCCTCATAGGAGACTAACACAACTTCATTTATTTCATCTTCAAAAAAAATCTGTGAGATATTTATATCTTCTCCAATGTATGAGTGAGGAAAACGAGGCCGGGAGTGGCTGGGGGACTTTCTCAACGTCACAGAGCTAGCAAATGGCCTCATAGAGATAAAAGTCAAGTTGGCTTGAAGGTGAAGTCCCTACTCCTTCCCCAACACTGCACTGTCCACTATAAAACTTGAAGGGTGTTTTGGGACATAGCTGGAGAAGGAGGGAAATGTTTTCATGAGCCAGACTGATGATTGTGTTCAGCACATTTCCTAAGGTGGATTTTCTGCTCTGTGTCTGCCTTTCATTCAGCAGCATGTTGTGAAACAGCCACAATTTAGCCCCAGGTGCTCTTGGCTGAGAATGAGTTCTTAGAAAGCTGGCATGGATGTTTTTCTTCTGTCCCACACTTACAGTAATTACAAATAAGGGGTACTCTATGTGGTTGCTCCTACCCTATAATTTTGTTTTCAGTTGCCAAGATTAGTAAATTTGAGGTACAATCACTGGGTTGGATTGCAAACCTAAAGTTATTTTTGCTGTGACTTCTCTGAGGTTACAAGTAAATTTTAAAATGTTTGTTGTTGCTATAGATCAGTTTCAGAATTTGCTAGCTTAACTTCATCTTTCTCCTCTCAGTGTATTTCTGGAGTCTTTTGCAGAAGATCATTTGGGTTCCTTTTTGTTTTTTCTCTCTTTCTCTTTTTGTCTTTCCTAAAGTCAAGCTGAATTGAGTTATATAAAGACTTAAGAGCCAATGCTCGTGAAAAATCTATAGTATAATTATCTTAAAAGTTGACCCCAAAAAAGCTATGCCAGCATTCACTGAAATATGCATGTTTGGGGTAGAAAATATTAATATTGTGGAGATAATCTATAAAGCTGGAAGACATATGGAGTTAATAAAGCAAAAATGTATTAGCAAGATTTGAAATGCAAACTTTGAAGATATATACCATTCAATCCCTATTAAATGAATTTGCAAGGTCAATCATTGAACTATCATGTATTTATGCAGTTCTAATGAAGTATCATGGATTTAGCTCTGTTCTCTCAGAGAAGGCAGACCAGTAGCATGTAGCAGAACCTCAAGGCCTGTGAGGATAAGAAGGTGGCTAACTTAGCTTATTCTCACAGGTCTTGAGATCTTGACTACTATGAGAAGATGCTTAGGAGATGTTTGTTAAATGAGGGTCAACTTGGTTGTAAATATAAAAATCACATGAATGAAACAGTTTGGGACTTTGTAATATGAATATATTTACAGGTTGCAAGGAAGAGAAGGTTCAACAAAATGAATTTTTAAAAGTAAAGAGAATGTATTACTTCACAAAAGAGAAGAGTTCAAGGGCATTGTTGGCCTCAGGTAAGCAACAAGCCTCAGCAGGGACGCAGTTTCTTTTTCCCCACAGTCTTCCTTCCACAATGTTGCCCAGTTCTTAGCTCTTGATTGTTGGTGGGCACATGGCTGCCAGCAACTCCTGGAATTGCATGTGTTCAGCTTCATGGTCAGTGATACACAGGGAGTCTACTCCCCTGAGAACTCAAAAGAAAACCCCTAGGATTGAGAAGTGTTGACACAAATTTTGTCATGGACCCATCTCTGTGGCCCTGTGGATAAAATGGATGAAATAGAGTAACTGACTTAGCCCACATCAATTGCCTGCTCCAATTCTGGGGAGAGATTGTGACATCTACTCCTCCAGAGTGAGAAAATGGCAGGTCCCTTGCAGAATCAGGGTACAGTTGTTGCAGAAAGGGGAATGAATATTGGATGAGAAATACAATAAACGTCAAAGGACATGCCACATATACGTTGAGTACTATAAGCCTTCAAGGAAGGGAAGACCAACCAGGCCAGGTGACTTCAAAGAAGACTTCACAGAGAGGCTGTATCTGGAGGGTAGATGGTATTTATTTAATTTTACAATAAAGATATGAGTTATTTTGTAAGAACTTTGTAAGAAACTTGGAAAATAGGCCAGGCTCTGTGGCTCACGCCTGTAATCCCAGCACTTTGGGAGCCCAAGGCAGTCAGATCACAAGATCAGGAGATCGAGACAGTCCTGGCTAACAAGGAGAAACCCTGTCTCTACTAAAAATACAAAAAAAAAAAAAAAAATAGCGAGGCGTGGTGGCATGCACCTGTAATCTCAGCTACTTGGGAGGCTGAGGCAGGAGAATGGCATGAACTCAGGAGGCGGAGCTTGCAATGAGCCGAGATCCACCACCACTGCCCTCCAGCCTGGGCCACAGAGCGAGACTCGGTCTAAAAAAAAAAAAAAAACCTTGGACTTTCAGTGTGTCTCTCCCTGAAGCTCAACATGTCCCATAACCTTGACTCTCCAATGAGTCTCCTTCTTCACAGCCACTGTTTTCTTCACTGAGGGCCTTGCATGAGTGGTGGAGAAAGAAGACTGATCATCCCCCAATCCCTACACTATCTTCCAGAAAAGTGGATTCCATCCTGGCAACTAAAGAGATGGCAGAATCCACTGTTAAGACTCTTCAGAGTCAGGAGCAGCAAGACATCAAGAAGACCCAGATATTAGCACCATCTTCCTCACTATCTATACAACCCTATAAAAAATGCACTTCACTTATTTGACTTTTGGTTTCCTCAACTGCCACACAAAGGGTGGAGTACATGACCCTGTGAGTTTCTACTGGCCTTTAGAAATTAAGAGCAGATGAGTGTAGGAATTGCAACCTCAGTGCCTTGCAGAGGAGTACCCCTGAACATTAGACATCCTTACAAAGTAATGGTTCTTGGAGGAATCTTCATCTCCTGTCTCCTTGGTTCAGTCTCCCTATCCCTCCTTTTACGTAGGTGTCTTTGAGTCAGTCTGATATTGTGGCATCACAGCTTTGGTAGAAATCCTGGTTCTCTCACTGAGGAGCAGTGGAATTTTCAACAAATTTGTTAATTTCCCTGAGCTTCTGTTTTCTCATCAGTGACAGGGGCATCCTAACCTCCCCACAGCATCTCAAAGGGACTATGAGGCTGAATGAAGCAAGGCATATGGAATGCCTCATCCAGCGATGGGTGCAGAGAAGTGATTTGTGTCTTATGTTCTATAATTCTGATACTCTCAAAATGTATTCTGCATATTTGTATGTTTGTGTGTGTATGTTTCTAACTTTATAGATTACATCAGCACATACTCGTTATCTATGTCATAACACTTTGTCCATCTTTCCTACTGCCCAGTAGAAAGCTAAACACACAGAATACCTTGATATTGATCAATAGCAATGATATGGCCAGAAGAATAAACATTTCTGCCTGCAGAGAATAAGATCTAGACAGAGTCATGTAGGAGTTCTGCTCTGCGCCTACCACATGACTTTGAGGAGTCATTTAACTATGTCAGTATTCTAGAATATCAGTGTTAAAATAGGAGTGACGAGTGTTTTGAGGAGTCACGTCAACAAAGAACAGTGTTTCATACATAGCTGGAAATGCAGAAGTATAAATTATTAATGCATCTTATAAAGATTTTTCACGAGATAAAACTCCAAGTCTTCTCTTTCTACTAAGTCTGTTAAATCCGTTTTCCACAGCACTCAGGGATTTTCTGCTCACTGATGGCAAGTCCTCAAGGTGATCTGAGAAAGGCATCTTGCAGACTGGGAGGTGGAGAAGACTGCTTTGCCCCCATCAGCCCTGTGAGCTGAGACTACACTACACACACACACACACACACACACACACACACAGACACACACACACACGGACTCCTTCAAGAAAATAAATGACTGAGCATGGGTCTCACACGTGCCTATGCAGACACCACCATAGTGACCCCAGATCCTTCTCGCTTCCAAGTTCCAAGCAAAAAAGAGGAGGTGCTGAGGCTGTCTCAGGCTTCCAGCAGGTGCGGAGGAGGCTCTCACACTCTTTGCATCCCGAGAACTCTGTTTCCCTTCCATTTATTTCTGTGGCACTGACTGTGTGTGCAACGAGCCGTGCTGCAGCAGAGATACCCCAGAGAAAGAGGAAACCCGTGGAGCTATTTTTCACCATTACATACTTCACTTCCTAATAAATGAGATCCAGAGCATGCAAACAGCCAGCCTTGTAGATCATCATCTTAGGGAAAATCACAGACCTAACGCAGCACAAAGTAAAAAATAAATGAACCCAGAGGAGAGTCATTCTGCTGATATTTGAGACTATAGCTCTCTTCTCATAGCATTCTATTCCTCTCTAGAAGTTTTTGCACCTCAGAAAAGTATCAGGGCTCTAATGATAGTGGAAAAATAAAGTAAAACAAACGCTAGATTCTTCTCTGTCCTTATGCCAGCTTATTTTCACCTCTAGAAAGAGATTTGTATGTGACAGTAGAGAGGAACTCAGTTGAGACCAAGTCCTGTTTCATGGGATTCAGTCTCTGGTGACCCCTGGGTAAGTGGCATGAATTATGAGGATTTCATCAGCTACCTCTGCCCAGCAGCATACCAGACTATATTTCAAGACCATAACAGAACCCGAGCAGGTGAACATGAGACCCACCTATCCCTGGTCTGCAGAGTCAGGTATGCTACAGTGCCCTGGCTTCCACGGCCCTCTTCCAGTCTCTGTGCTTTTTCTTGGTCCTCTGGCAGAAAAGCTCTGCATTTGGATGCAGCCACAAGTGTTGAGGTCACCAGCACTGTTCACTGTGTCAACTAAGGGAATCAATGGACAGTAATACAATCTGTCCGTGTCCACGAGGGAATATAATATTTCACACAGAAAATAGCAAAATACTCCCACGGCCCCGGGGCAATATCCTGAAGTTGTTTGAGGTGAAAGAAAATAAGTGTCATTTGGGCAAAAGAATGTAGACTCTTTAGCAGTAAACTTGTGCTGTTTTCATCTTATGGCATCTGAATACTTATTCTGATTCATTCCAGGTGAGAAAGGGACATGACTCTCCCACCCAAGTGTGTGAGATTTCTTTGCCCACTTTTTGTTGGCCTTAAAGCCATCTGAGATGATAAATTAGTCTTGCCAAAAGCTTATGATTTTCTAGTCAATTTTAAACACTTTACCTAGTAGATCTTCAATCCTCTAGAAAACTCATGGTGCTCTTTCCCCTGGGCAGAGTAATGGGGATTGCAGAGAGAACAAAATTATCTCTGACAACCTTCACCATACCACCCTTGCCCTCCCGGGCCATTTTGATACTCTCGGTGAAGCTGACGGGCATCAGAGGAAGATCAAAGAACTGTGGTTCCAGAAACCAGTCGAGTCTTTGTGATTTCAGAGAAGTCGTCTTACCATTCTGAGTTCCACTCGTATATACAAAATGGGAAATAACATTTACCCTGTGTAGGTCTTGGGTTTGTCGGGAGGAAGATTTGGGCAGAGATTGTTCTGCTGCTCCTGGGCCCAGAGAGACTTAGTATTTCCTAGTCTTCCCTTTGGGTTGATCGGGCCGCAAGACTTCTAGCCAGTGGAACATAAGTGGAAGAACGTGGCAGTTACAAACCTCTCGTGAATAGACTGAACATTCAGAGCAGTGGCTTGGGAACGGTCTCTAAAGATGCCATACCAATGTTTGACAGGACAGCAGTAAAGCCACCCACCTTTAAATGGACCACATAAGTTTTTTGTTTGGTTTTGAAACAGAGTCTCACTCTGTCGCCCAGGCTGGAGTGCAGTGGTGCAATCTTGGCTCACTGCAGCCGTGAACTCCTGGGCTCATGCAATCCTCCCACCTCAGCCTCCCAGGTAGCTGGGACTACAGAAACACACCATCACACCCAGCTAATTTTTGCATTTTTTGTAGAGATGGGCTTTCACCATGTTAGCTAGGCTGGTTTTGAACTACCGAACTCAAGCGATCCGCACGCCTCAGCCTCCCAAAGTGTTAGGATTACAGGCGTGAGCCACTGCCCCACATAAGCTTAAACAACGAGAATCGTAGCTGTCATAATGATGGTCTATAGTCCAGAGAACGTTCTGCCATCCCCACTGCCTTGATCCTTGGGTGCCTGCACAGAAGTGCAGGGAACTTCCAGACAAGACTGAGATCTAATTTCTCAATTTCTGGAGAGTTCAAGCACAGAGTCAGAATATATTTGATTTGTAAAAACAAAAACAAAGCTGAAAATAAACAAAGAAACTTAAAACCCTCCCATGACTGACCCGCCATTCTGTTTCCCCAAACACTGGCTGAATGCAAAGGTTTTCAAGGCCCCCAAAGAGGACAGAGTCATACGTAAGGAGTCTGGGTCCCTGAATCCCCACGAAGAAGGTTGTGTCACAACCAAGAACACCTGTGTTGGATGTTTACAAAGGGAAAAGAAAGGCGTTTTTATGTTAAGTCATACAACTCTCAGGGCTGGGTTATTTCATTAGTTTTTTTTTTTTTTTCCCCAAATTGCTTTTACACTCTATTATACTATTGGAAATTGTAAAACGTTTTGTGGAGGAAGGACAAACTGTTTACTTCATGTTCTCAGTCTCAGAGGAATAGAAGATAGACAATTCCATGGAACACTCTGTTCATTCCAAGCCTTACAATCCTGATGCTGGACATGACCTTCTTTGAAATCGTCCTGCAATTGTGGGCAGCTAGTTTTCTCTCAAGACTATGCAGTTCAGGTAATTGAGTTATCAATTTTCTTGCATCAAAAGTAACCCAGGGGCCGGGCGCGGTGGCTCACGCCTGTTATCCCAGCACTTTGGGAGGCCAAGGTGGGTGGATTGCCTGAGGTCTGGAGTTCGAGACCAGTCTGGCCAACTTGGTGAAACCCTGTCTCTACTAAAAATATAAAAAACTTAGCCAGGCCTGATGGCGTGTGCCTGTAATCCCAGCTACTTGGAAGGCTGAGGCAGGGGAATTGCTTGAACCAGGAAGGTGGAGGTTGCAGTGAGCCGAGATCACGCCACTGCACTCTAGCCTGGGCGACAGAGTAAGACTCCGTCAAAAAAAAAAAAAAAAAGTAACCCAGGACAGCCAAAGTCTTGGGTGGATTAGGGATTTGCTTTTTTTTTTTTTTTCCTTCTTTCTTCTGTTTTTCTCAAGCTTCAAAGTGTAGTATCTGACATCGTGTGTTATGAGCTCCTCTTTAAATATTTTTACCAGGTGAGGAATTGCTGGAACATCCCATATTGTCAGTAATGATTTTACATTTGTCATTCTTAGCAGGTAGACTGCCATGGGTTGTGTACCATTTTCACATTCATTTTGGATACTATTTAGGGTATTATTTTTACTCAAGGGCAGGCATTGGAACTGAGCAGATTATTTATTTTATACACTTTAAACTATTTTGAGCTGTAAGGGATGTTAGCCTTGACCTAGAAGATTTCAGATGCAAAGGCTCCTTTATCAAAAATCTTCTCTTTACATGACTAAAGAGAAAGAGGACTTGATCATTTTCCTCCGGTTCAAAGACCCATCTCCCGGCCTTTTGTCCACAGGTAGCTGTAGATGCCTTCCTCAGACTTGAAAATTCTGGTTTGGTTAAACTTTCTGCTGTTCAGATAAAAAACAGCAGCAATTTTCTGCTTGAATTTCTCTGTGACTAAATCCATTGATCATCCTTTCTCTCTGTGAGTGAGAAGTGTGTTTTCTCCTTAATAACTCCTATCCTTCTCCCTGGATTTTTTTTCCCCTTCACTTGTTTGTGTTGTGTTGGTCAGTTCTGCATGCTATTCCTCTGAGAGACAGAGAGAGCGCAAAATTGAAGTTATTTTATGCTTGGGCTCCCTCGGTCCCAATTTTTCAAATCTTCATGTCAATTTTCACACATCAATGTCATGTGGTGAATGTTATGGAAATTTCAGTGGGGTCCTTGGGAGGCAATTTATAACTGAATCCCTCCCCCTACCACCATCCTGCTGCAATTCCTGCCTTTTCTAAGAATAAGTGGATCTATAATTAATGTGGATTTTAAAATATAATGGCATTCACAATTCTCATAGCAGGTTTTCCATGCCATGCCTTCTTTGCAGTATAAACACAAAAGCATAAATGCTTGCTAGTTCTCTCTCCTAATAAATGGGCTTGTGTAAAAGGAATAAAAATTACAGTTTGTTGGCGGTAAAGAGCAACTAATTACTCAGGAAGAAGCATGTTTTTATTTTTCAAAACTGCACTGAAAATGGTTTATCATGCAATAAATTTGCTAATCACCAGTTAGGAAACAGAGTGCCATCTCCACCTACCCACAGCGACTTTCTTTGAAAGTTAGTATGTTACAGTTTGGATAGGAAATTATATCCTTTTGAAAATGAACATGACAGAAGACGTTCATTGAATAGCTTAAAACTCCTCGGCAGTCAGCATTCAAATTGCATAAACAAGAGTATTCTTAATGGTGCACAAAGATAGCAACCACTGACCCTGGCTTTGCTTGGTGAGCACACCATCCCCGACCCATTCAATGAAGATAATCATCGTTTTCTTTTGCTCTTTCTCCTTTCACAGTGAAAGTTGAAGACTTTCAAATGTAGAACATAAGGTCATCCTCTATTTTTTCTCTTTCCTCCAAAACACCCTTTTTCTTAGCCCTTTGACCCCTGACATCTATAAATGTTGATTTCTAACAGATTTGTGTTGATTTTTTTTTTTTTTTTTTTTTTCAGAATAACCTACAGAATCACTTTCTTACCCAGAAGAACAGGAGCTCAGCTTGATGCACCTGAACTTATACCAGCTAATACCAGGTCCAGCTCTTCCTTGCTGCTGGCCTGCTGGCCTGGTTCCAAGGTAGCAGCATTGTTCTCCCCACAGAGGACTGCGCTGATGGTGCTCATCAGTGATGTTGGCTGAACTCCCCTGCTACAACTGTCACTGTCTCCACGACTCTGTCACACATTCTTCTTAGACTTTTTTTTTTTTTTTTTTGAGACAGAGTCTCGCTCTGTCACCCAGGCTGGAGTGACAGATTACAGGGATTACAAGCGTGAGCCACTGCGCCCGGCCCTTTCTTAGACTTCTTAATATTAAAAAAGCACCCCCTGGCCAGGCACGGTGGCTCACACCTGTAATCACAGCACTTTGGGAGGCTGAGGCGGGAGGATCATAAGGTCAGAAGATCAAGACCATGGTGAAACCCTGTCTCTACTAAAAATACAAAAAAATTAGCCAGGCACAGTGGCGGGCACCTGTAGTCCCAGCTACTCGGGAGGCTGACGCAGGAGAATGGTGTGAACCCGGGAGGTGGAGCTTGCTGTGAAAAAAAAAAAAAAAAAGCATCCCCTTTATTTGTGTGTTTATTGGTGTACGATCTGGTTCTCCTCTAGAAGGTAAGTTCTGTTAGAAGAAGACACCTTTCCGTTTTGATTATTTCTGTCTTACCAGTGTCTACATCTGACACAGAATTACTTTTGAAATGTACTGAATAAATCAACAAACAAATGCATGAATGAACATTTTGCTTTTTTATTCCTACCTCACAAAGCAAATCATTCTTATACCACAATTTAGCTCACCTGCCACCCCTCAGACATACAGGTGTCTAGAGGTAATGCAGCTTTTGGTGTAAAATTTGGGAAAAGGTATTCATGGAATATTTCCTTTTGACGAGAAGAAAGCAGCTGTAAATTTCGTGATCATCCTTCCTTTATTTAGAGTGAACGCATTGTGTGGGAAGTTTATCGTTAAGCCTGCTTTGTAGTAGAATGTCACCAAGTCACCAGCCATAGTGTGCAGTGTTCCTACTGCATCAAAGAGGACACCCACTGGCCAGGACACAGGTCTCTCAGAACAGCCTTTCTTTTTTCTTTTTTTTTAAATAATTTTTTATAATTTTTTTAAGTTCCAAGGTACACATGCAGGATGTGAAGGTTTGTTATATAGGTAAGCGTGTGCCATGATGGTTTGCTGCACCTAACAACATATCACCTAGGTGTTAAGCCCAGCATCCATTAGCTCTTTTCCCTAGTGCTCACAGCAGCCTTTCTCACCAGTTGTGCAACTGTGAGCAACTCACTGGCCCTCTTGGTGTCTCAGTTGTCCCATCTGAAAATTCACCATCATAATCCCTACCTCACCTCTTTGCCCAGATTCATTAGAATGAAATGTAAATGGTGTGTATGACACTATTTTGTAAACTATCAAGAGCCATGCAAATAAAATACTTTGGTTAACTGTGTGTGTGTGTGTGTGTGTGTATATATATACACACATATATATACACACATATACATACATATATGTGTACATATGTATAATATATGTATATGTATATATGTATATATATATATATAGAGAGAGAGAGAGAGAGAGAGACAGAGAGAAGGACAAAGCTGCATTGAAATCAAAGAAAATGCTTTTTATGTGGTGATTTTTTTGTCCTCCCTAAGCTATAATAAAGGAAGACAAGAATGTCACCATTTTATAGACCAATAAATTGAGGGCTAGGAAACCTGTGTTGTGCCCAGCATCACAGACAGCACTGTCTATGTATGGAATTATAACAGGCCCAAGATCTCTAAGTGATTGGTACAGTAATTTTATTTCTAGAGTGGTGCAGTAATATCTGATTTTCCTCCAAGAGGAGAACTTGGTTCTGAGTGCAGTGCTGTTGGCCTCTAAGTCAGCAAATTACAGGAATGGCTGACATGTCAAAAAGCAAATAGGTAAAAAAATAGAAAAAAAAAAAAAAAATAAGAAAACTAAAAATGAAAAAAGCAAAAAAAAAAAAGACGTTTAATACAAGCAGAAGTATAGAAAAGACAAAGTAGAACTTCTACCAATAATGAGATCTTTAGTTAATAAGTGGCCCAGGCTGATCCAAAGATACAGAGGCAGCTATACAAATTATACTTCACCATAGGTTCTTCCATAAAGAAAGGGAGCCTATTATAAGCCTGTAGAACTTCTCATGTAATACGACTACAGAAAGGGAAGAAGCAAACACAAACTCCTCTAACCCAGTATCTTCACCCAAATGAAGGCTTCGCAGAATGGATATGGTACCTATGGGCATAACTTCAAAGAGACAAATCATCTGGGGAAACATTATTTTTAAAAAAGTTGTAAAGTTTCTGTACTGCAGGACTTATCAGGGCTTTTAATAGTTGTTTAATAATAATTGTGGGCAATAACCATGCTCTTTGAATTTTGAAAAGTAGTTCACAGTGGATTCTAAGCAGAATATGTGGTATTTCCTAAATGTACTTCAATAAGGAATATATATTTTTTGGAATATTTTTATGGAGTAGTGTTCCACAGCATATAATTTGTATACATTGCTCTAGCTAACCTGTTACACTGACTTAGGCAACTGTTCTGTATACAGCAAATGAAGTAACACTGTATTTTTTTTCCTTTTAACTAATTTTGTCATTACCTTCACCAGGCTGTAGGTCGTTTAACCCTTTGTGTCATTGCTTCACTGTGAAATGCAGGTGGTTTCACAGTGACAGCAAAAGCAGGGCAGTGAGTGAATCATGTCTTAAACATGAAGCAGATGTATTTATCTACTTATTCTAGAGTATTTCTGTTTCCTGTTCACATTTATACGCAGGGCAGATTTCACTGGTCCAATGACAGAAACATGGTTAGAATGTGATAGAGATTCTTTTGACTTTATAGAATCAAAGAGGCTTTCTACTCATTAAAGTTCTCACAATAGCATTCTTTCTTAAGCCTGTTTTCAAATTTAGGATCCGGGGTGAATGAAGTTTGCTGACAGTCTATCATTTAGAGGTAGTTAAGCTGCATTACTGGATGTCAAGTTCAGTCTTCTCTTTGCTTCCATTTTGATTCTCCTCCTACAAAATTATTGCTTTGAATACAGGGAGCTGGCCTTTTCCTTCTTTCCTGTCCCAGTGCAGGAAGATGGAATTAATCCTGTTACATGAAATTACAACTATAAGTTCAAAGATCCTAATTCAAAATGTCCCTGTCTTGATTATGGGATAGCCTCTCAGTTGTTTCTTATTGCATTTTTTTTTCACTTGTAAAATAGTACTAATGCCTCTTACCTACAATAAGCACAAAATGAAAATAAATGAGCAAAATGTGTGCTTTAATTTAAAATTTTCTTTAAGTATTCTGCCAAACCAATGGAAGCTTTGGATTGATGTTTTACCCAGGCCAATCATCAGTAAAAATAGCAGGATGCTGTATAACGTGGTATGTTAAGTGGAGCGGACCCAGGAATCTGATTGACTGAGTCCATGCTGTGCCCTCATGAGATTTTACACATGCCATTAACCTCTCTGTGCCTCAGTTTTCTTATTTATAAAATGAGGTTGTCGTCATAATTCTTAACTCTCAAGGTTATCGTAACGTGTAAAGATAATCTAGGTAATTATTGTTACATGGATTAGTAATACTCATTACAAACACTTAAGCACTCAATAGTATTAGCGATTACCATTATCATTTTTCTTGATAAATTTCACCTATTTGTTCTACTAGAAGTTTATGAAATCAAAACACGTAGAAATAGGTAAGTAGCCCCTAGAGCATGAAAACATTTGTGCTGTTGTTAATACTAGAGAACACAGATGTACAAGTGAGACACGGTGTCTGCTCTAAGTTTCTATTGACTCAATAAGTGAATTCATTAATTCAGCCTCTAATTTTGAATCCTATGTGAGCCTGTAGAATTTCATGTGACTATGCCCTACCATTTTTTTTCTTTTTTTTTTTCCCCATGATGGACAACAAATCAGGACAAATGTAGTAGGTGTCAGAAATAAGTTACCTAAATGTGTGTAATATGTTTAGACAAATGTATGAGGAACATTTTTTTTTTCCACATGGAAGGACCACCATCAAGTCCTACTTCTTTCCAGCTGGAAGGGCTCACAAACTGCTAGCTTTGCAGGCTCAGCTTGACATCTCCACTTCCAGGCCAGCTAGTAGTCACTGACCATAAATGTAATGAAAGGAAAAGGTGGAGGACAGAGGAAGGGGCATATGTGCACAGTGAGAAGGAAGAGACAGGCAGAGGGAAGCAAAGAGAATAATGAGCCTTAATTCCTTTGGCACTGAAGCACCTGCTAAAGGCACAGGGCATGTGCAGCTGATGGCTCCCCTTCCAGAGGCAGGATGTGCCATTTCCCCTGCCCTGAATCCAAGCAGTCTCCAGCTACCCAATAAACTAGAAAGTCCCACATGTACCTCTAGGGCCCTGAAGGATTCTGCATGTCGTGGGAGGTCAGAAGGCAAGATTTCATTCTGAAGCAATCAACCGGGAAAGTTAAACATCTCTGATCATGTAAAAGGGGGAATTGACATGCTTACTGCCTACTGCCTGAGCTGGTGTGCCTCAAGTGGACTACATGTGGAAGAAGAGACAAAGCCTTTGGTACATATAGAATTATAGACATAAAGATATAGAGACAGACATAAATATATTATCTATCTAATCTATCTATCATCTATCTATCTATCTATCTATCTATCTATCTATCTATCTATCATCTACCTTAGTTTGCCTGCTTGCCTGTTCATCCATCCATCCATCCATCCATCCATCCATCCATCCATCCATCATTTCTCTTCCTGTTTCTTTGCACCACTGTGAAGCAAAGATCTTTTTAGTCTCAGGTGTGGCTTATCACAACCAGCTAGCTTGGCCCGCCCATCCACCCTGGTCTCTCACTTCCTTTCCAGACAGCTTTGGATCTTTAAGAATGAGTGTATTTTCTAGGCCTTGCTTTTTGCCTGTTCAGTGAGTGCCAGTGGAAGGGCTGGCATGACAACCCCTTGAGGCTGAGTCTTGTTGATTAGGGGATGGATTCTGAGCAAGCAGCTGTACTTGCACGCCCCCCTCAGTGACCCTTGCCAGTCTCCCTCACCCATGACCTGGAGGAACTGTCTCCTGGGGAAGCAAGGTCAGGCTCGGTGTCCATCAGGCTGTGCTTCTATGAGCTGTGTGATGGAGCATTTTCTGATGTTGACACCCATGCAGGGCGAGCTGGATGGAGGCTGGTTTCTGGTTTCACATGGAGCTGTCATCCAGAAGGCCTGCTGCTTATCCTGCCTTCACAGGCCTTCCAAGGCCCTGCGGACATTGTCAGCCTGCTTCTCGGGCCACTGCCATAACTTAGAAACCGGGGGCACTTTTGTTCAGGCTAACGTCTGGAACATTTTCTGAACCAAAATATAGGTATATGAGTATTTCTTTTCTAATGTATAATTTTCCCGAAGTTTTCCTGTTGTAACATGCATTTCTTTCGCTGCCCCTTATACTCATTTTGAAGTTAAAATAAAACATAATAATTAAATGGACTGGAACACTTTAAATGATTTGATTGACAGGCAAAATGACTGTGTTTAAGAAGCAACTGGGAAAACTTTACTTTCTCTTTATATTGTACTCATCCAGCTCAGTTTTGCAGGCTCGGTCACGTGGGTTTCTATAGTGGCAGATAGTCCAAATAATTCCACTCTAAGGCAAATAACATCATAAGACATGGTCATCCCACTGACATTTGAAGCTAAAATGCAACTGTTGGTGGTCTTTTGAGTAACTATTTTCCAAATATTATTTTATGAGAATCTCTTGCGACAAATATATACTTTTTAATGTAGTGCTTTCTGAATTGATTTCTCTAGTCTGAAGTTGTGCAAATATCGAATCCCCAAGTTATCTCAATGGGGCCAATGCCATATTTGAAATTAGGATCATCCTTAAAAATCCATGCAATATAATGACTTTTAACAGCAAAGTATTAATATGAAAATAATGTTGGCCAGGTGCAGAGGCTCACACCTGTAATCCCAGCACTTTGGGAGGCCAAGGCAGGTGGATCACGAGGCCAGGAGTTCAAGACCAGCCTGGCCAACACAGCGAAACCCCGTCTTACTAAAAATACAAAAATTAGCCGGGTGCAATGGCATGTGCCCATAGACCCAGCTACTTGAGAGGCTGAGGCAGGAGAATTGCTTGAACTTGGGAGGTGGAGGTTGCAGTGAGCCGAGATCGTACCATTGCACTCCAGCTTGGGTGACAGGGAGACTCCGTCTCAAAAAAAGAAGAAAAAAAAAAGTCATACTACTTTTTTGAGTGCAGAGTATATGTGGATTATTTAGTAGATCATTATCTTTATTAGGTAGAAAAATGCCATGTTTATAGGCTGCGTTCGGGATCTAGATGGGTCACCTGAGAAAGGAAATCTAATAGCAATCTTTCCTTAGTTCCTTAAGTCTCTTCTTAGTCCCTGAGATCAATTACACCCTGTCTTCATTCTGCCCCTGGCCAAATGATCAGGGATATTGGGCCTTTTCTGCCCAGTTGTACCAGTGTCATCCTTCTTCAAGCTTCCCCTAAACTAGCCTAACTACCTTGCAGCAGGAAAGTCCTGGATTCCCCACCCCCAGGGTTTTTAATGAATCCCTGGGCTGTAAATCCCACAAAATAATTGTGATCCTTTATCCCTCTTTTTCCTGTCCTTTATTAGCTCCAGATCCAATCAGAATCTCTTTCAACCATTATTCAGACCTCTACAAGACAATATCCCTCTCACAATTGCTTGTCAATTACCCATTAAAATATGATGTTGGCACCCATGCAGGGCAAGCTGGATGGAGGCTGGTATAGATACACAAAGACTTTACATGCGTAGTCTGCTTACCACAAAAGCCTTACTGCAGAGATGGGGACTGGGATGTGTGTATGGTTTGATGCTCCCCGAAAAATGCCCCAGCCTGTTACTCATTGCAGGGATTAACATTTTGTGTGGTGTGAATCAGTTACATTGGTTTATTTACTAAAAGGCCTTTGACTTAAATAGCCACGTGTAAATATACTTCTTCACATGCACCTGAAACGTACAGTTTCATGAGATAGATGATGCTGTTATGACTATCACCATTTTTCAGATGATAAAACTGAAGCAGAGAGAATTAGTGACTTTTCCAAGATTATGTTGAAAGTGACTGCCTGAATCAAAGCTAGAGTCCAAGAACAACGATCTATGCTTTCATTATGACTGTTGAAAAATTATAATCTAAAAGAGCAAAGTGGCTCAGCAATATCTCAATGCTATCTTTGCTACTTACTTTGGTAAGTAGAAGGCATACCAAAAGCAAATAATTCTTTGCTTCCTGGGTGTGGTAGCAAAACTGAACAATTGTATATCCATTGCTGTACTGTAAATTCATAATCTTATTTAGACTTCTTGTTATAAGTAAAAGGAATATTTCCCTCTAAGTTGTGAATGCAGTAAGTTCAGAGAGGTTAAGAAGTCACCAAAGGTCACACAGCAAACAAGTTGTGGATGAAGCTGGAATTTGCAGTTAGCCTATCTTTTGCTCTACTCTATTACTACGGAATATAAATACACAAAACTCTTAGTGTAGTTCAATAGGCTATGGGATGGACTAACCTCATCCATTCGTTCTGTTCCAATATTAATTATGACACGTCTTTATCACTGATAGGCTGCCCCAAGGTGTAAAAAGAGACATTCATCGCAAGGCACACTAGATGAAAAAGTAGATGTTCAAGCCTACTGAATAACACCCTTCTGAATAACACATCCAATATTAAGCTGTACAAATCAGAAAATGTCATAGATTTACTCTTTATATTCATATATATATATATATATATATATATGGAGACGGAGTCTCGCTCGGTCGCCCAGGCCGGAGTGCAGTGGCGAGATCTCGGCTTACTGCAAGCTCCACCTCAGGGGTTCACGCCATTCTCCTGCTTCAGCCTCCTGAGTAGCTGGGAGTGCAGGCACCCACCACCACACCCAGCGAATTTTTTGTATTTTTAGTAGAGATGGGGTTTCACCATGTGAGCCAGGATGGTCTCGATCTCCTGACCTCGTGATCCGCCCGCCTCGGCCTCCCAAAGTGCTGGGATTACAGGCGTGAGCCACCGCTCCCGGCCCCATTTGTTATATTTTTAACATTTCTGCTCCTTTAAAATGTATTTATATGTTATTAATACAAAATTCAAAATGTCAAAACTGCCACCCATTCTGTCCTCAAGTCACTCAGTTTTCCTTTCTCGAAGGAACCAGTGCCACCAGGTTATTGTGCATTATTCCAGAGATATTGCATGCATATGCAAGCAGCAATGTGTAAATATAGTGTGCCACAGCCCTGGTGGCTTGCTTGGAGATCATTCCATAACAATGCATGAATGAGCTGCTGCATTCATTTTAGCAGCTGCTTTGTATTACACTGTTTCCTTCTACCTTGACTTATTGAACCACATCTCTTTTGATAGGCATTTAAGTTGTTTCAGGTAATTTGCTATATCAAAATATGTGGCAGTGAACATTCTTATACATACTTCTTTGCACACACATCAGTGTGCATGATAAATTTCCAAAAGTGAAATTGCTGGGTTATAGACCATGTATTTTAAAATTGTAAATAGATATTGCTAAAACTATCTACCCCCACCCTCAACATGAAGTGATGGTAAATTTTTTGACTTTGATCATCTAAAAGATGGAAAATGGTATCTCATTGTGATTTTAATTTTTATTTGTTTTAATATGAGGGAGAGAAAATATTTTTAAAATATGATGTATTTAAATATAAAATATTCTTTCATATTTCTTTTTTCTGTTAACTCTGATTATATCCTTTATACATTTTTCTACAGCCTTGATGGCCTTTTTCTTATTGGTTTGTAGGAATATTTTCTGTATTAATGAAATCATTGCTTTGCCAAATACATCTCAAATACTTTCTCCAGTTTGTAGTTTGGCTTTCCTTCTGCTGTTTTGGTTGTGTAATCTTTAGATACATATCACTAATCCTCAGAAATTATGTTTTATTATTCTCATGTATGGGTGGGGAAACTGCAGATCAGAAAGTGTGAAAGGCTTTCTCAATATTGCCCAGGTAGCAAATGAGGGAAGAAGAGCACAGATCTGCCTCAGAAGCCACTGTTCTTTCCATCATACCATATCACCTCTCTAGAGGACAGCCTCTTCTCCATTATATCATGGGGCTGAGCAAATCCTCCAGGTCCGTATGTACTTAACTGGTGTGAACTGTGGGGCTTAGCAGCCCTCACTGATTAAATGAGTGGCACATTTCCATTTCATTTGCAGGACAGTGGCACATGTAAGTGCAGAGCCCCAGCATGTGTTCACTTGGCCATTCTCCCACATGAGTTTCCATTTCCAGCTTTTGCACTGCTGGATCGTTTTCCCCTCTCCCCACCATCCTCATCCCCCCTCTAAGTTCTTTTCCTCCGGAAATCTTCCGTAACTGCTTTATTCTTCCCCCACTATGGCACTAGTTCTACTATGCCTGGGGTGATGCCGTTCTATCCCAACTAGCCTCCAGAGGTAGAGACTGTGTCATGGCCATCACTGTATCCCCATCACTTGGACCAAAGCCTGTCGGATGCTGGATACGCATTGCATCCTTGGAAAATGAGTAGATGAATATATCATATGAAGACTAAGAGCTGGGTTTCAATCCAGCTCCCTCATTTACCAGGAAGGTGATCATGGTGTATCCAGACTTGGTTTCTTCCTGTGGGTTCGTGGTCTCACTGACTTCAGGAACGAAGCCGTGCTCCTTCATGGTGAGTGTTACAGCTCTTAGAGGTGGTGTGGACTCAAAGAGTGAGCAGCAGGAAGATTTGTGGAGAGTGAAAGAACAAAGCTTCCACAGCATTGTAGGGGACTGGAGCAGGTTGCTGCTGCTGGCTGGGGTGACCAGCTTTTATTCCCTTATTTGTCCCCACCCATGTCCTGCTGATTGGTCCATTTTACAGAGTGCTGATTGGTCCATTTTACAGACTGCTGATTGGTCCATTTTGCAGGGTGCTGATTGGTCCATTTTACAAACCTCTAGCCAGCTACAGAGCACTGATTGGTGCATTTTACAAACCTCTAGCTAGTCACAGAGTGCTGATTGGCGCATTTTACAATCCTGGCTACAGAGTGCTGATTGGTGCATTTTACAATCCTCTTGTAAGACAGAAAACTTCTCCAAGTCCACCCACCCCAGAAGTCCAGCTGGCTTCACCTCTCAATGGGCCAAGTTACTTAAATTGGCTAAACTTCACACTCTTCATTGGCAACATGATTTTTTTTGTTGTTTGTTTGAGATGGAGTCTCCCTCTGTTGCCCAGGTTGGAGTGCAGTGCAATCTCGGCTCACTGCAAACTATGCCTTCTGGGTTCAAGCAATTCTCCTGCCTCAGCCTCCTGAGTAGCTGAGACTGCAGGTGCATGCCACCATGCCTGCTACTTTTTGTATTTTTAGTAGAGATGGGGTTTAACCATGTTGGCCAGGCTGGTCTTGAACTCCCGACCTCATGATCCGCCTGCCTCGGCCTCCCAAATTCCCAAATTGCTGGGATTACAGGCGTGAGACACCACGCTCGGCCGGCAACATGATTTTAAAAAACATACTACTTGCTTCATAGTCTGAACATGAGGAATATATTAGACAATCTTTGCTAAATATCTGTGATTATAATGAGTTGAATGATTATTTTCTTGGTCTGAAAGATCTCAAAAATGAGAGCCAGAAGATCAAAGTTCTAAAGCTTTGCCCCAAATTGGCTTTAGGAATTCACTTCTCGGGACCTTCTCTGCAATGTGGAGACTGTTCAACTTGCTGGGGAAAATTCTCAAGTCAGTGAATTAGCTGCAATGTGGCTTGACATACACTGAGCTCCGTCTGCTCTGTTTCACTAGTCGGTGGTTTCTAAATGACTGGAACACATAATAGCCTGATACATAGTCCAAGTTCACTACATCATAATTATATAAAATGATTGAAATATATAAGAATATATGTATTATTGCTAACCCAATAAATTATTCAAATAATTTAAAAATAATATATATCTTATTTATATCTGTGATATCCTAATACCCATAATGATATTATAATGTAGAGAGAATCTGCTAGTTAAATATGCAGATTTCCAGGCTCTCTTTGGGTTGTCATGATTTTGCTGATGTGGGGTAGAGGCTCAGAAGTCTATGTTTTAAATCAGCACTCCACCTGCTTTTCTGGCTTAGTGCAGTTTGAGAACCACTGCTTTGGTTATAGTGTTTCTCTATGCTTTTGATGCATGGATAATCTCCCCCAACCCCCATATTTTGGAAATCTATAGAGAACATGATGCTTTTGACTATCCAGGGCTTTCTGCATTCCTAGAAAACAGCCAGCAGGAAATTGCAACATTTTACATGATCTATTGCCTCTATAGACCTGGCATGAAAGGTGCACTTTATGGGATGGGGTGGGCCAACATGCGAGAGTTCCTCTTCATCCAATCTGAACCATCAGGACATGTCAAACGAAGCTAATATAAATGTCAGCGTGCAGCTTTCGGTTGTGAAATCCGAGTTCGTTGTAATGCAGTTCATTTTCCTTCTTCCAGCTCTGTGGATGCTATCAGCTGATGTGTCTGACAAGCATTTCCTATGCTAAAATAAAAGCCATCTCAGCAGTTCTCCTGAGTGAGTCTCCCTGCGTGTGTATGCACGTGTGCCTGTGAAACTCACGTCACATTCTCCTTATGGCTGCAATGAGCAAGTCTCCGTGGGCCTCCCAAAACACCAAGCTGGAAGCCCCGGAGCTGTCTCCAGGAACCATCGCACCAGTTCATAATGACCACTAGAGTATGGAGTTATATAGACATCCAGGCGAGGAATTAATTATGGAGAACATGAAGTCCCTCTAGGAATAGACTGAAGATTTAACACCTCCCAGGTGAATACTGTGCCATTAGAGTGAGGAGGCAGCTCTGTTGGCTCAATGTAACACAGAGCCTGTTGTACATAACAATGGCCCACAAGGTGCACCTGATTAAACCAGCTCTGCTCTGGGGATGCCCTTGTCAGCCATGGGTTATCTTTCACTGGAGAGGTGCCAGATTGCAAGGCAGGTCAACTGTTAGCTGAGTTTTTAAATTTCTCACTTGTTTTATTATTTTTTTCTATGTTATGCTTTTCGTATTACCTTGGTGGTTTCCCAGAAAAAATAAACCTCTGAGCCCATCTCAATGGCAAATTGCAATGATTCCCCGTGCTTTTCACAGGACTCAGCGTGTACACTTCACTTGGTTTGTCAAATTCCCATCTAAATATTTTCAAACAGTGGCAACTAGGAGTGACTGTGGAGAACATCCTTTGAATCTGCCATATTGCTGTTATTTCTAACACAGCTGCTTTCATCCAAACTGAAGGTTGATCCATTCTGTGGGAAGTTAGGGCAATTCCCCAAGCCTTCCTTGCAGTTCAGATCAACCTATTAATGTGCTTAATGATTCTAAGTCAGAAATGGTGTCATTGAAATATTTATTCTTATTCTGTGTCTTCCCACACTGATAGACACATGCGAATGACAGATTAGCAGAGGAAAAAAGGGAAAAGAAAGGGAGGGAGGGAGGGAGGGAGGAAGGAAGGAAGGAAGAGGGAAAGGAGAGAGGAAGGGAGGGAGGGAGGCAGGGAGGAAGGAAAGAAGGGAGGGAGGGAAGGATGAAGGAAGGGAGGGAGGAAGGAAAGGAGGGAGGGAAGAAGGAAGGAAGGGAGGGAGGGAGGGAAGAACACAGGCAGGCAAAATGACATAAATCCTACAATATGTAAATTTCAGTAGGTTATTTATGAGACTTACAAATGCTAAAAAAATTACTTGAGTTGTTGTCTGTTAATAAAACTAATAGAAATAATAACTTTAAAAAAGCTTCTTGTCAACATGGCTAAATTAAAAGTCCTTGGAAGCAAAATCTGGATAAGTTTGACAACAAACTTAACACTTACCTGTATGACTTTTGTGAAGGCAAAGGTAGTTCTCTATTTGAAAATTGTTGAGGAATTAATCACATATGGGGATGAACACACGTGCACACACAGACACATTTCCCTCCTTGCCTGACGTTTATTTCCTGCCTCCCTCCTACCAACATGATCCTTCAGCACCTCCTCAAAATCAAATCCTGCTGATTGAAAGGTGATGACAGTCAGGTGGGTACGGGAACCCCATGTGTTATTGATGATTCATGTCAAGCTGCAGAGCAGCAGACAGAACAAAAAGGCCAAATCGCCCTGTTCCCAGACCTCCCACACCCATAGGTGCTGGGGAAGCACACTTCTTTCATTGTTCAATGTGCTTTTGAAAGTGCAGTGCATTCCAACCGGCAAGGGTAGGCACGTGAAGAATTCTTGTGACTTAGTACTTGAGAGAGGGAGAAACATGAGAACTTTTTGTCTTTGGATGTTATGAAGAAGACGGGATTGGGGATGGTGGGTCATGTTTGTGTGTATGCTGTTTCAGGGCTGCAGCTCGGGAGAAATTATGGCTGTTTTACACCATCACACTGAAGTTCTACCTTAAGTTTCTGACCGCCCCTCCTATTCTACCCACTGGCCTCTCTTCCTGCTCTAAATCTACCAATTATTTTCTTTAAGTGTCAGCAGTACACCAGACACAAGGAGATATAACCTTCCCTCAAGTTGATGCTGTTAAACCATTACATACTTGAAACTGAAGTCGCAGTTGTCAATTGCAACTTCAGTCACTAATAACTACTTCAGAAGTGCGAGTGGTGTCTGGGCTCTTAATGCTGTGGCCCAGGGCTCCAGAAATGTCTTTACAGGTCATTTAGATCCATCCATCTGATCTGCAGCAAGATCAGTCAATCTTTCAGCTGAGTGCTTCCCTCTCTCTTCCCCTCACTGCCAGGTCCTTTATTTGTTCTCCCAGGGCCATATTGGGGGATGATCTTAGGCAGCCATATCGACCACTTAGCTTGTAAAGACTTTGAGCTTAGGGCATGACCACATGCTTGGATCCTGAATTCTGTCACTTGCCTGTGAAGATTTTTTTTTCTCTCTGTCTTTTTTCTCTTCTGCGTTTTCATTGGGCTCTTATTTAAAAGAGCCCTTTTTTAACCAGCCCTGCATGCATGACATAGCAAATGAAAAATGGCCCTGGCTATCAGTTGACACAAACACTGCAGATGGTCTTGGTTTGGGATGTTTATGGTCTTATTGGAACTGTGGTTTTACAGAGCCCCATCCTGTGCCTTGTTGATGTTAGGGGCTTTTAAAATTTGTTTTGAAAGTTTAAATTGGCTTTGTAGATGAGGTTAACCTTGATTTTTATTTTAAAGTGTAACTCATAATAATAATACCACTTACAAGTTATTGCATATTGCTTTGCAATTGTTATATTGCTTAGTGCACACACACACATACACACACACACACGAATATGTTCTATATGATGTCCATTTTACAGATGTGGTAGCAGAGGGCGTATGTAACTTTCCTGATATCACTCCGCTGGGATGGGAAAACATGAGAATCTGAACCCTGTCCTAGATACAGAAACCGACACTCAATCATGACCCAGTACTTCTCCTCTGATAAGAAACAATCATCAATACTGTATGAACTGAAATGTTGTTATACTTATATATGAAATTGCTATGGCAAAGCTACTGCAACTCAGACACGTGTAAGCCCCATCTTGAGAGTCCGTAAGCACCACTCTGCCGTCCAATGCAAATGCAGATAATACATTAGAATCTTAGGATGAATTTTTAATATGATATGGTGCCTGCCAAAAAGTAAGTGGATTGGAGAAGCAGACAGGGACCAAGAGTATTGATAAAGAAAGGTGCCCTTATGTCTGTCTGTCTAATTTCTTCTTTGTGCCTTCTCACCTTCTTAAAAGTCTCCCTGCCTCTGCTGCCCTCTATAGAATTGTTGTTATCAAAGGGCAAAGCTCTGATCGTATTTAGGGAAAATTCCTTTTCCTCTTAATGTAAGAGTAATGATGTCAGTGCCAGTACTCAGGCTCTGTTCCAAAGCAGGTAATTATGCTCTGCCTTCTTCAATTCCCTCTGCAGTTTCTGTGGAATCTATTTTTCCTCTCCTTCCTGTCCTAGACAGTTGTGCCACGTTGCCGGGCTGCCGTTCAACATCTGCTTCCCCAAAGAAGTACGCTTTAAAAGTGAGTGAAATTATTTCTCTTTCATGACTATTTTGCTGAAAGGAACCTGATGAATGGCAGGTGCTGGGGTGCTCCTTTGATTTGGGTCAGGGGACGCCTTGCAGTTAGTCCAGGGTCACTTGAGTTCCTTGCCTGGAACAAAGTACACAAACGTTCTTTCAAAGAAAATGAGGCTTTATATTGGACAGGATGATTGACTGGCCCCCCACTGGCATGGGTCAAGGCCGGCACTGACCTCCTCAGCTGATGGGCTTGTCCTAAATGCCTTTGAGATGACATCCTGTGCTTCTCTTGTAGAGAGTCCTCCCAAGCCCACTGGGGGCCAGGCCCACCTCCAGTCTTACTGACCTCAAACAGATCAGGCCTTGGGCCTCCTGACTCTGTTTCCAACGTCTCGCTCTCCCACATTTGATCTCTCCTTTCTTGGCAGAAGCACCCAAAGAAGAGAGGCTTATTTCCAATTCCTTTTCCATAACCACTTCTTACTATTCCTTTGGGACACAATCTTTGCAGAATGACAGCATACCCAGAATGCCCCCTAAACGTTCTCATTGAACCTTCTCATTCCAAGGGGCCCTGGCTGGGAACAGCCATCTCATATTTCCAATACTCATTTTTTTCCACATCCCCTTTCCAATTTCTCAGAATTTCTAGGTGGTATATGTTGATCTTGGTACATTCACTTTCACCTCACTGATATCAAAATTGCCAAATACTACTGGCCCTAACCCTTCATTATATGTTTACTATTAAATAGTATAATTAAGCTCTGATAAAAAGCCTTGGATTAAAAGCAAATTTAATACAGGTTTTATGCAGGAAATTCAATTCCTCATTCAGAAACAAAAGCCCAAGTGTGGGGGAAGAAAAGAAAAATCTTCTGTAATAGATGCAAATAGCAAGCTAACATGCAATTCTTTAGTTTTATATATTAAGAAAAATAAAGTCCAGTTATATCATTTAAAAATTGTAACTTACTCATCAAAATTTTTATCAGTATGAGAACAGGCTTGGCTAAGAAACAGGTATTCAGTAATAATTGCAATTTTGAAAATATTCTTTACAAATTTATTTTTCAGATATATTTTATGTCCAAAACAAGGCAAAACAAAAGCAAGTCACAGGAGGGCCTCTGTTGGCTAGGAGATAAAACAACTTTGTCAATGGAATAATATTCTTCTGTACCAGTGATTTGGCCAATAGATTTTCTGAAATCACCTCCACTAGCTCAAAAGGGAAAACAATAACCTTAAAATATATTAATAACTGAAGATACCTCAGATGCAAGCTTTATCTCATTAGTTAACACGACTGAGTACATTGCCTAACTAACCCCAGTCCCTTCCCAGCAGAGAAGGTAGATTCTCTTAGTTGGTTCAAACTGCTATAACAGAAATATCATAAACTGGGTGACTTATAAACAACGGAAATTTATTTTTCAGTTCTAAAGGTTGAGAAGTACAAGATCAAAGAACCTACAGATTCAGCGTCTGGTGTGGGCTCCTTTTCTGGTTCAGTGGGTCATGTTCTCACTGTGTCCTCTTATGGTGGCAGAGAGGTGATGAGTGAGCTCTCTGGGACCCCTTTATTTTACTGGGTTTTTTTTTTTTTTTTTTGAGATGGAGTCTCGTTCTGTCACATCGGCTGGAGTGCAGTGGCACGATCTCGGCTCACTGCAACCTCCACCTCCTGGGTTCAAGTGATTCTCCTACCTCAGCCTCCTGAGTAGCTGGGACTACAGGCGTGCGCCACCACACCTGGCTAATTTTGCATTTTTAGTAGAGGCAGGGTTTTGCCATGTTGGTCAGGCTGATCTCGATCTCCTGACCTCAGGCAATCCACCCGCCTCGGCCTCCCAGAGTGCTGAGATTACAGGCGTGAGCCACCCCTCCTGGCCTGGGACCTCTTTTATGAGGGCACTAGTCCCATCATGAGCACCCTACCTTCATAAGCTAATCACCTTCCCAAAGGTCTCATCTCCTAACACCATCACCTTGGGGGTTAACTTTTCAACATATAAATGTTGTACAGACACAGACATTCAGCCTATAGCAGAGGATATAGAGCAACTGCCAAAACAGGCAACACACCAGGCAATTTCGTAAATATGGAATCGAGAAAAAAAATCATTCCTGTAATTTAAGTCATAGCAGTTTTGACATAATGCTACTTAAAATTGGTTGATAAAAAGGGTGATGCGATAATTCTGTGCATTCTTTTCAAGCATGCGTTGAGAGGGTGAAAGCTCTTCCCCTCAAAAACTTCAACCATTTAATTCTTTAAAGTTGTTTTTACATGAATTAGAGGGTTTGGTAGATGCAATGTCAGTGACAAAACCGCACTCTTGTCTCCATCTAATTTTGTCTTAGCAGCTCTTTTAAACTGCTAAATCTGGTTTTAAAGTATGATGATTTTGTTTTCTGATGGTGTTAAACAGCTGCTGCTTTTCTGATGAGAAGCCCATTTTCCATTTTATATCTGCAAGATGTTGGCTACATCAGGCCCAGTGAAGCAGGCAGCTGAGAAACCTCTTGCTGCAAGAAGCAGTTAAAAAAAAACAAGGGCAAAGGGCCTTTCTCCAGGCAGCTGTCTCTTAGGATGGGGAATGGAGAGGAGACCACAGCAAAACAAAGCTTCGCACATGTAGTCAGGGCCATGAACCAGCCTTTCATTAAGAAACAGTGTAGTAACTCCAGGGAGGATGAATCATCAGTAAACATCACAATACACATGAATTTTTGGTCCCTGAATAGAGAGACAAAATAGTCAACTTAGAAAAAAAATCCAGCTTGTCCTTGGGGAACACTAGTCTTTGTGCACCTACACAGTTTTTTGAACTCCTACGAAGTCTCAGAATGACCCTTCCAGCATGGGTCTGCATGGTGTTAAAAATGAGAAACTCGGAGTTTCTGACTTCTTTTTAGAAACCAGGTGAGGCCACCCAGGCCTGCATGCCTGTGAGGCTGCAGCTGAGTGAGGCCAGGCGTTCTGGGTGGGAACAGTTCTTCAGCTCACTGCTGTCCTGATGGGACTTGCCTCATTCCTAGACAGTCCAGGCAGGGCTTCCACAGGATCCTGGCTTTGTCACATAGGAAGTAGGGGAACAAAGTTCACACAGGGCTCACTGGCGTGCACTGCCTCACCCCTGGCTCTCTGCATACCCTCCACCTGGAGCTAAAGAGCAGTGTCCTGCTGTGAACCATGGCACTGATAGGATTTCTTTCAAGCAACCATGAAACAGTAAGAGTAGGGATTAAGAAAGAAGGGTAAATATGGAGAGGGCACTGTCAGGCCTCTGAGCCCAAGCTAAGCCATCATATCCCCTGTGACCTGCACATACACATCCAGATGGCTGGTTCCTGCCTTAACTGATGACATTCCACCACAAAAGAAGTGAAAATGGCCAGTTCCTGCCTTAACTGATGACATTATCTTGTGAAATTCCTTCTCCTGGCTCATCCTGGCTCAAAAGCTCCCCTGCTGAGCGCCTTGTGACCCCCACACCTGCCCGCCAGAGAACAACCCCCCTTTGACTGTAATTTTCCTTTACCTACCCAAATCCTATAAAACAGCCCCACCCTTATCTCCCTTCGCTGACTCTCTTTTTGGACTCAGCCTGCCGGCAACCAGGTGAAATAAACAGCTTTATTGCTCACACAAAGCCTGTTTGGTGGTCTCTTCACATGGACGCAAGTGAAATTTGGTGCTGTGACACGGATTGGGGGACCTCCCTTGGGAGATCAATCCCCTGTCGTCCTGCTCTTTGCTCCACGAGAAAGGTCCACCTACGACCTCAGGTCCTCAGACCGACCAGCCCAAGAAACATCTCACCAATTTCAAATCCGGTAAGCAGCCTCTTTTTACTCTCTTCTCCAACCTCCCTCACTATCCCTCAACCTCTTTCTCCTTTCAATCTTAGCACCACACTTCAATCTCTCCCTTCTCTTAATTTCAATTCCTTTCATTTTCTATTGGAGACAAAGGAGACACATTTTATCCGTGGACCCAAAACTCCAGAGCCAGTCACGGACTGGGAAGGCAGCCTTCCCTTGGTGTTTAATCATTGCAGGGATGCCTCTCTGATTACTCACCCATGTTTCAGAGGTGTCAGACCACAAAGGGATGCTTGCCTTGGTCCTTCACGCTTAGCGGCAAGTCCCGCTTTTCTGGGGGAGCGGCAAGTACCCTAACCACTTCTCTCCATGTCTCTACCCCTTCTCCGCTTTTCTGGGGGAGGGGCAAGAACCCCTCAACTCCTTCTCCTTCACCCTTAGTGGCAAGTCCCACTTTTCTAGGGGGCAAGAATCCCCAATCCCTTATTTCCGCACCCCGACCTCTTATCTCTGTGCCCCGATCCCTTATTTCCGAGCCCCAACCTCTTATATCTCTGTGCCTCAATCCCTTATTTCCATGCCCCGACCTTGTATCTCTGTGCCCTGACCCCTTTCCCGCTTTTCTGGAAGGTAAAACCCCTGAACCGCTTCCCTCCGTGTCTCTACTCTCTCTTTTCTCTAGGCTTGCCTCCTTCACTATAGGCAAACTTCCACCCTCCATTCCTCCTTCTTCACCCTTAGCCTGTGTTCTTAGGAACATAAAACCTCTTCATCTCCCACCTGACCTAAAACCTAAATGCCTTATTTTCTTCTGCAATGCTACTTGACCCCAATACAAACTCGACAGTGCTTCTAAATGGCCAGAAAACAGCACTTTCGCTTTCTCCATCCTACAAGTCCTAAATAATTTTTGTCAAAAAATAGGAAAATGGTCTGAGGTGCCTGACGTCCAGGCATTCTTTTATACATCGGTCCCTCCCTAGTCTCTGTGCCCAGTGTAACTCATCCCAAATCTTCCTTCTTTCCCTCCCGCCTGTCCCCTCAGTCCCAACCTCAAGCGTCACTGAGTCTTTCTAATCTCCCTTTTCTACAGACCCATCTGACCTCTCCGCTCCTCCCCAGGCTGCTCCTAGCCAGGCTGAACTAGGTCCCAATTCTTCCTCAGCCTCCACTTCTCCACCTATAATCTTTTTATCAGCTCCCCTCCTCACACCTGGTCCTGTTTATAGTTTCATTCCGTGAGTAGCCCTCCCCCACTTGCCCAGCAATTTCGTCTTAAAAAAGGTGGCTGAAGCTAAAGGCATAGTCCAGGTTAATGCTCCTTTTTCTTTATCAGACCTCTCCCAAATCAGTGAGCGTTTAGGCTCTTTCATCAAATATGAAAAACCCAGCCCAGTTCATGGCTCATTCGGCAGCAACTCTGAGACACTTTACAGCTCTAGACCCTAAAATGTCAAAAGGCCATCTTATTCTCAATATACATTTTATTACCCAATCTGCTCCCAACATTAAATAAAACTCCAAAAATTAAATTCCGGCCCTCAAACCCCACAACAGGACTTAATTAACCTCACCTTCAAGGTGTACAATAATAGAGTAGAGGCAGCCAAGTAGCAACATATTTCTGAGTTGCAATTCCTTGCCTCCACTGTGAGGCAAACCCCAGCCACATCTCCAGCACAAGAGAACTCCAAACACCTGAACTGCAGCTGCCAGGGGCTCCTCCAGAATCTCCTCCCCCAGGAGCTTGCTACAAGTGCTGGAAATCTGGCCACTGGGCCAAGGAATACCCACAGCCCAGGATTCCTCCTAAGCCATGTCCCATCTGTGTGGGACCCCACTGAAAATTGGACTGTTCAACTCATCTGGCAGCCACTTCCAGAGCCCCTGGAACTCTGGCCCAAGGCTCTCTGAATGACTCCTTCCCAGATCTTCTCAGCTTAGCAGCTGAAGACTGACACTGCCCGATCACCTCAGGAGCCTACAGGACCATCACAGATGCTCTAGGTAACTCTCAGAGTGGAGGGTAAGTCCATCCCCTTCTTAATCAATACGGAGGCTACCCACTCCACATGACCTTCTTTTCAAGGGCCTGTTTCCCTTGCCTCCATAACTGTTGTGGGTATTGATGGCCAGGCTTCTAAACCTCTTAAAACTCCCCAACTCTGGTGCCAACTTAGACAACACTCTTTTAAGCACTCCTTTTTAGTTATCCCCACCTGCCCAGTTCCCTTATTAGGCTGAGACACTTTAACTAAATTATCTGCTTCCCTGACTATTCCTGGGCTACAGCCACACCTCATTGCTGCCTTTTCCCCCAGTTCAAAGCCTCCTTCACATCCTCCCCTTGTACCTCCCCACCTTAACCCATAAGTATAAGACACCTCTACTCCCTCCTTAGCAACCAATCATGCACTCCTTACCATCCCATGAAAACCTAATCACTCTTACCCCGCTCAATGCCCATATCCCATCCCACAGCATGCTTTGAAAGGATTAAAGCCTGTTATCACTCATCTGTTACAGCACGGCCTTTTAAAGCCTGTAAAATCTTCTTACCATTCCCCCATTTTATCTGTCCTAAAACCAGACGAGGCTTACAGGTTAGTTCAGAATCTGCGCCTTATCAACAAAATTGTTCTGCCTATCCACCCCATGGTGCCAAACCCATATACTCTCCTGTTCTCAATACCTCCCTCTACAACCCATTATTCTGTTCTGGATCTCAAACATGCTGTCTTTACTATTCTTTTGCACCCTTCATCCCAGCCTCTCTTTGCTTTCACTTAGACTGACCCTGACACCCATTAGGCTCAGCAAATTACCTGGGCTGTACTGCCACAAGGCTTCACAGACAGCCCCCATTACTTCAGTCAATCCCAAATTTCATCCTCATCTGTTACCTATCTCGGCATAATTCTCCTAAAAACATACATGCTCTCCCTGCTGATCATGTCCAATTAATCTCCCAAACCTCAATCCCTTAAAAAACAACAACTCCTTTCCTTCCTAGGCATGGTTAGTGCAGTCAGAATTCTTACACAAGAGCCAGGACCGCACCCTGTAGCCTTTCTGTCCAAACAACTTGACCTTACTGTTTTAGCCTAGCCATCATGTCTCCATGCAGTGGCTGCTGCCACCCTAATACTTTTAGAGGCCCTCAAAATCACAAACGATGCTCAACTCACTCTCTACAGTTCTCATAACTTCCAAAATCTATTTTCTTCCTCACACCTGACACATACACTTTCTGCTCCCCAGCTCCTTCAGCTGTACTCACTCTTCGTTAAGACCCACAATTACCATTGTTCCTGGCCCGGACTTCAATCCGGCCTCCCACATTATTCCTGATGCCACACCTGACCCCCATGACTGTATCTCTCTGATCCACCTGACATTCACCCCATTTCCCCATATTTCCTTCTTTCCTGTTCCTCACCCTGATCACGCTTGGTTTATTGATGGCAGTTCCAGCAGGCCTAATCGCCACACACCAGCAAAGGCAGGCTATGCTATAGTACAAGCCACTAGCCCGCCTCTTAGAACCTCTCATTTCCTTTCCATCGTGGAAATCTATCCTCAAGGAAATAACTTCTCAGTCTTCCATCTGCTATTCTACTACTCCTCAGGGATTATTCAGGCCCCCTCCCTTCCCTACACATCAAGCTCAGGGATTTGCCCCCACCCAGGACTGGCAAATTGGCTTTACTCAACATGCCCCGAGTCAGAAAACTAAAATACCTCTTGGTCTAGGTAGACACTTTCACTGGATAGGTAGAGGCCTTTCCTACAGGGTCTGAGAAGGCCACCGCAGTCATTTCTTCCCTTCTGTCAGACATAATTCCTCAGTTTAGCCTTCCCACCTCTATACAGTCTGATAACAGACCAGCCTTTATTAGTCAAATCAGCCAAGCATTTTTTCAGGCTCTTAGTATTCAGTGAAACCTTTATATCCCTTACGGTCCTCCATCTTCAGGAAAAGTAGAACGGACCAAAGGTCTTTTAAAAACACACCTCACCAAGCTCAGCCACCAACTTAAAAAGAACTGGACAATACTTTTACCACTTTCCCTTCTCAGAAGTCAGACCTGTCCTCAGAAAGCTACAGGGTACAGCCCATTTGAGCTCTTGTATAGATGCTCCTTTTTATTAGGCCCCAATCTCATTCCAGACACCAGACCAACTTAGACTGTGCCCCAAAAAACTTGTCATCCCTACTATTTTCTGTCTAGTCATACTCCTATTCACCGTTCTCAACTACTCATACGTGCCCTGCTCTTGTTTACACTGCCGGTTTACACTGTTTCTCCAAGCCATCACAGCTGATATCTCCTGGTGCTATCCCCAAACTGCCACTCTAAACTCTTGAAGTAAATAAATAATCTTTGCTGGTAGAACTATGCTGAATCTCCTTAGGCACTCTCTAATCAGATGTCCTAGGTCCTCTCAATTCTTAGACCTTTTATACCTGTTTTTCTCCTTCTCTTATTCCATTTAGTTTTTCAATTCATACAAAACCGTATCCAGGCCATCACCAATAATTCTACACAACAAATGTTTCTTCTAACAACCCCACAATATCACCCCTTACCACAAAATCTTCCTTCAGCTTAATCTCTCCCACTCTAGATTCCCACACCACCCCAATCCCGCTCAAAGCAGCCCTGAGAAACATCACCCACTATCTATCCATACCACCCCCAAAATTTTCGCCGTCCCAACATTTTACCACTATTTCATTTTATTTTTCTTATTAATATAAGAAGACAGGAATGTCAGGCCTCTGAGCCCAAGCTAAGCCATCATATCCCCTGTGACCTGCACGTACACATCCAGATGGCCAGTTCCTGCCTTAACTGATGACATTCCACCACAAAAGAAGTGAAAATGGCCTGTTCTTGCCTTAACTGATGACATTTTCTTATGAAATTCCTTCTCCTGGTTCATCCTGGCTCAAAAGCTCCGCTATTGAGCACCTTGTGACCCCCACTCTGCCTGCCAGAGAACCCCCCTTTGACTGTAATTTTCCTTTATCTACCCAAATCCTATGAAACGGCCACACCCTTATCTCCCTTCGCTGACTCTCTTTTCAGACTCAGCCCACCTGCACCCAGGTGAAATAAACAGCTTTATTGCTCACACAAAGCCTGTTTGGTAGTCTCTTCTCACGGACGCAAGTGAATTTCTCAATATACATTACCCAATCTGCTCCCGACATTAAATAAAACTCCAAAAATTAAATTCTGGCTCTCAAACCCCAAAACAGGACTTAATTAACCTCACCTTCAAGGTGTACAATAATAAAGTAGAGGCAGCCAAATAGCAACATATTTCTGAGTTGCAATTCCTTGCCTCCACTGTGAGACAAACCCCAGCCACATCTCCAGCACACAAGAACTTCCAAGTGCCTCAACCGCAGTGGCCAGGCATTCCTCCAGAACCGCCTCCCCCAGGAGCTTGCTACAAGGGCCAGAAATCTGGCCACCAGGCCAAGGAATGCCCACAACCCAGGATTCCTCCTAAGCCGTGTCCCATCTGTGTGGGACCCCACTGAAAATCAGACTGTTCAACTCACCTGGTAGCCAGTCCCAAAGCCCCTGGAACTCTGGCCCAAGGCTTTCAGACTCCTTCCCAGATCTTCTCGGCTTGGCGGCTGAAGACTGACGCTGCTCGATCGCCTGGGAAGCCTCCTAGACCATCACGGATGCCGAGCTTCAGGTAACTCTCACAGTGGAGGGTAAGTCCATCCCCTTCTTAATCAATATGGAGGCTACTCACTCCACATTACCTTCTTTTCAAGGGCCTGTTTCCCTTGCCTCCATAACTGTTGTGGGTATTGACGGTCAGGCTTCTAAACCTCTTAAAACTCCCCAACTCTGGTGCCAACTTAGACAATACTCTTTTAAGCACTCCTTTTTAGTTATCCCCACCTGCCCAGTTCCCTTATTAGGCCAAGACACTTTAACTAAATTATCTGCTTCCCTCACTATTCCTGGATTACAGCTATATCTCATTGCCGCCCTTCTTCCCAATCCAAAGCCTCCTTTGCGTCCTCCTCTTGTATCCCCCCACCTTAACCCACAAGTATAAGATACCTCTACTCCCTCCTTGGTGACTGATCATGCACCCCTTACCATCTTATTAAAACCTAATCACCCTTAACCCACTCAATGCCAATATCCCATCCCACAGCATGCTTTAAAAGGATTAAAGCCTGTTATCACTCACCTGTTACAGCATGGCCTTTTAAAGCCTATAAACTCTCCTTACAATTCCCCCATTTTACCTGTCCTAGAACCAGACAAGCCTTACAGGTTAGTTCAGGATCTGCGCCTTATCAACCAGATTGTTTTGCCTGTCCACCCTGTGGTGCCAAACCCATATACTCTCCTGTCCTCAATACCTCCCTCTACAACCCATTATTCTGTTCTGGATCTCAAACCCGCTTTCTTTACTATTCCTTTGCACCCTTCATCACAGCCTCTCTTCGCTTTCACTTAGACCCTGACACCCATCAGGCTCAGCAAATTACTTGGGCTTTACTGCCGCAAGGCTTCACGGACAGCCCCCATTACATCAGTCAAGCCCAAATTTCATCTTCATCTGTTACCTATCTCGGCGTAATTCTCATAAAAACACACGTGCTCTCCCTGCAAATCGTGTTCAGCTGATCTCTCAAACCCCAACACCTATAAAACAACAACTCCTTTCCTTCCTAGGCATGGTTGAATACTTTAGACTTTAGATACCTGGTTTTGCCATCCTAACAAAACCATTATATAAACTCACAAAAGGAAACCTTGCTGACCCCTAGATCCTAAATCCTTTCCCCACTCCTCTTTCTGTTCCTTGAAGACAGCTTTAGAGACTGCCCCCATCCTAGCTCTCCCTGATTCATCCCAATCCTTTTCATTACCCACAGCCGAAGTGCAGGGCTGTGCAGTCAGAATTCTTACAAAAGAACCAGGACCGCACCCTGTAGCCTTTTTATCCAAACAACTTGACCTCACAGTTTTGCCTAGTCCTCAAGTCCGCTTGTGGCGGCCGCCACTGCCCTAATTCTTTTAGAGGCCCTTAAAATCACAAACTATGCTCAACTCACTCTCTACAGTTCTCATAACATCCAAAATCTATTTTGTTCCTCACACCTGACACATACACTTTCTGCTCCCCAGCTCCTTCAGCTGTACTCACTCTTTGTTAAGTCCCACAATTACCATTGTTCCTGGCCCTGACTTCAATCCGGCCTCCCACATTATTCTGGATACCACACCTGACCCCCATGACTGTATCTCTCTGATCCACCTGGCATTCACCCCATTTCCCCATATTTCCTTCTTTCCTATTCCTCACCCTGATCACACTTGGTTTATTGATGGCAGTTCCACCAGGCCTAATCGCCACACACCAGCAAAGGCAGGCTATGCTATAGTACAAGCCACTAGCCTGCCTCTTAGAACCTCTCATTTCCTTTCCATCGTGGAAATCTATCCTCAAAGAAATAACTTTTCAGTGTTCCATCTGCTATTCCACTACTCAGGGATTATTCAGGCCCCCTCCCTTCCCTACACATCAAGTTTAGGGATTTGCTCCCACCCAGGACTGGCAAATTAGCTTTACTCAACATGCCCTGAGTCAGGAAACTAAAATACCTCTTGGTCTAGGTAGACACTTTCACTGGATAGGTAGAGGCCTTTCCCACAGGGTCTAAGAAGGCCACCGCGGTCATTTCTTCCCCTCTGTCAGACGTAATCCTTTGGTTTGGCCTTCCACCTCTATACAGTCCGATAGCAGACCTGCCTTTATTAGTCAAATCAGCCAAGCATTTTTTCAGGCTCTTAGTATTCAATGAAACCTTTATATCCCTTATGGTCCTCCATCTTCAGGAAAAGTAGAATGGACTAATGGTCTTTTAAAACCTCACCAAGCTCAGCCACCAACTTAAAAAGGACTGGACAATGCTTTTACCACTTTCCCTTCTCAAAATTCAGGCCTGTCGTCAGAATGCTACAGGGTACAGCCCATTTGAGCTCCTGTATAGATGCTCTTTTTTATTAGGCCCCAGTCTCATTCCAGATGCCAGACCAACTTGGACTGTGCCCAAAAAACTTGTCATCCCTACTATCTTCTGTCTAGTCATACTCCTATTCACCATTTTCAACTATTCATACATGCCCTGCTCTTGTTTACACTGCTGGTTTACACTGTTTCTCCAAGCCATCACAGCTGATATCTCCTGGTGCTCTCCCCAACCTGCCACTCTTAACTCTTAAATAAATAATCTTTGCTGGCAAGACCATGCTGAACCTCCTTAGGCACTCTCTAATTAGAAATCGTAGGTCCTGCCAATTCTTAGTCCTTTAATACCTGTTTTTCTCCTTCTCTTATTCCGTTTTTCAATTCGTACAAAACTGTATCCAGGCCATCACCAATAATTCCAAATGACAAATGTTTCTTCTAACAACCCCACATCACCCCTTACCACAAAATCTTCCTTCAGCTTAATCTCTCCCACTCTAGATTCCCACACCACCCCAATCCCGTTCGAAGCAGCCCTGAGAAACATCGCCCATTGTCTCTCCATACCACCCCCAAAAATTTTCGCCGTCCCAACATTTTACCACTATTTCATTTTATTTTTCTTATTAATATAAGAAGACAGGAATGTCAGGCCTCTGAGCCCAAGCTAAGCCATCATATCCCCTGTGACCTGCACATCCACATCCACATCCACATAGCTAGTTCCTACCTTAACTGATGACATTCCACCACAAAAGAAGTGAAAATGGCCTTTTCCTGCCTTAACTGATGACATTATCTTGTGAAATTCCTTCTCCTGGCTCATCCTGGCTCAAAAGCTCCCCTGCTGAGTACCATGTGACCCCCCCACACCTGCCCGCCAGAGAACAACCCCCCTTTGACTGTAATTTTCCTTTACCTACCCAAATCTTATAAAACGGCCCCACCGGTATCTCCCTTGGCTCACTCTCTTTTCTGGCTCAGCCTGCCTGCACCCAGGTGATTAAAAGCTTTATTGCTCACACAAAGACTGTTTGGTGGTCTCTTCACACAGACGCGAGTGAAAGGCACATTGATAGTTTAGCATTAAGGCCATTCCAGTTGTTAAAATACTGGATTATTTCCATTTCAGCTCACAAATAGTTGCTGCTTCCAGCTCTAGGAATCCCTGCCCCACCTCCACTTACATCAGCATCAGTTCAGATTGGGTGCTGCCTGTGCCCTGCTATTATAAAATATTCTTCATATCCTCCATGAGGAAAAGCTAATAAAATCACCTATGACCTGGAGTCTTGACTGGGTTTGGTTGATTCTCCCTGCTCCCTCTCTCCTACCCTTGAGAGTCTCTTGTCACCTACTTCTCACCATGTGCCTCCCTGGGACATCTTCCTTCTCAGAGGTTACAGGCAGTTGAACAGCAGTGGGCTAAACCATTATGGAGTTCTTAAACCGCTAGATTATTACAAGCTCAAATTGATTACCTTGGAGCTTGAAAATTTAGGAATGAGCTAACATAGCACTTGAACATGGCTAGAAAATGTTGAGTTCAATAGATGTAGATTTATGTTTGCTGTTTTTATGCTGTTACTACAGCTTTGTTCCTTCAGTTCCAGTATCATTCATTGTATCCAAAGTAGTACAGGCCCCAGGTATTCCTTTTCTTATCTTCTTTCAGTCTGTTAAAAAAATATTGTTTGCCATTTTATAAAAGAAATCTAAGAGGCTTTCCTTTCCACTAACTAATTTTAAATGTATTTTCCGGGTGACAAAACAATGCTTTTAAAATGATCTGACAAAAATTAGCTAATGTGACTCAAAATGTGTGCGTACTTTCTCGAATACATGTTAGCATCTTTGTCGTGTTCTTGTAATTATCAGGTAGTTGGTTCAGATCCCACTTTCCTCCCAGCAGTTGCCATGTTAATCATTGTATAATTGAGGATATAGGTGTGCACTGGCACAAGCAAGGGTCTGGATTTGCAATCAATAGGCTCTATATTGATTTCTGTCATTAATTAAACTGGGTGACCTAAGAAAAGTCACTTTATTTGTGCCTAAAGGTGCTCATCAATGAATTAACAGGATTTGGCTAAATGATAATCTTATCTTCCTGCCAGCTCTAAGGTTCTGGGATTTATTGGTGTTGTTTTCCTTTTCTATTATAATAGTAGCAACAATTAGCATGTAGAGAGCGTCTTTTATACATCATCTCACTTAGACCTTACAGTCACTCTAACAGGTAGGCAAAATGAAAAAATGAACCCCACCAGCTTATAGCCTGCAAAGATAAACAATTAGAAAATTCTTGAATTACCCTTTTGAATTACCCACTCCAATTTCAAAAATTAAACATTGGTTTCTGGAAGTCATTCTTCCTGACTCTATCACAGGTGTTAGCATCTGAATGTGTTGGCTGAGCTTGGCATCCTGGTGTGAAATGATAGTTATGCAGCTAGTTGTTAGACATATGTGTTTGTGTGTAAACATAAATATGTACATAAACACAGTGGGAGGTAGCAGGGGGTGTAGTCAAGCGGGGGATGAACAGGAGAAAGAGCAGAATTACTCAACAGCCTCCAGACAAAAGGAAGAAAAGAACCTAGCATTTATTAACTGCCCAATGTGTGCAGTTCATGTTATCTTAATCAGTCTTCACATCAATCCTATAGGAAGTATGTATTAACTTTCCCATTCTACAGACGCAGAAACCTAAACTCAGAGCAGTTAGCTGGAAGGCTCAACTTCTCATATGTTACACAGCCTAGCATGTCTTTCCATGGCATCCTTAAAGTGATTCATTCATTTATAAACAAATTTTTATTGGGCACTTAGTACGTGTCAGGCTCTGTGCTAGGCAATGAACAAAAGCCCACACCAAAAAGTTCTCTGGCCTCCTAGGTGTACAAATTCAACATTCTTGAAACTTATAGCCCCTGTGGAGGTGGAGAGGGATCAAAGGTTAGGGAAGAGAAGGGGTCAGAGGTGTGCTGGTAAATGTTCAACAACTAGCTCTTGCAGACGGGGGGAGCCTTGATTTGTAGCACTTCACAATTTCTGTGTCTAAATACACCCAACATTGCCTGTTTCAACATCCACCATAACACCCTGAGTACAGGAAAGAGATGCAGACAGCTTCCTATGCCAGGTAAGCCAGCTCCAGCATATGGTATGGTAGGACAGAACATACAATCATAGAAGAGCCCTTTAATGACTAAGATAAGGATACCCGACCCTCTCTCTCCCCATGCACAATATCTAACATTTATAGAGGGTTTTATGTTTAACAATGCATTTTCTCCACACGTTACTTATTGTTATCCTTACAAGAACTGCATGAAAAAGGCATTCTGAGGATGGAGTAACTAAGCTTACTGAGGATAAATACCTCTTCCAATATCTTACAGTTTGTAAGGGGCAGGACCAAACTTCAAAGACGATGCCCTTCACTATAATACACAGGCTCAAAAACCCAAGGTAGGTTACAAGTGCCTACTTTGAAAGCCTAGGCTAATTCATTTGAATGGAGCATGATAGATTAGCTCGATATTCTTCTAGTTATTGTTATTTGCCACACACAGTCAATAAATATGCCCCTAAGACCAATGCATGTCCTTAGTTATGTGCCATAGGACAAGAGTATGAGAGAGGCTAAATAAACATGATGGGACAAACCCAGCAGCAATATCCACTGAAGACTTCAACATATGAGCCAATACTGTCACCTTCATATTCCAAAGCTAGCACTAATCTTTACCTAATTGGTGGTCTTCTTTAGGGATAAATAATTCCCCATGGGTAAATGATGGGTTGATGGGTGCAACAAACTACCATAGCACATGTATACCTATGTAACAAACCTACATGTTCTCCGCATGTACCCCAGAACTTAAGGTATAATAAAAAAAATGTTTTTAAAGGGAAATTGAAAAAACAAATGCCACTAAAGCAACTTAGTGTAAGGATGGAAGCCAATGAACTATCAACTTCTCAGGCACCCAAAGCAAACTGATGACAGTTCTGCTGCCAGTAGTTAAAACAAGGCATTTCGTAAAATTAGCTTGTCTGTACAGGCTTTTCATCAGGTCTTGTTGACTATCTTATTTGAGAAGGACAAAGTCTGGGTGAATATGGAATATAAGTAGTGTGATACTTGGGATCACAGGTAAGAGAAAAGAGCAGCTTGTTCTCAGGCCATATAACGAGGTGCAGCTAGGTGTAATTGATCAATTCAGGATGGTCAGCATTTCCTAGATACTCACTGCTTGCCAAGCAGTCTGCAAAAAACTTCTTCAATAAAGGCCTAGAAAACTGAATGTATCGGTCACATAGCAGCAATTTAATTGATGGTAATCTTGTTATTATTTTCATTCAATGCCCCTAAAGGGGGCAAAGGGCACATTGATGAGATTTTATCAGATTGGAATCAAGGATAAAAAAAACTTAAGTGTGTCCAGGGGCTTTCACTGGAGTTTGTTTTTGTTTTGGGGTTGTTTTTTGTTTTTATTTTTATTTTTGTTCTCAACTGATCTGAAGTCTTGGAATCCCCCCACTTTATGTCAACAATGTGCCATGACCCAAGAGCTGGGTTAGAAGGACCTGTGGTTCAGGCACAGGATTAGACACCCTCACTTTGCAAATCTAAAATATACAAGGAAAGCATAGTATATTGAGTTGTTTGAAATTAAAGAAGGATGAAATATGAGTTCAAATAATTTCTCTTTTGAAAAGGAAAATAAATACTAGGTTCTTTACAATTCTTTGCTTTCCTATCATGTTTTTAATTTTCCAAATCATTTTCTATATATTAATCCACCTGATTGTCACAGCATCTTTGTGAAGTGGGTAGGGCAGATAGGTATTAATGTTTTTCATTTCACAGATAATAAAACTAAGACTTGGCAAAATATGGGTTTAACAACTGATGTGGTTTGGCTGTGTCCCCACCCAAATCTTATCTTGAGTTGTAGCTCCCGTAATTCCTATGTGTCATGGAAGGAACCCAGTGGGAAATAATGGAATCACGGGGATGGGTCTTCCCCTGCTGTTCTCATGATCGTAAGTCTCATGAGAACTGATGGTTTTATAAAGGAGAGTTCCACTATAAAAGCCCCCTTGCCTGCCACCATGTAAGACATGGCTTTGCTCCTCCTTGCCTTCCACCATGATTGTGAGGCCTCCTCAGCCATGTGGAACTGTGAGTCAATTAAACCTCTTTCCTTTATGAATACCCAGTATCAGGTGTGTCTTTATTGGCAACATGAGAACAGACTAATACAGCAGCTATTTCATGAGTTTGGTTGTATAGCATTGTTTACATTTCAAGATAATCTTTGCATATTTTCTTCAGGAAGATAAATCTGTTAAATAGATGTTCTATTGAGTAGTCATTACTTTATACAATGCTTAACATACCTTGGCAAATATATTAGTAGTAGAAATATATTTTTGCATTAAAATCATTGTCATAATGTATTACATGTTTACTTATCTGTTATTTTCCAAAGAATCTGATATATCCAGATTTCTTCCCTAATCTCTTACACTTTTGAAAATTGAAACACTTCCACAGCAGCAATGGAAGACTAGTAGTAGTTCCCAGTATACCTTTGACATTGCAGAAACATATTCTTGTTTAGTGAAAGAATAAAGATGGGGTAAAACTGAATAGATACCATCATTAAATAAATTTTAGAATACTTTCTTGCCTCCTGTTATGTATCTAAGTTAATATGAGCATTTGTCAATTGTACCATATTTTTAAATGAAGTTGGTATCTTGTTTCCCGCATGGGAGCCGAATTGCTAGGTCAACAGGCCTTTAAATGTCATGAATTGCAATGTATACGGCGGATGACACTTGTCAAAGGCTCAGTGATCAATTCAGATACAAATCTGACTTGAGGACTGAAAGAACCCAAATCAAATCGATGTAAGAGATAAAGTCCAGGTTTAGCACAGTGACATAGTTAGCAGCCCTTTTCATGGGATAATGCAGCAGGGCCTCCCCTGAGATTGACAGTCCCAGGCCTTGTCAGTTCTCCCGCAGCCTGCAGTTGGATCACTCTGTCTTCCTACCACAGTGTTCACTGGGCTAGCGATTAGGCAGCCGGGCAGGGAGAAACAAACAACAACAATAACAACAAAAATATGATACAGCCGATATACCCTGCCTCCTTTACATTTCTGCAACTTTTGCCTTATGATGCCATTTTTTCATACGAAGAGATGTCAAAAATTAAGGCAATTTTCACAGAAAAAAAGTAATGTAACTGGGAATATCTCCATGTAATTAAACAAAAAGTCTCTGTGAGGATGGTGAGTTTGAAGGTCTGGAAATGATTCAAGGCCATGTCAGTGGAAACCAAGCAGTTAGTAACTGACAGAAGCAAGTCTCAGGCCTCTCTACAGGGAAACTGATCCAGATGCAGATGCAGGGAAGCAACTCTGCTTAGCCCCCAGTCACTGAGATAGGTGACATCTTCAGTCATGAAAGGGGAGTTTGTTAAAATGGCGTCAGCTCTTGGAACACAAGAGTCCCATTTTCTACTGATAGTAATTATCTTTAGGGAGCATTTACTAGTTGCCACACACTTAGTAAGCCCTTCAGATTCATTATTTGAAAGAATACTCACTTGAGCTCTCTCAGGCAGTGTCATTATTTTAATCCTGTTGATGGAGAAACTGAGGCCTCAGGTCACATAGCCAGGAAAGCTAAGATGAGAACGCAGCTTTGCGTGACTCCACACTTTTAACCATGGCATAAATTTTTTTTTCTTTTTTTTTCTTTTTTTGTCACCCAGGAAGTGGCAAAATCTCAGCTCATGACAACCTCTGCCTCCCTGGTTCAAGCAATCCTCCCACCTCAGCCTCCTAATTAGCTAGGATTATAGGCATGCCACCATGCCCGGCTAATTTTTGTATTTTTAGTAGAGACGGAGTTTCACCATGTTGGCCAAGCTGGCCTTGAACTCCTGACCTCCAGTGATCCATCTGCCTCAGCCTCCCAAAGTGCTGAGATTACAGATGTGAGCCACTGTGCCCAGACTTTAACCATGGCATAACTTTTATCCATCTCTATATCCTCCACAGCACTGGAGGCAGTAGTAATTAAAGGATTGGATTGGGTCAAAATAAATAAAATATAAAAGTTTAGACTGTCACCAGAACCTAACAAGGTTCTCAGCAGGAAGGACTTCCGAGGCATTTTATATTTTTGATCCAAGCATTTGAGAATTAAAGAATAACGTTCCTGTTGCATCCATTCATTCACTGATGAATTCAACAAAATGTATTTGGTGCCTACCTGGTGTTAGATTTGGTGGTGAATGAGAAAGGCAATTTCTTGTTTTCATATAGTTTAATAGCTGCGAGGATGACACAGGTAGTACTAAGTGTAGAAGGTTTAAGCAGAGTTATGAAATAGAGAAGGTCTCAGGGAGGTGATTTAGGTAAGATTTTCAAGGATGGCCTCTTTGAGGTGACAGCTGGGGTGCGACCAAAAACAAAAAGAACCAGACGTAAGAAGAGCAGGAAAAGCTTTCCAAATGGAAAAATAAAAATAAAAAAATAAAAAATAAAACAGCGAGTGCAAAGGCCCTGAAGCAGAAATGACCTGGGTGTGAGCAAAGACTAGAAAAGAGGTCAAGTGGCTTGCATGTCCCAAGTGACAAAGGACATAATATGAAAGAATCATAGCAGAAGCAAGACCAAGTCAGGTGGGACCAAATGGGTCAGGAGCATTAGGTTTGCGGAGTATTCTAAGGGTGCTGGAAAACCTTTGAGAGATTTTAAACAAGAAAGTGACAGGATCTGGATTGTAAGCTACAGGTAGAAATGTGATCACTGTATGAAAGAACATAGATGGACATAAAAAATTAACTGGCCGGGGACGGTGGCTCACTCTAGTAATCCCAGCACTTTGAGAGGCCGACGCAGGTGGATCACCTGAGATCAAGAGTTCGAGACCAGCCTGGGCAAAACCCCGTCTCTACTAAAAATACAAAAATTAGCTGGGCATGGGGGCATGTGCCTGTAATCTGAACTGCCTGGGAGGCTGAGACAGGAGAACTCCTTGAACCCTGGTGGTGGAGGATGCAGTGAGCTGAGATTGTACCACTGCACTCCAGCCTGGGTGACAGAGCAAGAATCTGTCGAAAGAGAGAGAGAGAGGAGAGAGAGAGAGAGAGAAGAAAGAAAAAGAAAGAAAGAAGAAAGAAAGAGAAAGAAAAGAAAGAAAGGAAGGAAGGAAGGAAGGAAGGAAGGAAGGAAGGAAGGAAGAAAAGAAAGAAAAGAAAGAAAGAAAGAAAGAAAGAAAGAAAGAAAGAAAGAAAGAAAGAAAGAAGGAAGGAAAGAAAGAAAGAAAGAAAGAAAGAAAGAAAGAAAGAAAGAAAGAAAGAAAGAAAGAGAACTGACTAACTCACTAAATAAACGAAGCCAGGGCCCAGCTCTAGGGATCTACCAAATTGTAGAGATTAGCAGAGAAAGTGAGACCAGCAAAGAAGACTCAGAAATATTGGCCAGGGAAGAAAGGACACCCAAGACGGAGCTGCAAGTGACTGTCTAGGAGAGGACCCTGGAGAAGGCAAGACATAATCAGCTTTGGAAATGGGGAGGCACACTCCCTGAAGGAATGTTCTAGAGTGTCTCAGCAGCACAGAGTGTATTTTACCAAGAAGAAGGTAATCAGTCAACTTGATGTCCAAGAAAATTCCATGACAAAGGAGGTGTTAAAATTGTACTGGAAAGTAATTTTATCACTCTTCAGGCTCCTTTGAGTTGATCATGTGAATTTTCATTGGACTTATGATTTATTATTCAGTTCCTGTATAAACAAATTGTACTTTTTAAAAAGCTCTGTGGTTGTTATATATCATCTTTTTGTTCACTGGGGAGGATTATTAATCTATTATGAATCAGCTTCCAAGCATTCCTAAATAAGTCTTCTCTTTCCTTCATCTACATATTTTGTCTGCACAAAGACCATCTAAAGAGACTGCGTAAATGATATTCACGTAGTCTAGAAGTTGGGCCACTCAGTGTATGGTTGTGCATAGAAAGACACAGCATCATATCTCTCTAAAGTGTCACCGGGAAGGGCCCGGGCAGGGGGGCAGCTCAGGTTTAGGTTGCCTCTTGGAAAACTCCACAACAGTACCAAGGAAAGTGGATGCAGTGATAATGGGACGAGGGTGGAAGTGGGGGAGGGGGTTCTTGGATGACAGGTTGCTGAATCCGGAACCCTGACACTTGTGAAGTACTCTGTCAGGAACATTAAGTATCCAAAAGTGATAAAGCTTCAATTTGCTAGTCCATTAGACTAATTACTGCAATAATTAAGTAACTACTTGATTAGAACTAATGGGTACCTAATTATCCAGGAGAAAAGTATCAGGTGGCAATTATCAGGTGGCAATTAATAGACTGGAGTTAATGTCTTAGCACTGTCTTTGTATGAATTCATAAGCAAGGTAAAGAAAACAAACAATAACTTATTAATATTTATTGGTGGCACCGGTGTTTTTCAGCTTGTTTCATTTACACAGAACCAATTAGTGGAAAGACCATTAGAGTGGCAAGAAAGAAAGGGACTGAAGCCGACTTAGCTTTTTAAAGGTACAGGATCTCATTAGCAATAACAACTAACATTTAACTGGAATCAACCTGTGATTTTAGCTTTGTTGCTGTAAATCTATTGACAGGGGATCACAGAGGTGAAAAATCAATAGTCATGATAAAATCGGTGAGAAATTGGCTAATATATTGAAGTCAAGGGCCTTATTAAAGAATTTTCTTGGTCCACTGGAAACCTCTCATCTATTTCTCCCACTGGTATTTTTAAACAGCTGGGGTGAGAGAGGGACAGGAAGAAAAGTAACTTAGGAGAAAAGAAACTTTTCTGATGAACACATATCACACAGAAGCCCTGGATTTCTTCCAGCATAAAAGGTTCTCTCTCTAGGCCAGTTATTTTTAAGCACTGACTAAGACCTGCTGCTAATATTAGAAAATATTTGTTCTAAAAATGTGATGTTAGAACAAGACTTCCATCTGTAGTCATGTTGCTCTGTGGCAACAGTCCTGCCTTGTACAAAACCACTTTGCCAGAAAGCATCAGGCAGAGTTTGAAAGGCAACACTCAAGTTTAGAGAAGAAAACAGGTCAGCTATTTATTTATTTATTCTTTAATTCAGGAAAACACATGCTACAAGGTTGTAAGGCTTCTGGGCAAACCTAAGAACAAGAACTGAACAGCAGATCAGGAGAGTGAAAAACTGCCCTCCAAATGAACAACATTCTGAATCCAACATTTCTGCTGTGTAAAGAAAATAATAGCTGCATGCTTATAATTTTCTTTGCTTAGTTCAATGGTCTTTTTGAAGACAACGATTTTTAAAAATTGAGGAGAGGTTTGGACTTGTGTTAAATTTATTAACATTTTAAAAGTAATGTAATTAACCCTGCAGTATAGGAAAACCCCATCTACTTTTATTTTATTTCCTTGGCGAGTATAAATAATTGAAGTGTGTTTTAATCATATTTTTTGGGGGAAAAGCAATCACCTTGTATTAGAGTACATACAGTGACAAATGGTGATAAATCTAAAATTTATAGAAAGGGAGCATTTACATAAACTGCAGAATCCAAACACATAGAACATTAAGAGTAACAATTGTTGCAAAGGGCATGAAAAATTCAACTTCGGTTTCACCATAGGAGCCCGGATTTCTAACATGATTAAGATAATACATCACTTGGCCCTCTCTTATTAAAGGCATAATTGTTGCTAGAACCAGAAGTGGCATTAAAGCTAATCTAGTTTTATATATGTACAAATATGAAGAGAAGTGCACTTGGAGACGGTTGCTTTTGGAGATCCATAGGCATTTTATTAATGTTTGAATAATAACCGCCTAGAGGGCCTGTTATAAATTAAAGGGACGGATTGAGATATAAATTTTTATGAGGACTAGTTATACATTTCCATTATGTGTTTAAAAATGAAGGAATTACTGTGAGCGCTGCAGTACTCACATTTATTTGAGGTGATTTGGACGGGAGGGATGGTGGGTGAGAGCTGTAGCGTGGCAGCAGTAAGAAAGATGTATCTGTCCCTTTGAACAGATACATCATATGTCATGCATGAACTCTGTTCTACCAGAGTCGCTCCTCCACTGCCGAATCTGCATGATTATTTCTATGACAATAGCGAGTGATGATACAGCATGAGTTTCATGCCACTTAAAGGGTTTCCTATGGTTCAATCCTGGAAGACTTGGCTATTATCTCTCTGCTAATGGAATAACGGAAGTCAGTGATCACTGGAAAGCAATTCTAGTTCCTCTCTTTGCCCCTGGCATACTTTCTAGGGTTTTATAACTGGCTCAAATGCATTTGGGGAAGCAGATCCCACTGAATGGTAATCATCCTTCTTTCTTCATATCTTCTGATCAGTTCTAACGTTGTCCTCGGTTTGACAGATAAAATGGGTCTATGAATTTTCGATGCTTATAAACTACAACCCCAGTGGATTCAGGAAGACCTGTGCAGACATGCTTATGTGCCTACACGCTCACACAGCACATATGCTCACACACAGATACACACACACACACACACACAATCATGCATACATGCATGTAGACTTATAGATCTAACCCAAACCCTAAGAATATCAATACATGTTGGAAAGCACTGCATTCTCCATCACTTACAGTTCCACATGAGCTTTGAAGTCAGGCAAGTCCAAAGTTACATCCCAGCCAGAATGCTCACAAGTTGGTGATGTGAGCAGGCTATTTAATTGGTAGCTCTCAGTTCCCATATTTCTATAAGTAAAAGCTTATAAAGCCATTTGGAAGATTAAATGCCATTTAATGCAAGATTCCTGGTACACAATACAATCTTGCTAAACTTGTATTCCTGTGTTAAGGGCTGCTGTAGCAAAGTAGCACAGACTGGGTGATTTAAACAACAGAACTTTACTGTCTCAAAGTCCTGGAGGCCAGAAGTCAGAGATCAAGGCATTCACAGGATTGGTTCCTTCTGAAGCCTGTGAGGAAAGGATCTGTCCCAGCCCTTTCTCGTTGGCTTATGGATGGCCGTCTTCTCCTGATGTCTTCACATCATCTTCCCTCCGGGGAAGAGTTGCACTCTGGGTTCTTATCCTCTCTTCTTACAGGGACACCAGTCAATACTAGATTAAGGCCCACCTACTGACCTCATTTTCACCAGATTATCTTTTTAAAGACTCTATCTCTAAACAGTCTGAGCTACTAGGGGTTAGGACTTCAACGTATGAATTGAGTTCGGAGGTTACAATTTAACATGTAACAAAATGTTTGATGAGTGAATAAATAAAAGAACATCATCAAAGATCTTGTGAGGATAAAAAGTATTTATTCTCAAGTTATCACATCCCCATCTCTAGCCAAATTTGACACTCAAACTTTCCATATTCCTTGTGGTCATCCACTTACTCTGGCAAAATGACAAGAATATTTGTGATTTTTTTTTCTCATTGCAAATTGACATGAACCAATCCCAGGTGTGCTAGGTGATTACAGGCCACTGCATCCAGGTGGTGGGCAATCCAGTACCCTCAGCCACCACATGCTTCCAGCAAATCTGTGGGAGCCCCTTGTGAAAATGATCACTGCTTGAATGATTATAATGATGACCAAAGAGATGCAGCATGTAGAAGAAAATCAGGGCTCTTGTTGTGCTGGTTTTAACATAGACTGAACTATCCACATACATCTTTTCCAAACCCAGAAAACTTCCTAATGGTAGGGTTATTTGAATTTAAATTCCAGAACATCAGCTATTCACCAACATGCCGCTATTTACCAATTTCAGAAATAATGTTAAAAGACTACATAAGGTCTTCCTTTCCCATCTTCGTGAATCGTCAAGTAAAAACCCGAAAGGCAGAGGGGTGTCCTCTGAGTCTGCCTGCCCTCTCCCTTCCCAGTTGGCTAACAGGGGGACCTCAGAGACTCTTTTTTTTTTCTACTTTATTCTCTTAATCGCCAAATGGTCCTTGTGAAGAAACATATGTGATGTCCTCACACAGGGTGGAACTTGCAGTTATTATTTTAGTATCGTTTTCATATTTAGAGCTGAGAAGGAGCAGGGCCTCAGAGTCCAGCAGGTACTCAAATAGCGTCATTTTCTTCAACATCATTTCATTATAATGTTCACAAGAAAAAAACTCCATTCCGGCTGGGGCCACTGTCTGTGTGGAGTTTGCACGTTCTCCCCATGTGTGCATGGGGGTTCTGCAAGTGCTTCAGTTTCCTCCCACATCCCAAAGCTGTGCATGTTAGGTTATCTGGCGTATCTACATGGCACCAATGTGAGTGAGTATGGTTGTGTGTGCATGTGCTCTGTGATGGGATAACGTCCTGGCCAGGCCTGGTTCTCACCTTGCACCCTGAACCTGCCCAGATGAGCTCCAGCCACTCGCAACCTGAACTGGAACAAGTTGGAGAATTATCTGGTATTTCATCTTTCCTAAATTATGAATAGCTCACATTTACTTCAGTGTTGAGTATTAGAAATGTTTGGGGTCTTTATGTAGAAGTTTGGTGATGTTTTTATGACCAGAAATAAGCCGTAGGTACTTAACTCTTGTTTATGTCAATTAGCCTATGGGAATGCTGGTTTCCTTATACGTCATTTCATTTAAAGTCACTGTTTCAAGGAACATAGCCACGATATTAAGTGAGGACTTATTGTAACTGATGCCCTTGAACCTGCCTTTCTAGTTTATTTCAAACTTCTGGTTTTAAGTTAGAGGTAAACTGAGTGGCAGGCACCATGGGAAAGCTACGAAGTCGAATGAAAACTCAGAGCCTTAGAACTGTGCCTTTGAAAGCACCAGTGATGGTGTTTCCTCAAAGATGGGACGAGAGGAGGTACGTGAGTGAGTCAAACCTGCCTCCCTTTAGCCCTGCATAGCCCTGCACCTGGTGCCTATAGTTCTTGGGCAGTAGGTGCTGGTCCCAAAGAGGAAAGCAGCATGACTTTCTCAGCATGGCATAACAACTAGGAAAAGGAGGATGACTGTCTGTGCAGAGCCCATCACTTCTGAAACATTGATGCTTACTCACCCTTCCTACACAGACAAGGTTGTGCCGTGGAATAACAAAGGGCAAGAGAATCAGTGGTTGGCTGATGTGTAATGATTGACTGTCCTACAGTTGTAAGTAGGAGAAACACTCATTCACCAGGCACCTGACACAGACGGCTTTAGGGTGGTCTCAGAAACCAAGGGCTCTGCTGCCACAGATAGGAGAGAAGGCACCAGAGTATTTCATCTGCCGGTTTGTATGTAGAAATGCCTGAAGCCCAGAAGAGGGGGAGATGAGAGTTTGAATAGGGTGACTGAGCATGGGGGGTAATTCAGTACATTTAACCTAAATGGTGTCTGCTAGAATTTGCATGAATATATGTGTGTGTGTGTGAGTGTGCGCATGCATTCGTGCATGCGTGGGTGTGCATGTACCATGCATATACACCCATCTATACACACATTCATATTTTGGCTTGGGTGGAATCCCTAGCGGCACTGAGATTTATTTTTTCTAGTCTGGAAATAATACTGGGAGAGGTCTTGCCATTTCCTCATCCCCTCATATTTCTGAGATTTTCTAGATGTCAAAAGGGGCAAAAATGAAATATAATATGATGAGAAAAGAAATGATACAATGCTCAGATTTTGTTTTTCTTAAAAGAGCTTCATTTCACTCTGGCTTGGGTGAAAGTTCAGTTTGGTTCTTATTTTATCCACACCATTTGCCCATCCCTCATGAGATGCTCGGCTCCCTAAGTCCCTCTGTTATTCTGTTTGTGTTCACTTCTATCTTCCTCATTCCTATAGAATGCAGTTGTATTATGAAGTGGCCTGGACCTGGCCCAGCATTTAAAACATGACCCGCCTCATATCATACATCCTGAAAGAACAAATCCTTTTGGTTCTATCTTGTTCAATACTTACAAATTCATTGCCCAATTTTGAGCGTTGTTATTTTGTCCTTGCTGCAGTAGAGACCAAAGCTGATTTTTTGGAAGCTGGATTTCTTTCGTCCCATAGATACTTTTCTCCTGCTTTCAGCTCAGTTACCCGTTATTTTAATCATGAAACTAAGGTGATGAAGGGACTCCATTGGGAGGTTAGGAAGAGGTTACAGCAAAAACGCATATGAAATAAAGGATTAATTTTCCTATGGTTTTCTTTATTTTCAATGAATAGCCAAAAATTTTATAGAAAATCTAACTGCACTATTATTAGCCTAAAAATGACACTTAAAAATACCCCAAATTTGGGAATCAGGCTTCCTTTTATCTATGAAAATAATACAAAGAAAGAAATATATTTGAGATGTTTTTTCCGTCATGATGATATAGGTGTGTATCCAAACTCTGCCCCACTTACCTTTATAAAAGAGGTCATGGACTGATGTGTATCTGAGATAAGAGTGCACCTGTAACCATTTGGAGAATTTCTGTAACCTTGACCTCACTTCAATTAACTGACCCAGCCCGGAATACCCATGGGGAAAAGAGGTGAAGAATCAGATACTCATTCAATTTTTTAAAAAGTCCTGCTGTTGAATCAAAGAATTTAATCTACCACCACCACTTCCTGTTACCCACACTAGCTCTTAATCTACCATCAGGAAGTGAACAGGGCCCTGGGGGAAAGAACCTAACTCACTATTTCTTAGATGCCTCCATGGAAGCTCAAAAGCATTTTTCCCCTGAATAGATCATTTAATCTCCTTTTACCACAGCCTCCTTTCTTGAAAGATGGAGGTCATAATACTAGCATATTTCAAAGGCTTATTGGAAAAAACTACCTGGTTAGCCATTATCAAGCATTTTGTAAATATGAAGTGCTTTATATGGGCTAAGTAATTCTTGAAATGATAAAATTTTATGCAGTTATCCAGTACTATTGTTAGAGCCTTTCAATTTCTCTGGGTTTTTATCTTTTCTTCCTCTTCTACCTGCTTTTACATTAAGATATAGAGAAATACAATTCGTCCCCTTTCCTCACAACTAAGATTTGAGACAGTATTTAGTGAAGGAGAGAAAGCTCTTAGAAGATTATTTGTGGATCCAAATGCAAAAGTTTTCAACTAGAGAATCAGCACCAACATGTGAATCTGAATATCTTCTAGAGAAATAGGGTATTAAAGTGAGAAGTTAAATTTTTTAAAGATCCACAAATATATTTTTTAGAAAATAAAAACATCTGCTAGGAGGGACTGTTGTTACCAGCAACTATAGCAAAAGTATAAATAGTAATCATTTGTTGAGGACCTAGTATATGCTAGGTGCAATATATAGAATTTTTATTCTTGGCAACAACATTGAAGACTTAAAACTTTCATTTCATAAACGAAGGACCTTCCTAAATTTTTAGAGCGAAGGGACGAGAATGTCAAACTTTCTGAATTCAAAGCCTGGGCTCTGTTTCCTAGGGCATACCACCTTTCTGTTATCTATTGACCACTCAGTAATCCAGGCTAACTAACATGACCCAAATTATCTACATAGTGATCAGGTTTCTACTTTGTACTCTGGGGACATGTGTCATCTCATTGACTTATTAGACCCCTCTTCAGATAGCCATCCAGTACATGACAACATACAAAATTGAAAGTAGAAATTCCTACTTAAAAATTTTCAGAAGTATGACCCCTAGGCCTCCTCAATGTTAATAATTTTTGGCTCTGTGAAATGTCTTTTGGCAGATAACCAACAAGAGATGACTCTAAATGGGAGCATATGATTGAGAAATTGATGTAGCTCTTCTTATTGTGATCATTACAGGCAGAAATAGAAATCACTTTACTAAATAGGACTATAACATTTTATACCTGGGATAGGTTTGGCTGAGGGCCCTAGTATGACTGATAAGCTAAAAGAACTATTTATTTGGGGATATTATGATCTGTAAAAGCATTGTAAACCTTTCTACCTGTTAGAGCTAATGTGAAATCATTGCATGGAAGAAAGAAATGTTGAGCTATTAGGATAGATAAAGCTATTTTAAAATTTTAGTTTTAAACATATGTAATCAGAACAAATATACATATGCATATAAATGTAATGACAGTTCTATAAAATAATCTCCACAATTCAAATATCTTGATTATTCCAACATATTTTAATTTGCACCAAATTTTTAGTTATTTGAAGATTTAGAAAATATATATCTATGACCCAATGAAAATCTCAGCTGCTATCTTTGTGTTAAACACATCTAATATACAGTATCCAGAATAATTATCATGCCACTAGAGGAAGTTATTTATTAGTAAGAATTGTTTTTTCATTTCTAAAACATTAAATAATTTTTCAAATTTGTTCCTATTTTTTTAACATTAAGTAAATATCACCCATGGTCCTATGAAGTGGTAGCTGAACGTGGATGCCTGCTATGGAAATCCCAGATTTTCAATTCCATAGGGTCCCTAATGGCATTAATCAAGGCAGCACAACTTACTTAAAAGGAACAGATGATTAATCTTGACAATAGAAATGTAAACAGAACCCTAATTCATGAACTGGCGATTACCCACCCCCTCCCCCCATACACACACACAATCCACCACTGAGATATTAGCCCTTTGTTTGAGATTTACCCTGTGCCACATACATATTATAAGAACAAAAGAGAGTTCTTTATATTTAAAAATATCCATTCAGCTCAGCTTACAGAACAGGGGAAAAATTGCTATATTTATCAAGGTTGATTTTGTTTTCCAAGTCTCTAATTCGAAACTGAAGAATGCAAGACTACATACATCAGGTGTTTCCAGCAAAATAGCAGCAGCAGCAGCAAATCATAGACATTTGTCATTCCTTAGAGCTGTCTGACAGTTCTGACAATTCATTAGGCTGAGCTGAAAAGAGGTTTAGAAAGCAAAGAAGGGATCACAGGTAGGAGAGTGTCTTTTGCATGATCCAGTAATGGCTGATTTGTATCATTTTGGGTGATGGATACACTGTTCAGATTAAACCCAGCAGGGTTTTCTCCCCTCTCCCTTTCCTTGACTTCCCCCTGCCCCCAGTTTCCTTCCTCTAGAGGCCCCCAGGACATTGAGTATAGGTCATACCTTCAGTAGTAGTTCATCCTCAAAGGTAGGTTCATATATATATCGAGGAAGTGCTTTCTTCCAAAAGAAGCTGCTTCAGAGACAGAGGGAGTCACTGAGAGATAACAAAACCATTCCTCGCTTCCCTATTTTTACCTGTCATATGGGATTTCATCCCATTCATGCTCATCAAAGTATCTATGTGCCCAACATCCAAGTCACTAACACATGAGTTCTAACACATCAGCAGCTGACTTTGTCCCAGCCCATCATCATGGCTGCACAATTCTTCATACATAGGTATAAAGGGTTCTTGGCTACCAGTTGTCTGTTCATCCTTTGGATAGGACTGGGAATTCGTTTCAGGCATTGTCTTTTGTAACCTCTTGCAATGCCCAGGTTAGGAAACTTTTCATTATTAATGTAGATAAACAGCAATTGTAGTGAATAAACCATAAAAGGCTCTAATTTGCTCCTGTTTCTTTAACTGTAAGTAAATATCACCAATGGTCCTATGAAGTGGTAGCTGATCCTAGAAGCCTGATATGGAAATTAAAGATTTTCAATTTTTTAGAGTCCCTAATGGCATTAATCAAGGCAGCACAACTTACTAAGAAAGAATAGATGATTAATCTTGACAATAGTAATGTAAACATAACTGCCAATACTTGGGATGCATATAACAGTACATCAAAAAGTATTTCTGGACTTTTGCTACTAATGGCTGCAATGTGGGTTACTCAACTCAAGAAGGTGAATTTAATGAAGCAAAATCAGTACTACTTAGGGTCAACTTTGTGTGCAATGGTTTGGAAGAGAAAAAGACAGTAGAGATACAGGCTGTATCTTTAAGGTTTACATTTAAACCAAGACTTAAAGCTAATCAAAAATTTAAAACTCTCCAGACTATGCATGAGACTACATTCCTTTACTTAGTTGCTTACTTTTCAAACATTTCTTAATGATTTCTAAGCATCCAGGAATTTCCCAGGAACTAGAGATTATCCTTAAAGAGAATTGAGACAGCATAGAGACAATTCATCAAATAGTGAAACTCATAATTGAATAAAAATTGTACATTGTGATTAGTGCCATGAAAGTAATCAAACAATAGAAAATAACAAAAAAAAGTAGAGTTGCTGGCTTGGGTAGGGTCAGAAGGGAAGTCCTGCCTGAAGAGGTAACATTTGAAATGAAAATGAGAATGAGTGCCATGACACCCATGAGGGAGACTGAATTTCCCATTCATGTTTTCTAGGGGAAAAAAATGGGCAAGTACGGCTTGAACTAGGTGAGAGGGAAGACTGGAGAAGTTCCCGGACTGCAGGGATTTTTGCCTTGTTCACAGCTGTATCCTCTGTGCCTAAAACACTGTATGGCACCTACGATATCCTCCATGAAGATTTATTACCTATATAATGAATGGAGACCAGAGTGGTGCAGGATGGAGCTTGGGAAGTAAATGGGAGCCAGATCAAATAGGGCATTGTGAGTAGGAAGAGTTGCAAGGAGCTTCTCTTTTGTTCTAAATAGAAAAGGCTTAAACAGAGGAATGACAGAATTTAATTTGTATTTTTAAAAGCCAACTGGCTCACAGAATGGACCTTGTTAGGGTGCCCTGCCAGCCACTGTGAGTGTTGACTGTCAGGGGCCCCTAGTGCCCCGCTCCACAGAATTTCCCTCAGTGGCTGGAGGGAAGTTTTGCAATCCTTCCTGGAGTATTCCATAGACAATGATAGAGTAATAACAGCACAAAATCCTGGCCTCTTTCCCTTAAGGGGTGCAAATCTGCAGTGGAATTTGTGCTTCTGAGATCCCAGAGGATTAGAGCAAGGCAAGACTTTACCTGAGACTACATTCTCATTGTTTTGTTTTGTTTTTGCTTTCTCCATCCTGCTTCATTCCTTGCAGTTTTTTTTTTTCTTATAAACCTTGTAGTTTTTGTTTGTTTGTCTAACAAGCACTCCCTCCATCAGCTATATGCGTCCAAATCCCTTCCTCAGGCTCTGCATCTAAGGAGCCTAACCTAAGATGGCTCATGTAAGGAAAACAAACCACAGGGGAAAGAATGATCCCAGGGCCATCCTCTCTGCAGATTCTATTTAGAGCCAGGTAAGAATTCAAGAAGGTGCTAATGGACTTCAGGATAAAGAAACTGTCAGCACAGGGTAGACTTAATAAGGGGTGAGTTTTATGAGTAGAAATAAAACAGAAAAAGTTTTGGCTGACAACAAACAACATGCAACTGGAATTTAAAAATATATATATTTGGTCATTCTTTCACCTGAAGTAACCATTTTGGAAAGAGGAGGAGAAAGGGAGAGGGAAAGGGCAAAAGAGAAGAGGGTGGTAAATGTGTGTATGTGTCTATGTCTGGAGGGTAGAAGCTATTAGCAAATAATATGGCACTTATTGGGTCATGGTTACAGGAAAATCCTCTTCAAAAATGGGTTTCCCAAGCATACAATGGGAAACAATTCTTTTTTTTTTTTTTTTTTTTTGAGATGGAGTCTCGCTCTGTCACCCAGGCTGGAGTGCAGTGGCGTGACCTTGGCTCACTGCAACCTCCACCTCCTGGGTTCAAGGGATTCTCCTGCCTCAGCCTCCTGAGTAGCAGGGATTACAGGTGCACGCCACCATGCCAGGCTAATTTTTGTATTTTTAGTAGAGGCAGGGTTTTACCATGATGGTCAGGATAGTCTCAAACTCCTAACCTCGTGATCCACACACCTTGGCCTCCCAAAGTGCTAGGATTACAGGCGTGAGCCACCATGTCCTGCCAGAAACAATTCTTATGAATATTTGCTTTGGCTCTGAATACAGAAGGAAATAAATTCTAACCAAATGACTAGGAACATGGCCCTTAAGTCAATGTTACTGTGAGAAAAAATGGAAAGACTGAGTAGGACACCAGCTACATGAACATGCCATCTTTTTATCAATTTAATTGAAGTCGTTCTGTCATGAATGAAAGTTCATCAGATATTCTGCCAGTGTGTCACAACATTATATGTAATGAGAGGCCTCCTAAAATCCAAAGGGAAATCCATTCATTTTTTATGACTTTACTTTTTGTTTCTTGAATTCTCTTGGCACTAGTGTAAAATGTGTGCAATTTTATTAAATATATAAGAAACCAGTAAACTTAGAACTTAAAATACCAATATGTACTTGCTTAAGACATTTTTATGTGCAAAATTTGATTCATATTATTGCCCTTTTTATCCTCACTGATATTTTATCCTATGTCCCATCAAATATTTGTTTCTTGAGTAATCTAAAAAACAAAAATTTCATGGTACATAAATTTTATTGGTGGGGATGCAGCTGGTAAAAAGTAAAGATGAAGTATTCCTTAATTTAAATGTGCAAGATTTGCCATTTCCTGCTTCCAGCTATGATGGTGTAGCTTGAGGCAGACCATCACCCCCATTAAGAACAACTAGTACAACTATATGAAATTCCAAAAATATTCTGTTCAAAGGGATCAGAGTGCTTCCAAGAAAGCTAGTACTTGATGGGCCAACATTTTGGAGAAATGCAAACCTTACTATCATGAGGGCAATGTTACTGTACATTTCAATTTTTCTTCAAGAAATTTGTTGGCTTATAAACTGCCAAGAGAAGATGCTAAGAAACCAGGTAGCTGGCCACTGCCAAAAGGCAACCAGCAGAGTTTGCAACACCCTAATGAAGCTGAAGACAAAAAGTAAAATTTAGTCTTGCCAGGGCAGCCAAGACTTAAAGGTCTATGATCCCAAAAGAAAGGAAGTTATAGGTAAGTGAATTTAATATTCCGTGTCAGTTTTCTTCATGAAGAATTTGCTGATTTTAAAGATACGCAAGCCAAGATGCCAACAAGCGAGAGAAAAAGTGGATGAAAAGCTCAACAGAACTTTCTCAATAATGGGAGGACAAATATTGACATCTAGGACCCACCAAGAAAAAAGAAACCCTAAATGATAACCTCAGGCTCTCAGTCAGAACATCTGAGAGCTATGCCCAAGAATTAGAGGTGAACCAGAGGTAGACTAAGTCTTCAAAAGCCTTAAATGCTCACTCAAAACTGCTCAATTTCTTATTGGAATAAGAAGGCGTTCTCTTCTAGTAGCTGCCTACCAGAAAATAAGATGGATTCTTACTAGAAAAAGACAATAGCATCCACAGTTTCTATAATTTTTGTGTACACAAGCCTGAAATTCAATAAATATTTTCCAGATATACCAAGCAATGGGACCAAGAATAAACACTGATGATAGAGGCATAGGTGATCTCGATATTGGAGTTACCAACTATAACTCCATAATAGTAAAGTCTATCCACTGTAGACTTTAACTAAAACTAATGTGCTTGATAAGATAGATAGTGAATTGGATACATATTCTAAAGAATTAGAATCTATTTAAAAAATGAATGAAAATTCTGGACCTGAAAAAATACTTTTTTTGAACTTAAGAACTAAATAGATGGATTTAACAGCAAATTGAACACAATTAAAAAGAGAATCAGTAGTTGTATTAATAGAACATATTCACACAGAGGCATGAATCATAAATGGAATGGAAAATGAAGGGGAAAAGGGAGAAATATAAAAATCATACTAGGCTTAGTAAAAAGGAATAACCTACTTGTCATTTAAGTTTCAAAAAAAGAAGAGAAAGCAAATGGGGAAGAAGACATATCTGATCAAATCATTGCCAAGAATCTTCCCAAAGTGGTGTAAGACATTAAGCCACAAATCTAAGAAGTGCAGAGATTATAAGGCTTTGGAGAATCATGCCCCAGGAGCAGAAATGCCAAGAGTAGACGAAGTCTTAACAAAATTCCAATCCATTCTCAACCCAACTTAGGGTCTGATTCAATTAAGAGAATTAAACCTTCACCATCTCTGACAAGAAGAGAAAAATAGTAAGCTTTCTGTAATGAGGATGTGTGTATTTTCCAGAAAAGAACTAGGGCTAAAAAATTAATGATCTAAGTATCCACCTAAAAAGTTACAGATTAAAAAATAAATTGTACCAAAATAAGTAAAAAGTAAAAAAATAAATAAAAGGATAAAAAGTGAAATTTATAAGTGAAAACAATATCACAATGTCAAATGTTAGTTATTTGAGAAGATTAATATAATAAACTATTGGAAAGGCTAAGAACAAAAAAGAGAATGTACAATTTATTAATATCAGAAAAGAAAAGCTAGAAAACACTACAGATCCTACAGACATAATCAAGATAAGAAAAGGATATTATATCCAATTTTATGCCAATTAAGAATTTAGATAAAATATAAAAATTAATAGTCAAACACAACCTCAAACTAACAAAGATGAAGAAAAGAACTGAATAATTCTCTATATATATTATTTATTTTAAAATTATAATTTAAAAACTTCTCCTGCAAAATACCAGGCTCAAATGGTTTCCCTAGTGAATTCTTTTAAAGACCTGAGTTATAAATAACATCAATCTTACACAAATTCTTAAGAGAAAAGGGAGCATTTATCAATTTGTTTTATTAGGCCACAATAATTTTGATACCAAAACATGATAAGCATTGTAAGATAAAAATAATCATAGGTATATCCCTCTAAACACAGACACAAAATTCTAAATGAAATATTATCAAATTGAATCCATCCATATTTAAGAAAAAGATGATCACAGCATGTTGAATTTTTTCCAGAATGCAGGATTATTTTAAGGAGTCAATCAACGATCAATGTAACTCTCCAAATTAACATAAGAGGAAAGTATGAGCATCTCAAATTTGATAAAATTCAATTCCCTTTCATGATTAAAGCCTCCAATTAGGCATAAGAATTTGGATTAGAAGAGAGCTTGGTAAATCTAAAAAAGCGTATCCATAGAATCTATAGCAAATTTCAAATTTAACAGTGAAATATTGAAAGCTATACCTCTTAAGCTCTGAGATTACAACAAGGTTCCCTGCTACAAATATTTCTATTCAACATTATTCTGGAGGTACTAGACAGTGCAATAAGGCAAGAATAAAAGAGATAAAGATCTATAATATAAAAAGTAAAGCTGTCATTATGTACATAGATAATAGATTATATGTACATAGAAAATTCACAGTATCTACAAAAAATAAAACTATTAAGTCAATTTAGCAATGCTCTAGACACATGGCCAATATGCAAAAATCATTTGTATTCCCATACATTAGGAAAATAATTTGAAAATTAAATTAAAGAACTAATATTATTTATAACAATAGCAACAAAATACAAAACACTCAGAAATAAATGTAACAAAAGATGTGTGAGACTTCTAAAAACTATAAAAAAATTGAGAGAAATGTAAATGTTCTAAAAAGGGCACAGTAATATACCAAGCTAACAGATGGAAGCTTCCATACTATAAAGCAGTTAATTCTTCTCAAATTGATTTATAGATTCAATGTCATCCCAACTAAAACCATAAAAGGTTCTTGATAGAAACTAACAAGCTTTCTTTCACAAATGTATATGCTATTTCAAAACACTGAGAATTTTACAAACAATAAAGTTGGAGGATTTAAACTATTACATATCATGATATAATAAATTTTTGGTAATTAAGAAAATATTACATTTTTGCACACATGAACAAATAGACTAATGGAACAAAACAAAGAGACCAGAAGCAGACAAATGCATATATGGTGACTTGATTTATGATGAAGATGACACTTCAGCATGGTGGGAAGAAAGATGCTTTTTTTTTTTTCATCAAATGATGTAGGATTGAATAGATATTCTTACAGAAAAATGAACTTAATCTCTGTCTCACACCAAATATAAATAAATTGAGGATTAAAAAGTGAGCAGTAAAATAATAAAGCTCCTAGAAGATAATATGGCAGAATTTTATCACAGCTTTGGAGTAGGCAAAGGTTTATTAAACAGAACACAAAAGGTACTAAATATAAAGAACACAATTGAAAACTGTATGGCAGCAATCAAATTGAAAAATGCAAAAGAAATCCAAGTGGCAGATAAATATAAAAGAGGATGCACAGCTCATTAGTCACATAAGTTTATTAAAACCACAGCAGCACACCAACATGGCACATGTATACGTATGTAACAAACCTGCACGTTGTGCACATGTACCCTAAAACTTAAAGTATAATAATAATAAAATTTTAAAAAAAGACACATTAAGATACCACTGTGCCTTCATCAAGATGGCTAGATTAAAAAAATTAACCATACCAAATGCTGGCAAGGATGCAGAATTAGAACTCTTATGCCCTGAGAGGGGGAATTTGTGGAACTATCTTCACAAACTGTTAAACACGACTAAAGCTGAATATATTTGTGCCCTGTGCCTCATGATTCCACTGAAAGTATATTTCTAACAGGTATGTACTAATGTGTACTAAGAAACCCATGCAAGAAGGATAATAACAACACTATTTGCAGTTGAAATGAGACAAACAACCCAAGAACCCATCAACTGGAGATCATATAAATAAATTGTGGCCTAACTAATCCATGGAATACTATACAGCAGGGAGAATGAACCACCACTAAACATAACATCATGGATACATTTCACAAACATAATGTTGAGTAAAAGAAATCAGACACAGAGGACAAACAGTAGTATTCCACATACACAAAGTTCAAAGCAGACAAAACAAACTGATAACCACAGAAGTGAGGCTGTGACTGGAGGTAGGCATGAGAGCGACTCTGCTGTTTTTTAATTGGTATGGTAGTTACAAAAGTGTGTTAACTCTGAAAATTATCCAACTTTAGTGATCTGTCCACTTTTCTGTCTATATTTTTATAATTCATTGAAAAGAATTACTTTAAACATTGAGGGCTTTTAAAAATGGGAACAAGTTTTAGACTTACATTACTGTTTTTAGAGCAATTTCTCACAGATGGGGGAACTGTCATGTTCTAGCTATCCAGGATTTTTTCTTTGCCTGTGAAATGTGAAAATTTTAAACAAGAACAAAAAAAATCAGTTTTGCCTAAGGCAAATAAATGAAAATCCTTGGGTAGAGTTGCTGAAAGTAAAGTGTATATTTTCTCCATATGAATCACAATGAAAAGACAGAATGTATTTCTTCTTAAAATTGGCTAAAATTCTAATTTCACTAACTTTATGACGTGACAATGCCATGACACCACTACTTATGCCAGTGCAATATCAGACAGGTTTAGAGAGAAAAAAAAAAAGACTAGTCTTTTTTAACTTATTTATTCCATCCCATTCCTAAATAGACACATACATACACACATCTTACATAGAGCCTATTTCCTTGCCTATAAGATACAAATTCTTAATTATTTACATTTTTAAGTTTTTTAAATGTACATGCATGTATATTTGGAGCCATAAAATTTTTGTGAGTCATATAACCCCAACTCAGCAAATACTGATCAGCCTCTTTAAAAGATATAGCGTTATTGAATTCTAATAAACTGACGATAAGCTAATTTAATGTCTCCATCTCAGTCCACATATGTATAGATAGAAGCAAACATATGCATATTACAGACATGCTTCAATAAAACTGGGCAGTTTATCTTGAATAATTCATTGTTTGTGGAACTGGTAATTGGAATTAAATTTAAGCTCCATCTTTGCAGCACTGAACAGTATTTGAAAATAGAAAACTGAACACATCAATCTGTTGTTTCCTCTCCGGGATGTCATCAGGCATATCCACTGGCAAGCTGCATAAGCAATAGTGTCACAGCATAGGACAACCAAAACACTGACAGGTACTTCCAGGCACAGCACTGATGAGGTCAAATACCCCTAAACCTGCCTTGTTTGCTGATCTTTTAATCGGATTCAACTTGACTGTGGCCATAGCACAAGGCTTTCTGACAGTATGTGACAGCATATGACAGCAAAATATTTTGATTTTTCACCATTTGATGATATTTCAGATCTCTTGCAGCCCTTTGTAAACTAGCACAGTGTTTTATGGAAAATGGTACAGGCAGTTAATTGCCTTGGATGCTTGCATGTTCTCTTTTGGATTTCAGTTGAATCCTAAGTTAGTGACTGCATCCTACATTTCAAGAGTAACAGGCCTTGTAGACCATCAGTGACCCCTAGAACCTTGCTTAAGAATAGAAGGGAAAAAAAACAACAACCGTGAACTCGCAAGCCTAGCACCTGAAGTTGACTGAGCCTCCAGGGAAATGTGAATGTCTTCTCACCTTTTAAGCTTCTTCCCAACAATTGCAAAAGGGACTTCTTGGATACAAAAAAACAAAAACAAACAAACAAAAAAATCCTATGATCACAAACATATCAACTTTTATTTAGACTCTTTTTATAAATTCTTTTCTTTCTAACCTCTGCATCGATGCTTGGGGGAGTTCAGCTAACAATGACTCAGGGAGAAAAAGGCAGAAAAAATCCAGTGGAAAACTATTTTTAATAAGTTCATTATAAACCCTTAGGCATTTCAAGCCAGGCTTTTCCTATCAGATATTTACAAGATTTGAAACCTAAAGAAAACAAAATTAAAATTGCATTAAACTTTCATTATCATTGAAATTATTTTCTAATTTAAATTCATATCTTTTTGATGTTGATATTTTTAATTGTTCTAAAATAAACAAGATACAGCCTCTGTGGCTTCCCACTGAGCTTGAAATAATGTCCAAAAGTCCACCTTCAATGTCCTATTGTTCTTCTCTTCCTGCTCACTCTGGTCAAGCTACGCTGGCTTCTTTTGCCTTGAGCACACCAAGCTCTTTACTGCTGAAGGACTCTGCACTTGTCCTTCCCTCTATCTTGAAAGCCTATTCCCGGCCCTTATCTGGGCAGAATTTGCCTCTCTGCTTGCACTCTGCCCTTCCTAACCACCCTGATTGATATTCCTCAACCCCATCCCAACCCCTATCAGGCACTCTCATAATGCCATTTCATTTTCTAATGCTATTCTTCCTTACATATACCTGCTTTTCCTAGTAGGATATCATAAACTCCTTGGCACTGAGGACCTTTCTGCCTTCTTTACCTCATATCCCCGGCACCTAGAACACTGTCTAGGCATAGTCAATATTCACCAAATAAAGACCCAAGAACTTATTTAATAATGTTTTAAGACAAAATGGAGCAAATGCAATCTGTATTGATCAAGACGAAAATGATCATCAGCTATAGTTGCAATTTTGAGGTAAACAGCTTTAGTGGTGGTTTTAGGTGACCATAACCATGCAGGTTGTTGCTGAATTCATAGTGCTTTTTTTTTTCCAGTTAGATGTCTGATGCATCAGAAGACAGTTATAAGATCTCACTTCATTCAGATACCAATATAAGGCCACTTTCAAGTATAGAATAGACAACAGTGATAACTTAGGACTTTGTGCAATGAACTTACCTCACTAAGAATTCAGGAGGATTGGAAGAAGGCAGAATATAATTTTCCAGGACAGAAATGGGCTACTTAAGTTGATCACCATGACTCCTGTGAAGAGGCTTGAATGGATCTGGGTGTCATGGCCTCCGTTGTATTTTTCACATTTCATGTGGTCTCCTAATTAGCCTCTGTCCTGCCTCCCTGGATGCAAGAAGCTTTTTCAAAAGTACTTTCTCTAAAGCTCCACACAAAATAGAATTACTGAAACAGAAGCAGTAGAATGGAAAATGACCTCTGTGACCTGATATTTGGAATGCTCAGGACATCAGGCTGAAGATGACAATGGTAAATAAGTGCAAATCACAAAGTGTAGGGGTGTGATAGGTGAGGACTGATTCAAGCTACTGTTTCAGAGACAGAAAAGAAAATTTCCCTCCCTCCCTCTTTCTTCCTTCCCTCCCTCCCTCTTTCTTCCTTCCCTCCCTCCTTTCTTTTCCTTCCCTTCCCTTCCCTTCCCTTCCCTTCCCTTCCCTTTCCTTCCTTCCTTTCTGCCTGCCTTCCTGCCTTACTGCCTTCCTGCCTTCGTTCTCCTTTGCCTTCTTCCTCTTCTTCTTTTCTTAAATGCTGATTTGCTGGGGAACTATACATAAATAATTTGCATCTCACCCTACTTGCTCTCCTCTACACTATGACAAAGTAGTACTAGTCAGATAAACAAAAACAAAACAGAGAAACCAAAACACACACACACACAGACACACACACACAGGAGATAAGTTAGGGTTAGTTTAGCATGAACTGCATCTTACCATGTATTAGTCCAATCAGACATTGCTATCCAGAAATACCTGAGACTGGGTAATTTATAAAGAAAAGAGGTTTAATTGGCTCATGGTCCTGCAGGCTGTACAGGAAGCATAGTGGCTTCTGCTTTGAGGGAGGACTCAAGAGGCTTCTAATCATGGCTAAAAGCAAAGGGGAAGTGAGGTGTTTCACATGGTGGGAAGAGGAGCCAGAGAGAGAAGGCGGGAGGTGCTGCACACTCTTAAACAACCAGATCTCGTGAGAACTCACTTAATATCACAAGAATAGCACCAAGTGAAGAGTGCTAAGCAATCATGAGAAATCCACCTGCCATGATCCAATCACCTCCTGTTAGGCCCCACCTCCAACATTGGGAATTACAATTCAACATGAGATTCAGGTGGGGACACATATCCAAACTATATCACACCACTCAAGTGTCATGAGTTATGAACATTAAAAAAATTGTGCAAAACAGTTGTTTCCTAAAGCCTCACCTACATAAGATTTAAATGTCTTTTTTCTTTCTATCAATGGTGAAATACATTTCTTGAACTGGTGCCATTGTTGAGAAGCCATGGAGCCATCTTGCATAAATCAGATCATGGTTCTGCTAATTCTTGGTTGTACGACCTTGGCTAGTAAACAAAACTCTCAGTGCTTTGATTTCTTATTTTGTGAAGTGGGAATCATAGTGTCCAACTAATGTAGTAGATGTGATTGAAGCATTTAATGCAACCATAAGTAAAGCATGTCGGAAATACTCAATAAATATTACCTATTGTTATTCTTCTTCAGATAAGTCAAAATCATAAGCAGTGCTTGATCTCATTCTCAGTCTGCACCATCGTGGGTAATTACAAGGTTAACATGATTGGTGTAGATTTATAATATAATTAGTTACCCACAATATAGTAGAAAGGGCATCATTTTACAGTCAGACTGATGCAATTCAAATCTCTGCTCAAGTATGTAATATTTAATATAGTTTTATGAACTTGTGAAAGTTGTTTTTTTCACAAGTCTCAATTTTATCTATAAAGCAGAGATAAAGTTGTTTACTTTGTGCTGTGCACATTTGAAATAATGTGTATACAGTACCTAGCCCAGTTTTTGGCAGGAAAACACAATATTGAAGTTAGTTATTATTCTCTAGATGGCAATTATCTGAACAGAATTGTACTTCCTCTTTAAGTGTCTACTTAAGCAAATTGAGGTAATTTACACTTTAAAAAGATAGTGCCCTGGTAGTTCTATAAATGATTCTTCATGACAATGTAAATCTTATCATAATCTATTGATTGTGTAACTTTTTTCTGAAGGCATTAATTCTTACATAGCATGTATTTCCTGAGCACAAGTGTGTGCTGGTACTCCAGTTAATTTGTACTGGCACAGATAAGCATAATATCTCATTCTGCCCCTCGTAAGTATTTAATGAGCATCATGTATGTGTATGTGCGTTGCAGACAATAAATATATAGAAATATGAGAGCTTACAGTCTTTTTGTAGAAATAAGGCATAAGCAGCTAACAAGTTAAATAAAAACTGGTGTGAACTCTATTAGTTCAAAATAACAGCAAAGGAGCACCCCCAAGTTCAGGGCAGGAGAAGTAAAGAGTAGAGATGGGAAGGAATGAGAATTCAAATGGAGGGCATCCTCTGAGTGAACTAGAGAGAACTTAGTTGGAGGACAGTGAGCTGAGCTCTAGGCACAGGCCCTGGCTGGGGGACGATTGTGGAGGGAAAACACAGTAGATGGAGGAAATCGTGTCAACCAAGGCAAGAGCTGAGTAAACCCCAAGTGCGGTCCCAGATCAATAGATATCCTGAGTTAGTGGATGACCAGGAAGGTAAATGGAACGTGGAGCCATTTGGGAAAAGGCTGTGAATCTTGGATTAAGAAGTCTGGCTTTCTGCTCAACAGGCAGTAAAGTCACTCAAAATTTTGGACAGAGAGTGAAATGGATTAAACAGGGCATGGATTAGATAAATCTGGCTTCAGCAAAAAGATTAGACTCGAAGCAGGAGCAGTTAGAATTCAGAAGGCATTGAAGATGTCATTTTAGTAGGTCTAGAAATACCATTAGACAAGGAAGGTTGAAAAAAATAAAGTCAAGGTTAAAACCATCTTAGAGAACAATAACCAATAACCAGTAATTAGGAATTTATTAGGTAATAGAGGACTTGGAGGGAAAAAAAAAGGCAAGGAATAAACAGGGCTAGTGACAGGGAAACATGGAGAAAAACACGAGCCTTACCATGGGAACAGGACCGTGGAAATACTGGCTGTCTTTGAAGGAAAGACAGTCGTTTACTGGAGCACTCGCTTCTTTCTCCACATGTCGTGTTTACACATCCAGTCATTCCAACTCTTAAAGAAGTAGAATTTCACCTTCCTTATGATGAACCCTCAACAGTTGTTACTTGTACAGAGTAGGCTCTTAATTTTTTTTTTTTTTTGATGGATTGGAAGAAGGAAGAAAGAGGAGAGGAAAAAGTTGTGTCAAGAAATATGGGCTGATTTAACATGAAAGTCACAAAAAATAGGCTTAAGAATTGAGATTTCAGATGTTAATTAGAAGGGAAGTGGTGATGTGAAGGAATCTTACATCAGTGGTAGAGGTATGAGTGAGTCTGTAAGGTAATCAGAGAAAAGAGCAATCTACAGCAGATATTGATGACTCATTCTGGTAATGAAAACAATAGAAAAATAGACTAGCAATTAGAAAAACTCATAGAAGAAAATTGCAGTTTTCTTTGTATTTCTAGTAAAAAAGAAGTATGGATGTAATTAGTAGCAGAACTCTGGGGAGAGGAGCATACTTAAGAAAGTATAAAGGGACAATTTCGTACCACAGATCGTTTTAGAAAAGAAGAGAACCACCAATTTCTCTAAGACAGAAAATAATTTAAAAATCTATCTCTCAGATTCAGAAAGAAAGAGAGCTGTTTGGTGGTTAAAAAAAGAAGAGATGTATTCATATAAAGTAATACATTCAACAAAGAATTATGTGATGGTTGTGGTTAATAAGTACTTATTAAAGTGTTATGGATTAGCATACGTAGAAGTTATCAATTGATTGAGGTACATTACTTGGAAACAGTGCCAACTCATGTCTTTGAAGCTCAGGCTGAAACACGCAGCCCGGGTTCTGAAGAGCTGTCCCATGCATTTACCTCGATTGGCTAATGCCCAATAAAACATTGTAAAACCAATAGCTGTCATAACCCTCCATCATAATTTCAATCAAAACTCATGGTAGCTTTTGGGAGTGAAAGCAATGTAAGCTGGATTAGTAGTAGTAGTGATCACTGAGACACATTTAACATGGTTTTGGTTAACTGGTAGTGTTAATAAATAACCAAGTTTGTAGTCCTTAGTCACTTGGCAAAACACGGTTTGACAAAGGTCATTCATCTTCTATTGATTCTGAATATAAATGTTAAGCAAATATAGTGACCTGGGTAGTAAGAAGTCATCATATGCAGGGAAGCTGGGCAGAGAGGGAAGTTGGTTGTTTCTCTATGACCAAGCACAAGGAGGTGGCTATGGAAGTGAGGATCGGGAAGGCACAATAAGGCCACAGTTAAACTTCAACTCAGTCAAGACAAAGAACAGTGGAAGGTGCCATTTGTCCACATGGGCAAAAAGACCATTATCTTGGAATCAGGATCTCAGTTGGGAAGCTGACATAAAGCTTAGGGCTCTATGCAAAAAGCTTGTGGGCTAGAAATGGACTCCTAAAGCACTGACTCATAATTGCGGGCAGCAAGAGCCCTGCAAGGCACCTCTAAAACAGACCTAAGACTTGAGCAACAATAATGCCAACAAAAATAGTACCTTAGATGAGCACAGTGCTTCATGCTTATAAATGCCTGTCATATACGCTGTATCATTCCATGCTTTTATAGCAAAGCCAGAGGGTTAGATGACTCATATCCACAAAGTGAATTTGGCAGATAAAATCAGGACCTGGGGCTTCCATTTTATTCATTCATTAATCCACTTATTCAATCAATTTAATTTTGCTCAACCTTATACCGAAGGGCTTGGTAAGCCTGGGGCACCTGTATCTGAGTGCTGGCTGAGTTCCCAGGTAAGAAGCAAATAGGTACACTTGGGAAGTGGGAGCAGGGGACATTAGGTGTCAAGGACTAAGGCAATTCCTGGTATGCTTGTGGTTCCACCTCATTTATGTAGGCTTATATCTTTTTAAACTTATGAGCAATTTTTAAAATTTGGCAAATCCTACAGCTGGATAATAAACTCGCGTATATAAATTTATGATTTGGATACTTTTAACTTTATGAATGTATTAGTGTAGGTTAGAAATTCAGGGGAAAAAAAAAACTACCAGATGAATTCTCCTCTACCCCTTTCTATAAAACCATGTAAAATGGAAAGAACTGTCCACTAATTTCCTGTAAGTTACATAAAATCATCTGTTGTTATTATAATTCTGTAGGCATCACACTCCCCTAGTAAAATGATGTATGGAGCAATCGTCTGGTAGGGGCTGATGGGATGTAAATGAAACTAATTAAGGAAATGTCAAACATAATTAATAAAACAGCTTTAAGTTGCAAAAGCCCTGTCAGTGGAATGAATGGGGAAGAGCACCGCTTGCCCATTGTTGGGTGCACTCTCTCCCCTCTTCCCTCTGCTCTCCAGGCTTTATTTAGCACTGTTCAATTAGATCCTGGAAAGCTACTTGAAGCTCACTTTTCTACCTCACCTTCTCTTAGCTTGATCCCACAGAGAGGGAGGAATATAAATTTGCCTGTCGGCTTGCAGCTTGGAAAAAATTAATTGCCAACTCCTCATCTTTTCCAAGTACTACAGGACATTAACATAACCAATTTGCTTGAACTCCTCACTGGCTGCCTAATGGAGCATCTGACCAGCTGATAAAACCAGGGTGTTGCTGATGCTACCTTGTTATTATTAGCATTTTCATAATATCCAAATATTACAGCGGCATGATCCAAGGGCTCCATTTATTATTGATAAGAACAAAAAAGCGGGGGGCGGGGGGTGGGAGTCATTGAAAATAACAAAGCGGGTTGAGTGACCTATAATTATGGCAAGCAAATTAAGGTATGCGGTAGAGTCAGTTACATTTGCCTAGGAGTAACGATGCCCGAGACCTTTTTCTTCCCCGGGGACTGGAAAAATAATGGATTCCCTTGCAGCTGCAGATGGGGTAGGAGAATGCTGTCATCAGGACAATGTTTACATAAGTTAGGCCGAGCGTGTGGCTGTGAGCCCTGCCTGTAGTGTTTGAGTCAGTTCCAATCATTTCAGCCACTGAAGCATAAGTCACTCAGAAACCCACTGGTTTCCGGGAGGGGTGGGTCACAGGAGCAGGAGCCAGGGAGAAGATCCTTGTTTGAAAGTCAACAACTGCATTTGCAAGGAGCATTTCAAGCCCCTTCAGTTCTCAGACAAGGGTGATAACCTTGAAAATCAGAGGCCAATCAGATTTTAAGTGAAAAGATGAAGATGAAATGTGGTTTCTGTTAACTTAAAGACCTCCTCGCATCCTCACTCTGGGGTATTTCAATTCAGTTCATGTATGCATGCACACGCACAGGCACACACAAACAGAGCTGTGCAGGTATTTCATGTCGTTTAACAAATATTAATTGAGCATCTACACTTACTGGACCTAGCAGCAGGACAAAGAAGAATAAGATGTAGTTCACATTCTCAAGAATCTTAAAAAGACAATTTTGAATTTAAATGAGTTAAAACACACAGAGATTTTATTGGTAAGCAAATTTCTCTCCACAAAAGCCATTTATGACAGACACATTGAGGCTTGATATGTATCTGTTAAATCAGAAGACGAATTCAAAAAATAACAATAATTAAGCAAACACTGGTAATAGCACGAAATGTATGTGTTTGCTTTCAGTGAAATGTTAATAGTCATTAGGTGTAGTTGTTCTACTTGGTAAAGAAATCACAGGAGCCTATCATGTTATGCCAGAGAAGCAAACAGGTGCTCAAATGCTAAGTGGGTCAGGCCAAGTGGACACAGACTTAGCTTGAAGAGGAGGCCATTGGCCACATTTAAGATGGTAATGGATCATAACATGATGAATTTCAAATATCTGTGGTGATTGGGAGGAGAAGAATATCAACAAGTGTTATTTATGTGGCACATAAACAGATAAACATGTTGATTATATTGTTCCTTCAACACATTTATGTTTAAAATTTTCTAATATTAAAAGTCTGGGGGAAGAACTATTCGGATCTATGTAAGGTAATTTATTATGTAATTTGGCAATAATTACATCATGGACTAGTTAGGTAAGGTCCATTTTTATTTCATCTGATGAATCTGAAAGGCCTAGATTTTGGGGCTAAGAATTAGGACAAGTGTCATTCCCCAAACTTTTTCTCTCTCTTTCTAAAAGATTATCTTTATTAAACATTGAAAAGATTTTTAAAATGGTACACAACATAAGGAATAATTATATACCCAACTCAGTGCAGGAAATAGGAAACTAGGACATTGCCATTACCTTCGAGTCCCTTGTGAGTCTTTAGCAAATTGCACCCATTCCCAGGCCTTTTTGGGGCAATCACAATTCTGAATTCTGAACTTTGTCTTTCCCCTGCTGTTTAGTTTTCACATATATGTTTGTGAACTGGGCAATGTAGTGTTTGCTTTGGGTATTTTGAACTTAGTATTAATGGGAATCATACATGCAATTTGTTGTTGTTGTTTTTTTTTTTTGCTTAAAATTATAATCGTAGACTCTTCCATATTGTTCCACATACAGAATATACATGTAACTCATTTATTATAAGTGTTATAATATTCCATTGTATGATGTAATATTCCATTGTATGACTATAACACATAATATTTATCCACTCCTTTTTTGATAGACATTGGTATTATTTTCAACTTTTATATATATATATATTTTTCAGCATGTGTGTGTGTGTGTGTGTGTGTGTGTGTGTGTGTGTGTGTATGCCTTTGGTATATGTACCTGAAAGAGGAATAGAAGAACCATGTGTATGCAAGTGTGACTTTATTTTATAATGCCAAATTATTTTTCAAAGGTTGTGTATCAGTGTACAAGCTCAAAGTTTTTATTTGGTCCTACTAATGTACATTCTAGCTAACATTTGCTCTTATCAGACTTTTGAATTATTGCTAATCTGATCTTAAAATGATCTTCTTATGATTTTAATTTGCATTGCCTCATTTGCCCATGAAATTGGACACTCTTTCATGGGTGTATTGACCATTCAAATATTACCTGTTTTGTGAAATGGCATTCATCTACTAGGCCGTGATTTACTTGTTAATTTCAAGGAATTAAATGTGTGTGTGTGTGTGTGTGTGTGTGCGTGTGAAGTTTCTGGCTTGTGTTTTCACTCTTTTTTATATCTTTTGATGAATCTGTTTTTAATTTTAATCATATCAAATTGATAATCTCTCATTTTACAGTTTGCATTTTTGGGGTAATGTTTAAGAAACCTTAATTTACTTGGAAACATAAAAATTTGCCATTTTTAATCAGGCACGATGGCTCATGCCTGTAATATCAGCACTTTGGGAGGATGAGGCAGGTGGATCACTTGCATGTGCTCAGGAGTTTGAGACCAGCCTGGGAAACACAGCAAAACCCCATCTCTACAAAAAAAAAAAAAAAAAAAAAAAAATCCTTTTATTTTTCTTTTAAAATTTGTAGTGCTTTGCTCTTAACTTATGGAAAATATGGAATTAATTTTTTCTAATATGTTTTATTTTATTTGTATAATCAACTTTTCTTGGAGCATTTATTGAAAAATCCATCTTTACCTGACTAATTTGCCATGACATTTCTGTTACCCGCTTTACATGTATATCTATATCCATATGCAACAGAATGAATTTTGGCCTCTGTCTTACACCATGAACAAAAATTAACTCAAAATGAATTAAAGACCATTAAATGTAAAACTCTTAGAAGAACCACAGGTATACATTTTCTTGACTTTGAATTAGTAAAAAATTTCTTAGATGTAGCTAAAACACAAGCAAAGAAAAAATAGATACATTGGGCCTCAAAAAGTTTTTGTGTTAAAAGACACTATTTAAAAAGTGAAAAGACAACTCACAGAATGAGAGAAAATATTTCCAAATAATATATCTGATAAAGGACTTGATTTCGGAATATTTTAAAAACTGTTACAATTCACAATAAAAAGACAATCCAGACAATCCAAATAAAAAGATGAGCAAAGAATCTAAATACATATTCCTCCAAAGATGTACAAATAGTCAATAAGCACATGAAAATATGTTCAACATCATGAGTCATTAGAAAAATGCAAATCTAAACCACAATAAGATACTACTTTGCACCTAGTAAAATGGCTGTAACCAAAAAACAGATCATAGCAAGTGTTTGTAAGAATGTGGAGAAACTGGAAAGCGTGTATATTGCTTGTGGGAATGTAAAATGGCCCAGCCATTGCAGAAAGCAATTTGGTGGTTCCTCAAGAAGTTAAACATAGAGCTACCATGTGATCCATTAATTCCATTGCTAGATGTATACCCAAGAAAATTTAAAAAATAACCATATACATGAATGTGAATAGTAGCATTTATTCATAATAGCCACATAGTAGAAACAACCCAAGTGTCAGTCCACTAATTAAAGGATTAACAAAATATGATATACTCTTACAACAAAATATTATTCAGCCATAAAAAAGAATGAAATACTAATATGCTCTACAATATGGAGAACACATGACAAGAAAAGAAGTCAGAGAAAAAAGACCACATATTGTATGTGTCCATTTAATTTAAAATGTCAAGAATAGGCAAATCCATAAACACAGAAAGTAGATGAGAGTTTACAAGGACTGGACAAAGGAGGAATGCATAGTAACTGCTAATTAATGAGAGATCCTGTGTGGTGGGTTGAAATCATTCTGGAGTTAGTGGTGATGATTGCACAAATTTGTGAATAAACTAAAAGCCACTAAATGGTACACTTTACAAAATGGTGAATTGTATGATATGTGAATCATATTTTGATTTTTTAAAAAGAGAAGAAAATGATTTTTGATTACTGGTACAGTAGTTCTCCTCTCCTTACTCTTATTTCCGAGGATTTCTGGGCTGTTGGTGGACTTCTGATCCTCTGTTTAATATTCACTTTGTTTTATATTCAGTTTGTTATTAAATACTCAGATTCTTTTATAGTCAGTTTGTTAAGTTCCAGGTAAAATAATATTGAGCATTTAAGTAGAATTCTTTTGAGTCTATTGATCAATGTGAATGGAATAGGTATCCCCATGATAATAATTTCTCTAGCCCTTTAACATATATCACTTAATTTATTTACAGCATCTTTAATGCCTTTCAATAAAATGTTTAACTTTATCAATAAAGATCTCACAAATATATATTAGATATTTCCTTAGTACTCTGTATTTCTCAGGTTAATGTAGATCAAATCTTTTATACCTGTGTGCTGCCAGAATATAAAAATGCAATTGAGTTTTGTATGCTGATTTAGTAGGCAAGCTTGTTAAAAATACTTTTTGATTCTGAAAAATTATCTGCAGGTTATGAATAATTACAAGTTTTTTGATGGTAAATAATTAAAACTTTTGGCTGGATTATTCATGCTTTTAATTTCATTTTTCTTGCCTTATTACACAAGCTAGGAATTCTAGAACAATGGTGAATATAAGCGGTAACCAACTAAGCAGACATCACTGAATTGTATTTTTATGGGAAATAATTTCCATATTTCACCAATTATTATAATATTTGTTATAGGTTTTACAACATACATTTATTAGTAACTCCTAAATTTATAGTTCTAATTTGTAGTTCTAATTTGTAGTTCACTAAAAGCTTTTTTTTTTTAAAAAGTGTTAAATTGTATAAAATGATTTTCTTCCATCTATTAACATAGTTACTTTTCTTTCCTCTCTAATCTCTAAATGTATTAACATGTATACTTTGATTTCCTACACTAAATTCAACTTGGTCATAATAATGATAGGATGTTCGGTGGTTAGAGATGATCTTTAGCTAGATTTGAATTTGAGCTGCAGCCCTCTCTGTTATATTTATCAAGTTATTTACATTTTTATGTTTCAGATTTTTTATCTGTGAAAATGGAGATAACAGTATCTCACTCATAGGTTTGTTGGGAGGAATAACTAATTAATATATTTAAGGCACTTTCAGCAATGCCTAACACATAATAAGCACTATAGAAGTATATGCTATTACTATTATTATTATTAGAGACAGAAAATAATAACATATAACAAATGTGTGAATGTAACAAACTGCATTCATTTAAAGGTGAGTTTTAGGCTGGGCGTGGTGGCTTACACTTGTAATCCCAGCATTTTGGGAGGCTAAGGTGGGTGGATCACTTAAGGTCAGGAGTTCAAGACCAGCCTGACCAACAGGGTGAAATCCCAACTCTACTAAAAATACAAAAATTAGCTGGGTGTGGTGGTGCACACCTGTGATCCAGCTACTTGGGAGGCTGATGCAGGATAATCCCTTGAACCCAGGAGGTGGAGGTTGCAGTGAGCCAAGATCGTACCATGGCACTCCAGCCTTGTTGACAGAGTGAGACTCTGTCTCACAAAACAAACAAACAAACAAACAAAAGACTTTTGTTACATACACTGACATCTCCAAAAGATTTCTTCAGATTTTTAAATTGTTAGACAATTTCCTTAGAGATCATTTAGGTTTTATGTTTCTTTTAGGGTGATGTTATATTTTTCTAGGAATATTTACCTTGCATCTATGCTCACCAACTTATCCATATTAACTTGTTCACAATAATTTCTTATATTTAAATGTCTGCAACAAAGAGATGTGATTTTTCTGATAGCAGTCCTTTGCAACTCATTAAGACTTATTTTACAGTCTAATACGTATTTAATTTCCACAGATGTTCAGTATTTCCATGAGAGGCTAGCATATTCTATAGTCAGTGGGTATAGTATTTTTATATATGCCCATTGGATGAAGTTTTTTTATTTGTGCTGTTTAAATTGTTTTTATACATAGCAGTTTTTTAAACATCAAATCTCCCAATAAAAAGATGAACGAGTTTATTATTTCCTGTGGCACATGGAACATATATTATAGAATCATTTCTTTGGGACAATGTCAACATTTATCAATATGTGAATACTTTGATTATAATAAGGTTTTTAATCTGATTTTTTGTTTGGTTTTTCTCTGATACTAATACAGCTATGCAAACTTTTTTTTTCTTTTTTTGAGTCAGAATCTCACTCTGTCACCCAGGCTGGAGTGCAGTGGCATGATCTTGTCTCACTATAACCTCCACCTCCTGGGTTCAAGTGATTCTCCTGCCTCAGCCTCCTGAGTAGTTGGGATTACAGGTGCCCACCACCATACCCAGCTAATTTTTGTATTTTTAGTAGAGATGGGGTTTCACCATGTTGGCCAGGATGGTCTTGAACTCCTGACCTCAGGTGATCCACCCGACTTGGCCTCCCAAAGTGCTGGGATTACAAGCATGAGCTGATGTGCCCAGCCTAGCTATACAAACTTTCATTATTTTACTTATATCATTCTGAATTCTGATATTTAAATGTTTCTCATATTAATGGCATAAAGTTTGGATTTTTAATAAGTCTGACAGTCTTTGTATTTTAACTGAAGCACTGAATCCATTTGCAATTATTTTGATTGTTGCTATATTTGGATTTATTTCTACTTTTTAATTTGGAACACTATCCTTATACTTCCCTTGCTTTGTATCTTTTCTTTCATTTATTGTCTTCTTTTACATTGATTTAATATATATTTTTATCATTTTCTCTATCAGATAAAAAGTTATACACAAAACGTCAATTCATTATTGGTTATCTTGGAAGTTTTAACATACATACTTAACTTATCAAGGTGTAAATTCATCAGTATATGTATTCAAACACCTTAAAACACTTTCCCTTAGATGACTTTCCTCCTAATTTTTATATTGTCCTTTAATATATTTTAATCTTGTCTTTTAACTCCACAAATGGTACATCAATGTATTTATTTTATACATCTAACATTTATTTAAACTGTAATATGTGTATTATAGGCATTTTCTATGCTCATCATTTCTTTTACATTTCACAATTTCCATCTGACATTTTTTTATCTGAAGAAATTCATTTTTTAGCATATTCTCTTGGACTTCTGCCTTTCATTTGGGCTGTTACGAAGTTAGTTGCCAGCTTTATGGTTGCTCTTTTGAAAGTAATCGCTCTTTTCTTTGTGAATGCATTTAAGATTTTTATTTTGCCTTTTATGTTCAGCAGTTTCACTGTGACGTGTCCAACCTGCATTTTATTTTTCAACTATCTTACTTTGACTTCCTGAATCTGTGAATTGGAATCTTTTAGGATTTCTAGAAAACTAACAGCTTTTTCTTCAGATATTGCCCCTCTCATTTATTCTCTCTTTTCCTTACCACATTCAAATTATATCGGTTAGATCCTTTTAACTTTTCCTCTCTTTTTAAATGTCTTTCTCATATCTCCCCATCTCTGGACTGTATTCTATTTCTCTGGACTGTATTCTGGGTGCTTTCTTCAACTTTCTCTTCTTTTTAGTAATTCTCTCTTCATCTGTGTCTTATTTGGTATTAAACTGTCCTGTCCAATATTAAGAGTAAATTCTCTCTTTAGCTTTGTCTTATCTAATATTTAATGGATATTCAACCCATTCAATTTTAATTTCACTTTCTATATTTTTCATTTGATAAATAATATTTGGTTTGTTTTCAAATATGCTTATATATCATATAACCCCTTTTTCATATTTTTAATCTTTTATTTCTTTAAACATATTATACATATTTATTTTATAGTTTGTGTTTAGCACTTCCGAGAAATAAAGACTTTTGAAGTCTAATTCTACTCTTTAGCTCATGGTGCCAATGTTTTCTTGTGTTGCATGTGTATGCATGTGTGTGTGTGTGTGTTTTACTGCAAACTCATATTTTTTGAAAATTTATCAGTAGAAATTTTTTGAAGCCTGGTTTGACAGTGAAACCTTCTAGAGAGAGGTTTTTATTGGTTTTGCTTCATTTTGTTTTGGTTTGGTTTGATTTGGTTTGGCTTTGTTTCTGCAAGTTGCCTAAGGAAACCACAGAGTCAGAAACAACATTAAAATAAATTATCAGCTTGAGATTATTTTTAGATAATTGGATATCACAAATTCATGCTCTAAGTCCACAGGAGGATCAGCTTATAAGTACAAATTCTGTGGTGGAATATTTTTTCTGCTTCAGTGCTAAGATTTGAAAAGTAGTTTTCCTTACTAACTGCTGAGTGAGGAATATTTACATAAAATAATATTTCTTATTTATCTTAACAGTAAAGTGTAGGCCCGTGGAGTCCCAGCTAGTATGTGAGTGTCTTATTAGACTCTCCCTCCTTGGTTGGACTCTAAGATTTGACTCTTGATTGCCAGATCCAATGAGTCCCTAGAGTTTCAAATTCAAATTTGCCTGGTTTTGCACAAGCTTTCAAAGCTGAAGGCCAGAATAGTACTTTACTGTTTTGGACTTCAGTGAGATTGTAGCTGCTGAATATCCCTTATTTTCTTTTCAGTTTATAAAATTATGTTGCTGAAACACCAGGGGTTTGGTCTAGATCCTGAAGCTCACTGCACAGAAAGCCAATCACTGAGACAGCAAGTATTGCCAATGAAGAAGGCTTTAATCAGGTGCTGCAACCTAGGAATTGGGAGCTCAGTCTCAAATCCATCTCCCTGACTGACTAAAATTAGGAGTTTATATAGCAGGGAAGAAACATAACAATGTGTAAGAAAACAAGAACTAGGAAGGGGCAATGAGGCATCTAGTGTGTGATCTGGTGAGCTTCAATTGTTTGATACTTTTTTTGAAAGGCTTAAAGGTCTTTTCTTGAGGAAGGAACTCACATAAAACAAATACAAATTTCAAGCTTTAACAGCAGAACCCTTTCTATGTTTATCCAAAAGAACAGTCTATGGGAGTATTGGGCTAGTTTCAATTATTTAAGAAGACTTAATAAATGTGTGTTTCTGTATAATATTTTATATATATTTCACATGTAAAACATAACAAAACAGAGTCCTTTATGTACTAATATTACATAACAAAACAACACAGATGATGTTATAATTTAAAAATCCAGTAACTGTCTGCAATATTACAAGAAGTCTCTTTCAAATGTTTTTATTTCAATCCTCCATGAATTTTTTTTTCTTTTCTTTTTTCTTTTTTCTTTTTTTTTTTTTTTTTTTTTTTGAGACAGAGTCTCACTCTGTAGCCTGGGCTAGAGTGCACTGGTGTGATCTTGGCTTACTACAGCCTCCGCCTCCCAGGTTCAAGTGATTCTCTTGCCTCAGCCTCCTGAGTAGCTGGGATTATAGGCACCCGCCACTACACCCAGCTAATTGTTTGTATTTTTAGTAGAGACAGGATTTCTCCATATTGGCCAGGCTGATCTCAAACTCCTGACCTCATGATTCACCCGCCTTGACCTCCCAAAGTGCTGGGATTACAGGCATGAGCCACCATACCCAGCCTCCTCCATGAATTTCTAAAATTGAAGAAGAGAAGCTTCAATAACTACTCTAAGTAGCTCTTCTTAATGCCAGGTAATTCTAAAACTATTCAAGTATTTTTAGAAAGTAGAATACATAAATAAGGTAATATTTGTAATGGTCTAGCACAGGACCTGACAAAACAGGAACTGATAGCTATCATCATCATTGTCATCTACATTTCAGTGCCTTCTCTCCTGATGTCTCAGCTTATTTTGTAAGTTCCAAAAAAATTCTGCATGTTATGTTTTCAATATCCAACGTTAATTTGAGAAGCACTTAGAGAGATGTATTTTATACTTTTCTGTTAAACGAGAGGGTGCATAATACTTGTGGTAACTCTGTTGAGGAAAAACGTGTCTCTAATGGGGATCAAAGGACTTTGGGTTAACACTAACTATGTTCTATGTTTTGCTGTCAACATGTACTATTCTCCAGTGGAGTTTTATGGAGCAGAATTACAGTTTAATAAGAGGCTTATTTGCAGGTGCACATCCCACCTATTGAATAGCAGCTTTAGTTTTATAATAGTCTGATTGGAGTCCTGTGGAGGTCTAGTCTTCTGTTAGCAGCTCTCTTTAATGGAAATGAATTGCATCCATTGTGACCCTCTTACTATGCATTACCATGTTAATATAAGTCCAATAAGAGACTTAACTTCACCACTTGCAGAAGCTTGTTTAGTTTCTTGAGCCAATGTATAGATTGCATCATTTGAGAGCTTACTTAATTTTCTAGTATATACATATTGAGGTGGTGCCAAAAGGAATCTTCAAGTTAACTTTTCATCTTGTGTTTGACCTGAAAGAAGCTGTGAAAAAATTTTGACATGTAATTCATCCCTTTTTGTTTTCGTCCCTCTGCCTCATCTCACATGTATTACAAAATGTGAAATATTTGTATAAGGAGAAATTCGTTTCCACTAAATGTTTACTTTGGCTATAATCAAAATTACTTAAACAAAGGCAGCCATGCGTATTGGGGGATTATTTTGCAAATTAAAAGGATTTTTAACTGTTAGGTAATATCTCAGCTTATGAAATTATATCAATTATTGAATTGTTGATATTAAGCCTTGTCAATCTATGACCATATAAATGTTTATTAATTTGCTTAAAATTAAGCGGTATAGACATTGTTGACTATTATATATGGAGAAACTCCATTTTTTCTTACTTTCTCTTAAATGAAAGATTCTTTCAATATACCTACTGTATTAGTCCTTTTGAGTTTCTGCAAAGAAATAGCTGAGGCTGGGTAATTCATTAAGAAAAGAGGTTTATTTTGGCTTATGGTTCAACAGACTTCTTCTAGCTTCTGCTTCTGGTGAGTCCTCTGGAACCTTATGATCACAGCAGAAGGCCAAGTGGGAGACAGGAGTAGCACATGATGAGAGAGGGAGCAAGAGAGAGAGAAAGAAGAAGTGCCACATTCTTTTAAACAACAAGATCTCACGTGAACTCAGACCAAGAACTCATTTGTTACTGCACGGACACCAAGCCATTCATGAGGGATCTCTGTCTATGACCCAATGCTTCCTACCAGGCCCCACCTCCAACGTTGGGGATTACATTTCAACATGAGATTTGGTGGGGACAAACATCCAAACTATATCAACTATACAAAGTGTTCTCCTTTTAGAAAAAAAAAAAGTCCTTAAAATTATACTGAGGCTTTTCTAATAATGATATTCTGACCTTATCCTAAATTTCTAATCATTTATTATTCATTTCTAGCATCAAGATGTCATGGCCAATTAGACAGCTGAATTAGAAACACACCTGTTTTAAATAAGTGGTAAATTTCAATCATCTAATGTAAGAATTGATGCTAAGGAGATGTCTATTAAAAATGGTGAATTTGGGAGAGTTTCAAGTGCTGTTCAGTTTTGTGAATATCCATCTGTAATCCTTTGTAATCTTTATGGGGCAAACTATCAAAAGAATTATATGAAAATTCAAGGGCTTTGACTATGACTGGATATTTCAAAGATGTTATCTACTTTCAGCATAATTTACATACACACATAATACTTTAATGTTGGGATCCCCCAAAACTGGTGAAGTAGATGCTTGAATAGACAGATTGGTGTAGCAGGTAAGTAGATTTGCAGAGGGAAGCTGACATTGACAGAATACCCACCCCTTATATTCTTGTCTTTCTATCAGATATTTGATATGTCTTGTCATGAGATGTTCTCAAGAATCCTACTCTCTGCCTCTCTTCATTGGTCTATCTGTCTGACAATTTTTCTACCAGTCTGTTAATCTACCTGCATTTATGCCCATTTTGAGCGAGCTAAAGCTCAGAGAAGTTGAACCTTACTGTGAATCACCAGTGAGTAAAAGAACCAAAAATTTAAAGGCTTTTTTTCATACTATAAAGATAAGCTCTTTCTACCTGCAGCATATTGTCTCTTCCTCTTAACTATAATATTATATTTTTCTAAGGATAAAAAACTGTCGCGTTTTAGGAATAAAAATGAAAAATATCATCTGTAAATTACAGGGGAAAATTGAATTCAGAGCAATATGTGGGAATAGCCTTGAGCAAACCTAAAATGTAGTCCAAGCCTACCTCTTGTGCCTTCTGCCTTTTTCTCAGGCTCTTCTCCTACATCCTTCTCTGGTCTTCAATGTCTTTTTTATTCCATCTCTTCTTATCTCCTATAACTCTTTCCTCTGAATTTAACCCAGTATTTATGTTACCCTGTATCAGTTTATGCTTTAGCTTCAATTGTGAAATAAAAAGTTGTTTCTGGGGCCAGGAACATCTGTAATGCCAAAAAGTAAGGAGGCACCTCCTCCCCAAAACTCGATAATGTTACAGGGAAATAAAAGGGACACAGAAGCCAACTGAAGGAGCCCCTAGTGATCAAAATGAGCAGTTTTGATCCAGCGCAATGGCTCATGCCTGTAATCCCAGCACTTTGGGAAGCTGAAGCAGGTGGATCACCTGAGGTCAGGAGTTCAAGACCAGCCTGGCCCACATGGTGAAACTCCACCTCTACTAAAAATACAAAAATTTAGCCGGGTGTGGTGGCAGGTGCCTGTAATCCCAGCTACTCTGGAGTCTGGGGCAGGAGAATTGCTTGAACCTGAGAGGGGAAGGTTGTGTTGAGCCGAGATCGTGCCATTGCACTCCAGCCTGGGCAACAAGAGCGAAACGCTGTTTCAACAACAACAACAACAACAAAAAGAGCAGTTTGAACACAATAAGCAAAGTAGTACTGCATTATAACCCAAAGTATAAAATAAATACCTGAGTCCATATCGATATAAGTAAATAATTAAAAAAAAATAAGGGCTGGACGCGGTGGCTCACGCTTGTAATCCCAGCACTTTGGGAGGCCGAGGGGGGCGGATCACGAGGTCAGGAGATTGAGACCACGGTGAAACCCCGTCTCTACTAAAAATACAAAAAATTAGCTGGGCGCAGTGGCGGGCACCTGTAGTCCCAGCTACTCTACTCGGGAGGCTGAGGCAGGAGAATGGCGTGAACCTGGGAGGCAGAGCTTGCAGTGAGCCGAGATTGTGCCACTGCACTCCAGCCTGGGTGACAGAGCGAGACTCCGTCTCAAAAAAAAAAAAAAAAAATAGGGGCTGGGAAGAGAAAATTCACCCATAAAGAGGAATTCCAAATAATTTCTGTAGGAGCTCCATTCTCAAGAAAGTGGAGCATAACTCCCCATTTCTCAAATACAGGCTGTACATAGTACAGCCTTTCAAAGAGTACAGTGCAAATACATGAGAAGTGATAGTAAGTTTACAAAGGAAAAACTTCACAAACCTTACCTCAGTCTGGTGATCAAGGTCAACATCAGCAACAATAAGTCACATTCATAATATGTACCCTTAGGCCGAGTGCGATGGCTCACGCCTGTAATCCCAGCACTTTGGGAAATCAAGTGGCCTGGATCACCTGAGGTCAGGAGTTCAAGACCAGCCTGGCCAAGATGGTAAAACCCCATCTCTACTAAAAATACAAAAAAGAATTAGCCAGGTGTGGTGGCACGCGACTAATCCCAGCTACTCGGGAGGCTGAGGCAGGAGAATCACTTGAACCCAAGAGGCAGAGGTTGTAGTGATCGGAGATCATGCCACTGCACTCTAGCCTGGGTGACAGAGTGAGACTCTGTCTCAAAAAAAAAAAAAAATAATAATAATAATAATAATATGTACCCTTGATACAGTGTGATGAAGATGACTTTTACCTTTGTGGTCTTCCTCCTGAAAATGCATGGCTCCTGTTTAATCATTTTTGTTTTGTTTTGTTTGTTTTTCTTTTTTTTTTAACTTTTATATTAAGTTCAGGGATACATGTGCAGGTTTGTTATATAGGTACACTTGTGTTATGGGAGTTTGTTGTACAGATTATTTCATCACCCAGATATTAAGCCTAGTACCCATTAGTTATTCTTCCTCTTTCTCTTCCTCCTCCTACCCTCCAACTTCTGATATGCCCCAGTGTGTGTTGTTCCCTCATGATGTGTCCTTGTTTCCCCATCATTTAGCTCCCACTTATAAGTTAGAACATGCAGCGTTTGGTTTTCTGTTCCTGCATTAGTTTGCTAAGCATAATGGCCTCCAGCTTTACCCATGTTCCTGCAAAGGACATGATCTTATTCTTTTTTATGGCTGCATAGTATTTCATGGTATATATGTACCACACTTTCTTTATCCAATCTACCACTGGTGAGCATTTAGGTTAATTCCATGTCTTTGCTATTGTGAATAGTGCTGCAATGAACATACATGTACATGTGTCTTTATAACAGAATAATTTATATTCTTTTGGGTATCAGTAATGACATTGCTGGGTCGAATGTTATTTCCATTTCTAGGTCTTTGAGGGATCCCCACAGTGCCTTCCACAATGGTGGAACTAATTTACACTCCCACTAGCAGTGTTTAAGCATTCCTTTTTCTCTGCAACCTCACCAGCATCTATTATTTTTTGATTTTTTAGTAATAGCCATTCTGACTGGTGTGAGCTGGTATCTCATTGTTGTTTTCATTTGCATTTCTCTAAAGATCAGTGATACTGAGCTTTTTTTCATGTGATTATTGGCCGCATATATGTCTTCTTCTGAAAAGTGTCTGTTCGTGTCCTTTGCCCATGGGGTTGCTTTTTTCTTGTAAATTTGTTTAAGTTCCTTCTAGATACTGGATATTAGACCTTTGTCAGGTGCATAGTTTGCAAACTTTCATCATTTTTTTTTTAATCAGAAAAGTTTCACTTAAGGGGCATCCTACAAAATCTCTGTCCAGTAATTCTCAAATTGTCAAACTCATCAAAAACAAGGAAATTCTCACAAATTGTCATAACAAAAAGGGCTCTACAGGAGACATGACAACTAAATGTAACTTGGCATGCTGGATGGGATCCTGGGACAGAAGAAGGATATTAGGTAAAACTAAGAAAATAATTATAATGTGTCAGTCTTGGTTCATTGATTGTTACATAAAATGTTAATCATAGAGAAAACTAGGTACAAGCATGTGAGAACTCTGTACTATCTTCAAAATTTTTTTCTGTTATTGTTCTAAAAATAAGTTTAATATATTTTAAAAGGAAAAGTAACAAAGAAAAACAAAGTAGCTCCTGGGTAAAGGAATTATTTAGGGCACTGTGAGAGCGAGAGTAGAAGTATTTTGGAAGGAGTTTGTGGAGACAGGGAGAGTGGCATGGTAGGGAGCGGTACTACTGCCTGATGGATTTGACAAGTTACTCTGTAATTTAAATGAGGGGCTACCCAACCTAAGATTAGCCTGGGTTTTATATACACTTTATTTCTCTAACAGAAGATTTCAGTGATTTTGCAGGAAGGAAAAATAGATAGCTATAGTCCTTTTGACTGTATTTGACACAGAACCAAAACCTGGGAGGCGAAGGTCGCAGTGAGAGAGTGTTTTAAAGAAAAGAACCAGTGTCTCCACATTTACAACGATGGAGCCAAAGTATAGATGAGCTGATCATTTGGGATCTATTTATGGTGACCCTGGCTTTCCTCAGAGCTAACTTCTCCGCCTTAGTTAGCCTCCTAGGATTGGCTAGACCCCACAAAGCTGAAGACCTTCGGTGGATTTACATTCTAAGATCTCTAGTAACAGACGAGGATTGAAGAAGGAGTCCCCCTAAAGACTGCTAGCGGTTTACATTGATTTCCCTGAAGAAAAAGAGGGAGGAGGAATGGAAATGAGGAGGAAAAGAGGAGAGGAGGAGAGGAAAGGAAGGAAGAGGGAGAAGAAGAGGGTGAAGGAGAGGGAAGGGAAGGAGGAGAGAGGAGAGAAGAGAAAGATAAATCACAGAACCAAAACCGTTTTTATGAAACTCACATGAAAGTTGCATTTTGCACATCTTAATATTTTAGTCCCAGTAGTCATTTTTAAGGCCACTCTCTGGTTCTGTTGTCAGGCATAGAAATGACCAGAGGACCATGATAAAAGAGGAGCTTAGAAAAAAAGAAACAAAAGGCAGACTTGACTTGCTTTAGGAGCTTTTTGTGCATTTCCTCGGCAGTAGTGTGCTGTGGAGAGCCAGGCAGAGGGGCTGCAGCTCACTGGTAGAAAGCAACATGTCACAGAAAATCAAGCACAGAGCAGGCCAGGCCCATGACTTCCACCACGCTTGGAAACAGAAGAACGTCCTCTGTTTGTTACCTGCCTATGTACATAAAGAAAAGAGAGCAGGGTGACAAGATCATGGCAAATCTTTGGATCTCTCTCCCTCTCTTCCTCTCTCTCTCTCCCCCCACCCCCTCTCATCAGCCTTCGTTCTAATTAACCTGCTCCCCTCTCATTTCCCTCCCGTTCATTTCTGTCATCTCCATTTCACAGTATCACTTGCCCAGTGAAAAGAGGCTCGACACATTCTATTTAGAAAGTGAGTGTCTCACTAGGGGTGACAAGTCTTTTTTTGAGGTCATTTATCTAATTGCTCTTTGCAGATAAGAATTAATTAGCCCGATTATTTTTCTTAGTTTTTGGATGGGTTCCCCACCTGAAGAGAAGAAATTCCTTGGTGTCAGTGATTAATTGCTCAGCCAGAAGCTTACTGCCTCGCATTCGTAATAAATGCTGACTAGCTCTTCAGGTCACATTAAGAACCAGGCAGGTTGTGGTATAATGTACAGGATAATAAAGCACTTGTATAAATAGGGGCAGCAGCATTTGATGTTGATTAAATATTTTAATACATCAAATGGTGGAGGGGTTTCGAGATGCTGAAGGTAAAGAGTACCCACTTGGGGCAACTTTTCTTTCTCCTTCATGAGGGACAGAACATCTCCAGGATCCAAGACAGCAGGTGGCATTTCAGTTTAGGGTTTGTCTAAAGTGACCTCAATGATCTGTGGGGTTATTATTGTTGTTCTTTGTTTTTGGCTATCTCTTTATTTTTCTGTCACAGAACACCTAAAAGTACAAGCACATTCAGATTCTAAATCACTTTTATTTCCAGAAGAGAAAGAAGTGAACTTCTTCTTGGTTGACTTTCAAATTAGATTTTTTAAAATATTGTTGTGGTGGTGGTAGTGTCGATGTGAAGTCCCCAGACCTCAAAATAAACCCATTTAATTCAAAGGTGAGCAGACCCAGATGTGATAAAAACCTGAAAATGTGAAATAAATCTGTAAAGAAGAAATTCAAACACATTAGTGAATTTAGAGAGCAAGTCTTATATTCTGTGGAGAGTTCAGTTGAAGAGTGAGGGTTTTAAAATAATCTGGCTACGAGTGCTGCTTCATTTTCCATGTTTATAGTAGAATTCTACAGATACAGATATTGTTGTGATTATCTTAAGGAAAAAGAATAAAGCAAAACAAGCCCCAAAGTAATTAAGGGCTTTATCAAAGGTCTGATTCCGTGAGCAAGTTGGGCAGAGTCTGATCTTAAACTGGGCACGGTAGCTCATACTTGTCATCTCAAGACTTTGGGAGCCCAAAGCAGGAGGATTGCTTGAGCCCAAGAGTTGGAGACCAGCCTGAGCAACATAGTGAGACCCTATTTCTACAATAATAATAATAATAATAATAATAATAATAATAATAATAATAAATTAGCCAGGCATGGGGGCACGTGCCCATAGTTCCAGCTACTTAGGAGGCTGAAAGTCAAGGCTGCAACAAGGCATAATTGTGCTACTGCACTCCAATCTGAGTGACAGAGTGACACTGTCTCAAAATAAATAAATAGAGAAGCGTGCTTCTGATTTCCAGGCCAATTTGCTATGTTTTTGTTAACAACGAATATATATAACTAAATGAAAAACCCATAAAGAAATTGGACAGAATTTGTCCGGGCTGGGTGGCTCACGCCTGTAATCCCAGCACTTTGGGAGGCCAAGGCAGGCAGATCACCTGAAGCCAGGAGTTTGAGACCAGCCTGGCCAACATGGCAAAACCTGTCTCTACTAAAAATATGCAAATTATCTGGGCGTGGTGGCAGGCGCCTGTAATCCCAGCTACTCGGGCGGCTGAGGCAGGACAATCACTTGAACCCAGGAGGCGGAGGTTACAGTGAGCCAAGATTGCACCACTGCACTCCAGCCTGGATGACAGAGTGAGACTCTGTCTGAAAAAAAAAAAAAAAAAAAAAAAGGACAGAATTTAATTTTGATTTGGTGATGAACACGTGAACACGATGTTATGATATTATCAATTTGGCAGTGCCCTGTAGTGTTCATTAAGATAGAAATCTTGAATAAAAACAATTTTTGAATAAAAAGATTGTCCAAGTAAAACAATACTTTCTCTAAAAGGAAGATCTCTATATACTGGATGATTTGATTCGTAAAAGAAGTGTTTTTTTCTGAAGATGATAAATAACATATTATAGCATTTTCTCTTGCTAAGTGATATTATTGAAAAAAATCAAATCTAACAAGTTTTCTTCCCCTTTAGGGAGACCGAACAATGTAATTAAGAAGCTTGTATGATTACCTAATAATTTTTGTATTCTATATTCTATCTTTCTCAGGTTGAAATTCACTAAAAAACAAGGACTTGTACATAGTGGATCCTTAATAAGTATCTTGTTTGTAAGTAAACAAATGAATTATTGAATAGATGAAGCTATTAAAAGTGACTGATTGGACAATGGTAGCTTCCTTAGTATTTTAACTTCTTTTACCCATCTCTGATCTCTAGGTCCTCTTCTCCTAAATTACACAGAAAAGAAACTATTGTTTCAGAAGGCCTCCAGTTTACCAATTTGTTTGAACATTTTATTGGGTGCAATAATATTAATACTTGATGTCTGTCCTGTATGATTCAGATAAGACAATAAGAAGATTCCTTCTGTGTCAAATGAGGATGTTCTATGAATCCTTTAATATGCTGAGGTCACTCACCTACCAATTTCAGATTATTTAGATCCATTTAGGGATATTTGCAATGCCATTTATTAGATGTGCTTATCTTCAAGTGCCCATTTTTATGCTGCTTTGTAAATCTCCCCATAATCTCTGAGCTCCTGAATAATTGTAAATAAGTAAGTTTTCTTCTTCAGCCACCTGTCAAGATTTTTACGGCTCTTCTACAGAGTGAATTGTTCATGTTTTCTTTCACTCTGTTTTTACAAAAATGATGAAATTAGCTAGCAAGCTGTTGAGCATAGATACTTCCTGCTGTATTCTCTTCCTCTTGGGTTATCGTAAGGGAATTGTGGGTGACATCGTTTACAGTTCACATCAACATGTTTCAATTTGCCTTATCTTTTGGGAGAACTAATTGTTCTGTGGTAATTCAAACTGGACATTTGTTCCATCATTTTTTTTCCTTTTTGGTTTAAATTGATAATTTATTCAGAAGGCAGTATTCATGATGCCTGAATTCAAAGTACAGGCAAATCTGTTATGGGTCTATAAAAACCAAAAGAATATGATTCAAAGAAATTCAGTGGTCAAAACTATGGAGCAGCTAATTTATTAGGCTAAAATTTTATGCAGAGTTTGAGGAAAAGCCATATTAGCAAAGGGCTATGTTTCTGTCTCTTGGGACTCTCTTCCCAATTCACTGCCTTTCCCCATTAAATTTCAAATAAGTTCTTAGGGAGGAAAAAAAAAGGAACATCAGATTGAGCCAACCAGTGTGAAGCTTCAAACAGAAATAATAACAGTGCCTACTTCAAAGGATTGGGATGATGATTAAATAAATTGTGCTAATAAAGTCCTTAGAAAAGGGTCTCATAGGCCAGGTGTGTTGGCACATACCTGTAATCCCAGCACTTTGGGAGGCCAAGGCAGGAGGATTACTTGAGCCCAGGAGTCTGAGACCAGCCTGGGCAATATGGCGAAACCTTGGTTCTGAAAAAATACAAAAACTAGCCAGATGTGGTGGGTGTGCCTGTAGTCCCAGCAATTTAGAAGGCTGAGAGGTGGGAGGATTGCTTGAGCCCAGGAGGTTGAGGTTGCAGTGATCTGGGATCACACCACTGCACTCCAGCCTGGGGGACAGAGCCACATCAAGAAAGGGAAAGAAAGAGAGAAAGAGAGACAGAGAGAGAGAGAGAGAGAGAGAAAGGAAGGAAGGAAGGGAGGAAGGAAGGAAGGAAGGAAGGAAGGAAGGAAGGAAGGAAGGAAGGAAGGAAGGAAGGCAGGCAGGCAGGCAGGCAGGCAAGAAAGAAGAGAGAGAGAGAAAGAGGAAGAGAGAAAGAAAAGAAAGAAGGAAGGAAGGAAGGAAAGACAGACAGAAAGGAAGGAAGGAGAGAAAGAGAAAAAGAGAGAAAGAGAAAGAGGGAAAGAAAAGCAAGAGAAAAGGAAGGAAGGAAAGAAAGAAAGAGTCTGGCATTTATAACCACCATTTAGGCCTGTGTTAGAGAAAAGTCAAGGAATCCTACAAACCACTCTTGCATTCACTCGCTGAAACTGCATATTGTACGTGGAAACTAGATTTAATCTGTAAAGTAGATGATTTTGAACTTATATCTTACAATGGAAATTAATTATGCACACTGTAACCAACTATCATGTTTACATGGCTTATCAAGAAGTATAAGCCATATAAAAAGGGGTTTTATTATCCCAACAGAAACATTGTCAGACATCAACTATGTCCTGAAGATGCAATATTTGTATTATTGCATGTAATCCCAGCACTTTGGGATGCCAAGGTGGGGTGATCACTTGAGGTCAGGAGTTCGAGACCAGCCTGGCCAACATGGTGAAACCCCGTCTCTATAAAAATACAAAAACTAGCTAGGCATGATGGTGGGTGCCTGTATTCCCAGCTACTCAGGAGGCTTGGGCAGGAGAATTGCTTGAACCTGGGAGGCCGAGGTTGCAGTGAGCTGAGATTGTGCCATTGCACTCCAGCCGGGGCCACAGAGCAAGACTCCGCCTCAAAAATAAATAAATAAATAAATAAATAAAATCCAACTTAGAAAAAACACTAGTTCATTAGAACTAACCTGTGTTCTGACCTCTCTTGAGTGTTGAAAGTGGGCCTGTATTCTGGCCAGGGATCTTTCTCCTTCATTGGAAGTGAATGGCCCAGAGATAAGATTTCTTCAGGAAGCTGAAGGACATTTCTCACCTGAAACCTAACCCAGCAGAATACGCAGGCAGAGCCCAGAGCCTGCCGAGAGAAGAAAGTTCCAGGGCATAACACAGAGATCACTTACCTTTAGAGTTGAGCAATGCCGGGACAGGGAAAATTCTTGAATGTTTTCAAAAGACTTGTCCAAGGAACAGAACCTAATAGCAAACCCTGAGTAAGAGGGAGAAATATCTTCAAAGATTTTCAACGCCTCTCATAGAAATGAGCTTTCTGAAGCTTTCCTTAGCTCTCTGACTGCCAGAGTCATTTTTGCCTTGCCTGCTTTGAAGCATCCTGATCCTTCCTTATTTTTTGATACAGTTACTGCTTTGCTTAATCATTACGTTTTCTTGTTTAATGTAACCAGACTCAACTGTGCTGGTGTTCTCCTCCCCCAACCAGCATGCCCACCCACCCTGCCTTTCCTGGCCTTGGCGTGGCTATGATCCTCTTCAGCATTCCATGTCTCCCGTCTACTATGCTGGTTCCTATGTTCAGGGGAAGGGAGGGAAGGGGAGGAGAAACTAATCGTCAGGGAAGAGAAAATTTGAAGGGAAGATGTAAAGGAAAAGAAAGTTGCAGTGAGAAAAAGAGAAAGGAAAGTGATGCTTCTTTTGTAAAACACAAAAATGGGCTAGGTGTGATGACTCACACCTGTAATCCCAGCACTTTGGGAGGCCGAGGTGCATGGATCACGAGGTCAGGAGATTGAGACCATCCTGGCTAACATGGTGAAACACTGTCTCTACTAAAAATACAAAAAATTAGCTGGGCCTGGTGGCGGGCGCCTGTAGTCCCAGCTACTCAGGAGGCTGTGGCAGGAGAATGGTGTGAACCCAGGAGGCGGAGCTTGCAGTGAGCTGAGATTGTGCCACTGCACTCCAGCCTGGGCAACAGAGCGAGACTCCGTCTCAAAAAATAATAATAATAATAATTATTAAAAAGAAATGGAATTTTAAAATCTAAGCTGCAATCATTGAGTATTAGATTCAATAGACATCAAATTACTCTCTCAAATTCCTATGAAGGTTTACAAATATTTTCTCTACATTTCAGTATTTATCCCACTGCAGAAGCATAACCCAAACAGTTCAGGGACTAGCTCAGCAAAAGCTAGAAGCTTCAAAATGATTTGCATTTTTTGAATTCCAAAGGAAATTTTTATCTTGGTTACATTAGTTTCTGCAGGTAGGTACATTAAATTAACTCCGTTTTTGAGTGGGTGGGTTTATAAAAGCAAACAACTCTTAAGTAACTATTGCAAAGAAAGGCTGGAAAATATTAGTTATACAGTCAAATGATGAATCTGATTATTTTATTTTTTACAGACTTGTCAACTAAATCTTTAAATAGTTGTTTGCAAATCTGATAGAAAATCTAATGTTTTCAAAAATTTGTATTCTTCTGCTAACAAGAGGATAATTTATTTTAGTAGTTGACTTCAAACTTCTTACTTTTGTGTTCTTTCCTTTTCTTTCCAAGCTTGCTCAGGTTCTTTCACACTTTTTAAAAAAATATAAATATTTAAAATTGATTTGTAGGAATTTTTTCTATATCATGCACATGACCTCTGTGTCTGAAATATACTTTGCAAATATTTTCCTAGTTTATGGCTTGTCTTAAAATAGAAGTTAAACATTTTTATTTAGCTGAATCTCTCAGTTTTCCCTTTCTTTATTTCTGACCTTCCTATCGTGCTTTAACAAGTCATGCCTACACCTAAATTATAAAAATATTCTCCAAAGCTTTTGTCAGTACCTCCCACCCCATTTAAACATCTAATCTACTAGTTGTATTTTTGTGTCTGATGTTACTTCAGAGGTTGTGAGTGATTCTTAATTTTATTTCCAAATGCCAAATCAATTATTGAATAATCCATCTTTCCCTCTCTACTTAAAAATGTAATCTTTATGAAATACACAGTCCTACTAACATGGATAGATCTCTGAAATTTCTATCATTTTCTAATGATTTATATGTTTATCTTCATATCTACAACATGTTATTTTAATTACTGTAACTATACATTAAATTTTGATATTTAGAAAGCAAGTCCTTTCTCATTATTTTTATTCACAATATTCTTTCCTATTTTCATGCATTTATTCTTCAGTTAAAAGTTATTATAAAATTGTCAAGATTTTTTAAATGTACATTAGGTTTTTGACCTGAGTGGCACCATGGTTATGAGAGGATTTGTGGGGAAACTGACACCTTTACAATTTTTAGTTATCCTATCAAGGAAGGCAGTATTTTTTCAGTGATTTGGGTCATATTTTATGCCCTTCAGGAAAACTTTATTTTTATGATACTTACAATATATTCCCAACTTAGTTTGCTTCAAGGTATTTCATAGCTTTGGTTGCTATTTTGCATGTTCTAAATATTACATTTTATATGTCATTAATTTTAATAATGAAATCTAATTTTTATTATATTTGGCTAGCTTACTGTACATTTTTATTAGTAATATGTTTTCAATTAATCTTGGAGATTTTGTCTGAGAATATAATATCTTTAAATATTAATCACCTTATCTTAACCTCTCCAACATTTACTTTTTTTCTCAACTTACTGCATTGTTCAAAAACTTGAAAATAATATTGAATTGTAAAAAAAAAGAAAGCTTAAATAAAAATTAAGTCTCATAAATATCTATGATGCTCTACCAATGTGTTATAATAAAAAGTATTTTATAGCATAATTAGACAAATAAATTTTGGCCTAGTTAATCCAACTGTATTTAGTTAGCTGTGCTGAGTGGGGATGTCTTCTCTGCACTGAGACTGGAAGTCTTCAGGTTAGGGTGTCCAAGGATTGATGAGGAAATAAAGATGATAAGTATACTTTCCCCCATAGGTGAAGGTTAGAATAGTTGGAGAGTGATGTGGTTGTTAAATGAACCCAGGCCCTTGTGTCCTTGTATGACAAACTACTTCACACAAACCATTTTTATGTCCCTTTCATATTAATTTTCCTACTACAAAATCCTTACTTTCAGTCTGCACCCTTGCTCTTACAACCTAATTTTGGCCCAGCTTCTCAGAGTTAAATCTACTAATTTCTTCCAACAGCAAACTCGCTCCTGCCCATCCCCTACCAGTTCTGTGCCCAAAATTCTAAACCAGAAAGCATATAGAAAACATTGCAACTGCACTCGCTGGTTTGAGAGTGGTGGCTTCACTCATGTATTTCTCCATGTCTCCCTCACCAAGGGCCAGATCCAGGACCTGACTCACAGGGCATAAAGGCCCTAAGTGCTCAGGTAGCCCAAGATACCATATTCCCCACAATACCCCTTTAGCATTGTTCCCTTCTGCAGATGCTATGTTTATAGGAAAAGTTCTGCTGAGATTCACTCCTGCCTTTGTGGCAGCATTACACATTCTTTGGATATTATGCATTGTTGACTTGGCTTCACCTGTAAATCAACTGCTTTAGATATTACTATAATACTTCTGTGTCTCCCTTTAATGGTTTTTTTTTTTTTTTTTTTTTTTTTTTTTTTTTTTTTTTTTTTTTAGATGGAGTCTTGCTCTGTCTCCCAGGCTGGAGTGCAGTGGTGTGATCTCAGCTCACTGCAATCTCCACCTCCCGGGTTCAAGCGATTCTTCTGCCTCAGCCTTCCAAGAAGTTGGGACTACAGGCACGTGCCACCACGCCTGGCTAATTTTTTGTATTTTTAGTAGAGACGGGGTTTCACTGTGTTAGCCAGGATGGTCTCGATCTCCTGACCTCATGATCCGCCTGCCTTGGCCTCCCAAAGTGCTGGGATTACAGGCGTGAGCCACCAAGCCCAGCCGGTATTTCTTTTTATAGCACCGGCCATTGAACCCTTCCCATTGGCCTTAAGATACTGAGGATAGATCATGCCTGTACCTTTATTAGAGCTGAAAGGACCACCTTAATTCTGTTCCTTCCATATTTACACCATTAATAAGAAAAAGAAAAAGGAGAAGGAGAAAGAGAAGCAGGGAGAGGAGGAGGAGAAAGAGGAGGAGGGGAAACGTGACATGCGTTATTGGAAAACCATTGTTGCCATATCAGAATTCTTAGTATAACAAACTTCATTTGTATATCAATTAGCTTTTGCTATGTTCACAACATTTTGAGGCTAAAACAACACTCATTCACTTTAATTCATAATTCTCTGAGTCAGTCGTGTGATCCTTCTGGCCTGAGTTGGTGCTGTGCTGCTTATGCTACTAGCTGATCATGAGTTGCTGAGTTGGCTGGAGGATGGAGTGGCTCAGTTCTCTTCTACGTGGCTTCTCATCCTCCAATAGCTTAGCTCTGACTCATTCACATAGTGGCATGGTGGTCTCACAATTCCAAGTACAGCAAGAGAGGATGCTTTTTTTTTTTTTTTTTTTTTGAGATGGAGTCTCGCTCTGTCGCCAGGCTGGAGTGCAGTGGTGTGGTCTCGGCTCACTGCAACCTCCAAGAGGATGATTTTTAAATTTGCATCTTATGTGCTAATATTCAATTAGCCAAAGTCATATGGCCCACCCAAAATCGAAGGGTGAGATAACATATTCCACCTTGTGACAAGAGGATCTGCAGCATCACAGTACAACAGTATGGATGATAAGAGAGAGAACAAGCGTTTTGGTCATGTTTGACCGCAATGAGCAAGTGACATTTTTTTTTTTTTCTTTTCTGAAGAAAAGAAAAAAACACAAGAAAAGATGAGATCTCACAATTTGTAAGCACCTACAATGTGATAGATTATTTGTTAGGCAGTAAATTAAATATTCTTGTGTTATTCTCACAAAGTTGACATTATTAATGCTACAAATGAGGAATCTGAAGTCAGCCTATATCTTGCCCTTAATGATGTAATAAGTCCTTAACTGGGCAAGGGTTTACACCTAGCTCTCCCTGACTTCAAATTCCAGACCTTAATGAATACAATGCTTCATGATAATGCATTAAGGCAAAGATCATCTTTTTTGAGTATGTCCTAAAGGGTCCCAGTTCCTGGTTCTATCAGCATTATCCAAAACCCTAATCTACTCTCCAGTTATTTTCTGTTTCTGAAATTCTAGAGGTAAGCAATGAAGATGAAAATGCAGAAATTTCCAATGTGACCGGAACTACATTAAGAGTTTATTGTAAACTAGAGTGAGCAGACATATTTTGACCCAAATTATAGATATGTGTTTCCAGGACCACGAATTACAGGCAATTTGCTCACATTATAGTAATAAAGCTATATAGTTGGTGAGCACACAAATCACTAATAGTGCTGTGCAAAGCATGGTGTTTACAAAAAAAAAAAAAAGATGTTCTTAGATGACAGATTTTGCTCTTGATACCTTTCCTTTGTTCACTAATTTGACCATCAAGTTCTGGCAGAAATTGAGTAGGGAAAAAAAAAGAATATCACATGCAAACGTGATCTCATAAATAGGAGACACCGAAGCATGCTTATAAAAAGCATTATGCCAATATTGCGGAATATGGTCACAGGAATAGACCTTATGTCAACTTCACTGGGCTTTTAGTGCATCTTAATCCTACAAACTATCTATTCTGAGGTGATTTTTCAAAACAGATATGGCAGAAAATATTTATTTGGCACTTCCTATGTGCTTAGACATGCTGATCTAAGGTGTGGTGGCATTTTCACTTTGAATCAGAGCACATATTTCTTATGATTATGATTTTAGCAAAGTTGAAAATAGCCTGTCTTGTCAATTATCTAAGTAAAAAAAATAGATAAATATCAGACAATGTAGTACAGGATGATATATTGAGGAAAAAAGAGGCCGGGCACAGTGGCTCGTGCCTGTAATCCCAGCCCTTTAGGAGGCCAAAGTGTGCTTGAGCCCAGGATTTTGAGACCAGCCTGGGCAATATGGCAAAACTCCATCTCTACAGAAAATACAGAAACTAGCAGGGCATGGTGGCACATGCTTGTAGTCCCATCTGCTCTGGAGGCTGAGGTGAGGGAGGATCACTTGAGCCTGGGAGGCAAAGGTTGTGGTGAACCATGATCGCGTGCTCCAGCCTGGGCAGCAGAGCAAGACTGTCTCCAAAAACAAAACAAAACAAGAGACATAAAATGTGTGTTGAACTCCTAAAATAGAATATGTATTATCCTATAGAGGACTTCTTAAAAGATACCCCCAACCTTGGCTCTGTAATGCACACACCTGAAGATTCTGTCATTCATCATTCATTAGTGGAATTAGTGGATATGAATCCCTGTTTTTCTGATTAATGTGCATGATCAGACAAGAAAATTATATATAGGAATCTTAAACTAATCATTGCTATAGGAAAGAATGGGGAGAAACCTTTAACAACTTCTGGAAATAATACATCTTCTGATAAACTAGCCATTACTGAGTAATTAGTCTCCAAAAAGATACATGAGCACCATAGATTAAACAGCCCCTTCACAAAGGGAGAAACGGGCTACAGCTATTTTCTGGGATTATATTCTTAAGGGATTAAACACCGAAAGCAAATGATGTCCAGTGAAAGAGATACTTCTGAGTACTAAGAATTTTATAGCTCTAAGGATTAATATTTCTCCCTTTTAGGGACACCATTTTGATACTTGGGCAGCCAGGAAGACTTTGACATTTTGACAGGATGGAGAAAATCATTTTCACTATGATTTGCCCCTGAGTGAATGAAAGCGGAGGCTCAACCTAAATGAGAAAGAGCAAGCTGATCTGCAATCAGGGGCGTAGCATTTAAATAAGATGACCCTTATTAATCAGATGACCCTGATCTGGGCCATTGAATGAAAGTTTCTTCTCAACAAGGTAGTCTAGGGGCACATGAAAAAAAAAAAGCATTGCTATGACTAAAACTATCTGAACTTTTAAAAATTGGGCTGTCATTTACATAAGCAATTTCACTGAAATACATAAACAAGAAATCCTCTAATGTTCTCAGAGATGGTCTCTCATGCCCTCTGAGACCTCCTTGGTTAGAGGTAACCACTATGGGTCATTGGACCAGTAGGAGACTGGCACACTGTCTTTCTGATCACAGACTCAGAAAGAATGATTACTAACGGTTGGATGATTTATAAGCTGAGACTATTTAAAAAGGAATAAGTAGGATTTGAAGAACCAACGAAGTATAATGAATTATTTTAGAGTTAGTAACATTTAGCCATTGCCACTCCTGGGTCTAAAGGGCAAGAGGAGGAAACAGTTAACTGAATAGAGAAAGGGTCAGCTGTATGGAGAGGGCTTTCTGTGGGGAAGCAATAGTGGCTTCGAGATGGAAACACAAATACTCCCATCTCTCATATTCTTCCTTCCCTCTAATCCTTAGCCATTGTGTCCTCTTGGCTGGACCCAGTTGGAAGCCAGAAGGCCAGGAGCCTATTGGTGCATTCCATAGGAGTCAGTCTTTCAATCCAAAGAGGTCTGTGAGGGGCAGAAAGTGGGTCTGGAGTGACAAGTGGAAAGTATCCAGCACTTGGATTTAATTCCACCATGACAGTGACCTCCCAGAGCACAGTACTCTGACTTTTCCTGGCCTTCATGCATTTCTCAGCTACTGATAGAAAAATTGAATTATAAGGATACTTTCCCTTTGCTTTCCTCAGCTCTCTCATGACTGCATTCTAAAACACAGTCAATCTTTCATCTTCTTGACTCCTAATTCCAGGAAAACTTTTACTCCAAGACTTTGACTTTGCTCTGTCACCCAGGCTGGAGTGCAATGGCGCGATCTCTGCTCACCGCAACCTTCGCCTCCCAGGTTCAAGTGATTCTCCTGCCTCAGACTCCACAGTAGCTGGGATTACAGGTGCCCACCACTGCACCTGGCTAATTCTTTGTATTTTTAGTAGAGACGGGTTTTCACCATGTTGGCCATGCTGGTCTCGAACTCCTGGCCTCAAGCGATCCACCCGCCTCGGCCTCCCAAAGTACTGGGATTACGGGCATGAGCCACCGCGCCCGGCAGACTTTTTTATTTTTAAAGATGGTGTTTGCCATTCTTTGTTTTCAGGATCCCTTGGCCTCTTGCTCTGGGGATCTATTTCATCATAGTATTGTCTGTCAATGGCAATACTCTGTTTTGGATATAGTTACTTGTTCCCTACTCGTTTAGGATGAAGAGCCAAATCACTCAGAGCTAAGCAGACTGTGCCGGGAGACCCACCTTCTAGACTGGTAGGTCTATCATTAATCGCCTTTCAATTGTTGACAATTTATTTCAACTCTGTGAGACTTGTTTGGTTTTTGTTTTTATTTTTAATCTTCAGAATGGGCATAATAATTCCTACCTTATTTTCTTTGCATGGAAGAAATAAAATACTCTGTGCAAAAGTCCTTTCTAAACCGTGATTATAAAACATAATTTTAAAACACAAGTTGGCATCTTTGATTATTTTCAGTTTTAAAGCAACCAGAAATAGTCATAGCAAACCAGTTAACCATGGCTAATTTTTAAGGGAATAAAAATCATAAATGTTGCCGTCTAGTAGGGTAAAAACATTACTGAAATTCTCAATAAATGGTTCCATCTGTTTGCTTTCTGAATTCTTTTGGCCAGACTGTTTGAGTTTTTCTCCCCAATCATTCAACAGTTGCTACTTAATTTAGACATTTTTAAATGTCTCAACAATCCAACCAAGTGTAAAGAAATAGCTGCTGCTTTTGCCTTTATTTCCTGTCAATCACTCAAAACTCAGTGAGATGCTTGGAGAGGATGAGTTAAGATTGTATAAAAGTGCCCGGAAGACTGAGAGGTTTGAAATTTAACATTTTTCTAAATACATCTGTTATATTTATGACCTTAGCCTTTTCCCTAACAGCTGGGAGCCCCTTGCAAGGGAGACCTTAGCAATGAGAAAGAATGAATATATCTTACAATACTGGGTGTTTTATGCTTACCTAAGAATTATATACACTCTGATATCTGTTCTTTCGCTGTCTTTCTAGTTTTATCTTTACTCAACCCCCAGCCCTGAATGGAGCATACTTCAGTTGAGACATCTTTACCCCATAAGTCAACTGGAGAATACTCCACTCACGATGCTTCAGCCTTCCCTACACCCCCAATCTCTTTTCTTTTCCCTGAATGTGCCTTAATATGTCATGCCTCGGCAAGCGCAGTGGCTCATGCCTATAATCTCAGCACTTTGAGAGACCGAGGTGGGTGGGTGGCTTAAGTGCAGGAGTTCAAGACCAGCCTGAGCAACATAGTGAGGCCTCATCTTTACTAAAATTCAAAAAATTAGCTGGGCGTGGTGGCATATGCCCATAATCCCAGCTACTTGGAGGGGCTGAGGCAGGACGATCTCTTGAGCCTGGGAAGTCAAAGCTGCAGTGAGTCCTGACTCGCCACTGCACTCCAGCCTGGGCAACATAGCGAGATCTTGTCAAAAAAAAAAAAAGTCAGGCCTCGTGGCTTTGCTCAGCCTGTTCCTGCTGTCTAAAATTCCACCACCATCCCTATGCCCCTGGAAAAATGCCTGTTCATCTTTCAACTATACTTTATCCCTGAAGCCTTATCTCATCCCTATCAAGAAGTGACGACTCCCTTTTATGTGCCCTCCACATCACTTTGCATGTTCACCATGCTTGAAACCTTGACTTCCATTTGTGTGTTTGTGCGTCTTTCTTCTCAATCAAAACACAAACTCCTTAAGCACAACATTCATGTCTTATTTATCTTTTGTCACCAATTGTATAAGCTCAATTTCTCCCTGGCTTGCTGAGTGAAGCAAAGTAAGAATGATTGAAATAGCCTCAAAAAGAAAAATGCACAAGAAGAATCAACTTTAACCCTGTCTTTTATCAGAATAACTATTTCTCCACATGTAAAATAGTGAAAGGACCTGACTTCATAGGTTTATTATTTATTTGTTTGGCTAACAATTATTAAGTACCCAATTTGTAAGAAATGGAGGTTCTGGAATCAAAAGGAACATTCTACCCATATTTCACTCCTGTTTTGCTGACGACTTTTCAAACTTTGAACTTCTCAAGAACCTTTTGGTGAGGTACATATCCTTCATGGTGAATTTCAATATCATTGATATGCCTGTGACTCCCACATTTATCTCTTTCTCAGATTTTGACCAATGGGCAGATGTATTCAACAGCCTACTCAATATATCTGTTTGAATATTCTGGTACCTGAAACTTGCCAAGTCCAAAACTGCACTCAACCTCTTGCTCCTACCCTTAAACCTGCTTCTTCTCCTATATTCCCATTGTAGTGGCAAATCAATGTTACAGTCACTCAAGACTCCATCGCCCTCACCCTCCACATCCAATCACTCAGTAAACTTTACTTTTATTTATTTATTTTTGCTTTGTTTTGTTTTCGAGATGGAGTCTGTTGCCCAGGCTGGAGTGCAGTGGCGCAATCTCAGCTCACTGCAACATCCACCTCGCAGGTTCAAGTGATTCTCCTGCCTCAGCCTCATGGGTAGGTGGGATTACAGGCGCCCACCACCACGCCCAGCTAATTTTTGTATTTTTAGTAGAGACAGGGTTTCACCATGTTGGCCAGGCTGATCTCAAATTCCTGACCTCAGGTGATCTGTGCACCTTGGCCTCCCAAAGTGCTGGGATTGCAGGCATAAGCCATCGTGCCTGGCCTGAAAGTCAGATATTTTTGAAATATACTTTATGTACAATAAAGTGCCCCCGGACAAACACTGATCTTTCTATCACTATTGATTAGCTTTTACTATTTTATATATTATATAAATAAAGTCACACAGTATGTGGTCTTTCTTATGTGATGTCTTTTACTCAAAAAAAAAAATATATATATATACACATATATTTTGAGACAGTGTCTCTGTCACTCAGACTAGAGTGCAGTGGCACAATAATAGCTCACTGCACCCTCGAACCCCTGGGCCCACGTGATGTGCCCATCTCAGCCTCCCAAGCAGCTGGTAGTATAGGTGTGTAAAATTTTTAAATGTTGGCCGGGTGCGGTGGCTCACGCTTGTAATCCCAGCACTTTGGGAGGCCGAGGCGGGTGGATCACGAGGTCAGGAGATCGAGACCACGGTGAAACCCCGTCTCTACTAAAAATACAAAAAAATTAGCCGGGTGTGGTGGCGGGCGCCTGTAGTCCCAGCTACTCGGAGAGGCTGAGGCAAGAGAATGGCGTGAACCCGGGAGGCGGAGCTTGCAGTGAGCCGAGATCGCGCCACTGCACTCCAGCCTGGGCGACAGAGCGAGACTCCATCTCAAAAAAAAAAAAACAATTTTTTAAATGTTACTAATTTAAAAATTAGGCACCATGCATGGCTAATTTTTAATTATTTTGTAGAAAAGGGGTTTTAGCTATGCTGCCCAGGCCAGAGAAGGATATTCTGAGATTCTTTCATGTTGTTGGGTATATTAGTAGTTTCTTCATTGTAGGTGCAGAGTAGCATTTCTTTGGATGAATATATCACAAATATTTATACATTCTTGCATCATTTCCAGCATGAACACTATAAATAAAACTGTTACAAATATTTGCATTCAGATTCTTTTTGTAGATCTATATTTTTATTTTGGGGGAGTTAATATCTGGAAGTGGAATTTCTGGGTCATATGTAAAGCATATATTTACCTTTGTAGAAAACTGACAAACTGTTTTCCAAAATAGATGTGCCATTTCACTTCTGTCAGTAAATAAGAGTTCCAGAAGTTCCACATTCTCAACACTTGGTGTTGTCAATCTTTTTAATTTTAGCTATTCTATTGAGTGTGGAATCGTTCTTCACTCTGGTTTCCAGTTTGTTTCCCTGATGACTAGTGATGTTGAGCATTTTTCATGTTCTTTTTGGCTATTTCTATTTTTTTCCTGAACTTTTTGTCCCACATTTTATTGGGTAGTTTGTCTTATTAATACTCAAGAGTTATTTAAGTATTCTGGATACAAACTGTAAATATTTTCTCTAAGTCAGTGGCTTGACTTTACATTTTCTTAATGTTGTCTTTTGAAGAGCAGTTTTCTTTCTTCCCTTTCTCATTCCCTCCCTTCCTTCCTTTATTCCATTCTTCCTTCCTTCCTTGCTTCCTTTCCTTCTTTTTAATTACTTGGGATTTAGAAGATCTTATTATCTTTTAAAAATAGAGATGGTTTGATTTCAGTATATATGACTTTTATTTCTTCAATTAACTTACTGCACTGACAAGACCTCCAATACAATGTTGAATGTGAATGGAGAGAAGTGTTATCTTTGCTTTGTTCCCAACTTAAGGAGAAACTGGTATATCTTTGAAAGGTAGGATAGTAACTATAGGTTTATTATGCATGTTCTTTATTAGGTTGAGGGAGTTTCCTCCTATCTCTAGTGTGTGGAGATTCCTTATCATAAATGAACATTGAATTTTGCTTTTTCTACATCTATTGAGATAATCCTTATTTTTTCTTTCTTTATTCTGTTAATAGGGAGAATTACACTGATTTATTCCTGAATGCCAAACTAAGCTTGTGGCCATAGAACAAATTTCATTTAGTACTGATAGAAGGTTTTATATATCGCTGGATTTGATTTGCAAATATTTTGTTAAAGGTTTAAAATTCTGTATTGATCAGGGACATTGATCTCTAATTGTCTTGTCTGGCAATGTCTGTCTGGTTTTATAATCAAGATAGTGCTGGCTTCATAAAAGGAGTTAATCATTTTTTATTTACTTTTTCCTTCTAGAAGTGGGAATTAATGAGTCAAAATATGAATATTTTTAAGGCTTTTGATACATATTACCTAATTTCTCTCCAAAAACCATACCAATTACCTTCCCACAGTAATATGCATTAATATTTTCCCTATATCTTCTATAACACCAGGAAATATCATTAAATATTTTAAAATGAAAAATAAAAATTATATTTTATTAATTTGAATCTCTTTGAACACTAGTGAAGGCTAATATTATTTTATATACTTATTGCAGTCATTTGCATTCTTTGGAGAATTGATATTCACATTCTTTATACATTTTTCTCAGGAGTATTTCTTCTTTAATTTTTGATTTAAAAGAGCCCTCTTTATACACTAAGCATACTAATCTTATGTACCAAATAGTTTTCCATTGGGTGGTTTGTCTTATTCAGCTTGTTATTTTCCAAATTGTTATTTTCCAGCTTGTTATTTTCTCAACTAAAACTTCTAAGAACACAGATAGAAGTAATATTAAAACTATATAGTAAAGTGAAAAGTGGTTTCCACATGTAAGAATCCTTTAAAATAGTTCCAGGAATTCTAACTTAAACATTTGTATTCCTGAATGCAGTGGTGCATTTTTTCCTTGTGAAAATGTTAGTGAAAGGAGGCAAACAAATTCCTAGGCAGATAGGGATTGTTCCTCAGTGAAACCTGACCCTCAAGCCAAAGACAGCCTCAAGCCTGAAACTGAGCTTCCAGTTCCAGGTAGAGTCCATGACTGGAGTGAAAACTTCCCAGATGCCTTTTAACCAATCAAAAGGTGATTTTTGCAGGCCCATCTATGGGCCAATCAGCATGCACTCCCCCATTCTGATTCCATGAAAACCCTGGACTTGGTAAAACATGAGGCTACCCACTTTCAGGCCCCCTGTCATACAGAGGGCTACCCACTCTTGGGTCCCCTCTTTGCTGATAGCTTTCCTTCTGCCACTCAATAAAATTCTTCTCTGCCAGACTCGCTCTCTTGTGTCTCTGTACCTTATTCTTCTTAGTCATAGGACAAGAACCCAGAACCTGGCGAGCTGTGGGCAGCAGGAATGAACAAGAACTGTTAACACTTCCTTGGGGCTCAGACCTCGGGACTCTCCAAGCAAATGCTGTAATACTCTTAAGGGGCTCCATGGTTGCTGGCATCTCCAAGTTTTTGGGCACTGCTAAATCCCCCTCACCTGGACATCAGCACCCAGCACAGAAGCCACTTGCGGCATGCCCAGACCAGCCGCAGGCTGAGTGCAGAGGCACAGCAGGTGAAGGATCTAGGCCGGTAGAGCTAGCTGAGTGCAGCCTGCTGGGCTGAGCAGGCAAAGCGAATTCAGCACGCAAGCCAGTGAAGCCCTGGCAAAGGCACCACCAACCATAAAGATTTCCAGCTGGTGAAGTGGCACCAAAAGAAATCTGTGTCAAAAATAGCAATGAGTAAGCTTTGAGAAAGGAGGTATTAAGACTCTTTCCTTATAGGCCCTGGCCATAGATAATTTGTTTAGGAGACAAGGTTTATCTTTGACAGCCTCACTCCTGGTCCACGCTTTATCTCCCTGGTCTTTTTATATCTGTCTCTTATTTCAGGAAGTATCATGGTTCACCCACAGCTCAGTACCTTCTACTCTTCATGTAGGCGCTACCTACACTGGCCTAGCATGTACAGTCATTGCCTTCTTCACTCTTGTTACTCCCATGGCTGCTCATACTCAAATTATTGGTCTTCCATCACACTGTTTTATGTTCCAGGGTTCATGTACAATAAATGACTCCAGGTGAATATGAAGAATGGAAATTTTCTTGCAAGTATCATTTATTTTTCCCAGTTACCCTGTCATATGATTTGGATCTATGTTTTCATTCAAATCTCTTTGAAATATAATCTCCAATGTTAAAGGCGGGGCCTGGGAGTTGATTGGATCATGCAGACGGTTTCTCATGAATGACTTTGAACCATCCCCTTGGTACTATCCTTGCGATGGGGTGAGTGTGCTCTTGTAAGATCTGGTCATCTAAAAGTGTGTGGCACCTCCTCCCTCTCTTTCTCTCGCCATATGACATGCCTGCTCCCCTTTGCCTTCTGCCATGATTGTAACTTTCCTGAGGCCACCGCAGAAACCAAGCAGATATTGACATCATGTTTCCTGTACAGCCTGCAGAGCTGTGAGCCAATTAAACCTCTTTTCTTTATAAATCACCTAGCCTCAGGGACTTCTTTATAGCAGTGCAAGAATGGGCTAACACACCATGGCAAGATGCCCCAGAAGGGGAATGGTATTGATACAAGAGTGCTGGGAAGGGAACGGTGTGGTCCCTTTAAATGATGCAGAAGTGGGGAAGGGAAGTGGTGGGTAGAGAAGGGCGTGGTCCCTGGCTAGGGCTCTACCCCCATGGACCTTGAGGAGAGGACAGGCACTTTTGCCTTCCTGCCCAAATGTTGCATTTTCCAAGACCACCCTAGCCTGCCACACCTCCATCCTGGGCCTATAAAAACCTGAGACCCTAGCAAGGCAGAGACAGAGCTACTGGATGGCGAGAGGAACACATCGACAGAAGACACAAACGGCTGGTTGTCAAGAGCACACCGGTGGAAGAGCATGCTGACAAGCACCAGCAGGTCAGCAGGCCACTGACTGATGGAATGACTGGAGTTTGGCCGGAGCAACTGGAGAAGAGTCGGGCCACCAAGTGGCCCAACTCCAAGGGAAAACCGTCTCCTTTCTGGCTCCCCCATCAGCTGAGAGCTACTTCCACTCAATAAAACCTTGCACTCATTCTCCAAGCCTAAATGTAATCTGATTCTTCAGATACACCAAGGCAAGAGACCCCGGGATACAGAAAGCCCTCTGTCCTTGTGACAAAGTAGAGGGTCTAACTGAGCTGGTTAACACAAGCCACCTATAGATGGCAAACTACAAGAGCACCCTGTAACACACGCCCACTGGGGCTTCAGGAGCTGTAAATATTCACCCCTAGACACTGCCGTGGGGTCAGAACCCCACAGCCTGCCCATCTGTATGCTCCCCTAGAGGTTTGAGCAGTGGAGCACTGAAGAAGCGAGTCACACCCCCATCGCATGCTCTGCGAGGAGGACAAGGAAACCTTTCCCATTTCAGTATCAGTGGGATACTGAAGTATTCCCACTTCAGTCTCCAATATCCTTGACAGTGTATTGGACTTAGCATCAGAAAGTCTGAGTTTCAGAATTAGGGCTCCTAACATATCCTTGTGATTTTGGATAAATCATTTAGACTCTCTGGGTAGCAGTTTTTCATTCATAAAGCAGGAAACATACTATCTGTCTCGCCTGCTTTATAGGTTTGTTGGAAACATAAGATAATGTGAAAAAAATTGTTATCAAAAAAATTGGGATGGAATTATTATCTCATGAAGGCTGATGGAGATGTTTTCCATGTCTTTCAGTATCCTTCCTTAATATTCTAAGAGTTTGAAAGTACACCAGGGCCAAGACCAAGCAGAAGTATTTAGAATCACTCAGAGGCTTACACTACTGACTTTTGATAACCTTAAAATCTGGGTTGAATAAGTCAGTGATTACTAACTTTCTAAGAGAGATTTTTTCGCCATAGCTAGTACTAATTTCTTGCTGACAGAGTGTATCCACAGAATCCACCTGCACATTTACAAGAGATTTTCCTCTCCAGATCAGCTTCTGGCAAAGTGGGAAAGTATCCTGTTATAAAACTTCTTTTGCTTCTCTTGGATAATGACTGAACAAACGTCAAGAGAAAGAATCTCCAACATGGAATTTTAGAGTACTGTAAATCAGGTGGACTTACCTATGGACACATGTCCACAGAGGTTAGTTAATTAGAGCTAAGATCACGCTCTGGTTATTTGAAGGAAGCCATTTGTCTATAAGCAGAACTCAAATTTTTACATGTTACTTACACTGATAGTTGAATTCTGCTCTGACCTGCCCTACCCGGCCAACTATATGAGAAGTGGAGCATCATACTAGCTGCTTTGCAATATAGTCTCACCATTCTGGGATTAGTCCAGAACTGCCCAACTCAAATCACTTTGGGAGCTACTTTCCAAATTTCTTCTGCCATGACTACTTATTGCCTCATTTATGGTCTGAGCTTAGCTCTCATCCTTGATGAAGTACTTTTTCTTTTGTTCCCTTCCTATGATACAATCCTTCTGGCTATGCTCTTTTAGATAGCCTGGAGTAAATATTTACTCCTATGTCCTGGGCCCCAGTACCACCTACTTTGGTATAGGTCCTTATGATCACTACTCCCATTGAATTCACACAGCCTTATGATAGAGATCTGGGTACAAGCCTGTGTGTAAAGGGTGTATTTTTTCCCTAAATGTTGGGTATACCATACCAATAGAAGACACATGAAATGTGTAAGTTAAATGCACAGGTGCAGATATTCGTGTAAAAAATACTATTAAAAAATCACCCCAGTAACTATTATCTGGCTAAAGAAGTAAGACATTGCTGATATCCCAGAAGCCTTCCCCAACACAGTCCCATTCTTCCCCAAGACATACCAATCCCCTGCCTGGTGTGATAGCTTCCTTCCTTTTCTTTACAGTTCAGGTCAGCAGTCAGTAAACCTTTTCTGAAAAGGACCAGATAGTAAATATTTTAGACTTTAAGGACTGCATATGGTTTCTGTCTCATTTTCTTTGTGTGTCTTTTTCTTCTCATTTTTTGAAAACAACTCTGTAGACCGTAGTTTGCTAATCTCTTGTTTAGATCCTCAAACAATAGTGGTTTTGTTTTCCTGCTTCTTTTATTTGAAATTTATATAAATGGAATGAGAATTGGATTTTTTTCAACAGTCTTCTGTATCCGCACTTCATTTATTTTCATTGCCGTATAGCGTTCTATTGACGGAATTGATCAATCGTTCTCTGTCTATTCTATAATGTGTTTTGGGATTGTTTAAAAGGTTTTGCTTTTACAAAAATGTTACTAGGAACATTTTTATATGTACCCTGGGGCTCATGTGCAAATGTTTCTGGGGTATATACTTTGGAGTAGAATCGCTGAGTCAACTGTTTGCTTTACCAAACACTATTTTCTGACAAAGTAGTAAAGTTTCCGCTCTCAGGATTGGAGTCCCCAATGTCCCACATCCTCAGCAGCACTTGGGATTGAACAAACGGTTTTAATCTTTGTCAGTGTTTCTAATTTGCATTTTTCTAATTTTTAGTTGTGATTTTTATTTTTATTTTTCTGAATGCTAGTGCTATCAAGCACAGTTTGGTCATTTGGATTTTCTGTTTTAGGATGTATCTATTTGAAGTCTTTTGTCATATTTTTCTTGGGCAGTGACAGGGCTCAGAACACACTATCCCAAAATAGGGCACCTTGGCATACGGAATGTTTTAAGTTTAAGGAAATTGAGAAAACCCACAGAATCAGGAAGGTCTCTCTAACCTTCTCTCATCTTTTCTCCTGAAACAGGCCATAAAAGCTTGCTGACCTTCCCCTGAAGTATGTCATAAAACTCATTCCAGAGGGGTTCTCTCTGTGCACCAAGGAAAGGAATGTCCTTATCTCAGAAGACACAGAGACCCGGAGAAGAATCTGAACAAACAAGCCTTGCTAAATTCCCCCAGTTTATTACCGTTAGCTCATACCCCCTTTGTCAAATCATATTTCTCCACAACTATCCACTTCTTTATCAAATATACAGATTTCTCTGCTTCTTTGGGTCTTCCTTTCCTTATGAAGTTTCTCATATCAGGTACACTTATTAAATAAATTTATATGCATTTTTTTCTTGTTCTCTGTTGGTTTTATTTTCAGATCCAGCCAGGGACCCTAAGCAGGTTGACAGGTTGAGGAAGACCTTCCTTCTCTATATCAGTCTGTTGTTATTGATTTGCAGAATTTTTAAATATATTCCAGTTAACAGACTTTCTGGATTTGTGTATTCAGGATAACTCCCGCCTGTTTGTGGCTTGTCTCCTCATTCTTCATGGTATCTTTGAGTGAGTAGATGTTATCAATTGTAATTTGGTGGAATTTATTAAAACTTCCCTATATGATTACTTATTTCTGATTCTTATTTTAAAATTGAGGACGGATGAGTTTTGAAAACACCTGTAGCCAAAAAGTTTGGTTAGATGACCCATGGAAAAGGGGCAGGGAAACCACCTTCTCTGTGTTTTGATCCCATGTCGTTGTGGCCAGAGGCTCACTTCTGGCTCACCATCTCAACAGGCACGCCACCCAAGGCTTGATGATACAAGACAGCATCATCACGCTCTTCAGCTAATGCCACTCTGTGTTGTGCTTCCCGTCCATCCCTCCTTCTTAAAGCTCTCTCATAGTGGTCTGCTAGTCCTTCATTAACCTTCACATCACGCGTCAAAGATTTTCATTGGGAGTCTTAGGACTGTCCTGTCTGACAGTTTTCATCTTCTTTTTCCTTAGTTTCTCAATCCAATGGACCTGTTTACTCTCTCTCAAGTTGACATGGTTGATCAATGCAGCTGTCCTCTCTCTTGGCTTCTAGTATGCCTGATTTTTCTCCTATGCTTCTTTTTTTTTTAAGTATTTATTTATTTATTTATTTATTTATTTATTTATTTATTTATTTTGAGATGGAGTCTCGCCCTGTCACCCAGGCTGGAGTGCAGTGGCACCATCTTGGCTCACTGCAACTTCCGCTTCCAGGTTCAAGTGATTCTCCTGCCTCAGCCTCCCTAGTAACTGGGACTACAGTCACCTGCCACCACACCCGGATAATTTATTTTTATTAGAGATGGGGTTTCACCATATTGGCCAGGCTGGTCTTGAATTCCTGACTGTGTGATCTGCCCACCTCAGCCTCCCAAAGTGCTAGGATTACAGGTGTGAGCCACCATGCCCAGCCTCTCCTATGTTCTTCTTAGTGTTTCCTCCCCTCCTTATTTGCCAATCTTAAAATCAGTAGTTCTTTACCTTTTAGGGGTTCCCAAACTTCTTTAAAAATCTTTTCTTTTCCCCAGAAAAATTGATATATGTAAATAAATACTATTTTCCATAACATTTCAGAGGGTATGCTTCCATGACTTCATTCGATCCTCACAACTGTCTTGTGAGAAAAACAGACAAGGTTAATCTTTGATATTATACCCATTTCATAGGTGGAATCAAGGTGCAGAGAGTTTAAATGACACAATGACAAAGATGAGAGGGCAAACAGTATGGAATGAGGTAGACCAAGGTCAGTCAATAATCAAGTATTGTGATTGTGACTAATTATGAAAGTGTGCGTCAAATTAGTTGATAAAGTCTTTGCAGTGATGGTGGCAATTAAAATAATTTTAGGCCAGGTGTGGTGGCTCATGCCTGTAATCCCAGCACTTTGGGAGGCTGAGGCAGCTGGGTCACCTGAGAGGTCAGGAGTTTGAGACCAGCCTGGCCAACATGGTGAAAAGCCATCTCTACTAAAAATAAAAAAAAATTTGCTGGGCGTGGTGGCGGCCGCCTGTAATCCCAGCTACTCGAGAGTCTGAGGCAGGAGCATCGCTTGAATCTGGGAGGCGATGCTGCAGTGAGCCGAGATAACACCACTGCACTCCAGTCTGGGTGACAGAACAAGACTTCTCAAAAAATAATAATAATTTTAATTTTAATTGCCCTCAAGACAAATGAATGTGATTCCTGGGGCAAAAGATCAACCTTCACACCATATTGGTCTTTTCATCACATTAAGTTTGGTCATTTTGAATATTTTTCTGAAAATTTTTGCATATTATCTTAAGATTCCTTTACTTATAGAACCAACCTATCTCATGCCTGTTCAAATATTATATTTCTTAGGTTAACCAAAATAGCATATTTCGGGGGAAAATATTTTAGTCAGATGCAGAAAGATTCAGATTGTCTATCACTCAGCCACTAATTCACTCATTCATTTACTTTTATAGCAATTTGTTTACTTGAATTATTTTTATATATGATATTCTTATTAATTTTCTAGCATTAAAAGACTGTAGGCTGGGTACAGTGACTCACGCCCATAATCCCAGTGTGTCCGGAGTTTGTTCCTTCTTGTGGGTTCGTGGTCTCGCTGACTTCAGGAATGAAGCTGCGGACCTTTGCGGTGACTGTTACAGCTCTTAAAGGTGATGTGGAACCAAAGAGTGAGCAGCAGCATGATTTATCGTGAAGAGCAAAAGAACAAAGCTTCCACAGTTTGGAAGTGAACCTGAGCCAGTTGGTGCTGCTGGCTGGGGTGACCAGCTTTTATTCTCTTATTTGTCCTGGCCCATGTCCTGCTGATTGGTCCATTTTACAGAGTGCTGATTGGCACATTTTACAGAGCACTGACTGGTCCATTTTACAGGGTGCTGATTGGTCCATTTTACAAACCTCTAACTAGTCACATAGTGCTGATTGGTGTGTTTTTACAGGGTGCTGATTGGCGCACTTTACAAACCTCTAGCTAGCCACAGACCATTGATTGGTGCGTTTTACAATCCTCTCATAAGACAGAAAAGTTCTCCAAGTCCCCACCCGACCCAGAAGTCCAGCTGGCTTCACCTCTCACCAGCACTTTGAAAGGCCAAGAAGAAAGGATTGCTTGAGGCCAGGATTTCGAGACCAACCTGGGCAACATAGCTAGACCCCTGGCTCTACAAAAAAATAAAAAATAAAAATAAGCCAGATGTGGTGGCTTGCACTTGTAGTCCCAGCTACTCAGGAGGCTGCACCAGGAGGATTGCTTAAGCCTGGGAAGTTGAGAATGCAGGAGCCATGATCACACTACTGCACTCCAGCCTGGGCAACAGAGTGAAACCCTGTCTCTAAGAAAATAAAATCAAAGCTGTGGAAAAAAAAAAAAAAAAGAAAGAAAACCTCTCAAGGTTAAATGTATATAGACAAAGTGAAAGAACATTTAAACAAGGACCTTAATATAATAAATTTCACTGGGATCATAAAATCTTGAGAACCAGTAAATGAAATTCCCCCAGGAAATCTGTGTTATGGTTTATAAATTACTTTCTAATCTATTTACTTTTACTTTTATTTGAGATTTTAAATTTTGCTACAGAGATATTTCTCTTTGAGGATTGTGATAAAGCAATCAGAGGAGAACTGGGAAGTTTCTGGCAGTGGGACAGGGTTTAGATTATAAAAGTGAAGAAGGCTGGATGCTTTCTGTTGAAATAGACTGTTAAGAACTTTGTCAAAGAATGAACTCTTACTGTAACCCACACCTCATTTGTCACCCTGATGGGCTGAGGAAAAGTGACATTTACAAACTGAGAATGAAAGCACATCCATTTCACCAGTCTGACACCCTGATATAATAACTATTTACCTTGAGAAAGAGGCACTGAGATTTCCGATTCTTGTGAATCTTCTCACTTTGGCACTTATTTTCTCACTCTGTCAAACAGCCCCAGATTAATGGAACAATTTGTTCAACAAATCATATTAGTAGAATGTGCACAGGGTAAAGAGAGAGAGGTGGGGGAGCAGAAGATTTTTATTCATTCATAGCAGTGGTATCTCTGCAAATAAAAATGTAGTTATGCCTGACATTTACAGAGGGACAATGTGAAAGGGAAAGGGGGTAATGACTTCAGGCAGTGGAGGGATCACTTTGTAAGAACAGTAGTGCTCAAAGGGGAATAAGATAAAGTTACACATAACATCTAGATTGAGCTTCTTTCTAGAACATATTTGTCAAATACAGCAAGATCTGCCTTTGTAAAAAAAAAAAAAAAAGTTTCCCATTAAAATTAAGCATCTTGTTTTCTGTGGTATACAGACATGTTCCTTTTAAGCCCACACCTGGGGAACCTCAAAGAATTCCAAGAACATCTTGCTACCAAAGGGACAATTCAGGGCCTCAGAGCAGATCACAGGTGTGGGGCACGTGATAACTATGTGATTAGGACTGAGATTGTTAATTCTGCTAGGTATTCAATTCACATTATACAGGCAAATAAAATAAAGTCATTGGCGCAGCCTCGACATTTTGTATGTTTCATGCCTTTGTGCCAGAAGTTTGAATGAATATTTAGAATATAGAGAGCTAATAAATATCATCTACAACAAATCATGTTTATTTAACTATGCTTCTAACCTATTGCTTCTCTTCACACATGCAAAAAAATACGACATAATACCACATTTTTCACTAACTTTTGAAGGACTTTTTGTGTCAGAGTTGTCACACTACTATTATACCTTACATCCACAACAGAAATTGACACTCACTTGTCCCCTATTTCTGTATCCTGTGGCCTTGGGTGTCAAGGGAAAATATTGCTTTGCACTGTTGTACTGCTTTGATTTCTCTTTCCTTTCTCATTTTCTTTTTCTTTAAGATTTTTACATATTTTTGAACCACAGGAGAGAACCCAAACACCTCTCGACACAAAATTAGTTCCTGGAAATTCCTAATTAACATGGAGAAAATATTTTCTCTTTACTGCACTGGAACTTTCTACTGGCAAATGCTTTTTTATCCCAAGTTTATTCTAGAAATATTTTAGTGTAAAAGTGACCTGTTTGAATCATTAAGGAGTAATGACAGCTCAACAAAAGATTCATTTCCAGTCCTGCTTCAATGGTAAAAAACAACAGCAAGCCTCCTTCCATATTGCTGATACGACTGCCTCCAAAAACATTAAAAGGCATCTATACTCTTAGGTATTTATTCCATAGAAAAACATTCTGTTTCAGAGAGTTTAGGCCATTCTGACTGCTTGTTTTTTTTGCCCCATTTTCATGCAGAAAATATTTTGCCAAGATATTGCATGTACTTTTTGGAAATTTGGGCATCTAATGTTCCAAAAAAAAATATGTTCATGTTAGAACATTTTAAATTCACATAGAAGATAGAAAATCTTTCTTCTAAGTGGGTGTGTATATATAGTGTGTGTCATTTATATATATACTACATACATACATATATACATCTGTGCATAGTTATATAGATATATCTGTATAACTCTCCATCTCTCTAGGATATAAGGTCAGAGATGACTGTCCCATGTCACCTCAAATAAGTGCTGATGGCCAGGTGCAGTGGCTCATGCCTGTAATCCCAGCACTTTGGGAGCCTGAGGCAGTTGATCACTTGAGGCCAAGAGTTCGAGATCAGCCTGGCCAACACAGCAAAACCCTGTTTATTCTAAAAACACACAAAAAATAGCCAGGCCTGATGGCTCATGCCTATAATCCCAGCTACTTGGGAGGCTGAGGCAGGAGAATCACTTGAACCCAGGAGGTGGAGGTTGCAGTGAACTGAGATCATGCCCGTACACTCCAGCCTGGGCAACAGAGCCAGACTGTCTCAAAAATAAATAAATAAATAATAAATAAATAAGTGCAGATGTATTTTAGGGATACATGTGAGCTAGAATTTGTAGTAGAGAGCGCTCAGGGGCATAGAAAAACTCTATATTTTTATCATGGTTATAGTCATATGATTTATCTATTCTTATAGACTATTCCTAATCCTTGTAGAAATTAGGGTAACTTAACACAATGGAAGTTCCACTCAAGAATCAATGCAGATATCTGATAGTGGCAGGAGGCAGACAAATGCCCCTGCAGGCAGGCATGGGTCTCCGGTGACACCTCACCTCCAAGCCAAAGACAGTTTAAAGCCTGAAAGCCAAGCTACAAGTCAAATCCACAGACCAGATTGAGAACCTGTCTTCCCGTTTGGCGTGCTTTTCTCTAATTGAAGCTCCACCCTTCGCCTATTTTACATATACCTACCCTTTCCTAATTGGTTTTCTAGACACTCCCGGGCCCACCTTTGAGTGGTGCTTCTGCTTTAGCCTTTTTTGCATACTCACGAACTAATCAGCAGACATTCCCTTATTCTGAGCCCATGAAAGTCACTTTATGAGCCCATAAAGCTCACACTGAGTGAGTCCACTCAGCCACACTGGGAGAGAAACCACTTGACTACTGGGGGTGGGAGACCACCTGCACATCCACTCTCTGCTGAGAGCTGTTCCATCACTCAATAAAATTATTCTCTGCCCTCCTCACCCTTCAATTGACAGCATATCCTCATTCTTCTTGGATGTGGGACAAGAGCTTGAGAACTGTGAAACACAGGTACAAGATATAACACAGGCAAGCTGGGGCCCAGCAGCAGTCTGAGCTGCTGCGCCAGCCAGACTTGGCCCAGGCAAGCCGAATAGATGAGGTGCTCCCTGCTGCAAGCCTGGCAAAGGAGCCAAGAAAAATCCTGCATCATATCCACATTGCCAAGAAGCATTCCTCCCATGGTGACTCAGGAAACCAGGCTCCTTCCTTCTTGGTGCTTTTTGGTCTCTTAGGGCTTGAGGTCTTTGGTGTCTAGCCTGTGTGAAAGGATAAAGAAAGAGGAGTCACTCCCTCACCCTAAAGATTCCAGCCCAGGGGTAACATACACTACTTCTGTGGATGCAAAGAAGACTGGAAAATATTGACCCTGGCTGGGCAGCTGCCTTCCAAGGATGATAACTCATTGTGGAAAAGGAGCCACAAAGCCAGCAGTCTCCGTCACATAGCGCTGTGGCCCATTGGTTTCCTTGACGCTGTTTCACTTTTCTCTATTCCCCCTTCCACTTGCTCATTGCTCACACTCCTTCGTGACTTGGGTTTGTCCTGATTCTTCAGGTGCCTAACTTTGTCTCTCAGTGCCTTCTAATTTTTTTTAGAGTGTCTACTCTCAATTCTTTGACTCTTCTCTATTTTCCAATTTGAATTTCAGAAGGAGAATCTGATTGTTCTATTTGTCATCTTTTTATCCATGATAGGCTACTCTTTGGAATTGGTGTCTAAATGTCTGGTGTCCACCTTTAGTCTAATTAATTGTGCTTTTATTCATGGAGGGGTGGGGAGTGGTACTTGAAGTTTTTCTTAGAAACAACTGTGGCCATCAAGGTTTTACTTGTCTATCGTGTTTTTTTTTTATAGTTCTCCTCCCCCAACGCACACTTATCACACATCAGATGCAGTGTAATAGAATACTAAATCCTTGCCATAGACTAAAAAGAGACCACATTCCAAGAAATGTTAAGGAAGCACTTAACCATGTGGATTTCTTTATTGGATTCCTGAAGCTTCTAATTCCTTAAGCTCCATCAATGATTTCACTTACAAATGACAACTAACATTCTTTTCTCCATGTTCAAACAGACTTGGCATTTTAGTTTGGGGAATAAGATTCCTTTCTTTAGTCTTTAGCCACTTCAGGAAGAATATATCCAAGTTGGAAGAAATTTTCATTTACTGTGGTTTCTTTAAAAAGAAGGAATCACGGCTGGACACGGTGGCTCACGTCTGTAATCTCAGCACTTTGGGAGACCAGGGTGGGCGAATCGCCTGATGTCAGGAGTTCGAGACCAGCCTGGCCAACGTGGCAAAACCCTGTCTCTACTAAAAATACAAAAATTAGCTAGGCCTGGTGGCAAGCGCCTGTAATCCCAGGCACTCAGGAGTCTGAGGCAGGAGAATCACTTGAACCCAGGAGGCGGAGGTTGCAGTGAGCCAATATTGTGCCACTACACTCTAGCCTGGGCAACAGAGTGAGACTCCTTCCCCACCCCAAAAAAAAAAAAAAAAGAAGGAATCATAGCATTCAACTTGTCTGTGAAATACATTACTGCACATTATGGTTATAATTAGAAGCTTAGTTATTTTGAAATGTCTTATTGATAGGTACCATTGATTGAATGTGTTCTTTCTGTTGGGCAGTGCTTACTGTTTTCAGTCGTCACAGTTTTCCCAGATAAATGATTTAATCTCTTTGTTCAACTGAAGAAGTAATAGTGGTTCAAAGGGATGATTTTACTTGATCTAAGACACACAGCTAAATACAGACCTTAAAAGTTAAATTTATGTCTGCCTCAAACTCCTGTTTCTACTATATATTCGTAGCCTCTCAGTTTGGATATCTTGCACTATCTTGCAATTTCCCAAGTCTTTACTCCAAATAAAGAACAGAATACAATATAAAGTCAACCAATAGTCCCTAAGCAAGATATGAAGTAGCAGCAGTTTCACAAAGACTATCTCATTTATTCCTTTAACAATCCTAGGTGGGAAATTATTAGCAGTCCCATTTTATAGCTAAGAAAACTGAGGCTCTGAGGATTAAGTAATTGCTTGGGCCACAATCTATAAGTGGCACTATCAGGACTTGAATAGTGATCTGGCACTAATTCTGGAGCTTTTCCTACCTCCAATTTTTTACTAGTTAATAAAAATAATTCAGAGAGACAATAATTGCCTTGCATTAGCGTCCCACAGTCATAAGCCCTCAGGTAGTGCTCCGTATATGTAATGAACAAATTAATGGATTTACCTCCTACATCTGATGGTGAACTAAATTTGTCACTAATTTTTTTTTCCTGCCTTTCCTTCCTGTTTTCCCTTTGATTTGTGATACACATAACTGGAAAGCCTGTTAAAAGATAATTTTCAAAAAAGGGTAAAATCATGACTCTCACACAGATACAAATATGAAGATATATTAAAGAATGTCTGTTACTGCTATAATATGAAGGAAAGAGGCAGATATCATAACCAGTTCAAAGGAAAAGTCAAAAGAACATGAATGTATATGGAATATACATAAATGTATAAAAGAACGTTGAGATGCATTGTAAATGGAGACAAAACTTTTCCACCAGGGAGGTGGTGGTGTCCAGTTAACTATATCCTAGATGGGAAAGAATTTACACTGCTATCAGTTACCTATAATTTACAGAGTTACCAAATAGCTCAAAGACGGTGAACAAACAGGGCTAGAACTGGGCAGCCAGACAGGTGTGCTATAGATGATGAATATTTTTCCATTAAGACATTTGTATTTCAACAGGCCCTTAATGTAGTAGAGAAGCTCATTTAGAGTATTACATGCAGTAGATGATAGACAGGTTGTTTGCAATAAACATAATAGGACTAGTCCAATATATAATAGATGTATGAATGAATGGGTTGTTCTTCTCTATGCTATTTCCCTATTCTGTGTAAATGATCAGTAACGAACATCCCTGTAGAGCTGGCAAACACAGAGAAGCAGCCAACAGAGACAGAATGGGCTTGAAATGCTGCTACCCTGAAGAAAAACAAAATACATATATATCAGCTCATCCTGGTTCCGGCCTGGGGCATGGGTGGGGGGTAAAGGATTAGAGTCCCTTGGTCCTGGTCTGCCATATATAAAGGGTCTCAAATTTACACTTAAAACCTCAGTGACCTCCAAATGAGGTTACACGGACTCAGCTATACGCTCAAAGCAATGAAGAAAGAAAAAACACATCACGCAACTTTCAACATGTGTTTCATTTCCAACCACAATTGCTTGGAATTTAAAGCTGGTATTTTTAAAAATCCTCCAAGTAAATAGCAAAATTATATTTATGTGTGTCCCTTTTGTGTGTATATATATTAAACACATTAATTTGTACAACATAACACTTCTTGCTTCCACATTTCATTTTTCTTTTTTGTAACTTACTAACCAGGAGGCTCATAAACGCAAGTGGCCTTGACTCTCCCAGAACTGAGAGGTCCTGCCCTGGCCCGAAGCCAAAGGCATTTTCCCCAGCAAACAGCTGGATTTAGGATCTGTTTAACAAAGCTCCTTTAAAAATCCTTTGGAGTGCGCCGGCCGGTGACACCCAAGAGGCGACCCCTCCGCCCTTCCGCTTTTGGAGGGTGGGCGGCTGGGGGTGGGGGTCACAATGGCCAGCGTCCCCTGAGGGCGCCGGCTTCCAGGTGCGGGTGGGACTGCGCGTCCCGCCGGGCCCGGGGAACTTTCACTGGGCGTCCGCGGCGCGCAGACAATGGGCCGGGGAAGCGCCTTATCGCGGCGCGCAGGCCTTCCCCGAGCGCGGCGGGAGGCGGCGGCGCTTCCGCGGGCCCAGGGCCGCCAGTCCCCCGTCCCCCGGTCGCCCGCCGCCCCCTGGCCGGGCCCCGCCGCCGCCGCCCGCTGCTTCCTCCCGCTCTTCCTCCCTGCGACCTCGCGGCCTCCTAGCGAGGCGCGGCCGGCGGAAAAGCTTGGTGGGGTGGCCGCGGCAGCGACACGCGCGGCCGGCCCCGGGAAAACAAAGGGGGGATGTGTGTGGCCAAGAGTCCGGAAATGGGGCGCCGGTGGGGGCCGGGGCGGTGCAGCTCTGCCTCCCGGAGCCTATTGTTTGCCGAGTGCACATGCACACGCGCTTAACAAGAAATTAACACATCCTGCCGCCGCTTATCTATCCATCGATGGCCAAACAGACGGCGCAGTCACTTTGCACGGAGAGGGCTTTTAATGTAGGCCGGAGAAGAATATCTCAAGCCCTTGGTAGAAGTTCCTCTTTGTTTCCATACGGCCCTTGATACCATTTGTGATTCTCACGCTACTATGACAGCTTTTTAAAAAATGTATTACTTTTTTTGGTAGGGGGCGTCTTTGAATTTCTTAAAAGGGGGCATTCTGAAGATCCCTTGCCTAACACATTTTTTTTTTCTTCTTTTTGGTACTGATTCTAAAATGATGTAGTTTTACAGTGTGCCAGGCACTATTCTAAGAGCTTCAACTGTATGAACTCTTTACGCTCCTTAACAACCCTGTGAGTTCCGTGGTATTTTTATCTTCATTTTCTAGATGAGGAAAGGAAGACATAAAAGAAACCACGCTGGCAGAGAGGTAGTAAATGAGGCAGCCCGGATCAGAATCCTAGCTTGCCAGCTTGAGTCCATACTGTGAAATGAGGCCTTCCAACTTATTTTTTTCGCCTCTGGGTTGCCATGATTTGCGTTATAATTTAATTTTTTTTTGATCACTGAAGTGCAGGACGTTTGTCTAGCCCTTGCTGTTCCTGAACGGGTTATCTAGGGAAGCTTGTAACCGAGCAGGATTTCATAGATCAGAGGAGCAAATGACTTCATTACGCATATGCTTTGCTGTATTAATGACTGTCTGCACGATTTAGGATTTAGGCTGTCTCTGGGTTTTTGATGAAGGGCTGCGGAATTGAAGTGGAATTTGTCGTTTCTATGAAAGGGACATGTTGTCATGTCTATGGCAAGTATTCAAGCAAAATGAGCACCAATAAATTTGAAACCGATTAACCAACCTGGACAATAAGCCAGAATTTCCATTTTCTGGAAATTTTCATCCAAGTTGGGGGAATGTGGCCTAAATTACCCTTTAATGAATGATTGGGTCTCTTTTGTGTAAAGCTGGGCCCTGTGTGCTGTTCTAGAGAAATGCCAACCCAATCTCCTACATTATTCAAACCCCCCGCCCCCCAACCCCAGCAGGTGAGGTCACCCCAGTTAACTCATGCTGAATTCTCAGTAAGGTCCAAATGCTCTTTGGGGACAGAGGATGCACAGATGAATAAGACACCCTTCGTACCTAAAGCAGTAACTTACTGAAAGATAATGACCAATAACTAAAATTCGATTTGATAAGTGCTATATAATATGGGAGAAGAATACACATGAGAAATGTCATATGTGTACTTTCACCTTGGGGTCAGATTACTACAGAGAGGTTCAAATGTTGGCCGGGCGTGGTGGCTCATGCCTGTAATACCAGCACTTTGGGAGGCCGAGGTGGGTGGATCATTTGAGGTCAGGAGTTCCACACCAGCCTGGCCAACATGGTGAAACCCCATTTCTACGAAACATACAAACATTAGCTGGGTATGGTGGCGTGTGCCTGTAATCCTAGCGTCCGGTGGAGGCTGAGGCATGAGAATCACTTGAACCCGGGAGGTGGAGGTTTCAATGAGCTGAGATCACGCCACTGTACTCCAGCCTGGGCAACAGAGTGAGACTGTCTCAAAAAGAAAAAAAAAAAAAAAAAAGAAGGAGAGGTTTAAATGCTTCTAAACACTCTTGTCTTTTACAAAGGAGCTAAGAAATCATTTGTTTAATAAATGTTTATTGAACCCCATTTTTGTGGCAGGTACTGTTTTATTTTCTTTTCACCCCCAAGACGGAGTCTTGTTCTGTCGCCCACGCTGGAGTGCAGTGGCACGATCTCAGCTCACTCTGCCTCCCGGGTTCAAGTGATTCTCCTGCCTCAGCCTATCTAAGTAGCTGGGATTACAGGCGCCCACCACCACACCAGTGTACTACCCAGTGTACTCTACTACTCTTGCTACAGTACAGGAGACATCTGTCTTGCATCTAGGATAATTCTGTCCCTTCCCACCACCCACCCCAAAGATCCACTTGATGACATCTTGGACACTCAAAGCCATCTTAAATTCTACATGCCTAAAATGTACCTCGTAATTATCCCTCCTACATCTGATTATCCTGCATTTTTCCCACTCTCAGGAATGGCCTTGCCTTTCCTCTGGATGTACTCACAAACATGGCGGAAGGCAAGGAGGAGCAAGTCACACCTTACATAGATGGCAGCAGGCAAAGAGAGAGCTTGGGAAACTCCCATTTTTAAAACCACCAGATCTCATGAGACTTATTCACCAACACGAGAACAGCATGGATTTTATAGTTTCTAGTAAGAAACTATAGCAACTAACGAACAAAATAACCAACTAACATCATAATGACAGGATCAGATTCACACATAACAATATTAACGTTAAATGTAAATGGGCTAAATGCTCCAATCAAAAGACACAGACTGGCAAACTGGATAAGGAGTCAGGACCCATCAGTGTGCTGTATTCAGGAAACCCATCTTACGTGCAGAGACACACATAGACTCAAAATAAAGGGATGGAGGAAGATCTATCAAGCAACTGGAAAACAAAAAAAGGCAGGGGTTGCAATCCTAGTCTCTGATAAAATAGACTTTAAACCAACAAAGATCAAAAGAGACAAAGAAGGCCTTTGCACATTTTTAATGGGGTTATTTGTTTATTGCTTGTTTAAGTTTCTTATAGATTCTGGATATTAAACCTATGCTAGATGCATAGTTTGCGATTTTTTTCTCCCATTCTGTGGTTGTCTGTTTACCCTGTTAATAGTTCTTTTGGCTGTGCAGAAGCTCTTTAATTGATTTAGATACGCCTTGTCAATTTTTATTTTTGTTGTAATTGCTTTGAGGGATGTAGCCATAAACTCTTTGCCAAGAAGTGTATTTCCCAGATTTTCTTCTAAGATTTTTTTAGGTCAAGGTCTTTTGTTTAAATCTTTAATTCATCTTGAGTTAATTTTTGTATATGATGAAATGTAAGCATCCAGTTCATTCTTCTGCATATGGCTAACCAGTTATCACAGCACCATTGAATAGTGTGTCCTCCCTGCATTGCTTATTGTGGTTGGTCTGTCAAGAAGCATATAGTTGTAGGTGTGTTCCTTTGTTTCTGAGTTTTAAATTTTGTTGTTTCTTTCTTCTATATGTCTGTTTTTGTACCAGTACCATGCTGTTTAGATTACTGTAGCCTTATAGTATAGTTTGAAGTCAGGCAATGTGATGCCTCCAGGTTTGTTCTTTTTGCTTAGGATTTCGTTGGTTATTCAGGTTCTTCTTTGGTTCCATATGAATTTCAGAGTAGTTTTTTTTTTTTTTTTTTTTCTAATTCCATGAGGAATCATATTGGTAGTTTGATAGCAATAGCATTGAATCTGTAAAATTGCTTTGGGCAGTATGACTATTTTAATGACATTGATTCTTCCAATCCATTAGCATGGAATGTTTTTCTAATTATTTGTGTCATCTCTGATTTCTTTCAGCAATATTTAGTAGTGTTTTCGTCTCCTTGGTGAGCTGTATTACTAGGTATTTCATTTTCTTTTGGCTACTGTAAATGACATTATGTTCTTGATTTGACTCTCAGCTTGAACATTATCGATGTATAGAAATACTACTGATTTTTGTACACCGATTTTGTATCTTGAAACCTTGATAAAGTTATTTATCAGTTCTAGTAATGTTCTGGCAGCATTTTTAGGGGTTCTCTATATAGCATCGTATTGTCAAATGAAGAGAGATAGCTTGACTTCTTCTTTTCCTATTTGAACATCTTTTATTTATTTCTTCTGCCTGAATGCTCTGGCTAGGACTTCTAGTACTTTGTTGAATGGAAGGGGGTGAAAGTAGGCATCCTTGTCTTATTCCAGTTTCCAAGTAGAGTGGTTCCAGCTTTTTCCCATTCAGTGTGATGTTGGCTTGAAACATAATGAGTGTTTCTTCAATGCCTAGTCTGTTGAGGGTATTCATGAAGAAGGGATGTAGGATTTTATTGAAAGCATTTGTCAGTTGAGATGGTCATATGGTTTTTGCTTTTAATTCTGCATATGTGGTGAATCATCTTTATTGATTTGCATATGTTGAACCAGCCTTGCATCCTAGGAATAAAGCCTACTTGATTGTGGTGTATTCATTTTTGCTGTGCTGCTGGATTCAGTTTGCTACTATTTTGTTGAGGATTTTTGTGTCTATGTTCATTGGGGATATTGGCCTAATGTTTTCTTTTTTTCATTGTGTATATCGTGTAAGGTAAGGGTCCAGTTTCATTTTGGTATTAGACTGCTGCTGCCTTCATAGAATGAATTAGGGAAGAGTCCCTCCTCCTTAATTTTTTGGAATAGTTACCAGTTCTCTTTTCTATGTGTGTTAGAATTCGGCTGTGAATCCATCTGATCCAGGGAAATTTTTTGACTGGTAGGATTTTTATTACTGACTCAATTTCAGAAATTGATGTTTGTCTATCCAGGGTAAATTTTTTTCTAATTCAAACTTGAGAGACTGTGTGTTTCCAGGATTTTACCCATTTCCTCTAGATTTGCTAATTTCTGTGTATGGAATTGTTCATAGTATTATTTGAGAATCTTTTTTATTTCTGTGGGAACAATTGTAATGTCTTTGTCATTTCTGATTGTACTTATGTGCATCTTTTCTTTTTCTTCTCTGTTAATCTAGCTAGCAGTCTATCAATCTTGTCTATTTTTTTCAAAGGACTAACTCTTGGTTTCACTGATCTTTTGTATGGATTTTTGCATCTCAATTTTGTTCACTTCTTTGCTAATTTTAGTTTTTTCTTTTATTCTGCTAGCTTTGAGGTGTTCTCCTTTTTTAGTTATTTTATGTACAATTTTAGATTGCTAATTTGAGATCTTTCTAACTTCTTGATGAAGATGTTTAGGGCTATAAAATTTTCTCTTAACAATGCATTAGCTGTATTTGAGATTGCAGTAAAATGTGTCCCTCTTTTCATTAATTTCAAATAAGTTTTGATTTCTGCTTTAATTTCAGTGTTTGCCAGGAGTTATTCAGGAGCAAGTTATTTAATTTCCATGTACTTTTGTAGAGAGATCTTCCTGATACTGATTTATATTTTATTGCACTGTGGTCTGAGAGTGTGTTTGGTATGATTTCAATTTTTTTTTAATTTATGGAGACTTGCTTTATGACTGAGCATGTGGTCAATCTTAGAATATGTACTGTGTGCAGATGAGAGGAATATATATTCTATAGTTGCTGGGTGCAGTGTTCTGTAGGTGTCTGTTAAGTCCAGTTGTTCAAGTGTTAAATCCAGTTACTTTGTTAGATTTTTGCCTCAATAATCTGTTTAACACTGTCAGTGGGGTGTTAATCACTATTACTGTGGTTTCTTTGTAGGCCAAATAGAACTTGTTTTATGAATGTGGGTGCCCCAATGTTGGCTCTGCATATATTTAAAATAGTGAAGTCTTGTTACGTTGTACACTTTATCATTGTGCAATGGCCTTCATCATCCTTCTTAATTTATATTGGTTTAAAGTCTATTTTAACTGATATAAGAACTGCAATTCCTGCTCTTTTTTGTTTTCCATTTGCATGGTAGATTGTTTTTCATCCCTTTACTTTGTGTTTGTGGATGTCAGTACATGTGAGACAGTTTCCTGAAGATAGCAGGTGGGTGAGTGTCTTTTTATCCAGTTTGTCACTTTGTCTTCTAAGTGAGGGTGTTTAGCCATTTACATTCAGGGTCAGTACTGATATGTGAGATTTTCATCCTTTTATTGTGATTTTAGCTGGTTATTATGAGACTTGATTGTGTAGTTGAGTTATAGTGCCTGTAGGCTATGTGCTTAAGTTTTTTTTGTGAGTGTGGTAGTCAGTGGTGTTGTTTCGACTACATGTTTAGCACTCTTTTAAGGACTTCCTATAAGCCTAGTCTAGTTGAAACAAATTTTTTTAGTGCTTGCTTCTCTGAGAATGATTTTATTTCTCCTTCACTTAGGAAGCTTAGTTTCGTGGGATATGAATTTCTTGGTTTGTATTTCTTTTATTTAAGGATTCTGAAAATATGTCCCCAGTCTATTCTGGCTTGCAAGGTTTCTGCTGAGAGTTCTGTTGCTAACCTAATGGATTTCCCTCTCTATGCAACTTGACCCTTATCTCTAGCTACCTTCAAGGTTTTTTTCTTTCGCCTTTACCTTGGTAAATCTTGTATAATATTAGGCAGAGTTCTCTGTATTTCTTGGATTTGCATGTAAACCTCTCTAGTGAGATAAGGGAAATTTTTGTGGCCTATATTCTGAAATATATTTTCCAAGTTGCTTGTTCTCTCTCCTCTCAGGAATACCAATGAGTTGTAATTTTTTTACATAATCTCATAATCTTCTCATAATCTCATATTTCTCCAAGGTTTTGCTCATTTAATTTTTTTTTATTTTACTGAGTTGATTCGGAGAACTTCTATTTGAGCTCTGAGATTCTTTCCTCGATTTGATCTATTCTCTGTTAATACTTCAGAAAGTAAAGTATAGTATTATGAAATTGTATTCTGAAATTCTTGTAGTGAGTTTTTTTTGGCTCTAGAATTTCAATGTGGTTCTTTCTTAAAATGACTATTTTGTCTTTTAGCTATTGGATCATTTTTCCAGATTTCTTGAATTTCTTAAACTGGATTTCAACTTTTTCCTGAATCTTGATGAGCTTTCTTGACATACAGATTCTGAATTATATGTCTGTCATTTCAATCATTTCAGACTGGTTAAGAACTATTGCTGGGGAGCTAGTGAACTCATGAGAAGGTAACAGGACACTCTGGCTTTTTTAATTGCCAGAGTTCTTGCTGATTCTTTCTCATCTGGGAGTGCTGGTGCTCCTTTAACTGTGGTATAAATTGCGTATAGTCAGTTGGCTTCATTTCTGCATGCTTTCAGGAGGCCAGGACTCTGTATATGATCTTTATTTGTGGGTGAATTATTCTGCTTAGTTTCACAGGTGTATATATTAGCAGCATAATTTTTGGTATTTTAGTTTGGGCTGTGAGGCAGTAGATGGCAGTTAAGAGCAATGGCCAGTGGCTGGGCTAATACACAGCTGCATGCCTCTTTTGTACTTTCTGGTGTTCGTAGGCGTGTTCTGTGGTGGGGTGGAGAGACAGATGGCCCCGCCAGGCCTGCTCCTGGGCCTTGAGGGGAACTTCTGTGGTCACTGGTGCCCCATCTGCATTTCTTTTGTCAGAAGTCCCAGGCTGCAGGGTTCCCTAGGGCTGAGGCTGTGGCAGGGAGACAGGCCACACCCTTTGTTGACCAGCCCTGTGGAGGGAGGCATGCTCCATTAACATCCTGGCCCAGGAACCTGCACATCTCACCCCTTCAGTGCTCTGAGAGGCACCTCCTCTGCTCAAATGCTGGCCACAGATTTTGGCTCAGTACTCCTGGGCTATGAATCACAATCCTGTGGGCAACAGGACGCCCTGTGACTTGGAATCAGGCTCCAATTGCACTGGGAAAACCAACGTATTCCCAGGTTACCCAAAAAGTACTCTGGTGGAGCTATGCATTCAGACTCGCCTGTGAGGCTGCTCTATGCACCTGCTCTTACAGGGTGGCTGGGCATGGGCCTTGAGATGGACCAGCGGGAAGAAGGGTTTTCAGAACAGGTGTGCCCCAGTCCCACAGGAGAACTGGCCATACTCCCTCTTGGCTCAGTGGTCAGTTGGGGTGACAGCCTTCCAGAGGCAGATGGGGTGCCCTGGGGGATTGATGTCTATGACCACACTCTGCCAGAGCTTTTCAGTATACAAAAGCTCCCAAGCTCCACACTGTACAAATACCTGTCTCTGTTTGCTCCTCAGGGACAGCCTAATACCAGCTCACACATCCATGGGGGGCTGTGAGGCCCCCTGTATCTAGGATCCCAGAGGTCTTCAGCAAGAGTGAGGTACCCCTCAGTTCCCTAACTCATCCCTTGTCCAGGAGCTGTTAAGGGCCAGGAACTACTAACCCTAGTGTTAAGGGTACCCCACACAGGGTTCCCATCTCCCTCCCTTTTCAGCATGAGCTTCAGCATTACCTCTATCCACTCTCAATGTTTTCTCAAAAGACCTGCCCAAATTGCGTTGGTTTGTTTGACAATTTGATCTCTTTTAGTGGGAGCAGCACTTTCTGGCTGCATCTAGTCGCCATCTTGTCTTGAGTCTGTCTTCATATTTTATTTTCGAAGACTGACAGACGTCATTGAAAGGTTAGTTCTCAAAAGAATTACGTCAATTATGTAAACTGAAGGGACTGACAAACAGCATTGGATAAATAGCATAACCTTTGTATTTTATATTAAATGGAAATTTTTAAGTGGGATTTTTGCTTGGAATGTGACTCCTTTCTTACCTATCAGTTCCATTTCAACAACTTTTCTAATCCTTCAAAATCTTGCCTTCCTCTGAATACATATGAGATACCCCTTTCCCACTGTGGCTGCTCATCTCTTATTCTTGTATCTTATTTGTCATATAAAGGAGATCCACATTGTGAAATAATGAACTCAGTGTTATGCCAAATTTTACTATTCATAGCACATTTATCATGTTTCTGGTCGATATTTTTAAGTAACTTGATATAATAGATTAAAATGTATATATTTCAAAAGAGAGAAAAGGAAGCAGTAAGAGATAGAAAAGATAGAGGAGGGCCTTTGGCAAGATGGCGGCAGGAGGCAGCGGCGTTGGTGGGAAGCACAGCTCGAAATGCGGCGCATTTCGGTGGACCCAGCGCTGAGGCAGCGGCGGCGAGGCCCAAGAAATAAGAAGTGGGGCTGGCGGCGGCTTGCTCAGGAAGCCGCTGGGGCTGGAGGTTGACCAATTCCTGGAACACGTGCGGCCACAGGAGCGCACGAGCGGTGGCTTGTTGTCAGAGGCCCCACATGAAAAACTCTTCTTTGTGGACACCGGCTCCAAGGAAAAAGGGCTAAGAAGAGAACCAAAGTCCACAAGAAGTCACTGCTTCTCAAGAAACCCCTTCGCGTTCACCTCATCCTTGAGAACACATCCAAAGTCCCTGCCCCCAAAGACGTCCTCGCCCACCAGGTCCCCAATGCCAAGAAGCTCAGGCGGAAGGAGCAGCTATGGGAGAAGCTGGCCAAGCAGGGCGAGCTGCCCCGGGAGGTGCGCAGGGCCCAGACCCGGCTCCTCAACCCTCCCGCAGCCAGGGCCCCAGGACACCGTGGAGCGGCCCTTCTACGACCTCTGGGCCTCAGACAACCCCCGGACAGGCCGTTGTTTGGCCAGGATGAGTTTTTCCTGGAGCAGACCAAGAAGGAAGGAGTGAAGCGGCCACCACGCCTGCACACCAGGCCGTCCCAGGCACCCGCCGTGGAGGTGGCGCCTGCCGGAGCTTCCTCCAACCCGTCCTTTGAAGACCACCAGACCCTGCTCTCAGCGGCCCACGAGGTGGAGTTGCAGCGGCAGAAGGAGGCGGAGAGGCTGGAGCGGCAGCTGGCTCTGCCCGCCACAGAGCAGGCCGCTACCCAGGAGTCCACGTTCCAGGAGCTGTGCGAGGGGCTGCTGGAGGAGTCGGATGGTGAGGGGGAGCCAGGCCAGGGCGAGGGGCCGGAGGCTGGGGATGCCGAGGTCTGTCCCACGTCCGCCCGCCTGGTCGCCACAGAGAAGAAGACGGAGCAGCAGCGGCGGCGGGAGTAGGCTGCGCGCAGGCTGCGGGTACAGCAGGCCGCGTTGCTGGCTGCCCGGCTCCGGCTCCGGCACTAGCAGGTGTTCCCGCTGCGCGGATCAAGGCCCAGGTGGCCCTGAGGTTGGCGGAGCTGGCGCGGCGGCGGAGGCAGCGGCAGGCACGGCGGGAGGCCGAGGCTGACAAGGCCCGAAGGCTGGGGCGGCTCAAGTACCAGGCAGCTGACATCGACGTGCAGCTGAGCTGGGAGCTGACAGACTCGCTCAGGACCCTGAAGCCCGAGGGCAACATCCTTCGAGACCGGTTCAGGAGCTTCCAGAGGAGGAATAGGATCGATCCTCGAGAGAGAGCCAAGTTCAAACGTAAGTAGAAGGTGAAGCTGGTGGAGAAGCGGGCGTTCCGCGGGATCCAGTTGTAGCTGCCGTCAGATGTCGGAGCCTCGCCCTTCAATAAAAAGTCACTTCTAGCTAAAAAAAAAAAAAAAAAAAAAAAAAAAAAAAGAAAAGATAAGGAGGAAGAATTGCAAATAAAATGGCGGGCGTATTTCTAAGTGCTTTACATATGTGTTCCCAGTAATCCTTCGAAAAGAATACTATTATCGGCTTCATTCACATGAGGAAACAGGCTCAGAGAGAAAAGTTAGGCACCTTTTCTAGATTAAATGGTTATTAAGTGGCAGAAACAAATATAAACTAATAAAAATCCAATTTTAGATGCAGTATAGCCCTGCTGTCCAGTTATACAGAGAGGTAGAATTGGTGAGATTGAGGAATTATCAATAGAAAACAAAGTAAAGAGAATCACAGAGAAAAATAAGGCAGGAGAGGCAGAGAACAAGTTAGACGCCTAGAACGTAAGACTAGAACATGTTGGAAAACGTGTAGATTCAGGGATAAGAGAGACCTTGGTTGACATGAGAATTAAATGACTTAGCTGAAGGATAATTAATTATCCAATTAATGCCTGTTTTCTTCCTTTCTTTCTGAATTGTTAGGTGAATTATCCTTGCCATACTATGTACATTTTCTTCCTTGAGGAGAAATCTCCTCATCTCAACTGTATTGTGCTGAGAAATATAGAGCCAGAATGCTAATACAGAGGTGAAATGATCCATTTACAATCTGCACCAGGTGTGCATGCTTTTGTGTTTGTTCATATGCCTCTGTGTGTGTGTGTGTGCATGTGCACATGGGTGAGCGTGTGTGTGTTGATGGGATGGGGGGTTATGCTTCCATCCCTTTATTTAGGACAGTTCTTTTCTCAGGTGAAAATATGCTGAGTGGATAGAAATCTCCTCTCATTATTTCTGTGTATCATTGCTCTTCTGCCTCAGAGGCTCATCTAGGGATAGAACTGTTGTTGACCAATATTCTTCTTTGAATTCTGCATCTACTTTTGTGTGTTTTTGAATACAGCAATAGGAAAGTGGAGTTGGAAAAACAAAAGTTCATAGTTCTCTGCTTTCATACTCCTAATTTGAGCTCACTAGGTTTTTGTTTTATTTTTCACTAAATCTGAATTAAACAGAATCGCTAGTTTTTCTTATTGTTTCACAAGACCTGTACAGCATTAGAGTTAAACACAGTCACCAACATTAACTTATTACCCAGTGAAGACGTTTCTGTGTATACCATTCCAGACAGACATCACCAAGTCCTAGATTGATAGGAAACCTAGGAGTCGTCTGCGCCAACCTCCTGTCTGAGGCTGGATTCCCGAGACTCATCTTGAAAACGTGACAAAGGGCTCGCCATTTTACAAGACAGACCACCTCATCAATAAAGAGTTTCACTTCAAATCCAAGAATGTGAAGAATTTAAAGGGATTTCAATAGTCATCAAGCATTCCCTATCCTTTTCATAAGATCTCTGGCACTCATCATGCATTCTACTTGAATTTTTTCAATAATAGGACACTCACTAATGTGTGAGACAAACCTAGTATTTCTACAAGTTTCTCCAATCTCTGAAAACTGTTCTTATGACCTCTTCCCACACCTAAAAATCTCTTCTCTGAAGACCATGTGTTACTAATTTTATTACCCATTCCTCTATCAATATTATTTTAAGATCTCTCATTGTCTAAATTGTTATTCTCTGCATGATTTATGTAACGTATAGAAAAAGGAATTTGGCACAGTAAATACCTCAGGTGTTTTTGACAAATAAACCACGTAAGAACACGGGGTGGAGAGTTAGGGCTCATCTACTTACCAGCTGTACAGCTTTAAAATGATCACTTAGTCACTTTCAAATACAGAGCATTCTTTGGGGTTGTACTGGGGCACAATTTAGCCAAAACGTTCTAGAATATCACTGTTAAGTCTCTTAATATAGATATTCAAGTTTTTAAAACACAGCCAAAATGTGTGTGATTCATTTGTTTGGCTGCTGATGTTCTGTGTGTTTGATTTCATTTTGTATTCACTGAAACTTCAGGCTCACATGATACTTCCACTTAACCAAAGCCTTGGATTTTTTTTTAATTCACCTTTTCAGATTAACATGCAGCAAATTTCACTCTTTTTGATGTGCATTAATAGCCACCAACACAATCAGGGTATTAAAGAGTCTATCACCATCCCCATTCCCCTGTGCCACCCTAGAGTGAACACCCCACCCTCCACCCTCCACCTGGCAGTTCCTGGCAACCACTGTGTATTATTTTCCTGTAAATTTTCCTTTTCTGGAATATCATATGAATGGAATCATGCAGTATGTAGCTTGTGTCCAGGTCTTGGCAGCTTTGGGTAAAGTTGCTATAACCATTGTGTACAGGCTTTATGTAAGCATAGTTTTTATTTCTTTATGGTAAATGCCACAGAACAGTTGCTAAGTAATATATGCTTAGCTGAATAAAAAACTCAAACTATTCTCCAAAGTGACAGTATCATTCTGCGTTCTGCATTCCCACAAGCACATATGAAGAGATATTCTATGTAACTCCTTATTATTCTTTTAATATTTATAAGATGAGTAGCAATGACCTCTTTTATTCCTGTTGTTGGTAATTTATGTCTTTTCTCTTTTTGTTAGGTTAGGTTGGCAAAAGTTTGATACATTTTGTTGATATTTTCGAAGAAACTGCTTTTAGATTTATTTTTCCATTGTCTTTCTGTTTTTTGTTTTATTGATATCTTCTCTACTGCTTATTTCCTTTTTGAATGCTTTTTCCAGGTTTAGTTTGCTCTTTATTCTTTAACTTCCTGAGGTGGAAGCTTACATTATTGATTTTTAGATATTTCCTTTGTCCTCTTATGTGCATTTAGTGCTTTACATTTCCCTGTAAGCATTTCTTCCGCCGCTCTCCACAGATTTTGAGAAGCTGTACTTTCATTTTCATGTATTTTACAAATATTTTAAAATTTATCTTTAAACTCTTTATTTGACTCAGGGGTTATTTAGAATTTTTGTTAATATCAAAAGACATGGTGATTTTACAGCTATCTTTCTGTTACTGATTTCTTGTTTGAATCCATCGTGTCCTGAGAATGTACTTTGGTTTTCATTCTTTGATATTTGTCAGTGTACATTTTATGGCTAAAGGTGTGGTCTCTTTTCATCAATGTTATATGTGCTCTCAAGATTGTGATGTATTCGTCTTTCATTGAATGGAGTGTTCCATAAGTTTCAATTAGATCAAATTGATAAGACTGCTGTTCAGGTCTTCTATATCTTTACCAATAATCTGCCTCCTTGACCTACCAATTATTGAGAGATGGGTGTTAAAGTCTACAAATATAAACGTTGAGTTCTCTATTTGTCTTCTAAGTTACGTCAGTTTTAGCCTATTACATTTTAATTAACTGTTGTTAGAAGCATGAAAGTTTAGGATTGTTATTATCTTCTAGAAGAATTTACCATTTTATCATCATGCAATGTCCATCTTTATCCCTAATCACATGACTTGTTCTATAGTACTTGATCTTTGTTTGAAATTAATATATCTACTCCTGCCTTTTTTGATTAGTGTTAGCATGTTATTTCTTTTTATGTCTTTTTCCTTTTTTTTTTTTTTTTTTTTTTTCTTGAGACAGAGTCTCGCGCTGCCGCCCAGGCTGGAGTGCAGTGGCGCGATCTCGGCTCACTGCAAGCTCCCCCTCCCGGGTTCATGCCATTCTCCTGCCTCAGCCTCCCGAGTAGCTGGGACTACCGGCGTTCGCCACCACGCACGGCTAATTTTTTGTCTTTTTTTGTAGAGACAGGGTTTCACCGTGTTAGCCAGGATGGTCTCTATCTCCTGACTTCGTGATCTGCCTGCTTCGGCCTCCCAAAGTGCTGGGATTACAGGCGTAAGCCACCGAGCCTGGCCTGTCATTTTACTTTTAACTTATGTGGGCTTTTATATTTAGAGTCAGTTTCTAGTAGATACCATATTGTTTTGTTTTGTTTTGTTTAATCCAACTGACAATTTCTTTTATCTGGTGTGTTTAGACAAATTCACATTTAAAGTGATTATTGATATAGTTGAATTGAAGTTTAACATCTTTTTAACTGTTTTCCATCTGTTTCTTTTGTTTTTTCCTTTTTCTTCTCTATACCTCTGTGCTTTTCTTGCATTCTCTGGTTTTAATTAAAAACTTTTTATAATTCCAATTGATCTCATTTCCTGACATTATCTGCACATTTTTCCCCAACATTTTAAGTTGTTGCTCTGTAGTTTGCAATTTATATTTTTTGCTAATCTAAGTCCACCTTCAAATTAAAATTGTATCACTTTACATGTAATATAGGTACCTATAAAAAGTATTACAATTTTGTTTCCTATTCCTTGTGACATTTCTGTGATTTAGTTATCCATATTCTTTAAAGACTTAAACATGTTTTTACTATTATGGCTTTAAAGAGCAGTTGGTTGTCTTTTAGATCAATTAAAAAAATAAAATAATTTATTTTACTTTTATTCATTTTCTTACCCTCTTCCTTATTTTTATTTTATGTAGATACAATCTAATCAATATCATTTTTCTCCTGCCTGAAGAACATTTTTGTGTTTTAACTTTCTGTGACACATGTCTACTAGTAAGGAATTTCCTCATTTTTTGGTTGCCTGACAAAGTCTATTATTCTTCACTTTTTGAGGATAATTTTACTGGACATAAGTCTAGGTTGGCAGAATATTTTCTTTTTTTCTTTCAACACTTTATATATTTCACTTTGCTTTATTTCTACCTGTATAATTTCTGATGAAAAGTTGCCAAATTTGTATTGTTGTTCTTCTGTGGGCAAGGTTTTCGCCTCTCTGGTTTTCTTCAAGATTATCACTTTGTCTTTGGTTTTCTACAGTTTAATATCATATGGATAGGTGTGGAGTTTTTGGTGTTTCTCCTTGTTGGTATTCTCTGAACTTCTTAGACCCAAAGTTTGGTGTCTGTCATTAAGTTTTTACAGTTTTTGACTATTATTTCTTGAAATATTTTTTTTCCTGCACTCTCATTTCTTTCTAACATTTCAGTTGTACATATGTTATACCTTTTAATATTGTTCTGTAGTTCTTAGATGCTCTGTACTGTTTTATTTTCTTTGTGTTTCAGTTTAGAAAGTTTCTATTTATCTTCAATGATATATATTAATCTATCTTCAGTGATAGAAATGATTATTTCATGATGGTCAATTGTACTAAGGAGCCTATTGATGGTATTCTTCATTTCTGATACTGTTTTTAAAATTTCTAGCATCCCTTTTTGATTCTTTCTTAGAGTTGTCATCTAGCTTCTTACATTACCCATCTGGGCTTTTATGTTGCCTAATTTTTCCATTAGATCCTTTAAAATATAATATGACTTAAATGTTTGTCCTGTGTAAAACTTATGATGAAATTTAATTGTCACTGTAGTAGTATTAAGAGGTGGGACCTTTAAGAGATGATCAGGCCATGAGGGCTCCACTCTTGTGGGTGGATTTAATAACTTCTTTCTTAGCTCTTCTGTCTCCTGCTATGTGAAAATTCAACATTTCTCTTCTTCAAAGAATGCACCATGCATGGTGCTATCTTGGAAGAAGAGAATGGCCTCACCAGACACTGAAGCTGCTAGAGCTTGACCTTGGGCTTCCCACCCTCCAGAACTGTGAGTCAATAAATTTCTATTTATAGATTATACAGTCTCAGATATTCTGTTATAGTAGCACAAAATTAACAAAGACAACTATGTTAGGCCATTCTTGCATTGCTATGAAGGAATACCTGAGTTTGGTAATTTATTTAAAGAAAAGAAGTTTGATGGGCTTACAGTTCTTCAGGCTGTACAAGCATGGCTCCAGCATCTGCTTCTGCTGAGGGCATCAGGAAGCTTATGATCATGGTGGAAGGTAAAGGGAGAGCAGGCAATGTCACATAGCGAGAGAGAGAGAGCTAGAGGTGGGGTGGGGGGTGGGGTAGTGCCACACTCTTTTAAACAACTAGATTTTGCATGAACTACCAGAGCAAGGACTCACTCATCACCATGGGTCTGGCACTAAGTCATTCATGAGGGATCCGCTCCCATGATCCAAACACCTCCCACCAGGCTCCACTTCCAACATTGGGTATTACAATTCAGCATGGGATTTGGAGGGGACAAATATACACAGTATATCAATAATGTATTAATCATGGTTATTTTAAGTTCCTGGTCTGATAATACCAGTATCTGAGTCGTCCCTGAGTCTGATTCTGACGACTGCTTTATCTCCTTGGACTATGTTTTTTCTTCCTTTTTGACATACATTGTGATTTTTGTTCTTGTTGAAATTTACTGGGTAATGGAAACTAAGATAAACAGGCCTTTAGTGTGAAGATTTATTTTAATCTAGCTTGGAAGTGGATAGTGTTTAATGTTGTAGCTATAGGCACCAAAAGCTTCTAGCTCCTCTTGCATTTTTGTTGTAATCTCCTCTTGGCTTTGTGGCTTCTTTTCATATTGCTCCTCAGAGTCTGTATCTTGCAGCACTTCCTGTTGTAATTTACTGTTGTTACTCCTGGAGGGTTGTTAATGGGGTGGTAGAGTGTAGAGGAGAAAGCTAGTTCTCTAATATTCTTAATAAGCCTTAGTCTTTTAATGGGTCTGTTTCTCAAAAGTATGGATTTCAGCAGCGTTTTTGTCCCACCTTTTGGGGTAGAGATTCCCCTTGCTATTGCCTCTTAGTCTATTACCCAGCTATTCCATTCCCAGCCTGTATATTTGACCTGTCTCCTCTGTAAATTATGTTTCTTATGTACTTGATTTTCCTTAGGCATAACAGTAAGGCTGGTGCAGGCTGGAGTGGAGCACAGATCACCTCCCTCAGCTTGGATAAGGTCTCAGAATTGCCCTCTAAAAAGTTCTTCCCCATGGAAACCAGGCCTTTCTTAGGTACAAGAGTCTGGAAGGGCTTAACTATGGCTCCTCTTCCTCTTTTCTTGCCAGGGTCACATGGGGAGGTTTCTCCTGTCTCCACCGTGAAAATTTGGTGGGTTTCGTGGAGGGAAAGCCCACAAAAGTTTACAGTCTTACCTATGACTGTGGCCCTCAGGAACTTATCCTTCTCATACTAGTGTGTACTTTAATCTCCAGCCATTCATCCAAATAATCATTTAGGTGTTTCTACAGGTTTGTTTTGCCCCAAGTAAGAAGATCCTGAGTCCTGTATATCTCTGAATGGGCCTAACACTCCAGATTTCATGGTAGTAGTCTGTCCTGCAACCTCATCTCTCTGATGGAGCCAAGAAACGTCATCGGCTTCAGGTTTCTTCTAGCTTTTACTTGTTATGAGGGCAGGAGTCACAACTTTGAAGCTTTTAGTATGTCAAAGCTAAAACTGGAAGTCTTCTCATTGATTGATTTTTTAATGTTAAACCAACCTTGCAGGTCTAGGATAACCACCACTGGTCATGATGTATTATTCTTTTTATACATTCACTGCTTTGATTCACTAACATTTTGTTAATCATTTTTGGGCATATGTTTATTGAGAACATTGTTTTATAATTTTCTTATAATCTATCTTTCTCCTTTTGGTGTATCAGGCTAATATTTCCCTCAAAAAATTAGCTAAGATTTCTGAGAGGATCTTTTTATGTTGGACTGAGATTATTTCTTTCTTAAATATTTGATATAATTTACCAGTGTGCATGCTGCTGTGTTTGCATGGTATGTTGTATAAATGTCAATTAGTTTAAGTTTATTTACAACAGCATTCAAGTTTTACATATTTTACTAATTTTCTGTATGTCTGTTCTATCAACTTTTGAGAAAAGAGAGCTTAATGTTCCAGCTATAAGACTGGCCTATTCATCCTATCTGTTAACTTTTAGTATATGTATTTTGCAGCTCTATCATTTGGTATGTGATTATTTTGACTTTTTCATGAATTAACTTAATAATTGTTATTTATCCCTGGTTATATTCCTTTAGTGCGAAGGAATCTTATGTTTTTTGTTTGACATGCAGCTTTCTTATACTTAATTTATCTGTGCTTTATATTTAAAGTGTGTTTATACCATCACTTTGTCACCAGGATATAGTTGGCTCTTGATTTTTATTTTATGTACTTTTATATAGACAAGGTCTTCCATCACGCAGGCTGGTATGCAGTGGTGCAATCATAGCTCATGGTAACCTCCAACTCCTGAGCTCAAGTGATCCTTCTGCCTCATCCTTCAGAATAGCTATGATTATAGGAACACACCACCATGCCCAGGTCATTTTTAAAAAGCTTTTCTAGAAACCAGTTCTTGCAGTGTTGCTAAGGCTGGTCTCAAACTCCTGGCCTCAAGCGATCATCCCACCTTGACCTCCCAGGGTATTCAGATTACAGGTGTGAGCCACTGCACCTGGCTGCTCTTGATTTTTTATTCACATTAATGGTTACTCCAGTCTCTGTCTTTTAATTGGAATGCTCACAGCATTTACATTAAATGTAAGTATTGATATGGTGGTTTAAAAGATATATTTTGCGATTGGTTTTCCAATTTTTCATATGTTCTTTGTTTCCTCTTTTGTCTGTTTCCTTCTTTTTGATTAATTTAGTATTCCAGTTCATCTTCACTAATGCCTTCTTATATTACCTTTTAGCTACAACTTTGTGTATTACTCTCCAGCTGTTTTCTACAGTTAGCAATATGTGTCCTTAACTTGTCAAAGTTTATCTTCAAATAGTGTTATTTCATAAATAATACAATAATTAAAGTAGTGTACTTTCATTTCTCCTGTCCTTTTCTCTCTTCTGCTTTTATCATATATTTTACTATATGTGGGTATTAATTCCTATAGTGTGTTTTCCTTTTAATTTTCACAGCTGTAAATATTTAGTATATACAACTTGACGTATTTGGAGATAAGTTTATACCTGTGAAATCATCTTAACTATCAATGCCATAAACTTATCTATCATCTCAAAAAATTTTCTCCTGCCTTTTTTTGTTGTTGTGGTTAGAGCACTTAACATAAGATCTACCCCTTAGCAATTTTTAAATATTATAATACAGTATTTTAAACTATAGGCTCTATATTATTGATTAGATTTCCAAAACAGATTTATTTTGCATAACTAAATCTTTAATTCTTTAACCAATACCACCCTATTTCCACCTCCACCACCTCCTGGAAACTATCATTCTACTGTCTGTTTCTATGTGATGATTTTAAACTCTACATTTACGTGAGATCATACAGTGTCTCTCTTTTTGTGTCTGGCTTATTTCATTTAGCATAATGTCCTCCAAGTCCATCCATGTTGTTGCAAATGACAAGATTTCTATCATTTGTAGGGGTAATAATATTCCTCTGTGTATATTTATACCACATTTTTTTAATCCATGTTTCTGTTGATGAACATATAGGTTTTTTCCATATCTTGACTTGGCTATTGTGATTAACATTGTGTATTAGTCTGTTCTCATGCTGTTAATAAAGACATACCTGAGACTAGGTAATTTATAAGAAAAAAGAGGTTTAATGGGTTCACAGTTCTGTGTGGCTGGGGAGGCATCACAATCATGGCAGAAGGCAAAAGGCATGTCTTACATGGTGGCAGACAAGAAAAGGGCCTGTGCTGGGGAACTCCCCTTTATAAAACCATCAGATCTCCTGAGACTTATTCACTATCACAAGCACAGCACAGGAAAGACCCACCCCCATGACTCAATTACCTCCCACCAGGTGCTTCCCACAACACGTGAGAATTGTGGAAACCACAATTGAGATTTGGGTGGGGATGCAGCCAAACCATATCGTGTTGCAATGAACATGGGAGTGCAGATATGTTTTCCAGCTCTAGATTTCAATCCCTTTGAATATATAACCACTAGTGGGATTGCTGAATCATATGGTAGCTCTATTTTTAATTTTTTAAGGATACTCTGTATCATTTTCTATCACAATATGTTATTTATTAATTTTGTAACCTCTAATGCAGTTGATTGATTTCTCTTGGAAACAGTTTTAATTTTTTATATTTCCTTATTTCATCCAGTCAGCTGAAATACCATGAGGATATTGGATACAGCCTTCTTGATTTCAAGGACAGAGGAATTGAGGGAGATAAGCCTCAATGTGGACAGCTCTGCGTAGGGTTAAATATGGTGTATTAGTCAGTTTTCACACTGCTATAAAGAACTACCTCAGACTGGGTAATTTCTGAAGAGAAAAAGTTTAATTGACACACAGTTCTGTAGGGTTAACAGGCGGCGTGACTGGGAAGCCTCTGGAAACTTACAATCATGGCGGAAGGCTAAGGAGAAGCAAGCATGTCTCACCGTGGCAGAGCAGGAAAAAAGAAAGAGAGCAAGGGGGAGGTGCCACACACTTTTTTTTTTTTTTTTTTGATGGAGTCTCTTTCTGTTGCCCAGGCTGGAGTGCAGTGGTGTGATCTCAGCTCACTGCAGCCTCCACCTCCCAGGTTCCAGTGATTCTCCTGCCTCAGCCTACCCAGCAGCAGGGACTACAGGCTCATCTTGCCATGCCTGGCTAATTTTTGTACTTTTTAGTAGAGACAGGGTTTCACCATATTAGCCAGGCTGGTCTTGAACTCCTGATCCCATGATCCACCCACCACAGCCTCCCAAATTGCTGGGATTACAGGTGTTAGCCACTGCAATCAGCCACCACACACTTTTAAACCGTGAGATCTCATGGCAACTCACTCACTATCATGAGAACAGCATGGCAGAAATCTGCCCCCTGATCCAGTCACCTCCCACCATGCCCCCCCCTCCAATTTGACATTTGAGATTTGTGTGGAGACACAAATGCAAATGGTCTTATATGGTTAATTCCTTCTCACCTGTCCTAGTCTGTCCGGCCTACTATAACATAAATAATATAAACTGGTGGCTTCAACAACAAACATTTATAGCTCATAGTTCTGGAGGCTGAACATCTGGGGTGAGGGTGCCTTCGTGGTTGGGCTCTGGTAAAGGATCACTTCCTTGTTGCAGACTGCCATCTCCTTGTATCCTCACATAGTAGAGTGAAGGCAAGAGAACTCTCCGGGGTGCCTTTTATAAGGGCACAAATTCCATTCGTGAGGATTTCTCTGTCATGACATTATCATCTCCCAAAGACGCTAACTCCTCATATCATTGCATCAGGGGTTAGGATTTTAACATCAATTTTGAGGGCACATAAACATTCAGTCCATAACAGCATTCCCTTAAACAACTTAAAGGCTGGGCACAGTGGTTCACACCTGTAATCTCAGCACTTTGGCATCAGCCACAGTGGATGGATTGCTTGAGGGAGTTTGAGACCATCCTGGGTAACATGACGAAACCCCATCTCTACAAAAATACAAAAATTATCCAGACATGGTGGCGCATGCCTGTGGTCCCGGCTACTTGGGAGGCTGAGGTGGGAGGACAGTTTGAGCCCTGGAGGCAGAAGTCATAATGAGCCATGATTGCACGACTGCACTCCAGCCTGGGTGACAAAGCGAAAACCTGTCTCAAAAAAACAAAAGCAAAACAACTTAAGTAACGTTGAAAACCACTGTTTTAGTTCTTTTCTTCTATTATCTTTGGTAATATTGGGTTATTCTATCTTAGTATAATGGTGTTATCTTCTCCATCAAAATTCAGTTTGAAGTGTTTCTTGTCCAGCTTAGCAAATCAACTGCCAATCATTTCATTCTTACTGGTTTTTCTGAGGTGTGCTCTATTTCCCTGTCAGGAAGTCCTGGCAAGAGGTTCAGAAAACTAATTCTTATAACAAGCCAACTATATTTCAATACAGAACTTTCCAAAGTATCAGACTTAAGTCAGCAAGAGAGTGTGTCTAGTTTATTTTCTAAATACATTATCAAAAATATTATTTGGGTGCCCTGTTGACCTCTTAAATTCTGTAATTTACACAAAAATACCACACTGCATAAATTATATGAGTGAGAATAAATATTTAGTTTATTGGAATTCTTGAGAAACAGGACAGACTACAAAATTTTCATCACAGATTGTAGTATATCAAGGACAACCAGAAGGTGCGCTGACATGGATATTGAGCAAAGTGTTCAACGTAGCCAAGTGAAAAATTTACAATGACAATAAAAAATTTTAGGCATTTGTGACATTTGCCAATGGCATAAAAATAAGCTTCACTAAGTTTACACCTGGAAGAAAAAAAATGTTTCCATATGACACTCCTACCCAACATAACATAAGTTATGTTATCATAACTTCAGCTGCACATCTCATGAGTGCATGCTTGCTATGCAAATCATTGCTAGAAAAAAATATTGTAGAGCAAATAAGTAGTAAAAAATAATCAAACCAGAATTTAAAGGTAAGAAAATCGCTAACTGTGTTGTGCCAGTACAGCTATTGTAGTGAAAGGTAGGTACAACAATAATTTTTAAAATGTATACATCACAATATTTGTTTCTGTGTGCACACACAGATATATTAATACCAAAGTTTCATCCTTTTATACCTTGAGCTAGGCAACTAGAAGAACTTATCTAGCAAATTATACTATTCATATTAATTTAATAACTTGCAAAATCTTCAGTGTAACACTAAAACAGTATGTGAATGATTAGCTATATTTATTTCTATGTGTCGCACTTATTTTTGGCTGATGGTAGTAGTGATGGGGGATATTTTGTTTGACCTCATAACAACTCACTCAACTTTTCTTCTTGGTTGGAAAGCTTTGTATGTTTAAGGTTACTGAAAACAGTGATCATTTAGGTGAGAACCCTTGTTTGTGATACGGCGTGTCAAAATAGCCATATATAAGAAAGTTGTACATAAAGAAATAGTTATATTTTGGAAGCTCACGTATTTTCTGACAAGGTGAAGCAAAGTTTACTTGCAAGCTCTTTGGGCTCATTTGCTTTCATTGCCTGACCACCTGTTTCAGCTGGTTTGTTATCTTTAGAGCCATGGAATTGCAGTCCATCTAATTCAACCTGCAGTACTCAGTTCATTTAACTAGGTCAATGGCTGGCTATGTCAGAGAGTGTGTGTGTGTGTGTGTGTGTCTTGTTCGTATATCTATGTGTGTGTTATTGTTGGGTGTGTGTGGTTTTTTCCACTGAAAAGAGAACCAACCAATCAATTTTTTAAAAAGTCTCATAGAAAATGTGTTCATTATAAATCCCTAGTCAGATTTAGTCAGACTTAGTAAGTTTTTCTGGAAGTGTCATTAGTCTCCAACAATGACAGTGTTTTCCTAAGTAAGACCTCAGATCCTCCAGGGAGTCACCCATCACTAAGTGACACAAAATCATGGCTAAATGTGAACAGTAGTTAGTACTGAGGCGTGAATATCGAGGAGGTCTTTTTTCTTAACTTTTACATTTAAAAAAAAAATTTTACTTAAAGTTCTGGGATACACATGCTGAAAGTGCAGGTTTGTTACATAGGTATACGTGTGCCATGGTGGTTTGCTGCACCTATCAGCCCGTCATCTAGGTTTTAAGCCCTACATGCATTAAGTTATTTGTCCTAATGTTCTTGGGGAGGACTGTCTTTAACCGTGGTATGCACTATTCTGTTGTTTGCATTTTTTAACAGTGAGACTTATTTCATTTGAATTATAAAATAACAACAGAAAAAATAGTTAAGGAGATAGATGGTTTTACAATGTTTCTGTGTAACTATACATTGAGCCAGGCCATGAGATGATGGAATTGAAGGGACAACATAGATACAGCTTTAGTTGTACTTTGCCATTTTGAACAGCTGTGAGCAACCCTGAACCATTCGCTTCCTTTCTTTTGCCTATCTGCCTTTCTTCTCGTTGTTATTCCTTTTTTTAACTGAAGTCTAATTCACCTAACATAAAATTTGTACATTCACAATGTTGTACAACCACCATGTCTACCAAGTTCCAAAACATTTTAACCACCTCAAAAGAAAAGTCTGTACCCAATAAGCAGTTATTTCCAATGTTGCTTTCTCCCTAACCCTTCAAAACCACCAATGTGCTTCCTGTCTGTATGGATTTATATAACATGGATATTTCCTATAGATGAAATCTCACAATACGTGGCTCTTTGTGTACCTTTTCATATAGCATAACAGTTCCAAGGTTCATGCACATTGTGTCATGTATCAGTACTTCATTCCTTTTTATGGTTGAATAATGTTCCATTGCATGGATATACTACAATTTGTTTATCCATTCATTCTTTAGTGAACATGTGGGTTGTTTCCACCTTTGGCTGTTATGAATAGTGCTGCTATAAACATTCATGTAAAAGTATTTGTTTGAATGTGTTCTCAGTTCTTTTGGGCATATGCCTAGTAATGGAATTGCTGGGTTGTATGATAATTTAATGTTTAACTTTTTGAGAAATCACCTGTTTCCCTAAGGGTGCTACTAGATTTTGATCCTTCATTTTCTGTTTTCCATTTTCTTCTCCTCTTTTTACCTAACAACTCTGCTCTTCTTAAGGGAGGCAACTGTTATTTTTAGAGAAAGCACTTGACTTGTTGGTCAGGCCTACATCTTACTGTGAAGTTGGGCAAATCATTCAATTATCAGTTGTCTGAGACTCAGTTTTGTCCCCGGATAATGTAGGACACTGATAATGTTTACTTCATGCAGTGTTGGAAAGATTAAATGTTACAAAGTATGTTAAAGTGCTTGGATGTTTGATAATTATTGAAACATGAGTTGAGCAGAGTCAAATAATTTTCTAAGGCATAGGAGAGCATTTTCCAGTCTCTTGAACTCCTCCGTTTCTACCCCATTCCACGTTAGAAGTCTGCATCCATTATGACACAATTATGCAATTACAGCCACACTAAAATTTAGGTAAGAAAGATACAGAAGAGAAAGAATGCATACATTAGCTGGGTAGTTATGCTTTACTTAACTTTATTCCTTCTAAGGGCTATAAGTGTCAGTCTTTTAGGGAAGAAAGTCTGCTTTGATACTCTGCAAGTTCTGAATGATGAACATTTTGCTTTCTAGGAATTTTATTCTGTATTCATCTAAAATCATCATCACTCCTCTGCCCAGAATACTCAGAATCTACCCCTTCTAAGTCAGAGGACAATCTGGAGTCATCACTATGGTCTGGGAGGCCCTTCATGATTCGATGGGCAACACCTTCCTGACCTCATTCTCTGCACTCTCCAGCAACTCATTCTGCTCTAGTGACACTGATTTTTCCATCCTACCTTCAACACACCATGTACACCCCAATGCATCCTTTGCATTTCTTCCTTCCAGAGTGCTCTATCTGCAGGCATCAACATAACTAACTCCACAGTTCTTTCATGCCAAGTCAATGGGTACCTTAACAGAGAAGTTTTCTCTGAACACCTCATATAAAATAATTTCTCTATCCTACTGTTACTTTCTATTCTCTTAATCCAACTTTATTTTTGTCTTTGTCATAACACTAGTCATCTTCTGCAGTGTTATTTGTTCATTTATTTATTTGCTTATTGCGTGTCTTTTCCCACTAAAATATAAGTTTCTGAGGGCAAGCCCTTTGTTTTCTTGCTCACTGCTCTTTACTTGGTACCGAAAAGAGTGTCTGGTACATAGTAGGTGTCTTAATAAATATCTGTGCCAAAATGATTATTAATACAAGTAGTAATACTATAAAACATCTTTCTCAGAAATATTACATGAATTATGCAAACATAAATTTGTTCATTGAAGCAAAATTAAAACTTTTGTCAAATTCCCCCCCTTATCTCCCAATGAAATATGACAGATTTAAATGTAGAATATATTTTTATGTAGGTTATAAGCTCTCACAGGCTGCCCTTTTATATTTGTTATAGGAAATAGCCTATTATGAGTGTTGAATTAATATGGATCATGATTGATTTAAAATGCATGGTGTTTTGTGCTGTTATTCAGCCAACATCTATATTCAATTAAATAATCATTACAGTTGCCAGCATTTGTGCATTACACTAATGGCAAGAGATACACTTACAAGGGCTGAATTTAATTATGGGATGATATAGGTGCCATCCCAAGTCTGAGAGAGATGCTGAAATGTGAAATTCTGTTCTCATAAATTAGTATGTGCAGAGTGGAGAGTCAACTCATACGAGTACCTAATTTTAAAATCTCCATGTGCACATAAAAAGAAAACAAAGGAATTCCTTGATTTTATTGAGTTTGAGGGATAAACTGGAGAACAGGTTTGCATTAAGTTTAACTGCAATATGTGTCACTTTTCCTCGTAGTTGGATCTGCAGGCAACATCTCATTCTGGAGCTGATTCACCTGCTCTGCCAGGTGTCCTCACCCACCATATGTATAAATATTTGTCTAAATTCTTCCTTTTTTATCATTCTGTTTTTGTGTATATTAGAAGAACCAGAGCCAATTTGCTAGAGAAGAGCAGCTTTTCCAGCTTTCTTTTGGCTGTTGATGTCTTTGGTCTCTCTGAATAGTCCCTCTTATACTTGGCTGGTAAGAGACACATTTTTCTGAGCTAAAAGCAGCCTTGGTGCATTAGAAACAAAAAGAAAAAGGTAACCTATTATCTTTCCAAGAGTCTCAAGTCACATATATGTGTTAGCATCTTTTCAACATGCCTGTTTTGCTGGGAATCATTTTATGCTCACATTTATTTTTTTGTTGTGGCAAGGTTATTGGTTTTGAGGTCAGACAGATTTGGATTTGAATTTCACCTTTTTTGCTCTAGTTCTGCCACCTTGAGCGAATTGCTTGATCTCCCCAGACCTCAGCTTGCTCATCCGTGAAATGTGTGAAACTGTAGTGCAGAGGTACTGTGCAGTTTTCTCCTTCAGATTCCTGCTCACGGGTCACCTTTTCTGAGAGACCTTCCCTAACCACACTCTGCAAAAAGACACCCCTGCCCCAGTGCATAGATAGCATGTAATGTGATGTCTGGTCCATAAGGAAGGCTCAGTTCATAAATACACCCTTATCTTTGTGGAGTCAACAGAGGAGGTGCTGAGATTCAAGAACCTGGTGGGTTAATAGTGTGCTTGGCTGGATTAATGAAATCAAAACATTGGACCCAGCGTAGACACATATAGTCTTGAAAATAAGATAAAGTTGTCCATTTGCAGAGGGCTCAGAGGAGTAGACCAAGTTCCTTGCTAACAAGCAAGCAAACAAATAAAAATCAGTGTGGGCCCCATAGAAGGCAGAAAGTTGAATCTCATCAGTCAACATTCAGATCAAATCACAAAATCTTTCTTGATTATTTTATGTTACGTAATGTGATTGTCATGTGGATTTTGTGTAGAAGCAGTTTGGCATAGTGAAAAATGTTGCTAAGCTAGCAATTAAAAATTAGGAGTTTAGTTCCTTCTTCCATTAAGTAGCTAAATAAAATTAAGAGGTTTGTAAGTCATGTCCCTGAAAAATAAGCTTGCCTCCTTTCATTTTTAGTCAGTATTATTATTTGAGAGAGACAGAGGGATGGTTGGTCTGTTTTATCATTTAGGCCTCCAGCAATCCTGACTTTCTGTGCTGATTTGCACCTAGGAAGTTCAAAGTAATTCCAAAGAGGATATGGTCAACCCTCATCCAGCTTGATCTGTTTAGTGCAAACATGATAGATATTTTCTTGGACCTATTTACTGTAAAAATATATTTTTGAGGTCACTATTACAGTTCTAAAGATGTAACTTATTAGTATTAAATTTGCAGGTAAAATGAAAATATCTATAGAGGCAGATAGGATTTTTTTAAACATCATGACTTCCTTACACATTATTTACATAAATGTGGAAGTCACGGAACATTTCTAGTCCCAGTGTTCTCATCTATAAAATAGGTGAAATGCACTAAAAAGCCAGAGCAGAAAATTTTGCATGGATTTGGATGGCTGCCCATCATTTCTTCAGACCAAGGCACACTGTACAGCCCATAATGTCCAACCATGTGCAGAGAGATACCCTCCTCAGAGTAATAGTTTGATAGAGAAGTAGAACAGGCAATAGAAACATTAGTTGTGTAAAACGGGGAGATAAAAGCCTGAGGGGCTGGCTTCCATGCCTTCACTAGAGTGTGCTCACACTCACCATGAGTGAGAGTGTCCCTCCTAGATATTTTCCCTGTCTTTCTGGTTGATCTGGGGAAGAGGGGCTGAGGAGGATGCTGGTATGACTATACAATTCTTGCCAAGGGAGGAGTACACTGGTATAATGACTATACATTTTTTTTCTTTGTTCGCTAAATTACCTCAGAATAAACATTTATTTTTTTCTCCCCTACCTGATGCGGTTGTCCTTTGACTAGGGCTGCAACTATCAGTGCCAGAATAGCAGGGATGATTTCTAAGCAAAAAACTGTTAATTGTGTTTTTAAACTTTCTATCAAAATTCCTAAGGCATGATGGGGTGGGTTGTTCCTTCACCCTATCTAGCAAAATTGGGGCTAACAGTGAACGCAGTCATGTTGCCTAGCAGTAAAAATAACTCAGTAGTTCTGCACCTATGTAACCTTACCCTATCTGAATGGGAGTGGACTGAGGAGCTACTTGCTAGATTTGCACTGCTACCTGCAATCTAGACCAGCATGGTAATGATTCTAATGTCTCTTCCAAAGGTGAAAAAGTTGTTACTAATTGAGGAAAATTCACTATTATTTTAAAAACTCAAGAGTTTCAGAGCAAGAGATGACCTTGTCTCTTACACTTGATCTTAGCCAAAGGCTGAGAAGTGATGACCTTGTCTCTTAACTCAGTTATTCCAGATGCCTGCAAAGGTGAAGCTGTGTATTTGCTGAGCTCACTCCTGCTTTTGGAGCCTGACAAGTTTGAGAGGACAGCTGCACACATGAGTGGCCTCATCTTGGGAGAGAGTCATACAATATGATAAAACTGAACTAATTACTAATGACTTTGTGTGTGTGTGTATGTGTGTATAAATATATATCTATATATAGAATCTGTAGTCAAAAACCAGGGGGCAGACTGTGGTGTTATGATATATACTGGTTTTCATCCATGGTTCCTGGCTTATAACTCCCATAGCCCTTTAATGTTGGGTGTGTCAGGCCTCAGGGGCAGGCTTCTGACCTTCTCCTGCCTTCCTTTCACTCTAATGTTCCTCTGTGTTTCTAATTGTGGGCCTTAAGACTCTCCCATGAGAGGATCCCACCCCCATACCCTGGGGGAAGGAATGCTGATGCCATGAAGCTTTCATAGAAACCCAAGAGGACAGGGTTCACTGAGCTGAGCATGAGGTTCCCGGAGGGCAGCCCAGTCAGGGAGGGAATGGAAGCGCTGTGCCTCGTCCCCCAGACCTCTTCATCTGTATCCTTTGCAATTTCCTTTATACTCAACTGGTAAATGTGTTTCCCTGAGTTCTGTGAGCTGCTCCAGCAAAATAATCAAACCCAAAGAGGGGGTTGCTTTACCAGTCAGAAATTTCCATGTTTGTTCATTTGTTTCTGCCCGCTGCATACTTCAGCAAATGGGGACTTACCCAGCTTATTGGGTCTGCTGCCCCATTCTAGCCCGCAGCTCCTGGGCTGGCCCTGCTCCGCTGCCTCTTCCTGTCACATGGGTCAGCTGCTTGGTGCCAGTGGTGGATGAGAGGGCTACCGTGGTATAGCTCCTTTCCACCCGCCATTTGGTGAGTCCCAACTCCTTGTCCCACATCCAAGAGTAAGATTATGCATACAACTGGAGGGTGAGCAAGGTGGAGAAGAGTTTTATTGAGCACCAGAACAGTTCTCAGTAGAGAAGGGACCAGAAGCAGGTAGTCCCCCACCCAAAGGCAGGTCATCCCCACCCAAAGGTGGGTGGTTTCAAAGTGTGGCTCAGTCTGGGGTTTTTATAGGCTTAGGTGTGTGCTGTAGGTAGCCTTGGAAAAGGCAACATTTGATTGGTTTATAAGCATTATTCGGGAAGAACTAATCAAGAAAGGGGGCAAACAGGAATAGAAGTTCTCACTCTGGTCAGGGACTGCATCTGGAACCGACAGCCTGGTTTTCAGGCTTCAGGCTATCTTGGGGTTGAAGGTCAGGTTTCACCAGGTACCTGCTCCCATCTGCCTAGGATTTTGTCTGCGTCCTCCTGCTATCAATCCCCCTTCTGAAGAGGTACATCTAACTGCCATTAGGATAAGGACAGTGCGATGGTTAATACTGAGTGTCAACTTGACTGCATTGAAGAATACAAAGTATTGATCCTGGGTGTGTCTGTGAGGGTGTTGCCAAAAGAGATTAATATTTGAGTCAGTGGGCTGGGCAAGGCAGATCCACCCTTAATCTGGTGGGTATGATCTAATCAGCTGGCAGTGAATATAAGGCAGGCAGAAAAATGTGAAAAGGAGAGACGGGCCAAGCCTTCCAGCCTACATCTTTCACCCGTGCTGAATGCTTCCTGCCCTCGAACATCGGACTCCAAGTTCTTTGGGTTTGGGACTAGGACTGGCTCTCCTTGCTCCTCAGTTTGCAGACAGCCTGTTGTGGGACCTTGTGATCATGTGAGTTAATACTTTAAAAACTCCCCTTTATGAGTATATATCCTATTAGTTATGTCTCTCTAAGAGAACCCTGATTAATACAAACAGTAACTACCCTTTACTGCTTCATGCTGACAGGAGGCATTGTTTTGGGAGAACGGCAATCAGATCTCTCTCAGATGCCTACCTAAGGATCCCCAGTAAGAGGGAGCCATTGTCCGAGGTTCTATTTGCATGACCAGTTGGAGTTTGATGGTCCGAAGGTGAGAAGAGGCAAACTGGGTTATTAGAAGACATGGATCAAAAAGAAACAAGGGGGTAAAGGACAGCTTAAAAATCCTAAGCCTGCTGACAGACTCTGGAGCTGTAGTTATGCCTGGTAAGATTTGGGTGCATGGGGCTTGGCTTTGGTTAGCTCCCTTGGTCTTATTTTCCCAGAAAAGAAGCCTCTGGGTTATGGGCACCCCATTTATCCCCATCAACTGGCACAATTTGCAGGATAATTGCCTAGATTTAGGGTTTTGATCCAGATTTTTACATTACCCATCCTTTCTGTTTCTTCTGAGCTGCAGCCATAGATCACTGGTTGGATCACAGGAATTAGCAGTGTTAGTCTAAAATGCAGAAAAAAAAAAACAGAAAAACAACTAATAAGATTAGAATTCAATGACAAGTGTATGATAAGTTTTAAAGCATAATTTTTGCTTTTCTAGTTCTTATTTTTGTTAAAGCAAATCATGATAAGACTGAGTTGTTTGCAAAATAAACTTTAGCCTTACACTTGGCCTGATTATTTGCATAAAGAGCAGCAAGAATAATCATTTTCACATAGGCTTTTAAAATTGGCTCTAATGGAATTCTATTCCATAAGGAATCTCAGATAAGACTTTTTGAAGCTGAGCCCAGCCATGGTCTTGTACCCTCAGATACCTATGAGTTGGGTGCATTCTTCTCTTCTTAAGGTCCCAAGATAACCTGGGGATCCTGGACCTATTAGAAAGTGACATTCTTTCCTCACCACAGGTTAGGAACCCTGTACAAGGACTGCAGACAAGGTATGAGGCCAGTTTTCCCAAGGGGCTTTTATTGGCTCTACAAGTCAAGCTTGATTTCTTAAAGGGAAGTATACCCTTCCAGTCAAAGCCTTGATAAAACAACCAGTTTCTCCAATTGAGTCCTGTTGCAAAAGAAAATGGATTCTTATTTCATGTATGCAAATAACTATATTGCTGTAAGTTAAGAATACTCACAAATAGTTTCCAAATTCTTGAGAAACCAGGCAGAGAGAAACAAACATGCTCCAAATTTTGTTCACAGGAGTATACTTTACTCAACTCTTAAAAGCTGTAAATTGCTAAAAATAAGTTTTTCTGACTCTGAAAAACAAAACAAAGGATTAGCAACCTATTAAGCCAAATCGAAAAGATTACTTCAGTCTTTGATTCAGTCCATTCAGTTAACTCTTCTGCTTGATATTCATGAACATTTCAGCTCTTCATAAGTCCTGAACATTTTTCCTTTATTCCAATGTCACAATCTCCAAAGTTATCAGAAACCTGCATTTAAGAACACCTGTCAAAGTCCTATACCTGATTATCAACCATTTTTCAAAGAGGATCAAAACAAGACAACTTTTGTCTATGAATGACAAAATGCCTTAGGGTAGTCACAGTCAAGAGCACGATTGACAAAGAAATTTGATTATTTCTGTGGTTTATAATAGCATAAAACAATAACCCTAATTATGATTAATAAAATATACTCAGACATTACAATTTTGGGAATGCCATGCAATTTTGGAACATAGATTATTATTCACTAAACTATAACCTGAAGAGGATTAAACATTATTTTTATTTTGGCAATTCCAGGTAACTAAACATGTCAAATAAATTTGTTTACCTCTCTTTTGGATGTTCCGGGGGCCCTCTCTAGCATCACAAAGTTAGGGGCCAGGAAATATAATTTTGAAACTGAAATTTGATTCTGGAAAGTCTGTCAAATATGTTAAAGGTTTAAAACACTTGCTATTATGAAATAGAATTGAAAGTTACCATAAGTCATTTATTTAGTCAGAAAGATGACTCAACATTTTTTTAAAAAGCAAAAACCTTAATTTTTTAAGAGGGAAGATGTAGCTTTCCAAACCATCTGTCTCTTGTCTTTCCCTTCTTTTTTGGCAGTTTATTCACAAGGCAAACAAAAATCTTTCATTATCCTTTAATATTACATAAAAATCTTGTTCAAGAGAGAGAAAGCCAAATTTCACCCTTGCATGTAAATCTATTTTCAGTAGTCTCAATTACATGTTATAATGATAACTCTTAACCATTTCTAATTTTCTAATCTTGTAAGTTATTTTAATTATGTTCTAGTTACAGATAAGTTCTGACTCTTTTTTTTTTTTTTTTTTTTTTTTTTTTGAGATGGAGTCTTGCTCTGTCACCCAGGCTAGAGTGCAGTGGCGCAATCTCGGCTCACTGCAAGCTCCGCCTCCCGGGTTCATGCCATTCTCCTGCCTCAGCCTCTCCGAGTAGCTGGGACTACAGGCGCCCGCCACCACGCCCGGCTAATTTTTTTGTATTTTTAGTAGAGATGGGGTTTCACCGTGGTCTCGATCTCCTGACCTCGTGATCCGCCCGCCTCGGCCTCCCAAAGTGCTGGGATTACAAGTGTGAGCCACCGCGCCTGGCCAAGGTCTGACTCTTAACAGCATAGTTGGGGTGTGGTTAACTCCACATGTGCCAGGCCTTACCAAACTTTAAAGCAGGCAAGTTGAATAATTTGCAAAAGCTAAAGAGGCAGTTGATGACCTTAAAGCATTTAGCGAACCTAATACCTGACCTGCATAATTTAAGCCAGATGTCTACATTTTGAAGACACTTATATTTTACCAATAATCTTTAAAGCTGTTTTCATTTCTCAAACATTAAAGTCACATGAACTAAATGGAATTACAGCTTTCATTTTTCTTTTAAAAATATTTAAGTGCTTATTTTTCTTTAAGCCAATCAACTAGAGCTCTTTTATGTTAACATCACACACATAATATATACATATATAACTACACGGACAGAAGAAGATGCAATAGTTGTAAGATTTTTTATTTGCCAATTTATTATTTGGATTATGGACCTCAGGGTGGAGTCCTTCAAGAAACAGGGCAGTTAGTATGGCTTAATAAGCAGTCACAGCTGGAAAACAAAAACGCATCCCCAAAATTAAGGGTCCCATTTTTATACCAGATCTTGGATCCCAAAAAGAGGGAGTCAGCCCATCTCCCACTGGAGTCTTTGAAGTAATTTTCTGATGCCCATCATAACTCAAAATTGTCAGATAACACAATGCAAAACAGAACACAGCCTTAGATTTTGAGAAGGATCTATCTGCTTTCAGTTCCTGGGGTTCCATGAGTAAAACAGAAGTTTTTCCCAAAATGGGGTCTGTGGCTTCTCCTCTGTTTTCCCAATGAGTCCCAGGGTATCAGAATTTGGTTGGGGCATTAAGAGTAGCAAGACAAAAGAGAAAAATAATTCAGTTGACTGAGAAGAAAAAAAATACCTTTTTTCAGAAAAACAAGATCGACAAAGAGAAAAGCTATAAAGGCCTTTAAAATATAACTATAGCTTGAATATCCATTTTTAATTAAGCTGAGTTTTAGCCATAGCACTCCCTCTTTAGAAGGTCCTTTTAAATCTCTTATTACCCAACCTTAGCCATACCAAATGGCCAATATTTCTAGTTTTTGAACTTATTGGGTAGGCAGATAATTCAGTGATTTTTACCATTCCTACAACCAATTTGCACAGAGAGAGGGAAGCCAGAAGTCTGACTGGTAAGAATTTTTACTCTTTGCCAGCAAATCAGGCTTCTGGGTTCCTTTCCCCCAAGCTATGGAGCTCTATTGACCCTAGAGTCTGTGAAGGGGGAGCAGACAAAGAGATTATCTCCATACTGTAAAAGTTGTCCATCTTCAAGAGATTGCTCAGTTAGATTTGTAATTTCTTCCCAGTTTGTTTTTAAGCCAAGCAGTTTAATGTTTGGGGAAATTAAACTTTTTGCAGTTTGGGGGATGCATCCAAGGGGACTGTTCCGTGGTATGGAGACATAATTACCCAGCTGCAAAGAGAAGACAGAGGAGGAAAAATAAGGCTTTTTTTCTTTCTCCAGAGTCTGAGAGTCAGAGGAATCCCAGTGATTCAGGATGCAATCAAGAAGAGTGCAGGGTGAAGATGATTGGTTACCCATCTAGAAAGAGGGAGAAAAGGCATCCCTTTGCTGCTTTCTCTTTCCAGTGAATACCTGGAGCATGTGAGGGAGAGAAATAGTGTCCCCTTTTTTCTTCTGTCTTTTCTTATCCAAATCATGGCTGCCATGGGGGGTGCCACTCATGGGTGCAAGTGTGACCTTCAGCCATTTAGCAGGGAGACCTAGAGGGTAGGGATATTCGCACTTACCTAAGCTGCCCTATCCTCCCACTGTTGGTAACCTTTTGGTTCCTGAGAGCTCATCTATGCCATGGATGCAAGCAAGTTCTCCACCCATGAAGTGGGAAGGCCTAATCTGCAGGGCTCATTATGCTCATCTGCTCTGCACCCTGGCCTTCCGCTATAACTGCCTGTGGGTCCCCCAGATCTAGTCTTCCCTCTAGGGCTTTAAACAAAAGCTTGAAATCGAATTTGGGACAAAAAGATGCCTCAGGAGACTCTATGGACCATTAAATTAGCCCCAAATGGCCCTCACTAAATTGTAGCCAGCAACAGGTAGGGCATCTCCTCTGTTCCTTCCCTATCATAAGCATAATGCTAAGGTGAAGCTGTGAAACCAGGTCCTCCTCAAACAAGGTAAAGAAAAGGAGTCCCAGGAATTTGGGACCTGGCCTAGTAAGATGCTGCCCGAAAGGAAAAAAAAAAATAGCCCCTCACATAGAAAAACTCCCTTTATTCGCAGGACTATGTTAACTCATGATGTGTTGGAGAAAAAAAAACAACTGCAGAGGAGGGGAAGGTGACGGGGAAAAACTTCTTGCCCTGTGCAAATGGGTTCCTTCAACAAGGGAAAGAAAGCTCTCCATTGCTGATTGCATCCTTCCTGCTTTTAAGAATAGACAGAAACCACATTGTTCTGAATTACATTCCTGATGACTGAGCCAAGGGCTCATTATACACAGTAATATTATCTCTATGGTTTGCAACAACACCCTTAACATTGTATATAAAGAAGAGATAGGCACCATGAGAGCCACAGAAAAAAAAGAAAAATGCCATAGGAAAGATTAGGTTCCATAGTGTTGACACCCTAACAGGTGGTTGGGGACTGGAATCAGTCCAGGGACCTTTGAATAACACGAACATGAATCTTAGCCAGATACCCTTAGTTGCCCCAGGACCTCCAGCCATTCCCACATAATAGCTACAGCTACATACAGGGAGACTGAATTGGAGCAAAGCCAACATTCTCAATACCCAAGAGTGATGGGGGTGGGTTAACAACGTCCTCCTGGGCAAGCATGTCCTCTGAAGCCACACCATTCGCTCTTAACTGGCTGGCAGAGGCTCAGTGCATCATCTGCCTTCAGAAAATAGTCTGAGGGCAAGAAGACTTGGAAACTAAAGTGAAAGAGTTTTAGGTCCACACTTATTCACCGTTCTGCAGATCCCAAACAAGCCCCCAGAAATGACACAGGATGTTTTTGGGTGCCACTTCACCAACCAGTAATTTCCATGGCCAGTGGTGTTCCAGCTTGGGCTTCGCTATGCTCCAAGCTCACTGCTGGACTTGTCCTGCCCACTTGGCCTGGCAGGCTGCGCTCAGCTCACACTACCAGTCTGGATCCCATGCTCACTGCAGGATCCACACCCAGCCCACAGCTGGCCTAGGCATGCTGTGACCTGCTTCTGCCTTGGGCACTGGAGATGACAGCAACCACAAAGCCCCAAAGCAGGTGTTACAGCATGTCACAGCTCTTGCTTGGGGAACCCCAAGGTCTGGGCCTCCAGAAGGGTCGCAGCTCATTTGTGTTACAGTGCATTTGTTCCCATGGTCTGCACACTTCAGCATATGGGGGTGTGTCTGTCCCAGCTTGTTCAGTCTGCTGCCCAGCTCTGGCCCACAGCTCCTGGACAGGCCCTGCCCTGCTGCCACTTTCTGTCATGTGGGGCAGCTGCTTGGTGCTGGTGGAGGGTAGGAGGGCTACAGTGGTACAGCTACTTTCCACCTGCCGGTGGGTTCTGAGTTCTTGTCCTGCATCCAAGAAAAATGAGGTTACATGGACAACCAGAGTGTGGGCAAGTTGGAGAAAAGTTTTATTTAGTGATGGAGTAGCTCTCAGTGAAGAGGGACCCAAAGCAGGTAGTCCCCCACCTGAAGGCAGGTTGTCCCAAAGTGAAGGTGGATAGTCCCAAAGTATGGCTGAGTCTGAGGTTTTTATAGTCTTAGAGTGAGGGTGGTGCAGGCTGTAGGTAGCCTTGGACAAGGCAACATTTGAATAGTTAAAAAGTGTTATTCAGAAAGAACCAATCAGGAAACATGGGAAAAACAGGAATAGAAGTTCTTACTCTGGTCAAGGACTTTATCTGGAACCAGCAACCTGTTTTTCAGCCTTCAAGCTGCTTTTGGCTTGAGGGTCAGATTTCACCTGGGACCCACCCCTGCCTGCTTAGGAATTTGTCTGCCTCCTGCCACTATCAATGGGAAGCCCTACTTAAAGCTGGTTGGTCAGAAGTTCCAGAAGCCCCAACTTGCAACTGGTGTGGGACTTAGGGACTGAGCCTTCACCCTGTGGGATCTGACACTATCTCTGGGTAGATAGTTTCAGAACTAAATTAGAGGACACCCAGCTGGTGTCTGCTGCTTGGTGTGTGGAGAAGAAAACCATATACATTTTGTCATGGAAGTCTTCTGTGTTGATGATCATTGTGATGTGAGAGTAGAGGAAACACAGACTTTTAGAGAGTTCTCCTTACACAACCAGTGACTGCTTTCTTCCATTTTCTCCCTTTTGGAATGGGAATGTCTATAACTGTTATACTATGTCTATCCCATCATTGTATTTTGGGAATAGATAACCTATTTTCTAGTTTCACAGTTTCAGAAATATAACATATTTTTCTTCACAATGGATCATACCTGGAGTCTCAGTCATGCATGATTTTTATGAAGAGATTTGGAGTTTTTAGCTGATTTTATTTAGATGAGATTTTGGACTTGAGTTGATTTTGTAATGACTTGAGACTTTTGAAGATATTGGGATAGGATGAATGTATTTTGTGTGTGGGATGGAGGAGAATCTTTTGGGGTCAGAGGGAAGACTCTGGAAGGCCAAAATGCCCCCACCCCAAAGATGTCATATCCTCATCCCTGAAACGTGACCTTATATGAAAATGTAAGGTCATATTTGTAGATGTAATTGATCTTGAAATAAGTAGATTAATCTAAATTATTAGGGTAGACCCTAAATGCAATCACATATATCCTTATAAGAGGGTGGCAGAAAGAGATTGACACAGACAAAAAAAGGAGAAGGCATTGTGAAAATGGAAGAGTGATGTGGCCAAAAGCCAGGGAATGCTGGCAGCCACAAGAAGCTGGAAGAGACCGGGAGTGGATTTTCCTTTGGAGTCTCCAGAGGTAGCATGAAGCCACCAACATTTTGATTTTGTCCTAGTGATACAGATTTTGGACTTCTGGTGCCCAGAATGGTGAGAGAATAAATTTCTGTTATTTTAGGCACCTAGTTTCTAGTAATTTTTTACAGTTGCCATAGGAAGTGTATGCAATAACACAATGCATTTATCCATTCTCTGCCCATTGGACACAGGAGTTGCTGTTGTGAGTAGTTTTGTACATGTTTCCCAGTGCAAATGCACTACAGTTTCTCTAGCACAGATACCCGGGAGTGGAATTGCTTGGTCATAGCATATGCAAAGGTTCAATTCCATAAGGTAATAGCAAATTGTTTTCCAGAGTGGTTGCACCAATTTATACTCCTACCAGCACTATATTTTCTGCCGATCCATATCTTATACACCACTTGGTGCCATCAGATTTCTTAATTATTTATCAATCTTAGTGAATGTAAAATTGTGTCTTATTGTGTTTTTCTTTGCACTTCCTTGATTACCATTGTGGTTAAGCTTGAGTATATTTTCAAACTTTTTGGCCATTTATAATTCGTTTTCTGTGAATTGCATGTTCTTGTATTTTGCTCATTTTCTAATGCATTATGTTATCTCTTTTTATTGACTTTTATATTCTAAATACTAAAACTTTCTTTTTATGGCTTATCTTTTTACTTATTTTATGGTGTCTGTTGATGAAAAGAAGTTTTTGATCTTAACGTAGTCAATTTTATCAATCTCTTCGTGGATGGTTAGCATTTTTCATGTCTTTTTAAAAATCCTTCCCTTCCCTGAAGTAAAAAAAAAATTCGCCTACAATTTATTTTAAGAGTTTTGTCTTCCACATTTAAATTGTTAATCTATCTAGAATTCATTTTTCTGTATAGTGTGAGGTGGTTTCATTTTTTTATCCATATAGAAATGACCAATTGTTCCATACTATGTACGTTATTGTCCCTTATTTCTCTGCCTATCAGCAAGGCCATCTATGCATCTTCAAGCTCCAAATATGTATAGGTCTGTTTCTGTTTGCAATTCCACTTTATTAGTGTATTTGTACATTCCTTAGCAAATATCATACTGTTTTTATTGCTAAAGCTTTATAATTACTCTTGATAACTGGAGAGCACCTCCCTTCTGTCTTCTCCTCCAAGGGTATCTTAGATATTCTTGACTCTTACTCCTCTAAATTTTAAATTCAGAATGCCAGAATTCAAGAAAATCCCTTTTTGAATTTTAAAGGCAATTGCATGACATCCATAAATCAAGTTGCATAAAATGGACACCTTTGTGAAATATCCAGTTCTATAATTTGCATCCAGTTTTTATGTATTTATAAATATAATAATTTAGATTATATAATAATCCATATTAGAATGATTATAATTTTATAATTTGCATTCAGACTTATAATTTTTTCCATAAGACTTGCACATCTTTTGTTAGATTTATTGTAGGTACTTATCCTATATTGCTATAGTAATAATATATATTTAAAATTCTATTTTCTGGCCATGCATGGTGGCTCATACTTGTGATCCCAGCACTTTGGAAGGCTAGTGCAGGATGATTGCTTAAGCCCAGAAGTTCAAGACCAGCTTGAGCAACATAGTGAAGCCCCTATTTTTACAAAAAGTAAAAAACAAAATTAGATGGGTGAGGTGGCATGTCCCTGTAGTTTCAGTTACGCAGGAGGCTGCAGTGGGAGAATTCCTTGAGCCCAGGAGGTAGAGGCTGCAGTGAGCCATGATTGTGCCACTGCACTCAAGCCTGGGCCACAGACTGAGACCCCATCTTGAAAAACACCAAATTCAATTTCCCAACTGTTGCCAGTATAGAGCTGCAAATGATTTTTATGTTTCTAGTAGTCAACCTTTATGCCATACCCTCTTATTATAATGATTTACCTATGGAGTCTTTTGGACTTGATATGTAGGCAATCATATAATCCGTGAACAATGATAGTTCTGGTTTTTCTTTCCCAATCTTTATGTTCTGCATTCCTTTTTCTAGTCTTACTGTGCTGGCTACAATCACCTATAGTATGCTGTTAAATAGAAGCAATGAGAGCAGTCATGCCTGTTTTTAAAAGAATGTTCATAGCATTTCACCATTAAGAATGCTTTCTGGTGGTGGATTGGTGGATACTCTGTAAGGTTAATGAAGTTCTCTTTTATTCCCAGGTTTCTAAGTTGTTGTTATTGTTGTTGTTGTTGTTGTTTTAAGTAAATTGGAATTGAATTTTTTTAAAATAGACAAAATAATATCTAAATTTCAGGATCACAGGTATGATTATATTAATGACTATATCTAATATATCTAGCCCAATGTATCTGGATTACTTTGTATCTTATTATTTTTAAAAGGAATGAAGGGAGCTGATAGAACTTATATTGTATATTTTTGGAACCATAACTTGATACTGATGTTTCCCAGAGATTTCAGACTCTTGATTTTTTTTTGTAAGATACAACTTTGTTTATCTTATTTCACTCTTACAACAAAACACAAATCTAGTTATATTCACTCAAGTCATAGACTTACAATAGCAAAATATGAGTAACATAAACTTGTGGGCAGGCTAGGTACTACATTAGAACTCTTCATGTATCAGATTACCAGGAGAGATTTTCTGGTTATCTTATAACGAGAATGATTTGAATGTCCAAATATCTGTATTTAGGCTTTACTTTTATTCCTTTCTATAGTCTAGCAGTATTCTCAAGCATGGTGTGCCTGAGAATTCCTCTGTAGGTTGTATGTAGGAGATTTGGGGAGGCTCTCAGCTGTGTTTATTTATTTATGTTTACAGTAGGTGATTTTCATCATCTATGCATATTTTGAAATTTAATTCTCTTGTAAGATATAACATTCTACCCATATAATTACAGCCAATAATTCCAAATATAATAGCTGCAACTCTACATGAATAGATGTGTAGAATTTTTAAGAGTCTCATGACATAGTCTTCTATTAGCATCAGTCCTCTTGAAGTAAGGTTGATTTGACTTGCTATTTGCCTAAGTTGACTATTTCCGATATTAACTCATTTCTAAATCAATTTGAGCCTTTCTTCTTGTCTTCATTTCTCCCAGCATCTCATTCCTTGTCTTAATAACCTTCAGTTTCCCAGAGTCCTAGAGTCTTGTCCTGATTTTGTGGCTTCCCACTGATCAAGGACTCATTCCCCTAGTTACTGTCCCTTCAGCCCTGTTCCAGCAAAGCTGGACTTAACTCCATCTGACTGTCAGCCTCTCTGGTACTCTGCATGTTCCTATCTCTATAGTCTCTGTTGACTCCATTAATTCTGGAATATCTCTGGGGTCACACCAATCTCCTGCCTAGCCTGCACACACATTCCTTTCTATCCCTGACAAGTGAGAAAAAAGAACAGATCCTAGAAAACATCTCCATTTTCTTGGTAGGCTTATCTTTTATATAAGTATGATAATATTATATATATTCTGATATACTATATTATAAGTAGAGCTTATAATTCTACGGATAAGCAGAGTAAGGAAACCCTACCACAAAGTTTTGCAAAAAAATAAGCATCTGACAGCTTCAGTGAGTCAGCTTTCTGTGTGATACTAACCTGAGTGACTTAAGCAGCCACATTTCAAAAAGAAATAGATTTGCCTCTAATTATTCTAAATGCATCTATTTAAATTGGCTATAATACAGCAAATTTCATGTAGCTTTAATGGTACACATTAGGACATGTAACTTTATGACTGGAAATAGGTATGTTATTAATTAAAAAATCCAGTTTCCCATATCCCCTTTGATACAGTAATGGGCTCTTGGAGTGGGAGACTCATATTCCAAAAGATCCATGTGCAATCCGACTACAGGTTAGAAATCAAATCATACGCAGCCACTTTCATTTTTCAAAAATCTCAAACGGCATATATAGGTTGTTACTTTATGATGACTTGCTAAGATGCATTGTTTACAATTCTTTAGTTTCTTTCTGTTTTCAGATTTCAGTGTCTTCCTTTGCCAAGTTTAAAAAAGAAAAAAAAATAAATTAGTCCTCTGGAGTTGAAACAGAAACATTTGGTCTCCTGTAATCCTCAGTTCTTAACCTAATGTGGCAGCTCATAGGGAAACTGTTGGATCTACAATCCTAATTGCTGTAAGTTGCCTCCCATGTGTATGCATGTAACGGTCAGGCGTGAATATGCGTTGACAACTTATCTTCTCTGTTCCATAGTTCTAAACATCCTTAGTGTGTGTGCGGTTTTACCTCTGTGACTCTTGGATAGGCTACATATGGGTGTGTAAAGTAGCTGTTGCCAGCCTGGAAGCTAGCCTCTTCTGAGAATATTCCTACTCATATAGAGACAAACATGAGAAACTATAGCATTAAAATGTTTTGTGAAACGTGGTGGCATGAATTCAGTTGAACATTGCGTCTTCATGGCCACATTTAATGAGACTGTCAAAGACAAAAGCAAAGGACCCCATCATAAATACTGTGTAAAAACTCTAATAATTTCATGATAAAGAGAAAAATAACCAAGGAATAGTCTCATTAGCAATTATTCATATCTTATTAAGCACGGGTTTTTATTCTCATTTTGACAGTTCATGTGCTATTTTTGCGTATGTGTGTGTATATCCATGCACGTGTACACCTGTATGCACACACGTACACTCACTGCAGGGTCCTGTTATTAAATCACTGTTGGCAGATGGCAAGTCATTAGTAGATGCTTGTTGAATTGAAAATGATTCCACATGTAATTGACCTTCTGTAACAATTTTTTTCTCATTTTATTCGAATTGTAATTGGTGGAGGGATTTTTAATAAAATTGACATGGTCCCTTACACTAAGCTGGAGAACTTTTCTAATCTATTGGCAGTAAGTGATGGATTTGAAATTTATTGCAGAAGGATTGGGACTTTGTGCTAATTTCACCTTTCAAAAACTTTGATTTAGAGGTCAGTGATGTGATTTTTCATTTTCTAATCAAAGGTTGATCCTTTATTGACAATGGTAAACTTAGTAGGTCTCCTGTATAACATGATAAAGTACTAATAAGCCAGCCGGTCTGGAAGTTTTTAGAATCAGATGGGGAGAGCAGTCCTTACCCCATTGTCCCTGCCATTTGTCCTCAAGCCCCTCCCTTAGTTTTTACACTCAATCCTTGCAGAAAGTAAATGTTCATCATCAGGCCCTCTTAATCTGTTTCACTAAAATTGTTCAAATAACAGAAGAAACTGAATCTGTTCTCTAGAAGGCAGGAAGGTAAGCAGGGTGTGGTATGTGCTGCAGCCTACCAGGAGAGCAACATTTTCTTTGAAGTGTTATGTAGTATTTTAACATATTCCTGCACTCTTAAAATTCAACTTTATTACAAATATGTATACTTTTATATTACATAATTCTCCTCTTTCTAACTAAAGGAATTTGAGAATTTGCCTTTTTTTTTTTTTTTTTTTTTTGAGACAGAGTCTCACTCTATCACCCAGGCTGGAGTGCAGTGACGCGATCTGGGCTCACTGCAAGCTCCGCCTCCTGGGTTCACGCCATTCTCCTGCCTCAGCCTCCCAAGTAGCTGGGACTATAGGTGCCCGCCACCACGCCTGGCTAAGTTTTTCTATTTTTTAGTAAAGATGGGGTTTCACTGTGTTAGCCAGGATGGTCTCAATCTCCTCACCTCGTGATCCGCCCGCCTCGGCCTCCCGAAGTGGTTATTTGGTATTTTTTGATGGACGTTAGCAGAAGAATTGACATACACCAACTTAAAAACCCTGACTTTGGTTATACTTCTTCTCATCTAACATCATAAGTTAGCTTTGTGATAATCCTTGATCAGTGGGTCAATCCCCAGATTTCCTTTGCTAACCAACCCAATCTGGGGCTCAGTTTCCATTTTGTCTTACAACTAAGCCCCAAGTTATGACAAAAGAAGAATGGCCTCTCTCCATCTCTTGTTCCAGTGCCAAGGAACCTAGACCCAGTGAGCACGCTGTGTTTTTGCATCAGCACCTCAGGGTCCTATGTCCTATGCCAGGCAAGGACTCACTCTTACAATCTTCTTTCCATTTGATGAAACCTCCATTTATGGATCACAATGGTACTTAGTATACCAGGAATCCTACTTTTGATCACATCAAAGATAGTACATACAGCCTGATTCCAGTAACAATAGGGCTTGCCAGTACTCAATGAGTCATCGTAGTCTTCATATTGTACATCTCAAATGTCCTAATTGGCCCATGCATTTGAACCATATTCACTGATAAGTTCTCACTTAATAAATAACATCAACTGCTTCACAAAGAGATTTATTGTGGTTTTCCATTCATTAAAAATTCTGAAGGACAAATGGATATGATCTCTTTTGAAGAGTGCCTATTTAACCTATGCTTGATTGTAGTTATTTCACAAAGTGGAGATAGAGTTATTTAGAATGAAAATTCCAGATCTTTTTTTTCACTCAGTCACAGGACTGCAGGATATCCCCGAAGAAGACCACCCCCGAGTTTCCACCCGGTTTCCTCATGAATGTCCACTCACTTGTCTCATACCAAATCTACCTGCCTCAGCTCCTCAGGTTTCTCTACTCAATATCCACTTCAACAAGCCTTGCTGAAGGTTTGAGGGGTCCTGAGCTGAGGCCCATCATTCACCTCACAGCTTTCTGGGGCAGTGAAATAAAATAGATAAAAATGAAAACTCTAAAACTGAGGTTCTCACACTGCCACTTCTCTCTCTCTGACTTTGGATAAATTACTTTACCTCTCCTCTCCTCAGTTTCCTCACCTTGAAAGTGGGAATACAAGTAGATTTTGTCTCATAGGGTTGTGTTGAAAAGTTAATGAATTGTTACTATAGAGGCATTTGGAACTTTCTGGGTCCAGAGGAAATACTCAATGCAAGTAACTTCCAATTATCTTATGGTTCTCCCTTCCTTTTCTTTTCATACTCTTCAGAATCACACAGTTTTTCCTCTTTGCTCTAGGATATTAGTTCAAACAAGATTCCTTCTTAGTTGAGCATGCTTTTAGGGTCTCACCAGCCATGCAAGATATTTACATAAATATTTATTCAAATTACTCAGAAAACTACTCTGGAAAATAAAATTGGATTTTTCTACTTTATTTTTACAGTGGCTTCTGATAGCCAGTTTTACTCTTCTCTTCCTCTTCTTCTCCGTCTTCAATAGTTGTAAGACGACTATAATATTTGCCCTTCCTTTCAAACTGTCAGTGTTCTCCATCTCTTCCCTGAACATACTTTGCACACTCAGGCTTTTGTACTCACACACGTCCCATTATTTCTGCCTGAAGTGCCATTTCCCACACTCCTAATGCCCAGGTAATATACATCCTTTAAAACCCAGTTCACATACTATCTCGACATATATAAATAAGCATTCTCAATTCTGCAATTCAGTGGCATTGCATATATCTTAGGCAGTGTTTATGACTTCGTATTTATAATTTGGCATTCATGTGTTTATCTTCTTTTTTTGACTGAAAGCATCTTTAAGGCAAGAGTCTTGGATTTCCATTTTGGTTCTACTGTGTCAGCTGCAGTTGATGTTTAACCCAGATAAATGTTTATTGAGTGGAGTAATATCAAGGTGTGAAAGGGAGAGTTTCCATCAATTTCCCATACTGGGAACTGGGGTGAGGACAGTAATAAAAGAGCATTAGAAATATGAGGTTTCTGGTCAGTCTTTAAATTGCTGTGTTCTTCTGTCAGATTCCAGGTGCTTAGATGGAGTGACTCTGCATGCCACACCAACACTCCATCATCTCTTCCATTACTTCCAAGAAGTCCACACTGAATCAAACCAATCCATAACCTGAATGTACCAAACCAATCCATAACCTGAATCAAACCAATCCATAACCTGAATGTACCAAATCATTTTGTGCCTTTTAGGCATAATCATCTAGCCTTCTCTAGCCTACTAGAAGATGAAGAGTTTGCCTTTCATCTCTGTGTTCCCAGCATCTATAGTATCTATTCTTACTGGATGCTCAGTAACTACTTAGGGATGAGTGGATGAATGAATTCATGTTTCTAGATGCTCTTAAATACATATTTGGCAACACTCAGGACTAATGTTGGAGGAAGACTCTGGCAGTGTACAGCCAAGCATTCTGTAATTATAACCAAACTGACTACTATCCTCCCTCTGAGGTAGGGCAGAGATGCTGATGAATAGTTTAGTAAAATTTGTAGGTATGTGTATTAGTTCGTTTTTACACTGCTATAAAGAAATGTCTGAGATGGGTTATTTATAAAGGAAAGCAGTTTAATTGACTCACAGTTCTGCATGGCTGAGAAGGCCTCAGGAAACCTACAGTCATAGCAGAAGGTGAAGGGAAAACGGGCACCTTCTTTACAAGGTGACAGGAGAGAGAAGAGTGAAGGAAGAACTTCCAAACACATAAAACCATCAAATGGCAAGATAACTCATCCATTATCACAAAGAGTATGGGGGAAACTGGCCCCATGATCCAATCACCTCCTTCCCTCTACACATGGGGATTACAACTTGAGATAAGATTTGCGTGGGGACACAGAGCCATACTATAGCAGTATGTGACATGAGAGCAGTTACATGGGTAACAAATCTTCTTTGATCTCCCCTGCTGGAGGAGATAGAGCTGAGGAAGAATTAGTATTCATGTTTATTATTATCATTATTCTTTGAATAATCAAATATTAATTTATGCCTGAATTAACTAGACCTTATACAAACCATAAAATAGACAAACCTGGCTAAGAACAAAATTGATGTCCAAGAAGATTTCAAGGATCTGCTGTTATATAGAGACTTTAGGTTTATCTAAGATGTGTGCAGAGTGGAACATCATATATCCTCTCTGAAAAAAAAATCCTAAATGCTATGACATTAGCCACTTGCTTATAATTAAAGTATGTTGCCATTTCACCAAGCTTTCATTTACAGGAGAAAGTGCAAATTCCATTCCCCTTGAACTTTAGCTATTTCCAACTTTTTTCTTTGTTCTTTTCTTTAAAGCTTTGCAACAAATGCATCCCCATATGCTTATATTAGTTAATCTAGTATTAAACATATTGGCTGCGCAAAATGTTGGCACCCATTAATAAATGTTTTCATTTTTTCATTCTCTCTCTTTTTTTTAACTTTAGATTCTTCCTTTGACTACACAAGCAACAGCTGTCTAGCTGCCTGCACAGGACTGGATCTAATGCCTCTACAGAAATCTAGGTCAAAACACTTGGAATGCATAAATATCAAACAGAGTTTTCAAAACACCAAATGAATACATCTTTAACTGGTGACATTTTCCTGTAGCATATGGCTGCAAGCTCAGGGGACTGGATGCTTTTTTTGATGAATATGTTCCATCAAAAACTAAGGGATGGCAGTAGGCTTTTGCCACCTTCTGTTTTGCCTTATGAAATGATAATGCAAACTCATAGATAGATACAATGATCACAAGTCTTTTGCCTTCAAACCTATTCTAAAGATGCATTTTCCCTTTTGGATGAGTTGCTTTATATTTATATGGGTTTAGGTTTTATACATAGTCATTAAAGGTGACAGCCAGTGGGGTGGTTTCTTTTCCTGGGTTAAATGTGATTGGTGGAAAGCTTCAAAAAATTGAACCAAAAAGCAAATACTCACCAAAGAGGGAGACTGGGGAGTTTGGTCACATAAGTAACTTATAGTCCCAGTGGCAAAACATTCAATCCCAACCCATTGTCAATGTCAATATTGAGGTGCTAGACAATCATTTACCAATGAGTAAAAGAGAAAAGCCTTGGGAAATTGGAGGCTAGCTCCTTAGTTCTGGATCTGTCAACAATAAGCCAAAGGTGACCCTAGACATGCCTTATCATCTCTTGGCCTCACTGTCCCTCTCATGTGTCAAATAACAGGACAGGACTATGTTATTTTGAAGGTCTCTCCTAGTTTTAAACTTCCAGCTATGTGTAAGTGTATTAAGCTCTTTTGTTGTTATTATGTTGTTTGGAATGAATGTCACAGCACAGAAGAGTAGGCCTTGATTTCTTTTTTGATTGACTGTAAAATTCATTTTTTATCAAAGAAAAATTCTCCAGAATTCTACCTTTTCCCCACCAATAAAATAAGGCAACAATGGAGCTGTTGGTTAAGCAGGGGGAAGAAGTTAGGATGCCCCCTTGGCTTGGTTTGTCTCCTGCTTCTCAGGGCAGCATCTGAAAACCAAGTGTGGAATATCTGGGTCTCCACCAAGCCCAGTGTGAAAACCACTGGCTTAGAGGATGTGCGTATTAGTAATGGTGTTGGCTGTGGAGAGAGAGGTGTCAGAAACGCATTTCTTTCTTTGTGCATTTAGCTAAAGTGTATTAACCAAGCTTAGTTCATTTCAGTGACAGCTTAAACTTTAAGCCTGATATTCTGCTCTTGGTTTGGCTGTTGTTTAAAAAATAACCAGCAGAACCTGTGATTGTCACAGGAATCTATAAATGGATTGTTTGATTCACAAGGTGAACTTGGATATGTGTTGCCTTGATTTGGTAATGCCTCACAAGATTCTTGAAAAACTCATTTTAGAGGTGAATTCTCCCTCCCACCACAGATACTCTATTACTCAGTTTTATGCCTCGAAAGCTACCACTGTTACTAGGTACTTGAGTAACCGTTCAAAGTAATTTATAATTATATACTTATAAGCATATGTATATGTTTGTGTGTATGTGTGTGTGTGTGTGCATGTTTTACTTTTTAGTGACGTGGTAGGGTGTGGTATATACATAATAGCCCCCTTTTTTTTTTAACCTAGTAATACGCCTTGGATATCATATCTTAGCAGACCTGTATAGCCTGGTTCTTTCTTTTAAAAGACTTAATAATCCCTTATTGTGGATATATAACAAATTTAAAAATAATCCATCTTAAAATACTTTTACTTGAACTTACTTGTTTTTTCCCCATTTACTGAGAAGATAGTGATGAATATCCAAGCATGTATGTATTTATGAATAGATATGAGAACATCTAAAGGCAAATCTCCTAGAAATAAAATTGCTGGGTCAAAGGATATGTGTACATTTAATTTAGGTAGATAGTGCCAAATAATGTTTAACTATAGTTATTATTTGCAGTTTAAAAACTTGACTGTAGTTGAACATATTTTCACATGTTTAAAAATTACTTATATGTAAAATCTCTGTTCATCTTGTATGTCCATAAATGGAGTTAAGACAACTTAGTAGCCATCTGGAAAAAGATAAAATAGTATTTCTACTTTATTTGCAGAACAAAAATAAACTCCAGATGGACCAAAGATTTTATGCTAAAAATAAGTACATTAAAGTACTATTAGAAAACACGAGAGGATGTTTTCTTGTAAGTAATCCAGAACTAAGGAAGATCTTTCTAAGCATAATACAAAACCTGCAAGCAATGACTCTGAAGGTGTGTAAGTCAATAAATCAATAGATATTGAAAAAATTTTAAAAAGAAATGACAACTTTGGGTAATGACAATGACACATGGGACCCAGAGTTGTTCACATCGAATAGTTTGTAGCAGACGCCCATTTAGGCTCAGTTTGTAGAGACTTGAAAAACTGTTGCTTTCACCTGAACAGTGAAAATAATCTGGATAAGCTACAAAATCATATTTTATTTCAAACCCATCAGAGGACTAAGAACACAAAAAAAGTGAAATGAAATTAATTATAGAAAACAAATATCTCTTCATAACTACACTAGACGCACAGCCACTCTCCTCCCTCATGGAGCTGCAGAAGAAAAGGCCAGACCATAGATAAGAATAAGGAGAAGCCAGCCTAACCTATAATGGTCTTTTAATAACTCTGAGTGGCCTGGCATGACAGGTAAGAATTCCACAGGGCCTCAGCCACATAGCAAGTCAGCATCCATCCTCCAACTCTTCACGCCCACCATTCCAGGTCTTCACTGCCTGCTTGACTGCTGAAGGGTAGCTCACTGAAGGGTGGTGACACCTTAGGACAGCCAAGAACAGTTTCTGCTGATCAGGAGAAATGAGAGAAACTGTCCAGCCATACAGCCCTTCCAAGAGAATGAGGCAGCCACACACACAGATATACATACATCTCAATGAATAACATTTTATAGAGTATGGCGTGTTTTAAATTTTATCAAAAGAGTATGTCATTCTGTAGTTGGTCTTCTGAATTTTTATTTTTCATTTAAATTACACTGACGGCCATTCATTATATGAAGTGTGGCTGTGTTTCATTTCATTCATTCATTCTTACTGCAATTCCTTTTTGTGACTATACCTTAATATTTTTATCCATTCCCTTCTCTATGAACAAGCATTGTTTCTGGATGACCGAAATGCTGCCGTAAACATTCTTATACATTCTTCTGGTACTTATGTAGTAAACTTTACATTGTGTAGGTACTCAGGTATGGACATTCTGAATAAAGAAATACTTAACTTTACAAGATTATGCCAAATTATTTCCCAAGTGGATTGTAGCAGTTTACACCAGCACCAGCAAAATATGAGATCATATTGAGCCATAGCCCCTGTAACTCTTGGTATAATCAAGAATTCTTAATTTATGCAATTTGAAATTTGTAAAAAGCATCTCACATTTGTCTTGATTTTAATTTTCCTCATTACCAGTGTCATTTAGTGGACGTACGTATTTTCTCTTCTGTGTGATTTTTCTGTCTTTTTCCCATTTTTCTACTGGATATTCCTTTTCTTGATTTTTAAGAGTTCTTTATAATTACTTGATACTCTTTTGAGATATATGTATTACAGATACCTTCCTCCAGGATAAAGCTTGTCTCTACTTTCTCCTTTTCTTGAATGAAAGTTCCTTTTCCCAATAGTCTCTCACACATTTCTGTTACACATCAAAGTTCCATATGTCCATGGGCTATTTCTGATTTCCTATTTTATTCCACTGTTCAATATGTCTGTCTTTGCATTAATGCCATATTGCCCTAATTACTATAGCTTTATAATGTATTTTTTCCATCTGGTAGAAAAAAGTCCCTCTAACTTTTCTTCTTCAGTGTATCGTGGTAATCAATGCTTTGTTTTCCACATAGACTTTTTAAAAAAACTCGTCAAATTCCTTAAAAAGGTTTACTGGGAATTTGAGTGGGAATGCATTAGATACATAGATTACTTTAAGGAGATACGATCTTTTCAGATTATTCCTTCTTTTCATAAATATGTGCCATTTCTTCATTTATTTACAGCTTTTTAAATGACTTACAATAAAGTTTTAAAATTTTGTACATAGGCCATTCCCATTTTTGTTGGATTTATGATGATATTTTATAATTTTGGTTGTTACTATAAATAGGGTATTTCTAAAATGTTTTTAATTGCTTATTGCAATGGAAAAGCAACTGGATCTGGATACGCAGACATCTTGCTAAATTCATGTGTTTTTCTTAACAATCTACTGATGTATTAGGAGTTTCTACATAGACCATCATATCAACTGCAAAATAATCTGTTTTATTTCCTCCTTTCCTATCAAATTGCCTTAGAGTTTTTTCCTTTCTTACTGTTCTAGCCAATATCTCAAGACAATGTTGAATGGAAGTAATGATATTGGGCATCCTTTTCTTTGTCTTCATATTATGGTCTCAATATTTCTTTATTATGATATTTGTCATTTTTCAGGTTGAGAAAGGAATATTCTATTTTGGGAAGAAAATTATGTGTAAATAATCTCATTTTGTTCTAGTAGCTCTACCTCTGTTTTATTATATATTGCTGTAAATATAGCATTGGAAAAATAACTCATCAGTGACATTGGAAATTCCTCTCTTTTATTTGCGATAATGGTCATTAGTTGTGTTGGCACTCAGAAACTGATATTCCAAAATATGGTGCTTTGTAAATGCTGAACTGAAACAGAAGACTTCAGGTCTCTCTGATCTTCACCCTACAGCCCTCTCCCAAAGCATAGAATATCGTTCTTTGTAAAAGTTCCCTTATCTGCTTAAGTCTGGACCTAACAAAGAACAGTACAGTTACCTCTGGTCTCTTCTCTGAGTTTTCATTAACTGAACCCATATTGTAGGAAAGAAAAATAAGTCTGTCAACAAACCTGGGCAAACTTTTGTCACAAATTATTGTCTACTCTGCAGGCCTAACACACTTTGCTCCAGACTATTGAATCTTCCCCAGTAATCATTTATTGTCCCATAACAGAATTCGTCTTCTCCCCCTTTCCATCACATGTTTTGCCAGGATCCAAGCCCTCATTCTTTCTCTAACCTCAAAACAGTATCGAAGCTTTTGCCTTCTGTACCCCAGTGAGGGGCTGGGCCCTAATTCTGATTTTGTATATATATACAAAATTTCCTTATTAAAGGGATAACTTTTCTAATATCAAATAATTAGAAACTCAAAAATAAATTAATTTTTATATTATTCTGTTTTTAAGAGTTTGTATAGTATACAATGTAGTTTTTTCTTGAAAGCTTAAAAGAATTCACTCAGAATACTTTGTAGCTCAGTATCTTTTTTTCTGAAATTAATTTTTAGTAAGTGTAAAAAGAATGCTCATGTGTTCAGCTCCCTTTTAGTCAATTTTGAATTATATTTTCCCACTAATCTTTTTTCGCTGTTAACTTTTAAATTATTTGGCATAAAATTGTATGTATTTTCTTATATTTTTAACATCTTTTCCATATATTTTATTCTTCATCTTTTGATGATTTTTTTTTTATTTTTTGAGTATACCTGTCAATAAGTTTTTACCCCTAAAAAAGCAAACTTACAAAGATTTTGGGGGGATTAGGTAGGCATCAATATTTGCTTTACTTTTATGATGAATTTAATTGTCCCTATTAGTTTATTATTTTAATTCTTTCTTTTAATCTTAGGCTAGGTTTAGTCTTTATTTTTGAATGTATTTTACCTTAATGTAAATGTTCATCTTCACCCTCCCTTGTTTACTTGTGAGAATATCTTTAATAAATGCTTAAAACTTTGGATTGTGTTGAAGACCAGTGGTTCTCAAACAGCACATTTGGCAATGTCTGAAAACTTTTTTTTTTAATATTATATGACTTGAATTGGATCTACCTGTCATGTACTGGGTAGAGGCCACTAAACATCCTACTGTGTTGCTGCCGAACATCCTGCAATGCATAGGACTGCTCCACAGAACACAAAATGATCCAACTCAAAATGACAATATTGCTGACATTGCGCAGCTCTTGTACCCAGGAATATACACTTATTTTGATATTTGATATTTAGATAATATTTGTTCAATATTATAGGCAAGCCATACTAAGAAACACACAACTTTCTCCTTTTTCCTTTTCATAATTTGCTAGAGATGAAAAACTAGTGACATTCACATGTGCTTTATTTGGCTGGTTCTATATATTTAAAAAATAATCATATTCTACTGGATAGATAAGCGTGTTTCACATTTTTACAGTTTCTGCTATTTAATATTTCTCATAAAAATTTGGTTTATAGTATCCATCTGATCAATGCAGAAATGTAAGTTTGTATCCCTGAATTATATACCAAATGATCATCAGTCTCTCTTTTTAAAATTTTAGTTTGCCTGAAGGAGACAACACATTTCCATTGACAATAGTGGCTCACTGAGTTATTGTAGCTGTTTTTCTCAAAGATATACCAGCCACAGAGGGTTAGTCATATTATGATCTTTTGACATGGGATGGGTGTCTCTGATAAGATCCTACCTCTGTAGGGTGACATAATGTCTATTTCTCCCCTATCCGAGTCAAAACTCACTGATATATACAAATTACTAAATTAAATATGTAGTACCGGATCTTTGTTTTATATTTTACTATGCAGACAAAAGCCCTGGGTTTCTGACTTTGAAATGCTAATAACTGATGCTCATTTATTTCAAAACAGGATGCAGTATGTTCTTATGTAGCATCAGGCTCACTAAATATTACTTTGCTGTGGTTATTAGGGATCCATTGCATTATGGAATTATTTTCTAGGCTTTACTTAAAATATTCAATAGATTTAGATGTTTGGTAAAATTTTATTTAAGTCTATACTTATGTATCAGAAAAGAATGAAATTTCCTTTTACAGAAGCTACATTGATACCAAACTTTACCATTTTCCTGGAAAAACCAGTTTTCCATTACTTTGGCTTTTCCTTTTTGATTGAAAAAATCTTTCATGTAGGTGGGTTCATAAGGTCAAAATTTAGATCACTCTAATTAATTAAATGTCAGAGAATATAACCATTGATAAAAAAAGAAATAGAGCCAGGAATATTTTCAGACATTGAGAATAAATGCTGGTAAATTTTGTTTTATTTTTCTTAGTTTGGCAATCCATACTATCTAAAATGTTGACTATGGAAATGTTCCTTTTTGGAGGAAAAGTCATATCATCATTTCTTATAAAGTCTGAGAACTTCCTCGGCTTTCACTTTACAATATATCTTACTCTTTTGACACTCTTCTCCTCTCTGTAAAATGGATATAATAATTTCCACTACCTACTCCAGGAAGAACATCTGAGAATGCATGAATTAATCAGGGAATTATCCCCTGATTATATCTCTCTCCCTTTAGCTTTGCCACATGCATCCTTATACTATTTTTTTTATTATTATACTTTAAGTTTTAGGGTACATGTGCAAAACGTGCAGGTTAGTTACATATGTATACATGTGCCATGTTGGTGTGCTGCACCCATTAACTCGTCATTTAACATTAGGTATATCTCCTAATGCTATCCCTCCCCACTCCCCCCACCCCACAACAGGCTCCGGTGTGTGATGTTCCCCTTCCTGTGTCCATGTGTTCTCATTGTTCAATTCCCACCTATGGGTGAGAACATGCAATGTTTGGTTTTTTATCCTTGCGATAGTTTGCTGAGAATGATGGTTTCCAGCTTCATCCATGTCCCTACAAAGGACATGAACTCATTCTTACACTTTTTAGCTCATGGAAAGAAAAAGAGACATTTGCAAAAGCATTGGCTATTGGAGAACAAAGACCTTATTCATTTAGAGGCTATAATAGTGAGTGCAAGGTTTTTTTGAGATGGCAAATCAGTTTCTCAAAATTAAGTATAAGTAACAGTTGCTTGACTATTAAACCCAAAATCAAATGATTGCATTCTTGAATTTTGTTTATGTTCCTCTCTCTGTTGTTTTTCCTTTTCATTTCTTTTTCTTCTTGTTTCTTCTCGGCCACTTGTTTAGTGGTTGAAATAGTAAGTGTGGAACAGAAGGCCACTTGTGATAGCCTAGTAGATTAGAATATGGAATTGGAAACTTATATTTTCTTCTGTGGAAAAGGAGGATATCAGTGTGAACCTGCAAATCAGGAAATCATTAAAAGTGATCTCCTGTAAATGAGACCTCAGAAATCATCTACTCTCATTTTGCAGATGAAATTGTAACCTTCTCAAGGTCATACAATAAACAAGCAAAATTGTAACTGGATTCACATTTCCTGGATTCTAAGTTTACTAGGAGATAATTCTCTCTTGTATCAGAAGTCTAATTAGTTAGCTTGTTGATTTTCATTATGAATGATGGAACTCATGATTTTCTGATATTTCCTTAGTATATTTCAGAATATTGGTAGCATTAAAAAAGCTGCCAGAATAGACCTAGAAATATGTCATTTTTTTCTCTTGGTGGGAGGTAGCAGGGAAGGGATATTAATTACCATTTCATATTTTAAGCTTTATAAACTATTTTGGCAAATATGAAGTGATATGGTTTGGATCTGTGTCCCCACTCAAATCTTGTTCAGTTGTAATCCCCAATGTTGGAGATGGGGCCTGGTGGGAGGTGACTGGATCATGGTGGTGGTTTCTCATGAATTTTTTAGCACCAAGCTTCTTGGTACTGTCATCAGAATAGTGAGTTCTGAGGAGATCTGGTGGTTTAAAAATATGTAGCATTACCTTGCTCTCTCTCTCTCTCTCTTGCAATGTAAGACATGCCTGCTCCAGCTTTGCCTTCCGCCACGATTTTAAGTTTCCTGAGGCCTCCCCAGAGACCTAGCAGATACCAGCATTGGTGCTTGCTGTACAGCCTGTGGAGCCTGTGAGCCAATTAAACCTCTTTTATTTATAAAGTGCCCAGTCTCAGGTATTTTTTTATACCAATGTAAGAATGGACTAACAGTAAGTTTTTTTCTGAAGTTCAATAAATTAACAGCATGGTAAAGACTTCCTGTTTATGTAAGAAAAAACAGAACAAGAAAGCAAATAAACACAAGGCTTTAGTGAACTAATGGATCAGTAATAAGCCAGTGATGTAGTGTGGTTACCAGAAAGGTAAGGGGATATAAATGGCATTAATAGAACAAACAGACTTAGTTTCATTCTCACTGTAAAAGTCACATCTGGAGTAAAAATCTCAAATATTTGTTCTCTCTGTGCCTTGCATTCAACTAGGCATTTTGCATACATTATATTTAATCCTTCTCCTGAAAAATAATCTCCCTCATTTTGCAGATGAGAGAAGGTAATTGGCTCATCAATGGATGAGCGGGGATTTGTTCCCTGCCCTATCTGGTACCCAAGCTGACAGCCTTTACACTATGCACCTCTGGCCTTAACTGTTTCTTGAATCTCACAGGGAGCATTTAAAGATTAGAACAGGTCCAGAGGAGGGTGTCTAGGATGACCAAGCGTCTTAAACTAAGACATGTGAGGAACAGTTGCAACAAAGAGCGAGTTTTGCCAGTGAGCAGTAGCATTAGAAGCCATGAAGAGAATGGTCTCATTAATACTCTGTAGGGTAGAGGAGGGTTGAGATTTATTCTGTGTAGTGTATGAGCACGGACTTTGGGCCAATTATTAGAATCTGGTGGACAGATTTACTTAATAAAAGTAATAATATTGTTTTGGTTTTTTTCTGTAGAATGGAATTGGGATGAAGAAGAAGAGACATTCTTTAAACATTTTTAATAGAGAGGAACAAAAATTGACTGGAAGTGCTCAAACTGCAACTAGATGAATGGGATATTTTGCACTATTTCTGCCTTGGGCATGATACTGAAGAAAGTGAATTTTAAGCTCCCCTCAACTGTAATAAATCATGGGTCTACTTTTTACCACAGGTGTATCAGCTTAGCAGGGTCAAGATCCTTGTTTAAGTACACTAGTTTCTTACCTTTCCACCTCCTCACACCTTGAATGCAATAGTTGTACATTAATTTAATGAGCAAGTGAATGCACAGAAAACTCAAAGATAAAATTAAGTAGTTTTAAAGTGGTGTTAAAATACCTTTACAACCAAGAAGAATCTTCTTATAAAAAGACTTAGAAGGTATTAAAATGGGGCAAATTATTTCTTTAAAGCATTACTGACTTTTTTATATGTTAATGTATTTTGACATGTAAATGTAACTTAGGATTCTGATTGTAATGTGTTAGACTATTTCCAAATGAAGAGAGATTTTAGAAGAAACACAAGTTTCCCCCACCACCTTTCAGAGCCAAAAATCGGTATTTTGTTATTTGATTAAGAAAGAGCAGAGTGGGATACTATGTTCATTGGAAAAATAAAATTAGGCAGTTTGGTGGTAAATATGCTGGAGGCCACTGCCCATTCCTTTAAATTCATGATCGTGTCTTACTTTTGAAATACATGTAAATGCTGAAAGTAACTCGAAGTCCTGTGACACCAAATAGTGACTAGAGGCTATGGAGAATTTGACAAAACACAAACACGTGGCTTGCAGGACATAGATAGGGCATGTGTGGTACAGTGTCAATGCTGGGCCCTGTGAGAGGACAGCAGTGATGTGAGAGACTGATACTTAGGGGTAGAGATGGAAGAGACCTAAAGGTTGCCAAAAATTAGAGATGTAGGGGTGAAAGAAGACAGGGAAGGGCTAATGTTTATTCCTACACTGGGTCTCTTGATTTGGGTCACAGTGGGGATGGTAGATTTTACCTTCTACTGTTTAAAAGCCATCTCTTGGGTTGGACAGATGCTGCTCATTTAATAGGAAAGAAGAACTGCTCCTGGATGGAATAATCCTTAGGATGATTTTCAGATGTGGCCTTTCAAGGAATGCTAGTGAGGGATAGGACTGCAAGAGAAAGCAAGTGCTCACTGTATTCAGCCATTGTTGTATAATAATTTGCAGACTCTGTTTCTGGTTCCTGGGAGGGAGATTCTAAATCCTTGGAATTTCCAGAGTGCTAGGATTGTCTTTGTTATTCATAATGGACCCCTTAAATCATAGTTGACTTTATGCTAGTGAGTTTATGACTATACATGGTGGGCCCCTAGATATTTAAGGATGAGGGCTGGCCATGCCAGACAGACCAACCATGTCATTAGATGGTTGGGGCTTTAAGCCTGGTGATATCAGTCTGACCTGAAATCCAGAGAGAGAAAAGGGGCTAAAGATTGAGTTCAATCATGTACCCAGTGATGAAATTAGTCTTGTCTGTGTAAGAGACTTCAATAGAGACGCGAAACCTCAAAGTTCATGTGTGCTTTCTTGGTTGATAATCATACACTGATGTGCTGGGAGTGTGACAATACTGAGGACATGGAAGCTCAGTGTGTGGGATCCTCCAGACCTTGGATCATGCACCTCTTTCTTTGGCTGATCTTGATTTGTATCTGTGATAATAAAGCTGTAATCAGAAGTATAGTGCTTTCCTGAGTGCTGTGAGTCATTCTTGGAAATTATCAAACCTAAGGGGGTAGTGAAAATACCCCAATTCTTAGCTAGTTGGTCAGAAATGTGTATGTCCTGGACCCCGGAGCTTATGAGCTTGAGAGAGAACTCTGCCCTTTATCTGTGAAATTTGACCTATCTACCAGTAGTTAGCATCAGAATTGTATTGCACCCATGAAGTAATAACACTCACTTCAGGATAAACTTGTACGGGTGAATCCATACTGTGGGAGGCCTTCTTGCATGGTGGTGAGTATCTTTGCCTCTGGTGAGAGGTGGCCCATGTTCCATCCCAGCTCTGCCACTGTCCAGCTCAGTGAGCTTGGACAAATAGCTAACCTTCTTTTCATAGCTTTGGCATCTATTAAATGAGAATAGTAGAAGTAACATTCTTCTAGGGTTATTAGGAAACTTAAAATAATTATTATGTCTAAAGCACTTATAAGGTAATTGCCCAATAGGTTCTCCTTGTCTGCTGCCTAGATAGAGCCAATTTCTCAAGACAGGGGGATTGCAATAGAAAAAGAGTTTAATTCATGCAGAGCTGCTGTACAGGAGACTCAGATTTTATTAGTACTCAAATTAGTCTCCCTGATAATTTGGGGATCAGCATTTTTCAGGATAATTTGGTGGGTAGGGAGTCGGAAAGTAGAGAATGCTGATTAGTGAGGTTGGAGAAATCACAGGGGGTAAAAGTGAGTTTTTCTTGCCCTCTTCTGTTCCTGGATGGGATCACAGAACTGGATGAGCCAGATTATTGGTCTCAATGGCATCAGCTGGTGCATCGGAACCAGGGTCTGCAAAACGTCTCAAGCACTGATCTTACGTTTTACAACAGTGGTGTTTTTCCCAGGAGCACTTTGGGGAGGTTCAAAATCTTGCAGCCAGATGCTGCATGACTCCTAAACCACAATTTCTAGTTTTTTTTCTTTTTTCTTTCTTTCTTTCTTTTTTTTTTTTTTTTTAAGATAAGGTCTCACTTTGTCACTCAGGCTGGAGTGCAGTGGTGCGATCTCGGTTTACTGCAGCCTGGACCTCCTGGGCTCAAGGGATCTTCCCACCTCAGCTCCCCACCCCCAAGTTACTGGGACTACAGGCAAGAAGGGGGTTTATTTTGGGAAAGAACTGTTATCATCTGTGTTTCAAAGCTAAACTGTAATCCAAATTTTTCCCAGTTAGTTCAGCCTATGCCTAGGAATGAATAAGGACAGCTTAGAGGTTAGAAGCAAGATAGAGTTGGTTAGGTGAGAAATCTTTCACTGTTATAATTTTCTCAGTTACAATTTTTGCAGAGGGGGGTTCAATATCAGTGATTGGCACACACAAAGCCGTGCTATGAATACTTTAACATAGCATTTCATGGCTCTTTTTAGCAAAATAATGGAACATTTAGAAAGTATAAAGAGTAACTAAAGAATAAAGAGTATAAAACTAAAGTATAAAGAAAGCATAAAGAGAAACTATAAAGAGTGACTTTTTAGTTTCTTAGTAAATTATCTTCTTCCAACGGGTAAGCCAGTTACAGTGGAAATAATATCACAAATACACTATGCTATATTTATATAAATATATTTACATAGAGTCAAAAAATCTGCTAATTATTTAATAGATTTTATTATGTTACTAAAGTTTCAGATGCTGCCTCCACAATGATGTAAACTTTGGTCTTGAGTGTAACATGCCCTCTTTGCCCCAGGCTGCACTCCAACATGGAAGCACCCACTCCAGAGAAAATAGGATAAACAAGAGACAGGCAATCACATCTAATCTGGGATAGCTGTGCTGATTCATGTTCTGTGCTTATTTAATTTTATTTTTTGAATCAACATTGAGAAGGAAAAAGTTGAGATATTAATTACCCGTTTACTGCCAATGTAGCAGAAAATGTAATTTATAGCCTACTTGCGGGAAAAAAAATCTGCGTGCTTAATTTAAGAACTCAAATTATTCAAATAACATTTTCAATTTGATTATTCGTTTAATTGAAATGGTGCTCTTTCAGTCAGAATTGCTTTTGAGATTCCAATTTAGCAATAGTTAACTAAGAGCTCTCTGCGGAAAGGATTGGTGGAAGGTTCACAGATAAAAATGCATGGGGAAATAAGTGTATTTGGTGAACTGCGTTTACCTGCAAGAAGTAGTCAAATCCATTTGCAATGTTACTTTTTCAATTCAGTTGTTGTTTCAGTGTAAAAAAGAATCATGAAGTTAATCTGGGCCCATAGAGTACCTGAAAATGATAATTAAAAACAGAGCCCAGAAGCAAAGTTTGGTCCAAGGAGTTATGAAGAATCTGAGGGTTACACAGACGGAAGTCAGCCTTCAGATTCATATTTAGGAGAATAAAATTTTGGTACCCCAGAGACAGTACGTTCTGTCTCAGAAAGAAAAGTCCCTCCCTTTTGCCATACTGATGTTTCATGGCTGGCTATCCAAGCCAGCCTTCTATACTGCAAAAAGACAGCAGGTATATTCTGGCTGTCTCTAAGAGCTGCAATAATTTTTTTAAATGGTTGTCAGAATTTTTTTATTATTATTCAGGTACAATCTGCAAACAATAAAATTTGCAGTGTTTAAGTACACATTTAATAAATTTTTGTAATTGTATACTATCATGTGTCACCACCACAATCAAGATATAGAGCATTTTTCTCACCCTAGGGCTGCCTCTAGCTCTTTGTAGTTGATTCCCTCCTCTGATGCCCAGGCATGGGCAACTAATAATCTACTTTCTGACATGGCAGTTCTGCCTTTCCTAGAATGTCATATAAGAAATCATACAATATGTTTGTCATGTTGACTTGATTTTTTTGATTTAGCATAATGTTCTTCAGATTCATCCATGAATAAATACTATGAACATATACATAAAAGTCATTCTGTAAAATTATGTTATCATTTTATTTGGGTAAACGCAAGTCAGATTGCTGGGTCATGTAAGTGGAGGTTTAACTTTATAAAATTCTGTCATATTGTTTTTCAAGTGGTTATACCATTTTGCAGGCCCACAGGCAACATTTAGGAGTTACAATTCTCTGTATTTTCACCAGTACTTGATATTGACAGACTTTTAAACTTTATCCTAGTGGATGCCTGATGGCATTTTATTGTAGATGTAATTTGTATAACCCCAATGACTAGTAATTTTGAATGTGTTTTCATCTTTATTGTATTTTATATACATTATTTTGTGAAATATTTGCACAGATAATTTGTCCACTTTTTAAGAAGACTTTATTTTATTATTTGGTTATAAGGGTTCTTTATAAATTCTTGATAAGAGTCTTTTGACAGATACATGCTTTGCAAGCACTTTCGCTGCGTTCATGGTTGGTTTCTATGTTTGCTTTCTTTTTTTCTTTTTCACTTTTATTTTAGATTCAGGGAGTACATGTGCAGATTTGTTGCCTGCATCTATTGCGTGATGCTGATGTTTGAGTTACAATGGATCCCGCCACCCAGGTACTGATTATAGTACCCAATAGTCCATTTTTGAACCCTTGCCTTCCCCCCTTCCTTCCCTAATTTCTATTGTTGCCATCTTTATGCTCATGAGTACCCAATGTTTAGCTCCCACTTATAAGTGAGAACATGCAGTATTTGATTTTCTGTTCCTGTGTAAATTAGCTAAGGATAATGGCTTCCAGCTCCATCTATGTTGCTGCAAAGGACATGATTTCACTTTTTTATGACTGTGTAGTATTCCATGCTGTATATGTACCACATTTTCTTTATCCAATCTGTCATTGATGAGAATCTAGTTGATTCCATGCCATTGCTCTTGTAAATAGTGCTACAATGAACATATGAGTGTATATGTCTTTTTGGTAGAATGATTTATTGTCTTTTGGATATATACCCAGTAAAGAGATTGCTGGGTTGAATGGCAGTTCTAAGTTCTTTGGGAAATCTCCAAACTGCTTTCCACAGTGGCTGAACTAATTTACATTCCCACCAACAGTATATAAACATTACCTTTTCTCTGCAGCCTTGGCAGCATATGTTGTTGTTGTTTGACATTTTAGTAATAGCCATTCTGACTGGTGTGAGATGATATCTCATTGTGGTATTGATTTGCATTTCTCTGGTGATTAGTGATGATGACCATTTTTTCGTATATTTGTTGGCCACTTGTATGTCTTCTTTTGAGAAGTGTCTGTTCATATCCTTTGCCCATTTTTTAATGGGGTTATTTGCTTATTGCTTGTTGATTTAGGTTTCTTATAGATCCTGGATTTTAGACCTCTGCTGGATGCATAGTTTGGACATTTTTTTCTCTCTTTCTGTAGATTGTTTACTCTGTTGGTAGTTTCTTTTGCTGGGCAGAATCTCTTTAGTTTGATTAGATCCCACTAGTTAATTTTTGTTTTTGTTGCAATTGACTTTGGAGGCTTAGCCATAAATTCTTTGCCAAAGTCAATATCAAGAAGGGTATGTTTTCTTCTAGGGTTTTTATAGTTTAAGGTCTTACATTTAAATCTTTAAATTTCTGATTTTGCTTTTTTGGATCTTCTCTCTTTTTTCTTTGTTAATCTACCTTGCAGTCTATCAATCTTGATTATTCTTTCAGCAAACAAACTTTTGGGATTTTTTTGAGTCTTTCTGTGAATTTTTAGGTCCCAATTTTAAAGAGTTTGGCTCTGATTTTAGTATTTCTTTTCTTCTGCTAGCTTTGGGGTTACTTTGTATTTGTTTTTCTAGTTCCTCTAGCTGGGGTGCTAATTCATTAATTTGAGCTCTTTCTAACTTCTTAGATGTTTAGCACTATACACTTTCTTCTTACCACTGCTTTTGCTGTGTCCCAGAGATTTTGGTATGTTGTGTCTGTTTTCATTTATTTCAAATAATTTTTTGACCTTTGCATTAATTTCACTGTTTACCCAAAAGTCTTCAGGAGAAAGTTGTTTAATTTTCATGTAACTCTGTGGTTTTAAGAAATCTTCTTTGTATTGAATTACATTTTTACTTCACTGTGGTTCAAGAGTATGGTTGCTATGATTTGGATTTTTAAAAATTTTTTGAGACTCACTTTATGGCCAAACGTGGTAGATCTTGAAGTATGTTCTATGTGCAGAAGAGAAGAATGTATATTCTGTAGTTGATGAGTAGGCTATTCTGTAGATATCTATTTGTTCCAGTAGTCAAGTGTCAAATTTAAGCCCAGAGTTTTTTTGTTAGTTTTCTGCCTCAATGATCTATATGATTCTGTCAGTTGGGTGTTGAAGTCCTCTACTATTTTTGTGTGGCTAAGTGTTTTTGTAGGTCTAGAAGTACTTGTTTTATGAATCTGGGTGCCCCAATGTTGGGTGCATATATATTTAGGATAGTTAAATCTTCTTGTTGAAATTAAATCTTTATCTTTATGTAATGCACTTTTTGGTCTTTTTTTTTTTTTTTTTTTTTTTTAACTGTTGTTGGGTTAAAGTCTGTTTTATTAGATATAACAATAGTGACTCCTGTTCTTTTTTTTTTCCTTTTGTGTGGTAGATCTTTTGTGAACTCTTTACTTTGAACCTATGGGTGTCATTACATGTGTCATAAGTCCCTTGAAGACAGCACATGGATGATTCTTGTATATTTATCTAACTTGCCAATCTGTGACTTTTCAGTGGGGCATTTAGACCATTTACATTCAAGGTTAATATTGATATATGAGGTTTGGATCCTACTGTGAAGTTGTTAGCTGGTTGCTTTGTAGTTTCTATTGTGTGGTTTCTTCACAGGGTCTGTGGGCTATGTACCTTATGTACTCTGTGTATGTATGTATATATGTATGTGCTCTATGTATATGTGTTATTGTGGTAGCAGGCATCATTCTTTTGTTTGTATATTTAGAACATCCTTAGGGATCTTTCCTAAGGCTGGTATAGTGGTAACAAATTCTCTTGGCACCTGCTTGTCTGGAAAATATTTCATTTCTTCTTCATTTACGAAGTTTAGTTTGATAGAACATGGAATTACTGGTTGGGATTTCTTTTCTCTACGAATGCTGAAAATAGGCCCCCAGTCTTTCCTAGCTTGTAAGGTTTCTGGTGAGAAGTCCACTTTTGGCCTGATGAGGTTCCCTTTGTACATAATCTGACTTTTGTCTCTAGTTGCCTTTAAGATACTTTTATTTATTTATTTATTTTTGGATACAGAGTCTCGCTGTCACCCAGGCTGGAGTGCAATGGTGCGATCTCGGCTCACTGCAGGCTCCGCCCCCCCAGGGTTCATGCCATTCTCCTGCCTCAGCCTCCCTCCCGAGTAGCTGGGACTACAGGCGCCCGCCACCTCGCCCGGCTAATTTTTGGTATTTTTAGTAGAGACGGGGTTTCACTGTGTTAACCAGGATGGTCTCGATCTCCTGACCTCGTGATCCGCCTGCCTCGGCCTCCCAAAGTGCTGGGGTTACAGGCGTGAGCCACTGCGGCCGGCCATTTCTTAACTATTTAATAATATTTATCAATACATATACCTAGACCTGGGGTTTTGTTAGTGAGTGTGTAATAAATAATTTGCCTATCCAAATATGAGTCTATCTTTTGACCTAGTCCCCTGAGGAGTGATCTCTAAGCCTTGGAATATCCTTCCTGATAAGAGTGTCATTATTTATCTGGAGGCTTTGGGCCACACCGGGTAGTCTGGTAGTCTAACAGGGTAATTTATGGTGGAGCTTTGAACCACATGATATGCATTCTACCTGTATAAGTGCTAGAGCCTAAAGGTCAGCCACATGCATAGTTGATGACATCTACATCTACATGGCTGAGTCATCCCAGAATTCTGGGTAACAAGGCTTGGATGAATTTTCCTGATTTGGCAATATTTTGTGTATTTTGACACGCATCATATCTGGGTAAAATTAGCACTGTCTGTGACTTCACTGGCAGAGGACAACTTGAAGCTCTGCTCCTGGAAATTGCTTGTAATCTGCCCCACTAGTCTCTTCCCTTGGCTCATTTTTAATCTGTATACTTTTACTGTAATAAACCACAATAACCATTAGTATAACAGCTTCCATGAGTTCTGTGAGAACTTCTAGCAAATTATCAAAACTGAGAGTGAGCTTGGAGATGATCAAATTTGCATTTAAAGAATTGATATAGAGATATTCAAGTTTTAGATTTTTTCCTGAATCAGTTGGTAGTCTTTACCTTTAAAGGAATTTGTCTATTTCATGTAGATTGTTGAATTTATTGGCATAAAGTTGTTCATAGATTTTTCTTATCTTTTGACTATTTGCATAATCCGTAGTGATGTCCCTTCTTTTATTCCTAGTATTGATAATATTATTTCTCCTTTTTCCCTCTAGATCATTTTTCTAAATATATAATGCATTAATCTCTGTAAATAACCAGTTTTTGGCTTCATAACTTTTCTATTATTTCTTCATTTTCTATTCCATTGACTTCTGCCCCTATAATTTATCTTTTATATACTTTGTGGGTAATTAGTGTTTCTTGTATTGATTTCTTAACATGGGATCTCAGATGATCAGATTTATGTGTTTCTTCTTTATTAAGACAAATATTTAAAGCTATAACATTTCCTCTAAGTACTGCATTATCTGCATCTCTCAAATTTTTATACACTGTATAATCATTCAAAATATTTTCTGATTTCTCTTATAACTTTTTCTCTAGATTATAGATTATCATGTAGTTTCTCCTTTTTAATAAATTATTAGAATTATGTTCCTTAATTTTCATATATTTGGTGTTTTTTCTGATTATTATGATTATCATTTTCTAGTGTAAATCTCAGTCTGGTTGTACAGAGTATGTTTTCAGTACAGAGTATGTTTTCCGCCTTTTCTAAGATATTAAGACTTGTTTTATGATCTATCATATGGTCTATTGGTAAATATACTATGTACCCCTGAAAGGAATGTGTATTCTGTATGTTTTTAATGTTCCATAAATATTCAAGTCAAAGTATCTCATAGTGTTATTCAGCTCCTTTGTTGAGTTTGTGTAGTTGTTTCATCAGTTGCTGAGAAAATGATGTTAAACTATGATTGTACATAATAGATTCTACAGTCTACAGCTATGATTGTAGAATTGTCCGTTTCTTTCTGTAATTTTGGTTAATTTTTATTTAACTGTTTTGAGTGGTATTGTAAGGTATAAATACATTTATCATTGTTGTGTCTTCTTGATTAATTGATTCTTTTATCATCATAAAATGTCCCTCTTATGGCTGATAATACTTTCTGTCTTGAAGTCTATTTTATCTGATAGTAATAAAGCCACTTTGGCATTTTTATGCATATTGTTTTGCATGGTCTAGCTATCCATTTACTTTTGGTCTATCTATATCTTTATGCTTAAAGTGTGTCTTTTGTAGGTAGCTTATGTTTTGACCGTGATTCTTTTGTTTAATCATTTTTTCTCTCTAAAGTCATTTCTGATTATTTTCCATCTCTTTCACTTATAATGTGTATATATAATTTTACTTAAGTGAGAATAGTTACCTATGCTGCTTTAAAATCCTTGCCTGCTTTTTCCAGTATCTGGGTCATCTTGAAGTAAGTGACAATTGATTTCTTTTCTCTTGAAAACAGTTTCTATTTTCCTGCTTCTTTATATGTCAGGTACTTTTAAATTGTGTTTTAGACATTATGAGTGTTAACATGTGGAGATTCTGGTTTCTTTGTTTTTCTCTGATTAATGCTGTTTCCTTTGTTTCAGCAGGAAATTATCTTGGCTGGGCTTAAACTACAAACACCATTTTAGGCATTATCTTGGGTCTCTGTTCAAATCTTTTGATTTTATCTGTGCTGCTTTTAGTCAGCTACACCGATGCATGGTTTAGAGTTATTCAGTGATGTGGATGGACAGACTTTGAACATTCTATTTCTGGCTCTTTCCATTCTGTGAGTTTCCCGATTTCTATTGTGGTCATGGATCCCCTGGTTTTAAATTTTTGGTTCACCAAGTAGGAATCCCTTTTTTCTCGTGTCCAACAGTCGAAAAAAAATGAGAACTAACTTCATTTGATTCCCCTGCTTGGAGTGTGTATTCTCCACCAGAGTCTGTCTACTGCATTTGTCTTATATGAAGGTTTTTACTGATCTTCTGAACATGAGTCAGTCTGCAGGGTGCTTACTCTGGTATTATTGGAAGTAGAATACAATAGCAGTAATTTTCATGTAACTGTTTCCTCACCCTCGTCTGAAGTTTAGGACTATGGAATCCAATGTTGTAACAATTTCTGTGTACAAAGGATTTTCCAATCCCTGCTTTTGGTGCTAATTTTTTCTTCTTTAGGTCTTTCATGGGGTTTTGTTCATCTATCTATTATAGAATTTAGAGCATAATGTTTCCTTACACACCTGCCTGTCCACACCAAATATGACCAGTTTAGAAATAGTCCTTCTATGGTTTTCTTAAATTTGTCTACTTTGCATATATTGTGAGAAGATCCCTTTTTACAATAAATATGGTGATGGATACTTCTGCTTCTGCCAAAAAAAAAAAAAGATGTAAAAAGGCGGGTTGAATATTGTGCTGCTCAACTGAAAAGTTAATCTTGTCTACACCCATACTACCCTGAACGCACCCAGTCTCGTTTGAATATTATACTGCCTAGTATTGACTCTAGGTAACATGAAATTGACAACATTTCACCCTGACTCTTTTCTGCTTTGTTGCCACCATCATATAACCTCCATTCCTTCCTCCAGCCTCCGCCTGTGTACAGCACCAGCCAATTAGGGCCTGGTTTATTGTGAGAAAGGTATGAACCCTTAAAAACCTACATTTAATCTACTTTAAAATGTTGTTTAGGGACCCATATTAATGGAGTGGTCCCTGAACTTATATTTTCTTGATTTTGGATAATAAGCATTTTCTGTACACACATACAAAAATGATGCCTGGTTATATTTGTTTTCATGAGTATATTTTCCTATGTAGAAGATGAGCTTAATAATCAAAACGAAATCCTGTCTTAAATTTAGAATGCTGTTATAAACAGTTGGATAATATTTCAGTTCCCTTTCTGTAATAAGATGGCCAATTTGTTTATAATATTTTTCCCCGAAGGCTTAAACACAGGTTCCTGCAGAAATGAACACAAAGATCAAGTCATAAATGAAAAGAAACACACATACATGTAACACTAAATCACACAAAGGTTCATAATTTTTCTAATTCAACTTGTGAAATCAATTAAATTATTGTCAGTTTAGCATTTTAAATGGAACTCCAAAAAATTGAATTTTTATATATTTGCTTATTATTGTATTTCTTGAACCTCTGCATATTTGTACATGAGACCCACTAAGAAACACTGTAAACTTAAGCAAATAACATCGATACTTCTTTTTACTTTTTGAATTTACTTTTTACTCAATTACTTTTTTTACAAGTGAATTATGTGAAGATGGACCTAAAGGGAACTTACTCTTTGTAGTTATCTAAGTTAGAAAACCCTCTAGGAAAAGGCTTTATCCTTGGTTGCTGAAGACAGCAATTGTTACTATAACATTTGACATAATACTTTCATATATTTTTTTCTCTTTTAAGGATCCTAATTGATGTTTACATATGCGGCTGGCCCAGTTACTCATTTTAGATTCCCTTCTATACTAAGATAATTTTTTATCTTAATGCCCATTTTGACAGTGAAGGGTTAAAAAGTCCTGATTAAGTTGTAAATGGTTGACATTTAGCTATCAAGTATAAATCTGCCGTTAAAACATTCGTGCAAATGAGTTTCAGTGTCTGTTTTTCAACAGGAGCACCCCTGGTAGCTCTCCATCCCTCCCCTTTTTCTATCTTAGCACTTCATTATAAAAGGGGACAAATTGCAGTACTTTTTCTTCTCCCCTCTGTTCCAAGCCCACTGAGAATTAAGCTTTCAGAAGAGGTTCTCATTTTGATGCTAAAAGGCCCTGATATTTTGCCTGACAAATTAAAGGTGGAATTAAACAGAAGTGAGTGGCTTATCCGTGAAGTGTTTCTACCTCCTGTATGTGCAGCCGGTGGCTGGAAGGCTGGAGAGGCAGAGGCAGCCCCTCCTGAGCCCCCAGCGTCTGAGTGGCAGCTGGAAACAAGGCGCTGACTGTTTGCCTGCTGTCCAGTCTTGCATTATTAGGTAAAATAAAAGTCCTTTTCTCTGAGAAACTTTTCACAATAAAACAATTCTCAGTCATTCACAAGTCAAAGGCAAAGAAAAAGGAGTCCAGTGTAAAATGCTGTAAACTAGCACATTGTCTTCCGTCATTTTCTCACTATTCACAGCTGAAAGGGAAAGAAGATGAGAAGGGAAGGGAAGGGGCAAGATAAGGCATCTTTTGACAGAAATGTCTGATCGCAGTCCTTGAGGCCTCCAACCATGGCCCACACTTCAGCTGTGCAATCGGAGTGAACTCTCCAGTCCTCTCTCCAGCCCCAGTTCTCTGCTTAGCTGCCTCAGCAACTTTTCTTTCCTTCAACTCCTTTCATTTTATCTGATAAGACAGTACAAATGTCTATTCCATTCTCCTGTTTAAGGCATTCTACCTAGTTCACAGTTTGGTCTTATAGATACCAGACTATGATGTATCCTGTGACTCAACATGCTATTTTTTTCTTAAATCTAGCTTAATGCACTATCCTCATAATTTGCACATAACATTATTTTGGTTTTGCCTATGGAGATGTGGAGGTCTAGAAAAGTTAAGAAAAAAAGTATCTAAATACAGTGGTGAAACACACACACACAAAACATACAGATACCCCTTCCTACTATTGCATTGTCTAAATTTCTGTCTTGGTCATGGCAAGATATATTTGGCCACAGCAATGTCCCCATTGTTAGGACCCCTCTATTCCAGGAAGGAGCTGGGTCACAAAAGATGACCATGGTGAGTAGCCTAGGGACTTTCCCCTAGACCCTAGATTTGAGCTTCAAGTTTGACTTAGGTCCTGGCTATGGGTACCTGGGAGCCCTCTCACCAACTCAGAGCACCAGAACTTATCTTTTGAAATGGGTGGGGGCTGGTGTTCGAGGACCAGTTTTTTTTTTGTTTGGTTTGGTTTTTCTTTTTCTTGAGACGGAGTCTCACTTTGTCGCCAGGCTGGAGTACAGTGGTGCGATCTCAGCTCACTGCAACCTCCGCCTCCTGGGTTCAAGTGATTCTCCTGCCTCAGCCTCTTTAGTAGCTGGGACTACAGGCATGCACCACCACGCCCAGATAATTTTTGTATTTTAAGTAGAGACGGGGTTTCACCATATTGGCCAGGATGGTCTCGATCTCTTGACCTTGTGGTCTGCCAGCCTCTGCCTCCCAAAGTGCTGGGATTACAGGCGTGAGCCACCATGCTGAGCCCTTGAGGACCAGTTTTAAATATTTAGGAGTTCTGTGAGTTGGTTGTTAAACCAGCCCTGGTGAAAATACTTACAGCACAAAAATTGGTAAATGCTACAAGTCAGGCCTTTTATTTATTACTAGTATTAATTTATTCTCCTTTTTCCAACAGGCTGATTTGCTAGCACACCACTGCCTAAAGTATACCATCTGGAAGAAATCTGAGATTTCAGAGATGAGAAACTAGTTGTTTATCCCTGATACAGCAACTTATCTAGAAATTCTTTCAAATGCTGTGTGTTCTGCTTAAGAGATGAGTGAATCTCTTTGATCACATGACTGACCCTAGGTTGCATATAGTTGTCACATGTCAGTAGCCTATGTGATCCTGAGCATGGCTCCCCAGCTGGCTGCCAGCTTGCAATATCCCGCCAGTTTTCCTATCAGGTTAATTGCTCCCCAATCAAAATTAAAGATGCACTAAGTTTTTGCATTGAGAAAAGGACATCACCCAATTACATTTCCCTATTGTCAATTCTGCGCTATGCATAACAGACTTGAAATTGAACTATGCTCATGGAATTGAGTACAAAAGAGGATTCAATTTAACAAACAGTTGTCGAGTACCAATTATGTATGGCATAATGAATACAAATAAAATAGTTTTAAAATCTCCAACAACTCAATTGAAGAATAATGTAGATTTTTAATGAATATTTATTAGGGATGTGGATGGAGTTCAGACCACATCTTGCAGCAAAACATCTTTAAGATAATTTTTAGATATTTTTCCAACTACTTATTTTGTGCCAAATACCCAAGTAATTATCACCTTCCTACTCTTTAACTTCCTATGTCTTTTTCCACTCATCTCATTCCCTGCCTTTCTCAAGCAACCCATCTCCCCTCTCTTGCCTGATTTTTCCATTTAGTTATCTGTCTCTGTCCCTCATACTTGCCCATTTGGCATCATGAACTCCCTGGGCTTCCCCAGTGGTGCAAGTCTTTCCATTGCACCACTCAGGCCAAAGCCAGTGACCCATCAATTCAGATATGAGAACCTTCCTTTACAGTAGCAGGAAGAAGGGTCATTGTAAATACTTAAAATTGTGTTTCCAGAAATATAATTTTTTGTCTATAATTTTTAAAATCTGTTTTGCCTTTCATTATAATGATGTGTGTCACTCATAACAGCATTATGCATGTGTTGGAATCCAAGGCAATTAATACCTCATCTTTATGGCCGGTGGAACATGTTTTTTGTATGGTATGCTTAATACATATTTGTTGAATGGAATGAATGCAGAAGTGTTTCAAAGCCAGCCACCTGTGGTGGATCTATTTAATTAATTCTATCATATTTATAACACGTCTAACTAAGATATATGTCCCAGGGACACAGATAACTATACTATATAGAGTTAGGATCTTAAAAAAAATTTCAAAAGAAAATGTGGTCAGCTTTTGACGTTGGAAGTAATGCAACGTTCTTATTACTAAAGTGAGAGTGATTATGCATATATGTCCAGTATACCTAACGTAGGGAAGACAGAGAATATGTCTGGAAAATTGTTTACTTCAGGAAAGGATCATAACAAAATGAACTGCTATTGTGGGTCTGACTGGGTTATATGCCAGGTATTGTCCTGGTTAAGTGGCCATTGCTCAAGCCTGACTACTGCCTATAGGCTGAGTTGCTGTGAGATTTTAATTCACTGGAGGGAGCTTGTGGGTAGGAGTGATGCAGTTCCCATGCAAGGAAGATTGATTGCATTCATTCAATCCCCACAGCCTGAAAAATACTTCCTATTTATTTTATTCAGGAGCTTGTTGTAACATATCTCAGAGTTGCCTAGTCATTTTTTTCCACTAGTGAAAAGTCCAATTTCTTTTTCCATTTTTTATTCTTCTATGCAATTCACTCAATTGCAATAATGGTGTAACATTCCGCTATATTTGCCTCTCTCTTAATCTGGTTTCATCACCAATGCTTGTTTTATCCCAGAGAATGGCCAACAAAAAAGTTAATTCCATTGGGGTGCCTACCTGTTTCATGTTTGTTCTTGATTGTTCAACCACTACTTAAACAGTAAAATAATAATAGTAATAATAAATTAATTTACAAATGTCATACCCTTTGGTTTGTAATGAATCTGAGGTACCTCAGTTGTCAATTTACCAGTATATGTCAAGTACAGGGGGCACATTTTCCAAAGCTGTGCTTTACTACTTGACTTTAAGTCAGATTCTGAATGAGAATTAACGTTAATTAATAAAAATTATTCTCTATTTTAGCAGTTAGCTGAAACCAAATTGATAAACTGTAGTTCAGATATCAGTCATTAAAGGCTTTATTTTGTTATATGTGTTTGTTTCACATATTGGTAAAAAACATGTTGAATTTTTAAGTGTGTGTATAACCGTGTATGTCAGCATATGTGTATGGCACATTCACGTGCATGCCTACTGTGTAAGTCCATTCTCACACTGCTATAAACAACCACCTGAGACTGGGTAATTTATGAAGAAAAGAGGTTTAATTGACTCACAGTTTCAGAGGCTTAACAGGAAGCATGAGTGGGAGACCTCAGGAAACTTACAATCTTGGCAGAGGATGAAAAGGAAGCAAGGCATTTCTTCTCATTAGGACAGGAGAGAGAGAGAGAAGACAGCAAATGCGGAAGTGTCACACACTTTTAAATCATCAGATCTCATAAGAACTCTATCACAAGAAAAGCAAGGGGGAAGTCTGGCCCCCATGTTTCAATCACCTCCCACCAGGACCCTCCCCCAATATTGGGAATTACAATTCCATGTGAGATTTGGGTGGGGACACAGAGCCAAACCATACCACCTATTAAAAATCAGATATCCTTATCTTTTACATTTGAGGAATAGAATATCCCCAAGCCAGAGTCAAAGCTACCAAAGATTGCTTTCATATCAAGACTGCTTGATGGTTTCCTATTTTTCCTCCTAAGTTCACATCAAAGGGAATTCAATATTAACATTATGATCACTTTTAAAAATTGTTTTTTAGTTCTGTTTGTTACAGATAGCTTTAACATTTTCCCCCAAATTCATTTCTGTGGAATATTAATAAGTACGTGTTACTGGGGTACCCAAGTCTACCCTTGACAACTTGCTAGACAACTTGCTAGAAGAACTCAAATGACATAGAAAAAAATGTTATACTCATGGTTATAATTTATTACAGCAAAGAATACAAGTTAAAATCAGCAAAGGGATAAGGCTGGGGTAGAGTCCAGGAGAAACCAGAGGCAAGATTTCAGGTATCCCCTCCTCGTAGATCCAAGAGGACCTGCTTAATGCCCTCAGCACTGGCAAGTGACCACATGTATGTGGTGCCAACCAAGGAAGCTTACTTGAGCTTTGCTATCCAAGGTTTTTATTGAGGGTCGATCATGTAGGCACGGAATGCCCTTAGGACTGACCTCAGCTACTCCGACTCCAGTCCCACCATACAGTTCACCATAGGAAATGTTAGAATAAATAAAAATGGGTGTTTTCTGAAGGTCACATTGTTAGGATAAATTTATCTAGTCAAACTGATACAGCACAGTCCAAAGCCTGAGGCATACGAAAACAGACATTCAATATAAAAACAGCATGGCCAACGGCCTCAGGGATATAAAATACTCTTATCAGGCAGAATATTCCAAGGGCTCAGAGCTTATCTTCCATAAGCCACTGGCTATGAGCCATTCCTGAAAATAGGCCTTTTTCTGGGATGTCCAGTGTTCGAGCAACCCAGGCCTCCTGAGTTAACCCTTTCCTAACAGGTGTTACTCAAAATTAAGTTTCCTTAGACAAATAGTCAGGACACACTGAAATAAAAACATTAAACAGCTTTCTCCTTTGCTCTTAACATGCCAATAGCTGTGTGACACTTCAAGTGTGTGAGTGTACATGTTTATCTTCACTTAATGGATTTCAAAATCTTTCCCCCCTGGAGATCCAATTTTGGGAAATGTTGCTCTAAATGAAATTTCATCCTTGAGCAAAGTATTTCTGTTCAAAGAAAATGTTAGTTAAAAGGGCAAATGGAAAAACAACCTGAAGCATATGAGTTACTGGTAAAGGAGCCATAGTTCGGTATTTGACATGAAGAATTGTGATCATCTCTTAGTATCTGGTGTCTTCATTGTGTTTTAATTGATAACTTTCTACCCAGTGTTTCACAAATCTTTATCTTCGGTGTTTTGGTAATCAAAATCTATTTATTTTCTTAACCTTATCACTTTGGTCATGAAAAACCTGGATATTCTGGTTTCTATCATGTTTATTGGAATAACTGTCAGTTGTTAATAAGGAAAAAGTATTTAGCTATCAAAAATATAGCAAAATGTCCTTGAGACATCAGTTTGTTAGCTGACTTATAAATAAAAATGACCTCCTCATTTCTGAAAAATGTTTCCCATATGATAACTCACAGATTGTATTTGAAATTGCCCATATACCTGCTAGAATTGACTGAACTTACTACTGGGCAATTAAAATTCTTTTTATTGTAGTTGTTACTATTATTCTTATTCTGTGAATTTGCAGCAGAGTTACAAATGAGAAAAAAGGGTAATGTGAAAAGCAATTTGAAATTAGCAGGCAGTCATTTGAAAATTTGGTTTAAAAAAATTTTACGGTCTCATTAATGCAACGTGGTAAAAACACTCTCTCAAGCATTTTGTTTCAAATACAATCGTGAAATGCACACATGGATTTTGCAGAGACAAAAGGAAAGTGAAATCAAGCCAACTTTTTCACAGGAAGATGTCTTAGGGTCCAAGCATTATGAATCATTTATTTAGTTCTGAAATCTAATAAAACATCTTTATTAAAATGAAAGCATGTTTCACTACCAGAGATATTTTTGATCTGATAGCAAACAAGTTTTCTTTTATTTATTTAGCATATGCATCACATATGCTTTTGAAGTAAACATCAATGCATAACAAAATAAATACTATACAACCAGACATATTTAATATGTACTGTGTTGTGCATGAGATGACAACATTTTAAACAGTCAGGAAGCATATTATAGTATTTTAGTATGAAATGTATCTTAAGCTCTGTCGTACAGTATGTGTATCTTGTTCCATAAATGGTATTGATGAAGATAAGTGCAGAAATATTTTTTAATGGAGAATTCGTAGAATCATTGAATTTTCACACTTTCATTTTGGAGAGTAGATTTGATGGTACTTCTTTGTTATAGGTAGCATGATATGTTTAATTAACAGATAAATCTTGATCCTCAGCAATCTCAGAGTCAGATATAAATGTCATCAGCAAAGACAAAAACCTATAGTGCAGACCAGTTATTAGTGTAAAACAAGATGTAATAGAAGTTTGTGCATACAAATGAGCAAGGCACCCTATGAAGAAAAGCTGAAAGATGTATATTTCCAATACTGGACAAAATGGTTCAATAATGGTCCTCAGACTGATCAAGGCTCTCTGGGACCTTTGGCAGCTCATTCGGTCCCTCAAATATTTGAAGAAGCTCAAAAATTAGCTCTTCTTTATCTTCAGAGTCCAGCTTGCCATAAGATTTAACCTCAAATTAAGTGTACTGAAGACCGAAGGGACCCATGAGGTTTTCTGCAAATAGCAACCAATGAAGACCTTGGGATTTCATCAGACAATGGTATGTGTGGAGGGTTCAAGCCAATGCTGGCAAGCAGGCAGGCTTTGGGCTGAAGTCGGTCTCTAACCAGCTTTATTTTCCTTTGGCCTGTATGATATCAATTTGAAAAATAAGAATATTTCCTATAAGTATACTTTTAGCTTTTCTTGAAGAGATCAGTACCTTTGGCAGCAATGGGCATAACAACATTGGTTGCTATTTGTGGAAGACCTCATGGGTCAATGTATGGAATTATCCTAATTGCATACGCTATCTGTCAAGTAATATACATAACTATGTGTGTATGTGAAGTACTTGCAGAGCATGCACACATACACAAACAATTTTGGGAAAATCATAATTTCTGTTTTTTCATCATCCATATGGTATTATGTAATTTTTTCAGCCCAAACTTTATTGACTGTAGTGGACAAAGTTTGTGTACTACATAAAGCACTTTTCACTGAAATCATAACCCATGGGTTGTTTGATGTGTGGCAAATTTCTACTGTTCTTGCATTTATAAAAGTTCTAATTTCTGATTGATTACAGGGCCTTACGGCTACGTAATTGGCCTCAAACTTTGACCCTTTCAGGATTTACAAGCTCCCTTTAGATTCTACAAGCTTACTGAATGAAGAGAATGTACCCAGAATATTTCTTGACATATACTTTCATGATTATTTCTTTCCCTGGGAATTTTTGATAGCTTGGATACTCTCATTCACTTGACCTAAGTGCTGTAGTAATAAGGAGGAAGATTCCAAAAACTTTAGAATTATTTGTTCATGCTCCATTGGGAGGTTTTGTGGAACATTTCAAATATCTTAGTGCCATATTTTAATTTAATTAATTTTTTTTTTTTTGAGACAGAGTCTGATTCTGTCACCTAGGCTAGAGTGCAGTGGCCTGATCTTGGTTCACTGCAACTTCCGTCTCCCGGGTTCAAGCGATTCTCCTGCCTCAGATTCCTGAGTAGCTAGGACTACATGCATACACCACCATACTCGGCTAGTTTTTTGTATTTGTAGTAGAGACAGGGTTTCACCATGTTGGCCAGGCTGGTCTCAAACTCCTGACCTCAAGTGATCCGCCTGCGTTGGACTTCCAAAGTGCTGAGATTACAGATGTGAGTCACTATGCCCGGCTCTTAGTGCCATATTTTCAGATTCCTCTGAAATTCCTCAAATATGAACTTTAATAAGGACTGGCACATTACACACTGGTTGGCACCATCCCAGCACTCTTATTTCTTGGTAAGTTTTTTTTACCCTTTTCTGTGAACTTCCAGAAGACCAGTTGGAGTTTGTCTCCTGTCTATGAGTTAGGCTTTAAGCTTTTGCCGGCTTCAAGTTGTACAAACACACAAAAAGGAGATTATTTTCATGTATCCTAAGTTTTTTAGATGCCTTTTTACTTGCAAAAGCTGGGGGGTTTTATAATGCCCCCAACTCCAGCATTAGGCAGAGAAACTTAGTGGCACATTGAGTAAAATGCTATGCTGTGTTAATAACGGTTTTGAAAGAAATCAGGAAAGTTAATCATGTGTGGACACAGGGTTAAGAAGCAATGTAACAGACTATTAAGCTTAATATAGATATGTGATATAAGCATATGCAGACAGCCATTAGCATAAATTCATGTTACAGAAGAGCAGCACGGCATGCCACTTGGCGGATTTATAATGTATGTGAGGGGCAAGATGAAGATCAATAGGAGAAGGAAGTGGGTCAGAGAATCCATATACAGGTCCTGGATCAGGATGATAAAACCACTGCAAATTATAACTACATTATTTTTGAATGGTGTTATTGCCTGAGACTATTACATAGACATGTCAAGTGAAGGGACTGAAGACAGGGAGATCTCCCATAGTTTCCAGCAGATTCGGCATGAGAAATGTCCACCTCTGTTAGCTGGAGCTGGCTTTCTTTAATGCCGACAATCATTATGTTAATGATGAATCATGTTCACAGACAGGAATATATAATATTTTGTTATGTTTTGGGGGAAATGTGCATACCTCAATAATTCTAGAGACAATTATATCTCAATAATTCTAATTCATGACAGTCATGACATAAAAATTTGAAATGGCCATCAAGCAAACATTCCAAACGCCATATTTGTAAGTAAATTATTCTGGGGCTCTGCCTTTCAACTAAAAGAAGCAAATACATATACATTTTTCTCTCTCAGTTTTAATAAAAGCCCACTTATAAGATTTTCTGAATTATTTGTAGGGACTTCTTTTTTTGGTAGATGTTTTGATTTTCTAGTTTACACAGCCAAATGAATAATTTTGGCAAGAAAAGAAGGTGGTTTTTATAAATCTGGAAAATAAAAATACTTTCAGAAACAGAAGCAAGCAGTTATCATCCATGATCATGGTAGAAAATTTTACCTCAATTGGGTCTCAATCTATTTTAACCAATGCCCTTTTCTGTTTTCCCTGAGTTTTTAAAATTGAAAGTCCTTTGAGAAAGTTTTTAGTTCAAACTTTCTAAGACCCAGACAATAAGAAGACAATGCTTGCAAAATTTTAAAAACCATCAATTTGCCCTTTTTTTTTCCAAGGAGGAAACAAAACTAGCAGTAGGTTCAGTGAGTGTGTCCTCTCTTCCTCTCTTCTTTCCCTTTCCTTCCTTCCCTTCTTTCTTCCTTCCTTCTTTCTGTTTCTTTCGCTCTCTCTCTCTTTACTTTCTGAAATCAAACATCTCCAGAGCCTACTGGAGATTATCACTATCCTTTTTTTTTTTCAGAGAAGCTCCAAGGACATTAATATGTCCCAACTCTTTTCTCTCTTCTGACCAACTGCTATTAATATTTCACATTCTACAATCTGAACTCTGTCCCTTTAGCTTAAAGTTAATATCTGTGTAAAATATATATTTCCTTGAAAAGACCATCACTCAAAGTTCTCATCAGGCTGGGTGTGGTGGCTTATGCCTATAATCCCAGCACTCTGGGAGACTGATACAAGAGGATTGCATGAGCCTGAGAATTAGAGACCAGTCTGGGCAACATAGGGAGACCACATCTCTATTAAAATATTTAAAAATTAGCCAGATGTGGTAGCATGTGCCTGTAGTCCCAGTTACTTGGGTGGCTGAAGTGGTAAGAGTGCTTGAACCTGGTAGGTCGAAGCTGCAGTGAGCCATGACTACATCACTGCACTTGAGGCTAGATGACAATGAGACTTTACTTCAAAAACACATTTTTTTTTTTTTTTTTTTTTTTTTTTTGAGACAGAGTCTCGCTCTGTCACCCAGGCTGGAGTGCAGTGGCGCAGTCTCGGCTCACTGCAAGCTCCACCTCCCGGGTTCACGCCATTCTCCTGCCTCAGCCTCTCCGAGTAGCTGGGACTACAGGCGCCCGCCACCACGCCCGGCTAATTTTTAGTATTTTTAGTAGAGACGGGGTTTCACCATGGTCTCCATCTCCTGACCTCGTGATCCGCCCGCCTCGGCCTCCCAAAGTGCTGGGATTACAAGCGTGAGCCACCGCGCCCGGCCAAAAAAACATTTTTTAAATAGAAGTTCTCCTCAATGTTTCATTCTTAGGTTGAGGTGGGGCTATGAAAGGAAGTGTAACAGGACTGGAAGGCCAGTGAGACCACAGCAAGCATATGAGAGAAAGAGAAAGTCAATGAGAATCCATAGAGCAAGAAGAGAAAAGTATTACAAAGATTGAACACCTTGACTGCTTCCCCACTTATGCCTAGTGTTCCAATATGCCTATCCTTACTTATCTTCTTCAAGAAGAAGAAATAGTAGCAGCACTGCTAATATTCATGATATTGACCACAGCTGGCACTTAATAGACAGCTATAGGCCAAGTACTTTGCTGTGGGCTATCCATGTGTTACATGACTTAGTCATCACCACAATTCATTATCCCCAATTTATTGATGACAAAATAGCAACAACAATAAAGTTTAAGACATATTCTTTGCTGGCATGGTGGCTCACACCTGTAATCCCAGCACTTTGGGAGGCCGAGGCAGGCAGATCACAGGGTCAGGAGTTCGAGATCAGCCTGGCCAATATGGTGAAACCCCATCTCTATTAAAAATACAGACATTAGCTGGGCATGGTGGCACGTGCCTGTAGTCCCAGCTACTTGGCAGGCTGAGGCAGAAGAATCACTTGAACCCTGGAGACAGAGGTTGCAGTGAGGTGAGATCGTGCCACTGCACTACAGCCTGGGCAACAGAGCAAGACTCAGTCTCAAAAACAAACAAACAAAAAGAAACATTCCTCCCTAAGACTTTATGTTTTTTCCTCATTTCCACTTACTTCTAATCATGGATAGGAAGTCCAAATTACAATCCTAGACCACATTTAAGTCTTCACTTCTCTGGCTGCAAGCAGAGAAGGATAACAGAGCAAGAAGAAAGGTAAGATGTCCAAGAAAATAGGCTTCCAATGTAAAAGGGAAGCTGTGCAGAGAGAAGGTGGGGTTGGCTTCTAGGTGAAGGGTAAAGTTCATCCATGTGGGAGAGTTTCTAAGAAGTTTAACATTCAGCATGAGTTTTTCATTGAGTTTTAGCAAAAGGAACTATAAAAGCAGCAGTCTTAGCCAAAAGACTTAGAGAGTAAAAACTTGAAATCATTCTCTGATTGAACCTAAATGGAAGATAAGCAATGGAGATTTAAACTATGCATAATATGCTTTTTCAACTGGAATGTGTGTTGAGGGGGTGGGGTTGGGTGTCAGGTAGTTAGCTAATGGCAAAAAGGTAAGTTAGAACAAATTTAGTATGAATGCTTATGCCTATCCTTACTAAAATTTCAAATGGAACCAAATAAGTGTCAAGATTTTTCCATAATCCTGGATATTTCTGTAGTAGGTTTCACAGTTCTGAGAAGGACAGACAGAATTAGAGGAGAAAATGGCTATTTCTTCAATTTTTAAGTTTCTATAGGAAATTAAAATTGCTTCAGATTTGGACTGCTATGCTTCATGGCTCCCTCTCTTCATCACATATTTTTAATGTAAAGCTTTCAAATGGGTCTTTTTCTAACTCATGATAGGCAGGGCTGTAAACTGCCTGGCTGAAAGCCATTGGCTTCGTGGAGCTGCACCCAGTTCAAGGGAAGGTAGTAAGTAAGGAAAGTGTTAATTGAAAGTAGGTTTTTCAGTGTTTTGCTTCTGGGCAATGAGTGAGAAACTCACTTTGGGTGCCTCCTTCACAGTTATTGTTGAAATTCACCCTTTCACTTTTCTGGCATTCTGTTGGGCATGGTGGATTTCTTAAAGCTTTTTCCTGCTTTCTAATGGTTTTTCTTTTCTAAATAGTACTCATACTGCACACCTCTGGCAACCTACATGCAACAAGACTAGGAGAGGCAATGAACATTGCTTTTAGCTGGTAAAAGGAATGCATCTCTCATCTTAAATGTGACCTCCTTCGAGGCAAATAAAAAATACTGTGTAAATCCTGGGCATCACTGAGAACTCCACAGCTGTTCAGCTAACTCTGATAGTGAAAGATGTTGGTGAGAGCCATCAGGCTGCACTGTACCATGTGAGAGGCCAGTGGCAAGCCCTAAGGGGAGCACAAGAACACTGTGACCTCAACTTTTGACATCCTCTTGACAGGCTGTTTGCCATAGTACTTACTGTAAGGGTTTTATGGGGAATATTAGAACATGATTTGAAGTCTAGAAGAGACTTTGTCCAAACAGGATCACTTTACAAGTTTCCCTCACACCCCTGGCCCCTTTTAATTCTCTCTCGAAAGGGAAATTCCTCAAGTCCCTTGAAAGGGGAAGCCAGGGAATAGATCATCCATTCCCTGGTAAGATCACAGTAAAGAATATTGTCTGAAATCCTGAGGAAGAGCTGAAGCATCTGCATTAACCTATAGGCCTAACTAGAGAAAGCAGCAGCAAGTTTTTCTGAAGTTCAGAGCATAATAGTGCTGTAACCAAACATTGCATTTACCTACTTCATTATATAAATTGCTCAATTTCAGTAGAGGAAACGAGAAATTGGGGGAGGAAGAGGAGGAGAGGAGATGGAAAGAGAGGGAGAGATTCTTTCTTATAGCAAAAGTAGTCATCATCTGTGGACAAAATTGGGTTTTTGAAGCTTTTTCTGTGATGTCAAACAGCAGCATGTGTGACTTACATTGCTTTTGTCTACAGGATCAATGTCCAAGAGGCTTTGGGGCCAGCCCCATGGTGCCAAAGGTAACGTAATATGCTGCAGGCAGTCAGATCTCAACCTGGGGATGCTTCTTTGCAAAGAATAAGGTGAAATTTCTTGAGGGAGTCAGGAGAATATGAGAAGGTTAAGGTGTTGCTCAAATAAAAATGAGGCTTTCAGTGACTATCCGATTACAGTCTACGGCAACTCTTAACAATAACTATAGCCATAGTTGGATGAAAACAAAACAGGTAGATTCATAGGATAAACAGACATATAGAAATGTCCTAAGAATACAGACCCTAATCTACAGCTGTCTTATTGCCATGATGTTCCCATTATTTTTTAGAGAAATTGCAAATATTTTTTAAAGGACCAAAAAAAAAAAAAAAAGAGTTTGCTTTGGTGCTGTTTTGAAATTATTTGCATGTTACAATTTAATCAAGTTCTGCTCTGGTCCTTTGTGGCCAGGCAATAAATGGGTTAAGTTAGATCACTAACGTGTGTTCCCTGACCCTGGAATGCTTCATCAAATGTACTCATTACTGATTGAGCAAGAGAATGAATAGTTGTGAGTCCCAGCTTAAGCGCTGATGGGATTGTGTGTAAGCCCGAATGTGGTTGAGGTATTTAAATTTTGATTTTTGTAATGGGCTCTGACATGTTTCATTTCCTCCGAGGGAACACTCGAGACCTCTGAAAGTAAATGTTGCTAAAAAGTCATCAAGGCAGAATATTAAAATGCCATCAAAGGAAAATTTCACTAATGCAATCCGGCTAGAGCTCCAGGTAGTGGAGCGAAAAGGGGAGTGTCAAAGGTCCCGGTTCTTTCAGCTAAACATGATTTGTTCCTCTTCACTGACTGTTTCTCCAAATAAATTATTTAAAGTCTTATTTCTTCTTTCTCCTGGGCCTCTTAAAGTTTAACTATACTGAGAGGTGGTAGGAAGCAGTAAAGAGAGAAGGAGGTGGCACAGCTAGAAATTCAGGAAATGGTGTATGGTGAGGAGCTTCCCCTTAGCATCCTGTTTCCTTCATTCTGCAAGAGCTGTCCAGGCGCGTTGTCAGAAGAAAGGGTAAGAATGCTCAGTTACCACCTTAGGGCTGAAACTGCCCTAATAAGACATCGTCAAAATTCTAATAACATAGCAGAGTGTTAGGAATGCATGAGATCATCAAGTCATCAAGGAATGCTCATTCAGCCATGTATGGAGAATAGTAGGGTTTGGGAGATGGCACTACTATTTTTATGAATGATTCTATCCAAACATCTTTGACATTTCCAAAGTAATTTGAGTTTTAGGTAACTTTCATATTTATGGATTCGTGGGAGAGGAAAATAAAAATTAAACTCTCTGAATCTCTTTTACAAAGGGTATTTAGTAAGAGATGATTGGCCTTATGAGATTGGTAATACTCCATTGGACTTAATTAACAATGTTTTCCTGATGAGCATTGTGTTAAGCAATATATATTTTTTGTAGTTTATTTTCTGATATGTATTTGTATTCTAAGGAAACTTTATGTTGGATATTTCCTGAAATGGAGAAATGTGGATTTCCCTAAACTTTGTTGGTGACAGAAGTTTCCCCAGGTGTAAGGGACTCTCGTCATTTATCTTTGGGCTAATATTCCTATTGAACTCATAATTTCCTCATTTCTCCTGCTGGCTGACAGGGTTTGTGCCAACCAACATCTGGTCTTCTATTAACTCAGTTTGACACCTACAGTTCTGTCTGTCTAACCCATAAGGACAAATAAATTACTTTAGTGAACCTGTTTGTTAAATAGCAGGTCTACCTTTGGGAATCAAATTTCTACTCTACTGATGAAACAGCATAATCTTTAAGTGTGTAGAATCAGAACTGTTGGCATTCCCCAGGGATAGAATCTTGAGTTGGTTTTCCAGTCCTCCTGGAAAATGGGGCATAAATAATCCATGTTTTGCATCAAAAGATGGTGTATTCTTATGGTTAAGAGTGTAATTTTTGGCCCCACTTTGTCTTGGTTAAATTCCCATCTCTTCGATTTTTAGCTGTGGGACCCTGAGCTAGCTGGTGAACCTCACGTCCTGTAAAATGGAAAGTAACATCATTGATTCCATTGGTTTGCTCTGAGAATGAGAATTGTATACAGTGCTTAGCCTAGTTGCAGATATGTAGTAAACCAGTTAATAAATGTCAGCTGTTAACAGAGTTCCTTTCATAGTGTCTGAAGAAAAATGGCACAGGTAAAGCTTCACATCTTTAGGAAGTTCTATTTAACATTCTGGGTAAAGACCAAAACTAAATTTTTACAATCCCTTTGCAGTGAGTTTTACAGAGAGGGAAGTGATTTCTGGGAGAGTACCAGACATAAGTCTATTCATTATGAAGTCAGATGCAGTATGCAAAAAAGAGTAAGAATTAACAAGGCTTTGTGGCCAGTATTATTGAGACGGCATATTGCCAAGCTTGATGTTTCATACCTAAGACAGAGATAATAGATGTCCTGATATGTGCTTCTTATTTGTCTCCAGATAAGAGGACTTTATCTTTGAGATAATTGCTCAGGCAGCTAAGGCATAAAAATTATCAGTCTTACGATAGCCAGACAGCAGCATCTTTTCAACTAAATTTTGAGAAAATTTTCTCAAAACTTCCGTTTGAAAGTAAGTCACCAAATCTCATATCGTTTTCGGATGCTTTGAGAAATTCTAAGAATATTATCATAGTACTTAATCTACACATATACTACTTTAAAAATGGAAGCTTAAATAAAGCTATGTACATATTTATTTTCCAAAAAATTGTTTAATTATATATGGCCAAATCATTGTGTTAATTAGAAATTGTTTCAGCGGATACTTATTGAACACCTACCACAGTCAAGGAATTCTGCATTGTCAAGGCTCAGTAGGGTTTCTACTTCGTGTTCATTATATGTACTTCAGAGTAACCGCTGCACCTCATGTCTACTCCTCAGTAACTCTGACTGGCCGTTGCCTGCTAATAAGGATTCATTATATGTTTAGATCAGTTTAGCATGCATTAGGAAAATATATCACTAACTTAACATCTTCATTATCAGAGAGAATGAAGATTTAAAAATATTTATTTGAATTTCGTGGCAATCTATCTAGCTATGCCTTCTCATAAGATTTCAAGATAGCATTTCTATTTCTCTAGAAACATTCAAAATGGAAGAGAAGCAAGAGAGAACTGAAGCAGTGGATACAGCTTTTCTAGAGCCTTCTGGCCCCCACTCAGATAATATAAAAAACATTAAGTGCTATCTCATCAGTTATTGGAAGTTCTTGAGGGCTAAATGAGATGTCTTCTAAGAATAGGTAATGAGCAGTAGTAAGTTCTAACTTAGTTATATTTTATTTTACTTAATTTATGTTTTTGAGGCAGGTTCTCACTCTGTCTCCCATGCTGGAGTGCAGAGGTGCAATCATAGCTCACTTCAGCCTCAAACTCCTGGGATGGGAAGATCACTTGAGCCTGGGAGGTCGAGAATGTATTGAGTCATGATCATATCGCTGCACTCCAGTCTGGGCAAGAGAGTAAGAGAAGAAGAATGAGGAGAATGGAGGAGAAGGAGGAGAATTATTTTGGAGAACATGGATGAACAACATTCTCTGAAATGAACAGACCCAGTAGATTTCTTGAACTCCCGGGCTCAAGGCATCTCCCTACCTCAGCTTCCAAAAATTCTGGGATCACAGGCATGAGACACAATGCCTGGTCTTTTTTTAAGGATGAATTATATTCTATTGTATATGTAGATCGTATTTAAAACATGTATTCATTCACTAATGGAAACCTAAGTTGATTCCATATCATGGCTATTGTGAATAATGCTGCAATGAACATAAGAGGACATGTATATCTGTTTGACATACTGATATCATTTCAGTGGGATATACAACCAGTACTGGGATTTCTGAATCAGATGGTAGATCTATTTTTAATTTTTTGAGGAACCTCCATACTGCTATTTTTAGTGTCTCTACTAATTTACATTTCAATCAGCGGTGCTAAAGGACTCCCTTTTCTCTACAGTTGAAGGCTTTTTTTTTGTTAATGTTTCAATAAAATAATATAAGACATCTATTACAGTTCTAGCCACGTAGAGCTTCACTAAATAGCAGTGGTAGGCATTATTCCTAAAGTTTTAACTCCAAATGTTTTCATCAAAAAACTTGATTGTTTTATTCATGAGATTTCAGATAAGGTGGCCAAAAGGAGAGGCGTAACCCACACAGGAATATTCTACTTGGCACATTAGGAGACTTTTAGAGTCAAGGAATATCTAACCTAGGCTTTTCCCCAAAAAATCCAAATATGGAACTTAACCTTGATTTGTCCAAAATTATCTATTGAAGACTCTTACTGTTTCTAAAATTTTTCTCATAAATAGAACATTCATAGGGTATATGTCCAGCCAGTGTACTATCTGGACTCCCACTCTGAGGCTCATGCCCTTGAAATGATGCTCTGAAACCAAGAGAATTCACCCTCTCATCCAGAGTTCATGATGTCACAGAAAATTGGAAAAAAAAGAGAATGGAAAAAATTTGTAATATTTTATTACAGTGTTTAGAAATTTAATATTTTTCACTAGTACTGACAGTTTCAAAACTTTAAAGACAATTAGATTTATAAATTGAAGAGAGTTTGGCCATTTAATGATGTATACTTATTATTTGCTCTTTTTTTATTGTGAGCGTTACATTGAAATGCAAGAGCTTATATAAACAAATAAAATGTCTAATGAATAATATAACAAACACCCATGTATTTCCCAACCAGCTCAAGAAATAGACCATTTCGTGCCTTTAATAGCACTTTATTCTTTTTATGCCTCTCCCTAAGGAATCTTCTTTCTCTTGTCCTCTCTCTCTTCCAGTTGTTTTAAACTCCCACTTCCTGCCAAGAGTGCTTTTATAACTATTGTATTTATCATTCATTTGATTATTTATTTATTTATTTTGAGATAGAGTTTCACTTTGTCCTCTAGGCTGGAGTGAAGTGGCACAATCTTGGCTCACTGCATTCTCTGCCTCCCAGATTCAAAGTGGTCCTCCCACCTTAGCCTCCCAAGTAGCCGGGATTACAAGCATGCACCACCACACCTGGCTAATTTTTGTATTTTTAGTAGAGATGGGGTTTCACCATGTTGACCCAGCTGGTCTTGAACTCCTGACCTCAAGTGATCTGCCCTCCTCGGCCTCCCAGAGTGCTGTGATTACAGGCATGAACCACCACGCCCAGCCTCCTTTGCTTTCTTAGAAAAAATAAATTTTGTTTTTATAACAGCTATATTGATGTGTAAATGATATACACACTGTAGATATTTACTGTGTACACATTGATGTTTTGACATCTCTGTACATGTATAGGCATACATGCAAATACGCATGCACACACACACATGAAATTATCACAATAAATAAACCATATCCATCACACCCACATTTTCTCTTCTGCTTTTGTGATACTTCCATCCTTCTGCAACCCTCATCACAAGACAAGAAGTACCCTGCTTTCTATCACTTTAGACTGGATTTCCTTTCTAGAATTTTATATAAATGGAATTATTTCGTATGTATTCTTGTTTTGTTGTCCTGCTTCTTTCATTCAGTATAATTATTCTGAGGTCCTTTCATGTTGGTATGTTTATCTCTTTTTATTGCAGAGTAACATTTCATTGTGTATACCACAATATTACTTATCCTTGATGGGTTATGGATCATTTCCCACCTTTGGCTATTATAAATAAAGGTGCTATGAATATTTGAATACAAGTCTTTGAATTATTTTATACTATGTTGTGGATATCTTTGGGGCAAATACCTAGAAATAGAATTGGTGAGTAATTTGGAAGGTGTATGATTAATTTTTAGAAAACCACTAATCTTTTGAAAAGTGGTTGCAATTTTTTACATTCCCACGGGAAGTTTACAAGAGTTTTAGTTGTGGCATAGACTTGACAAAACTTCTATGGTAAGCCTTTTTAATTTTAGGCATTCTGATAGGTGTATGGAGGTATCCCATTCTGCCTTTAATTTGTACTTTTCTAATGGCTAATGATGTTGAGAATCCATTAATGTGCTTGTTTGCCCATTAGGTATTGGATAGTTTGTTTTTCTTTATTAAATTGAGAGGGATTTTATAGAATCTGTTCTGGATGCAAGTACTTTTTCAGATATAGGAAATATTTTCTCCCGGTCTGTGCCTTGTCCTTTGATTCCTTTAACCATGCTTTTCAAAGATCACCAGAGGCTCTTTTATGAACTTCACATTATCAACTTTGGTTTTTCTGGATTATGCTTTGTAAATTGTATATAAGAAATATTTCTGTGACTTAAGGCTGCCACAATTCCCTCTATGTTTTGTTCTAGAAGTTTTGTAGTTTTAGATTTTATATTTAGATCAATAATCCTTTTTTAGTTAAATTTTTATCAATGTTATCTTGTCTGCATATTAATATCCAATGTTTTCTAACAAAAATTTTTCAAACAATTATTCTTTCATTAATGAATTGTCTTTACACTTTTATAAGAAATCAATTGAGCATACATGTGTAGAGGTGTTTCTGGAGTCTGTATTTTGTTCCATTTATTTAGTTGTTGATATTTGTGCCAACATACACTGTCTTGATTACTAAATCATGATAAACCTTGATCTCAAGAAGCGTAGGTCCTCCAACTTTGTTCTTTTCCAAAGCTTTGTTCATTTGTATTTTCACATGAACTTTCGAATTTTTTTTTATTTATTTTTATTTATTTTTTTGAGCCAAAGTCTCACTCTGTTGCCCAGGCTGGAGTGCTGTGGCCTGATCTCGGCTCACTGCAATCGTCGCCTCCTGGATTCAAGCAATTCTTCTGCCTCAGCCTCCTGAGTAGCTAGCATTAGAGGCACGCCACCATGCCAGCTAATTTTTTGTATTTTTAGTAGAGATGGGATTTCACCATGTTGGCCAGGCTGGTCTCGAACTCCTGACCTCAAGTGATCCACCTGCCTCAGACTCCTAAAGTGGTGGGATTACAGGCATGAGCCACTGCGCCTGGCCTCAACTTTAGAATTAATTTACTGATTTCTACAATGGCTTCTGGGATCTTAATTGAAATTGGGTTGAATCTATAGATCAATTTGTGGATAATTTATATCTTAACAATATAGTCTCCTCAAACACAAATATGGTTATCTCACCTTTTTTTAACATTTAAAAAAATTTCTTTCAACAATGTCATATGGTTTGCATTATGTGAATTTATCTATCTTTTGTCAAATTTATCCCTGATAATTTTATATTTTTATGTTACTGCAAATAACATTATTGTTTAAATTTTAATTTCAGATTGTGGCTAACATAAAATGCAATAGTTTGCATATTAATCCTGCATCTTGCAAACTTGATAATATAACTTATCAGTCTAGTTGTTTTTTTTGATATGCTCATTGAATTTTCTGAGTAGGCAATCATGCCTTCTATGAATAAGGAGAATTGTACTTTTCCTGTATAGTCTGGATGCCTTTTATTTCTTTTTCTGCCTGATATTCTGGCTAGATTCTCCAATATAATGTAAAATAGAAATGCTGAGAACAAGCATTCTTAATATTATGGGGAAGTCGTTCGTTGATTAACATTAAACACGATGTGATCAATACATTTTTCATGAATGCCTTTTACCAGCTTAGGGAAGATCCCTAATTTTCCAAGTTTAATGGCAGTGTTTTTTTTTTTTTTTTTTTTTTTAATTAGGATTGATGTTGAATCTTGTGAAATGTTTTTTTCTTATTCTCTTCAGATGATTTTTTTTTTCTTCAGTCTGTTATTATTTTGTTATTATTACAGGCATGAGTCACCACGCCCGGCCTTTATTATCTGACTGATTCTAATGGTAAAAAAACAAACAGACAAAGAAAAAAAAACGCTTTCATTTCTGGCATAAAACCCCAGCTTGGTCATTATGTATTTTCTATTTATGTATTTTATTTATTTATTTATTTTTTATTTTTTTTGAGACAGAGCCTTGTTCTTGTTGCCCAGACTGGAGTGCAATGGCATGATCTCAGCTCACTGCAACCTCTGCCTCCCGGGTTCAAGTGATTCTCCTGCCTTAGGCTCCCGAGTTGCTGGGATTACAGGCACCCATCACCATGCCCAGCTAATTTTTGTAATTTTAGTAGGACAGGGTTTCGCCATGTTGGCCAGGCTGGTCTTGAGCTCCTGACCTCGTGATCTGCCCATCTCGGCCTCCCAAAGTGCTGGGATTACAGGCGTGAGCCATCGCACCCAGCCTTTATTTTACTTATAAAAATTATAAGAACCTTTTCATCCATGTTCATGAGGAATATTTTTCTATAGATTTAATTTCCTTTATAATACCTTTGACTGGTGTTGCAGTCAGATTAGTGCTGGTCTCATAAAGTGAGTCAGTATGTAGCCCCTTCTTTCTAGTTTCTTGAATACTTTGTACAGAATTAATGTTATTTCTTCTTTAAATGGCTGGTAGAATTCTTTTTTAAAACCTTAAGTAGAAAATTTTATTAAAATAGGCCCAAATGACACTTATTAAAAATAAAATAAATCGTCCTATAATTTTTACAAAACATAGCCTACTATGTTTAATAATCTTTAATGTTGCAATCAGAACCAAGAGCACTGTATTATTGCCTATGTCCTTCCTCATTGGAAATAGACAACTGTGACAATTATATAGCATCCAAACAACATTTTAAGTAACGATAAACATTGTGTCAGCTCAAAGCAACTTGTGTAATTTGTATTCTCTTTAAAACATGAACTAAATTCATATCCTTTCACATTTTCACAGCAGAAATATTTATTTAACCTGAACTGTTTCTTTTTTTTTTTAACTTTTATTTTAAGTTGAGGGGTACATTGAAAATTTGTTATACGGGTAAACTCATGTCATGGGGGTTTCTTGTGCAGATTATTTCATCACCCAGATAACTAAGCCTAGTACCTGTTAGTTATTTTTCATTATCCTCTCCCTCCTCCTACTGTTCATCCTCCATTAAAGCTCAGTGTCTTTTGTTTCTTTCTGTGTGTCCATGTGTTCTCATCATTTAGCTCCCACTTACAAGTAAAAATGTGTGATATTTGGTTTTCTGTTCCTTCATTAGTTTGTTAAGGATAATGGCCTCCAGCTCTGTGCATGTTCCTGCAAAGGACATGATCTCATTCTTTTTTATGGCTGCATTGTATTCCATGGTGTATATGTAACACATTTTCTTTACTTAGTCATTTGTATAATTGTTAATTGAAGCTATCTGAGACTGGAATTTTCCTTGTGGGAAGATTTTTACTATAAATAAATACCTATTTATTCTTGAGTGAACTTTATAAGAGTTTAAGGAAATTTGTCCATTTATTTTAAGTTGTCAAATTTATTAGCATAGGATGAGTCATTCACTTTTTATTCTTTTATTATTGAATCTGTAGTAATGTTACATCTCTTATCCTTGACATAAGTTATTCTATCTTCTCTTTTTAAACTTTTATTTTATTTTTATTTTTTAATTCTATTTTATTTAAAATTAATAAATATATACATTTACAGGGCACAATGTGATGTTTTGATACATGCATACATTGTGAAATGATAAAATCAGGGTAATCAACATATCTATTACCTCACATATCGTCTCTTTGTGGTGAGAATATTTAAAATCCACTCTGTTAGCAGTTCAGAAATGTACAATATATTATTATTAATTATAGTCACCAGAAGCTAAGGAATGGGGATGGTGGGTGGGGAAAGGGGAAATGTTGGTCAAAGGGTACAAAGTTTTAGTGAGACAGAAGGATACCTTCTGATTGTCTATCTTCTCCCTTTTTTTTCCTCTGTTACTGGTCTGGAAAGAGAATTATGTCTTTTGTGGATTTTTCTCCAAGAATCACCTTATGGTTTTCTTGGTTTTCTCTATTTTTTCTTGCTTTCTCTATTCTTGACTTCTGCTCTAAACTCTTATTTCCTTTGTTTTCCTTACACTCATGTAAATTTACTTTTCATTTTCTATTTCCTTAAAGCAGAAAAGAGATCATTGATTTGAGACATTTCTTTTCTAGTATATGTATTTAGTCCTATGAATTATCCTCTAAGTACTGCTTTAGCTATATACTAAAAATTTAGATATGCTGTATTTTTATTTTTATACAGTTCTAAATACTTTCTTAATTTCTTTTTGATTCCTTTTTTCACCCATATGCTGCTTAATTTTCAGATATTTTCATATTTTACAAAAGTTTTTCCATTTTCAATTTCTAACTTAATTACATTATGGTTACAAAATATAATATTTGCATTAATTTTAATTATTTTAGATTATTAATGTTTTATGACCCCCGAATATGATCTGTTTTGGTGAATACTTTTTATGCACTTGAAGAAAGTACATATTTTGCTTTTTTTGGTTGTAATGATAAAAGTCAATTAGATCAAATTGTTTGTTTGTTTGTTTGAGACAGGGTCTCACTCTGTTGCCCAGGCTGGAGTACAGTCTGTGATGTCAGCTCACTGCAACTTCTGCCTCCTGGGTTTAAGCAGTCCTCCAGCGTCAGCCTCCTGAGTAGCTGGGACTACAGGCATATGCCACCACATCCAGGTAATTTTTGTATTTATTTTGGTAGCGACAGAATTTTGCCATGTTGCCCAGGCTGGTCTTGAACTCCTGGGCTCACGCCGTCTGCCAAGGTTTGGCCTCCTAAAGAGCTGGGATTATGGGTAGGAGCCATTCCATTGGCCTGTTTGATATTTTTATTCAAGGTTTCTATATGATCAATAATTTTCTGTTTATCAATAATATTAGGAGAGGTGACAGAGTCTGTAATTCAGTAATGTAATTTCATTATCTGTGTCTTTTGGGGGGACCATTTCAATTGCTGAGTCTTTTATCGTGCTTTGTATTTCTTTGTTTATTTGTGTGCCTGATAATTTTTTTTTTTTGAGACAGAGTCTCACTCTGTTGCCCAGGCTGCAGTACAGTGGCATGATCTCGCCTCACTGCAACCTCCGCCTCCTGGGCTCATGCAGTTCTCCTGCCTCAGCCTTCTGAGTAGCTGGGAATACAGGCATGCACCACCACACCCAGATAATTTTTGTATTTTTAGTAGAGACAGTGTTTCACCATGTTGGCCAGGCTGGTCTCGAACTCCTGACCTCAGGTGATTCACCCACCTCAGCCTCCCAAAGTGCTGGGATTACAGGCGTGAGCCTCCGTGCCTCGCCACTTGGTAACTTTTAATTTCATGGCTGATGTAAATTTTGTTGAGTCTTGAATAACTTTCTATTCCTATAAGTATTAGTAAGCTTTGTTCTGAAAACAGTTTAACACTTCTGAGTCCTGCTTTTAACCTTTATTAAGAGGTACTAGAGCAGCGTTAATCTATGGCTAAGTTTTCCTGACTGCTAAGGCAAAACCCTACTGAGTACTCTTCCCAGTGCCCTAAGAATTATAAATTTCTCCACTCTGGTTGGTGGGAATGGGTACTATCCCTGGACCTTTGTGAGTTCCAATGGGTGCATTCTTCAATCATTTTAGGTAGTCTTTTTCCCTGACCTTGAGTCATTTCCTCATGTACATGTTCTTAGTGGTACTCAGCTGAGGTTTCAAGGAATAAGATATCTGGGATTTTTTTCTCTGGACTATATCTCCTATCCAGTACTCTGTCCTGTGAATTATACCTGACTCAGTCTCAACAAACTCTCCACTTTATTTCTTCAACTCAGGTGGTTACCTCCTTGACTGTGTTCCTCTTATTTGTGGTATAGCTGAGAAACTGTAGTCTGTACGTGGGAGAATTTGGAGGGCTCACTGTGTTTGTACCATTATTTCAGAGATGTCCTTCATGACCTGTTCAGTGTCCTACAAACGGTTGGTTTATATATATTTTCCAGTTTTCCATCATTTCAGGCAGGAAGGCAAGCAGTCCCTTTGTTGGTATTTTTTTCACATATATATTTATTGTAAAATATATAATGCTAAATACAATGCTATACTTTGTATTTGTTTACCTTTATATAAAAATAGTATTTCAGTCAGTGTTGACTATGTTACTCTAAAGTAGCAGATTAACTCCCGTATCTCAGTGCTTTAACATAACAAAGGTTTATGCTATGTGAGCAACTAGGAGGGTGGCATAGTTCTCAGATTGCCAGAGGTTTCACCTGCCAATTGTCAGGAAAAGGATCATATGGAGAACTTCTTCTCAGTCTGCTGTGCTCTGGCTCATATGTGATAGCCACCGTTTCGTCTCGTGTTCATAACCAGACCAACTTAACATTCTAAATGCAAATATAGGGGAGCAGGTGGAATATTTGAAGAACATTAACCTTCTCCATGTTGAGATTCATTCATTTTGATGTCACAAGTTGTATTTCATTAATTTACATTATTTTACCTATTTCTTTACTGACTATACCACATTATGTTTATACATCCTTTTGTTTATGGGTATTTGGGCTGTTTTCAATCTATTGCCATCAACTGATGCTACTAAAACTATTCTCATCTACGTCTCATGATGCACATGTTTGACTTCTGGAATATGTTAGGTCATAAGATATATATATATCTTCAGCCTATTAGGGTAATGTTAACTTGTTTACCAATTTCAATTTTATCAATTTACAGTACTCCAGTAATGTGCAAAAGTTTTTGGTTTTCTACATTCTCATAAACATGTGACAATTATAACAATATTTTTTATATGAAGAGTGGTTTTGATTTGCATTTCTCTCACCGGCTATTACCAATATTGAGCAATCTTTTTACATGTTTATTTTCTATTCCCACATTATTTATTTTTATTGCTCATTAAAAAATGAACTTGTTATTGTTACTGTTGTTGTTGTTATTGTTCTTCTTTTTCTTCTTTCCATTCGTAGGAGTTTCATGCTCCTTTATGTACTTTTTGAGCACTAAGGCTTTGTAATTTGTATATATTTCAAATATCATCCCCCAGTTTGTGGCTTGTTCCTTCTCCCATTTTTTGGTTTACTTTGACAATGTCTTTTTAGAAAGACATTTTACATTTTAAAAGAATATAATTTATCAATTGTTTCCTTTATAATTAGCAGTTTTTTGTGTTGTTTAAATATATTTTCTTATCGTAAGATAATAAAGACATTTTCTTATATTGTCTTCTAGAATTTTTAAACTTTTATTCTTAACAACACATTTTTAATCCATTTGGGATTGATTTTTTTAACATACAAATGAGATTCAGTTTCATTTTTTTTCCAATTTTTTATGTATTTTCCCTGGATCTTATAATGAATAGTCCTGTAAGTAGAAGTCTCATTTATTATTTTAGATCTTCATTGTTACTCTAACCTTAATAATTGCTTTCCTGAAATACTGCTTTATTCTATACATTAATGTAAATTATTAGTAATGCTTTCTATTTGATCAAATATTTGTTTAAATTTACTTATGTATTTTCCTATTTGTTTACTTATTTTAAACCCTATTTCTAGAATAACTTTTGTTCTTCCTGTAGTACATCTTTTAGAATATTTTTTAGGAAGGATATGCTGATGTGAAATCCTGTTTTATTTTAGCTCGCAATGACTTTACGTTACCCTTGCCCTTGGAATACGCTTTTGTTATGGCCACAATTCTAGGGTGATCATTATTGTCGATGAGCATTTTGAAGTACTTTTTCAGCATCTTGTTATTTTCATTATTTGCTGTTGAAATGTCAGCTGTCAGTCTAAATATGAAATGATTAGTCTTTTCCCTTGCTGCCTTTAAGATCTTTTTATATTATTTTTCTGCATGTTTATATAATATTCTGTCCAGGACTGGATTTCTTTTTATTTTATTTATTTCTTTTCATTTGTTTAAACATATCATGCTTTCCTGTTATTACTATTATTATTTATTCACTCTCTTGTATCTATTTTGGAAATTTCTTAGTCATTCTACTCTCCAATTTTTTCCTATTCTTGACCTTTTCTTTAGAAACTGCAATTAAACATATGACATGTGTTCTCTTTCTATTCTTATTTTTGCCAAACTTTCATAGTTTCCATGTTCTTAATTTTTGAGCTGCATTTGAGTTTTTCATCTATTTCAATTCACTAGTTTTTTTCTTTATCTGTGCCTAATTTTCTGGCTTTTTTTTTTTTTTTTTTTTTTGAGACGGAGTCTCACTCTGTCGCCCAGGGTGGAGTACAGTGGCGCGATCTCGGCTCACTGGCAAGCTCTGCATCTGGGGTTCACGCCATTCTCGTGCCTCAGTCTCCTGAGTAGCTGGGACTACAGGCACCCACCACCACGCCTGGCTAATTTTCTGTATTTTTAGTAGAGACGGGGTTTCACATGTTAGCCAGGATTGTCTTGATCACCTGGCCTCCTGATCCTCCCTCCTCAGCCTCCCAAAGTGCTGAGATTACAGGCGTGAGCCACCGTGCCCAGCCAATTTTGTATTTATTTTACCTATAGTTTTGATTTTTAACAACCGCATTTTTATTTTCTAAAATTCTGTCGGACTTCTATTGCAATCTACATGATCACATTCATAGGTTTTTTAGCTATTTGCTCAATTTTTCAATAAAATTCTGTTATTTAAAAATTATTTTACACATTTTCAAAATCTATATGTGGTAATTTCAAAATCTGAGGTCCTTTTAGAAACCCTAAATCTGTTGTTTTTTCAAATCTGTTTTTTTTTTTTTAGTTTGCTAATTATTACATATGGTGCTTTGTTTCCTTACTTATTTGGCACATTTATTATTATTTTTTCATATTTTACTGAGTCTAATCTATGGGTATTTTCAAGGTACTAACCTGACGATGACTTACTTGTTTATCAGTAGAGAATTGATATTTTTTTTTCTGCTGTTATATACTACTCTTGACATTAAATAGGTATCATCTAAGCTTTGGGATCTGTGAAACTTGATGATAGTGAACAGTGCAGGTACCTTTCTAGTAAAAGCAGGCTTGTGATTATACATTTTCAAAGGAGAAAACTTTTTCTTTCCATCTGAAGCAAAAGCACAGAAACAAGTTAAATTTTCCCTGACTCTACTTTTCACTGCTGGTTTAACCCTATCAGATGTCCTTTCCTTATGTATAACCTTTGACTGAAATCTTCCTCTTCATGTGGGCCGAAGGGACAGTCTTTCCTTTTGTGAGCAGCCAGTAAACACCAAACTGTGTTTCTCAGGTATGGCTCTTTCAAAAGAATATCCCCTTCTTTGGTGTCAAGTTTGCCAACATGTGTTTGCAGTTCACCATTCAGTTCAGTTTTTCCTGTCAGTCCAGAAATACATTAAAAATTATATCAGTAAAAATGTATTCAGCATCTTGGTATTTTGCATGTTGGAGGGCTAATCATAGTGACCACTTTGCCATGTTTCAGAACACATAGCTCCTATGACTACTTTTTTCATTTAAAAATATTTTTGGGGAACTCACACCTACTTTGTGCCCATCCCTGACTGGAGGTTATAAGCACAGTGGGTGATAAGGAAGTCTTTATCCCTGTTTTCATGGAGCTTGAATTCTAGTGAGGCAAAGGGGACAAACTATGTGTGTCTGTGTTTGAAGTGGTTCTTAATGTTATGAGGGAAGATAGATAGTGTTAATAAATAGTGAAGATGATGATGATGATGTGATGATAAATGAGTATGTGGTAAGGAGAGGGATATTTGGTTGTAATAGTCAACAAAGGCCTCTGCTAGAAAATTACATTTAATCAGAGACCTGGATAAAGTGAAGAAGGAGTCATATGAAAGCCTGTGAAAAAAACATCTTTTTCCCCCCTTTTAATATGAACTAGCAAGAGCAAATTTTTAAAGATCTTACAGAGGGGAAAATGTGTACTGTTCCAGGGTAAGATAAAAAGGCAGTGTGGTTAAACCAAACAGAATAAGAGTGAGGATGATAGCAAACAAGGGTCTTCTTGACTTAGAGGAGCAGTTTGATTTTTGTTTTGATTATGATTGAAATTTTGTGCAAATCAATAACATTATATGAATTTTTCTCATAAAAAATCAGCCCTGCTGTTAAATTGATATTCATAGGGGACCAATTATGTAACTTTTACATTAATTCAGGCAAGAGATAATGATTAGTTTGAACAGGATAGAGTGGTAGAAATGGAGAATAGTGGCAGGATTTGGGATGTGTCTTAAACCAGAGCTTACTTTTTTAACTGAATAGGGGCTTGAGGGAAGGAGAAGATCCATGATGACTTTTGGTTGCTTGGCCTGAGTAACTTTGTTTATGCTGAAGGCATGAAGCCATTATAGGGTAGTAGGGAGCATAAAGTTTGTTTTTTACTTGTTGAATATGGCATATCTATTAGGCATTCAACAGGAAGTTGAGAGTGACAGTGGGATACCTGATTTAGAAACTCTAGCGTTCTTGAATTCAGCAGATTTGCAGTGTATCTAGCGGTGCTGCTGTAGCCACAGGCTATCAATGAAGTCGCAAAAGTGAAAGCATTTCAAACTCTACAAATAATGCAAATTATGATTTTAAAAACTGTCACAATCACTTGAGTTTTTGGCCTACCAAATTTATAAAAGCTGAAAAAAATCAGTGTAGTTGAGGTTAAGAGATTTTAAAAAATACTCTTATATACAACTTGTGGGAATACAGCTTTTTGAAATATGTTTAAATACTACATATCTAAAGCCTTTGACAATATATATAAAGACAGGAAATTCTATTTATGCATAGTCACCCTAAGAAAACCATTATAAATATACAGAAAGATTTAATTGCAGTCTATGTGATTAAAAATGTATTTACAGGAAAATTGAAGAAGTCAAATACTATTAGAAAATAAAATACTATGAAACTATGAAAGGTTCTTCCAGAGATTCAACTATTTTTAGTTTTCAAACTTCAAGCATGGAGAAAGATTGTATTTGGTAAATTGGATGGACCTCAGTGACTAGTTCTGTTCAGTGAGTTTTGAAGGGCAGATGTATTTCATTCTAAAATAAAGTATGTCATCACAAATACAAGAACAGGTAGAGCAGAGATGTCAGTAAGATGGCCTATGAGTTGCCTGGCAATCATGCCCCAACAAAAGGAACCTAAACAATAAAGAAGCAACAATATTTTGACTGGAGTGACTAAAGTCCAGTATGCTGGTGAGCAGCAAGGAATTGACAAAATCTCTGTGGAGCACAGAAGCTCAGCAAAGCCCCATAGAGAGGAAAGCATGGCATCCTTTCTGTGCTACACTGTCTCCCTGCAGGATAAACTTGGAGTCAGGGAAACTTTTCTTTAAGGGAGAAAGGTAAGCTAGAGACCTCCTTATTATCCCTACAGATGTCATCATTCCTTGCTACAGGAGAGTCTTTCAGTCCTCTTATGCCTTGAGTCCTGTTTGGAGACTTACTAGGAGTTCACACGGCTACGCTGACTCAGAGTAGGAGCCACTCTTGCACTCCCCACCCTTGTACCCTAAGCTGCTGCAACATAGTACCATTTTGAAACTAAGCCTACTACTAGACTGTGTTCTGCCCTTGGGACCGGTGGCCCCTGACTCTGAATTCCTGAGGTCCCAATGTAATTCTACCACATTCACATACAAAACCATGACCCTGGTTGCGTGGAGCCTAGGCCCAATGGAATGACCAAGACCTCCATGTCTCAACCTCCATAGCACCCCACCTGCCTGGGGAACAGATGGACTTGCACAGTAGGAAAGCTGCTGAGCAGCCAGCCAGTCTAACATGCTCGCACACAACTGCACCTCATAGCTAGCTGTCCAGCCAAGCTCATGTATACCCACATCCAGTTTACAACCTAGTCTTGTGGCAACTCTGCCTCTCCAGAGAGAATGCCACACAGCTAGCCAGCCACTGAGATTGTGTCTGGATTAACAGAGAGAATCAGAAGTCCTCTTCAGAGAGACCACTGCACAGTTGCCTGGCTGCCACACCTGCACAAACTCACACCAGGCCTGACAGCCAGTTTGGCAAATCTGTGCAGGGCACAGCCCATTAGAATGGCATACCCACATGTGCCTAGTTCAACAACCAGTCCGGTGCCCCCCCCCAACAAAATTGCTCCAATACCACTGGTGCCCCTACCCCCAACGAAATTGCTCCAATACCACTGGTGCCCCTACCCCCAACGAAATTGCTCCAATACCACTGGTGCCCCTACCCCCAACGAAATTGCTCCAATACCACTGGTGCCCCTACCCCCAACGAAATTGCTCCAATACCACTATAAACTCCCATAGCCTAGGCCACTGAGCAGATCACTGATGAGGATTACAGCTTAAGAAACTGCACATAGACCACAATTCTTAATCCATCAAAAATCAAAGTCAATACACCATACCCAATCCTAAGACCCATGTACAGAAAAATGTCTCTTCCTACAAAAGCTACTGCATAAATTGGAAAAGGGGACTGTTCCATTAGGTGTGCAGATATCAACACAGAGACGTAAGAAATATAAAAAGCAAGGAAACATGACTTCCCCAAAGAAACACAGTAAGTCTTCAGTAACAGAACCCATATAAAAGGATATTTATAAAATGCCTAAGAAGGAATTCAAAATAATGACCCTAGGGAAACTAAGTGAGGTATAAAAAATACAGACAATTCAGTGAAATCATGAAAGCAATTCATAATCTGAATGAGGAATTCAACAAAGTGGTAAATGTCATAAAATAGAACCAAACATAAGTTGTGGCATTTTCTCATTGAATGAATAAATTAAAAATGCAATTGAAAGATTCAACAGTAGACTAAATAAAGAAGAATAAAAAATTTCTGAACTTGAAGACAATTCTTTTGACATAATCTAGCAAAAGGAAAAAATAATGAAATAAAAAAGAATGAAGAAAGATTATGAGACTTATGAGACACCATTAGGTGAACAGCTTTTTGCATAATAGAATTACCAGAGGGAGAAGCTATAGAGAAAAGTACAGAAAACCTATGCAATGAAATGATAACTGAAAATATCCGCAATCATGAGAGATACATAAACATCCAGATCTCTGAAGGGGAAGAATTCCCAATTAGATTCAGCACAAAATAATCTCCTCTGAGGCACATTACAAATTCTTAAAAGGCAAAGATAAAAAGAGAATTCTAAGAAGTGCAAAATGAAAATACCAAGTCACATATAAGGGAATCTCCATCAGACTATCAGCAGATTTCTCAGTATAAATCTTGCAGGCCAGGAGAAATTGAGATGATATGTTGAAAGTGCTAAAATAAAAAAAAAAATGCTGTGAGCCAAGAATATGATTTTCAGCAACACTCTCTTTCAGCAATGAATGAGCAATACCTTCTAATACAAGGAAAATCTGAAATAATTCATTACCACTACAACAGCCTTACAGTAAATGCATGAGAGTGTTTATCTGGGAATAAAAGGTTGATAATTACTGTTATTATAACACATAAAATTATAAAACTAACCACTAGAAATAAATTCACAATCACACTCAGAATATCCCAGTGCCGAAATGGCACTATGTAAGTCTTTCAATCCTCTGATATGAAGGACTAAAGTTGGAATAGCCAAAACTAACAATAGCTACAATTAGTTGCTAAGTAACACATAATAGATAAAGGTGTAAATTAAGGCAACAAAAAATAAATTTGTAGGGGAGAAGGAAAAATTCTAGTATATTTCTATGAAAACAAAGTTAGGCGTTACCAGCTTGAAATAGTCTAGTGTAACTACAAGACTTTATTTTAGGTTCATGATAACCACAAAGACAGAAATTACAGCAGACACACGAATAAGAAAGAAAAAGAAAATAAAGTTAAGCACCACAGAAAAACAACCAACCATAGAAGTAAACAAGAGAGAAAGAAAGAAACAAAGGACCTACAAAGCAACCAGGAAAGAATTAACAAAATGGCAGAAGTAAGACCTTTCCTATCAATGATAACCTTGAATGTCAATGGATTAAATTTCCCAATTTAAAGACATAGAATGGCTGAATGACTTAAAAAAAAAAAAAAAAAAAAAAGGGCTATGTACAGTGACTCATGCCTGCAATTCCAGTATTTTGGGAGTCTGAGGCAGGACTGCTTGAGGCCAGGAGTTCAAGAACAGCCTGGGCAACAAAGGGAGACCCCCATCTCTACAAAAAATTTTAAAAATTAGCCAGTTGTGGTGGAACCCACCTGGTTCTAGCTCCTTCAGAGTCCCTCAGTCCTCTTATGCTTTGAATCCTGTTTGGAGAGTTACCGGAAATTCACACAGTTATGCTGCCTCAGAGTAGGAGCCAATCTTGCACTCCCCACCCCTGTACCCTAAGCTACTACAACATAGTACCATTTTGAAACTAAATCCACTGCTAGACTGTGTCCTGCCCTGGAGATCCGTGACCACTGACTCTCTATCTATGAGGTCCCAAGGTAATTGGCTTTAATAGGCTCAGGTGGGAGGATCACTTGACCCCAGGAGTTTAAACTGCAGTCAACTATAATCATGTCACTGCATCCTATCCTGGGCTACAGAGCAAGATTCTGTCTCTAAATTAATTACTTAGGGGAAAAAAAGCAAGACTCAACTATATGCTGTCTACAAGAAACTCAGCTCATCTCTGTAGGCAAACATAGATGGAAAGTGAAAGGATATAAAAAGATATTCCAAGCAAATGAAAACCAAAAGCAAGGAGGAGGAGCCATTCTTAGATCACATAAAATACTTTAAGTCAAATACTGTAAAAAGAGATTAAGAAGGTCATTGTATAATGACAACAGGATCAATTAAACAAGAGGATATAACAATTATAAATATGTATCTAACCAATACAAGAGCACCCAAATATATAAAGCAAGTATTATTATATCTAAAGGAAGAAATAGACTGCAAAACAATTATAGTAGAGAGCTTCAACACCTCACTTTCAACAATGGATTAGATTACCTAAACAGAAAATCAACAGATAAACATTAGATTTAACCTGCACTATAGGGCAAATGAATCAAACAGACATTTACAGATTATTCCATCCAACAGCTAGAGAAAACAGATTCTTCTCAGCTACACATGGAGCCGTCTCCCCCTGTGAGATAGATTATATGTTAGGCCACAAAGCAAGTCTTTAACAAATTTAAGTAGATCATACAAAGTATATTTTCTGAACACAGTATATAAAACTAGCTATGAGCAATAAGAAAAATTTTGGAAACATTACAAATACACAGACATTAGACAACATACTCCTGAATAATCAATGAGCCAATGAATAAGTTGAAATGGAAATTTAAAATTCTGAGATAAATTAGAATTGAAGCACATCATTCTAAAGCCTATGGGACACAGCAAAAATAGTTCTAACAGGGTGGTTTATAGCAATAACTGCCAATATCAAAAAAGAAGGAAGATTTATAATAAAAACCTAATAATGCACCTCAAGAAAGTAGAAAAACAAGAACAGCCTAAACTCAAAGCTGGTAAAAGAAAGGAAATAATAAAGCTTTGATCTGAAATAAACCAAATAAGAGACTATAAAAACAACTCAAAAGATCAGCAAAATGAAGACTTAGGTATCGGAAAGATAAAGAAAATCTACAAAACATTAGCTAGGCTAAGGAAGAAAAAAAGAGAGGACTCAAAAAATAAAATCAGAGATGAAAACAGAGACATTAAGCTGATACCACAGAAATACAAAAGATTATAAGAAACTATTATTAACCACTATATACCAACAAATTACATAACATAGAATAAATAGATAAATGCCTGGACACTAAAATCTACCAAGATTAAATTGTGAAGAAATCGTAAAATCTGAACATAACAATAAGTGAAAAAATTAAATCAGTAGTAAAAATTCTTTCATCTAAAGCAAGCCCAGGACCTGATAGCTTTAGTGCTGAATTCTACCAACATTTAAAGAGAACTAATACTATTTATTCTCAAACTATTCCAGAAAATTGAAGATGGGAGAATACTTCTGAACTCATTTAACGAGGGCACCATTACCCCAATATCAAATCAGACAAAAACGTCACCACAACAACAACAAAACTGCAAGCCCTGATGAGCATAGATGCAAAATTCTCAACAAGATATTAGCAAACCAAATTTCATAGTAGATTAAAAAGATTGTTTACTATGATCAAGTGGAATTCATCCAAGGAAAGCAAGGATAGTTTGACACATGTAAATAAATAAATATAACATACCATATTAACAGAAAAAAAGACAAAACCCATATGATCATTTCAATAGATGCAGAAAAATTATTTGACAAAATTTGACACTCTTTTATGATAAAAACTCTCAGCAAATTAGCTATAGAATGTATCTAATATCATACTGAACAAGGAAAAGCTTACTCCTTATCAGGAATAAGATAAGGTTGCCCAGCTTTACCACATTTTTTCAGCGTAGTACTGGAAGTTCTAGTCAGACCAATTAGACAAGAGAAAGAAATAAAAAGAATTTAAGTTGGAAAGGAGGAAGTCAAATATCTGTTTGCAGATAACATGACCTTATATGGAAAAAAACATGACCACCAAAATACTATTAGAAGTAATAAATTTTGTAAAGTTGCAGTATACAAAGACAACATACAAAAATCAGTAGCATTTATATACACTAATAGTAAAATATCTGAAAGATAAATCAAGAAAAAATTTATTTACAATAGCTACAAAAAATAAGATATCTAGGAATACACTTGACTAAGGAGGAAAAATATTTCTACACCGAAAACCACGTAACACTGGTGAAAGAAATTAAAGAGGGCAAAAATAAATGGAAAAATAGTCCATATTCATAGATTGGAAATTTTATTGTTAAAATGACTGTACAACACACAATGATCAATTTAATGCAATCTTATCAAAATGCCAATGACATTCACAGAAAAATATATTATAAAATTCAAATGGTACCACAAAAGACCTTAAATCACCAAAACAATCCTGAACAATAAGAGCAAAACTGGGGATATAATGCTGCCTGATTTCGAAATATAGTATAAAACTATAATGATCAAAATAGCATGATATTGGCATAAAAATAGACACACTGACCACTACAGCAGTGTAGAGAGCCCAGATATAAATTCACGTATCTACAGTCAAATGATTTTTGACAAAGATTTTAATAACACATGGGGGCAAAAAGGCAGTCCCTTCAATAAATAATGCTGGGAAAATTGGATATCCACACACAGAAGGATGAGAATAGATCCCTACTGCTCCCTGTATTTAAAAGAAAAAAAAAAACTTAAAATGGATGAAAAACTTTAATGTAAAACCTGAAACTCTTGAAACTACTAGAAGAACACATAGGGAAATGCTTCATGACATTGGGCTGGGCAAGAAATTTTAAAATAAGCACAGGCAACGAAAGCACTAATAGGCAAATGAGATTACATTAAGCTAAAAAGCTTCACAGCAAAAGATATAATTATCAGAGTGAAGGGACAATCTACAGAATGAGAGAAGCTATTTGTATACATCTGACAAGTAGTTAATATTCAGAATACATAAGAAACTTAACTCTGTAACAACAACAACAACAAAAACCCCCAAATAACCTGATTTTAAAATGGGTGAAAGATGCTCATAGACATATCTGAAAAGAAAATATATAAATGCCCAACAGGCATATGAAAAATACTCAACTAATCAGCAAGGAAATGCAAATCAAAGCCACAATGAGATACTGTCTCGCTCCAATTAGAATGGCTATGATCAAAAAGATATGAAAACAGGTGTTTGTGAGAGAGTGAAGAAAATAGAACATTTACATAGTGTTGGTGGGATTGTAAACTAGTACATCCATGAAATAAAACAGTATGGAGTTTCCTTTTTTTTGCTGGTTTTTGTTTGTTTGGTTGTTCGTTCGTTCGTTCGTTTTTAATCTCAAACTTATGGAAAAGGTACAACTAGGTTACAAAGAATTTTCCTTCCTGAACCATGTGAGAGTCAGTTGCTGATCATCTCCTGCCCGCCCACGATACAGACACTGAACAGGAAGTCAGCATGGGCATAGTACTCCCAGCTGGTCTTCAGGCCTGTCATGTCCTCTAGGAAAAGGATCCAGTTCGGGATCATGAGTTGCATTTGGTTGTCATCTCTTTGGTCTCCTTCTGACTGGAAGCTTTTTGACTTTCAGGATGTGGAAACTTTTGAAGTGTTCTGAATTTATAGAATGTTCCTCTGTTTGGCTGGTGTTTTGTCATGACTGAATTCAGGTTAAGTATCTTTGGCAGGAGTGTGACAGCAGTGACACTCTTGGGTGGCACATACTTTGAAGGTGCCCATTACTGATGTGCATTTTTACCACTTGGTGAAGATGGTGTCTGCTGGGCTTCTCTAGTGTGACTTTCCCTTTCTAACTGAACAATATTTTGTGGGGGACTCTGAAAATCTGTAAATATCCCATTCCTCAGCAAACTTCCAGATCAATTCATATGTATTGATATGAGCATGCAGTTCCCTATAAAAGGCTGTACCGTATTCCATTAATAGTTAATTGTTTTGAGGCTCAGATTGTCCCAGATTTGGCCAGTGGAAGCCCCTTCACATAGGCTCCTGTGTCCTTAAAAAATTAAAAATAGAAACATCATATGATCTAACAATCCCACTGTTGGATATATATACAAAGGAAATGAAATCAGTAATTTGAAAAGATATCCGCACTCCCATGAGTTTATTGCAACATATTCACAACAGCAAGCTATGGAATCAACCTATGCGTCCAAAAACAAATAAATGAGTTTTTAAAATGTGGTATATATGCACAATGGAATACTGTACAGCCATAAAAAGAATAGAATTGTATCATTGTGACAACATGGCTGAACCTGGAGAATATCATATTAAATAAAATAAGCCAGACACTGAAAGACAAATACTATATGATCTCAATCATATGTAGAATCTTAAAAAAAAGTTGATATTATTGAAGCAGAGGATAAAACAGTGGTTATCAGAGACTGGAGAGGCAAGGGGAGAGGCAAGAATTGGGACAGGTTGGTCAATGCATACAAAGTTACCATTAGGTAAGAGGAATAAGTTCTGGTTTTTTATTGCAAAGTAGAGTGATGAAGGTTAACAGCAGAGTGATGAAGGTTAACAGTAAGATATATTTAATGTTAAAAAATAGCTAGAAGTGATGCTTTTGAATGTTCTCACAACACAGAAATCATAAATGAATGAGGTGATGAATATACCTTGTTTTGATCATTACACAACATATATATGTTTCAAAATGTAAAACTGTACTGTGTAAAGATGAAGAATTATGATGTGTAAATTAAAAAAGAACCTGTAGAGCTCTGTTTTCCATCTGATACAACCTTGAGTATTTGAATAGCTATGATGAGCTTTCTCTTTCATTATGACCATGAAGTGTGAACCAGAAATCAAGTTTTACTGGTTTTTGTTCTAATATTTTGATTTTGGTTTCTGCCACAGAATGATATAGTTTATTTTTCATGATACATATATTGACTGATTTGAAAATGTATTCTTGGCACATTGTCCCACTGAAAGGCAGGTTAGAAAATATGTACCATATGATTTCATTTATCTGTGTGTGGCAGAGGCAGGGTTAAAAGAGTTTGAAAGGGTTAAAAGTAGCTGTGAGTGAGTAGGTGAAATTATGTTTTCTTTCTTTGTTTCTTTCTATTTTTGTTGATGTTTTATATTTTTTTCTATAGTAAATGTGCTTTTATAATAATAAAGATAAATTACTGAACTAATATACCAAGTATACTCATCACAGTAGTTTTGCACGGCAGATCACAACAAACACAGTCTATACTGGTCATTCATTGGCACATCTGACCCATGGCATTTTCTTACATTACAAGTTCTTGGAGAAGTTTTGGCAAAAGGGGCAGTACAAATAACCCTCAATCCTGGAAACATATGTAATATTTTATTTTTCCTTTCTGGTTAGTAAATACTGGAATCCAAATACTATTTTTTAAATCATTAAAGCTAAGGTTTTTTTGTTGTTGTTTGTTTTTTTTGTCAACCAGCTTCAGCTGAATTGCCTGCTACTTCCATTTACTGACAGCATATAAATAAATACGTGTATGGTGGCCATAAGGACAAGTTGTGGCAGAACATCTTGTACCCAGGCAGAGAGGCTAATCTTGGTGGAGTTGTTGACATCCTGTGTGACCTTGAGTGAATCATTTGACCTCTGTTTCTGCCTGTCTTTCCTCTTCAAAAAATGGGACACGTAACAAAAGCTTGATTTGGAGACTAAACTCGAGCAAGAAAAGAAGTTTATATTATAGTAACAAATACAAATGAATAAGCTCAAGAAACAGGAAACAATTAAGTATGACATTAGGAAAATAATTATTCACAAATGGAATGATAGTGGTTTTGGACATGGAACTTACCTAGAAATTCTGGAGGCTTTTAGTAAATGCAGATTTGACCTAAAATGAGTATTTTAAGTAGATTCAATTTTTGAAGCAATTTTTTCTTTTCTTTCTTTCTCTCTTTTTTTTTTTTTTGTTTGTTTTTTTTGTTTGTTTGTTTTTGAGACGGAGTCTTGCTCTGTGGTGCGACCTTGGTTCACTGCACCCTCTGCCACCCGGGTTCAAGCAATCCTCCTGCCTCAGCCTCCTGAGTAGCTGGGATTACAGGCATAAGCCACCACACCCGGCTAATTTTTGTATTTTTAGTAGAGACAGGGTTTCAGCATCTTGGCCAGGGTAGTCTTGAACTCTGACTTCATGATCCACTTGTCTCAGCCTCCCAAGGTGCTGGGATTACAGGCGCGAGCCTCCACGCCCGGCCTGAAGCAATTTTTTTCTACTCACACAGAATTAAAACAAAGAAGCTTTTTTATTGTTTCATTTAAATTATTCTCTAAAGATGTTTGGAGTTGAACATTGTCATTTTTTCCAATATCTTTTCATTTATTTTTAATATTAAGATGCCAATAATAGAAAAATGTATTACTTAAGATTTACCAGGTGATCACGATGTTTCCAGACTGTGCTAGACTCATTCACTTGGTAACCTAGCAAATATTTGTTGAGTGCCAACTACATGTTAGACTCTGCATTAACTACGCACTTCCAGCTGCTGTGAGAACCAACCTGTGCTGTGATATAAAGACAGTATTTGCATTGAAGAAATTCCCCATCTAAGTGAGAGAACAAATGGAGAAAATAAGCCATTTAACTGCAGGGCAAGAACAGAAGTTCACACTTGCACTAATGCAGGTGAGATGAGATATGATGAGAGTGTAGAGCACAATAACCTTTAAAAAGGATGAAGAAGAGGGAACAAATTCATATCAGCTTTAGATAGTTGATCTCTATCGAGTTGGTGGTCAAGGGAGTGGGACAGGGAAGGAATGGGGAGTTTCGTCCTGGGTAATCTTCATTAATACAGATTTTGAATGAGAATGTTGGGAAATTGAAGAGGTGTTCAACTAATTTGGGTTATTTTAAATTTGGGACATAAATAGAGAAGGTCACTGAAACACTTGAATATAGGATTCTGGAAGCACAAAGTTTGGTCTGTCCTAGATACAAAAGGTACTTGAGTATAAATACATGCTGGAAATTTCTATTTTTGTTTCTCGTATTTGGCTATGGATAAATTCTTCTTTGGGAATACAGAGACAGAGTAGAGACTCACGAAGAACTATTCTGCTGATAATTCTTTATGTTTCAATAGTCTGTTTTGGTGGGATAAGCAGAAGGTTTAAAGTAACAAGGTCAAATTCAAATAAACTTTTAACTACAGGATAAATGACCATGAGGAAATAAATTTCTCCAGGATTCAGATTTCTCATTGGTGAAATGAACTAAAGACTGTCCATTTTCATTCCTAGACCTCATGTTTCTTATTCAGAAAAAAAAAGAAACTAAAGCAACAATTTGCTTAAGCCATTAACTTTCCAGCTGCACTTGGATTTAGGGCTGGCAGATTGTTTGCATCTTGAGATTCTGCACTTCTAGTATGAAGTCAAAGAGGAAATCCATATTATTACTTATAAAGTCAAATCCAATTTATATATTTGACTATTGACTCCAACTGTCTGGCAATTTCAGGTAGATGCAGTTTGGTTATTCTATCTGAATTTGACTTAATTTTTCTTGAGGGTCACAAAGGTACCATAAGTGTGTTTTATTCTGTAAGATATAAAGGGCAATTATTCAAACAAAAAAAGATCTATAACCAGATCCTGGAGCATGCGTATTTCCACAGGATTTTCTTCAATTTAGAGATAAAGTGAAGCTCTCAATTTACCAGTTAAAGTAATTTACATCCGATATTAGAGCGGTAGTCTCCACGGGCCCTTGGTTATTTATTTAAAACTCTTATATCCTCTTTTCCCCAACATTTTTCTCCTTACATTTTTCTTTTTGATCTCATTCACTTGTAAAGTAATGGGGGAAAGTGTCACTTCCTCTCCATTCTAATACATTTTAACAAGCTTCTACTATCAATAAAGTTTCTGTTTATTTATATAGTCTTATTAACTCATTTATTCAACCAATATTTATTGAATACCTACTAAGTGTCAACAGGCTGCTGTGCTGGTGCTGAGGATGTAATGGTAATAGAAAATGATGTGGCCCCCTGCCTCCGCCCCCATGAAATTTCCAGTCCAGCCCTCCCAGCGAGTCTGAAAGTGCAGGTCATTTTGTAATTGACATAGCTGAATGATCAGTAGTCAGGAAATGGGAGGAAAGCTGCATGTACCATCTGTCCTTAAAACTGCAGGGGAATTTTAGGGAAATCAAACGTAATCACAGATTATATTTAGAATAGGATTGAACAGAGAACATTAACTTAAGGTCATAACATACCTTGCAGGCATTTATTCACTGTTGTGACATGACTTATTAAAGCACTTAGAATAACAGACAAAATTAAGTCTTAGTTTTTGTAAGATTAAAAGTTGAGTAGAAAAAGCAAATATAGGTTGGCATGGTATTTCTACATATAGTATTGCTGAAAGTGGTCATTTTATAAGGATACTCTCAAGTAAAGAGTTTCTTAAGAGTAGGGTTATAATCCAAAACTGGTATGATATTCTAGATCAATTTAAGCAAACACGAAATTGAATAAATATTAATGAAATGTCAAAAACAACTTTATTCTGTATACTCTTTGCTTGCTCTTATGAACATGACTGTATTCGAGTACCTTATGAAATATTTTGTTTTCACCCAATTTCTTATGTCAAATACACCGCAAGTTTTGAAAATGGAGATGGTAAAAGCTACTTTTTAATGATCGAAATGTATGTTATCAGGAAATTATTGACCTGCACTTCATTGTGTTAAGCTGAATAAGAATGACTCCAAATCTTGATGGTTTTTAAACATTTATCATTCATTTTCTTAATATGATTATTTTTAAAAGAAAGACACTAAACTTTCTTGAAAATAAATTAAAATGATTAAGTTTGTTAACAATAAACAATTAGATACGTGAGGTAGAGTCTTCTATGTGGGCAAATGACAATGTATAAATAATCAGTTCTGGGACAGGATAAGGAGAGGGAGCTGGGCCTTAGGGACTGCATGGTTCATATTTATAGCTGAAGGTTCTGAGGAAGCTCACAGATGTGATCTTTATTAATCCCAATATTTTATTTTATACCTGAATTTATAATAGGGTCTTAAAATCAAATGAGATGTCATTGCATTACCATCTGTTGTTTCAAAAATAAGAGGCACACTCAGATGTTGTCAATGGCCACTTTAAAAAGATGAATTCTTCTCATGTTCCAAAGCTGTTTTTGAAATATTTTCAGAAAATTTTTCATTTTAGTAGAAAGAAAAATTATGAATGTAAGTGGAAACATTCCCAACAGCCTTATGTCTACTGCTTAGAATAAATAAATGGCAAGATATGTTTTATTTCCTAGTGCCCTTCCTCACTCACTCACCACCCCATTGTGGTGCTCACGACGATTTGAGTTTTTAGATGATAGAAGGACTGTAGTGTTCCACGCTCAGGCCCAGCCTAGAAGTCAACAGCATGGCAGAGAGTGGGTACCATTTTGTTCTCAGAGGCATTCCCTTTATAGGCATTAGTGGTAACATATCTGGCAGGGGGCTGGGTTGAGAGATTCTACATCACATATGCTTGGTGTGGTTGGCAGGATTTCTGGAAAGATTCTACTGTCTCATTTTCTAGACCTGCCTATCTGACATCGGGCCAAAACATGGGAAGATAGAGGCAAGGATGTTTTCTGCCTTGTTTTGGTTTTCTTTAACATACACCGAATAATTTTATAGCAATCATTTTATTTTGTCCTCTGAATTGTGCTGTAATTATTTCTGAGCTGTTTATCAAGTTATGCAAACGTGTGCATATAGATTTTTTATTTATGGCTACCTAAAATTTATGGATGTATGTACATACCATATATAATCTTGGTATTACATATGTGTATGTATATGTATGCATACACACATGCATACAAGCGATTCAATACCATGAAAGCGATAATCTCAAAACACATTCCCAAAGCGTGACTTGTCATTCTTTATTCATTTGTCATTGTAACTCAAATATGAATTCAGGTTTCTAAAACCAGAAGACTCAGTACAGAAACCTAGGGTATCATGTGCAGGGGTGGGGGTGAAATGTTCTGTTCATTCTGACCTGAGGGCTGGTTGCACCTGTCAGAAGACCTCAATTTTAACAGAGCTAACATCCATAACTAGTATGTAGCTTTCAAATCCCAAAGCCTGCATGTTCCTGAATCACACCATTAAATTCCACAGGAGAGATCCCCTTGAATAGTCTTCTGCTTTAATGGAGGAAATTTCTGCTGATCACAAGAAGTTTAAGGAATAACCATTTTCTCCTGGTTCCACCTTCCCTACCTTCTTTTACCTATCTGTCATGCCTGGATAGGCCATTCTTTGTTTGAATGTCTAAACAAAGCATAGAGGAAAAACATTTAAAGAAATAAAAAGGAGGGTAACCACTCCAGCAATTTTTCATCAGAACTTTAATGGTGTATCTGTGAAAAAGTAATAAATGGGTTATAGTTCATTAGGCAAGAATAAATTTCCCTCCATAATTTTATCTTTGTTTAATTGAATATTTAATTAGTATAAATATAAAACTAATTTTTGAATGTGTTCAGTACATTTAGCAAGAAGACTTGGTGCTAAGCTCTGTCGAGAAGCACTTCTGCAGATGCGGACAGCCACCGTGCCCTCCGTGTCCTCCTCGGTGTGCTGATAGAAGTGAGTGGGTCATTTGGCATTAGCAAAAGAGTAAGTTCGCATTTGCACTGAGCTGGATCTTGCCAGACTGTGCATATTGGAACCCGCAGACAGAGGCTGCTTTCACGTTGATGAATGGGTTTTTTCAAGCGTTCTGCTCCCTAGTTATGAGAAGGGTGACCCGGTCAGGAGACGACTTTATGAAGCTATAAAAAATGTATGTCACTTTGGACTCTGTAATGTCACAGGGAAGGGGAAAAAAGAATCTGTGCAAAAATGGCAGGGTAATAAGGCTGTTTTCAATGCTCGAAATAGCTTTCTGTCTGCAGTCATACGCAGCCCGAAACCCGGGCCACAGAGGGTGTCCTGGATGCATTGTTGTTGAGTAGATTAGGAAAAAACAAAATACATATATATATATATAGCTTTGTTTGGCTTTTCTTGCCTTCACAGAAATGCTTATGGTGATGACAATAAGACATTTCAAAATGCAGGTCTGGTAGCTCTGTGTCAGTACTAGGAAAGGTGCAATGTCTTTTTAAAAGCAAGCAATCTACTCAAGGTGGTGATGACTTTTAAGTATGCAGAGAAGCCAGAAAGGGAGGCACTACAAAGCAAACACATTTTGAAAGGGGTCTTTTCATCTAATATTTTATGAAGTCTTTCCTCTGTATCACAAAGATGTTTTTTTTTTTTTTAAAGGGAGGTTTTCCAGGTATACTTACCCCTTATGCTTTCCGTTGAATACTCTAGGGTTTACAGATAGGGACATGTCAATTTCAACAAAAGCAGCCCTCTGTAGACCCATAATTTAGCATTCATTGAATTATTTCATTCCTCTCATCAATATGCATATTTCCCAGTATCAGGTGCTTTCCTTTTTGATATGTCACGCATTTCATAACTCATGTTCAGATGTTAATTTACACAAGATAGGGAACACAGGGGACCAAGGTCAGAGGTTTTGCCTTTATTAGGGCTTCAATTAGTCACAGGTGAACTTTGGAAAGTCTCGACTGAATTCAAACAACTGGTTGAATCTTACAGCAGTGGAGCATCCCCTTCCAAATCCGGATATACTTTGTCATTCCTTTTCTGGGACTTGTAAACTTTCCCCCATTAACATACCTGGAAAGAGGAAAAATATGTAAAAGGCTATGAGCTCAATATTCCAGTTATAGCAAATGTGAGGCTCATAGATAGTTCTGAAGAGAGAGGGAGAGAACTGAATTTTTCACCCGTAGACACTAATATGACATTTCTTTCCCTTTTCCTCATGAAAATGTATGCCTATCAGGTAGCTTTCTAGCCCCGTTCTGAAGAAAGTTGGCCATGGACGTTGATTTTGCTTGCACTGGTCACTGTGCTTTGCAGCATGCGATCTCTCCATTCTGGCCCAGACTGGCCCACAGCCCATGAAATGCCTTGCTCTAAGAATATTCCCCCAAATGGGAAACTACTTTCTGCAACAACAAAACCACTCAACGAAGTCCACTTTCCCGAAGAAATAGGAGTATTAGACTCATACAAGGAGCTGGCAGTTAACATAAGCAGGCAGAGAGAAAAAGAGAGACAGGAAAATGCTAAATCATAGGGAGGCAGAGACTACTGAGATCGTTGCCTGCACCAAAAAAGTCATGGCATCAGAGCACATTCCAGGCCTCCCCAGGACCTCACTAATTAACAGCTCATTCTGACCTCCCTGGGAGTTATAAAACTCCATCACCTGGAAAGTCCTGAGCTGTTTTCTCTTTGCAGCCTGAGCGAGCTGACCTAATACAAGAGCAGACGTTCATATTTTAAAAAGAGGCCTCATCCTACTAAACAGTATTTTTGAACTTTACATTAAAAGCAATCCAGAAATAAAAGGGTAACAGACCTATACTTGTCTTTAAAGTATTGTAAAGAAGAGAGTAAATATGTACTTAATGGAGGCTTAAGATGCAAGTTAAGATGGGAGACCCTGCCGGGCACAGTGGCTCATGTCTGTAATCCCAGCACTTTGGGAGGCTGAGGCTGGCGGATCACAAGGTCAGGAGATTGAGACCACCCTGGCTAACACGTTGAAACCCGGTCTCTACTAAAAATACAAAAAATTAGCCTGGTGTGGTGGCACATGCGTGTAGTCCCAGCTACTCGGCAGGCTGAGGCAGAGAATCGCTTGAACACAGGAGGCGGAGGTTGCAGTGAGCCGAGATCGCATCACTGCACTCCAACCTGGGCAACAGAGTGAGACCCCGTCTCAAAAAAAAAAAAAATAATGGAGACCCATGAGGTAAAAGAAAATAAAAGCAGATTCATTAAAATTGCAGTGGACACTGATATAAGAGGGAGATCCCATGGCGTTTTCAGTCCCAGATCTTGTCGGCCCAACATATTCTCATGGTTTAATATCATATGAATGGTGGGCGAGCAAGGAGCACCCTCTGCCCAAGAAACAGGCAAAAAGGGGGTGCGTTGTCTGTAAAGAATCTTAATCATAAAACTGACTAGAGTAGATCTTTCCATTAACACAACTATTCCCTCCCTATCCTCAACCCTCAGAACTCTATTGCTATTTTGCACAGTGAAGAATATGAGTCTTCACAGTATAAAACGGAGAAGTTCTTGAGTAGAAAATTTGTGACTTTTCAGCCTCAAGAAATCAGGTCTAACTTTGTCACAACAAATGCTCCCAAGAGAACTCTGAAGACAGATATTTAGTGTGAGGTTTCATTTTTTCTAAGTACCCACACTCTCCAAGTCTTTTAGTCGATAACATAAAACAGATATTTTCTCAAGAAAAATTCCGCATCACTTAAGAATTTATTAACAATTTACATAATTGCTTAAGTAATCTGCATAATTGACAGAAAGTTTAATTTGACCCTAGTTCAACTGTAACACTTACGGTTTTAAACTGAAATTGGTATAATTCATTTATGAGAGTAATTAAGCCATGGTGTCTAACAAATACATCGCATGCTGCCTGAGGCCCCAAGACCAGAACGTGATATTAGAATGTTTTATTTAAATATGTCAAATCTGTTCATCTCCACAGTCACCCATGTTAAACTAGAGCAAATGGCTTATTTGACCTTGAGCTTCGTGTTTTTGAGAAAAGGGTATTTGAGGCACATAATTCAACTATTTTTCTAGACAAATCCACAAGCCAAAGTGTCTAAGGAAAGGCTAAGATTTACTTATATTTTACTTCTGGAAAGTGTTCACATTCTATGATAATCACAAAAGTTCTTAGACATATATTTTTGTAGTAGCAAGACCAAGTAAAAAACCCCAAAATAATGAATTGTTAGGTTGTAACCAGATGACTAATATTCACAAGTGTGAGAGAAGTGGCGAATCTATCTACCTTCCCTGAAATGCATACTTTTTATATTTAAATGCATAATTAATTCAACTAATTGAAGGGCACTCATCTCAAACAGAAAATAGTACTGCAAAGAGCCGCTGCATATGCCTAGGGAAGGGCAAAGATTAATTTGACTAAGAGTTGGTGGCAGGTAACATCTCTTCACTTGGAAAACATCAGATCTCGACTTCACTTTGTTGCTGCCACCGGTGCAGCATTAAGGACCTAAAGAATACGGATGAAGGCCAGCTTCAGTGGCATGGTTATATAGACAAAGTCGCTCTTGGGCACACTCAAGGTGTATCCTTTTGCAACACTCCCATGAATATTCCAAAGAAAATCCTATAATGCAGCCTCATGCTTGAATGCTAGATACCAGACTCCAACACTGCAGGCATCTTCATTCCCTCCCCTGTTCTGTCCCTAGCACTTTTTTTTTTTGAGACAGAGTCTCGCACTGTCACCTCAGCTGGAGTGCAGTGGCGCGATCTTAGCTCACTGCAACCTCCACTTCACAGATTCAAGCGATTCTCCTGCCTCAGCCTCCCGAGTAGCTGGGACTACAGGGGCCCACCACCACACCCGGCTAATTTTTTGTACTTTTAGTAGAGATGGGGTTTCACTATGTTTGCCAGCCTGGTCTCAAACCCCTGATCTCGTGATCCGCTGGCCTCGGCCTCCCAAAGTGCTGGAATTACAGGCATGAGCCACCGTGTCTGGCCAGGACCTTTTTTTCTTTTTTTTTTTGAGACGGAGTCTCGCTCTGTCCCCCAGGCTGGAGTGCAGTGGATCAATCTCGGCTCACTGCAAGCTCCACCTCCCCGGTTCACACCATTCTCCTGCCTCAGCCTCCCGAGTAGCTGGGATTACAGGCGCCCACCACCACGTCTGGCTAATTTTTTGTATTTTTAGTAGAGACGGGGTTTCACCGTGTTAGCCAGGATGGTCTTGATCTCCTGACCTCATGATCCGCCCATCTCGGCCTCCCAAAGTGCTGGGATTACAGGCATGAGCCACCGTGCCCGGCCCGGGACCTTTCTATTAATGTTCCTTTTTTCTCAGTGATCCTTCACTTTCTTGCTCAATTTTTTGATTGTCCTCAATTCTCATATTCTCTCATATTATTCACTTCCTTCTGAATCTAGATTCTCTACCCAGCCCTTAAGTTCCACCATTTAGTTGACAGTTATAGTTATCATTCGATAAGAATTTCTCCAGTGCCAAACACCGGGTGAGGTATTTGGCATAATTTATCTTATTTAATCATCATTGCAGCCCTGCAAAGTATGTTTATTGTGAAGATGAGAAAATAGAGACTTTAGAGGAGTTAAATGACATGACCAAAGTGTCAAAACAGCCTGAGTGGCACCATGATCTTGTGACCATATACATACTTGGAGAATTCTATTCTGTTACATAACATCTGTGATTATGACATCATTTCCATTTTATTGTAAAATAAAATAATAATAGTAATAATTGCCATTATAGTAATTTAAACAAATACAAATAGGGAAAACCACATAAAATAAACTTACAGCTTAATAAATTGTTGTAAGCTGAACAGCCTTCTGTTTAACATCCTTGTGGAGAAATAGAATATTGGTCAGCCACACAAGAAATCCCTTCTGTGTATCCGGTCCCAGTCACAGTCTCTCTGCCACACCACCACGTCATTGCACCACATTCTGAATGATAAGGATCACTTCTTTGCATTTCTTTATAGTTTTATCATCCAAGTGGGTATCCTTACATATGACAGTTTAATTACTTTTAAAATTTGGTGTCTTTTAAACTTCTTTTAGCCTATTGGTTTTCTTTCTATCTCTTATTCTTCTGGTAAACTATTGAAGACTTACAGTTTCCCACAGGCTACATGTTGCGGATTGCATATTCACAGTACGGATTTCAGGCTTCTATGTCCTCTGAATTTTTTGAAAAGTGTCAAGTGAAGGCATAGACTGGATGAGAGTCAAGATTGATTCCCTTGGCAAGAGTGAAAGTGGTACTCTGCTCTTTTGACAAAAGGCTTCTAGTCTCTTCTTGTCTTTTTGTGATGTTACCAATCATTGATGCTCAATGTCTAGATCCATTCATTCACTGGAGATTTACAATTTGAGAGCTATTCTAATTTATTTATTTATTATTTATTTATTTATTTATTTGAGACGGAGTTTCGCTCTTGTTGCCCAGGCTGGAGTGCAATGGCGTGATCTCGGCTCACCGCAACCTCCGCCTTTCGTTTCAAGCAATTCTCCTGCCTCAGCCCCCCGACTAGCTGGGATCACAGGCATGCGCCATCACTCCTAGCTAATTTTGTATTTTTAGTAGAGATAGGGTTTCTCCATGTTGTCAGGCTGGTCTCAAACTCCCGACCTCAGGTGAGCTGCCCACCTTGGCCTCCCAAAGTGCTGGGATTATAGGCGTGAGCCACCGCGCCCAGCTCTTTCATTAATTTTTTATGTGTTATCTAAAGTATTGTTTATAAAGAGATATTTTTCCTTTGGTCATGTAATGGAATCATTCATGTAGTAAGGCAGGATGAATGCTTGATTCTTTCTCTTTATCACTTTATATAAAATGAGTATGTTCTTGTCATTCTTTTGAAACAACCAATTACTTTGTTTTTAATATCTCTATGAACTAATGCATTTAAAACTATTTGATGGGTTTTAATCCATTGTAATTATTATCTTTGCTGATGCTCACATTTTCACATCTTTTGCAGTGTGAGTTTTAAAAAATTGGCTCTTTAGTCCTTTTGGCACAATGCTGGTAATATTTAGTGAACTTTGATAACTTTCATGCTATTTGATAAGGCAAATGCTTAAGGCTTATATTATATATTTCTTGCCCCAAATCTGGGATGAGTCTTTTCTCCTTTAGTAGGTGTTATGAATTTAATTGTTTCCACCCAAAATTCATGTGAAGTCCTGATCCCAGTGCAGCTGTATTTAGTGATAGGGCCTATAGGGAGGTAATTCAGATTAAATGAAGTCATAAAAGTGGGATCCTGATGCAACAAGATTAGAGTCCTTGCAAGCAGAGGAAGAGACACCAGAGATCTTTCCCTTTCTGTAAGGCCATAAGGATGCAGTGAAAAGGTGGCCATCCACAAGCCAGGAAGAGAGCCCTCACCAGAAACCAAGTCTGCTGAAACCTTGATCTGAGTCTTCCAGCCTCCAGAACCACGATAAAAATATATTTCTGTTGTTTAAGACCCTCAGTTTGTGGGACTTTATTATGGCAGCCCTCACAGACAATCACGGTGGGAAAAGGTGTTTCAATAGAGGATCTGTGTATTCAGGATAATTACTCTCCTGGGATGGTCACTGTTTCAAACCCTATTCAGAGGACAGAGCTAGGCAAACTGGATAGATAGATAGATAGATAGATAGATAGATAGATAGATGGATAGAGAGATAAATAGATAAAAAATATATCAATTCATAGTGATAATTCCAATTAAAATTCAGCACTACAAGATTTTACTTAACTGATCTTTGCTATTACATCATGCCACCTTTTTTACAAAACAAAAATTCTGGCTCCTGAGCGTGTAAGAAATGATAGAAGTGGGCTGGGTGCGGTAGCTCACACCTGTAATCCCAGCAATTTTGGAGGTCAGGTGGGTAGATTGCTTGAGCCCAGAAGTTCAAGACCAGCGTGGGCAACATGGCAAAACATCATCTCTGCAAAACACATGCACACACACACACACACACACACACACACACACACACACACACAAATAGCCAGGAGTGGTGGCATATGCCTTTAGTTCCAACTACTAGGGAGGCTGAGGCTTGAGTGAGGAGTTTGAGGCTTCAGTGAGCCATGATTGTGCCACTGCACTTCAGCCTGGGCAACAGAGTGAGACCCTGTCTCAAAAAAAAAAAAAAAGACGAAGGTGAAATTCCCTAGATTTACTACATTATGCACATATTTCTCTCAAAATCATAACACAAATATTACCAACACTCATGATTACTGAAAACAGTAAATATTTTTGCATATGTTCTCATTTTCCCCAGATTTTATTTTTATGGTTGTACTGCTTTTATAATATTTGAGCATATTTTCATTACATACTACACTTTCTGCTTTTTAACTCTCATGTAGTCATGGTTATCAAATAACTGCATATTTAACGCTCACAGCCAGTCTTACATCAGTACCTCTCTAGTCGTTTTAGATATTTCAAAACTAGTTTCTAGTATATTCATCAGGAAGATTTTATAAAAAATTTTCTGAGTTCTTGCATGTTGATAAAAGGTAATTTATCCCTCTTATTATATGTATTTAAAAGGCAATTTCTCTGGAAACTTTTCATCTTTTGAATAATTCACCCCATTTTCCTTTGAAATAAGCATTGATTTAAAAATAATAATAATCTTATTTCTTATGTAAGTGACTTTCAGTATTTTAGTTTTTAATTTGATTTCTGTATTCTATATTTCGTGTATTTTTAAAATATGTTAACCTTCTTTTGAAATAGTAGAATATAAATGGAATCTCTTTTGTGAGCATATCTTTCTGATATACTTTAATTATCTATAGGAATGCTATTATCTTTCTTGTTAACTTTTTTCCTCTCTGCATTGCATGATCTTTGAACTAGATAATTTTGTATTATTTACTTTTATGTGACATTGATTTTATGAACATTCAGAAGGAGGTGCAGTATATATCTGCAAAGAGTCTAGTATCCAAAATATATAAAGAATACTTAAAACTCAATAACAAAAAAGACAAACAACCTTATTTAAAAATGGGCAAATGGGCTGGGCCTCGTGGCTCATGCCTGTAATCCTGGCACTTTGGGAGGCTGAGGCGGGTGGATCACAAGGTCAGGAGATCGAGACCATCCTGGCTAACATGGTGAAACCCCGTCTCTACTAAAAATACAAAAAATTAGCTGGGCGTGGTGGTGGGCAACTATAGTCCCACCAACTCAGGAAGCTGAGACAGGAGAATTACGTGAACCCGGGAGGTGGAGCTTGCAGTGAGCTGAGATCTCGCCACTGCACTCCAGTCTGGGCAACAGAGCAAGACTCCATCTCGAAGAAAAAATAAAAAAGAGCAAATGTGACTTCAAACTACACTACAATCCTAAAGTAATCAAAGCAGCATGACAGCATGATGCTGGTACAAAAATAGACACATAGACCAATGGAACAGGTTAGAGAATCCAGAAATAAAGCTGCGAACTGACAACCATCTGATCTTCTACAAAGAAAACAAAAACAAACCATGGGGGAAAGCTCCCTAGTCAATAAATGTTACTGAGATAACTGGATAGCCCTATGCAGAAGATTCAAACTGGGCCCCTACCTTACACCGTATAAAGAAATCAATCCAAGATGGATTAAAGATTTACATATAAAACCTGAAACTACAAAAGGAAATAAAGAAAAAGAAGAAAACCTAGGAAATACCATTTTGGATATCATCCCTGGCAAAGATTTCATGACAAAGACTCCAAAACAGTTGCAATGAAAACAAAAATTGACTAGTTGGGCCTAATTAAATAAAGAGCTACTGCATAGCAAAAGAAACTATCAACAGAGTAAACAGACAACCTACAGAATGGGAGAAAAAAAATTCACCAAGTATGCATCTAACACAGTTCTAATATCCAGAATTGATAAGAAAGTTAAACAAACAACAAGCAATAAACAAATAATCTCATTAAAAAAACAGGCAGAAGATATGAACAGACACTTCTCAAAAGATATACAAATGCCAACAAACATATATGCTCATCATCACTAATCATCAGAGAAATGCAAATCAAAACCACAATGAGATACTATCTCACACCAGTCAGAATAGCTATTATTGAAAAGTCAAAAAATAACAGATGCTAGAAAGGCTGCAGAGAAAAGGGAACACTTACACGCTGCTGGTGAGACTGTAAACTAATTCAGCCACTGTGTAGAGGGGCACGGAGACTTCGCAGAGAACTTAAAACAGAATTACCATTTGACTCAGCAATCCCATTATTAGGTATATACCCAAAGGAATATAAATCGTTCTTCCATAAAGGCACATGCACATATATGTTCATTGCAGCCCTATTTATAATAAAAAAGACATGGCATCAACCTAAATGCCCATCAATGGTGAACTGGATAAAGAAAACGTGGTACATATGCCCCATGGAATCCTACACAGCCATAGAAAAGGAGATCGTGTCCTTTGCAGGAGCATGGAGGCAGCTGGAGGCCATTATCCTAAGTGAATGAAGGAAGAAATAGAAAATCAAATACCACATGTTCTCACTTATAAGTTGGAACTAAATTTTGAGTACATATGAACACAAACAAGGGAACAATAGGCACTTGGGCCTACTTGAGGGAGGAGGCTTGGAGGAGAGTGAGGATCAAAAAACTCTATTTGGTACTATGCTTATTACCTAGATGATGAAATAATCTGTACACCAAACCCCCATGACATGCAATTTACCTATATAACACACATGCACATGTACTCCTTGAATTTAAAAGTTGGAAATTTTTTTAAAAAAACTAAAACTAAAATAAAAATGAGCAAATTAATTGGATAGACATTTTTCCAAAGAAGATAACACAAATGGCCAATAAGCACATGAAAAAATGTTCAAGATCATTGCTCATTAGGGAAATGCAAATCAAAACTGCGATGGGATATCTCTTTTAGACCCACTAGGTTTGTTACAACAACAGAAAATAGAAAGTACCGCATATAGGCCAGAATATGAGAAACTGGAACTCTCTTACATTGCTGGTGAGAATGCAAAAGATGTCACCACTGTGGGATACAGTTTGGCGGTTTCTCAAAAGCTTTCTCATAAAGGTTCTTGTAAGTTTTTGCTTTTGCTCTCTAGTTGCTCTGTCTGTAATGAAGGAATTTGGGGGAGTTGAAGAACTATGCCTCCTAAAAAGAAGATCATCTCTCTTTGCTCTTTGAATGTAGTGGAATCATTTCTTTCCAAGTTTTTTCTTGCCTCTGCCATTCCTTACACAATTCCTCTCAAGTGTTGATTCTATCAAAGCACAGTAATCATTTATATATGTTTAATATATGCATTTTTTCTTTTTTTTATACATTTTCACATCTACTTTCCCCTTGTTTCCTCCCATACACATCCCATTTTTATCATACTTGCAGTTTTCTGACTATAACATGCTCTTTAATTATACACGAATGTGTTTAGCTATGACCTTAAGCTTAATACTTTATCCCTCAAAGCTTTTTCAAGGAGAAGGAAAAGTTGACAGCTAAGAGGACAATTGAATTCCACCTCAAATCCCAGTTCCAACACTTTTTTCTGGCAACCTTGGTTGCCAGAATTAGTTGCTTAAATTTTATTAGTCTCTATTTAATCTATAAGATGAGAACGATCATTTTCTGTTAACAAAATCTATATGAATATTTCCTGGGTGAAAAGGAATTTACTCTTATTTTCAACTAGCTGTTCATAAGCACATCACATTAACACCAGGTATGCCAGGCTATGTATTGGCAAGTTTATATTATTGTATACCTTCTCTCTTCTCTCCTGTATTGTGGGGCTGAAAACATGGGAACCACACTTCCCAGAATCATTGAAAGCAAATCGGGTTTTCGAGTCTGTCAGAAAAATTAATTAAAATGCCACATACAATATCTGAAAGAAGGAAGTGAAGCAGAAACAGAGTTCTTCAACAGCAGGTGGAAGGGAAGGGGCTTTATTAGAAACAATCAGGGGTTAGGAAGTGCTGATGGCTTACAGGAATTCTGCTCATCAACCACTTTAGTGCAGAAGGGTGCTGAGATCATTGGTGACTGTCTCCTCTAGTTCCCACTACCTCTCAAACCTAAAATCAAATGGTGCTTCCCCTAAGATTTGTTTCCTTAAATCTTCTAAAGGTTTTGTAAGTAACTACAGTCATGCATAGCATAACGATGTTTCAATCAACAACAGTATAGATGACTCAGGTACCATAAGATTTAACACCGTATTTTTATTGTACCTTTTGTACATTTAGGTATGTTTAGATACACAAATATTTTCCACTGTGTTACAATTGCCTACAATATTCAGTGCAGTTACATGTTGTATAGGTTTGGAGCCTATGTGCGATAGTGTGTAGTAGACTATACCATCTACATTTGTATAGGTAAGCACACTCTATAATGTGTGCACAGTGATGAAACTGCCTAACGATGCATTTCCAGAAACATATCCCCATCCTTAAGTGATGCACGACTGTATTTTCATCTAATATCTTCCTACCTGGACCGTCTAGGGAACTTTCTGTTTCTGAAGGAAATTCAGGTGGTACACAGAGTGTGCTTTTCTTCTGCTGCTGGAACATTTCCATCAGCCTACATTTTACCAAACAGACCAGTTTTATTAACACTGGAAATCAACTGAAGCAGGTGGTACGCGGAGTGTGCTTTTCTTCTGCTGCTGGAACATTTCCATCAGCCTACATTTTACCAAACAGACCAGTTTTATTAACACTGGAGATCAACTGAAGCATGCGTTCCTCTTCTTTTGTGAATTCCACAAACTTTATCAGGAATGCCTTCACAGCTACAGCTTCCCAGTTGGTGCTTTTATCAAAGCAGTTTCACATTTAAAAGGGCTTTGAACCTGTAAAACTTTCACTGTTAATCTTTAAGTTCTCAAATAAATTCCCAGATTTCTTCAGAATTATCATTAGAAAACCAGACATCCAGTGTTGAAACTGACCTTCTAGTCACACACCCTTGGAAAGTTTTCTTTTTCCTTTTTGACAATCCCTTGTTTATGTATTTTTTAAATTATCATCTGTTGCACAGATTAACACATTTTACATGTTTTATGATTTGTTTTGTGTCCTTCAAAATATTTTTCATCACTTTTCAGCTTCAAATTATGTTCTGGAGGATTTCCACTTAAGAAAATATAGAGTAGACTTAAAAAAAAAATCTCACTAAATACAACTGAAAGCCCTGGGCATTATGTACAGAACAAATAAAAGAAGACCCTGAAATGTCAGAGTGGAAGGTAGACAGGCTAGGAACCTCAGGACTTAAGGAATAGCACATTGGAGAGCTCCCTGAGTTTTCTTTTTGCTTCATTATCATAAACCAGGAGCTAAAAGAAACGAGCAACCCAGAAATGCCAAAGGTCCAGAAAATAAATCCTCCAACGAAGGCCTTGTCTCTGTAACTATAGGAACAAAAAACAGGCAGCTTAGCAAGACATAAAAATTGTAGACAATAACCACACTACTTCAGCCCAACGCCACAGTAAAATTGTGGCTTCCTCTCCTCCTAAGCCAGCAAAGCCCAGCTGGGGACCCTACACTTGCTCCTTCATGAGGCTCTGATAAGTGTCCAACACTTGCTGAAGTGATGTCAGAGAAGTTGAGCAAAAATCTGAGACTTTCATCTCCATGAGGTGGTAATGATGCTTCCTCATATGGTGTCAGTGAGAACACATGGGGCCTGAAATTCCTCCTCCACTTGGCAATAATGAGGCACTTCTTCCTCTCCTTTATCAAGTGATATCAGAGGAAGCCTACTGGAGAGTCAGGATTTTCAGAATCACCCACAATAATGAGGCCTCCATCACTCTGTGTCAGCGAAGACCATGTGGGGAAGCCAGGCCTCCTACTCCTACCAAACTGTAAAAAGAACTACTCCTGTAGTATGACAATAGAAGTTGAGAGGTAAACCTGGACTTCTGTCTCCACCTGGCAGTAATAAGACAGTGCCTCCCCAGGCAAAGATTTTATGACGAAGATGCCAAAAGCAGTTGCAACAGAAGCAAAAATTGACAAATGGCATCTGATTCAACTAAAGAGCCTCTGCACAGCAGAAGAAACTCTCAACAGAGTAAATGACAACCTACAGAATGGGAGAAAATTTTTCCAATCGATCCATCTGACAAAGGTTTAATATCAAGCATCTACAAGAAACTTAAACAAATTTACACCAAAAAAAAATTTTAAAAAGGGCAAAGGACATGAACAGACACTTTTCAAAAGAAGACATACATGCAGCCAAAGAACCTATGAAGAAAAGCTTAGCATCACTCATCATGAAAGAAGTGCAAATCAAAACCACAATGAGATACTATCTCACATCAGTCAGAATGAGTATTATTAAAAAGTCAAAAAAACATAGATGCTGGCAAGGTTGTGGAGTAAAAGACTTTGACATTGTTGGTAGGAGTGTAAATTAGTTCAACCATTGTGGAAGAGAGCATACCTATTCCTTAAAGACTTAGAAATACCATTCGACCCAGCAACCCCATTTCTGATTATATACCCAAAGGAGTATAAATCATTCTATTATGAAGATACATGCATGAGTATGTTCACTGCAGCACTGCTCATAACAGCAAAGACTTGGAATCAACCTAAATGCCCATCAATGATAGACTAGATACAGAAAATGTGGTACATAGACACCATGGAATAATATGCAGCCTTAAAAAGAAATGATATCATGTCCTTTGCAGGGACATGGATGGAGCTGAAGGCCATTATCCTTAGCAAACTAATGTAGGAACAGAATACCAAATGCCACATATTCTCACTTATAAGTGGGAGCTCAATGACACAGGGAGGGAAATAACACACACTGGGGCCTGTCAGAGGAGAGGGTGAAGAGAAGGAAGAAGAGCAGGAAGAATAGCTAGTGGAGGCTTGGCTTAATATCTGGGAAACGGGATGATCTGTGCAGCAAACCACCATGGCACACATTTACCTTTGTAACAAACCTGCACATCCTGCACATGTATCCCTGAACTTAAATAAAAGTTGGAAATTAAAAATAAAAAACACAGTGCCTCTCTTTCTGTTGCTGGAGCAGTGGCAGAGAAAGCCACCTAAAGCAGAATTTTAAATAAGATCCAGACTCTCATAACATGATACCATATGTCCGGGTTTCATACTGTGAAGCAAAGGATTAACCTTGCCTGAAGAAAGGTTTGGCCTTTCCCCCTGGATCCTGGGTGCTAACCTATAAGTTCTCAGAATGTCCTGCTTGATAAGGGTATCTTCGTTTACGCTGGATCCTTGTGCCATGCAGCATAGTCTGTGATAACAGTGTGATTTACGGTGGGCCTTAGGGCCATGTGACTTCATCTGTAAAGGGGCTAAAAAAACTAAGGTCAACCACAAGAGCAGTCAACCACATCTATGTAACCAACACCCAAAGAAAACTGTAGACACCAAGGCTTGGTGGAGTTTCCCTGATTGGTGAAACTCCATGTATTGTCACACACCACTGCTAAGACAAATAAGCACTGCCTTCCCACCTCCAATGGGAGAAGACAATTGAAAACTCCAATGTAATCCCATCACTTTGGGAGGCCAAGGTGGGCAGATCACCTGAGACAAGGAGTTCAAGGTCAGCCTGGTCAACATGGTGAAACCCCACCTCTACTAAAAATACAAAAATTAGCCGGGCATAGTGGTGGGCACCTGTAATCCCAGCTACTCAGGAGGCTGAGGCGGAGAATCTCTTGAACCTGGGAGGCAGAGGTTGCAGTGAGCCAAGATCATGCCACTGCATTCAAAAAAAAAAAAAAAAAAAAAAAAAAAAGAAAAGAAAAGAGAAAGAAAGAAAAAGAAAACTCCAGTTGGAAACTCCACCTCCAGTGAGAGAAGACATCAAAAACTTACATCCCTTGCACCCTGCTCTATACACCTTTTCCTGTTTCTGATTTTAATCTGTAACTTTTCTCTGCAATAAATAACAACTATAAGTTGCTTGAAGACATAAAATGCTCTTTTTTGAGTTCTAAATTCTGTGAATCCTTCTAGTGAATTATTGACTTGAGGGTGATTTGGGAGACCTCCTAAACTTCTCATCCTGCTGAAAACCAAGATGTCTCAAACTGTATTAAAAAAGACAATAAATAGATGCCACCATTGAGATCACAGAAATATTGGAACTATCTAACAAAATTCCAAACCAGCTATAATTAAAATGCTTCAACAATCAGGTATACAAACATTGTTGAAACGAATGAAAAAAAAAAAATAGATGGCCTCAGCAGAGAAATAGGAAATCTCAACAAAGAAGTAGAAAATATAAAGAACACGTTTTATAAATTTTAGACTTTTGAAATTTTAAAACCAAAAAATGTAATGACCAAATTAAAACAAAACAAACAAAAATCTGTGAATGAGCTAACCTGCAGAATGGAAAGGTCAGAGCAAGAAATTAGTGAATTGGAAAACAGAATAGTAAAAGTTGTCACATTTGAACAAAAGATAAAAAATAGACTGAAAAAAATGAACAAAGCCTCAGGGACCTGAGGGACCATAACAAAAGATTTAGCATTTATGTCATTGGGATCTGAGAGAATGGAGGAGAGAGAGCAAAGATGAAAAAAATACTCAAAGAAATAATGACTAAAAATACAGTTTTTTGTGGATTAAAAAAATAAGAACAGCATTGAATGTTGAAAAAGAAGCACAAATTTTTCAAATTTGGCATAAGATATAAATCTACCATTTCAAGAAATTGACAAAACCTCAAACAGAAGAAGCCCAAAGAAATACATGCCAAGACGGATCATAATTACAATTCAAAAGCACAAAAAAACAAAAAAAAATCGAAGTGGTGAGAAAGAAAAACAAAACCTTACCTATAGGAGAAAAATTCAAATGATAGTGAATTTATCCTCAGAAGCCATGGAGACCAGAAAAATGTAGCACCATATTTTTCAAGTGCTGAAAGCAAAGAGCAGCCATCCCATAATTATATATCCAACAAAATTTCCTTCAGTAGTGAAAAGAAAATCAAGATATTTTCAGATATAGAGAAACTAAGAAAATTTATTGCCAGTAGATCTATTCTAAAAGAATAACCAAAATAACTCATTTAAACAGAAAAAGCAATAAAGAAGTAACGTTAAAATATAAGGAAAGAAGAAAGTATATGGTAACCCAAAATATGAGTAAGTTCTATAGAATGCCCTTTTTTCAGTTTCCTATATTATTTCCCCATCCTCCTTGTGTGATTCTAAATGTATGTAAAGAAAATATTTAGGATAATTATATTCTAATGAGGGGAAAGTAAAGACATATAAAGGTAGGCAAGGTTTCTATAATCAAAGTTGTAAGATCACTACACTAGTAGACTACTATTAGTCATATATATTTAATGTAATACCTAGAGAAAACACTAAAATAGCTGTAAAGGAGACACATTCAAAACATTATATCAAAAGGGAATTCTAATATGTGTTCAAGTATCCCACAGGAAGGTAAGAAAGATACAACAGAAACAAAAAACAGAATGAATAAAAAGAATGCAAAACAATAACACATCAGACTTCATCCTAACATACAAATAATTACATTAAATATAAATGGCCTAAATGCACCAGTTAAAGTACTGGTAGAGTGATAGTAAAAGGAAGAAAAAAGAGATCATGCAAACATTAATTAAAGTAAAGCAGTAGTGGTTATATTATATCAGATAATGTCAATTTAAGAGCAAGGAAAATTACCTGATATAGAAAGGGACATTAATAAGAAAAGAGACAATACAAGACTCTTTAAGAGTCAATACAAGAAGATATAACAATACTAAATGTGTGTATAGCAAATAACAAAGCTGCAAGATATGTGAAGCAAAAACTGATAGAACTGAAAAGACAAAGACAAATTCACAATTGTAGTTAAAAAGCTCAACTTTCCTCTTTCAGTAACTGATAGAATACCTCAACAGGAAATCAGCAATGATATAGAATAACTCAACACCATGAACCAACAATTCAGTTGACATTTATAGAACCCTTCATGAAACAGCATGATATACATTCTTTTCTATTACCCACAGAATATATACCAAGATAAAGCATATCCTTGACCATAAAACAAACCTCAACAAATTAAAAAATAATAAAAATCATACATAATGTGACATAAAATTACAATAAAACCTAAATAGAAATCAACATAAGAAAGATGGCAGTAAAATCATCAAACACTCAAAAACTAATTAATGCATTTCTAGATAGAAGGTCAAAGAGAAAGTCTCGAAAGAAATAAAAAAAACTAAATTGAACCAAATTAAAATGAAAAACAAGAAATCAAACTAGTGGGATGCAGCTAAAGCAGTCTTTAGGAAAATTTGTAAGTCTAGATGCATACATTAAGAAAGAAGAAAAGTCTCAAAATAATCTCACCTCAAGGACTTGAAAATAAAAACAGCAAAATAAACACAAAGAAAACAGAAGGAAGAAAATAATAAACATAAAAACAGAAAATGAAACTGGAAAAAAGAAAGGCAATAGAGAAAATCAATGAAACATAGCTGGTTCTTCATAAAAAGTCAATATAATTGACAAAACTCTAGCATGATTGACAATGATAGAAGAGAGAAGACACAAATTACCAATATTAAGCGTGGAACAGGAAATATTACTGCAGATCCTGCAAATATCCAAAGGAAAAGGAAATATTTTCCATAATTTTACACACATAACTTTGACAATTTAGTGAAATGGACCAGTTACTAGAAAATGAAAAACTTCCAGAACATACTCAACATATCATGGATAATTTGAATAGTTCTATAAATATTAAGAAAATTAACTTCATAATTAATTACCTCTCAGAAAAGAAATAGCTAGGCATGGATCAATGACCAAGTGAGGTTTATTCTAAGGATGCAGAATGGTTCAATATTCTGACATCAATCCATGTAAGCCATAATATTAACAATCTAAAGAAAAACATATTGCATGACCGTATCAGTCCATGCAGGAAAAAGCATTTTATGAAATTCAACACCCTCTCATGATTAAAGGAAACAAATAGACAACTCTCAGATTAGTAGGAATAGAGGGAAAATTTCTCAGTTTGAGCTACCAAGAAAAATCTACAGCTAACATTGTACTTCATGATCAGTAAAACAGGGCAGAGAACTCATACCCACACAAATATGCCAAATTAATTTTTGACAAAGGTGCAAAGGCAATTCAATGGAGGAAAGATAACCTTTTCAAGAAATGGTGCTAGGGAAATTAGCATACAGAGGCAAAACAGAAAAATGAACTTTTAAATAACTTATATCTTGTACAAAAATTAACTCAAATGGCTTAAATATTTAAATGTAAAATATAAAACTATAAAACTTTTAGAAAAAAAACAGGAGACCTTTGGAATCTAGGGCTACGCAAAGAGTTCTGAAACTAGTCACTAAAAACAAGTTTTATAAAAGAAAAAATTGATAAATTGGACTTCCCCCAAATTAAAACCTTTTGTTCTGTGGAACAGCTTGTTAAGAGGATGAAAAAACAAGCTTCTGACTGGGAGAAAATATTTGCAGACTGACAAAAGACCGATATCTAAAAATATATTAAGTACTCTCAGAACTCAACAGTAAATAATAATGATAACCCATTTACAAAATGTGGGGAAAAAAACATAAAGAGACATTTTACCCAAGAGAATATACAGATGGCACATATACATATGAAAAAATGTTCAATTCGGTTAGTCTTTGGGGGAATATAAATTAAAATCACAAGATAGCCATTGCACACCTAACAGTATGGCTAAAATTTAAAAACTGTATACATAGATATGTGTGTACATATGTAGACACACACATAATGAATTATGTATATATATATTCAAAAGCAAAAAATATTGAAAGGCAAATATATATATATAGTCAAAAGCAAATATATGTATATATTTTGACTATATAGATAGAGAAAGGGAGAGAGAGTCAAAAGCAAATACTGGCAATGCTGCAGAGAACCTGGATCACTCATACGTTGCCAATGAGAATGTTAGAAGTTACGGTCATTCTGGAAAACAGTTTGGCAGTTTCTTAAAAAACTACACATACTATTAACATGTGGACATGTGCTATTAACAAGTGCTGGATTTATACCAGAGCTGGGAAGGCTTATGTTCACACAAAAACCTGTACATGAATGTTTGTGGCTGTTTTATTTATAATAGACCAAAACTGAAAATAACCCAGAATGTTCTTCAGTGAGTGAATGAACAGTTAGTTAAGCTAACTGTGGTTCATCGATACAAAGAAGTATTACTAAGCAATGAAAAGGAATGAATTATTGACAATACTCAACCTGGATGAAACTCCAGAGAATTATGTTGACTAATTAAAAAAAACTTCAATCTCAAAAAGTTACATAGTTGATCATTTCCTTTACATAAGATCCTTGAAATGACATTATTATAGAAATGTAGAACAGATAAGGGGGATCAGGGGTTAAGGAAGGGGCTGAGAGAAGGTAGCTAAGTGTGACTATAAAAGGGTGCCATTATAAACCCTTGTGATGATGAAAATGTTCTCTGTTTTGACTGTATCAATGCCATTATCCTGGTTATAATATTATAGTTTCCAGTATGTTACCATTGGGGGAAACTGGAAAAAGGGTGCAAGAGATCTGTCTGTATCTCAAAATTTTAAAAAGTTTAGTAAAAAAGATAAAATCGTTGATGTTTTCGTTTTAAGAGTATGTATTTTTTTACCAGTAGTTCCATTACTTTCAGTGCTTTTGCATGTCTCCCACATGATAAGCTTAATAATGCTGATAAAATGCTTCACATCTAAGCACAAGTACAATGCACATGCTGTAAACTAGAAAGCACAATGGATCCAAATGAAATTGCTCTTCTGCTAACCCTGCTTTAAGTGACTATCCTTTACTCATATCTCAGGGCTCAGGTTATATGACTTCACAAGATCCACCACTTTATCAGGTCAAGTGTTCCTGATACTATTTTAATTATGGATTTTTAGTTTTTATTTGTTTGTATTTCTTTATTTTTGATATGGAGTTTTGCTCTTGTTGCCCAGGCTGGAGTGCAGTGGCACTACCTTGGCTCACTGCAACCTCTGCCTCCCGGGTTCAAGTGATTCTCCTGCCTCAGCTTCCCAAGTAGCTGGGATTACAGGCATGCATTACCATGCCCAGCTAATTTTTGTATTTTTAGTAGAGACAGGGTTTCATCATGTTGGTCAGGCTTGTCTCGAACTCCTGACCTCAGGTGATCCTCCCTCCTCGCCTCCCAAAGTGCTGGGATTAAAGGAGTGAGCCACTGCACCTGACCTAATTATGGATTTTTATACGACTTCTTTGCTAGAGTGTAAGCTTTTGGAGGTTAGGTTCCATAATTGTGCTCATCACTGTGTTACAAATGCCTAGGTCAATGTCTGCCTTAGAAAAGGCAATCAACAAGAAGACATCCAGTGATGGATCATGCTATTATGCAGAGGATGAGGATGACATGGTGCTGTGGTACCAGTGCTTGGGGCTGATCTGTGAGAAGTTTGAAAGTTTCAAAGGAAAAAAGTTAAATAATTTAGTTCACATACATTGTAAGTTTAAAATGTAAGCTTTATTGTTATTTTAATAGAATTTTTCTTGCCTCATTATCAATTTCTTAAAGATAGTTCTTATCAAACAAAGAGTGAATTAGTCAGACAATGTTTGCTTATATCAATTTACCAAGGTACAACTCATCCCTACTAACATTTTACAAATCATTAGAAATTTTATTTTCTGTTTCGTTAACTACGTAGTTTTTAATTTTTGCTATCATGACTCTATTAGGTTGTTCTTGCATTGCTATAAAGACCCAGGGCCGTATAATTTATAAAGAAAAGGGGCTTAATTAGCTCACAGTTCTGCAGGCTGTACAAGCATGGCGTCAGCTTTGCTAAGCCTCTGGGGGCCTCAGGGAGCTTTTACTCATGGCAGAAGGCCAAGCAGGAGCAGGAATAGAGCAGGAATGTCACATGGCAAAAGCAGGAGCAAAGGGGCACCGTATACTTAAACAAATCTTGCAAGAACTCACTATCACAACGACAGCATCAAGCCATGGAGAATCTGTCCCCATGATTCAATCACCTCTTACCAGGCCCCACGTTGAACACTGGGGATTACATTTCAACATGAGATTTGGACAAGGGCAAACATCCAAACTATATCAATGACTATACTGCTTTGTATCTTCAACTGCCCAAAATAGGTATTTGGCTAGTTCATTGAGCTGTAAAAAGTAGTGCACTATTACAACCTAGAATATTAGCATGAATAGAAACAATGCCCAGGTCTCCAATGTGAATACATATTGTGAACCTGCATGTACTGTCACAATTGAATTTGGCCTGGTGGCCAAAAAGAAGTGTAATTAGAAGCATGACAGTGAATATCTGAGAATTGAAATTTACAATACAAGTTAACCTTTCACTGGTCCCCAGAGTGTTAAACAGTGTGAAGTTCAAAGACTAACGAGAAACGGGAGCTTTGTGTTCTTACAAAACATAATCTATCACCTTTATGATAAGCCAATTTAGTTGTTTTTTTTCCCTCCCTAAAGTGAGCACAAAATACCTGTCATGCTTTTTAGTAAAAATAAAGAACAAACTGGAATTACAGAGGGGTCCTTCAAAGTTGCACAACTTTCACCTTGAATAGCCACGAGTTACACAGGAGACTTGTGAAATTAGTCACGTGTAAAAAATATGTATTATTTTTGGAAGAAAAAACTATCAATTGATCATTTTTTTTTTCAATGGAGTTTCACTCTTGTCGCCCAGGCTGAAGTGCAATGGCACAATCTTGGCTCACTGCAACTTCTGCCTCCCGGGTGCAAGCAATTCTCCTGCCTCAGCCTCCTTAGTAGCTGGGACTACAGGCGTCCACCACCATGCTTGGCTAATTTTTGTATTTTTAGTAGAGACGGGGTTTCACCTTGTTGGTCAGGCTGGTGTCAAACTCCTGACCTCAGGTGATCCACCCGCCTAGGCCTCTCAATGTGCTGAAATTACAGGCATGAGCCACTGTGCCCAGCTGATAAAATTATTTTATCAAGTAATATTGTTGTGTAGGTAACACTGATCATAAGGTGGGAGCTGCAGTTCTATGACGTGGGTGTTCTTGCAGCTCTGGCATGGGCATACATAACTTACATGGAGCCAAAAGAAAAAACTTTATTCTCTCACACCTTCCCTCCATTATTCTTCACCCCTTCAAACTCACACAGTGGGGCTTGCCATTTCCTGACCCCAGAATTGAAAGCTAATTTGAGTCCTATGATTTTCAGACTTGAAAAACATTTTTTAATCTTTAAGATTTAAATAATCTTTGTTCAGGAATTAAATTCCTAGTCAATAAGCAAAAACACATTTCAAGTAAGCTCCTTCTCTCCCCTTGGTTTGAGTCAGCTTTGATAGTTTCGCAAAGAACCCATGAAAAGTGGCCACCATCTTCTTTATTCCCTTGATGAGTTTTTCTTCCCCTCCCTCATCATTGTGAGCCAAGGCTGTGTTTTCCTCTTGACTGGGGTCAGTATGATTTGCTTTCCTCTGGCCATGTTGGGTTGGTTTCCTCTGGCCATGGTGGGTATCTTGAGATAACTTTGTTTGGTCTCTAATGGTAGATAAATTCTCCTCCTTGTTTGGGGCCTAGTAAGGATTCTACTATTAGCCCCCCTAGACCTTAGAGTTTACTTCTCATAATGGGAACAATTTAGTTTCTTCCAAAAAGTCACTCACGTATCTGTCAGGTATGCTGTGTTTCATCCTATGTTAGTTCAATATTTCCTCCAGGCAGTTCATCTGGGAAAAATTAATATGTCTCCAGGCTGCTCCCTCTCCCTGAACTTGTCGCTATCTAGTCTGTAAGAAAATCCTCACTGATTCTGGTGGCTTCATGAGTGTAAGTGCAACAGGCTTCTAACATGGGCTGTTTATTTCCCCTTCTTTCTCCTTTGGCCAGTAATGACAGACTTTCCTACCTAGATTTTCCACTTGGTTAATATGTACTTAGCCTCCTATTTTTAAATGTTGTCCACTGTGTCCCACCTTAGCCTTCCAAACTTTAAGAATTAGATACTAAAATTCTCTAAGTAATCTCTATGAAGCCTACCTCAACGGATTTAAGATAAGGAGAAGTATTTCATTCTTCTGCCCTTTAGGAAGAGGAGTGAAAAAAACAGGCTGTAGCATTAAAAAAAATTCTCAAAGAAATCCTCCAATTTCTATCTTAGATTTTATAGTCTGCAGGTAGGTGATAGGAGAAGGTTGCAAAACAAGTTTTATATATACTCTTTGCAAATCCTGAAAAGATTGCCTAATATCTTTTTTAGGGAATATGGATTTGATGGATGCTATTTTTAGGGATGGATAAGGGGGGAACTCAGCAAAAATTGAGACAAAAACCCCAATTTTAATACTCTGTTATATATAGTGCGTATATGAAAGAAGAGTGCTTGATGAAGTTGTGTTTATTGTTGACAACCGGTGCTCCAGAAGATGTATTTAATTAATTATTGATCATTGGGCATAAGGTGAAGTAAGATTAGAAAAGTCACATTGGAACCAGGGACAACAGACCACACTCTAAGTGTGCAGCAATAAACACCATTGTTATAAGAATAAAGTAGGTTGTAGGAGAACAACAGAGAATAGTTGACCAACAAGTTTACCCCAATCTGCATTCAGTATTAAGAAGTTCTATAGAAAGTTGTTACTATGATAATATTGAGGCCAGCCTCTTCAGTGTCCTGGAGGAAGAAATTATTAGTGAAACCAAGAATCCGATTTTCCAAAGAAAACAATATTTCATCCATGCTAATGAAACTTTATCACTTGGGTTTATTAACTGTAAAATTATATACAAAAGCTTTTTTCATGAGATGGATAAAGCCAGAAGACTCTTTTTATGACTTCAAGTGATACATCTTAGTTATTCATTATTTTGAATTACCTGAACCTAATTATAGGGTATTCATATAATGATTATTATTTTTGAAAAGAAAAATAAAACATTAACATTTTATGGGGGCTCAATATTTTTCATTTTGACAAAAATGAGCTGATGATACATTATTGAGGCTATTAAAATACTTTAGATTCTGTACTACACATGAAGAAATATTTTTCAAGGCTGAGTACAACCAAGAGAGGATTAAGAATCCAACGCAGCCATCTCCCACTCCAGCTTTTGAATGTCAGGTGAGATTGAACATGGCATCTGATGATGTGCTAAAAGGCGTCTTCTGGGAGAAACGTCTTCATAATTCAGGGCACATATTAGATTCAAATATCCAGAATTATCTGACAGATGCCACCAAACAGTTGCTGCCATTACTGATAATCTATAATTATGACTTAAAATATTTTCCAATTTAGTAAAAAGAAAAAGAAAATAAACTGATAAGCAAACATATGATAGTTGAGCCAGCTGTAGTTTAGACAACAAAATAGTTTCCATAGCTTTGAGACTATTTATTTCACTTTCTTTGTTCTATGTAAGGAGAATATTTCAAATGTTTAACTATTGTTACTAAATAGGTTATCATGCATTTTACTTTATATAATTTCCTAAGGTTTGTGGTCATTGCTAAATACCCATTACATGACATAAGCACCAAGATCACCATTCGTGCCCCTCCCCATATTTGTACACCTATCTCCTAGCACTCTATGCAATGTGTAATTGTGCAAAATCTGTGTCAGATCCAAAGAAGTAGAGACAATGGTTTGCTCTCTAGCCACTGAACATAATCATGCCTTTTGCAAAGATCTCCTCAATATATTTAAAGTTTCATTAGCATGGATGAAATATTGTCATCTTTGGCCTCAGTTAATCCTTTCAAAAATATTATGTCATAGATTGAATAAAGCATTCCTGTACTACAAATGGAGAAATTGGGGGTGGGAGAAACTGAATGACTTGCTGCTGTCTATACAGCAAAATAAACTGAAATTAGGCCTGACACCTATCACTCCTCTGGCTTATACTTTATCACCAATACATTGAGAACCACAAAGATCCTTGGCTCTGAGAGTGAATGAGTCTTAGCATGGTAAGGAATGTGAAAAAGTACAAAAGTATAACACATTTTAAAAAATCATCTTCATTCTTTAAGAATTTGAACTTACTGCCCATCATGTTCATAAGCCTCCCCTCCCCAGCTTTTTGTCAATAAAGTACATAAAATTAATCTATAGTTTTAAAGTTAGGAGTTTCATCTGGGGCACCAAATATCAATTGTACATAATTCACAAAGGAACAATTAGTGTCTATAAATGTATATATACATATATAAATATTATTTTAAAATTAAACCATAGGAAATTATTGAGTTCATTAAAAAAAAAACCGGCCAGATTCCTCACACTCATTAGAATGGCTACTGCCAGAAAAAGCATAAAACAATTGTTGGTATGGATGTGGAGAAATTGAAATACTTCTGTACTGTTGGTGGGTGCCATGGACTGAATTATGTTTCTCCAGATTTATACATTTAATCTCTAACCCCCAATGTGACTGTATTTGCAGATAGGGCTATCGGGAGATAGTAAATTTAAATGAGGTCATATGGACAGGCCCCTAATTCTATATAGAATTCGTGGCTATAGAAGAAGAAAATGAGAGTCTGTTTCTCTTTCTCTCTGCATCATGTAAAGACACAGTGAGAAGATGACTGTCTGCAAGCCAGGAAGAAAGCCCTCACCATAAAAGGAACAGGTGAACACTTTAATCTTAGACTCTTCAGCCTCTAGAACAGTGAGGAGATAAATTTCTGTTGTTTAATCCACCCATTCTCTGGTATTTGGCTGATAGAGTAGGAATTTAAAATCTAACACATTTTAAAATATCTTCATTCTTTAAGAATTTGCACTTGGCCATCATGCTCATAAGCCTCCCCTCTCCTCCCTTTTTTCAATAAACTACATAAAATCTATAGTTTTAAAGTTAGCGTTTTGTCTGGGTCACCAAATGTCAATTTGTACATAATTCACAAAAAGAACAATTAGTGTCTATAAATGATATGTATAAATATTACTTTAATAATGAAAGAATAGGAAATTATCATTTGAAAAACTGGCCAGATTCCTAGTGGTACAGTCACTATGGAAAGCAATTCAGCAGTTCCTCAAATAATTAAAAATAGAATTACCATATAATCCAGCAATTCTCCTTGTTGGTATATGCCCAAAAGAATTGAAAGCAGGATCCCAAAGAGATATTTGCACACCCATGTTCATAGAAGGAGTATTTATAATAGCCAAAAGGTAGGAACCACCCAAGTGTCCATGGACAAATGAGTGGATAAACAAAAAGGTGGCACATACCTACAGCTGAATATTATTCAGCCTTAAAAATGAAGGAACTTTTGACACATGTTATCACATGGATGAACCTGAAGGCGTTATGCTAAGTGAAATATACCAGTCACAAAAAGACCAATATCATAGGATTCCACTTATGTGAAGTATCTGGAGTGGTAAAATTTATAGAGACAGAAAGAAGAATGGGTGATCCCAGGGCTGGAAGAAAATGGAAATGGGAGGTTATTGTTTAACGAGTACAGAATTTCAATTTTCCAGGTGAAAATGTTCTAGAGATTGCACTACAATGTGAACATATTTAATATGACTGAATTGTACACTTAAAATACAAATGTTATGTTATATGTAGTTACTGAAATTTAAAAAAATTAATTGACCAGATTTACAGTTAGGATCTGCCGTGAGCGTGACCGTTTGCAGTACTGAGCACTTTTCTAACATTCAGAACCACCAGTTCTTAACCACAGCTGATCACGATTGCAAAGGTCCTGTAAGTTTATACGTTTATCTACATTTAGATTCCAAATATTCTCAAATAATGGCTTTAGCTCCCTATATTTTGCTTGTGTAGGACAATTGTGTTTATTCTTCACTTTGATGGAAATGGGAGTTAGAGGAAGAAAATAATGGGAAGCCTCTCCACCAGGAAATTAAATGCTGCCTTCTGCATTATTTGTGGGTCTGAGATCCTTGGGCTTATATTATGGCATATGTTTTTAATATGTGTACATCAGCAGACACTTTATTCTTTGTATTTTTTGTGCTGGAGATTTCAAAGCACTTTGTGAATAACAATTTCCTGAGATATAAGCTTCTGGAAGGTAAATTTTTTTTGTCGTGTCTGAGAAGAGAGCATGAGCTTTATCTTGAAAAGTGTAGGGGAATGTTGAAAAGAAAGTTTATCTGTGTGTAGGTGCAGGTTGTGGAGTGTGAGGTGTGAGGGAAAGACACAGGAAAGGAAGGTCTCCCTTCGGCCTCTTGAGGTGAAGTTTATAAAAACAGTCTAATAATAATTATGCTATTTATAATGGGATTTAATCATGATAACTCATTATTGCCTCCCTTGAATAAATTAAAGATCCAAAGAGCATACAACCATGGTAATATTGAACCCTTGTTAAGAATTGGGACTTGTGAATGTGGGTGAGGAACAAAAAGGAAAAAAATACTTTCAGTTTCTGACATTGAACAACTTCCAATGTGTATTAATGTTCTGTTGATGTGTAATAAATCACCACGAATGTAGCAGTTTAAAACAACACAAATTAGGTAGTGAGCCTGGCCTCTGCCTTCCAGCAGAAAGCCAGTGTGGTTTAATGTCACAGTCTCTGCATGGACTCTCCTCAGCTGCCATGTCTGCAGCAAACACATCACACCTCATAGTCTCCAACTTCAGCTGAGCCTCGTGTCACTTGTTAGTTCTTCTAAGACTCCAGTGGCCTCATAGTGACTGGGATTTCTCACATCGTCGACTCTGGTCAAGAGCAGCTCCTTTGTGCCTCATGGCACCTGGAGCATACAGCTCCCATCGCTTACCATTTTGAAATGACACCTTATCTAGAGATGTCCCTCTCTCCTTGAATAGATAGTGTGGTGGGCAGTATTCTAAAACAGTCTCCAGGATCCCCACCCCCTCCTATGCATGCCTTGTCTTAGTTCCTCCTTGTAAGTGTGGATGAAACCTTTAAATTAGATGGAACATCACTGTGATTATGTGACCTTACATGGCAAATGGGGATATAGCAAATTAATTAAGGTCACTAATCAATGGCTTTGAGTTAATCAGTAGGGAAATTATCTGTTGAGCCTGACCTCATCACCAAGCCCTTAAAAGGGGCAGGGCCTTTTTGAAGTGAGAGAAATTTCACAGGAGGGATGGAGGGCCTGGTTTTGAAAATGGAAGCATCTTTATCACATGAACTTAAGAACTGCCTATAGGGGTTGAGAGCAGTCCTTGGTCAAGAAACAGGACCTCAGGTCAACAGCCACAAGGAGACGAATTCTGCCAACAACCAACCAGTGAGCTTGGAAGATGATGTCGAGATGGGATTAGAAGCACAGCCAGCCCACAACTTTGTCAGACCCTGCTGGAAGGCCAAGGTCAAGGATGACTTCCTCATTTGTGGCACCTAGTGCAAAATGAATATAGGGGCCCCTTGTTCAAAAAGCAGTGAAGGCTGAATGCAGTGGCTCATGTCTATAATACTGGCACTTTGGGAGACTGAGGAGGACAGATCACTTGAGGTCAGGAGTTCAAGAACAGCCTGGCCAACATGGCCAAACCCCATCTCTACAAAAATACAAAACTTAGCCAGGCATGATGGCGGGTGCTTGTAATCCCAGCTACATGGGAGGCTGAGGCTGGAGAGCCACTTGAACCCGGGAGGCAGAGGTTGCAGTGAGCCGATATTGTGCCATTGCACTTCAACCTGGGTGACAAATCGAGACTCAGTCAAAAAAAAAAAAAAAAAGAAGCAGAAGAAAGGTATTTTCCTTTCTTCCATGATCTCTCTCTTCACCTGTGAAGGTATTTTTTATTGGCTATTTACTGCTGAGATGCTCCCTGTGGCTCCAGGGTACTCATGAGGTTGGTGTAGACACCCACAGCTCATGACTTGAAGTGCAGGTGCCCAACCCCGATCATCTCGTGTGTTTCTCTAGGATTCAGTGCAGGTGAAGGGCAGCAGTGATTTTTTTAGTAGAGGTGAGGGAGCAGACAGGTAAAAACTTATCCCAAGGTGGTGAACAGGTGGTGGCAGGTAGGTCCATGCATGAACAGAGGGTCCCAGCCCCTGACACATATTCATTGACCCATTGGACTTCACCAGAAAAATACAAATGCAAAGGTAGTTATACAAAATTTTAAGATTATGAGTAGAAAATCATAAACCACAGATGAGAGCCACCTTCTGAGGACGTGGTGCTATGTGGGTGTATGGTCTCATGCCCTTGAGGCTGGCTCCAGCAGAAGTAGAAGGTAGAGAGCGTGAGGCCATGGATAATGCCGGCTTGATGATATTTGGGATATTATCTATAGAGTTCTAGGTTAAGCACAGAAAGGAAAAGATGCCAGGAATGTCCTGAGGGTAGAAGTGCAGGGACCAGGCACTAGAAGTCTTGGTAAAGTTGAAAAGTAGGTGGAGTATGGTGTATAGAGTGAGAAAAGGCTGAAAAGCCAGGAAGTAGTGATCTAAGATTGAAATGTGAGTGTGACATTTTTGTGGCTGTGGTAAAGGAGGCTGAGGTGTTATAAAAAGCAAATAATTCTGTGTTGGGGGCAGTGAAGTTGCCATGAAGATGGGTATCCACAGAGGCTAGTCTTCTTCACATCTTCCTCCTGCACAACAAACCTCTCTCACCCAGATCACCGCAGAAAGTCACAAGAAAACGAAGCCACAGTGTTTTAATAACATTACTGTGGCCGGGCACGGTGGCTCATTCCTGTAATCACAGCACTTTGGGAGGCCGAGGCGGGTGGATCACGAGGTCAGGAGATTGAGACCATCCTGGTCAACATGGTGAAACCCCGTCTCTATTAAAAATACAAAAATTAGCCAGGCGTGGTGGCACGTGCCTGTAGTCCCAGCTACTTGGGAGGCTGAGGCAGGAGAATCACTTGAACCTGGGAGGTAGAGGTTGCAGTGGGCCAAGATCACACCACTGCACTCCAGACTGAGAAACAGAGTGAGACTCTGTCTCAAAATAAAATAAAATAAAATAAAATAAAATAAAATAAAATAAAATAGCATTACTGTTTCCAGCTGTCTCATACAGCTCTCAAAATATACATACCCAAATTATCAATTTGTGTGAGTTAAACATGTGAAAACTTCCCCTGGAGCTAAAACGTCATGGAACAACTTTTTAATTTTTTTATTTTTTCCAAAAAGAAATCACAAATGTGGTATTGGAGACACATCAATGCAACCATTTGTTATTTGTGTAACCTTTATATATATATATATCTGTCTCTCTCTCTCTAAAGGCAAATTTGAAATTTAAACATGCATAATCAATGTAGCCTGTGTATTTAAGAAAACAGAAAAATGCTTTTAAATAATTTAAACTGCATAGTGGAATATCATGCATTCATATAAACACCTTTCGTGTGGAAAGGAAGAAAAGAGTATAGGGCAATGTTATTTTCTCTGGTTATGTTTTGTATTAAATTTGTTTTAGGCATAATTGATTAGTATTGGATATAACAATATCCTTAACTAGCGAATGGGCCATTGAGTAAAAGTTGTTTCTAATGTGATTCTTTAGGGATATTTTCTTATTGTCTAAGTCCATAAAATTTACTGGGAAGGAAAATGCTGGGAAGAAGTCTCTGGAAAGAGAATTAATTCCAAGGCAGACTACTACCTAACTATAAGAAACAAATGAATATTAAGGAATTATAATTTCCCTACACTTTTACATTTTTTAAAAAGACTGTCTTGTATAAAGCCATAATTAAAGTTTACATTTTACAGTACATATTCAGCTATAGACAAAACCATTTTACTTAAAAAGAGAAGCCCCACTCGAAATCTAAACATATACAAGAAGAATTAAATTTGAAAAACATTTGTTAATAAAAAGCCCTGGAATTCTGCTGTAGTACATTTTTCTCAGCTGGAGGGAAACCTTCTTGAAGAACAAGTAACCAAGAGGCAAGGATACAGAGTGTTGGGCCAGGCATGGTGGCTCACGCCTGTAATCCCAGCACTTTGGGAGGCTGAGGTGGGTGGATCATGAGGTCAGGAGTTCAAGACCAGCCTGGCCAAGATGGTGAAACCCTGTCTCTACTAAAAATACAAAAATTAGCTGGGCGTGGTGGCAGGCACCTGTAATCCCAGCTACTCAGGAGGCTGAGGCAGAAAATTGCTTGAACCCAGGAGGCGGAGGTTGCAGTGAGCCAAGATCGTGCCAATGCACTGCAGCCTGGGCAATAGAGCGACACTCCATCTCTCAAAAAAAAAAAAAAAAAAAAAAAAGAAAAAGAATGCAGCCATGTTGTTCAGAAAGTGTCACTGAGAATGTCCCTTTTTATTTCATAAATGCATGAGTTGCTTGTTTCCTGGTAGCTTCCTATGAGACCTAGAATTTTCAACTGGATATTTTTATGATAAGAAGAAGGTAATGGAGGAAAGAAAATAGTGATAGGGGCCCTGGAGCATTTGAATGCCATCTGGAATCCTAAGTGTAACCTTGTGGTGAAACTTTTCTGATTAATGTAAGAAACCAGTAGGGACCCACTAGCAATCTCTGGTCTTCCAGATGATTAGTTTCACGGCCTCTCCTAATGCTGTGGCTGAATTCTTGATAAATTCTAAGTATCAAATTGTTTTTGGAGTTTCAATATAGATGTAGTCATGCACAACTCAGATTTTTTTAAAAAAATGACCTGTTTACCTGTTGCATGGAGATGCTCAGTGCTAAACTTTTCTGGGTCTTTGTTCTGCTAAATGATAGTGTTTCTGTAGAGGAAAACAAAATCCCATTCATGTTTTTAATGAAAGTAAATTTCATGGTATTCAGGTGATGAAAAATTTGAATTCAGGAAAAATGTACATTTATGTATTTGTATCATCAAAACATCATTCAAAAACAGGTTTAAAAAGCATGTATTCTTGTAACCTGTGTAACGAACCTGCACGTTCTGCACATGTATCCCAGAAGTTGAAGTAAAATAATAACAAAAAGCATGTGATGTGTTCTAAAGAGTTTGTATCTTCTTGAAAGAAGCACGAGGTTTTTTCGAAGTGTACCATTTCAGCTTGAAGCAATATTATTGCTATTCACCTAAGAAAAGCAGGAAAAATCCATCAAATCATCTGACATTAGGGGTTTAAGTGCAAGTGAATCCTTTTCAGCCCATTCCAGTGGCTCCAACCAGGCAATGAATTTGCATCTCAGCACCATTAGATGGCCTGGAGTTCTTAATTACCAAACAAATGGAAAGTTGCTGCCTAGTGCCGACAGCTCCTTTGTGTATCATTATTCGCAGAACATGAATGATTAATGGAATTTTCCCAACACAGTCAAAGTTGTTTACTGATGGAATTAAAGCTGAAATTGGCAAGGTCCTAGTGGGAAGACTTTTGCTATAATGTCATGGACCTGCCAAGCTCTTCAGATGAAAAATAGGAACAATTAGTGATGGCTCTGAGCAGTTCTGGATATTCTTAAGGCTTGGTCCCAAATGAAATCATCTTTATTTGGATGTTGTATTGGGGAAAGGTACTGACATTTAATCTCTCCATGTGGATTATAAACATCAGTGACAGGGTCTGTGTCCTGATCAAAGCAATGTGCCCAGGTGGGCAGGAAGTTGGCATCATTCCAAAGCCTAAGGCAGAGAGAGTGATTGAGATCCAGATCATCCATTTCAACTCCACTACTCTGGAAGTCCCAACACCTTTCTACAGAGGCTCAAGGGTGGTGGCCAGGGCATCAGGGGAAGATGGGGACAATGGTTAATGCCTTGCTTTACGAAGAATTGTGGCTCTGGAGACAGAATCTTCTTAGTGATTTAGATAAGGAAAATAATAGCAATAAAAAGCAAGGTACAGACTAAGAGCATAGATAGGCAGGCATAATTAAGGAGAATTCTACATCTATTCTAAGGTTTTCTCTCAAACTCTGCCCAGAACACAGGGTTATATACTTGTAATTCTGTATCTAGTAACTCCATCCCAGAGTACTGCAAAACCAAAATCCACTCTGACCCAGCTTTGCACCCCACATCCATATTTCTGTCCCACCTTCTTAATGAAGATCATTGCAAGCTTTCTTTTTCTTTGCCAATAGTAGCGTGCAAATAATCCTCCCTCTTTATTTCCAAAATTGACAGCAACCTCTGTAGCATGGTGGTGAATAAGGACTGATGAGTTCAGTGTTCCAGAACTGTTGGCTGTGACCGTGCAGATGGCATTGATCCTGGGCTTTAGGGCCAGAAATTTGCCTTATTATTAGGAAGTGACTTGTGAATTTACGGCCATTGTTTCTGTGATGTAAAACTGATCACACCAAATATACCTAGAACTGACAATTTCTCATTGTAATTAATCAATGCCGCCATTTTGCAATGAAGGAAGCTCTCTTTGGCAGAGCATGCAGCCTCTTAATCACCATGTAGGTGAAAGTTGCATATGCCTCTGTTACTGGTTTTGATTGGGCATTATTATCCTCTGACTTGTAATTTTTGGCTTTCCTTAGATGTATGAGTGCATGGTGTTATACATGTAATTTATAGATTGGTATTGATTCTGTATATATTATACCTGATGATACAGAGTTTAAACTTCTTCGAAGGTGAGCTTTGTCACTATCTCCTGGAGTGAATAGTGGCTTCTGAATATTAAATATGCTACATTGTGTAAAGTGCTGAATTAGTATAGAGTCAAAGGCTCTGGATATAGTTAACCTGCTTAGTTTTCCCAAATAGGAGTTTCTGAGAAAACAACTGTCACACATCAGTATCTTTGCAACACTTAAATTTGCAAGATAAAATGAGCTCACTTGTGAACATAAGTAATACTTTGCATTCACAAATAGTCTGGCATTGTTAGGTTGAGCCTTGGACAAGAAAGCAAATACGCTCTTAGAAGATGATGATTAATTTGTATAACATCAACCAAGTGCCAGGTAAGATTAGTGTTTGGTAAATGTTACTGGTGGTGGTGGTGACGTGAATAACAGGATAACAGACAGTGTTCTGTTAATTCCAATTGGCAATAAACTCTGCCAAGTATACTGGATACCGTTCTGTGTTGTTTTCCTGTTGCTTCTTCAAATCAGCTCCAAGTGGGTAAAGCAAAGGGCATGTTTTGATTTTCTAAGAGCTCTCTTTAGGGGATCTAAAGTCTGCTCTGCAGACCTTTCTATCTCAGAGTGAGTCAGTGAAGTTTCACAGCTTCAACTATTCTACCGAATGTTCTCTGTGCCATGCAGGCAGGCAGGTGATCAGCTAGAATACCATGCAGAATGACCCCCTATCTCAGTGTATTTCCAACACCATCAGAGACATATAATCATCCCTTGGAGAGCAGAAGGAAAAACAGACCCCTACTGTCTCAAGTCACCAGGGAAGTAGTTATTTTATAATAACCACATTCTTCTTTTGCATCATTCTACTATTCATCCATTACAGTGAATGACTTGGGCAAACCAGGATGTAAAACACAAAATCTTTTCAAGAGAAAAGATTTTACATTTTTTTTTTTCTAAATCAAAATTTAATTGTTTTTATCACTGGCTTTACTATGTGTCTCCTGGTTAGAATGAGGTGAGTATACACAATAAATCAGTCATAAATTGGAGGATTTCTTTCCGTGGGATGTGTAGATTCTGGTGAGTAGTAATTTGTTGAGATGACATAAGAATCAGAGAATATCCTACAGAGCATAATCAAATGATGGCCCACTGTTTGGTAAAGTGGGATCTGCAGATAATGACGATACATTCCTTGAGGTACACGTATCAAGCGAAACTAATGTGTGAGAACCTTGATGTAGCTCTTAAGATCTTGATGTCCAAGAAAAACTGAACATAGTTCTACCACTTAATCACTGTATGACTTTCAAAGTTCATTTAACTCTTTGAGCTTTGATTTCCTCAAATCATAAATGCAGTTAAATGCAGTTGTAAAACTTGAGGTACAATTATGGCAGGGATTAAACAAGGTAATCTATGTAACTGCAAAGCACAGTGCCTGGAACATGGTAAATACTCAATAAATTGGCCATATTATTGCTATTCTGATACCATTCTCATTATTATGGCATGAAACCTCTGATTCTTCAATAAATATTCCATATTGAATGATCTGGAGTTTTCTTGTGTAGAGGTGACCGAGTAGACTTAACACTACATTTAAAAGTCTGTGAGTGTGCAAGTGTGTGCATTTGCCAGGCCTGAGAGGAGTTCAGCACTCTTCATGGCTCAGTGACCCTTGTGATAGAAAGTTGAAGCCTCTAGAGTTAAAAGCCAATGCATTATTGCACCCAGTGATTCCATAAAACTTATGAGTCAGAAAAAGAGGGGAATGAGTCATTCTTTGAACTTGTTACTCCCTGAGATAATTACTTATAATTAGCTCCACTATTTTTCTCTTTCTGCCACAACCAAGTTTTCTCAAATGTCCTATTACTGTGAGTCTCCTCTCTTATTTCTATGCTTGTTTGTTTACTAGCAAACCTGAAAATCTCCTGATAATATCTACAATGAGGGACTGGGGCTGCATGTGAGTATGTAGAAACTACCCATCCACCGGAGGGAAAGAAGGCCACCTGACAGGAAGTGCTGCCTTCTTACCCAGGCCCAAGTGGAGGGAACTCACTCAACAGATTTTGTAGGGAGACACAGTGAAGTAAAGAGAAAAAATTGAGGAATGTTTCTTTTCTCTCTCTCTCTTTTTTTTTGTTTTTTGTTTTTTTGAGACAGGGTTACACTGTTCCCCCCAGGCTGGAGTGCAGAGGTGCGATCACGCGTCACTGCAGCCTTGAGCTCCCCAGGCTCAAGTGATCCTCCCACCTCAGCCTTCCAAGTAGCTGGGACCACAGGCATGCGCCACCATGCCCAGCTAAATTTTTGTATTTTTTGTAGAGACCATGTTGCCCAGGCTGGTCCCAAACTTCTGGGTTCAAGCAATCCACCCACCTCAGCGTCCCAAAGTTCTGGGATTACAGGCATGAGCCATAGCACCTGGTGAGGAATTTTTTGTTATGTCAAATTTTGACAAAACTTTCTTGAAATGAAACTATTACTAGCTCTGTTAACTTGGATATGCTATATAACTCCTTGTGATTGAACTCTCTCATGTCTAAAATAAAGATAATAGTACCTAACTTATTAAGTCGTGAGGATTATATGGGTTCATTTCTGTAAAACACTTAGAACAGTGTCTGGCACAAGGTAAAAGCTATATAAGCATTATTAAACGTGATAAATTAATGAATAAAATAGAATAAAATTGTTTTATATGTCATTGCTTTTCTTCTTGCAAAACTATATGCATAATTTTTATATCCAGTTGGCCCTCCATATCCATGGGTTTTGCATCCATGGATTCAACCAAATACAGATTTAAAAATTCCAGAATAAAAACTACATCTGTAACAAACACGTGCAGCCTTTTTTTCTTATCATCATTCCCTAAACAATACAGTATAGGCAACTATTTATACAACATTTACATTGTATTATGTATAGTTTTTAGCCTAAAGCTGCCTTCCTACATATTCGAAGTTTAGCCAAAATTTCTCCATACATAGGTAAGCTGTAACCCAGCTGGATGTGTAAGCTGACTATAACCTACTCTTTTTTTTTTTAAAAGAGCTTAGTACATTGGAATTTTCCCTTCATATTTCTTTTTTAATATACTTTAAGTTCTAGGGTACATGTGCACAACGTGCAGGTTTGTTACATATGTATACATGTGCCATGTTGGTGTGCTGCACCCATTAACTCGTCATTTGCATTAGGTATATCTCCTAATGCTATCCCTCCCCCTCCCCCCACCCCACAACAGTCCCCAGTGTGTGATGTCCCCCTTCCTGTGTCCAAGTGTTCTCATTATTCAATTCCCACCTACAAGTGAGAACATGCGGTGTTTGGTTTTTTGTCCTTGCCATAGTTTGCTGAGAATGATGGTTTCCAGCTTCATCCATGTCCCTACAAAGGACATGAACTCATCTATTTTTATGGCTGCATAGTATTCCATGGTGTATATGTGCCACATTTTCTTAATCCAGTCTATCACTGATGGACATTTGGGTTGGTTCCATGTCTTTGCTATTGTGAATAGTGCCGCAATAAACATACGTGTGCATGTGTCTTTATAGCAGCATGATTTATAATCCTTTGGGTATATACCCAGTAATGGGATGACTGGGTCAAATGGTATTTCTAGTTCTAGATCCCTGAGGAATCGCCACACTGTCTTCCACAATGGTTGAACCAGTTTACAGTCCCACCAACAGTGTAAAAGTGTTCCTATTTCTCCACATCCTCTCCAGCACTTGTTGTTTCTTGACTTTTGAATGATGGCCATTCTAACTGGTGTGAGATGGTATCTCATTGTGGTTTTGATTTGCATTTCTCTTGTGCCAATTACGGAGATTTGGCCAATCACAGGTAGCTAATTGTTCAAATCAGTTAGCTATTTAAGTAAGGCAAATTCTGAGCTAGAACCAACCCAGCTGTTCCTGGATCTCACTTCCATTTTCTGTTTGCCACTTTCCTTTTTCTCTTCCTAAATCTTCTTCAACCACGTGGCAGTGCTAGGTTCTCTCTGAACCTATTCTGGTTCAAGGGCAGCCTGATTGGAAAATCATTCTTTGCTCATTTCAAGTCTGTTAAATTTGATTTGTAAAAGGTTTTTCCTCTAACAGTATTGTAGGTATTATAGAGATTATTTAAGGTATATAGGAGGATGTGCATAGGTTATATGCAAATGACATGCCATATTGAGCATCCACGGAGTTTGGTAACTGAGAAATCTCCTGGGGCAAATCCCTCACAATGACTAAGGGATGGCTGTATATAAATACACACACATACACACAGGAACACACACACACACGTGCATACCAAAGATATATGCGTTTCAAAAAGAGTGAGTTAATATTTTAGTCAGAAATCTAAACCATAATTTGATTGATTTTGGTTTTTATTCATATGTAAATGTTTCAATGCACTAAATTTAATAAGCATTTCCAAAATTCTCTTTAGAACTCTAAGAATGTGTGTCTTCTCTCTGGACTAAGTTTTTTTTTTTTTTTATCTTTGAAGCTCTCCAGGCCTTTTCAAGTCTAAATGTCTTTGATGGTTAACAACCTTTATTATTATATAGAAGGCCACTCTTGCTCTATTTCCTGGCATGAAGTGATCAGTTATGACTCCTGTCCATTAGTGTCTGTGGACTTACCATATAAAGCCAAGCATTCTGTATTTGTTGGTATTTATTATGTTCTGTGAGCTGATTGGTTATTGCTCCTGTCTAATTAGTGAAAGTGAGAAAGTGAGATTCATCTTTGTTTTTACTTTTTTACCTTCTTTAGAAGTTGGATTTATGGAGTTTCTGAAGCCCAAAATGACATGGGAATTTTAGTTTTATTTCTTATAAAGAAATTAATCAGAAAAAAAAAATCAGTCAATCAACTGATTAGCCCAGCGATCAAGGCTAATCTCAACTCCTTTCCATGGCTCCTCTTTCTTGGACGTTTCTCCTGTGGGCCTAAACAGCTGCTTCTCAGTCTTGCTTATCATAATCATATTTTGATAACGGCACCAGTGACTCCATCTGCATTAATATCAGAAATGGAGCCAAAGAGAATCTTAGAAGCTCCTGATTTGATGCAGCAGCTACTAGGAGAATCTTTGTTGGTACAAGTTAGGGGAAAGGCCAGAAGTGAGGAACAAAAGGAAGAATGGTAGGGAAAACACACTCCATTACCATCCTTGAGGTTGCTCTGTGGCCCATCAGAATATCTTCTGAATCTAGGACTTTTTATCGCAGGCATGTGATCCCCCTCCCAGAACATTGTCATGCTATTTTAAACATTTAGAAAAACGGATCAACAGACACTACTAAAAAAATAAGCCAACGGCACATTCAAACGTCAACCACTGTGAACCTGTCTACCCCATTGTTTTTTTGTTTTTGTTTTTGTTTTAATGAAAAATTGAGGGAAAAGAGAGACAATTGGTTATAGGAAAAATGCAAACAAACAAAGCCCTATTAGAACTCAGACTTTCTACCCAAGCAGGAAAGACTCCCCAAAAAGAATTGCCTGCTGGGTTAATAATCAAGAACTGAGTTGACAGTTTCATCTCACAATAGTGTTTGACCTGATATTCATTTTTAACTCACAGTGGGTAAGAGTAAAGTGAAATCTTACAACAGCTGTCAAATTCTCATTTTTAATCCCCCAGTAACTGCTTTGGTACCATTCTGGAGATGTAAGATACCATATCAGCTGTCCGGGATGCTGTTAGTGCACTATTAACACTCTGCTCTTGGGACATTGGTGAGTGAGGCTGATGTTTAGAAACTTCCCCTTAGGTACTTAAGAGAGAGACCTACTAATGTATCCACAGACGACACAATGTACACATTCCACAGTAGTGAAGAAATGTGTTTCCAAATCTTTGCAGGTTAGCACTTCAGAGGCAGGCTCTTGGGAGTGTATCTCTAGCTGGACTCCATTTTTTAAATGCAGCTGCTAAATTGCCATTCAGGTTCGTGCTGTGCTGGTAGATTGGTGCAAAAGTAATTGGGATTTTTGCCATTACTTTCAATGTTATTAAGTTGGTGCAATGTTATTGTAACAACTCAGTGTGCTTGAATTCTTCATATGTGATGAGTAGATATTACATGAGGAGATTTCACTATACTCAGTGTAAGTCTGTCAGATGTTTACTGTTGGACTTAGAGGAAGGATTGAGCTAAGATTTTGGATTATTGGATTCATTAGTCAAAGGCTGTAGCACAAAGTGTGATAGTATCAATTTTTCTTGAGCTGTGTGTTAGTGGAGACTTTAGATATCTGTCTCTTGATGTATTTCCCATTCAGTCTTGTATTACAGTGAAAAACAACTCTAGATTAGTACTTAGGAGACGAGAGCTCCAGGTGTCACTCTGGCTGTAACTATTTGACCTTGGATCAGTCTTCTTACCTCTATACTCACAGAACCCTGAACCTGTGAAATGGAGATACTGGATTAGATCATTTCAAAGGCCTCTTCTAGCTCCAAAAATCAATGACTATCACTTTAATATATGTGTTAATGAAGTAAAATAACTGAGCTACATTCATGAACTTCTAATTATGACTGGACAGTATAGGCTCAATTTTTCTTAAAATTAAATGATGTTAGAACAACACCAAGGAAGGAAGGAAGGAAGGAAAAAAAAAAAAAGAAGAAACCTTGCCAGCATCACTAACATTGCCACAGGGCAAGATAAAAGGATGTGCGTTTGTGCCTGGATGCTTGTAGGGTATGGTTAAAAGAACAGATTCAGAAAGCAGACTACTTTGGTCCACACCCTTCCTACCTACAAACTGAATGACTTTCAGCGAGTTACTCATTTTCTATGCCTCAGTTTTTTCATCTGCAAAATGCTGATAGTAATAGTATCTACCCCATAAAAATTATGACATCTGTCAGGACAAGAACAAAGAATCCACTCTGTGATTTCTAGGATATATTTTTAGATAAAACAATTAAAGTATATAACAGTAGTGAGCTACTTTAATGTAAGAAATAAAAGGTGATATATGTGTACATTATTTTTCCAGAGAGAAATGTTTGAAGGATTATCAGCAAATGCACAGGAAAATTCTCAATAGAAAGGGAAATAGGGGCACATACCTGTAATCCCAGCTACTCGGTAGGCTGAGGAATGAGAATCTCTTGAATCCAGGAGGCGGAGGTTGCAGTGAGCAGGTGTTGCACCAGTGCACTCCAGCCTGGGTGACAGAGTGAGATCCTGTCTCAAAAAAAAAAAAAAAAAAAAAAAAAGAAAGGGAAACAGGGTGGGGGTGGTAGTGATGTGGGAGAAACTTGACAGAGGACACCTTTCTTGTAGGTTTAACTTCTGAATGACAGAAACATTTCATATATTCACAGCATGACATTAAATCAGAAAGAAAAAAATCACCATAAAATTGAATAAAACAAAAATAAACCTAACTTTTTATAAAATTGATAACATAACAACACAGAAGAAATACTTCTTCCAAGTAATTTTTGAACCCTACTCTGACTTTAGGTTTTTAATGAGGTATATTCTGAAAACAGAGAGAATCAAAAGTCAATCTTAAATATACACAGAAAGATCATTGCTGATTGTGATTATGAATATGTTTTTTCTATATTGTAGGATTAGAAACCAAGAATTTCATTGTCACAAAAAAGTACAAAATTTAGGAAAAATTAAGCAAAAGCCTACAATATTAATATTAAATTTGAATTGGAAATATACATATAAACTCATGATTTTTACGTGACTATCTATCTATCTATCTATCTATCTATCTATCTATCTATCATCTATCTATTCATTCCTTGCCTAAAAATCTTAATATCCCAGTAGCAGTGACACACCTAACACTCAGATCTTGAGTTCTAAGTTCCACTGCTGTCTTTGAATAGAGGGGTGAGGGAACAGCTGATTTCAAGTCTCCTTCAGAGAAAAGTGCAAGGTGAGCTGTAGCACGTGCTTGTGACAGAAAATAAGGGCATATCTCAAAAAGACATAGGATCTTGATTTAAAGGACTCCCACTGGCCAAAATTGGTAGATCAAAACCAAAAATGGTGATAATGTATTATAAAAAAAATCTTCTATTGCAATGAACAAATCCAGCAGTTATAACATTAACAAAATTAATAAATCAATTTATTATAATAATTTAAAAACTCAAGAGCCCACAGTGATATTCAAAAGGAAGACAGATAGATAAAGGAGATAATGTGGAATGTTTCTTTAAAGAACAATACTAGCTCATAACTGTAGAAGGAATAATATAAGTAGATCACCAATGCTTGCATCACCCAATTACTGACAAAACCAAGGATTATCAGTGGAAGTTAAAACTATTAAGTGATATGTTGTTGGGAAACAGGTTATTTGCACAATGCCAAAATATCATGTTGAAGGTAGAATAATGGCCTCCCCAAAAATGTTTGTGTCCTAATCCCTGGAACCAGTGAATATGTTAGGTGACATGGCAGAAGGGGATTAATGTCGTAGATGGAATTATGATAGCTTGTCATTTGATTTTAAAATAGAGAGATTACACTGGATTATTTAAATAGATCCAGATGAACCACAAGGGTTCTTAAAATTGGAAGAAGGAGGCAGAGACATGGTAAGAGTGATGTGATTTGAAAAGGACTTGACCACCACTGGCTATGAAGACAGAAGAAAGAGCCAAGTAATGTGAGTGGCCTCTAGAGGCTGGAAAATCCAACGAAACTGATTCTCCCCTATAGCATTTAGAAGGGAATGCTGTCCTGCCCAACACATTGACTTTAGCCTACTGAGATCTGTTTTGGACCTCTAATCTACGGAACTGCAAGATGATAATTTGTTTTGTTTTATGCTGCTATATTTGAAGTCATTTGTTACAGCAAATGGAAAAATGAATACAATCACCCTACACAGTAATTATAAATTACAAAAGGAAAAATCTACTGTTATAATGGATAGATCCAGCAGTTATCATATTAACAAAATAAACAAGTCAAACATCTTAATCAATAAAAAAAGTACTTGACATTATGTAGTTGCTCACATGACACAACGTGAAGTACACGTTATCAATGGATTAACCTCACCAAAATTATTGAGTACAAATCTAATCAATTCTTTCTATCTAATTTCTAGTTTATAGGAAATACCAGAGATAGGAGAGAAAAATGAACAAGACTTTGAGAAAAGTTAATAAGATAAATAAAAATGAAGCATATTCTACAATCAACTGGCCTGGAGTTTTCAAAATGTCCATGTCTTAAATAAAAAGCTGGGGTAGAATTCATCAAATGCAATTTGTCAACATTAATTGGACCTTAGCTGAAAAATTAATTTATGGAAGATATTTTTGGGTAATTTGATAATTTGAATGTAGACTAGAAATTAGATATAGTACAATTTTGTATATTCTTAGATGTCATAAAAGCATTGTGGTTTCATAGGAGAATACCCTTATTTTTAGGAGATGTATATGAAATTATTCAATAGTGAAATGTCAATCTCTTCTTTACAATCTCTTGCCTTTAAATGATTCAGGAAAAAACAAAAAAGTGAAATGTGCACGAGGTTCACAATTGCTAAATCCAAGTGAATAATATATGTGTATTTATTGGGCTATTATGTTATTGTGATATATTTGCTATTCTTCAAAATAAGTGTTAAGGCTGGGTGCGGTGGCTCATGCTTGTAATCCCAGCATTTGGGGAGACTGAGGTCTCCCCGGGAGTTGGAGACCAGCCTGGACAACATGGTGAATCCCTGTCTCTACAAAAAATACAAAAATTAGCCAGCCATGGTGGCACATGCCTGCAGTAGTAGCTACTAGGGTAGCTGAGGTGGGAGGATCACCTGAGCCTGGGGAGGTTGAGGCTGCGGTGAGCAGTGACTATGATGCTGTGCACCATCCTGGGCAAGTAAGACCCTGCCTCAATCAAACAAATGAATAAACAAACAAAAACCACATATGCACACACACACACACACACACACAAATAAATATTGAGAGAAAAAAGTAAATTCTTTCAAACAGTGGGATGTTTTTAAACAGAGACTTGATCTAAAAGGTTAGAAGGGTTTGAGGAACCTGGAGTTTAGGTTGCATTGACAATTACATTAATCATACAACTAAAGTGCCTAGAAAATGTTCAGGGACTAGTGAGCCTCGATAAATGTTAGCTTGCACTTCCATACCTCACCTGTGTGTCATGTGCTTTGTCAGGCCACTGAGGGGTTCCTGAGACATTTGGGCAAAGAGCGCCCAACTAATAGCAACCCAAATGGTGAGGCAAAGCAAGTACAAAAGATGCTAACAACCGACAAAAATAAAATGTTATTACAAACTTAGTAGCAATTAAAAAACAAGAACAACTCAATAAGGCATTAACGATGCTCTGATAACAAAGCTTACTTCCTGGAAACTATGGGAATTCCAACAATCAGCTTGCCTTCCTAAATGGTAGGAGCTTCATAGCAATGCTAAGCTTTTTGTAGCAGCCAGACTTCCTGGCACCATACTAGATTAAGGTCTAGAGTAAACTCCCTCAGCATGCTAATTTTAGTTTATCAATATCACATGTTAGTGACTCTTCATAACTCTTTTAATAGCTACCAACTTCCAATGGAATTTCATGTCATTTGCACATAAAGAGTGCAGGAGGAGATCAAACTTGGGGTAAGTTCTTGGCCCTTCTAGAAGACCTTTACAGCCCCACCAAAGGGCCGAAGACTTAACTTTGAGAAACACTTCTTTAGAGCCCAATCATTCCAACAAAATATGTGTTACTCTCTATTTCTATGTAACCCCCATTTAAGACCAACATTGAAATATAGTTACAAGGATTCCAGTGATGCACAAATAATATTTAAGTGTTCTTCTTACTCCTTTTTTCTGAAAGGTTCTTTCAGTGGGCCATTCTTTCTCACATTTGTTAATTTTTCCTTTAACCTTCCCCATGATTCCTAACTCTGAAAAGGCTGAATACTATCAAATCAGAGATACTATAGAAAGAATCAAAATGAGAGAATTCATTTGCTTAGAAACAGAAGCCCACTTATCCCAGACAGAAGACAACTGGACATAATTGGTATCAACTTCTTTGACTCATTTTAGCAAACACTTTTGGATTGTTGTAATGATCTTAGTGAACTCCTTAAAGACCCTGCCTCTATTGATACGCAACCCTTGCAAGATTGGGAATTCTATTTTTAAGAAAACAACCTCTGCAAGCGATTACCATATCCTTTCCCTTTTAAACTACATCCCTGCAACACTTGAGTGATTGTAACAGACTCAAGGCCTCTGAAAGTAACGGGATTATTCTAGCATCACAGTTCCCTGGCTAGCCTCATTTTGGAAAATTTATCTCTCTTAATGTTGTTAAAATAAGATGAGGCAGCCCTAACCTATGTCTGATAATTTGTAAAGGAGGAGCTTAGTAATAAACCAGGAAAAAAAATGCATGAGCAGACTTGGGGAAGCAACTGAGTCAAACAGTGTAAGATCTCCACTAGGCTCAGAGGAGCCAACTTTTTCAGTTACTCGTCATATTCACTGAAGACAAGAAAGAAGCCGTGATAGTGAGAGATAGAGAGAGTTCACAGTGTGCACTGCCAGGGATGCAGACATTCACACCTGCCCACTTCTGGTATGGTCAACAGGGAGCAGAGGACATTCTTTTATTTGATTTAGCAGCCATTCATGTCACATCTACAATGTAGCAATCATTGAATTAAGCCAAGAAATCCATTGTAAAATCTACTCTTGGGTTTATTGACCAGTAGGGAAGGGAATTAAAGCCAATGTCCAAATATTGTAATTGAGTATAGTGTCAGATTTTGTGCAGAGTAGGGGTTGGGAAGGATAAAGTGGAAAGAAACATATAATGATGCTTAGGTATGGGTTGAAGACACAATGCTCTGAGCACCGCTTGCTCACGCCGAGGGAACAGCCTGAGCAAGTGCCACTGTCAGGCAGTCACAAGGGAATAGGCATAGTGTGGGGAAGGAGGCCGTGCCAGTTGATGCTGAAGCTCCTGAACCTTTGTGTCTCAGGCTGAAGGAGGGGGTCCATACTTACATGGGCAGACTGGCATTTTAGGTACACCCTTGGGACATCAGTGTGCTGGCAGTTTGCAAGATGTTGGAGGGAAGAATAAGAATCTGTTGAATCCAAAGATCTTTGAAAAGCGGCTAGTAAGACTAAGGAACTGAGTCTCCAACTTTATTTAATTTTAATTTCTTTAAAAACTAACATGTATTTCTTTTGTACTTATAAACAAATAAACAACAATTTATTTACAATTTATAAAAATAAAAAGTAGCCTGTAATCCCAGCACTTTGGGAGGCCGAGGCAGGCAGATGACAAGGTCAGGAGATCGAGACCATCCTGGCTAACACGGTAAAATCCCGTCTCTATTAAAAACACAAAAAATTAGCCGGGCATGGTGGCAGGTGCCTGTAGTCCCAGCTACTCGGGAGGCTGAGGCAGAAGAATGACATGAACCCGGGAGGTGGCGGAGCTTGCAGTGAGCTGAGATCACGTCACTATACTCCAGCCTGGGTGACAGAGTGAGACTCCGTCTCAAAAAGAAAATAAATAAATAAAAATAAATATAAAAAGTCAAGGAGTGTGCAGAAAGGCCCAGTGTGATTTTTAAGTCTCTGAGTTTTAATTTCTTTCTTTCTTTTTTTCTTTTTCTTTTCTTTTTTTTTTTTTTTTTTTTTTTTTGAGACAATGCCTCGCTCTATCACCCAGGCTGAAGTGCAGTGGCCAATCTCGGCTCACTGCAACCTCCGCCTCCCAAGTTCAAGCGATTCTCCTGCCTCAGCCTCTGGAGTAGCTGGGATTACAGGTGCCCACCACCATGCCCGACTATTTTTTGTATTTTTAGTAGAGATGGGGTTTCGCCATGTTGGCCAAGCTGGTCTCGAACTCCTGACCTCAGGTGATCCACCTGTCTCGGCCTCCCAAAGTGCTGCGATTACAGGCATGAGCCACCGTGCCCAACCTGAGTTTTAATTTCTACATTTTAATCATACAACACGTAAATTACATTGCTTGGAAAGTGCATCAGTAGATAAAGATACTTAGAATATACGTAAGTGAGTTAAAGGGACTCTCATAAATTCTCAGATGGAGAAAAAAATGACTAAAGTCCTGAAGTATGATATTTTTCTAACAACTACTACCAAAATACATTTTTTTATGTCACCACATAAAGATGCCTTAGAATTTTGCCTAATTTTCTTACTAAGGCAACTGATGACTAGGACATGTATTGGAATAATCTGATGTTAGAATATGAGGATGGAATTTCTCTGATGACAGTTAAGTCCACTTTGACACACAGATTCTAGAAAAGCTGAATCCCTCTGTTTTGAACCTGAGAAATGTTGAATTTCAGAGAATAGAGATATGGGGTCCTGAAGCTCCCTAATTTTTATGAACATTACGTTTGGCTCAGTAGCATCAACATCCATCTGCCGCTTTCAGTCTCTTTGATCGTGGCAAGGTCTTTATTTATTCATATTCTAAAAGGTAGCAGCTCACCACTGGTTTCTTAGTGATCAGTGGACTGATCAGAAAGAAGAGGAGGGGTGGCCAGGATCCCTTTGGCAGGCAATTACTCTAGCCCTGGCACAACCCAGTCTGTGCTAAGTGGGTGTCTATGAAGCTCTGATTCAGACAAGTGGAACTTTCAAAGTTCAAAGGTGCTTCATAAAAGCTATCAGTTATTTTACTTCTTGCTGGAAGTTGCAAACATGAATATACATTGCAGATTATTACAGGAAGGAACCCCTGCATATTAAAATGTGAAATGGTTTTAAAGTTTCATAACCTAAATCATGAAAATAAGTTGCATTTTCATCTGGAAAATACAGGAGCACGTTAAGCCGGGTTCAGTGTTTATAGTAGCAGGCTGTGTCCATGTTAGTTATAAACACAAAAGAGACACAACTCTGATTTTAGAGCATAACTGCTGCATCCAAAAACTTTATTCCTGAGTAAAATGATACAACAGAAAACAAGAAGCCTTTTAAAGAACTAGTTATGTTATACATTTTAAGAAACAAATAATCTCACTTAAGTTTACTTGTGATAATGAACTTTAGATTCAACATATTTTCCTGTAACATTTGAAATTGCTAGTAAGTCCCTAAAGCTGCTTTATACATGAAAACAAGTTAAATCTGACTATTGTAAATAAATTGCACCAATATATGAGATGTTCCAAGATATAGTGTTTTTAAGTACTTTTTTTAAGGGAGTCCTTTAGGAATGTATGATAAAGGATGTAAAGTTTGATGCTTTTTTAGCCTTAGCAAAGCCATTTATATTTGGAAATGTCATTCTGAGTAGGCTCTGGAGTAGATGTGGCATCTTCGTAGTGTTTTTTTTTTTTTTAATTGCCTGCATTCATGGGTAGGAAAGGGGCACAATGCTGAGAGCTTTTTATCTAACATAGTAGTTACTGGGGATAATAAACCTTTTTCCATATTAGGCCTTGGAGAACATGAACATGAAAAAGTATATTCAAGGGAATTTATCATTTGTATAATTGATCAATTTAGCACGTTTAAAATGTTTGTCGTATTAAAAAAGGAGAATCCTTATAAACCTGGAATTGTAAATGTTTTTCAGAAAATCCCATGTTTAATCAGTCATTGAAATGATGCATTAAATTTGAATCTCCTTTAACTTGCATGACATCATGGCCCATGCAAGAGAGCTGAAATTAATCAAGATAATTCTGTTGTATGACCTACTTTGGCATTTTCATCTGATGGAGCCAGGAAATGGGCTGGCTAATAGTCCATTTTGGAGTATTCTAAGATCTTAGCAATTCCATATTTAAGGAGGTTAATAGGATACTAATTGGGGCCTAGGTGAAAAGTTCACAAGAAAAATGAACTCACCTGGATATGAGGCGTATGCACAGCCCAAAGCCCTCCCTTTTACAATGGCTCTTCCAAATGGTTTCACCTCCTAACTCAGAGACAAAGAAAGCTCGCACCTTGGGAGACTTGTACAGCCAGCATTCTGTCTCCTGGTCCCTGGGTAACAATGGCTGGCCAAATGCCAAGGTTGCAGGCCATTAGCAAGATCAGCATTCTGCTTCTGATGAAACGAAAGTAAAGGAAAAAATTCCAAAGGGGGAAAATAAATGTCAAAAATCAAACCTTTGTAAGAGTTGTTATGAACTTTTAAGAAAAGCACATGTTGTTAAGACTTAAGAAGTTCCAATTTTTAAAAATCAACTTTTATTCATCATTTTTGCAGAAGTAAAGTTAAACCACGTTTTATTGTTTATTTTTTCAAGAAACATATGACAATCTTGGGCTTGGGTCATTATTATTGACTAGCTAGTGGCTCTATTCATCAAGACCAATAGGGAAGATAATATTCTTTCTCAATTTTCTCTCCTGTAAATATTTGCAATAACTCCTGGGTGTCTTGGAAAATTTATCAACATAAAATGCAGTACTCTGAGATACTGCAGACACTCTCTGTTGCGTTATGGCCCCCCGGCAATGTTAGACTGTCCTAACGATGTCTCAGCATTGTCATTCCTCACCTTGTTCTCATTATAGTGTACCCATAGATAGCACATTGTGCTTTTCTTAATATTTTCTTAGCCTTTTATGTACAGAAAGAGTTAAGGACTTTTCTACCATAACGGCTTATGGCATGTCTTTCCATCTCTCTCTCAGCGTGCAATCCATCTTCCAAGTTTCCAGAAGTGGCTGAGATTTTTAAAAACAGCTGTAATCTGCGGTCATTGATGGTGGAGTAGATTGTTTGCCAAACTATTACCATAACTGTCAACCGAAATCAGAAAAATAATCTCATTGTGCTGGACAGATGCGTTTCCTGCATTATTGATATAGTCACTCTGGAGTAATAGAGAAATATAAAGCATTGTTCTATTTACAAAAGGAGATTGGCCAAGTCCTTGAAAGTGAGTATGAGGGACAGGCACTTACAGGAAGTGAGATATAGTCAACTCAGTAAAAGTTATGTGTCAGGGTCAGGTGACTTCTATAGTCAGCAGAAGAATCTCAGAGCTCTCCCTCCAGTCTCCCTCCTCATTTCCAGGCCGGTTTTGTGCTTTGCTCTCAGTCTGAAGGTGTTCTCAGAATTTCTAGATAGAGCCCTGTGGAATTTGTTATGCGTGCTTTATCCCACACCCCAACAGTTGCCCCAAATATGCAAAATGTTCTAATGGGTTCATTACACTCCTGTGGGTAGCAAGTGAATTGCTCTAGACCACTACATTGCAGAATAATTGAATTTGTTTATTTCAAGCAGATGATCATCAACATCCCTCTGGAGCAATGAGTTAAATATACCTTATGCCAAGTGGCTTTGCAAGAACGGTCAGTAGTCTTGTACGCTCAGCAATTGCTCCACCATAATTTGAGCTGTGAGTAATGCTGTGTGATTCTATTTGTTCAGCATACATACCATGAAATATTAAGCACACCACATTTATTATCCCTAATCCACGGAAAACAAACTCCAAGGTAGGGATACCTTTTAAATTTCCATTTTACTGCTGAAGAAATAGATGAAAAAGGCTCTGTAGATTTCCCAAAGTGACAGAGCTCTTAAGTGGTTGATCCAGGATTCGAACCTAGGCCTGACTCTGGAGTCCATTACTGCTGGATCATGCTCCCTTCCATTTTATTGAAATATAAGCAAAAGTATGTTATGCATTGGAATATTTGTATCTATTTAATGCAGCTCCCCCAAATATTTATAATAGCTCTACACACACACACACAGACACACACACACAGCCATTTTTCTTATGGACAGAAAGCCATCTTTCTTATGGAAACAAAGGGCAAAATCATCTCTGTCCTGTGCCTGCACTAAAGGGCATTTAATGAGACTGGGGTAGGGGTGGGTGGGCAAGCGACCTTATTAGCTCCTAAATACGTGCATCACAAGCACCTAGACTTTAGCAAGATAGTACCAGGTGTCTCTGAACAGTAGTTCATGAATTCTGGCAACTCCATTCTGAGTACAAGGCAGAGGGCCAGGAAATCTAAATTCTAACCTGGGCAAGTCAAAGCCTCTGTGGCTTAGTTTTCTATTTATGAAAATGCATAATCCTGGCATACTTCTTAGAAATAGCCAGTTCATATATAAACATCCCATCAATACATTGTAAGCAAAAATTCCTGTGAAATATTGTATAGTGTCCATAATGGAAACTTAAATTCATATTAAAATTAATGGCCATGTGATAATTAATTCATGTCCCAAAGATCTGCTATTGTTGCTGTTTTTTTCTTTTGTTATTTACGATGTCCATGGAAATGGTTCAGCATTTTGAGATTCTCAGAGAAAAGTGACAGGGAGTGTTGATGCAGTTGGTAGGGCCATGTAGCACTCTCGTTGGGAGAGTTGTTGTATTTATGCTGTCTTTCTGGTCTGGGGAATAGGAAACAGGCACAAGATGTATGCTGAAACTGTTTCTGGGAAGGGTAGGCTGTGGCATATGATGAAAATCTTGGGCAAGGAAAATCTAGTCCTTCAGGGCCTAGACTGTCATCTACACTTTTGGTTCAGATGTTCTGTACCCCACCAACCTGCCACCCCCATTCTCACAGAGGAAGCACAGTTCACTGTTCCACCTGGGGAGGCCCAGTTGCAAGAACCCTGCCTTGGCATCAGCCCACCTGGATTCTACACTGGGATCATGTTTAAACCCACAGCAAGAATTTTAACACATCACTCCCCATGTTGAATTGTAGTTCCTCAGCTGTAAAATGAAAGAGCTGATTTAACTGAGCTTCAAGGTCACCTACAGATCTGAGATTCAATGATTCCCCAAAATAACATTATATGACTCTTCTCAAATTATTTATTTTAATTCCTCCCTGGGTGGTGATGGTTTTCATCCAGCCGACAGTCCTATTTGTCTTGTACTCTTGTTTTGCCATCAGGATCCCCTGAAATGCAGGGCATACTAACTAGCCTCTTATATAGAGTCTGAAGCCTGTGGCCAGAAGCAGCTGTGTGAAGTAGCCACTCTGATGGATTGGGATGATAGATACCACTTTGGAAGGAAAGGTTCCAGAAACCAAAGCATGGGCCATGGGTCTCTGGGAAACTGCAGCAGGCAAGTTCTGCTTGATCTGTCTGCTTTCTTCTTGCTGATCTATTGTTTTTCAGATTGAGAATTGGTTTTCCTGAGGCAAGAAAATAAAATAAACCCCACAAGTCTGAATAGCATAGAGAAGAGACAGAGAAGCCATAAGCAGGGAAGAGAAAAAGAGCACAAACTGATGTTGTATAAAAATAAATGAATAAATAAATAAATAAATCTTCAAACAAGAACCTTCCCCCTCCCTCCTACACACATCCTTTTCTCAGTTTCACACTGAGGTATCTTTCCTCTCTTCTCAAAATATCTTCTTAAAAACAACATAAAAAGAAGGAGCAATTATTTAATATACCTCATTTCTAAAAGTGAACTTTCTCCCGTAGACAAAAATAATGGAAAATTATACAACCAGGAAATGAGATAATAGCATGTCTTTTAAAAAATTTATTCTGTCTATTATGTAGCAAGGGTTTAATTTAATAATTATGTTAAAATCTCCAGGTATTTATCTCTTTTTTTCTTTAAGATGTATTCATTTTTGTTTCACATATTTTGAAGCTGTTATTAGTTAGATATGTATTTAGGATTATTAAGTTTTCTTGATGAATTGATTCATTTACCACTATGAAATTTCTCTATCTCCAATAATACTCTTTGTCTTGAAGTCTTTTTTTTCTGCTATTGATATATTAATAGCTGAATTATGTTTCTTGAAACTATTGATGGAATAGAGTATCTTTTATTTTTAGTTTCCACCAGCCTGTATTTATATATTTCAAGTATGTTTCTTGTAAGCAGAACGTAGGTGATCTTGCTTTAAAAAAATAAATTCAGTCTGACAATCTTTGCCCTTTAAGTGGAATAATTTATCCATTTGCATTTAATAGAGTAACTAATACAGTTTTTTATCTCACCCTTCTTTGTTTTCTTTTATTCCATTTGGTATTTGTTCTTTGGTTTGTCCCTTCCTGCCTTCTTTGTGTAGGTTCTATAATTTTTAATATTCTATTTTAGCTTCTATGTTTACTTTTTAGCTATTTTTCCCTTTTTAGTATTTGTTCTAGCAATCATAATAATTAGCTATAACTTATGGTCTACATTTGAAGTACATTATGCTACTTCAAGCCTTTATATACAGTGTCAATATCTTACCACAGTACCATTTGGCCTGGCTTTATTTTTAAACATATTTTTCTAGGATGTTATATACAAATTCCATAGCGCAGCAGAACATAACTTTTATTTTGGGTCATGGAACTGTTGAGAAGCAGAGGAAGGCTCTGGGTCTCCAGTTATACATATACACAGAGAGAACTTTGCATGTAACTTCAGGAGATTTATATCCACCTGGAGGCCAGTTTGTGGACTCTTTGTATAGGACAAAGGCTGTTTTTTTTTTTCAGCTAGCATTAGTATGGAATCTGAAGCAGAAGCTTATTGATAGAACTTGAAAAATAAATGCAAAGAATAGAAATGCCCGAGGATGAGGGCTAAAAATGGCTTGGGGTCAGAGGAAAGAGAAAGAAAAATATAAATTAAGAATTACTCCAAAATTACTTTACTAAGGTATTTTTATAGCACCTAATTATCATCCCATTACCATGGGCCATACATGATGCTAATATTTGACCAGGTACTTAAAAAAGTTATCGTAGGCCAGGGGCAGTGGTTCACGCCTGTAATCCCAGCACTTTGAGAGGCCAAGGTGGGCAGATCACCTGAGGTCAGGAGTTTGAGACCAGCCTGGCCAACATGGTGAAACCCTGTCTCTACTAAAGATACAAAAATTAGCCAGGTGTGGTGGCACACACCTGTAATACCAGCTACTCGGGAGGCTGAGACAGGAGAATCGCTTGGACCCGGGAGGTGGAGGTTGCAGCGAGCTGAGATTGTACCACTGCACTCCAGCCTGGGCAACAAAGAGTGAAACTCCATCTCAAAAAAAAATGTTATCGTACAATCTCTTAACAACCATGAGTTTTTGAACTTTTATGCATTTATAACATACAAGATAGTTGTTTTTAGAATTTAAAAGTTGAACAAACTGGCTTCCAGATAGTTGATCTCACTTGTTCACAATTAAACAACACATACATAGATCAAGGATTCATATTGCCGTCTTCCTAATTCGGAGCTATCAGTCTTTCCAATTCTCCAGGTGGTCAGAAGAATTTTCTATCATCTTGTTGCCTAAAAATACATATTTTCATTCAGAATAAATAGATTATAATGCTACAAGTATAATTCAGGGAACCTTTGGTGGTGTAAAATTGGTGAAATTATTCCTCTTAAAGCAGGACTGGAAATGTGTTTCAGCATAAGCTGGTTGCCAGGACTTATTTCCTATCCTGAGCACTTGGTACCCTGAGAACACCCAAGTAATGTTAAGTAAAGCAATTGTTGAATGGGATGAAGACAAATGAACTCATCCTCCAGGTGAGGAGGGAGTTAATTGCTCTGCTTATGGGCACCATAAATTATTACTCAGTACAATTTCTGAAAACCTGTGGCCAAGGAAAGGGTGTCCATCTCATTGATAAAATTTGGCTTGTTCACCCAGAGACATGACATCTTGTTTATATGTATATATAACTGGGCACTGGGCTTAGGGTGTTTTCTACGGACTTACTAGATGGCCTTGAGAGAATGCTATACACCTTAAATTGTCTTATTTGTTTAAACTGAATATAATACCTTCTCAAAAGGTAGCTAACATTTACAAAACAGCTAAAAATATTTCCTTAAAGGAGTTGTGATAGGAAAGCCCAATTTGTTCACATACCACTGTTTCCAAAACATGTGCAGAGACTCAAGGAAGTTACCAAAACAATTAAGAATTGATTAAATTAACCTTTGTATCTTAGTATCGACCCAGCCTTTGTAACAGCCTCTTAAACTCTGGAATACCCCAAGTCCAGAGTGTAGGCGTGTTTGTTTGCACATGCACACACGCACTCACACACACACCCAAACACATACACTCTTGCGCAGATACACCAACTGCAACAGCATTTTTAATTGAAAAGCATAAATTTGGACTGCTAAAACTATTAACGATTTGTTTTAATTAGGAACCCAGCTGCTTCCTGAGATTTTGCAGTCTGGGTTTCAGAACTTTTGCCATACTGAGAACGAGTCTCAAGTGGGTTGCTTCGGTCTTCCAGATCAGCATTTTTAAAGACTTGTTGGAAGGGGGAGCTGCAAATGCTTCTGAGCTGTAAAATTGCAGCTGCGTTTGTCCTTGGATGAGGATGGGGCTGCTTTGTTATTGTAGCCAGCACCCTGCCCTTGACCTCTCACTTGGGCATGTTAAGTCTAGCAGGCTGCCTGATCTTTGGATCCTCTTGCCAAGTTGGCTTACAGATATGCAGCATCATTGATTTTGAGGTCCCTACTTATTCCACCATCAGTAGGGGGAGCTGTTACTTAATTGAAGTCTAAAGCACCTCTCTCTTTTTTAAAAAATATTTGACAAGCTGAGAAGGTAGTTCTCAAAAGTCAGTTAAGGGAAGTAGAGTCTGAGGAGCAGTAACATTTTTATGTGCCTCTTTTCTGATGTTCAGCTAATGCCAGCCATAGAACTTGTTATTTGGATAACATTAAATGGAGTATAACACATTCTGTTCATCAGTGAGCATGGAAGCCATTCATTAGTCTATTCACTCACTCACTAATTTGCTCATTTATTCATTCAATCTTTCTTGATTGCCTACTATGTAAAATGCATGGTGCTAGGAATGTGAAGATTATTAAAACACTGCTTCTGCCTCTCAGGAGTTTGGAGTCTAATGGATGAAACACAGAAGCAGGAAAAAAAATGCTGTAGAATATGATAAAGATTAATAGAGGTATGTACAAAGCACATTGGGGATAGAGGGAAGGGAGTCGGGAGAGACTTTCTTTCTGTGGTACTGGGAATGCGTTTACCAAATATTAATATTTGTTAAATGAATATTGGTAAATCGTCGATAGATGGGTGAATGAATGGATGAAGAGAAAAACGAGCTGACAGGAAAGTGAGCACAGGCAGTCTAGGAAAACCAGTTTGAAGAAAAGCTTAATGAAAGGGTATGTTAAAGTTGGAAAGTGTGAGAAGAGCAAGGTGCCATGGAAAGAGACTTAACAGGGTGCTGAGAGGTGAAGCTTATGAGACGAGAAGGCAGCTGTTCATGAAAGGCTTTTTGTGCCATGCTAAGGAGCTTGGACTTGATGATCAAGAAGCTGCTGGATCAGGGGAGAGATAAAGGGAGAGCTATAGTTTAGAAATGTCATTTGGGCAATGATGTGAATGATGGTGTAGAAATGTAAGACGAGAGGTGGAACAGAAAAATACACTTGAAGGCATTTTTAATACAATGAAACTTTTCTAGGAGTCTGAAATAAAGACTGACAGATTGGAAAGATACTTAAAAAACCAATCAGCAGGACTTAGCAGGTTATTGAATGTGGGATGCTGGCAATTTTAAGGAAAAAATAATGTACATGATACTCCTTTGTAAGTACAGACATGCCTCTCTGCAGAGAAACATTTTTCTGAAATTGATATATACAGATAAATTGCAATGGGTAGCTTGCTAGCTATTTGGAGAAGTCATCTGGAAGTCATATTGCAATTTAAATATCATAACGATGGAGTATAAAGTTTGGACTGGACAGTATCAATATTTATATAAATTCAATTATGAATGGAGTATTTTGAAATATTTTGTGATTTAAAATAAACAATTCATTCAAATGTATTTATCACTGAATTTATCAAGAAAATTTGTTCAATATTGATACAATAGGAAATAACTATAGAATGGATGTTGGTAAATGACAACTCATGGAGCAAACCCAGTGCCCACACTTCCCCACCTGTTTTGGTAAATAAAAGTTTATAAATAAAGTTTTATTGGAATACAGCTATGCTCATTCATTTATGTATTGTCCATGGCTGCTGTCATGCTACAATGGCAGGGGTGAGTAGTCATGAGAGAGACTGCAAGCAGTTCATTGGTTGGTGTAAGATAAGAGGTAGATCATGCATTTGTGGCCAGAAGCACTCAGTATAGAGTGTGGGGTGACCTAAAGGGTCACTGGAACCCAGACATAAACCAAGACCCAGGCACCCCAAGAAGCAGCCACAGGAGGGCAGCAAAGTCACATGACATTAAAAATATCTATTTGAGAGCAATGGTGGCCAGCAGTGTGTAGATTACAAACCATTTGGTATTTCATGTGATAGCACCAAAGTCCAATAGAAATTTATTTAGCATGAATGTATATGCTCAGTAGTCTCTTTTGGATTCAAATTAAGAAGTATTCAGAAATAAAATCTGCTTTTGGGAGAAGCCAAATTTTTTAAAACAAGAAAGAATTTTGACTAAGATAAAGTGCGTCAGTGCAGGATACTGACACTTTTTACTTCATAGAGAACATTGATACAAGTCCATTTAAATAACAAGCATTCCCATTTTAATTGACTTTCACAAGAAGAGCAAGATGAACACATTGCAGCACGTAGTTCTTCCATGGAAAAATACAGTGTCATTTAAAAAAAATGAACACTGAGAAATAGCATTTATTTATATTTTTTTCTGCTTTTTTTTCACATTGATTTATTTTGTAGCATACTTGGGCCAAACATTGTACTGGAGAAGAGGGATACAGCAGAAGAATAAAAAGAGAGTGATGAAGCTATTTTATAATTTTAAAATCACACCCACATCAAAAATAATAAACATCTCTGGAAAAAAGCATGATTTAAAATGTTAGTCTTGGTTTATTTTCTGTTTTCTTGCCTTGATTTTGGCCCTGTATTAAGCCACTTCTCAATTTCAACATGTAGATAGCTTAAAATCTTTGGCTTGGGCCGGGCACAGTGGCTCACACCTGTAATCCCAGCACTTTGGGAGGCCAAGGCGGGTGGATCACGAAGTCAAGAGATTGAGACCATCCTGGCCAACATGGTGAAACCCCGTCTTTACTAAAAATACAAAAATTGTATAGGTGTGGTGGCACGTGCCTGTAGTCCCAGCTACTCAGGAGGCTGAGGCAGGAGAATCCTTTGAATCCTCCGGGAGACGGAGGTTTCAGTGAGCCGAGATCGCGCCACTGCACTCCAGCCTGGTGACAGAGTCTCGCTCTGTTAAAAAAAAAAACAAAAAACTTTGGCTTGGTGAACAGAAGTTCTTAATTTGAATATTTGAATATAGATGAGTTTACCTAATTCTTCTGTTATAGTTTGTAACTTTTGACAAGAATTTTTAAAATTAAGTGGGTTTAAAATATTAACAGTAATAATTTTTGAAAGCTGTATTAAATGTTTCACTACACTTCTAAGTCATCAGAATACTGATATGTATATTAAAGCTAACAAATCGTCTCTTGAAAGTGATCTGGTTATCATTGATCCTTACCTCATTGACTTTTGTTAACAGTAGATACTCCTTGTTTGCACATACTGCATCTGCAATAAATGGTTGCTAAAAATTATTTTTAAATCTCTTATATTTGGAGGACAAGTTAATAATTTACAACTCCTTAATTAGGATCTATTTTGACCAGGTCTTTCCAACTGAGGAAAAATATTAATTGTAACAATTAAAAATGCAAAATTCTTATTCTTTGATTGTTTCAATAGTTAAAGCGTTAGACTTTGGGAATTAGAAAAAAACTTTGGTTAAAATATCTAACTTGGAAAAGCTGTGGGTGTGTTTTATATGCGTGTGTGAAGTGTGTGTATCTCAGGTTTGGTGTAGCCATAGAACGATGTGTATATGTATTTATAGCTCTTGTTTTTTGGCCATAATACATATAGTGTCTAGAGTTAAAAACGTTCTGAAGAAGATAGCACATTTGAATGTTAGATACAACCTCCTTTCGCTTTAAACAACTTCTCCAGTTGAGCATGACTTTTTCGTCTTGAATCCTCTGAGATTCACTCACAGGATGTTTTGTCAGCCTGTCAAGGGTGAAGAACTCTTAATTTAGGCATGATGTCCCACTGCATATTTGGATTCCCCAAACCGAGTCACATTTAGTAAAAGGATCCTGAAACCTATACAAGCAGACAGAAACTTCAATAAACAAGTAGAAAATCTAGCATTTTAGCTAGGCAGCCCTACATTTCAAAGAAACATGTTCCCAGCAGAAAACACATTATTATATGGTGGTCTTGACAAAAAGTCAGTTTACCAACACAGGGCACAATATATAATTTTCCTGATTTTCTGAAATCTTGATGTTTTCCAAAATTCAGTCTTCTATTAGAGACGCTCATTGAATTACAGTCATAGTTTCTCTGATTAAGAACAAAAACAAAACAAAAATCAGAAGAAGAAGTGAAAAAAGAGAATGGAAAAGAAATAGGAAGATTATTTCTTAGGAATGTGTGCAAGTGTGGCACCCCATTCACAATCTAAATGTTTCTTAAGCCCCTTCAAATTAGAACATGGGTTAGAATAAAAGTGAACACTCTTGCCTTTGAGAAATTTACATTTTAAATAATGAAGAGAGAGTAACATTTCATTGCATGGTGGTATGTGGCATTTGGATTTTTAAAAAATGTTCCAGGTCTCTAAATCGGGAAAATGATATAGCTATTAGGGAAAGGGGGAGGCTTCTTTCCCTAGCAGCTGGTCATCATATGATATATGTATATGCTTATATTGAAGATAAAGATACAATGTCAGTGTTTCTATATAACTGGAAGAATAAAACCACATCCCCAAAAGCTGGAACACCAAAAGGACCTTATTTAACAAATAGGCCCTTAATTCAAAAGCTTTAGCTTTGTTGCTGTAGTGTTGTTAAGGAAATTAGAAGAGTCACACAGATTTTAAAGATAAAGTTTAGTAACATTTAGTTAAACTAAAAAGAAAATTCCTTTTAGAATTTTGGTTGGAATTAGATTGCAGTTATTTAATAAATAGGAGTACTGAAAAGTTTAAAATTTTTTCTTTTTAGATGAGGTCAAGCTATTTCTTCCCATTTATTCATGTTTTATTTTGTGCTCCTTAAAAGAGGCATAAGGTTTTCTTAATTTTACGTTTATTTCCAATTATTTATTTTTGTTGTTGCTATTATTGATTTCTGTCTTAAACTTTCTGTTTGTTTGCATAAACTTCATTAAAAATACATTTAAGAATAAAGATTTTTAAAAAAGAAAATATAGTAAAGCTTGAATAACCTTAGCATATAGTAAAATATTTCATACAGGTACAATAATTAAAGCAATTTGGTAGTGGGACTAAAGAATACACAGATCAAAAGAATAGAATAGAGAGTCCAGAAATGAATCTAACTGCATGTGGGAATTTAGTAATTTATAAAACTAACATTTCAAAATAGTGAAAGGAAATGTGTTTCCCCTTAAAATGCATTGGATCAACTCAATTGCCATTTGGGAAAAATAATAAAGGTAGATCTCCACCTTACCTCCTAAACCACACAACAAAGCTAAATAAATAAAAGATTCAAAAGTTGAAACCTTAAAATGAAGAAAATATTATTAGGTTTTATTATACATTAAAAGATAATGCTTTCCTAAGCATGACACATGTGCATGAAAGGAAAATAAAAATCTAAGCACATAAAAGTTAAAATTTTTAGATGGCAAAATATCACAAAGTAGAAATACAGATAATAAACTGAAAAAAATCATGACAGATAAAGAATAATTTCATCAATGTACAATGAGTTTTTATACATCAGTGTAAAAGGCAATCAAATAAAAAAAGGACAAAACATTCCAGAAGGTAATCCTCTAGAAAGCAAAAACAAATGGCTAAACAAAGGAAAGGATGTTAACTTTGTTCATTCTGAATAAATGCAAAACTCAACAGAGTTTTATAACTTTTTTTCTCTAAGATTTTCAATGTTTTAAAATTTTATTATAATCATCATTAACGAGTACATGGAGAGAAAGGCATTTTACTTTTGTAGGAGTGAAAACTGGAGTAAAATTTGTACAGTATCTTGGCTATATATATTAAAAGTATAAATTCATATAACTTTTGACATAGAAATTCAAATTATCCTACAGTTATATTAGCACAAGTGTTGAATGACCAATTTCAATATATGTATTCAGTACAGCTTGAAAAGTCTAGTAAAGATCATGTTATACATGTATATAAGCCCAGATAAACCAATGATGGTGGAAAACTAAGCTTTCATTAAAATATTAAATGTGTACACATGCATTGATTTACAGTGGTGTCTAGGATACTGATAAGTACAAAAAGCAAGTTGCAGAGTAATGGGTATAGTATGAATTTATTTTTGTATAATATATATCTGCATAGTTGCCAGGGTCTATGTGTGGGATGGACAGTGTGATAATATGTCCAGGAGATAATATGAGAGAGTTCTCAAAGAAGATGGGATTTTTCTGAATTCTAACTGTTTTGTGTCCTAAATGTGGTAGTGATTACACCAATAGAACTAAACACACACGTGTGCGTGTGTATATTATACATATCTCCCTATAACTGAGAGTAACATCAGCAAGATGGCGGACTTGGAGGCTCTAGGACCTTATTTCCCCATGGAAACACTAAATAAGCAACTAGAAACTAACTAAAGTAATTTTACAGGTGTTCTGGAAATCAGTCAAAGATCTATAGCAACCAAATAGACACTTAATGGAGGGGGAAAAAAGCTGCATTTGAAATGGTAGGAAAATTTTATAGCATTTTTATTTACCATTGCCTGTCTCTTGTGTAGCATGTAATAGGAAAAAAAATAGACTTCACGTTAAAACTGTTACACGACACAAATAAGGACATTATATAATGATAAAAGGATCAATTCATGAAGAAAATACAGCAATTGTAAACATATATGCACCAAAGAGCAGAGCTCCTAAATATGTGAAGCAAACATTTATAGAACTGAATGGAGAAATATGTGTATCTACAATAATAGTAAGAGACTTTAATACTCCATTTTCAATAATGAATACAAAAACCAGAGGGGAGATCAGTAAGGAAATAGAGAACTTGAAAAGCACTGTAGACCAAATGGACATAACAAGCATTTAAAAAACACTCCAGGCAAAAATAGCAGAATACACATTCTTCTCAAGTGCACATGGCTAGGATGTGGAGAAACTGAAATTCTTTTGTGCTGTTGGTGGGAATGTAAAATGATATCCACTATGAAAAACAGTATTGTGGTTCCTCAAAAAATTAAAAATATAATTATCATACTATTCATCAGTTCCACTTTTGGATATCTACCCAAAAGATTAAATTAAAAGCAAATACTTAAAGGGGTATTTGTACGCTCATATTCATAGCACCATTATTCACAATAGTCAAAAGGTGAGAGCAACCCAAGTGTCCACTGACAAATGGATAAATTAACACAATAGAATATTATGCAGCTTTCAATATTAAGGAAGTTCGGACACATGCCACAACGTGGGTGAAACTTGAAATGAGCCAGTCACATAAGGAAAAATACTGTATGATTCCACTTATCTAAGATATGTAGTGAATTCAAATTTATAGAGGCCAAAGTAGAATGGTTGTTTCCAGGACTGAGGCAAAGTTGTGAAGAAGAGTTGCCAATTAATAGATAGAAAGTTTCAGTTTAGCAAGATGAAAAAATTTTGGAAACGAATCATGATTATGACTGCACAACACTGTAAATGTACTTTACTCCAGAACTGTACCCTTAAAAATGGTTAAAATAGTAAGTTTTATACATACATTTTACCACAATGAAAAAGCACAAAATCATTGATCTATAAAGACAAAAAAGAAATTCATTTTATTGCATAATAATTAAAAATATAAAAGCATATTTATATGCATATTGCTAAAAATACAAAACTAAACTACCATTAATGTCTGTATCTCTGGAGTAGGAAAATAGACCTGGGATGGGCTTGGATACTGTTACTGTTCATTATAAATCTTGTTTCTTATTTTAATTATCATGAACATATTTTATTTAAGAATAAAACTTAGTAATTTAAAATATCCCTCCCTCAGCCAGGAATGGTGGCTCATGCCTGTCATTCCAGCACTTTGGGAGGCCAAGGCAGGAGGAAGCCAAGAGTTTGAGATCAGCCTGAACCACAAAGTAAGATCCCCCATCTGTACAAAACAAACAAACAAAAGAAGCCAGGTGTGGTGACACATGCTTGTGGTCCCAGCTACTTAGGAGGCTGAGGTCGAAGAATGACTTGAGCTCAGGATTTTGAGGCTGCAATTAGCTGTGTTCATTCCACCGCACTCCAGCCTGGGTGACAGCGAGAGACCTCATCTCTACAAAAAAACAAAACAAAGTGATCTATGTCTTAGCAGTGTGCATTATTCTTACTTGCATCGAACCAGACGGGGCTCAGTGTGAACTCCACTCTGAGAGGCTGCCTTTCAAATGATGGAGGACTTAGGAAAATATTTTTTTTCTTTCTTATAGATTTAGAATAGAAGTAACGCTTTCCTTGGGAGATGTATGGGACTGTGCCTAGTGTGTGTATGTGTGTTTCTGTGTACCCATGCACACATACATGCTTATTCATGTGTGTATGTGGGCTTCCATACATCTGTGGAAGCCAACAGTTATCAACTAGAAATTGGAAGTGTCTGTCTGTCTCTAAGTTGAGTAAGGACACTTGTGAAAGGACAGAACATAAATTGCCTACTCTGCATTCTTCTGCTGAACTTAAAATGGATTCTCCAGCGCCTCAACTCTTCTTCATGGCATTGAGTTGCAACCACAAACTGTTCTGTTAGAGCCTCCCTAGGCAGTGTTCTGGACAAAGAATTCAGACTTGGGCAGACATACAAGTGGCAAAAGGGTAATAAATTTCAAGATGAGGCCAGTTCCTGCTGAATGGAGCTTCTTGAAGGGCAAATGGAGATTTGCATTGCAGCGTATATAACAGTGGTTCCTAGGACAATCTTTTTGGGGACAAATTTGCAACAAAACCTGATAATAATGTAGTAGTTGAATTCATGTGTACAGTCTAGATTGGAGCAATATCATTTGATAGTATTGGTGAGTTTCTTGTGCAGGCACAGACCAGCCATTGTCAGGCTGGTCAGATTCAATAAAATACATTCAGTTAAAAGAAGGGCCCGGGCCAGGCGTGGTGGCTCACGCCTGTAATCACAGCACTTTGGGAGGCTGAGGCGGGCAGATCACAAGGTCAGGAGTTCGAGACCAGCCTGACCAATATGGTGAAACCCCCATCTCTACTAAAAATACAAAAATTAGCCGGGCATGGTGGCAGGCGCCTGTAGTCCCAGCTACTCAGGAGGCTGAGGCAGAATAGCTTGAACCTGGGAGGTGGAGGTTGCAGTCAGCCGAGGTCGCGCCACTGCACTTCCAGCCTGGGTGACAGAGCAAGGTTCCGTCTAAAAAAAATAATAATAATAAAGGGCCCTAAGATGGTCTTGGATGACAGGACTCACATTCTTTGTTGGGCCTTTGCTGCTTCACCTGCCGGACTGCTGAATTCCTGCTCCGCATTTCTCCCATAAGACAAGGCAGATCTAGTTCCTTGGGGACTGCAGCCTTCCTTGACATAGCCTACTGCACTGTCACCATCATCAATGGGCCACACACCCAGGCTGCAGTGGCAAGGGCTGTGACTTCCTGTTCTTTTCTAGGCTTGTACATCCTCCTCCTCTTCCTCTCTACTGGCCTAAAGGTAGTCAGGATGTGTCAGTAAAGTTTCCGTTTATTTTACTCATACCTCCTTAGTCTTTGTTCTCTTTAGTTAGGAAGAGGGAAACACTGTTTCAAATTCTACTTTGGAAAAATGAAATGCATGTTTAACCAATATTTAAAAAAAGAATCCTTGAGGCCAAGGTAGCAACCTTAGGAACTAGGATATGGCATACAACTCTGTTCTGTTGTTGCTGCTATTGTTTTGGTCATCTTGGGGGTTTTCTTTCTCCTGAATATTAACCCCTTGACTCCACAAACTCTTATACCCGAGGTGAGCTCTTGATTCTGCCCGGACAAACATAGCACCCCTTTCCTCTGAACACATGACTCAGTGTTATAATTATATGTGTTTATTTTTATTAACAAACATAAAGCATGCTTATTATGTGTCGGGCACTGTTGTAAGCATTCTACAAATATTAACTAATTTAATACTGAAAATAGCAGAAAGTTGAATCCAGTCCATGTGGTACAGGGGACTCTAATGAAGAAATTACTTCCTGAGTTGTGGATAGAGCAAAAGGGAAAAATCAGGGATATGAGGCACTCAGAGACTAGCGAGAGTGGACAGGCTTTGCCACTTCCAAGCCTAAAGAGGCATGAATGGAAGTCGTGTTAGCAAAGAACAGTGAGAGCTGGGGCCATGCAGATGGGCCTCTCTTTGGGAGCTGTGTTCTTGGAAGGACACAGCCAGTGCCAGCAATCCGGCCCACAATAGGAAGAAAGAAATACCACAGTCTCTGCCTCTTCTTGTCCTCCAGTCTTCTCTTAGGACTTCCCAGTGGTCAAGCCCAATTTGAAGCCAGTTGGCCAGGTAGCCAGGGTGATACAATCCACAGGAGTCAGCCTCTCTGGGAACAAAACAGAGTAAAGAACAGACCTGCAGCAAATGAAAATAACTAGCCAACATTCAAATCATTTTAGTAATTAAGCAGAGACAAATAAAAATAATAAGTAAACATTAATTATTTTTATTCTACCTCTAACTTTACAAACCACCCACATTAACTCTTATAAAAAACTGAAGTCATAAACTAGACAAATGTCTAGATTCCAGCTGTTAGAATTCAGCAGAGCATTCAAACATCACAGAAAGAAACTCAGGAAGCCAGCTGGTTGGGCAAAGATTTTACATTTACTACTTCTTTTTGCCAGATAATTCTACGGTAATCCACAGACTTCCCTCACACCAGCCCGGCCTATGATATTGATACTTAAGGAATAAAGAGCTGTTTATATGTTGGTGGGGAGCTCATACTATCAGTTTGCACATTAGTGAGGCCAGCTATTGCTCTCTTCTTGGGATCTATTGAGTGGTGGCTGGAGAGATATCTGCTGAAAAAAAAAAAAAAAAGAAAAACCTTAGCTGTCTGATGAAATGTTTTAAATGCATAGGGTTCACCTTGGGGTTGGCTGCTGTTCAGATTTTATCCATTAATAACACACAGGGCTGCCTCTGTACTCTCCAGGGCTGATAGGAAAAATAGTACTACTTACAGGTCCTTGCTTTGCCTGAGGGAGGATATTCCAAGTGCTGGTTGTGCTTCATGTACACACACGCATGTTTGTGTGCACATCTACTCGGCTCACATGCATGCAATGGTGCTTCCTGATTTTTTTTTAAATAAAATGGCACATAGGATTTTCCCATTTTGAAACATTTTAGAAAGGACAATATGTGGGTCAAAGTGAATGTGTAAGCTTATGTTTTATCATGACACCCAGAGCTCTAAAGCATCTTCATTCATTTTAAGTCATTTGGTATTATATTTGGAAATGGAAAGGGAAGGCTTCAAACTGTTGTCTTCTTTCAGTTTTTGCCCGATTCAACCTTCAGCTGACATTTAATCCTAAAGGGAGAAAATTAGAATTGCTACAAGAAACCAATATAAATGTATTACTTTTAAGTGTTGTCTATCATTTATTTTATTTTATTTTTTTAACAAACTGCCCTTTTTATTCCCTCTCACTCTTTCTTTGAAACATTTAGAGAAAAGGGTGTTTAAATCAAAGTCACTAATTTCTGCCACAAGTCAGCCTTCAGATGCAACCTGCTGTTAAGAATTTGGCATCATTTTCTTAAGAAAAGATTCCCAGCACAATTGTCTGAACATAGATGATGGAGATGTCTGAATTTTGTGACTCAACGATTTGCTATGGAGAAGGGTCATTTTAGTGTTAAGATTATGGGTCATTAGTGTATAAATGCATGTCAATGGAAAGAAATACATAGATGAGGGGTTTGGAGGGTATAGAAGATCCCTGAATTGTTTCCTGAAGAGTTTGCTACACAATTACATTTAAAATAAGAAGGGGAAAAATAAGAAGTGGAAAATTTTAGCATTTAATAAGTGAGAAGTAATTTACTCATATTTTTCTATCTCCAAAACCCAAGTGCTTCAAGTTGATTAAAAACTTTCCTATCAAGTCATTCTATACTGAATCTAAACTACTCCATTAGCTTTAAAGGAATGTGGAGCTGAAGCAAAGAGGTGTCCCCAACTTCCATTCTCAGAAATGAAACTGATCATCTTAGGAAACTATCAAACACTAAAGCAATTGTCAACCTTCAACAATCTGTGTTGGAGTTAAGTATTTTAATTCACATTATTTACTCTAAAATATCAGTCTTGAAGTGAATTGCCACATGTTACCAAGATAAGCCCCCAAATCCACAGGGGCTAGAAAGAATTGACTCCGCAACCAAAATTGCTGTGGAGTCAAGGCTTAATAAATACATATTCCCTAATTAACTAAACTTTGTAAAGATGTTAAACAACACTGATGCCTTAATAATTGTTTCTACACCTATAGCTCGTTTATTTTTATATGTTATTTCTATTTTTTCCCATAACTTGAGTAAAAGAGACATTAGACTTTGACATTCTTGGCTTTGAGATTAACCATGTGACTTGGGCAAGACACAGCCTATTTAGGTATTGGGGGGCTTTGTTTGCTTTTTATTAGTACAATAAAGACAGTAAATACTTCATCATGGTTATGTGAGGATCAAGTGAACTGAAACGTATTTGTACTTTTTAAAAAGTTTTAGGTGTGAGAGATAATTACACTGATGACATAGCATGATGACAAAATTTTATTTCTAGATCCAGTCTTTCTACCATCTCAAAAGTCATAAAAGGCACTACAGCAATAACCATATCATTAGAACAATGGTAAAAGGACAGGCACCAAATGGCAAAACAATGAGCATTCAATTTAAATCAAAGAAAATCTGACTTAAGGGTGGCCGAAGATAGTGGTGGCAGCCCACTACATGCCTCCTTAATACAGTACAAAACAGACAAAATAATAGAAAGAAAAATAGACTGTACTTGAAAATCACATCCTCTGCATAACTTGAGGAAAGACAATGTACAATCTTTCAAATCACTCTAATTAAAAAAAAAAAAAGTCAATGATTTCCTGCCACACCTCCACCCAAAGTAATGCCCCACTGTGGGGAAAGACAGAAGATGAAAGGCTGTGAAGGGTCCTAAACTTGAACTTAAACTGCTTCAGGAAAACAAGGTCTTCCCTAAGTCTGAAAAGTATCCGAGTGGATCCAGGTGATTTGGACAGGAGACAGGGAAATACTGGGTAGAAGAGGTGGATCCCTGGCAAAAGCCCCACCTTCAAGCCTAGAAACCAGTGGCCCTAAATGGGAACAGGTATTCTTGTTTTCACACCCAGAAGTTGCCTTTTGGCCTGCCATGCCCCACTATCCTGACCGACATAAACCCCAAACCTCAGGCTCCAAGGGCAGATGAACAGAAGAGCAGAGGAGTGGTAGAACAGTGTGGCAGAGGAGAGAAGAGAAGGAGTATCTGAACGTCAGGAGGAGTTTGTCTGGGGACAGAGAGGAGATCAGCCGCTGGACAACCAAATTCCAGGGGAAGATCATCTTCCCACTCCATCCCCTTTCCAGTTCCCCATCCATCCCACTGAGAGCCACCTCCACCACTCAATAAAAGCCCTGCATTCACCATCCTTCAAGTCTGTGTGTGACCTGATTCTGCATGGATGCCAGACAAGAACCAGGATACCAAGAGGGCACTGAGCTGGTTAACGCTTAAGCCATCTGCAGACAGCAGAGCTAAAAGACAACTGTAGCACACCCACTGTGGCTTTGGGAGTCACAGGCACCTACCCCTAGATGCTACCATGGGGCCAGAGCCCAGAAGCGCTTGCCCCTGCTCCTGCACCTGCCCATTTGTGTGATCCCTCTCCTGTAAGGGGTTCAAGCACCATGGTAGCTGAACAGACAAGCCACATCCCCATTGCACATCTTGCAAGGGGAGTCAGGGAACTCTCCTGTTTCACAGGCATGGGCTATAAGCAAAGGTTTCAAAATATGTGCAAATTAAAGTGGTAGGCTGAATTTAACAAAGCAAGCATAATTTAAAAGGATAGGTGTTATTTAAAGTGGCATAGATTTGAGGAGGGAAAAGGAGAGAAGCACAATTTAGCAACAGTAATGAAGAATAAAAAGAGTAAGGTTGGACAGGTGCGGTGGTTCACGCCTGTAATCCCAGCACTTTGGGAGGCCGAGGTGGGTGGATCACCTGAGGTCAGGAGTTCAAGGCGAGCCTAGCCAACATGGTGAAAGCCTGTCTCTACTAAAAATATAAAAATTAGCTGGGCATGGTGGCATGTGCCTGTAATCCCAGCTAGTCTACTTGGGAGGCTGAGGCAGGATAATCGCTGGAACCCAGGATGCAGAGTCTGCAGTGAGCCAAGATCGTGCCACTGCACTCCAGCCTGGGCGAGAGGGCAAAACTCCATCTCAAAAAAAAATAAAAATAAAAATCGAAATGCTTGCAATCTACTATCCAAATCACAAAAACAAACAGAAAATACCAGCCAAAATATCTGGACTTTCCTTAAAAAGCTTTAGTTGTGAGAGATAATTACACTGATGAGGACATAGCATGATGACAAAGTTTTATTTCTAGTTCCAAGCTTTCTACCATCTGAAAAGTCATAAAAGGCACTAGAGCAACAACCGTATCATTAGAACAATGGTAAAAGGACAGTAGCCAAATGGCAAAACAATGAGCATTCAATTTAAATCAAAGACAGTCCGACTTAGAGGTGTTAGATGAGATTGCTACTAAACTAGGAATTACACAAAATGTCTACATACCATAAAAACAGACAGATGAGTGAAATTCACATAGATCTATTGCAGAAAATCAGGAAACAAAATTTCACACACAATAACTGAGGAACATTCCTCTGAGAAGGTGTGGAGGAGGTTTGGAGGAAGAAACAGAACATAACTGTATGTTAGCACTTCAAACAAAAATAAATATACTCAAACAAGCCATAAGTACGTGAAAACCCATCTTGAGTCAGAACTTTAAAAATAAAAACAAAAATGAACAACAAAAAGAAGAAATAAAAAGGGAATTGATTTAATTAGGGAAAGAAATGGAAGAAAAAGGCAAAACTGTCTCACAAATAAATAATACATTGCAAGGGGCCCAAGGAAGGATAGACTCAAATAATAATTTTATAAGGCATGGAAGAAAGACAGGAAAATAACCAAGAAAGTGAAAATGAAAGGATCAGTGAGCAAGTAGTGAAAGTGGAAGAAAAACAAAGAATAAATAATGTTTCTTTTATTAGAGTCTCTGAAAACAAACAAAAATTTAACAATTGAACTCAGCTAATATTTCAAACTATAAACCTAAAAATGTTCCAGAAATAGAAAAAATTGAAAATTACTAAGATGGCTCACTGGGTATCTGGAAAAGTTAATCCAAAGCTCATTTTTATAGCCTTGATATCTAAAAGATCAATAGATGAGATATAAAAGCTCACTTTTTTAAATTGCATTTTTGTTTTTCTCATTTTAAATGTTGCTTCATTATTGTCTTACTTGGTATGTTGGTTTAGAAGAATCTGATGCTTGTCTATTTCTTTCACCTGTGTAAGTTATTAGATCTTTCTGTCTCGAGGCCTTGGAGACGTCATCTTTGACGTTTAATATTTTTACCATGAATATTAGTTTGGATTTGATTATTTCACTACTTTGAGTAGAAGGAGAAACACAGAAATTGCACATAGGAAATAATTATACATGTTTAAAAATAACACACTACATATCAAAATCTATGAAGTATATTTAATATAGTGATCAGAGAAAAATTCCTAATACTAAACACATACATTAGTAAAAATTAAAATAAATAAAATCAAATGCTTAGTTCAGAAACTAGAACAATAAGATAAAACTAAAAGGTGCAGAAGAGTGAAAGTATTAAAACTAAAGCAGGCCGGGCATGGTGGCTCACGCCTGTAATCCCAGCACTTTGGGAGGCCGAGGCGGGTGGATCACGAGGTCAGGGGATTGAGACTATCCTGGCTAATGCGGTGAAACCCTGTCACTACTGAAAATACAAAAAGTTAGCCAGGCGTGATGGCGGGCGCCTGTAGTCCCAGCTGCTGGGGAGGCTGAGGCAGGAGAATGGCATGAACCTGGGAGGCGGAGCTTGCAGTGAGCCGAGATCGTGCCACTGTACTCCAGCCTGGGTGACAGAGCGAGACTCCATCTCAAATAAATAAGTAAATAAATAAATAATAAAGCAGAAACCAATAAGGTCAAGAATGGAAAAACAGTAACTACAATTTAAAAATTATAAGTACTGTTTTCTAAGAAAATTGACAAAATAGAAGAACCACCAGCTAAATTTATCAAGAAAAATAGGATCATACAAAATAGGAAATAACAAGAGAAATAACACTGGGAAAGAAAAGTTTTTAAAAATTGTTAAGAGACTATCCTGCAGATTTCTATGCAAACAAATTTTGAAACCTTCCTAAAGAAATGCAATCAACTGAAATTGGCCCCATTACAAATAGAATGCTTTTAGTTTCCATTGGAAATATTCCACAAAAAGTATCAGGTCTAGAGGTTATCACAGGGAATTCTACTATATGTTCAAAGACCAGAAAATAGCTTTACAAATAACAAAAGAACATTTAAAAGGAAGGAAAACCTTATAGTAATTTATTTTCTGAAGCAGTATAATACTGGTATCTAAATTCCTAAAGCCAATATGAAAAGAAAACCGAGTTCAATATTTTCCACGCATATTGAAGCAAAAACACTAAATAAGATATTAGCACACAGAATCCAATGAATTAGCACCAATAACAAGTGGGATTGATCCAAATTATCTGGTCATCTGCCTCAGCTTTTACGACTCATGACTTCCACTTGCTTACTGTAGTTTTCATCATTCTGGTCATGAGTTCCTATTGAGGATCATACGAATTGGCCATCAAAGAGAAAAACTGGATGATCAGAGCATTTGGAAAGAGCAATGCTGAGATAGACTCAACTTAATATTTCACCCTCAGAATGAAAACTGCAAAATCTTGAGTGTTCTAAAATGATTGGTTAATGTGAAGATTTTGCATTATTTATGTAGATGTAAGAATTTAAGGTAGAGATTCAAAAGCTTCAGGCAATCTTATGGAAAAACGTCTACATAGTCATTTTCTCCCATGCTCTCCTGCAGAAACCTTCACCCTTCTGGCTGCTATTTCTCAAAAACTTTTCATAGCTGTTTAAGAAAGATTTATCCGGAATCATTTAAATGTAAAGTGACTCACGAATGGTTGTGAGTGAGTCCTTCCATTATGCCATTTTTCCGTCTAAACTTGTTCAATTGGCTGGATTATTGAGCACTAATTTTGTGCAACCCATGAAACTAGACTCTGGGCCAGCTCCATTTTTTTCCCTTGAATAAATTATTTTAAAAAGCTCTATTTTTGCTGGGCGCAGTGGCTCACGCCTGTAATCCCAGAACTTTGGGAGGCCGAGGTGGGCAGATCATGAGGTCAGGAGATCAAGACCATCCTGACTAACACGGTGAAACCCAATCTCTACTAAAAATACAAAAAATTAGCCGGGCATGGTGGCTGGCGCCTGTAGTCCCAGCTGCTGGGGAGGCCGAGGCAGGAGAATGGCATGAACCCAGGAGGTGGAGCTTTCACTGAGCCGAGATTGTGCCACTGCACTCCAGCCTGGGCAACAGAGCAAGACTCTATCTCAAAAACAACAACAACAACAAACTATTTTCTTAGTCTTACCTTTTTGTCTAAATTTCAAACTAGTGTTAAACTTAGTAATAATAATAACTTATTATATAACAAAAAGATCTCTTTATTTAAGTGTATAATTCTTATTCAGGATTTTTAAAATTTCTTCCATTGAAGAGTATAACATTTAATTAAAAGGATCAGATTTTGTGATGATGTGATTTCCAATTGAGGAGCAAAAATGATCCTCTTTCTTTACAGCAGGTCTGAAGTGAGAAGTTTCTGTAAGAATTTGTTGCCAAAAAAAGTAAAATCTTTGTTTCCCTAAGGATTCCACTGTGCTTTTTTTCATTCAGATGGTGAAAGCTATGTAAATTACTGTGTCACACAATTTTTACCCTCGCTTCTGAGAAAAAAAGTTAGACTCTTATTTGATATTTATTTATGGCAAGAATATTAAACTATAGGGTAGAAATATTTACTTTTTTGCTCTCTGTTTTTGTCTCATTTTATTTATATTATTTTTAAACATATGTCTTCTAACATATATGACCATTACTAAAATAGTAAGATTTTAATTGTTTTCACCATAAAGAAATAATAAGCATGTATGGTGATTCGTGTATACATGAATCAAAGCATCATACTGTACCCAATAAATACATACTACTATTTATCAATTAAAATCAATAAATAGATAATGTTGAAGAGAAAAATATCAGGAATAAAATGTGAATGGTGTTTATAGTTATTAGTAGAGTTTTATTCTCATCCTTTCCCTGTAGTCTGATGGGGCATTGGCAACACCTCATTCATTCATTCATTCATTCACCCACTCAAATATTTATCGAACACCAACTAGATGGGACTGGTTGTGTCAAGGATACAGATCCTCAGAGTAATGACAAACAAGATCTGTGGCTGTAGACTGCGACTAAGTCAAAGACTCCAGAGAGAATACTGCGCAGGCAGTGTCAGGCCTCTGAGCCGAAGCTATGCCATCGTATCCCCTGTGACCTGCACCTATACATCCAGATGGCCCGCAGCAAGTGAAGAATCACAAAAGAAGTGAAAATGGCCGGTTCCTGCCTTAGCTGATGACATTCCACCACAAAAGAAGTGAAAATGGCTGGTCCCTGCCTTAACTGATGACATTACCTTGTGAAATTCCTTCTCTTGGCTCATCCTGGCTCAAAAGCTCCCCCACTGAGCACCTTTTGACCCCCACCCCTGCCAGCCAGAGAACAACCCCCTTTGACTGTAGTTTTCCACTACCCACCCAAATCTTATAAAATGGCCCCACCCCTATCTCCCTTCACTGACTCTCTTTTCGGACTCAGCCCGCCTGCACCCAGGTGATCAAAAAGCTTTATTGCTCACACAAAGCCTGTTTGGTGGTCTTTTCACAGGGACGTGCGTGAAAGGCAGAGAGCACGTGTCAGCCACCCAGAACCATGGGGTTGAGCTAGCTGTGACTAGCATATGGGGGCTTAGAGCCCAGTGCAGTCTTATCACTGTAATGCTTACACACTTTGATTGACCTCCAAGTTGAGAAGGCCTGGGCTATAGTCCTGGTTAATTAATAGAAAGGATGCATGGTGGTGGTTTTAGAGAGATCTGGAGGAACTGAAACAGACTGGGAAGCAAGAATCTGAAAGGCATGGCATAGCATCTTACAGCAAAGAGGCCAGATACAGAAAATAAAAACTGAACAATGTAAGAAAAACTATGAGAAACACAGACTCCCTCTTTTCTAATCTTCACTCACATTTGATGACTCTGCATCTTCACTAAAAATGGTAGGTAATTTCATAACTGTTTTAGTTAGAAAAAAAATTAACATTTTATGGGACAAGAGAATCTTCAATCAGCCCTCAGCAATATCATCATAACTTGGGCAAAGCAAATACTGACAAATTCAGAATGGCTATAACCAAGTTGTCATTAGTTCTGCTCAGTGTTTAGAATGTTCGCAGAGTGCTATTTCTTTAAAAAAATAAAATAAAAAGCTGACTTTTTTTGGCAAGAAAGTAATTGTGAAGTGTTTAAGTAAATGAAATGAGCTCTCTTTGCATTGAAATGTAAAGCTCCCATTTCCTCTCTTTAAATGTTTAAAGGGATTTTTTTTGTCAGTTTCAGCATGAAGAAACATTAAAATTCATCTCATCCAAAACCTGTAGTGGATTTAAAAAAAAGATGTTAAATATCAGCAAATGGATCTGATAATCTGCAGAGTATTTCTGCTGTCAAGGAAGGACCATGGAATAAAAAAACACATGTTCCTGACTTGACATCCCTTGGCATCTTGTAAATAGCCTCCACGAATCCATACCTTAAAACTGCCAACAGCAGCAAAATTGTGCACAAGTTTCTAGTAAGTTAAGCAAGCAAAGCAGAGAGAGGAAATGTGGCTGGATTGCATATAAAAACCGAGGGACTCTGAAAACTGACCTCAAAGTCATTTTACCAAAAGATACTCTCTGCATTTCTGCAGAATTGTCCTTTTATTTAAAATCAAACCACATTTTGTGATATGTATGCATGTCTGAGTAAATAAGAATATAGAGAATAAGCACGTTAGGTGGGGCAGGGGAAGATGATGAGGTAAGTGGGAAGAATTTTTCATGTGAAAAAATAAACCGCTGAGTAATACAAAATAGACTTTTCTTATGATTAAAGGTTTTTACCTCAAGAGGATATTGAAATAGTCCTTTAGCCTGGATTTCGAACACTTCAATACTACCTTCCTCAAAGGGGGAGGAAAATCACATTTATCAGTGTGTTTTCAGATTCAAAACCCAAAAGATGTGTTTGTCTCCTAGAGTTTGGAAGTGCCTTCTTTCTTCCTGTGCAAATTGCAAATGCAAAGGCTGCAGGAGACTAAGCAAAGGCCTCATAGGGCGTCCTGTTGAGCAAACCTTAGACTGACTATCACCACAAACCTATTTCCTTGTTTCCCCTCAACATTTGAGAGATTTGTTCCACAAATTTGAGAGACTGGTTCCATTAACAGTTTCCATTAAGCAGTACTTCACTCTTTTCCTTAAATTATTAATCAAGAAAATTGGCAATTAGAGCTTCTAATTAGCATAATGTATATTGACATTATCTACCACTAGTTATTATTCCAGCCCAAAGCCAAAAATATCATTTTTTTATGCTGCTTAAAATTTTACTGAGATAAATATGCATTTTCCTACATCAAAAATGATGATGGCATTTGTTGAGAATACATTGTATGATCTATGATTTATAAATATGATTTTATTTCATTCCTATGACAAGTCTGCAAGATCAGAATTAGACAACTTTGAGGTCTATAAAATAACATTGTTCAAATCTCATATTAGAGTTGGAAGGCTGAATTTTGAAATCCTGTTTGCAGGATGCAAGTATCTATGGCTTTTCTCACCACTCCCTGAAGACTTTTTGACAAATAGCTCAGTCAGCTATAACTTATGGTCCTCAAAGTTTCTGGAGACACCAGCTTGGACATATATTGCTACATACATTGATTTTGTAACCTGAAACTTCGTTGAAGTTGTTTATCAGATCTAGAAACCTTTGGGCAGAGATTGCTTTTTTTAATTTATAAAATTATATCATCTGTGAAGAGAGATAATTTGACTTTCTCTCTTCCTATTTGAATGCCTTTTATTTCCTTCTCTTGCCTGATTGCTTTGGTTAGGACTTCTAATACCATCTTGAATAGGCATGGTGAGCGTGGGCATCCTTGCCTTGCTCTGGTTTTTCAAGGGAAGTGCTTCCAGCTTTTGCACATTCAGTATGATATTGGTTGCGGTTTGGTCATAGATGGTTTTTATTATTCTGAAGTCTGTCCCTCTGATGCCTAGTTTACTGCAGGTTCTTAATATGAAATGATGTTGAATTTTATCAAAAGCCTTCTCTGCATCTATTAAAATAAGTATGTTTTTTTTTGTTTTTAGTTCATTTTATGTGATTAATCACATTTATTGATTTGTGTATTTTGAACCAACCTTGCATCTCATGAATAACACCTACTTGATTGTGTTGGGTTAGCGCTTTGATAGTCTCCTGGATTCAATTGGCTAGTATTTGTTGAGAATTTTTGCATGTATGTTCATGGAATATATTGTCCTGATATTTTCTTTTTGTTGTGTCTCTGCCAGGTTTTGGTATCAGAATTATAGTGGCCTCATAGAGTGACTTAGGGAGAGTCCCTACTCCTCAATTTTTTGGAATAATTTATGTAGAATTGGTACCAGCTCTTCTTTATGCGTCTCCTAGAATTCAGCTGTGAATTCTTCTGGTCCAGAGCTTTTTCTAGTTGGTAGGGTTTTTTTGTTTGTTTGTTTGTGTTTTGAGACAGATTTTTACTCTTGCTGTCCAGGCTGGAGTGCAATGGCGCGATCTTGGCTCACTGCAATCTCTGCCTCTGGGGTTCAAGCAATTCTCCTGCCTCAGCTTCCTGAGTAGCTGAGATTACAGGCACCCGCCACCACGTTAGCCCAGCTAATTTTTGTATTTTTAGCAGAGATGGGGTTTCACCATGTTGGCCAGGCTGGTCTCAAACTCCTGACTTCAGGTGATCCACCTGCCTTGGCCTCCCAAAGTGCTGGGATTACAGACGTGAGCCAACTAGAGCACCCGGCCTCTAGTTGGTAGGTTTTTTTTTTTTTTTTTCCACTGATTCAATTTTGGAACTCATTATTCATCTTTTCAGGGTTTCAGTTCCTTTTTGGTTTAATTTTGGGATGTTGTATATTTTCGGGAATGTATTCATTTCTTCTAGGTTTTCTAGTTCATATGCATAGAGGTGTTCATAATAGTCTCTGAAGGTTTTTTTGTATTTCTGTGGGGTAGATGGAAATATACTCTTTGTCATTTCTAATTGTGTGTATTTTTATTTTCTCTCTGTTTTTCTTGATTAGTCTACCTGGTGGTCTATCAGTTTTATTTATTTTTTTTTAAAAAAACAACTTTTGGGTTCATTTATCTTTTCTTTTTTTTTTTTTCTTGAGACAGTCTCGCTCTGTCGCCTAGGCTGGAGTGCAGTAGCGCGATCTTGGCTCACTACAAGCTCTACCTCCCAGGTTCACGCCATTCTCCTGCCTCAGCCTGCCGAGTAGCTGGGACTACAGGTACCCGCCACTATGCCTGGCCAATTTTTTGTATTTTTAGTAGAGACGGGGTTTCACCAGGTTAGCCAGGATCGTCTCGATCTGCCCGCCTCAGCCTCCCAAAGTGCTGGGATTACAGTTGTGAGCCATCGTGCCTGGCCGTGCCTGGCTACTTTTTTGTATGTTTAGTAGAGACGGGGTTTCATCGTGTTAGTCAGGATGGCCTCGCTCTCCTGACCTCATGATCTGCCCACCTTGGCCTCTCAAAGTGTTCGGATTACAGACGTGAGCCACTGCGCCTGGCCCATTTATCTTTTGAATGGTCTTGTGCGTCTCAGTTTCATTCAGTTCAGCTTTGGGATTGGTTTGGTTTGCTTTTGTTTTCCTAGCTCCTCTAGGTGTCATCCTGGGTTGTTAATTTGACACTTTTCTACTTTTTTTATATGCTATTTTTTTTTAATTTAGCTCTATAAATTTTCCTCTTAACACTGCTTTAGCTGTGTCCCAGAGATTCTGGTATGTTTTATCTTTGTTTTCTTCACTTTCTAAGAATTTTTTGATTTCTGTCTTAATCTTACTGTTTACCCAAAAGTCATTCAGAAGCAGGTTGTTTAATTTTCATGTAATCATATGGCTTAGAGAGGTCTTCTTAGTATTGATTTCTATTTTTATCTTGCTGTGATCTGTGAGTGCAGTATATATATATATATATATATATATATATATATATATATGTTTAGAATTGCTTTATGTTTGAGCATGTGGTGAATTTTAGATTATGTGTCATGTGCAGATGATAAGCATGTGTATTCTGTTTTGGTTGGGTGGAATGTTCTGTAGACATCTGTTAGGTCCATTTGGTCAAGTGTTGAGTTTAGGTCCCAAATATCTTTGATAGTTTCTGCCTTGATGATGTGTATAATACTGTCAGTGGGATACTGACATCTTCCACAATTGTTATGTGGTTATCTAGCCTCTATGAAGATCTTTAAGAACTTGTTTTGTGAATCTGGGTGCTCCAGTGTTAGGTGTGTATATATATTTAGGATAGTTAAGTTTTCTTGTTGAATTGAACCCTTTATCACTATGTTGTGCCCTTCTTATCCTTTTTTGATCATCATTAGTTTAAAGTATGTTTTATTTGGAATTAGAATTGCAAACACTGCTCTATTTTGTTTTCCATTTGCTTGATAGATCTTTCTCCATATCTTTGCTTTGAGCCTATGGATATCATGACATGTGAAATGGGTTTCTTTAAAAGAGCATATAGATGGGTCTGTCTTCTTTTTATTTTTATTTTGTAAATTTTCTGAGTTTATTCTGATGCAATAATCAATGCACAAAGATGGACATACAAGAATGTTATAGCAGTATTTACAATTGGACACAAACTAAATGTTCAACATCTGTGACTATTTGAATTGTAGTAGAGTCATAAAATGGAATTTTTTTATAGCCATTAGGAACAATGATATATTTGTACATATCTTGACAAGGAAAGATGTTCATGCCATATTATAAAATTAGAAAACAGATTATAGAATATGTGTACTATTATTCCACTTTTGCCAGAATGTTTATTCACATGCATGCATTTGTATAGATAGAAAATGTCTGAAAGTACAAATATCAAAATGCTGATGGTAGTATCTGCCGGGTTGTGGAATTATGGTAACTTTTGTCTTTTCTTGTTTTATTATTATTATTTCAATAATTTTGGGGGAACACGTAGCGTTTGGTTACATGGATAAGTTCTGTAGCGGTGATTTCTGAGATTTTGGTGCACCCATAACACAAGCACTGTCCACTGTACCCAGTGTGTAGTCTTTTATCCCTCACCCCTCGTCTCAGCGTTCCCCCTACTCCCCAGACACCGTTATATCATTATTATGTTTTCGTGTCCTCATAGCTTATCTCCCACTTATAAGTGAGAACATACAATGCTTGCTTTTCCATTCCTGAGTTACTTCACTTAGAATAATGGTCTCCCACTCCATCCAGGTTGCTGTGAATGACATTATTTTGTGGGCTGTTTTTTGGTTCCATATGAATTTTAGGATTGTTTTTTCTAGTTCCATGAAGAATGATGATGGTATTTCGATGGGAATTGCATTGAATTTGTAGATCGTTTTTGGCAGTATGGTTATTTTCACAATATTGATTCTGTCATCCATGAGCGTGAGATGTGTTTCCATTTGTTTGTGTCATCTATGACTTCTTTCAGCAGTGTTTTATAGTTTTACCTGTACAGATCTTTCGCCTCTTTGGTTAGGTGTATTCCTAAGTATTTTAAATTTTTTGCAGCTGTTGTAAGAGGAATTGAGTTCTTGATTTGATTTTCAGCTTGGTCGCTGTTGGTGTTTTACAGAGCTACTGATTTGTGTAGATTGATTTTATATTCTGAAACTTTACCGAATTCACTTTTCGGATCTAGGAGCTTTTTGGAAGAGCCTTTAGGGTTTTCTAGGTATAAGATCATATCATCAGCAAACAGCAATAGTTTGACTCCTTACTATCAGTTTGGATGCCCTTTATTTCTTTCTATTGTCTAATTGCTCTGGCTAGGACTTCCAGTACTATGTTGAATAGAAGTGGTGAGAGTGGATATCCTTGTCTTATTCCTATTCTCAGGGGGAATGCTTTCAACTTTTCCCCATTCAGTATAGTGTTGGCTGTGGGTTTGTCATAGATGGCTTTTATTACATTAAGGTATGTCCCTTCTATGCCGATTTTACTGAGGATTTTAATCATGAAGGGATGCTAGGTTATTTGTCTGAAAAAGACTCTCTTTCCCTCATTTATGAAGCTTAGTTTCTCTTGATACAAAAGTTGTGGATAATAATTATTTTGTTTAAGGAGTCTAAATATATGACCCCCCCAATCCCTTCTGGCTTGCAGGGTTTCTGCTGAGAAATCTGCTATTAATCTGATAGATTTTCCTTTATAGGTTACCTGATACTTTTGCCTCACAGCTCTTAAGATTCTTTCATTCGCCAGGCACAGTGGCTCACGCCTGTAATCCTAGCACTTTGGGAGGGTGAGGCGGGCAGATCACAAGGTCAGGAGATCGAGACCATTCTGGCTAACATGGTGAAACCCAATCTCTACTAAAAATAGAAAAAATTAGCCGGGCGTGGTGGCAGATGCCTGTAGTCCCAGCTACTAGGGAGGCTGAAGCAGGAGAATGGCGTGAACCCGGGAGGCGGAGCTTGCAGTGAGCTGAGATTGTTCCACTGCACTCCAGCCTGGGCGATAGAGCCAGACTCCGTCTCAAAAAAAACAAAAAGATTCTTTCATTCACCTTGACCTTAGATAACCTGATGACTATGTGCCTAGGAGATGATCTTTTTGCTATGAATTTCCTAGGTGTTCATTGAGCTTCTTCTATTTGTATGTCTCAATCTCTAGCAAGACCAGAGAGGTTTTTCTTGATTATTTCCTCAAATGAGTTTTCTGAACTTATAGATTTCTCTTTTTCCTCCGGAACACCAATTATTCTTATGCCTGGATGTTTAACATAATCCCAAACTTTTTGGAGGCTTTGTTAATTTTTTAAATCTCTTTTGTCTTTGTTTTTGTCAGATTGGCTTAATTCAAAAGCCTTGCCTTCGAGCTCTGAAGTTCCTTCTTCTACTTATTTGATTCTGTTGTTGAAACTTTCCAGTGTATTTTGCATTTCTCTAAGTGTGTCTTTCAGTTCCAGAAGTTGTGATTGTCTTTTCTTTATGATATCTATTTCTTTGGAGACTTTTTCACTCATATCCTGTATTGTGTTTTTTAATTTCTTTAAACTGATTTTCACCTTTCTCTGGTGCCTTATTGAGGAGCTTAATAATCATCCTTCTCAATTCTTTTTCTGGCAATTCAGAGGTTTCTTCTTGGTTTAGATCCATTGCTGGAGATCGAGTGTGATCTTTTAGAGGTGTTATAAAACCTTACTTTGTCATATTACAAGAATTACTTTTCTTCTTCCTCATTTGGGAAGACTGTTTCAGTGGAATGATTTCGAACTCAAGGGCTGCTGTTCAGCTTCTTTTTTCCCACAGGATGACCCACTCATGTAGTGCTCTCCCCTTCCTCTAGGATAGGGCTTCCTGAGAGCCAGACTGCAGTGATTGTTATTGCCCTTCTGGGTTTAGCCACCCAGCAGGGCTACCAAGCTCCAGGCTTGTGCTGGGGAATATCTGCAAAGAGTACTATGATATGATCTGTCTTCAGGTCTTCCAGTCATGGATACCATCAACTGCTCCATTGGAGGTGGCAGGGTAGTGAAGTGGACTCTGTGAGAGTCCTTGGTTATAGTTTCGTTTAGTGCTCTGGTTTTCTGTAATGCTGGTTATGCCAGCAGTGAAGTTGTCACGTGGACAGACTCAGGACCTCTGTTTAGCCAGGGTGTTGAAGGTGGTGGAATTAGCTGTTGTTTTCTCCTTCTTTGGAGCAAGGATGTTCTGTTCTGCGTTGCTGTAGAGGCTTGAGTTGGTCTTCCTCCAGCCAGGAGGTGGCACTTTCAAGAGAGTGCCAGGTGCAGTAGTAGAAGGGGGATATAATCTTGCCCTATGTTGGTCAGGATGAGTACTCAGGTTTCTCAGGTGATGGGTGGGTCGGGGGGGAGGGTCATAGAACTCCCAAGAGATTATGTCTTTTGTTTTCAGCTACCAGGGTGAGTAGAGAAAAACCATCAGGTGGGGGCAGGATTAGACAGGTCTGAGCTCAGACTCGCTGGGTGGGGCTTACTGCTGCCACTGTTGGGGGTTGGGGGTGGTTCTCAGGTCAGTGGAGTTATGTTCTCTGGGGGATTATGACTGCCTTTGCTGCTTCATACAGGTTGCCAGGGAAACGGGAGAAAGCCAGAAGTGACAGGCCTCACCTAGCTCCTATGCAGCCAGCAAGACCAGTCTCTCTAGCACCATGACTCCCCAACTGCACTGAGTTTATTTCCAGGTGAGCAGAGCTGAGATCTTGCCCCAGGGCACAAGCCTCCCTGCTGCAAAAGTGGGCAGGGCTCTCAGGCCTTGCCTCCCCACCTGCCCTCACCATTGGATGTGGCTTCTGTGCTTGTATATGCACTTCCCGTTCACCCCCCTCAGACTCTGCTCAGGAAAGTTTGTGCTCAGTCAAAATTACTACAAAGTTCAGCTAGGACCTTTATTTGCCCTGTGGCCCCTCCCCAATTCTGCTGGCCACCTTACCTTCCAGAAAGACCTCTGTGAGATAAGGCCAGAATGACTTTCTTGGGGCTCAAGCTGAGAACCAGGAGGGTCCTGATGCTTCTTTTACTTTTATATTTTGCTTGGCTGCCTATAGCTATTTCAGCTCTAGGTAAGGTTAAATCCTTCTCCTGTGATCTGGATTTTCAGGTTCTCCTGTGGGGATGTGTGTTCAAAGGCTGAATTTTTTCCCCCTCACATTTTGGGAACTCACAGTTTTTTGGCTGTCTCATGGGGTTTGCAGCAGCAAGCCTCTTCTTTCAAAGGGTCTGTGAATTCTTCCAGTTTTTCTGGTATGTTCCTGCAGTGGTTCATGGAGCAAAAGTTCACATGTGAGTCTCCAGACACTGTCCTGTCATCTAAGCAGGAGCTGCATGTTAGTCCTATCTCCTGCCTGCCATTTTATGGGAGATCTTTTTTCTTTATCCAAATTGCCACTCTCTGCCTTTTAAGTGGGGGCACTTATCCTGTTTACATTCAAGGTTAATATTGATATGTGCTGATTTGATCCTGTCATTTTGTTGTTAGCAGATCCTGCATTGTTAGGCAGACTTGATTGTGTAGTTGCTTTACAGTGTCAATGGTCTATGTATTTAAGTATGTTTTTGTTGTGGCTGCTAATAGTCTTTAGTTTCCATGTTTAGCCCTCCCTTAAAGACCTCCTGTGAGGCAAGCCTGGTGGTCACAAATTCCCTTCATGTTTGATTGTCCAAAAAGGATTTTATTTCTCCTTCACTTATGAAGTTTAGTTTGGCTAGATATGAAATTCTTGGTTGGAATATTTTTTCTTTAAGAATGCTGAGGCCAGGCACAGTGACTGACACCTGTAATCCCAGCACTTTGGGAGCCTGAGGCAGGCAGATCACGAGGTCAGGAGATTGAAACCATCCTGGCCAACACGGTGAAACCCTGTCTCTACTGAAAATACAATAATTAGCTGGGCATGGTGGCGGGTACTTGTAGTCCCAGCTACTCGGGAGACTGAGGCAGGAGAATCATTTGAACCTGGGAGGTGGAGGTTGCCGTAAGCCGAGATCGTACCATTGCACTCCAGCCTGGGCAACAGGGAGAGACTCTGTCAAAAAAAAAAAAAAAAAGAATGGTGAATATAGGCCCCCAATCTCTTCTGGCTTGTAGGGTTTTTGCTGAAAACTACTCTTAGCCTAATGGGGTTTCCTGTGTAGGTAACCTGCCCCTTCTCTCTAGCTCCCTTTAATATTTTTTCTTTCGCATTTACCTTGGATAATCTATGTGTCTTGGGGATGGTTATCCCATACAATATCTCACTGGAGTTCTCTGAATTTTCTCAATTTGAATGTCAACCTCTCTAGTGAGATTGGGGGATTTTTCATGGACAGTATTCTCAAATGTATTTTACAAGTTGTTTGCTCTCTCTACTTATCTTTCAGGGATGACAAAGAGTCATATGTTTGGTCTCTATGTAATCCCATATTTCTTGGAGGTTTTGTTCATTGTTTCAAAATTATTTTTATCTGACAAACTTACTCGAAAAAATAGTCTTTAAGCTCTCTTCTCAACTTGTTCTATTCTGCTGTTAATATTTCCAATTATAATATTTTTGTAGTGAGTTTTCAGCTTTATCAGATCAGTTTTGTTCTTCCTTAAAATGACTCCTTTGTCTTTCATGTCTTGTATTGTTTTACTAGATTCCTTCATGTTCATTGCCATCCAGATTCTGAATTCTATGTCTGACATTTCAGCCATTTTGATCTAATAAAGAACTATTGCTGGGGAGCTACTGTGATCGTCTGGGGGCAAGAAGCCACGCTGGTATTTGAGTCACCAGAGTTCTTGTGCTGGTTCTTTCTCATCAGTGTGGCCTGATGTTCTTTTAATCTTTGTTGTTTTTGTCTTTTAGATGGTGCTGTTTGCTTTTTTATTCTTTGATGCTCATGAGGTTTTGACTGTGGCATAAGTTGGGTTTAGTTGACTGGCTTCATTTCTGGATGATATCAGGGGCCCAGGCTAAGCTCAGCACTTCTGGTCTGTGTGCTCTAACCCTGGGTGTTGGTAGGAGGCCCACAGCTGTGTTCTCTGTCCTTATCTCTGTGTTATCCCCTTGAGGATAAACACTTGCTTCACCAGAGGGGCCAAGTTTCTCAGTCTGCTGGCAACAACAACGGGAGATTCTTACAAAAGCACTTCACTGGGGGAGTGATAGTGGGGTTGCACCCATGTGCACATGCTTGTGGCTGGGCAGCAGTGCATTGGGGTGCATGTTTGCATGTGTGCCAGCAGCAATAGGGCAGTGGTGTGGTGATATCTGCGCATGTGTTTGCCAGCAACAGTGGGGTGGTAATGTGGTGGTGTCTGAGTGCATGCATGCTGTCAGGGTGCGGCTTTGGGGTGGCGAGGCCCATGCACGCATGTGAACCAGTGGCACCAAAATGGTGAATTCCATGTGTGCACCTGTGTAGCATGGGGGAAAGCCACAGGCAAGTGCACACTGGCAAAGCAGTGGGAGGAGGTGTTTGTCACCTCTGTGTCTACTGAGGCCTGTCTGCTGAAGCTGTCCAGTGGTTAGATGGGATCTGCTATGATGTCTGCTGCAAGAGAAATCCTGGTTTTGGAATCCAAGCCTGCACTGCAAGTGGATGTGGTCAGCAGGGACCCAGCAAGAAGCCAGCAAATGAAGGGTGCTCAGATCAAACTGGCCTCGTCCCCATGGGCAAGACAGCCCTTCTGTGTCCAGGTTAGAGAGCCAACAAAGCCCAAAGCCACTTATAGGAGCATGGCATGCCTTGGAGGATGGGTGTCCCTGGTCATGCTCCATTGCAGCCATTCTCACACCAAACTCTCTGGGCTAGAGTACTGTCCCTGCCACTTCTTCAAGCATCTCTTCCTGCCAGCTCAAATGTCTGTGGGCATCATGAGGGTCTCCTGAAGCTAAGATTCTGGAGGTCCATGAAAAGCATGGACCACTCTTCACCTATTTAAGTCTCCCCTTCTCCAGGAACCACTGGGGGCTGGAATGAGTCATGGTGCTTGGTAGCACTCTGCAGGGTTTTCACCTTCCTCAGCTCAGGGGCTCTGTCCTCCCTCCTTTCACCTTTACTGCCTTTCTTCCAAAGATCTACTTGGAGTTTGCTAGTATTCTTGATGGTCTGATGTCTCAGTGGGAGATGCTCTTCCTGGCTGAGTCTAGTGAGCAATCTTGGCTCCCCTATCAATAATTAATTTTTTGAAAAGAAAAAAAATACACAAAACTTTAGCTAGACTAATTGAGAAAAAATAAAACTCAAATAAATAAAATCAGAGATGAATAGAGAGTCATTACAACAGATATCACAGAAATACAAAAAATCATAAGAAATTATTGTGAACAACTACATGCCAGTAAATTTTGTATCAGAATAAATGAATAAATCCATGTACATGTACAATTTACAAATATTAAATGAAAATTTACAAATATGTTTGAAGAAATACAAAAATCTGAACAGAATAAAAATGAATGAGAAGATTAAGTTAATAATAAAAAGCTTTTCATCAAATGAAAATGCAGGATTTGATGGCTTCACTGTTGAACTCTACAAAGGATATAAAGAAGAAGGAATACTAACTCTCCTCTAAGTATTCCATAAAACTGGGGAGGTGAAAACACTTCTAAATTTATTTTATGGGGTCAGCATTATCCTGACTCCAAAACTGGACAAAGACACACCAGAAAAATTGACATACCAACATTGTTGATAACGAATTCTTAACAAGATACTAACAAACTGAGTCTAAAACATTATGAGAAAGATTATTCACTATGATCAAGTGGAATTCCTCACAGGTATTCAAAGACTGCTTAACATAAAAATGAATAAATGTGATTTACCACGTTAACAGCAACAACAACAAAAGACCCAAATCATGTGATCTGCTTTTGGATAGATGCAGAAAAAAACATTTGAGAAAATTTAATATCCCTTCACGGTAAAAAGTCCCAACAAATTAGGTATAGAAGGCTTGTCCCTCAACACAATAAAGGCCATATATAATGTTCTCACAGCGAACATCACACTAAACAGGGAAAAGCTGAAGGATTTGTCTCTAAGATCAGAAACAAGACAAGGATGCCCACTATCGCCATTTCTATTCAACATAGAACTGTAAGTTCAAGCCAGAGCAACTAGGCAAGACAAAAATAAAAAGGAACCAAATAATAGAAGAGGAAGCCAAATTCTCCCTGTTTGCAGATGACATGACCTTATGTAGAGAAAACCCTAAACATTTCACCAAAAAACTGTTAGAACTAATAAACAAATTCAATGAAATTGGAGGATACAAAATCAACATACAAAAATCAGTGGTGTTTCTATGTACTAATAGCAAACTGTTTAAAAAAATCAAGAAAACAATTTCACTTTAAATAGCTACAAAACAAATATAACTAGGAATAAACTTAACCAATAAGGTGAAAAGGCTCTACACTGAAAACTATAAAACTTTAACAAAAAAAATTGAAGAGGACATACATAAACTGAAAGAATCCCATATTCATGGATTGGAAGAATTGATATTGTTAAAATGGCCATACTCCCCAAGGCAATCTACAGATTTAATGCAATTCTTGTCAAAATACCAATGACTCACGGAAATCAAAAATCTTCACAGAAATAGAAAATCAATCCCAAAATTGGGAACCCCAAAAGATCCTAAATATCCAAACCAATTTTGAGCAAAAAGAAGAAAGCTAGAGGCATTACACTACCTGGTTTTAAAATACATTACACGAACAACATGGTACTGGCATTAAAAAACAATGGAATAGAATAGAGCATACAAAAATAAATTCACACGCCTACAGACAACTGATTTTCAACAAAGGTGCCAGGAACACACAATGCAGAAAAGAATCTCTTCAATAAATGATGCTGGAACAATTGTATACACACATACCAAAGAATAAGACTAGTCGCCAACTTTTACCATATAGGAAAATAAACTCAAAATGGATTAAAGATTTAAATGTCATGCCCTAAACTATGAAACTCTTAGAAGAAAATACAAGGAAAGCACTTCATGGCATTAAACTGGGCAAGGATTTTTTAAATAAGACCTTGAAAGCTTAGGCAACAAAAACAAAAAAAGACAAATGGGATTACATCAAACTAAAAACCTTTTGCACGGCAAAAGAAACTGGTAACAGAATGAAAGACAATTGACAGAATGGGAGAAAATATTTGCAAACTATACATCTGACAAGGGGTTATATCCAGAACATAAAAACAGCAAACCCCACAAATAACCTGATTAAAAAAATGGGAAAAAGTGGCCAGGCACGGTGGCCCATGCCTGTAATCCCAGCACTTTAGGTGGCCAAGGCGGGTGGATCACTGGATCATGAGGTCAGGAGATCAAGACCATCCCGGGTAACACAGTGAAACCCCGTCTCTACCAAATATACAAAAAATTAGCCGGGCATGGTGGTGGGCACCTGTAGTCCCAGCTACTTGGGAGGCTGAGGCAGGAGAATGGCGTGAACCCAGGAGGCAGAGCTTGCAGTGAGCAGAGATCATGCCGCTGCACTTCAGCCTGAGTGACAGAACAAGATTCCGTCTAAAGAAAAAAAAAAATGGGAAAAAGTACTTAATAAACATTTCTCAAAGAAATACACAGAAGGCCATCAGTTCAATGTCACAAATTATTAGGAAAATGCAAATTAAAACCACAATAGAGATACCACCTCGCTATATAGTGGAAGATGTGGAGGAAAGGAATCACTTACAGGCTCTTGGCAAGATTGTAAACTAGTACATTCATTATGGAAAACAGTATCGGGGGTCCTGAAAAACTTAAAAATAGAACTATCATATGATCTAGCAATCCCTCTACTAGGTATATATTCCAAAGGGAATCAAATCTGTATGTTAAAGAGATACCCACACATTCATGTTTATTGCAGCACTATTTACAATAGCAAGGGTATGGAATCAAACTAAATGTCTAACAGTGAAGGAATGAATAAAAAAATGTATAAATACACAATAGAATACTATTGAGCCATAAAAAGGAATGAAATCATGTTATTTGCAACACCATTGATGAACCCTGAGAATATCATGTTAAGTGAAATAAGCCAGACATACAATTAGCCGGGCGTGGTGGCGGGCGCCTGTAGTCCCAGCTACTCGGAGAGGCTGAGGCAGGAGAACGGTGTGAACCCGGGAGGCGGAGCTTGCAGTGAGCCGAGATTGCGCCACTGCACTCCAGCCTGGGCAACAGAGCGAGACTCCGTCTCAAAAAAAAAAAAAAAAAAAAAAACCAAATACCACATAATCTCACTCATATGGAGGAATCTAAGAAAAAAAGAAAGTTATCATAGAAGCAAAGAGTAAAACAGTAAGTACCAGAAACTGTGGAAGAGAGTGAGGAGGGGAGGATAGGGAGAGGTTCATCAATGGGTAGAAAGTTACAATTAGCTAGGAAGAGTAAGTTCTGGTGTTCTGTTGCACAATAGGTTGATGATGGTTAATAGTAAAATGTTGTGTGTTACCAAATAGCTAGAAGAGAGGCTTTTGAATGTTTTCACCACAAAGAAATGATAAGTGCATGAGGTGATGGGATCCACTAACTAACCTGATAGAATCATTGTATGACAAAAAATATATATGGAAACACCTTACTGTACTACACAAATATGTATAATGTGTCAATTTAAAAAATAACAATAACATTCTTTTTACAGTCACAATGATTTATATTTGCCCCAACACTGTTGGGGATAGCCTGTGTCCCACCCCACTGGCCAACTTGGATAATATCAAACTTTTAAAATTTTACCAATTTCTTAGGGAAAAAAATGTGAATATGTTTTCATTGCATTTTTTCTTATTTTTAAAAGAATGTTTAGAGTCATTTCGTTGATTTGGGGTTTATTTATATATAGAGAGAGAATTATCTGTTCATATTCTTTAATCTTTTTTTAATTGATTTGTAGGAACCATGTATATGGTATGAATACCAATGCTTTGCTACTGTCTTTATTTGTCTTTAAATCCTGTTTAACTGCCTCTTGATACATTAGTAGACCAAAAAAAAATGTGTAGTCAAATCTCTTTTAAGCAGTATTTCTATGAATTGTGTTCTGTTATTTTCCCTGATGTATGGATGAGAACCCTGAAACACATAGAGACACACAGCTAGCAAACTGCTAACCAGGATTGGAACTTGGGTCTAACACCAGGGCTACTAGAACATAGGAATTTTTCTGTTGATTTTTCTCCCCTTAATGGCTTCTGAAATTCCAAAGATAGGTTAGCAGAATTACTAAGTTCTAAGCTTCCCAGAATAAGAAAGAAAGTTTTAGAATACTTCTCACTTCCCACAAAAGGTTAGGAAAAAGTGTTGGAGAGTGTGTTGCCTTTGGCTATTGCTCTGTGTATTAGTCCATTTTCAGGCTGCTGATAAAAACACACCCAAGACTGGGTAATTTGTAAAGAAAAAGAGGTTTAATGGACTCACAGTTCCACTTGGCTGGGGAGGCCTCACAATCACAGCAGAAGGCAAAAGGCATGTCTTACATGGTGGCAGACAAGAGAGAGTTTGTGCAGGGCAACTCCCCCTTAAAAACCATCAGATCTCATGAGACTCATTCACTATCATGAGAACAGTACAGGGAAGACCTGCCCCCATGATTCAGTTACCTCTCACCAGGTCCCTTTCACCACATGTGGGAATTATGGGAGCTACAATTCAAGATGAGATTTGGGTGGGGACACAGCCAAACCATATCACTCTGTTTTGGTCTTCCTATAACAGTGGCCAAATAACCAGGAAAGGCATAAATAAAAACATCAAAGTATGTTTTAAGAGCAAAAACTTGTTAAGGGAACCATTAGCAATATATTTTACAAATACATATACACAAGCATGCCCTCCTATACACTTGCACACACATGCTCTTGCAAAAAGTTGGTGAGGATGAGCACAGCCAGGTGGAAACACAAAGCAAACAGAAACCTCAGAAGCAGAAACCTCAGGCAACTGTAGAAGACCCGATGAGACTGCTCTAAGTTAAAATGAGGATTGGAAGTCCTGCAGCAGCCTGTGGAGTTGATAGGTGTGTGAAAGCAGCTTTGCCTGCCCTGGAGCACATGCTCAAGGGCAATGGAATAAACTCCTTGACTGAGGCCCTGGACTTGTGCCTGAATTGCCTGACCCTGTCCACCCCTGTGCCTTCCCCATTCTCTGTGGGCCAATTATCTTCTGCCCATGCAGCAGCCTCTTGCATTCCCCATACTTTTTCCTCGAATTTGAGGTTCATTGTGTCTCTGCCTTTCACTCTCCCAGCACCTCTCAGCTGGGTTCTTTCCCACCATTCTGACAGTGTCCCAAGCTTAGCTCAGTTTGTCTTTCCAGCCTGAGTCCCCAAACTGTGCTTGGGCCGTTCTCCTATTTCATTTTTGACAGCACTGTGATTCCTTCCTCTCTTCTGAGTTTCTCTTTGGAGATGTTTCTCAGAATCGCAGGCCTGTGTCCTTGTTGTGTTCCCTGATGGCACAGAAGTCTCGATTCAACAACAAACAGTGGCACCTGGTGCCCGCAACATTTCCTGATTTTGTATGATTTCATTAAAATATACCTACCTACTGTATCTAATCAGGTCATCTGCACAAATATGGTAATTGGAGACAGTGGCTTAATGTTGTTCTGTCCCCCCAAGGAACAGATAGGGATTCAACAGCACCCTTCATCAGAGGATGCTTTAACCCCAAAGAGTGACTCATATGGTGAGAACTGCACCTTCCACCCCAGGTGGGCATTTCAGTGTTCATTAAGTTACACTGGATAGGTGAGCCACCCACTGTCTCTGCCTGAGACTAGGTCTAAACCTAATATTTATGTAGGTCAGAAATTTTTTTTTGTTCTCTCTCTCATTTCACAGATGAGAACTGCTCTTCTCTTCTGTGTTGCATGTGTCGACGCCAGAAAAATGTCCATAATTCTCTGTTCTGCATCGCTTGTTACACAACTACTCAACGCAAAATTTGATATGTGAAAATTGGTTTTTTAAATTTTTATTTGTATTTTTTTTGGCAGGCTTTGGGAAAGGCCTGTTTCCTGGCACTAAAAGTAGCCAGTCTTGGCGTGAACAGCCCCTGACAATTCCCAGCATATGGTAAGAGAAGACGCTTCTGCCCACCCATCAGGTAGGTGTCATCTTTCTGACTGGAGCAATGATAGATGTCGTGCTTGGAGAGCAATGACTGCCGGGAAAGGTGCCAAGCAGCCAACTGGCCAACACTAGTGCGCAGGTCAGAATATACCAGGCCTCTGGGTGAGGCAGGCCTGCTTGTACCCAGCCACACAGAGGCTATAAGCTAGAAAAATGAACACACAGACAGGTCTTGACTGTGGTTGCAGAGTTGAATATTATTATTTGTTTTTGCTAAATTAGCTGTAGAGTTTTCAATAAGAATGATAGCTTTACTGTCTATACATGCAAAGCACATCAGCTTCTGCTTTTAGGCCAGATCCTGTGAGTCAGCCTTCTTATGTATAAAATGGACTTAGCCATCTCAAAGAGGAGGGATCTAACAATAAAAGTTTCTGCTACTCAGTTTATCAAAGCATTTTGTCTTCAGCACTGACTGTCAATGTCAGTCATTTGATCATTTTCATTCTTTTGGAAACCACTTTGCTGTTTTATTAAAAAAAAATATGCTCTATGTAGAAAAGTCTAATGATCCAAAAAGTACAAAAATTATCCAAATACCATTGCCTAGATATAGTCATAGGTAATATACTTTGAAAAATAGTCTTAAAGATGGCTGTTTACTGTGGCTCATGCCTGTAATCCAAGCATTTTGGGAGGCCAAGCCCGGAGAATCACTTGAGGCCAGGAGTTTAAGACCAGCCTGGGCAACAAAACGAGACCTTATCTCTACAAAAAAATGTAAAAAAGTAGCCATGCATTGTGGTGCATGCTTGTGTCCCAGTTACTCTATCTAGGTGCTGAGGCAGGAGGATTGCTTGAGCCCAGGAGTTTGAAGTTTCAGTGAATCGTGATTAGGCCACTGCACTCCATCCATGGTGACAGAGCAAGACCCTGTCTTTGAAACAAACAAACAAACAAACAAACAAACAAACAAAAATAGCCTTAAAGAAGTACCTATATTCCTAAATACAATATGTTACAAATGAAATTACACCATGAATGCTTGCCTATAACCTGCAATTTTTTATTCAATAATACATTATCAATATTATTTTTAATGCAGTATCAGAGACCACTGCATGTGCACACTGATGTTTATTTAAGTGATCCTCTAGGGAGAATATTTAGATTGTTTCCAATTTTTTAATACTATAGCAATGCTGCTGATTACACTTTTTTGTACTTGTGCAGTTATTACTTTAGGAAAATTTCCTAGAAACTGGACTGTTGAGAGAATGGTAGGAACATTCTTCTCTTTGATATATACTGATAAACTTTCCAAAAAATACTTTATTGATTTACATATTCTTAACATTGCATTTTATAAAACTTTATATATTTATGAATTAATTTTTATTTGCAGTCTAGGAAAAGATAGCAGCTGGTAGTTTTCACATAAGTGGAAAAAAAGTGCTTGCTAAGGAGAGGGAGTAGGAGCCCACTTGGAAGATATTGGTGAGACCATTGGCAAGAAGCTGACCAAAATGTCTGCTACAATTTTTTGGAAATAAAAATATGAAGACTTCATGATCAGCAACCTCAACCACAATGAATGCAACTCATAATCAAGCTATTTTGTCTCAGCATGCTCTCACTCTCCCTAAGACACAGCTCATATTTTTATCTCTTCTCAGAACTCCCATCCATGCTTTTTCCTCCTACTTGGCTTCAGTAAATGACTTCTCTTAAAACTCTCCCAAGACAAGATAGAAGCCATCAGAAAGGAATGTCTTCTTAGCAAGTGAGTTCACAGCTACAAATAGTGGTATGTTTGATATACATTATATGTCTTGTTTTATTTTATTGCATTGATTAGGCCATCTAAAACAATGGTGAATTATAAAAGTCAGGTGCATAGATGGTAATGGGAATGGTTTAATAGTCAACCTAAGCATAATGCTTGCTCTAAGTTTCCGGTGGGTACCATAGCCCAGTGGTTCTCACCAGAGGCACTGTGGTCACCCCCACCCTGAAGACATTTGGCAATGTCTGCAGAGGGTTGCTACTGGCATCTAGTGGGTAGAGGGCAGTGACACCATTAAACATCCTATAATGCACAGGAAAGAACCCCACAACAATTATCTGGCCCATAATATCAATAATGTCACTTGGGAAAGCTGGCCTTAGCTCATGGTCCAGCCAAGTGTTTACAGAAGTGGCCTCTGGACTAGTTTACAGTCCCACCAACAGTGTGAAAGTGTTCCTATTTCTCCACATCCTCTCCAGTACCTGTTGTTTCCTGATTTTTTAATGATGGCCATTCTAACTGGTGTGAGATGGTATCTCACTGTGGTTTTGATTTGCATTTCTCTGATGGCCAGTGATGATGAGCATTTCTTCATGTGTTTTTTGGCTGCATAAATGTCTTCTTTTGAGAAGTGTCTGTTCATGTCCTTTGCCCACTTTTTGATGGGGTTGTTTGTTTTTTTCTTGTAAATTTGTTTGAATTCATTGTAGATTCTGGATATTAGCCCTTTGTCAGATGAGTAGGTTGCAAAAATTTTCTCCCATTCTGTAGGTTGCCTGTTCACTCTGATGGTAGTTTCTTTTGCTGTGCAGAAGCTGTAAACTAGTTCAACCATTGTGGAAGTCAGTGTGGCGATTCCTCAGGGATCTAGAACTAGAAATACCATTTGACCCAGCCATCCCATTACTGGGTATATACCCAAAGGACTATAAATCATGCTGCTATAAAGACACATGCACACATATGTTTATTGCGGCACTATTCACAATAGCAAAGAGTTGGAACCAACTCAAATGTCCAACAGCGATAGACTGGATTAAGAAAATGTGGCACATATACACCATGGAATACTATGCAGCCATAAAAAATGATGAGTTCATGTCCTTTGTAGGGACATGGATGAAATTGGAAAACATCATTCTCAGTAAACTATCGCAAGGACAAAAAACCAAACACCACATGTTCTCACTCATAGGTGGGAATTGAATAATGAGAACTCATGGACACAGGAAGGGGAACATCACACTCCGGGGACTGTTGTGGGGTTGGGGGAGGGGGGAGGGATAGCATTAGGAGATATACCTAATGCTAAATGACGAGTTAATGGGTGCAGGAAATCAACATGGCACATGGATACATATGTAACAAACCTGCACATTGTGCACATGTACCCTAAAACCTAAAGTATAATAAAAAAAAAAAAAAAAAAAAAAGAAGTGACCTCTGGAGACAGACTGCCTGGATTGCAATCCTGACTCTACTACTTACAAACTGGAGTTCGACCAAATGAGGTTAAAATTTCAATAAAGCCTGAATTATGTACACATGGACCATCATTGCTTTGGGAAATTCTTCTACATGCTGATGACATTATAATTAGAAAATAGCAGGTGTGAAACAAGTGAAAATTAAAAGTGGAGCTATTTGTTGTCTGTCTTGATACTTAATGGGAAATACTTTTGGAAAGAGTTTGGAATGGGTTTGCTTCTCTGACAAGAAAAAAAGTCACAAGGAAATAAATTGGGTCATGTATAAATTAGTTAAATTGAACTTGAGTGGAGACCTTCTAGAGCCATACCTCCTGCACATTTTTCCTCCTCCTGACTTTATTGAAAGCCAGTGTAGATAATTAATTATGTGGCTCTACATCCACGTTGTGCTTCTGTCATCCATTAGCAGCACCCTGCCTGGATAGTGCCCTGAAATAACAGAAATAAGAAAGTTATTCTCTTGGTGACTGATGTGAGGTGACTTGGGATAGGAGCATGCAGCAGCTTGATGCCTATCTTTCTCCCCCTACACTTAACATAACCCAGGAGGGTTAGACTGACCCTTCCTAGAAAGGGAGGTAAGAAGAATGTCATCCACATCTTCCATGTTGCTTCATTTTCTCGATTTTTCTCACATTCTTTGATCTGTGTTCTGGAAGAGTTCTTTTGGTTTTCAGCACACTGGCAATTGTTCTTCAGCTATGTCCAGACTGTCCATCCCATCCGTTGAACTTCTCAATGATTAGGTTCTAGTTCTTTATTTTGATCATCATATTTGTCTTTTTCAAGATCAAACTAATTTAAATATTTCAGTGGGTTCTTGCTGCACATGGGACAAAACCCTTGCTCTTTGCTTGATGATGGCCCCAACACAGCATTTGCCCCACTCCAGATAGTGAATTTTCCTCAGCTTTTCAGATGCAACAAGCTCTTTTGCCCCTCAGAAACTTGATTCTCTTTGCTTCCTCCTTCATTCTTGGCCCCGCTACCTCCTATTTCCACTTCACATCTAAGGCTTAAATGGTCCTTCTTCTGAGGAAACTTCCTTAAATCATTCCCTTATTATGATTTCAGTAGCACCTTCTGGTTTTCCTTCTTACAATTTATGAAAAATGGAAAGAAAATTGACATGTATTTGACAACTGTGTTTAATATCTATCTTGTTCTTGCAGGTAGCTCTATTAGGGAAGGACCATGCCAGCCAGGTGCACTACTTTATCTTGAGTGCACAGCTTAGGCTGGCCTTACCAATACCGTGAGGAATTCTGTGATAAATGCATGAATAAAAAAATGGTCATTTTGGCTGTTCCGCTCCAAAGTCTAGTTGCAGGATTCATTCAATCTCCTGGAAACACATTCTTGACTCCTTTACCCTCCAGGTGTCCCAACATGGCATTATTATGTTGTGTGGAGTATGTTTGCTTGCATTTTGCTACCAAATCAGGCAAAATTAGAAAGGAAGAGTTCACTGTTGCTCTTTGTCATCTTTAGGTGAAGGATCGTTTCAGGAAACCCCATTGTGACCGCAGGAGACACTCCAGCTTTTGTGTGCAGGAGACAGGACATATGGGCAACTGGAAAGCAACATGTCCTCAAGTCCAGCACTTACTGCCGCTTTGGGGGACTCTAGCTCACAAGAAAAAGAAGTCTGTTTTCTAAGGCCCCTTCCGAGCTCGGCCTTTCTGCAGATCTCATCAGCAGAGGCAGCAATTAGGGCTCATTAGAAAGGTGTTTCGGGTTTTTGATTTATTTTGTTTTCCTGATGTGGATACCAGGCCTGGAAAGAGTGAATTGAAAACTAATGTGTTTTAGGAAAAGGACAGATTGCTGGGAGACAGCAGCTTTCCAGACACTGCAGAGAAAGGCTACCATGGGCCTTAATGAGGACTGTACCACACAGAACTTCTCCACAAGGGAAGGGGAGGAGAGTGGTGGGGCACCTTTTTACCTGGGGGTCCTGGTGCACTCTGGCTATGTAGATCATCCTGCCACAGATCATTGACACTTCATAGGGATTCCAAGTTCCACCACAGCCCGTGGTAGGAAACAGTTGACGATATATTATGAAGCCGGAATGGTTACAAGTTGCTAAACTACTTATCCTTTTTGGGCACTGGAGGATAAGGTGGTCTGAGTGGTTTTCTGAATGTGATCCCATCTGCCTTATGGATCAAGAGGGAAAGTAGGTGAGAAGCACTGTGCTGGAACAATGCGGAATTGTACTTTCGGTAATGCATATCTGCTCCCTACTTCTTCCATCTACAATCTTTTACAGAATAAGTCCTACTTTTTCTTGTATAGTTTGTGTTTTGTAAGAAATAGCACTATATGGATAAAGATTAAAAACAGAGGCCTCCAAAGAGCAGGGGTGTTAATTCAGAAGATGCTGGTTCCTGTCCAAGCTATCCAATTCCTAGCTGGGTGATGTTGGGCTGATAATGAACCACCCTAAGCCTCAATTTCCTTAGCAGTGGAGCAGAGGTAGTAAGACCTGCCCTACTTATACCACATGGCTATTGTGCATATCAGCAAGGTACTTTATATCAAATACCTGGTACTGTAAATCTAAAGGATGCTATTGGCACAAAGATTTCTACAAGGGTTGTCAGTTACTCCACCACTGGCAACTTTCTTTACAAAAATAGCTGAATGAAGCCAGCATTATCCTGATACCAAAACAGTATAAAAAAGAAAAACAAAGACTAATACCTATCATGAAGTTAGATACAAAAATTCTTAACAAAATGTTAGCAAATATATACACCCCCACTACTGAGTTACACTGACCCATTAATAACCAGTAACTCATTATGACTGCCAGTGGCAGATAAGGGAGCTCAATGTACACAGAAGAGAGGCCTGGAGGTGTAGCTGAGGTGGAGGTGGAGAAGAGAGAGCTAGATACTAGGCATGGGAAATTGCCCCAGAAAAGAAAATCTAGTTATGCAACATGAACCACCCATGTGCAATTTTGCCTCTGATTAGACCCTGATATTAATCATTTAATCACTCAATTTGGAATTATTATCTACATCTAAATTATGGTATTTCTCTATTCGTTTATACTCATGCACCAGCAAGTTTTATTTGTTTTTGAGATAGGGTCTCACTCTTGTCACCCAAGCTGGAATGCAGTGGTGTCATCTCAGCTCACTGCAACCTCTGCCTCTCAGGCAGAAGCAATCCTCCCACCACAGCCCCCATGAATAGGTGGGACTACAGGTGTGCACCACCACAATGGCTAATTTTTGCATTTTTTGTAGAGATGGAGTTTCACCATGCTGCCCAGGCTGGTCTCCAATTCCTGGGCTCATGCAATCCGCCCCGCTCAGCCTTCCAAAGTGCTAGAATTACAGACATGAGCCATTACACTCAGCCACGAGCAAGTTTTACTAAATATAGTTGATACTTGCAGTATTGGGACCTAGTGAATACTGTAGTATGTAAACCAACCTCCTGCTTTCAAGGAGTTTATCTACTAGGGAAGAAGGAGACATTAGTAAAGTAAGTGTAATACAGAGTAGTGAGAGAGAGTGAGAGAAAACCACTTACATTGCAAATTTCAGAGAAGGAGCTTCCAAGCTCTGGCTTGGAGATTGGGTCTGATTTGGGTAAACGGAGATGGTTGGGCAAGGATGCTCCAGGTGCAGAGAACAGCATGTCTTGAGTTTGATCTAGGCCAGGCATGGTGGCTCATGCCTGTAATCCTAGCACTTTGGGAGGCCGAGGCAGGCAGATCACAAGGTCAAGAGATGGAGACCATCCTGGCCAACATGGTGAAAGCCTGTCTCTACTAAAAATACAAAAATTAGCTGGGCTTGGTGGCTCGCACCTGTAGTCCCAGCTACTCGGGAGACTGATGCAGGAGAATCCCTTGAACCTGGGAGGCAGAGGTTGCAGTGAGCCGAGATCACACCACTGTACTCCAGCCTGGCAAAAGAGCAAGACTCCACCTCAAAAAAAAAAAAAAAAAGGAGTTTGATCTAGCTTACAGATGGGGCCTTCAATAGGGCACTTAATTTTCTGCTCAACAAATCTCAACTGATCTGAAAAATCCTTTCTTTCTGTTTCTTCCTCATCTTCTTCTCCGGGAGAAGCCCAGACTGAATCCAAAGCGCAGCTGGTTTGGCCTATGCGCCAAAGAGCAGGATTGTCACCCCCTTCCCTCTTTTCACTAGTGAGGGGTAACTTAAGTCCAGGTGTTTTCACTTCAGAGACTCCAATGGCTGCATTACACTCAGCACTTGGAAGGTAACAAATTTGCTATGTCACAATTGATAATCAACTCTAGTAAAAGAATGTCCAAATCAATTGAGCTTTAGCAAGGGCAAACCAGCTGGACGCAGGCAGGTTTCCAGCTAGAGCTGGCCAGGCTTGATAAATTTGCCCTTATTATGGCTATTGATGTTTAAATTTCTTCAGCGATGTTGTTACATGGGTGCCTGGTGGTGACAGAGGTACGGTGACCTCCTTCGATCCTTAATCTACACCTGTTAGTTGGCTCCTTGGTTGCCTCTGAGTATACTCAGGCTTAAAGGTTAACAAAAGAAAAACAGGCCAAGTTTACGCGACGGCAGCAGCGGATCAATGCAAGTAAATAACCTTCTCTGTCTTATTTCCCCAAGCATTATTGATCCAAGTTCTTTGTTCTTTGTCATGTTTCTGTCTTCTTTTCCCAGGGGACATTCAACAATCAGCTTCTATTGAACATGTTAACTGGCACATTATGACAGCTACCATTTTGTCACTCAACGTGGTAATATATACACACACACATTCACACACACACAATTTTACTAGGCTGTCTCCTAACCTGTAGACTAGGAAGTGAATCTCAGATATAAACTTGCTTTGCTCCGATTTATTTTTTTTCTTCTGTAGCAAGCAGGAGCATTCCATGACCTGTTATCCCATTAACAAGTTTATTTATTTGTCTTAAATATCTATCAAAAGGGACAATGATCTGACGGTTTAAAGAAATCACTTAGCGGCTGGAGCTTGGGGCATATTTCTGGTGAGTTGTGCATGCTGATATCTGGTCTGACCCCTGACTTATTTTTCTTCGGAAATTGGATCCTTTTCTTTCATTTTCCTGGCACTTTTAAAGGCTATTGTCATCTTTCCTTAGTTTTCTCTGTGAAACACTAAGGGATGTTACAGTGATTGCTCTGGCCATCTTGAACTCCATCTTTTTCCTAGACAGGTTCTGCTGGTGCCTTAGCAAGATTCATGCTCCAAGTGAAGACTGCTAATTTGAACATGTCTAGCTATCGTACCAAATTCATTGGATTCCATCCATATGTATATGTTGTATGTATATCAATTGCAAAATAGAATTTTCCACATAAGTCTAAAATTTAAAAATGTTCTACTGGGGCAGGAAAGCTCTTTTTGCTGAAACTCATTATACTTTAAGGCACATATGTCTAGTTGAAAAGAAAAAAATAACTTCCTCTTTGAGTTACAAAATAAAGCTGAGTGAATGATAAAATTATGACAGTGAGTGTTGTACCCCTTTCTGTGGATCTCATCAATTGGGACAGATCGTTTATTGCTGAAAAAATACTTGAGAGAATTTAGGGATAATGTAAAATGTTTTCATGCTCGTTGTCCTGGGAGGCAAGACTGCTACTTTTAAACTAAAAACTAATTTGAATGAAAAAAAAAAAAAAAAAAAAGAAACCAGAGTCTGCAATTGTTGTGCTTGAACTGAACATGTATTATGTCAAACAAAATAAAGCTAATACTAATTACTTTGCAAAAGAATAGTCTATTAACAACTAGACAGTGCCAGTATTTTCCTTGTAGACATTTGAAAAAATTAAGCCAATATTGATGGTCTAATGTGAAACAGTGATTATCCATCGTCTTTGGGGTCAAACAGCAAAGAATCCCGATCCTTAAATTATTCGACCAAAAAAACTTCACTTGCTTAGAGATGTATGTAAATTGTGTGCTTCTCCCTTTCATTTGTCAATCATTAAAATGCCCATGTATATAATTAATACCGTTGCAAACTCCCTTGTCTCCCAGTTTTCAATTTTGTATTCTGTTTAATCCACTGAAGAGTCACCTTTTAAGTGATGTGTTGATGAAGTATGAAAGCTTATTTCTGTCATTTCTCTACATGCAGAAATCACTGCAGGCATTGCTGAGGAATGTGAAACTGGTGATCATTAATGTTTAGAGCTTTTCATCCTTGGTGTGCTTTGCAAACACTAATTAATGAATCCTCATGTAACACCCACACCAGATGAAGTTGCTAACAGTTCTATTCAACAAATAAGAACCCTAGGCCTTTGGCAACTTATTTGAGCTACCTAACTCTTTTTGTGAGTACACAGAGCAGGTAATAGCCCCAGGATTATATGCTTCTGGTTCTATGTGTGATATGCTAGGGTGTTCTCTGAAAAGGCAAATTTTTTCTCAGATACTTGTACCTTAGAGCACACCCTCTTGTCTTTCTTGTTTTTAAGTTATGTCATGTCTCTGTTTCATACAATCATGTCATTGAAATGCTGTTAGAAACATTTTATTTGCATATGTTATTCAGGAGATTATACCATATGTTGTAAACTTAATTTTGGAATTAGCCTTTATTTTTATTTTGAAATTTTTCCAACCATTGGCCCTCTCATGAAGGTCAGTGCAGTTTTAAGCAAACATGGTCAAACTTTGGACAGAAATAAAAATGAAGTCAACTGAAAGCATTTCAACCTTTGGATTCCTGCCAAATAACCTCTTCTTTTCTATCCCCCAAGCTGTCGTTGAAAGTTAAAGAAGGCTAAAAATCTATTTTCAAAGCTTTAAAAGTATTTGGTTTTATAGGAAGAGTCTGTTTGGGAATTGTTTATCCCCCAAATGAGAATTTTGTCAGTTTATACCATACTTTTAAAGAGCCAAGAATTTTCCAGAAATGGTATTCAAAGACACCTTTAGGGTAGAGAATGAAAATACAATCATGACCACTTTTACAATTGCTATAACTTTTCTATTTATTTGTTTTCTATCCTTTTCCAGATATACCTTTCTTATGGAAGTTTTCAATGTTAAAAGTAAACTCTGTAAAGTGTTTAGGTATTCCCGGGGCTTACCCCAGTCATGAAACAGACCCACAGTAGCTTTGCTTAGGGACCATCCAGTGTTAAAAATTAGAGAAACTGATTCAAGGCAGCCTCACGTATCCAGGGAAGTTGGAATAATTTTAATACACAAAAATTAATTTCCCCAAGATATGTCAATAGATTGTAAATGTATTTACATATACTGCCATAGAATATGCATGCTAAATACAACTTTCCAACACATCCATCACAGGTAGACGCCTCTGCTTTCTCTTGATCAGTTTTCCCATGGGAGGGCAGACTGAAGAATCCCACAGAAACAAGATGTTCTGCTGCAGGCAGGTAGAGCACATACAACAGTTAGAACTGTGCTCCCCTGGAAAGATAATCCACAAATACCGGACACTGTTTATTAGAGCCATATACACGTGGAACCATAATGTATCTGCATATGATACATATTAGATGATCATTATCATGAACATTCTCACTGACCATGACCTTATTATCAATGTATATCTTTTAGTGCCATTTTTTCTGTGTTAAAGCCCACTATGAGCCTGCTTATTTGTTAACGTCAAGCAATACGTCCAAAATGATTGTGAACTTCTTGAGAACGAGGCTGTGTCTTGATCAATTTTGTATTTCCAGTACCTTGCCTCTTGTCTGCACAGAGATGGTATTTAGTAAAAGTGTGTTGAATGAAGACTGATACTCAAGCCACCAGTATTTAATTGTTATAATGCCTTACCACTTGTTGACAGTTATTGCAAATGGTATCTGGAACATTAGAAACATGAGACCAGATTCAAAAGGATCTTGAATCACATTCATGAGAGCTTGGGGTAGCTCCAAGCTCCAAGCATGGGCCATAATTTTCAAGGCCACAGACAAAATTTGCCTTACTCCCTGGGAGAGATTTCATATTGGGCATGCCCAGGACAGAAGCCTAAACTTTCATTTCCATTTCATGTTGAAGTAAACCTCCTAGATGGTTTGAGCGTGGACCCCACTTTTGAGGTTTGTGGCATACAAACAAATATCCCCAGGTCTTCGAAGGAAATAGCCAAAGAAGAGGAAACCATTGTTCCTTGAGATGTGCACCCAAGTTGGTTCTGAACCAATATCAAGGAATGATTGGCCCACATGAGGTTGTGGAAAGGCCGTGTGGTATAGCGTAGTGGTTTTTAAACCTCACTGTGTGCACAAATCACCCACTTGTTAAAATATAGATTCTAAGTCAGTAAATATAGGTCTGGGCTTGAGATGATGCCAGCCAAACAGCCACACACCTGGAGCCTTCTACCACATTAAGACTCCGATGAAAGGCAAGGTCAGGATTCTGGCATCCTTTAAGTCACAGAAGGGAAGAGATGATGCCAATCAGAAATGTGTTTGGGGGTTAAACCCCTCATGGGGTAAACTCTGACCAATGACGAAAATAAAATTTTCTTCCTTGCTACCTTCCAAAAAAGACTCTGAGGTTTTACTTTGCACAATTTCCAGGGGAGTCCCTGATGTTTTCGTAGACAAGCCTGCTGAGAAAGCTGCTGTATCTCACAGTGGCACTTCACACGGCAGCAGCTGGAGTCGTATGCGTCACTTTGAATTGTTTCACATCTTCCCTTGCCTCAAGTTTCCTTTTCTTCCTCTTGACTGACCTGAGCATGCATTGGGTCAACGAATCTGCTTTAGGTCCTACTTTTACATGGTATTATTACATAAGTCTTGCCAACTTTAATGTTTCTCATTCAACTTGGGGGCAAACTAGGTCATGTTTTTTTGGGAGGTGATTTGTAGTGGACCTCAGTATTGGCAAACTAATGTTTTTGGTCAATTTCTTTCTTCCTGTTTTTTTTTTTTTTTTTTTTTGAGACAGTCTTGCTCTGTTGCCAGGCTGGAGTGCAGTGGGGTGATCTCGGCCCACCGCAACCTCCTGAGTAGCTGGGACTACAGGCGTGAGCCACCACACCCAGCTAAGTTTTGTATTTTCAGTACAGACGGGGTTTTACCATGTTGGCTAGGATGGTCTCGATCTCCTGACCTCGTGATCTGCCCGCCTCAGCCTCCCAAAGTGCTGGGATTGCAGGCGTGAGCCACTGCGCCCAGCCAGTCAATTTCACGTTTGGCATCTTGGACAATAAATTTATTAAATTATGTCAATAACCAATTTCATCATCATTAAAATCAAAATACTATGTTGGCCCTATTGGCTACCTTGTTGTGGGGGATGCCACCTACATTGTAGGCTGTTTAACAGCATCCCTGGAATCTACTGACTAGATTCCAGTAGCACCCCCAGTTGCGACAAATAAAAATGCCTCTAGAGCTTGTCAAATATTCTCTGATGGGCAAAAACAAGTCCTGGTTGTGAACCACTGCCATTAACATTTTGGTAGCTTGAACTTTACAAGGTTAAGCCATGATTTCAAGATATTGAAATGATCTTGCATATTTACATTTCCCATGAGATACTGTCTATATGAATGTGGGTGTTTCAACAAGTTTGGTAACATACTTTTCCCCAATAAATTAAATGCAATTAATATGAAAAAGCATGGAAGGGTGCCATTATTAATTAGTGAAGATATGAACTTTAAGAGTTAGATAGATGAGGCAGAAAGGTGGATGGATGAACAGATAAGACAGACAGACAAATAGATAGAAAACACACTACATTAAGAGTGTTTCCAAATACAAGTCATGCTAAATATACTCTAAGAGCAGGTTATATCTGTTCGTTGCATAGTCACTACATTTGTGTACACACAAATAACACTAAATTTTTGAAAATTGTGTGCTCTATTCATTTACATTGTACTCTGATATTGTGTTGGGCTTATTTATCTATTTTTTTTTCCTATTGGGAACTTTTCTTTCAAGTTAATGAAGAACAGTGTACCTTGTTTAAATTGTCATGAAATTCAAATGAAGAAGTTTAAATTAATGAGGGTTTTACTACGCTTGAACATGTGCTGAGGACTGATATCAGATAATCTCCAGATTCTGAACCAATAGCAATTATGCTTGTATCGTCAGTGGTGTCAACCTGAATTAAAAATTGGCCAGCTTTATTAAGAATACCTGTAACAGACTTCTTAATTAATTTAGAGATACTATCAAATAATGTAGTCGAGTGCAATTCCTAAAATGATAACATAAAAACACTTTTCCCTCTTCCTATTACTTTATTATAAATTCGAGGTTTCTTAAAGAACATTGTAATTGCTCAACATAAGCTAGATCCAGTGGGAAAAACTCATGTTACAGTCCCTTGGTTTAAATTATTGGTAATTCCTTTATCCCATAATAATTGTTTCTTTACTGTTACATTTAATTACACTAATCAATTGCATAATCTATGGGTTCTTCTTCCTAGTTTTCTTCAATAGTGAGACTGATGTTAGTTGGCTTTATTAAATTGATTCACTTGCTTGAATCATTCTTTGCATGTACTTGGTACCTACTTAGAAACAGCTTCAAAATAAAACATACGCATTATAATGTACTTAAATATATAGTAGAATGTCTGAAAGAATGTACCCTAAAAGATTAACAGTGGCTCTCTCTGAATGGTGGGACCCAACAACTCTTTTTCTTTCTTCTTTATATTTTTCTGCTTGAATTATTTACAATAACTTGCTACCATTTTTTACCCCAAATTGTTAAATGTTTTCAAAACGTGATTTGCACTTATTGATACATTTTTAGTGAATAGTGTTTTCAAAATTGCTGTTAGTTTCCAATATACAAGTAATTTCTCAAAATATCCTTTCAGGAGAAAAATACGATACTGGATATTTGAAAATACTATGTATAAGTATAATGATAAAACATTCAAGTAATTTCATCTCATGCTTTTATTTTAATCTGAAATATTACTATTTACACAAAAAATAGGACTTAAGAGTAAACCATAAAACGCTATTAATTTTCATCTTTTTTTGAAATTTGGCATTCTAGTTTTTACTTTTTAATTCTTTTTGAAGTCTATCATTTCCCTCCATTGAGATTAATTTATTACCTACATACATAACAAGCACACTTATACTTTGTAAACAACAGCAATGATATAATAAATTCTTTTGGGAAATTTACAATTATATAGGGATAATTTAAGAAATGATTATTACATATATGTTTATGTTATATAACACACACTCATATATGAGAATTCAGTAAAGAAATTAATTCTTAGAAGACCTAGCATTAAGTAATCATTGTTATAATGCTAAATACATATAGATATAACTAGATAGAAAATATTTATTCTTACAATTCCTTTACAACTAGAAGTTCTAAGCAAATTCATAGATTCAATGCATACAAAACCATAAAGCCAATAAAATCCAATTAAAAACATTACTTTTAAAATGGTGGATTATTTTATTTTATTTTACTAAAACTAAAATGTTGAGGCTTCTAGTAGAAGCATGTAGCCTCATATATGGCTATGCAAAAAGTTTACGTGTGTATTTCAACTTCAATTTTATTACAGAATTTGTATGTGGTGAAACCATATATATATTGTTATAGTTATATAATTTCAATTTTATAGGGATAATTCTTAAAGAAATGATTATTATTTATATATGTATATGATATAACACACAATCATATATGATAATTCAGTAAAGAAATGAATTCTTAGAAGACATAGCACTGATTATGTATACATATAACTTCTATATATAAAACAATTTCTATATATAAAACAATTGTTCCATAGATACAATTTCTATATATATATATATATATAAAAACAATTGTTCTATATATATATATATAGAACAACTTTTCTAAGACCCTGTTTGCTATTCTGAGATTACTGAGCCTCAAATTTTATCCAGACTGCATGTGACATGCCTCCAAACACCATTTGGTTTGGTACACTGTTTTTCATTACCTTGAACACCAAGAATTATTTGTTATATCCGTTAAGACTTTCTTGTTCACTTGAATATAATGCTGGTGTTATTGCATTAGTGATAACTGCGTTAAATGGGTGTGTAATTCATTCAATTGTTGCTGAAGCTGGAAATAGAAATAGAAAAAATTCTTCATTGTCTTTTTAGCATTACACCTACTGCTAAGGAAATGGCGCATGCTGTTATACATAAAAACATGATCCATGCAATATGTCTGTCTTGAAGGTGAATATGGTGTTCATCTTAAACACAGTTTAAATAATGAACTCAGATGCAATTTGGCCTTCATTTTGGCTTAATACATCAAAAACAAAAAAATGTAAATTACAGCACTGAAATTGAGTGGCAGAACTTAATTTCCAGACAGTCCAGAATATGCTCATGTTTTGTTTATAGGATCATTAAAAAATTGCAAAGTAATTGTAGAGGATTGCAATTTCCAGAAAATGGGTCTGTAGAATATGTCCCAGGTTGAAAAATCCTAGTTTCGTCAGAGGCATGAGTTTAAAACTCAACTCCTTTTTGCTCATGAATTCAAAATTTTTCTTGAATTATTCTTATGTCTTAAGAGAATGCTGGTGCTGGGTAAATGGAACAGACTTGCTCCAAGCTCTCCTGGAACTCACAATTTAATAGGTGTAGACAACAGTGTAATGGGGGAAAAATTAGACCCTGTTACTTATCAAGTGACCTTAAGTGAGCTATGAATTAAACTCTCTGAGCCTCAACTGCTCAGCTGTAAGAGGACGGTACCTACTCTAACCATTAGATGATAGTAAGTGAAAGTGTTAAAGTACTATACAAAAGGAAAACATTAGTGACATTCACTTATGCCAAATTAAATCACATTCAAGATAACAACTAGTAAAGCGATTTCTGGCTGGGCACCATGGCTCACACCTGTAATCCTAGTAATTTGGGAGGCCAAGGTGGATGGATCACTTGAGCTCAGAAGTTCGAGACCAGCCTGACAACATGGTGAAACCCCGTTTCTACTAAAAATACAAAAACTAGCCAGGCGTGGTGGCTATAATTCTGGCTACTTGAGAGGCTGAGGCAGGAGAATCACTTGAACCTAGGAGGCGAGGTTGCAGTGAGCCAAGACAGCACCACTGCACTCCAGCATGGGCAACAGAGAGAGACTGTGTCTCAAAAAATGAAAAAAAAAATTCTAAAATAGTGCAACTTCCATCCTAGTACAACCATTAAGGTCAGCGATATTAATAATTTTATAGTTATAATTTCCATGGAAACTAGCATGTTTGGACCATGATTCCAAAATAATGATTCCAGTAACATTATTATGCCTATTATTGAAATCAGCCATGTCTGGAGTGTGAAAAGGCATCTGTCTAGCAGCTGTCTGAAGCACTAGAATAGACGGGGATGGTAACTGAAAAGCAACTTCTTCAGCTGAAATTTCAGGGGAATGTTCAAGAGAGGTAGCACATGGCTTCCCAGCTTGGAATGCTGCCAGGATCATTAGAACTAACAGCCATCCTGCACTGGTGGAACATGCCATGGGTGCTTTAATGATCATCTTGACTTCCCATCTGAAAGACGTCATCTCTGACAACCAAGGGTCTGCTGCTTACAGCACAACACATGAGGAATTAGTGGGGTAGTAAATCATTGCTACTCTTTGTGCAAGAGAGGGCTTGCTGTAGTCCTTTTGGTGTGGAACCGAAAGAGCCTGAAGAGCTTGAACTGCTAATACCCTGAGATTACTTTTACTCCAGAGCCACTTCCTCTACCATTAGTGGATTTGTGTTTAGGGAGTGGTAGCTAATTTTAATATTGGCTTAAGAAAAGCGTAATTAGGTAAATCTGCTGAGGGACAAATTATATCTTCTGTGTGTGTGTGTGTGTGTGCGTGTGCAGGTGCACTTTAACCAGATATTCCAAATGATGTCTATCCTCCTGGCACAGTGCTTACTTAGCACACAGTAGGTTTACAATGAATATTTGGTGAATGTATCTATTCTTCAAGATAATCAAAAGATAAATTTTAAGGCTACACACATCTAAAATTTGCCTGAAATCAGTTTTGGATCAAGGCAATATATACATAATTTCAAATTATATATATTTTAAAATTTTAAATAAATTTGTATTATTTTTCTGACATCAAAAGTAAGATAAAATTTTAGTAGAAAAATTAAAAATATATAAAAAGTCTTAATCAGGTGGACTAATAGCTATCAGTTATCTGTTTATCTGTTGATAACACTAGAGAATTTCCCCATCTTCTATTCATATAGAGCTATAATTTAAGTCACACGTGTTTGTAGTAGTATTCTATGTTGTCATTGATGGCAATAGTCTTTTCTGCTGTTGTTGCTTTCTGATGCTAGTAAAATTGGAGTCTATTCTTACCAAGAAATGAGGAAAATATTTTCCAGAATAAGTCCAGAAAATATATTAAATTAAATTAAATGTTTAATATAAAAGCAAATTAGCATGTTGTATCTTTAAGAAAAGTCCACTAAGCCAATTTAGTCTTGGGTCAACACAATTCATCAAGAAAGGGCATACAGGACTAAAAATGCTGTAAAATGGTTTTTCCCCCTTAATGTAAAATATTGCTCATTTATGTTCCTTTTTATTCAGTATCATTCTTCTGGTTTTGCAGTATAAAGCAGATATGCCTGGAAACCTTATTTAAAAATTTGGGAAAAGAAGTGGAGAAAAGCATAATGATATTAATGTGTTTCATTAATTGTAGAGAATGTAACCTCATTTACTCAATTGCCCTGGGGATATTGTTGCTGCTTTAAATGGAGAGCAACTGGTAAATTGGGAACCAAGAGTCTTAATGCTTAAAACAGAGCTTCCAGTTCAGAGACAGAAAGTCATGTCCTAAAGAAAGCAGAGTCTCTGCTTTGCCCATTTAATACTGAACAAAATGTATTGCAACTGAAGAATGCAAGGAAACATGAAACAGCTGTGAAATCCTGGGAAAAAGAGAAGCTGAGTGAAAGTGGAATTTTTGATAACCGCATCAGCATTATCTTTCCCAGTGGTGATTGCCAAAACTGTATTTGTTTATAGTTACTTGAAGATAAAGAGCTAACTTTGGGCCGAGGGAGGAATACTGTATTTCCCTGAGAAATAAAAGCCTTTGAGATTCTCTTGCAAAGTCTGGAAAGCATGTCAGACGAGCCTGACTGTGGGATATTTCTTGACTAATTTTGAAGTCCTGAGGGGTCATGATATGCTTCAGAAAAAACATCAATATTAAATTGTGCTACTAACTCGATAAAAGTTTAGAGGTGGGAATAATACACTCAAATGCAGTTTGCCTAAGTAGAACTGAACCTGCGAACTGGGGTGGTTGAGGCTCTTCTTACCAGCTCTGTGGTTTAAGGGCAACATTGATGGCACCTGGTTTGTGAACCTGTAAGTCTTTCCCCTGTGAGTCATGAGTATTCTATCACTTCCGGTTACATTATTTTATAGAGTTTTGCATGGAAGAAAAATGGAAACTCCGGGATATGGCATGTGGGACCCTCCATAATCTGGCTTTTGCTACAACAACCTCTTTCCTTTCTCTTTACCAACATCTTCCTCATGAACCAGTTATTCTCACTTGGTATTTTGCTTTTGTGCTTTAACGGGACTGTGCTCTCTGATGTGCAGATCAAGACTAAAGTTTTGTGACCACTGCACTGAGCACAGATCTTTGCACTCAGCAAGCATCCCATACATGTTTATATACCCCCTGAACTTCCATGCTACTGCAGGCAACAGTGAAATGCCCATTGTGAAGCACTGATGAACAGCCCTTGTGGATAAAAATGGCTTCCTTTTCCTTTTGGATATATTTCATAGTACCTGATTTTCTTTCATAGAATATGAGTGAAAAGAAATTGTCTCTCTCTGTGATTTTCAAAGGGGATGATTTTAACAACATGGAAAGATACTTAGGGTGTGCAATCAAGGTTTGAATAAAAGAGATTCCAGATTTCATAGTGAACTTTCATGAAAAGTCATGTACAGTGTTCAATAACATTGAGCAAGAATTAGTTATTTCCCATATGGAGCCTACAGGATACCGGTAAAATACACATTCCAAGGATGATGGATTTCTATCAGATGGACGGTGATAAAGAGTATGCAACCCTAAGGAAAGGTGCTGAATTCGTGTAGGTTTCATGGACATATGGCAGTAAGTTTGGATCCTGACGAACAGATAGATTTTGATAGGTGGAGACAAAGGACAGGAAATATTAGGGGAAAGAGATAGGGTGGGAAAAGATCCAGACATGTCAGAAGCTATTCATAGCTAAGGGCACCAGGCATTAAGAATGGAGACTATCAGAAAAATAAATAAATAAATAAAATAAAAAAAGGCTGAAGAAGTAAGGAATCGGTGGAACAAGTAGAGAATAACTGAACCCTAATTCTTCCACAAGCACTGTGGGAATACTGCAATAATGAACACAAGCCATCGATGAAACGGAGGAGACAGAGCTGGCAGAGCTCACTGTTTTGTGATTTTGGTGCCCGGAGAAGTAGCTCAGCCACAACTCCAGCCTAGGAAGTGACCAGGACCTGAGGAGTCCAGGGAACTTCCTGGCAGTCAGGCTGTACTTGGAGACGCCACCTCACTACTAGAAAGCAGAACACATCTCCTATGATAACGCTCGGTTTACCCAAGCCCAGGGACAGCTGATTCATATACAGCATGATTAGACGCTACAGGGAGAGGAAAACAACAGTATACAAGAAATGTACAAATTAACCGGATTACATTGGCTTAGTGGACTTTTCTTAAAGATACAACATGCTAATTTGCTTTTATATTAAACATTTAATTTCTCAGCTGTGTGCTGAGAAAAACCAATGACCTATAATTTATGTTGCCTGTTAGAGCACACAGCTGTTGAACCTTTACTGGGTGCAGGTACTAAGCTAGGAACTATGAACAAAACATTAAATATAGCACTTGTCTCAAAGGCTCTCCTAGAGAGATGCATATGCAAATATACGCAGAGGTGCATCTACAGATAAATTACGATATGATAGGATAGTGGTTATCAAACTGGGTCACTGGACTCCCTTACACTCATAAAAAGTATTGAGGACCTTCAAAAAGATTTTGTTTATGTGGATTATATCTGCCAGTATTTCCTGTATTAGGAATTACATTTTTAAAAGTTTAAAATATTTATTTACAACATTTATTTTTTATGGTTTTTCAATGTATTTATTTGGTTTAATTAGTAAATAAAAGTTATATTCATGGTGAACAACATAATGTTTGTATATATGTATACATTGTGGAATGGCTAAATCAGGCTAATTAACATACGCATTACCTCACAGGCTTACCAATTTTTTTGTGTGTGGTGAGAACATTTACAATCCATTCTTCTAGCGATTTTAAAGTGTATGGTAGTTATTAACTATAGTCACCATGTTTTACAACAGATCTCCTGAATTTATTCTTTCAGTCTGAGATTTTATTACCCTTTGACCATCATCTCCTTAATCTCACTCCTCCCTTCCCCAGCCCCTGGAAACCATCATTCTACTCTCTACTTTTAGAAGTTCAACTTTTTTAGATTCCACATATAAAAGAGACCATGGGGTATTTGTCTTCCTATGTCTAGCTTATTTCACTTATCCTAAAGTCCCCCAGGTTCATCTGTGTTGATGCAAATGACAAGATTTCCTTCTTTGTAAGGCTAAATAGTATTCCATTGTGTATATATACCACATTCTCTTTATCTGTTGATCTGTTGATGGATGCTTAGGTTGATTCCATGTCTTGGCTATTGCAAATAACGCTTCAATGAGCATGAGAGTGCAGCTATCTCTTCAACATACTGATTTCATTTATAAACACTTATTTTAAAATGGACAATTGTAAACCCATCGCATGTTAGCTTCAAGGTGATGACCATCCCATGCGTTCTCTGGAAAACTCCACTGTACGGTTGTGTGAAAATGATAATAGGAAAGGTAAATAATATTTTGGTATTACTATGAAAATAGTAGTGACCTCACAAAATCCTGAAAGAGCGTCAGGTTCCTAGGCCACGTTGAAAGAACCGTTGTAATAAGATGGAGGTGTAATAGAAAAAAAAAGGGGGGAGGAGGGGCATAGCTGCAGTTCGATCCCAAACTGTATCCAATTTATACTGTTCGAATAACTCAAAATTTAAAAACAAATGTTACCAGATGTCAGCCCCATATCATCTCATTTAATATTCAAAACAATTTGCTACGGTTTGGATGTTTGCGCCTCCCCCCTCAAATTCCTGTGTTGAAACCTAACCCCCAATGTGACAGTATTAGGAGGCAGAGCTTTTGAGAGGTGATTAGGTCATGAGGGCAGAGCTTTTATGAATGGGGTTAGCACCCTTACGAAAGAGATCCTAGACAATTAGCTAGCCCCTTCCACTACACGAACATACAGTGAGCAGGTGCCATCTATCTATAAACCAAAAAGTGGGCCCTCACCAGATACCTGATCCACAGGCTGCAGCTTTGATCTTGGACTTCCCAGAACTGTGAGAAATAAACCTATGTTGCTTTTAAGCTCTCCAGTCTATGGCATTTTGTTATAGCAGCCTCAGTGTTCTAACACACAACCATATGAGGTATGATTTAACATCTGTATTTTACAGTTGAGAAAAATTAGTCTCTGAAGGTTTCAACATGTTCTACAGCAACTGAGCAGCAGGTCTGGAATCCAAACCAAGTCTGTCTTACTAAAAATCCACGAACATGAGGCTATTCAGCAGGACAGTATATAATTAAATAACACTATCCAGTTCTTCATCAGCCCTTAGTATTTGCAAGTCCTTGGGCTAAGCCCATTATGTCCAATATTCAATTCCTACAACAACGTTAGAAAGTAAGTGCTATATTTGTCCCCATTTTATATATTCATACTCCAGTTGTAGATGTTAAGTAACTTGTCTAAAGTCAAGTCATAAACTCGGGAGAGTAGTAGAGATAAGATTCGTACCCAGATCTTCCTTTCCTTCTTTCTTCCTTTCTTCCTTTCTCCCTCCCTCCCTCCCTCCCTCCCTCCCTCCCCCTCCCTCCCTCCCTCCCTCCTCCTTCCTTCCTTCCTTCCTTCCTTCCTTCCTTCTTTTTTTTTTTTTTTTGACAGAGTCTCACTCTGTCACCAGGCTGGAGTGCTGTGGCGCAATCTCAGCTCACTGCAACCTCCACCTCCTGAGTTCAAACGATTCTCCTGCCTCAGCCTCCTGACTAGCTGGGACTATAGGTGTGTGCCACAATGCCTAGCTAATATTTTTATCTGTAGTAGAGACAGGGTTTCACCATGTTGGCTAGGATGGTGTCGATCTCTTGACCTCGTGATCCGCCCGCCTCAGCATCCCAAAGTGCTGGGATTACAGATGTGAGCCACCGCGCCCGGCCTGGTGCCCAGATCTTTCTATGTCAAAACCAGGTTCTCCACCCCCAACACTGCCTCCTAGAAAAATAACTGCCCTAACAAAATAACAAGACAGTAATAGCTAAGATGTATCAAGCACAAAACCCTTTCTATACAGTAACTTATTTAATGCTCAAAGAAAAGTTTTCTATGTTTATCACCATTTTGTACAAGAATCCTTCTTAAAGATTTTAAATGATAGAGAATTACAGAAGTGAGACATCTGGATGGGACATAAGAATTGAAAAAATAAGTAAGTAAAGCCTTCTAGAAGACATGGGTCAGGAAAAGGCAGTCCATAGGATACATATGCGCAAGCTGGGCCTCAGCTATGGGTTTATGGGTTGGAAGTGGGAATGCAGAAAGCTGATCTCAGTACTGGAGGAAAAGCCCATGGTTTGGGGAAAAAAAAAAAAGTGACCTCAGTGTTTCAAAAATCAATATTCTTTCTGTCGTTCAAAATCAGAGTGGTCCAATTTCTGCCCTCCCTCTTCTTGCCTTCCCTCTGCACTCAATTTGACTACAAAGTGGATTCCCCCCCATAGCTCTCACGGAGGAGGGTGCCTCAGGTTCTGCTCCCAGTGGTGAAATGTCACCACGTTCGGCTATTTGCAATGCAAATCTCCAGGCTTTGGCATCTGAGATTGATGTCCCTAGTATGAATGTACTTAGTTGCTGGGCTGGAGCTGAGTGGAAACGACACAGGTCTCTTCCCAGCCTCGAGTGGTTGTCAGAGGTAACAAAGCGGGGCTGACGGAGATAGAAGCCGCGTGCCCTTTTGGTACCATCCATTAACCGCACGTGGTATTAATGCATCTAAATTTGGTGGAGACCACCAAGGCGAGGGCAGATGGCATACCTGAGCTGGGGTAGAGGGCAAGGGGACTTTCCACAAACTATTCTGAAGACCAGGGAGAAGGCGCAAAGCCTCATGTCTAGTCGGACTCCCTTGTGCCTTCCCGGTGTTTCTGGGCCTTTAGGATTGTAGTATTTGGCCAGGCTCTGTAGGTGCAAGAAATTCACAGGAAAGCCTGGAAATGCCCTGGAAAAAATAATCCATTTGAAGGCCGTCTTTTCCTCTATGTGCTATTTGTTGCAATTAAAGACATTATTATATTAAATTTATTACCATCTGTGGAGAGTTTGATTTACTGACAATGAAGTGGGAGAGGACTGTCTTTACTCAGGGCCCTGGAGATCCCAGTTACATGACTGTGTCTTGGCTGGTTTTTAAGTGAATCTTTGCTTAGATGTATGTTTCTGAGTGCCCTGGGAAAAGAAAACATACAAACAATGAGAAATAAAGCATAACCAGATATCTCACTTAGTAAATTATGAAATCAGTATAGAAAACAGAAAATATTGACAGGAAAAAAATAACTTTTTGTGGAGTCACCAAATATCAATACCTAGACATTACAGCTGTGAGCATTTTGTACATGGCTTTCCTAGGCATGCACACACACACACACACACACACACACACACACACACACACACACACTCTCTCTCTCTCTCTCTCTCTGTCTCTCAGCTTACAATATAGCATGAATACACTGTAATTGCAAGAAGCAGGAAATAATAATTTTCTATCATCACTTTTATCAGCTGCTGAGTATTCCATTGTACACATGCACCATCATTAGACTTACTAATCCCCTGGAGTTATGCACTTAGATTTGACTATTTTTAAAAATTGCAATCAATATTGTGCTTTAGTCTTTAGGCATTTCTATGATTAAACATTCCTATTTCTAAATATTAAAGTCTGGATCATTTTTTACTCTGTTATTTTTGATTGATCCCTCTCATCTGCCTTCATAATCTCCAGGTAGATTTAGAAGAACTTTTCTCCTAAACATGGCAACATTTCTACCAACATTCAAATTTGGGCCACCTTGGGAACAGGCAGAAACAAAAGGATGATGTAAATGATAAGGATCTGGCATTGCTGTTTCTACGCTTTGCAGGTTAAGCATCTATATCCCTCTCTTAGTGTAGATAATGTACGATGCCTGAATGTGTTGTCCAGAAACTCATTTACAAATTGGACACTTGGCACTGGGCAAGTGTTTTTCTATATAAATAACATGAAAAATACACATCTATCTCCCAGGAGAACAGAACAAAGCTTACAGAACTTTTGCAATAATGATATTTAACATCATTGAGCAACTTCTATATGCCAGACAATTTATATACATCACCTTTAATCCAAATGGACCCTGAATTATTTATATTTGTAATTTTTCACTGAAGGCAGAATGATGGAGTAATTTTTTTTCTTTTGAACATCGTAAGTACATTTACTTTATCAATTTCATAATGTTAAGAATTTTGAAATTTATTATATCATTATTTTCATTTTGTCATACACATAAAATACTAAAAATAGAAGTCAATAAAATTACATGGGAAATAGTCTTTATTTACCTTAAGAGTTGTTGTTTGAGAGTAGAAGTTAGTCTCCAAGAGGCCCTTGAAAATATTTTCAAAGACTTTACTGAGAGCCAGGACCATAGATGACCTTCACTATGTTGAATGTTTTTCATAAAAAAGTTTATGAAACATTTTCCTTGATGAACATAATTAATAGAAGCCTACAAATTGTCCAGTGTGATGTGGGTTTTCTGAGATATGGATTGAAGGCTGATCCTCTTGGACTCAATACAAAAAAAAAAAAAAAAAAAGCTTCTTATATAATGAGACTATACACGGGCACTTAACATGTAGTAAATTCCCATTAAATATTCACTGTTTAATTATTTGTGGATTTATAAATGCACATATATTTAATTACTAAGTATCCTTACCCTACAAAATTCTCTGCCTTTGCTCTCTTTAATTCTTTGGTTTCTCCTAGCCCCTCCCAGTGTGTCACTCCTAATTCTTCTTACCTCCTTTCTTTGGTTTAAGGTCTCTTAGTGTCTGTACTGGATAGTGGTTTCACAGCTTTCTCCTCTGACATGGCCACCTGACTTAGTGGAGAAGGCCAAGGAGATAGGATAAAATGATCCATCTGACAGAAGCCTAAGTCCATATTCTAGAATGTATCCCAAACTTCTCATCTAAAGTAGAAGCCTCTTCTCTGACTCTGGAGTTAAGTTAGTATTTGGTCTTTCTTTTTCTTTGTTTAAACTCATTTAAAATAAGCCATTATTCACCCGAGGTCAGGAGTTCATGACCAGCCTGACCAACATGGTGAAACCCCATCTCTACTAAAAATACAAAAATTAGCCAGATGTGGTGGCAGACACTTGTAATCCCAGTTACTCAAGAGGCTGAGGCAGGAGAGTCGCCTGAACTCGGGAGGCGGAGGTTGCAGTGAGCCAATATTGCACCACTACACCCCAGCCTGGGCAAAAGTGTGAGACTCTGTCTCAAAAACAAACAAAAAAACATGCATACTACTTAAAACACCTCTCAAACCATGGAAATTATCCCATGAATGAAAAACATAGATTACGTCTGCAGTGTATCATCAGTGATTTTTAAGTTCTTTAAAATGGGCAATAACATAAAGCAGCAGTCCCCAACCTTTTTGGCACCAGGGACTGGTTTCATGGAAGACAATTTTTCCACGGAACGGGCTGAGGGGGAGAATAGTTTTGGGATGGAACTGTTCTACCTCATATCATCAGGCATTAGTTAGACGCTCATAAGGAGCAGGCAACCTAGATCCCTGGCATGTGCAGTTCACAATAGGGTTAGCACTTCTGTGAGAATCTAATGCTGCTGCTGATCTGACAGGAGGCAGATCTCAGGCAGTCATACTCACTGCCTCCCAACCTCCCATCCCCCCACCCCTCCACCCTTCCACCCCTCCCCACCCCTGTGCTGCCTGGTTCCTAACAGGCCAGGGACTGGTACCGGTCAGCGGCCTGGGGATTGGGGACCCCTGACATATAGCACTTGCTACAGAGTCTTGATTTTTTACAATTATTTCCTGTTTGTTTTATCATCCCTACTTAATTTCTAAAAAATATTTCGATGCTCGTTGAACTGCATGTTTGAAACCTTAACCCCCAATGGGATATTATTAGGATGTGTGGCCCTTGGGTGATAATTAAGTTTAGATGAGGTTATGAGAGTGACAACTCCATTATGGGATTAATGTCCTTACAGGAGGAGAAAAGAGACTAGAACTCTCTCCTCCATGTGAGGACACAGCAGGAAGGCATCTATCTGCAAACCAGAAAGAGGGCCTACACCAAGAATAAAATAGACCAGCCTCTTAACCTTGGACTTCCCAACCTCCAGAACTATGATAAATAAACGTCTGCTGTTTATGCCACCCAGGCTATGACATTTTTGTTACAGCAGCCCACACTGGCTAAGACAATGATTCTACTTTATCTTGTCTTTGTAAAGCTTGCAATTTAGTTTTAATAGTGCCAACAACTCACATAAATGTAGTATCCATTTATATATTAATTAATTAAAGTATATAATTACAATAATGGTAAACATGGTATGAATATATTTTGAACAAACTTAACTGACTCTTGGCAAGCATCATATTCAAGAAACGTCTTGTTGTAAATTTTGCTGTTAAGCAGACGTGCACTGGCCCACTGAGTAGTCTCCCTTTCACAGAATTGTATGTACTTATGTTATAATGAGAGAATGGAGAGTGTTTGAGATCCTGTAATTCATTACATGCAGGCTGGTTCAAATCTTCTACTCTGCCTTTGACCTTGGAGATATCAGAGAAGGGAAGACTTTTTTCTCAAAGAGGAAGAGATGGAGCAAGGGAATTGACTAAGTCCATGGGTATGAGGTGGCATACATTTTTCCCCCTGTTCTCAGTAGAGCCAGATGTTATCAAGTGAGAGATAAAACAAGCCTGGAGTGTATCCATGAGACAGGGGAGTGGTCAGACCAGAAATGAAAGTGCAGATTTCAACCTCAAACCTGTGGTCAGGTGGAAGGTAAGTCTTTAGGAAAAGGGAGATAAAAGGAAGTACTGATAAGTAGTATTGATAAGTAGCACTCACAAGAAGTAGGTTGGATGGGGCCAGTCCTCCTGTGACGGAGATCAGAGAATTCCCATAATAAAACCTTATCACAAAGAGAGAGTTGAGCTTAAGTGGTTCTAGAAAATGTTCAATGACCAGAGAGAAATTAGGGCAGTGGAGAAAATGACTGGAAGCTGACTTTGTAAGACCACATAATGAACAATTGTGATGAGTTGACATACAGGTCCTGACTTTGGAACCCCTTTAGAACTTTATTTTCCTTTAATATTCAATAATGGTATAGTAAAAGCAAACATGTATGAATTACTTACTGCATGCCAGATAGGATTTTTAAAATTGAAATGCCATTTAATAATTCTGATAATTCCATAAAGATGGTTATAATTATTATTCATGTCATTAATTGATGAGTCTACAGCTTAGAGAGTTTTGAATAACTGAGGTCAAATAGCCTGAAATTCCAACCAAGGTCCCTGACTCCAGAGCCTTTACAAGGAACCATTGCTAGACTTTATATCACCTATGCTTGCATGGACCTTCAACGCTCTGGCTTTGTTTTTAACTCTTTGGATGGTGGGAGGAATAGACGAGCGTGAGGAAAAGAAAAACTGAGAAAAGTAGACCTGGTGGTCATTTGGTACACAGCCAAAGCCATTCCCCTTCTGCCTGGCAGAGAAAGTGGGTTCTAAATTCCTGTCCACTCTGTCTGTGGTCTCCATTAGAGATTCCGACAGTTACTAGATAAAGTTAAAGACGCGTGTAGTGATCTCCACACTAATTGGACTATAATGTATAGCCTCGGTCAAGCACATCTTTCCCAGCCCTCCTCTCCGCAGATGGCAATCAAGCCACTTACAGAAGATGCATTGGCTGCTGAGACCCTGGAGTAACCTTAAGCTGCACTGGCCTTTTAGTGGAAAACACAATTAATTCTGATACTGAAGGGCAATTAAAACTGGGGTTAAAATAAAAATCTTTTGGAACATAGAATGTCAAAGATTGGATAGGAAATGTTTTCCCCTCATGTATTTCAGAAGCCCATGAGCATACCAGCCTCTGGTTACTCTGAGTCAAGTTGCCAGATTCTCATTTTATGTCAGTAAACGCAAATTGAAAGGAATAGCAGTGTTAGCTGTGTTGCCATTCTGAAAGGAGATTACTTACATCGACTATTTTTACTAGCATTAGCTTTAAAAAAATATGTGTGCCTGGACACCTGTTACATTCATACACTTGTGGAAACACCTACACAGGCTTTTCAAAACACATGCTCACAACCATGGATAATATGCCATGTGTTACAAGTTGCTCTAGCTAATTTCAGCTCAGAGAAACTCTTCCTAGAAAAAAAAAATGTTTTTGTTTAAATAAAAGGACATTCCAAAAGGAGGGAAAGGATGATACTGTTACGCATCACTTACAGAAGCAGACCCTTACTATCATTTGGTAGTTGCTGATTATTTGGAAGAAAAAAAGTGGAGTAGTGGCAAAAGGCTGGATGTGCATCCAAGCTACATTGGGCCACTTATTAATAAGGTTTCTAACTATCAGTTAGTCAGTTAGTCTTGCTCAGTTTATTAGTCATATGGGTTTTAAGTGAATTCTCTTTTCTTTTTTTTTTTTTTTCATTTTTCTAGTAGGAATTTTTTTTTCAACTTGTAGGAAGTTTTATTAAATGTATATTTAAACAGTGATTTTTAAAATATATATATGCACAGAAATTACCTTTTCCTAGACTGTGGGTTGTCTAATTATGCCAATGTAATTAGAAAGCAAGAAATGTTGGTGGAAATTCACCTTGATATCATCAGTTTGAACTGGATATTGTAGGTGCTACAATCCAAAAATTTCATGAGATATGTATAAGGAAGTTTTCTGCAGCATTGTTTATAGGAATAGTTAATTCATTCCAAACACTAGCTGATTCCTGAGAGCTAGTCTAAATTTTTTATTAGTTAAAAACAATACCATTCAACCTGGGTGACAGAGTGAGACTCTATCTCAAAAATAATAATAGGCCAGGGGCGCTGGCTCATGCCTGTAATCACAGCACTTTGGGAGGCCGAGGTGGGCGGATCATGAGGTCAAGAAAGCGAAACCATCCTGGCCAACATGGTGAAACCCTGTCTCTACTGGAAATAACAAAAATTAGCTGGGCGTAGTGGCGCATGCCTGTAGTCCCAGCTCATTCGGAGGCCGAGGCAGGAGAATAGCTTGAACCCAGGACGCAGAGGTTGCAGTGAGCCAAGATCACACCACTGCACTCCAGCCTGGTGACAGAGTGAGATTCCATCTCAAAATAATAATAATGATAATAATAATTTAATCCACCAAATTACTATGTGGTCATATAGGGACATAGAGTTTATTAATATTTTACAGTATAAGTAAATGAAGGCACAGCGATCAAATAATTTTCCCAGGATCAAAAAAACAAATAGAAGTAACCAAATAAGGGTTAGACCTCAGAAAGTCTAGCTTCAGGGCTCACACTTCAGGGCTCACAGTGAGAACCACTATGCTGAGTTCTCATTATCGTAAGATTGAATACATAGATTTCAGTTGATCATTCAACAGAATACCATTTTGTTAAACTGTAGATTTATCTGCATTACCATAGATTAATCTCAAAAAATTAATACCAAGTAAAGGAAAGGTAATTTCCAAGAGCATATATTTATCATAAGGTATTCTTTAAAGAACATGTACAACTGTACACACACACACACACACACATACACACACACACTATGCATTCATATGTAAATAAGTATTAGAATTAACATATATCAACTTCAAAAGAGGGTCAGCCTCTTTAGAGGGAGAGAAGGAAGGATGATAAAACATTTTTTCTTTATAAATAGAGGAATTTGAAGAAAATATAGAAAAATATGAACATCTTTGAAATCTGAGTATCTGATGTGTTGTTTTTTCTACATTCATTTTAAAAATATTCCATAGATCAAATTTTAAAAGAAGCAAAGATAATACGTGAGGTCCCTTTTAAAAGCTATTATGCTGTTCAAATGGGGATCATTTATGTTATGATCATCAAAAACAAAGCAGAGGAGCTTGATTTCCAAAATGGCTGAGTAAGGACTTCTGAAGTCCACTCCTCTACAAAAGCATATGAAGTCTGGAAATTAATTAAGGCTTGCAACAATCTGAGAAGTGTTTACTGAAGAAGTTAACGGAATGTTAATAAGAAAAGTAAGCTTTTTAGTATTTTAACTTGCCCTAATTTCATCACGCTATTTCCAGACCATAATGGCCTGGAAAACCAACAGTATCATAACTACAGTAGTGATGAAAGTTAAGTAGGCTACTGTCCACTTGAAGGCCCAGAACAGTTTGGAGCTCTCTAAAATCTGCAAGTAACTGTCCCTAGAGAGCAGCACTATTTGACCTGAACGCAGCTTGAGAAAAAGTCCACTTGCCGAGCTTGCTTTTACTTGACCTGATTTGAAACTCACTCTGTGTGAACAGTTCTACCCACTGGGTATTTGCTGAAAAGAATCAGTGGCAATTGATTAACATTACAATTGTCAGAACCATGATATGTGTTAATCTAACAATGCATTGACCGAAAACAACTGATAAGGAGAAGTTAAGAAATAATATTGCAAAGGGGTCTTTGAAGAGCTGTAACACATTCCTGGAAATCTCTAAAGCCATGCATACATACAAGATTGTGGATATTACCTAGGTTGTGTGTATGCTCAGGAAAGACCTGAGAAGGCCTTGAGCTTGTGCCTCTGGCTGACTTTTAGTCTCCTCGCAAAGAAGAAGTGAAGGTTAAGACATAGTGGTAGACTGTCAGAACACTGAAGGCATGCTCAACAGGGCCTCTCAGAAAAGGTGGGGAGACTCATTGGTCCAAGCATTTAAGGTAACCTCTGTCTGCTCATTAGCTTATACTAAATGAACTGAGCAGACATCAGGGGCCACACATGACCAAAAAAAATACAAACTTTAAAGAAACAATCAAGGAAAATTACTAAATAATAACTATAAAAAAGCAGCAACAACAAACCATGGTCGGGGCTAGGATGTGATTTCTAGAAGTAATACGTTACAGTATCTTAAATATCTAATTTTCAATAAAAAATTATAAGACACACAAAAATCAGAAAACTACCATCCATGTGCAAGGGAAAAAACAGAGACTTACCCTAAGGAAATTCAGATGTTGAACCTACTAGACAAAGACTTTAAATCAGCTATCCTAAATATGTTCAAAGAACTAAAGAAAACATACACACAAAATTAAAGAAAATATTCAGAAGTATATGTTATCACAAATAAAGATCAATAAAAGAGACATAAACTAAATAAAGAACCAAATAGAAATTCTACATTTGAAAAGTAAAATTAGTGCTATAAGACATTCACTAGAGGAACTCAACACTGGATTACAACTGACAGAATGAAGAAACAACAAATACGTAGACAAGTAGCTTGAGATTATATAGTCTGAGAAAGAAAATTCAAGAAAAAAGAAAAAGAACTGGCCCTCAGAAACTTAGGGACACCATGAAGCATACAAACACATGCATATTGGGGTCTCCAGAAGGAGAGAAGAGAAAGAAAAGGGAAGAAAGAATATTTGAAGATAGAATTCGGTGACTATGATATGTCAGTGTAGGTTCATTAATTTGAACAAGTGTACCACTCCAGTGGAGGATGTCGGTAATGGGAGAGGCTCTAAATGTGTGAGGACAGAGAGTACATATAAACTCTCTGTACCTTCCTCTCATTTTGCTGTGAACTGAAAACTTCACTCAAAAAGTATTTTAAAAATAATAGCCAAAACCTCCCAGATCTGACACAAAAAATATTAATCTGCAATGCAAGTAGTTCAATGAACTCTAAGTAAAATAAACACAAAGACCTGTACCTAGAGACACTTAATCCCATGAAAGCCAGAGTCAAAGAGAGACTCTTGAAAGTAATCTGAGAAAAGCAACTTACTGCATACCAATGATTGTCCATAAGATTAATATCTGACTTTTCATTAGAAACCATGAAGCCCAGAAGGCAGTGGGATAGCACACTAAAAATGCTGAAATAGAAGACTGTCAAGCAAAAAAAAAAAAAAAAAAATATATATATATATATATATATGTCCAGCAAAACTACCCTTGAAAAATGAAGAATGAAGAGGAGATGAAGAGATTCCTAGAGAAACAAACCAGAATTCATGGCCATCAGATCTGGTCCACAAGAAACACTAATGAGATGACTTCAGGTTAAAATGAAAGGATATTAGACAGTAACTTAAACTCACATGAAGAAATAAAATGCACTGGCAGTGGTAAATCCATACATAACTTTAAAAAACATTACAAATATATTTTCATTCATAATACTTTTATTCTATTTCATTAGACAGTAACAACTCTGTAAACGATCATTATAATCCTGTGTTGACAGGATTATAATGAATAAAGATGTAATTTTTGGCCAGGCTCAATGGCTGGTTCCTGTAATCGCAGCACTTTGGGATGCCCAGGTGGGCAGATCACCTAAGGTCAGGAGTTCAAGACCAGCCTGACCAACATGGTGAAACCCTGTCTCTACTAAAAATACAAAAATTAGCTGGGTGTGGTGGAGTGCACCTATAATCCAAGCTAGTCGGGAGGCTGAGGCATGAGAATTGCTTGAACACAGAAGGCGGAGGTTGCAGTGAGCTGAGATCATGCCAGCTCACTCCAGCCTGGGCAACAGGGCGAGACTGCATCTCAAAAAAAAAAAAAAAAAAAGATGGAATTTGTATGTCAATAAGAGTAGAGAAGAGAGGAAATGGAGCTGAAATGGAGCATTTATAAGTTGGTATTAATTTAAACGAGATTAAGTTAACATGTTAATTATGCCTCCCAGGGTACCTGTTAAAAAAAGACACAAAAACATATAGCAACATATAAACAAGAAGAAAACAACCCCATCAAAAAGTGGGTGAAGGATATGAACAGACACTTCTCAAAAGAAGACATTTATGCGGCCAATAAACGTGAAAAAAGCTCATCATCACTGGTTATTAGAGAAATGAAAATCAAAACCACAATGAGATACCATCTCATGCCAGTTAGGATGGTGATCATTAAAAAGTCAGGAAACAACAGATGCTGGAGAGGATATAGAGAAATAGAGACACTTTTACACTCTTGGTGGGAGTGTAAATTAGTTCAACCATTGTGGAAGACAGTGTAGTGATTCCTCAAGGATCTAGAACTAGAAATATCATTTGACCTAGCAATCCCGTTACTGGGTATATACCCAAAGGATTATAAATCATTCTACTATAGAGACACATGCACACATTCATTTATTGCAGCACTATTCACAATAGCAAAGACTTGGAACCAACACAAATGCCCATTGATGACAGACTGGATAAAGAAAATGTGGCACATATACACCATGGAATACTATGCAGCCATAGAAAGGATGAGTTCATGTCCTTTGCAGGGACGTGGATGAAGCTGGAAACCATCATTCTCAGCAAACTAATACAGGAACAGAAAACCAAACACCGCATGTTCTCACTCATAAGTGGGAGTTGAACAATGAGAACACATGGACCCAGGGAGGGGAACATCACATACTGGGGCCTGTCGGGAGGTGGGAGGGGGATAGCATTAGGAGAAATATCTAATGTAGATGACAGGTTGATAGGTACAGCAAACCACCATGGCACATGTATACCTATGTAACAAACCTGCATGTTCTGCACATGTATGCCAGAACTTAAAGGATAATAAAAAAAAGAAATAGACCCATAACAAATGAAGATATTGAATTAGTGATAAAAAAATTCCACTATGAGAAACCCAGGCCTATATGGACTCTTGAGTGAATTCTATCAAACTTTTGAAGAAGAATTGACACCAATCCTTCTCAAACTCTTCCAAAAAATTCCAGAGGAAAGAACAATTTCTAATTCATTCTATGAGGTCACTATTGGCAGCATATATAAAGACCTAAACACTGTAACAAAGTGAAATATGTTCCAAGAATTCAAGATTACATTAACGTACTAAAGTCAATCAATGTAATACACCCTGTTAATAGAGGAAAGGGCAAAATCTACATAATCAGCTGAATAGATGAAGAGAAAGCGTTTGACAAAATTCAACACATTTTCACAGTGAAAACAACTAACACAGTAGGAATAGAATGAAACTTCCTCAACCTGATAAAGAGCATCTACAAAAACCCCACAATTAATATTACATTTAATGGTAAAGACTGCATACTTTACCTGAAGATCAGGAATAAGACGTAGATGTCCACTCCTATCATTTCTATTCAACATTGTACTGGCGATTCTAGCCAGGGAAATTAGGCAAGGAAATAAAGACATCCAGACTGAAAAGAATGAAGTGAAACTATCCCTATTTGCAGATAACATTATTGTGTTTATAGAAAATCCTATCAAATCTGCCAAAAAACTATTAGATCTAATAAATGAGTTCAATAAGATTGTAAGATACAAGCCAATGTAAAAAAAAATGAGTTCCAAAGATGAAATTTAAACAACTCCATCTATAAGAGCATAAAATAATGATATTTAAAAATAACTGTAGCAAAAGAAGTGAAACACTAACACATTGAAAACTGCAAAACATTATTGAAAGAAACTAAGGAAGAATCAAACAAATGAAAAAACACAACACTGAAAGACTCATACTTCCTGATTTTCAAAACTTGCTGCAAAACTACAGTAATCAAGACAGTGTGGTGCTGGCATAGGATAGATACATAGGTCAATGAAATGAAATTGAGTGTACAGAAATAAACCCTTACATTTATGGGGAACTGATTTTTTGACAAGTGTTGCAAGAAAATTGAATAAGAGCAAGAAAATTCTTTCCAACAAATGGGACTAGAACTGCTGGATATCCACATGCAAAAAAAAATAAAGTTGACCTCTTACCACATACCACATGCAAATGTTAACTCTTACTGGATCAGAAGCCAAATATATATGTTAAAACTATAGAATTCTTAGAAGAAAGCAGTTGTAGAGCTTCAAGACCTTGGATTAGGCAATGTTTCTTTGATATGACAATAAAAGCTCAAGCAACAAAAGAAAAATAGATAATTGAACATTATAACAATTTAAAATGTGCTTCAAAGGGCGCCATCAATAATATGAAAAGACAATCCATTGAATGCAAGAATTGAATGCATATTTATAAGTCATATATCTGGCAAGAGACCAGTTTCCAAATGTTTAATGAATTGGTTAAACTCAACAATAGAAAGACAACTCAAATATAAAATAGACAAAGGATTTATATAGACATTTCTCCAAAGAACATATAGAAATGGTCAAAAAGTACATGAAACAATGCTTAACATCATTGTTGTTGAAGTCATAAAAATTAAAACCACAATGAGATACCACTTCATACCAGGTACTATGACCATAGTAAAAAATGATGGGCACTAAGAAGTATTGAAGAGGATATGGAGAAACTGGAACATACATACATTGCTGGTGGCAAGGTAAAATAATGAAGCCACGTTGAAAATCAGTTTGCCAGGTCTTCAAAATGTTAAACATAGAGTTACGACGTGGCTTCGTAATTCTACTATTAGGCATATACTCAAGAGATATGATAATGTGTCCGCACAACAAATTATGCACAAATTGTTATAGCAGCATTATTCATAATAGCAAAAAGGTAGAAACAATCTGTGTCCATTCTATTGCACGTATACACCACATGTTTGTTTATCTGATGAAAAGATAAACATGTGATGTATACGTGCAACAGAATATTACTGAGACAAAAAGGAATGAAGTTCTGATGCATGCTATAAACGTGGGACAAACCTTAACAATGTTATGTTAGGTGACATAAATCAGGCACAAAAGGCTGTAGTGTTATGTGATCCCACATATATGAAATGTTCAGAAGAGACAAATCCATAGAGACAGAAATTATATTAGTGGTTGCCATGGGCTGGGGGCAGGGGGAATGAGAGGTGACTGCTAATATGTATGAGGTTTCTTTTGGGGGTGATGAAAATGTTCCGAAATTAGCAAGTGCTGATGTACACATCACTGAACTTTCATGAATATACTAAAAACCACTTACTAGTACACATTAAACTATTACACTCTATGACATGGAATTAAATCTCAATAAACCTGCTTTTAAAAATGTAAAACAGACATGTCTCACATTGAGATGAGATGCCTGTTTATGTTGTCAATATTAATCAAATTAATTGGACAATCACCAAATCTGTCAGCAATCTCAGGCCATGAAGTCACAGTACAGTCATACACCTCATGTTCAACCACAAACTCATGCTACTTTGCAGCGCTTTCAAATGCTTACTTAGGACACAAATGACATGGAGAGCCATGGTATTGTAATCTCCTTGGTATGTGAAATTTCCACGGCAGAGTTGAAGGTAAAGTCTCCAACACTCTGAGGAAATTCCATAATAATGATGAGCTCACATATAAGAAGCTATCATGATTGTTAGGAAGGGATGCAAATGATAAATATCTGAAGCCCCACACCTGTGATAACAACTCTGTCAGAGTAAGGAGACAGTCAGAGTGGTGATTCAAGGTGGCATCTTTTCAAAATCTCCCTCTAAGTGGCTAGGGTATCAGGCGTGCATTCTGGTTCAGCCGTATATATACATATTTTTTTTTTTTTGCAAGTCTACATGGCTTCACTTACCCATTAATGGACGTTTTAAAAACCAAAGTGATAACCTTAATCATTTCTCACTTAAACGAGAGTATGATTTTAACCAGAATGATACCTGTTACAGCAGCAATAGTACTGTGTGGTGTTAAGGTTTGAATTCTGACTGTAAGGCCTTGGATCAGTAACTTAATCCTTCCATGCCTCTGTTTACCCATCTAGAAAATGAGGCTATTGGCAGAGATGTAGTTGGCATTCACTGTCTCAACTTCATGCTGAGGTCCTTAGTCTAGCTCTTGCAACTGCAAGCTTTGGCTCTCAATACCGTTACCGTATCACTAATTTAAAAACCAAACAGAAGGAAAGGAAAAAAGAAACTATTTAGAACTAATTGATTTTGTTCTATGAGTTCATCTGCCTCCTTCTGCCCGTGTAAAAGGGCTGAGCCTAGAGGGTTATTTTAATAATAAAAAATAGATTAATGCTGCATTATTTTTGATGTGATGCAATGTGATGTTATCCACTGTAAAACGCACATAGGTGACTCCTACCACCAATGTCACTGTCCCACTCCTCAGATTTAAAACACAAATTTGGTCATGTTTCTCCACCCCACCTCCAAACCTTTCATGTCTCATCCTGTCATTAGCAAGAAGTGTATGCCACTGACTATGCCAAGGCTCCATGTCTTTGCTCATGCTGTTCATTCTGTCTGGATTTAGGTGCCCTTTTCTTCTTGCTAGAGAACCCTACTTTTAAATTTTTGGCCAGTTTTGCAATAGGCATTCCAGTCCTGCTGGCTGGTAGATTGCATCTGCTCTTTATTTTTAAATAGACTTTATTTTTTTAAAAAAACTTTTATATTTACAGAAAAAAATAAGCAGAGAGTACACAGTGTTTCCATATACCCCATATTCAGTGTCCCCTATTGTTAACATCTTAGATTATTATGAGATATTTGTCACAATTAATGAATCAATAGTGATACATTGTCATATACTAAAGCCCATACTTTATTCAGATTTCCTTAGTCTTTACAGAATTCTCTTTTCTGTCCCAGGATACCACATGACATTCAGTCCTCATGTCTCCTTAGGCTGCTCCTGGTCATGACAGTTTCTCTGACTTTGTTTGTTTTTGATGACCTTCTCAATTTGGGGCATACTATTCAAATGTTCTGTAGGATTCCCCTCCATGGGAATTTATCTAATATTTTTCACATAATAAGACTGGTTTTATGAGTTATTGTGAAGAAAAATACAGAGGTAAAGGGCCATTTTTATTACACCACATCAAGGATACCTACTATCAGCTGGGCGCGGTAGCTCATGCCTGTAATCCCAGCACTTTGGGAGGCTGAGGTGGGTGGATCACTTGAGGTCAGTTCGAGACCGGCCTGGCCAACGTGGAGAAACCCCGTCTCTACAAAAAATACAAAAGTTAGCCAGGTGTGATGGCGTTCGCCTGTAATCCCAGTTACTCCGAAGGATGAAGCAGGAGAACTGCTTTAACCTGGGAGGCGGGGGTTGCAGTGAGGCGAGATCGCACCATTGCATTCCAGCCTGGGTGACAGAGTGAAACTCTGCAATGCCCTCCAACCCACCAAAGAAGAATACCTACTATCAACATAATTTATGACTACTGATACTGACCTTGACTTTTTTCACCTAGCTGAGGTCGTATTTGACAGGTTTCTCTGCTATCTTTTACTCACTTTTAATACTCAGTTCAAATGCTACCACCTTTTTGAAGTCCCCCTGGATTCCTTCAGCCCCTAGTAAGCTATTTAATCCATTTATTAGTCATTAACAAACATTTGTTAATCACTTCCTATGTGTCTGGCATGGTGCAAAGTGCTGAGGATGCAGCAATTTAAACATGCAGCAAATGTTTCATAAAAGAGTAACTACGTGAACTGATGGTTTTAAACAGAAGCAGAATACTTTTCTCATATTAGGTCAGCATTTATGTATTGAGCACCTCTAGTTTATACAGTACTGTGTTAGAAGTGTTAAGGACAACATATATTTAAAATACAGACCTTACTGTAAGGTATAGCAAGGGCTGGCAAAATCCAGCATTCAGGACCAAATCCTGCCTGATGCTTGTTTTTGTAAATAAAGTTTTATTGAAACACAGCCACATCCATATGTTTACATATGGTTTATGATCACTTTGCCCTAGAGCAGCAGAGTTGAGTAGTTACAGCAGAGCCTATATGACTTGCAAAGGTTAAAATATTTACTATCTGATCCTTTAAAGAAAAAGTTTGCTGATTCCTGCTCTCAAGCATTAAAATTCACAATATACATGGAAACTCATAACACTTAGGTACTTGTAAAAATAAAATAGATTTAACTCTAAATGGAAGAGCTAATATAAGAGCTTAATATATTTTTGTAGGCATTATTTGGTTTAACTGTAAATCCAGTGTGAGAATTGATCATCCTGAATGGGAGTCAATAAATACATTTATTAAAGACTTCTTATGGGCCAGGGTAATGTTGAAAGCAAGGGATTTATTGACGAACAAGGCAGATCCGTCCCGCTAAGAAGCGTATACTTTAATGCTATAGGGCTGCATTATCCAATATGGTAGCCATAGGCACCTGTGTCTGTTGAGCACTTGAAATCTGAGTGGTTTTGACTGAGATGTCTGAAAGCCTAAAATATAATACAAAAGAGATTTCCAAAGAATTAGTGTAAAAAAAGTCTGAAAAAATGTTAATATTAATTACATGTTTATTTTATTGTACATGAAGATTATATAATAACATGATAATAAAATGTTGCTAAAATAACTTTTACCTGCATTCCTTTCTTTTCTTTTAACTTTTGAATGTGGCTACTAGAAAATTTTAAATCACGTATGTGGCTTTTATATTATGCTTCTTATTGGACAGTGCTTGTCTAAACTTTAGAACTGTGCTGCCAATACAGTAGCCACTAGCTACCTATTGCAATTTAAATTAAATTAATAAAAATTAAATATGCTGTAATTATAATTTTGGTTTCCCGAGTTAAACTAGCCATATTTCAAGTGCGCAATAGCCACATGTGGCTAGAGGCTACCATACTGCCCAGCATAACACAGATATAAATTATTTCCATCATTGCAGAGAGTCCTTAATATGGTTTGGCTGTGTCCCCACCCAAATTTCATCTTGAATTGTAGTTCCCATAATTCCCACATATTGTGGGAGGGACCTGGTGGGAGATAATTGAATCATGGGGACTGTTTCCCTCATACCATTCTTGTGGTAGTGGATAAGTCTCAGGAGATCTGATGATTTTATAAGGGGAACCCCTTTTGCTTGGCTCTCATTTCTCTCTTGTCTGCCACCATGTAAGACATACCTTTCACCTTCCGCCATGATTGTGAGGCCTTCCCAGCCATGTGGAACTGTGAGTCCATTAAGCCTCTTTTTTTTCTTTTGAGACAGACTTTTGCCCTGTCGCCCAGGCTGGAGCACAGCGGCTCTGTCGCCCAGGCTGGAGTACAGTGGCGTGATCTCGGCTCACTGCCAGCTCCACCTCCCAGGTTCACGCCATTCTCCTGCTTCAGCCTCCTGAGTAGCTGGGACTACAGGTGCTCACCACCACGCCTGGTTAATTTTTTGTATTTTTTAGTAGAGACGGGGTTTCACTGTGTTAGCCAGGATGGTCTCCATCTCCTGACCTCGTGATCCACTCACTTCGGCCTCTCAAAGTGCTGGGATTACAGGTGTCAGCCACTGAGCCCGGCCGCCTCTTTCTTTTATAAATTACCCAGTCTTGGGTATGTCTTTATCAGCAGCTTGAAAACAGACTAATGCAGTTCTAATGAGCAGGGATGCCCTAGAGGAATATGAAAAAGGCTTCCCATTTTTTTCATTGACAAATAAAAACTGTATGCATTTTTGTGTACAACGTGATGTTTTGAAATATGTATACATTATGGAATGGTGGAATTGAGCTAATTAACATATGCATTACCTCACACACATACCATTTTTGTGTCTCTGTGGTAAAAACACTTAAAATCTACTCTCTTAGCAATTTTCAAGTATACCATTTGTTGTTATTAACTATTGTACAAAGTAATATCTCTTGAACTTATTTCTCCTAACTTAAAGTTATGTCCTTTGACCCACCTCTCCTCAACCCCCAATTTTTTTTTTTTTTTCACTGATGGTGATAGCATTCTATTAGGAAAGAAAAGGACTAAAAATAAAATGGGAGACTTGCCGGGCGCGGTGGCTCACGCTTGTAATCCCAGCACTTTGGGAGGCCGAGGCGGGCGGATCACGAGGTCAGGAGATCGAGACCACGGTGAAACCCCGTCTCTACTAAAAAAATACAAAAAATTAGCCAGGCGTGGTGGCGGGCGCCTGTAGTCCCAGCTACTCGGAGAGGCTGAGGCAGGAGAATGGCGTGAACCCGGGAGGTGGAGCTTGCAGTGAGCCGAGATTGCGCCACTGCACTCCAGCCTGGGCGACAGAGCGAGACTCCGTCTCAAAAAAAAATAAAATAAAATAAAATAAAATAAAATAAAATAAAATGGGAGACTGATATTGGGCAAATGCATTAACATTTCCTGGAAGTGAATTCCTTCAGGTGTGTGGATCTTTGAGTGGCCACATTGATGTGTTTGCATTAAAAGGACCAGGGACAGTCAGCAGATGGATGACCTGGAAGAAAGGGGAGGAACCTCAGGACAAGGAAACAGAAACAAATGCTGCTACACATTTAGCTCTAAAGTACTGTAGGGAACAGTATGACATCTTAACTATGTTTTCTAAAACATATATTTTGGAATGTTTTGACTGCAGGACCTATATAACTGTGTTGTGTATTAAATGGATGAAACATCTTTCCCTGGACACAGAGGAAAGTCTTTCTAATGGCAGGAAACTATATTTTCTTTATGACCACTTTTAGTTTCAGTAGCAGATATAATACCAGGCCCAAGCCTCACAAGCAATACACTAAAAAGGGAGCAGCTACGAGGGTGGGAAAGGAGGAAAAACGTGCTCTAAAAGCAGGAAACAGGCAGCACAAAGACAGATCAGATCTTGCTCCCTGGGTGACAAGATTATGGGTTTTGGAGCGTCAGAGAATTTGGTTTGAATCTTATCTCAACTATTTACTAGCTATGGAATAAAGACATCAGCACTTACTGAGCTCTTACTATATATCAGGCACTTCAGATTGATTATCTCATTGAATTTCCCAAGAACCCTAAGTGACAGGTTCTTTAATTATCCCTATTTTACAGAAGAAGGAAATGAGGCTTAGGGAGATTAAAAATTACATTCCAATGAAGAGCACAGACAGGCTTTGCAACCAGCTAGTCAACACTCCACTTCCCATCCTTACATTTCACAGTCTCCCATGGAGCCTTCATCAAGTCAGTTAACCTCTCCTTAGACTCAGTTTTCTCAATTACAAAATAAGCATAATTATATCCACCTTGCAGAGTTGTTACAACTATTTGATCAGACACTGATAAAGCATCTCATTGGGTGTGGAATGTAAATGTTAGTTTACTCCTGCATTCATGAGGTAAGACAAAGTTGATACAATTTGGAAAAAATACATATCTTAGGACAGGGGTCCCCAGCCCCAGGGTCATGAACTGGTACTGGTCTATAGCCTGTTAAGAAATGGGCCACACAGCAGGAGGTGAGCAGCAAGTGAAACTTCATCGGTATTTACAGCCACTCCCCATCGCTTGCATTACCGCCAGAGCTCCACCTTCTGTCAGATTAGTGGCAGCATTAGATTGTCAGAGGAGCACAAACCCTATTGTGAACTGCACATGTGAGGGATCTAGGTTGCACACTCCTTATGATTCTCTAATACCTGATGATCTGTCCCTGTCTCTCTCATCTCCCCCAGATGGGACTGTCTAGTTGCAGGAAAACAAGTTGAGGACTCCCACTGATTCTATATTATGGTGAATTGCATAATGATTTCATTATATAATACAATGTAATAATAATAGCAAGAAAGTGCACAATAAAGAAAATGCACTTGAATCAACCCAAAACCATCTCCCTCCCGGTCTGTGGAAAAATTGCTTTCCATGAAACCAGTCCCTGGTGCCAAAAAGTTTGGGGACTGCTGCCTTAGGAAACAAAGATATTTTTCTCTTGCTCGTAACAGACACAGGTGAGAGTTTCGGCTGGCAGTCAGCCTGCCCCACATAGACAATCAGGGACTGCATTCCTTAGTATTGCATGGTTCCACCATATCTGGGTTCTAGCAGGTGGGAAAGCAGAAGGAAATAGAGAGAAGCCACATGCTCTCTCATAAGCTACACCTGAAGACACATATCATGTGTGCTCATATCCACTGGGGACAGCTTAGATCCTTGCCAAACCTTACTGAAAGTGTGGCTGGAAAATGTTGTCTTGCCATGTGCCCACCTCCAACTCAATTACTGTAGAAGGAAAAATAGATTGTGGTGATTGAAAGGACCATGGTTTAAATTGTCAACAAGTCAGTTTCTCTTTAATGTCCCCTGATCCCTTCCTTTAGTATTTGACTTCCCTCTCACCTCAGTTCTCTCTTCTGCTGGATTCTGGGCCTGCTCATTTTGGGTAGGAGCCCACATGAGGTATCCTTGGGCCTGTTCTCTTTACTCCACTCCAGTGGATAACCCACTAAGTACCTGACACTTTTGAGATGCCCTGATCCACACTCTTTCAGCTCTCCTCAATTCTTTATTAATCAAGTTTTCTGGGTCTATAAGGGCTTTCCAGGCCTTCCAAGGCAGGTTAATATCATAAGAATGTCCCTGGGAATAATCAAGTCTTGAATCTCTGCCAATTACATTTCTAACTTTTGATGACCTTGGCCAAATTACTTAATCTCTGAGCTGAATTGTTTATATTTGTAAAATTGGGATAATTCTTACTCTCCTTTCCTCGTGAGACTTTTTTGTGAAAACAACTGAGATAAAAAATTAAAAAGCGTTTTTCAGCAGGTAACACACTGTTACAACGTTTATTAAAATTTCCCTAATGTAACAGATAAAATAATTATTTGCTCTTTTTTGCTGGATATTAAAGTTGACTCTAATTTTAGCAAAAATAAAATATTCTACATAAATAATAATAGTGTATTATCAATAAATGAAATAAAGTATCTTTGTATGTTGCTTTTTTTTTTTTGGCAGAGCAAGATGATAGGAATAGAAACCTATACCATTCATCCCCACAGCTAGAACCCAAATTTTAACAACTATCTGCACACAGATAAACACTGTCACAGAAACTAAAAACCAGGTACCAACTCAGCCTCAGTGGAGTAGAGCAACAAGCAGGCTCTTGGAGGCCCTGAGTCCAGGCCTAGGCTCTTGGACAGCATTTCTGGACGTACCATGAAGGGTGAATCCCTGGCCAGTCTGCATTCTCCACAAGCTGACTGAAGAGCCCTTGGGCTCTAAGTGAGCAATGGCAGTCACCTGGCAGAATCCCCTGTTGACCACTGTTGGCTGTGACCACAGAGAAAGGGACCAGCTCAGCCACAGTGGGAAGAGAAGGGAAGAGTGGAAAGGACTTTGTATTATAATTTGAGTGCCAGCTTAGCTGTAGTAGAGTAGAACATCATGTAAATAGCTAAGGTTTTTGACTCCCTCCCAGACAGCATCTCTGGACAAATCCAGGGTCTCGGGGAGCTTGCCTTCCTGAAGGGAAGGGCTTGAACCAGACCCAATGCTGTGCTAGTTTCAGATCTGACCCAGCGCAGTCTCAGTGGTGGTGGCCATAGGGGTGTTTATATCAATATACCCCCAGTTCCAGGTGGCTCAGTACAGAGAGAGCGACTCCATTTGTTTGGGAGAAAGTAAGGAAAAAGAATAAGAGCCTTTGCCTGTTAATCCAGAGAACTCTTCTGGATCTTATCCAAGACCACCAAGGTGGTACCTATTCAAGTCTGCAAAAACCACAGCATTATTGGACTTGGGGCCCAAGTCTCTTTGAATACCTGGAAATCTCTCTCAAAAAGGACAAGCTCAAACAAGCCCAGAATGTGAAAACTATAATAAATACCTAACTCTTCAATGCCCAGACACAGACGCACATCAAAAAGCATCAAGGCCATCTGGGAAAACATGAGCTCACCAAATGAAATAAATAAGACCAATCCTAGAGAAGCAGAGCTATATAACCTGTGAGTCAGAGGATTCAAATAGCTGCTTTGAGGAAATTCAAAGAAATTAAAGATAACGCAGAGAAGGAATTCAGAATTCTATGTGATAAATTTAACAAAGAAATTAAAAGAATTAAGCAGAAATTCTGCAGTTGAAAAATGCAATTGATATGTTGATGAATGCATCAGAGTCTCTTAATAGCAGAATTGATCAAGCAGAAGAAAGAATTAGTGAGCTGGAAGGCAGGCTATTTGAAAATACACAGTCAGGCTGGGCATGGGGGCTCGCACCTATAATCCTAGCACTTTGGTAGGCTGAAGCGGGTGGATCCCTTCGAGTTTCCCCAGGAGTTTGAGACCAGCCTGGGCAACCTAGTGAAACTCTGTGTCTACTAAAACTAAAAATTAAAGAAAAGTAGCCATACACGGTGGTGTGCACCTGTAGTCCCAGCTACTCAGGAGGCTGAGGCATGAGAACCATTTGAACCTGGGGGCAGAGAAGCTGGGAGTTGGAGGTTGCAGTGAGCCAAGATTGCGCCACTGCACTCTAGCCTGGGTGACAGAGCAAGACTCTGTCTCAAAAAAAAAAAAGAAAAACAAAAACAAAAAGAAGAAAACACACACTCAGAGGAGACAAAAGAAAAAGAATGAAAAACAATGAAGCATGCCCATAAGATCTAGAAAATGGCCCTAAAGGGCAAATGTTAAGAGTCAATAGCATTAAAGAGGAGGTAGAAAAAGAGACAGAGAAACAAAGTTTATTCAGAGAGATAATATTAGAGAACTTCCCAAACCTAAAGAAAGATATCAACACTCAAGTCCAACAAGGTTATAGAACACCAAGCAGATATAACCCAAAGGTGACTACTTCAAGGCATTAATAATCAAAGTCCCCAAGTCAAGGATAAAGAAAGAATTCTAAAAGCAGCAAGAGAAAATAAATAAAGAGCATATGATGAAGTTCAAATACATTTGGCAGTGGACTTTTCAAGTAGAAATCTTACAGAATAAGAGAGAGTGGCATGACATACTGAAAGTGCTGAAGAAAAAATAAAACTTTTACCCTACAGTAATATATCTGGCAAAAATATCCTTCAAACTTATGATGGAGATATAAAGACCTTTACAGACAAACAAAGACTGAGGGATTTCATCACCACCAGACCTGTCTTATAGGAAATGCTAAAGGGAGTTCTTCATTCTGAAAGAAAAGGGTGTTCGCAGCCAAGAATAAATCATCTGAAGGTACAAAGCTCATTGGTAATAGTAAGCACACACACAGAAAGACACAGAATACTGTAATACTGTAATTGTGATGTGTAAACTACTATTGTCTTATATTAAAAGGATTATTCATCATGACCAAGGGGATTTATCCCAGTGATGCAAGGATAGTTTGACATACACAAATCAGTGTGATACATTATATCAATAGAATGAAGGACAAAAACCACATGATCCTTTAAACTAATGCTGAAAAAGCATTTAATAAAATTCAACACCCTTTATGACAAAAACACTCAAAAAAACTGGGAACAGAAGGAACATACCTCAACATAATAAATGTCATATATGACAGACTCATAGGTAGGAATCATACTGAATAGGGAAAAACTGAAAGCTTTTCCTCTGACATCTGGATGCTCACTGTCACCACTGTTATTTAACATAGGACTAGAAGTCCTAGCTAGAGCAACCAAACAAGAAAAAGAAATAAAGCGCATCCAAATTGAAAAGGAAGAAGTCAAATTATTTTTGTTTGCAGATGATAGGAGAAGCCTAAAGACTCTACCAAAAAACTATCAGAACTCATAAACAAATTCAGTGAAGTTGCAGGATACAAAATCAACATACAAAAATCAGTAGCATATGTCTATGTCAACAGAGAACAATCTGAAAAAAAATCAATAAAATAATCCCATTAACTATATATAAATTAAATAAAATATTTAAGAATTAATCAAAGAAGTGAAAGATCTCTACAAGGAAAATTATCAAACATTGATGCAAGAAATTAAAGGGGACACCAAAAAATGGAAATATAGTCCATATATATGAATTTAAAAAATCAATATTGTTAAAATGTCCATACTACCCAAAGCAATCTACAGATTCAATGCAATGCCTATCAAAATACCAATTATATTCTTCACAGAAATAGAAAAAAATCCTAAAATATATATGGAACCACAAAAGATCCAGAATAGCCAATAATCTAAGTAAAAAGAAACCTGGAAGAATAACATTACCTGACTTCAAATTATACTACAGAGATATAGTAACCAAAACGGCATGGAAAGCGCATAAAAACAAACACATAGAGCAATGGAACAGAATAGAGAACCCAGAAACAAATCCACACAACTACAGTGAACTCTGTTTTGACAAAGTAACCAAGAACATACACTGGGAAAAAGGCAGTCTCCTCAATAAATGGTGCTGGGAAAACTGGACATCCATATGCAAAAGAACGAAACTAGTCCTCTATCTCTCTCACCATATACACAAATCAAATCAAAATGTATTCAAGACTTAAATCTAAGACCTCAGACTACTAAAAGAAAACTTTAGGGAAACTCTCCAAGGCATTAGACTGGGCGAAGATTTCTTGAGTAATACCTCACAAGCAGAGGCATCCAAAGCAAAAAATTGATATATTGGATTACATAAAGTTAAAAAGCTTCTGGACAGCAAAGGAAACAATCAACAAAGTGAAGATACAACCTATAGAATGAGAGAATATATGTGCAAACTATCCATCTGACAAGGAATTAATAACCAGAATATATAAGAAGCTTAAACAGCGCTACAGGAAAAATATCTAATAATCTGATTAAAAAATGGGCAAAAGATCTGAATAGATGTTTTTTAAAAGAAGACATACAAATGGCAACAGGTATATGCAAATCAAAACTACATTGAGACATCATCTTATCCTGTTTACATGCATTTCATTCAGAAGGCAGGCAGTAACAAATGTTGGCAAGGATGTGGAGAAAAGGGAATTCTTGTATACTGTTGTTGGGAATGTAAATTAGTACAATCACTATGGAAAACAGTTTGGAGCTTCCTCGAAAAACTAAAAATAAAGCTATCATACTGATACAGTTTGGATGTATGTCCTCGTTCAAGTCTCATATTGAAATATAATCCCCAATGTCAGAGTTGGGGCCTGGTAAGAACTGACTGGATCATAGGGGTGTATTTCTCATGAATGGTTTAGTGTCATCTCCTTGGTACTGTTCTCACAATAGTGAGTGAGTTCTCATGAGATCTGGCCATTTAAAAGTATGTGGCATCTCTCCTCTCCCTCTTTTGCTCCTGCTCTGGCCATGTGACATGGCTTTTTCCCTTTCGCCTTCTGCCATGATTGTAAGTTTCCTGAGATCTCACCAGATCCTGAGCAGACGCCACCATCATGCTGCCTGTACAGCCCACAGAACCGTGAGCCAATTAAACCTCTTTTCTCTATAAATTACCCCATCTCGGGTATTTCTTTATAGCAATGTGAGAATGACCTAACACACTTATGATCCAACAATCCCACTGCTAGGTAGATACCCAAAGGAAAAAATCAGTATGTCAAAAAGATGTCTGTACTCTCATGTTTACTGCAGCACTATTCACAATAGCCAAGATGTGGAAACAAGCTATGTGTCCATCGACACATGAATGGATAAAGAAAATGTGGTACATATGCTCAATGGAGTACTGTTCAGCCATAAAAAATAATGAGATTCTGTCATTTGCAACAACATGGATGGAACTGGAGATCATTATAAGTGAAATAAGCCAGGCACAGAAACACAAACTTTGCGTGTTCTCACTTATTTGTGGAAGCTAAAAATTAAAACAATTGAACTCATGGACATAAAGAGCAGAAGAGTGGTTACCAGAAGCTGGGGTGGTTAACTGATACAAAAATAGAGAGAATGAATGAGTTATAGTATTTGATAAAACAACAGGGAGACTATAGTCAAAAATAATTTAATTGTACATTTTAAAATAACAAAGAGTATAATTGGATTGTTTGCAACACAAAGGATAAATAGTAGAAGTGATGTATACCCCATTTACCCGATGTGATTGTGATATACTGCATACCTGTATCCAAATATTTCATGTACCTCATAAATCTATAAGCCCACTATGTACCCACAAAAATTAATTTAATAAAATGTAGTGTATTTAATTTAATTTGCAGAAAAGAATGCAGCATTATTACTTTGCTTTACATCTATTTGAGGATATTTCAGTGCATTTCTTCATTATTTGTTATTCCTCTCTCCTTTGAAATCCTCACCCTTTCATACTTGCTTTTTATATACCTGCTGGTTTTTTTGTTGTTTCAGTTTTTTTTTTCCTTGAACTCCTAAAAAGTAAGATTCCATAGATTCTTCAAATCTTGTCATGTGGACTGATTTTTCTCTAGCACAGCAAGGAAAAGGCAAAGGAAGAATCAGAACCTCAGTAACCCTGTCTCCAACAGACTTGGGTTTTCTTCCTAGTTACTCAGGTCCCTATTTCTCTCAGCAGGACTCTTTCTGGGTTAGTCACTGCTTTCTCTTCAGAGAATTGTGCAAAGTTTCTAGAAGTTGTATGGGAAACCATTAACTGATGTTAAGTTTGCACAATGGGTATATAAATGTTTCTCTTAAAAAGCAACATGCCCAGGAAATTTCTGGGAGACATGTATAGTACAAGTTTCACTAGCAGCTGCCAGAACATGCTGGAGCTTCCCAAGGTTGAATCTATTGCTCTCCGGGATTGATTCAATGTCTGTTCTGTCAGCCAGTATAACTGCAGACTGCAACGTGCTCCATGTTTTCATACACAAAAGGGATATGGAAAGAACAGAAGGCAGGATCCAAGAGAAAATGTGAGCCAGTACAACACCACGCAAATGCAACATGTTGATTGATCTAGTGTGAACTCTTTATATAGACAAAAGGAAGCAGAGCCCAAGGCTGATATCTGCATTGTTAAAGTGAATATATGATCTGTCCCAAATATTCAGAGAGCTGAAGCAAAATTGAGGATATTTGCGTTTGCCTATAAAATAGTAAATTGTTGACTTGCCTTTGTTCCCACATCCCTCCCAGCATTGCTACTAACCAGCTGTGTGGCTGTTAGTTCACAGCTTTCAGCCACCTTTACCATTGGCAAAGTGAAGATGGTGCGCCAGTCGGTCTCTGACATCCTTTCCAGCCTTCAAACTGTGTCACTCTTTTAGAGACATTTTGATCACTATCTCCTTTTTTTCTAATATTATATGAAGTTTTTTACTGAACACGAGTTGAGATGAACCATGAGTAGTCCCTGTTTAATCTTGCAGATATGGCCAAGGGGTGCACGGACGATAGTAGTTGGCATTGTGTTTGACTGAAATTAACAACAACATTAAACCCTACCACAGAGGCTGCAACATGTTGAAAAACACTGCTCCAGCGCTTCTGAGAACTTACACAAGATGCATATATAACACAAGCATACATATGGGTTTCCTTATTTTATTTTTGCTTTGTAGCTCACAAAAAGTCAACAGATTCTCCAGGAAAACAAGAAATCACAGGGCTTCACAAGGACCTCTACAGGTTTTAAGAACACCAGTGGTGGGGAGGGAGGTGTCTTTGAGCTACTAAAACATTTTAAAGAGACTAAGAGCAACCAAGCAACCATATCATCATCTCTAGAAAGTTACAAAAATGTTGAGATTATCTGCTTTTGACATGAGTGATATATATTGAGTATGTTTGAATTTATCCTGATCTTGTCTCATTCTGATCTTAAGCTCTAACAGGCAGCTATATAAGCTTTTGAGGAAGTAAAACACAGTTATAAAATTGGGTTTGCCCACAAAATATTTCAAGTGATAGGGCAGTTCAGCTCAGTGCCTACCATGGGGAGGGATGGAAAGAAAGACCTAGGAAAAGATCATCTCAATACAACATGGGGTGTTCTACAGTTGCCTTTACAGCTGGTCCTCAAGGGACACACAGAAAGGAAACTCTGCCTTGGCAGTGGGATGATTCCAGGGAATCATAAAAACATCTGAGGAGTTAACCTTTGAAGAAGGTGATAAAGAACGCTCCAGGAAAATGAGCTCATCGCTGTAAGATCAAGAGGTGTTAAAGTCTTTGATGCATTTAGAGAACTCCATGCATAAAGTTTGAGGAAGTGATGGGCAAGAGGTGAACCTGAAGGGGCAGGAAGAGACCTGACAAGGGGAGGGCCTGCCGTGCCTCACTAGAAAGATCAGGCATGTTTGTATGGATAGTGGGGAGCCATGGAAAGGTGCTCGATGAGTGTGACAAGGTTGGTTCTCTACACCCCCAGAGTAAAAAAGAATAAAGCATCCTTGTAATCGAAAAACTGAGGAACAACTGCCCTACCTGTTCAGACAGCTGTTTTAAGTTTCATTATTTGCTGGCACGTCATCTGTCGCTTAATATTAGTGGCTCTATAGTTCCTGCTCTGCTTAACTATATCAGGGGCAATCAGTCTCAGCATCTTTGTATATTCACAGTTTGTTTTCTGCACTGATTCAAGACTTTCTATTAGCCAAGATTTTCTAGTTCAAACTTCCACTCCTCCTCCTAAAATCTTCCTAAACTCTCCTAGATCCCAAAGATACCTCACTTTTAATAGGAGTGTATGAGTTATCATTTGTTGTGTAACAAGTTATAGCAAGGTTTATCAGCTTAAAACAGCAAACTTATTATCTCAGAATTTATGTGGGTTGGGAATCCAGGTATGGCTTAGCTGAGTGTCTCTGACTCAGGGCTTCTCACAAGGTTGCAATCAAGGTGCCAGCCTGGGCAGTAGTCACCTCAAGGCTCAATGGGAAGGACCTGTTTCCATGCTTACTCACACTGCTGTTGGGAGGCCTCAAGTCCTTACTCACTCTTGGAGACAGCAGTTTCTTGCTACCTGCGCCTTTCCAGAGTTCCACCACGATATGGCATTGGAGTTCTCCCAGAGAGCCAGAGAGGATAAGCAAGACGGAAGTCAGGATGCTTTTGTAATCTAATCTCAGAAGTGATAACCTATCACTTTTTTTTTTTTTTGTATTCTATTCTAGTCTATCTCTATTCTAGAGAATAAAGTAATTCAACCTATACTCCAGGGGAAGGGATTACACAGTGGGTGAATATCAGGAGGCAGGGTCACTGGGAGATATCCTAGGGGCGTTTAACCACAGGAGTTACTCAACTACCTCCGTTTCTCCACATATGACTGAGAACAGACAGCTCGAAGGAGCCAAACATGTACTCCTCCATCTTTCCATGTGAGTGTTATTCCCCAATCTCCTATTTCACTCCCAAAACCCATTCATCATTCCAGCTATGTTAGTCCAGCTTTTGGGCTGTGTTAGGGCTACATTCTGAGGTTGCTGATGTTTTCTGCTCTCATCTGTAAAATGGGAATAAAGATACCTATCTCACAGGGCAGATGTGAGGAATGAATGGAAATATGTATTAGATAAAAAAACATATCAATGAACTCTGAAGCAGATGCTTATGGATTTAAGCACTGATCACCTAGCTCAGTGGCACCTGTTCCTCTACATTTAAGCTCATGTGTGAGCAAAGTTACAAAACTTTAGAAATGCTCCAAGTTGAGAATATTTAATCCAGTCCTCAAATATCCATTCACTTATCTCTGAGGATTAATAGAACACACCTTATTGGACCTTTAGCTACCAAGATCTTTTATTGATCAGAGTATACCTTACTCTCCAAATCCAGCTTCTTGACTTTTTTAAAGGCAATCCTACAACTCCTATAGTAGAAAGACTTGTGCTCATATAGCAAAGGATATTTGATTGGGCTGGACACACCACTTACCTGCCTTAGATGTAGTAGCTATGGAAAATTACAGTACTAAGCAGCAATCTATTCTGAAATTTCTTTATTGAACTCTTGCATTACATTCTTTCATTTCTTTTTCTTAGAACTAACATTGGGCTCCTCAATAGATTGCAACCTTCTCAATTAATATTTGTGACCAGTTTTATACCTTTTAAGCGCTCCCTAACCTCTTAGGGAATGCAAACTATATTACAGATACTCATTCAGTCGTATACACTAGAAATTTAGAGTTGGAATGCAAACTCCATCTATGGGCCATCTAGTTGAGTCCCATTTTTCACATAGGCAAGAAGTCATTCTTACCATATTCATGAAAAGTCATATAGGAACTTAGCTTCTATTTGAATTGATACAATTTTGGAGAGCTTTGTATTTCTAGAGAACTGTTGCTTCTGTGTTATACCTGAGTGTTGTTTACTGATTATATTGAACTAAAATCTGCTCTATTTTCTTTACTGAGATAGGCATGGAAAGGAGCAATAATACATGCAACACTGAACAGGGCCATGCCCTCCTCTAAATGACATTATGGACTTCCTGACACTTGAAGATGGCATCTTTGCCTCCTCTGTCTCTTTCTCTTCTGATTAAATACCATGAATTCCTTTTGTATGAATTTGTTTGATTAGAGATTTTTGTCCGTGTTCAATGCAAATCCAGTAGAGTAATTTGGAATGGCTCCTTCATCATCAGCAGAAATAAACGCTAAATTCACTCTACTCTATAGTGGGTGTACTATTTCGGCTGACAAAACCGTGGGGCTTCTGGGGAAAGAGAATTAACAAAATAATTAGAAAAGCCACAAATCCTTACCCTCACCTGGCTTATAAATGAAGATATAGGCTGTGTTAAACTGAACTGTAAATGCACTTAACAGTTAAAGAGCAGTTACAAGTTTGAAATGCTGTTTACAACTTTCTGAGTTTCATTTAAGATGAATATACTTTGTCTTTGTGACAATCAGCCAGACTGTATGAAAATATTCCTCTGTAAGTGTTTATTATTTGTTCAACATGTATTTACTGATGGCCTGCTATGGGTCAGACACTGATTCAGGCATTGCGGATATGATAGAGAATAAGAAAACTAAATCACTGCTCTCATAAAAATTATTCTAGGGAGTGGATACAGCCAACAGAGAAATGAACAAGAAGACTTAATAAGATTGACATTGTTTTCCAATTATCTTCTCTCAGGCAATAGGTGATTTCTGATAAAGCATGGAGAGACTAGGGTAAGTTTTATGAGGGCCTTAGAAAATCTAATGGGTTTTAGGGGCTACAATTCTAGTTCAGCTAGAGATGAATCCTCCATCATGTTTGTAGTTGCATAAGGGCCTTGAGATCCATATCAGTAATCCTTACTTTTGGAAGACCAGGAAGCTCAGGCTCCCAAGGCCCTGAACCGAACAAGGTTGTGGAAGTCACAGGAGAAGCTGATGTCTCTTATTAGTCAATAGGTAGGAAAGCAAAAAAAAAAAAAAAGGGAATCCAGAGAATCCAGGAGAGCCTAACTTGTGATGCAGGCACAACATCTACTAAGATTGGAGTTCTTTGTGCCCTGAAAAAGGATTGCAAGCTACTTGGGTTTTGAAACAAGTCAGTAAAGTGCAGCCTCGTCTCCCACTCTCTTTCCATACAAGCTGCACTAATTTTCCCAACTTTCATTTCTTCTTACTGCGCTCTCTATTTTCCCTGAGTACTTCCCTTTTTCTAAGTATCCTTTTGCTCTTCTTTCTATAAAACCAATCCTTCAAATAATAAAATACAGGATAAGCCTTTTCCTCAACAGAAGATGAAAAAATAAATTTATAGTGAAATAAATTTTCCAACACAAGAATTCTTTCGTTAATATGCCTTCCTCATCTTGATTCACACACACACACACACACACACACACACACACACACACATATGTATACATATAAAATGCAACAATAGAAATAGTACATGGTGCAGCCAACCATGAATCTATATATAGAAATCTAATTTAAATATAAAATAAACTTAATGTAAAGATGGTTTGGAATGTTCTGCTTCATGGCTGTTGGGGCATGTTTTTTCCCCAATCATTCCTGCTATCTTCCCCATTCAGCAAGTAATTTTTCTGGATTTGTATTTCTACTTTGAGGCTTATCCTGTTTCTAACTTCTGAGCATAGGCTCCCTACCACGTTTATTAGGCCAGAACTGATTAAAGTAGGTACAAGGATAAGACTTTTTGTTAATACGTTAGGAGAGAGAAAAAGAAGATTTGTCATTTGTGCATGGAATCTCTGAATGATTAAAAATATTTTAAGAAACTAGCAGCTTTAAGTTATATTTATGGTTTAATTCTGGGAAGGACAAATGGAAGGATGTAACTGTAAAATTAGATAGCCAGTCAAAGATGAAGAAAATAGCCAATCAAATAAAGAGAAATTAGTAGAATAAGCTCTGCACTTCATAGTTTCAGGACCTACGTCCTTAATTTCTGGTATTTAACTACCCGTGCTTAAGAGCCAAAGACTGATAAATGAATGACTCAGACCAGCACTTTATATGCGTAAAGTGACCATTACAACCTTACAACCATCTCCTTCAGACTTATCCTCTTCCCACGTTTAGTAAAGGAAATCAAACTATAGAGAAACTACAGTGCTTTAGAGTCAGCTCACAGTAAAAATCAAAAGTTGAGTGAGTGGGAATTTAAGTTTAAGTAGAATATTTACCATCAGATCTAGAAATTATGCTGTGGGTAGGGATGGCCATATTGTAGAGGTAAAGAAAAATAAAAGTGATTTGTATTAGAGTTTATTAAACACAAAAAATTTAAAAAGAAGGTAAATAAATCACATACTCAACTGAATCAAAAAAAACAATGAATGGAATGTAAGGAAAGTAGAAGAAAGAAGATAATATAGGTAAAAGCAGAAATTAATGAATTAAAAGAGCAGTAAATATTGGTTAATCTGGAATGGACTTTGAAAAGCCCAGTAAGATCTGAGGATAGTTTCTTGAAAAGATCTCTGTTACTGAGAAGAAAGGACAGAACAAAACCTATATACAAATTTTTTAAAATTTCACATCTATAAAAATAATCAGTAGACCATTTATAAGGAAATATCATTTCATTTCACTGGTAATAAAGTTGAACATTTTGTTAAAATAAGTGGTTTTCTACTAAGTAACCAAACTATACATACAAACTTTTTGTCCAAAAACTCTGGCAGGAATTTGAAAATTTGTCAAAATACAGCTGCTTCTAATGTCCACCTTATGTCCAACCAAAGGCACATCACTTAATTACATGCAAGAGTTTCACACATCAAGGAATAGTTACTTCTTCTACTAATTTCAAGGTTGAAAAAAATATAGAAAATTACAATTATTATGAGGTGGCACATGCTATAAACAAAATGAATTTCTCTCGGACTTGAGTATAGATGGAAAATCAACTTTTCCATAACTACAGAATGCCAGGGCAGTATCATATCAGGTGACTAACATGCTAAAATTGGGTTTGTCCTGTAAGTATGAGGATCATTCAATGTGAAGAAACCTACTAATATGCTACCTCATCAACATATCAAAGAAGAAACACCATCTATTCATCTAAAAATCTGCCAAAAGGCATCTGGTAGAGTTCAACATACATTTGGAATAAAACTTTCAAAATATATGCAAATTGAATGACATTTCTTTAGTATGATAAAATACTATATTCTGGTAAAATAAGCCACCAATATTATGCCTAACTGTAATTCACTAGAGATATTCTCATTAAAGCTAGGGAAAGGGACAGAGCAAGACTCTGTCTAAAAAAAAAAAAAAAAAAAAGCTAGGGGAAGGAATTCCAACTATTCCCATCATTGTGTAATGTTGTTTTCAAATGCTAACAAATACAACACAATAAAAAATTATATCTGTAAACATATAATACAGATAATATATGTAATTAAATATATATAATGAAAAACATAATTATCATCATCTGCAGATAATATATCTATCTGGCTGGAAAACTGAAAATAATTAACTAAAAAATGAACTACTGGAATTGATAAAAGAAGCTCTAAAATTACCAGTTACACAGTTAACATAATGAAATAAACATTTTTGCCTATAGAGAACCACATCAGTTAGACTCTAACATTGAAAAATATCCCATTTACTATAAGACTAATATTATAAAATGTCTAGAAATTCTTGTATCAATAAGCACTTACAAAATTACAAAGTATTTTTCTGACGCTTAAAAGGACTTGAATAAATAGTAAACATGGAATGCTTTAATCAAAATTAATTGTTAAATGTCAATTATTCACAAGTTAATATATAAAGGCAATGCAATTCTAATTAAAACCCCAACATAAATTATCTGGAGATTGGCTATTTGACAAACTATTCTAAATTTCACCAAAGACACTTAGAATAGATAGAATTTTTTTAAGTGAAAAATTTGAGGACTATAAAAGTTCAATTTCTTTAGTTCTAACTATTATATAATATATATATGTACAAGCAGGTGAGCATATTCATTGGCTTATACATTGGTGTGTTTATGTCTGTGTATGTATACATTTATTATATGTATTTATTGGTAGGAATAAACCTTGGTATGATTTTTATGGGAGGCATCTCATGTACCCATTGGTGCAGCATTTCCCTCTCCAGGAATTTGCCCTAAGAAAATAATCATGAACATTTATAATGCAATAGCTAAAAATATATTCATCCTAGTGTAGTTTATAGCAAGTCAAAATTGAAAGAAAAAATCTAAGTCTTCAAAGGTAGAATATTTTATAAAATCAGGATACATTCATAAAGTAAATATGCAAACATTACAACCAATATATAATAATATTTAATGAAAAGGATATTCTCATAAGGAATATGAAAAGTAGCTTATGAGTGAAGAGGCTAAGGAAAGACCAGTTTTTAGGAGTATCTATTTTCCAGATGACTTACAAGCACCCTTATTCTATGCAAACCACATGATTTTAAGGAATGTTAGTACATCTAATAAGGGCTTTAAATGACCTCCTTTACAGCCCATGGTAGCTTCCTCACAGGAAGTTCTGATTTTACTCTCAGCCAAGTCCTTGTAGCTCACTGTGCTGTGGCTGCATTTATTTGCCTTCTAAATGCATCAGGATAATGAGGATTTGAGCTGATAAGCAATAGCCAGGATGTGATGGGGATAAAGATTTGAGAAAGCTAGGAAAAGCAGAATCGAAACAAATTGACCAAATATATAACACTGGGAACGGAGAAAGGCTGAAGAGTTTCAAGTTTCTGACAAGCATTACACCATAGGGTCACAGTCCTGAGCTTCTACCATCCCCTTCTCCAGCCTCCATTAGCAACTCAAAAGCAGCCCTCACCCTGCCTGCCTTAAACCCTGCACTAACTAAGCCACCAGATACATCCAGCAACTGAGGCAGGAGCGCCTATCTGGTGGGCAGGTGAGCTGGGACAAAGCAGGGATATCATTACATAGTTGGGGTCCCAATTTGGGATTTTGAATCCATTTGTCCATAAATTTTTTTTACCCCTACTTATTTTTTGAGAACAACTGGTAAATATTTCTGTTATATGATGTTATGTTCTAAGTGAGATTTTTGGCCTTCACTACTATGCATATGCAAACCCCACAGCCTTGGGGAAAAATTCAGAATTCTAAGTACTGACTGGCTTAGCTATGGTAAATTGGGGGTTATTTGATTTGTAGTATTTTTAAATATAAAAGCATAATATTTAAATCTGGGGGCAGCATAGTAAGACCAAACTGCTGTTATATCCAGAGAGTAAAATTCACAGCCAATTATACATGCATATATAATTTTCATTTAAATTTTTAGAACTGAGGAAATTGAGCTTTTGTAGCTCTCAACTTTTCACTTGAGAAAAAGTTCTGTCTATTCTAACAACTAGTGTTTTGGGTGAAATTTAGAATATTTTGTCAAAGAGCCTATCTTCAAATAAATCATTTTAGGGTTTTAATTGGAGCTGCATTCTCTTTATATATTAACTTGTGAATAATGTAGAAAGTAATTCATCAAGATGAAACTTATACCTTTAAAATGTACCTTAATGTTGACCCAATCATATTATTCTAAGTAAAGGGAAATCTAACATTCCTTAAAAGGTTAATAAACAAAAGTGTTTTCTTCAAAAACAAGCAAACCAACAAAAACTTAGAAGTCCAATAATTGAGGATTACTTAAGTAAACCATGTAATAGTCTATATTGAAGTATTATGCAGCTGTCACAAATATCTGAGTGTCTATATTATCAGGGGATTTATGCTACAGCACTCCACATAATATGCAAAAGTATACATATTTTATAATATCAACTTTAGAAAAAAATTTCTGGGAAATGTAATCGCAAGAATTTTAACAAAATATTTTTATCAGTGTGGGTGGGGGTGTCAAATCTCAACTCCCCCACTGATAACTTGATAATCTGTATATAAAGCTGAACTTACCATCTGGCAAAGAGTTAGCGCTCAATAAAACCTGCTGACTGCTGTCATGCTAGGCACTGGACACACACCTTTTAGTCCTCTTTGGCATCCTACAATATAAGCACTCTTAGTACCTCCATTATGCAAAGGACATCGTGAGTCCTGAAAGGGCTAAGTAGTTTTCCTGGAAACTCATCAGTATTGAGGGACAGAGCTGAGGCTAAACCTGGGTCAGTTCATATCTAACTCCCGGTGCCTCTTACCCCATATGGTGCTCCAAAGTAAGGGTACGTTTGCATTTATAGGTGGCTTTTATTTTTATTGTTGATAATTTTGTGTGCTTTCCAAATTTTCTAAAACAGGTACCTATTGCTTTATTGCTTCTAAAATCAGAAGAAAATCTTTGCTTTTGTGTTTGTTTAAGAAAGACCATTAAGGAAGTAACATAAAAGGCAGGTTAAGGGTGGAGAAGAAAAATTATGTTGGTAAGTGTAAGCTCTCAGCTTCCCTCACAATTTAGCTTTGGAGAGCAGTGCATTTCTAAATGTTTCAGAGATGCATACAGATTTAAAATTTTCCTATCCAATTTCTGTAAGAGTGATAATTTAAATTAGTATGTGATTGTGATACATTTTGACTTGAAAATATGGCCATTAGGCAATGGTCTGGTTAAAGTTATATCTTTAAAATGTCCCATCCATTTGCTTTCATTAAGGCTGCATAAAGGTTTGCATGTTCTGTTTTATTTGCTTTATTTGGATGCCTGGTGCGTCTTTTGTGGTCTTGGACTTGGCCCCAACTGAGGAGGAAGTGCAGCTGGATGGGGACGGAAAGTCAGAGCCCCGGATGCTCCTCCCAGCCGCCCACTTAACCTCTCGATGCCTCATTATTTCCCTCTAGAAAATACTTTCACTATTTGTCCTTGAATTAAGCAATGAAGAAGACAACTTTCTACACTTAGAGTAAATGCAAACAATTACCTTTCTGGGTCCTCACTGATTTTTCCATTTATCTGCTTCACCTCTCCTCTCTTTCTGTTTTCTTCTCTCTCTTTCTCTTTTTCCTTTTCTTTCCCTTTAATTCTGGCCCCAAAGTATGGGCTTGGCCAGAGGAAATGCTCAGAATGAAGAGTTGCATCTTCCGACCAGAAGCAGGTGCTGAGGATGGATATGACATCTCAACAGAAGGTCTATTTTCTTTCTTTGCACTGTTCATGTTTACAGAGCCCTCCCTTTATAAGGCAAATGTTACCTTTGATGTGCTATTCTATTAGTTCTCATGCTGAAGGGATGCTAATAAATCAAAGACATTTCCGTATTCATGAATGCACTCCTACACTTTCCAAAGTACCCTCTCAATGGTCTTAAGCTCAAGCTCACTGGTTAGGCTGTTGTAAACATGCCTTGTCCCAACCCCATGCCAGGCTTTGCCCTCCCAGATGCTGGACCCTGTTAAGAGCAGTGGTCCTGCCTATTACATGACTCTGAGGCTCCTATTGTAATCACCATAAACTGGATGGAAGAGCCATAGGGCTACCATCAGCCCTGCAGAGACAGTGGAGCAGAGGGGTCGCATTACGGAAATTAAGGGCTGCAAAAGACCCAGGTTGCAAGTGAGGCACCTTGAGAGTCATCCAAGGATCTCTGGGCTGGAAAAATGGAAATAGTTAATTAGCCTGCTGCACCAGAAGAGAATAATTTAAATGCAAAAGATAATCTCACTGCCCTTTTGATGTGAAAAAGTTGTCCTAGATTGTAACTTTGATTTCCACGTCAGCAGCTGCTGTGCTTATACATGAACAGCAGCCTGGAAGCCTGAAAAAGCAGGGGTGAGCATCGATTTTGAACAGTGGGCCTGCCGCTTGCTGTGTGATCTTAGGCAATGGACTGCTCCTCCCTAATTCTCTGTTTATAGTTTTATGCAATTTAGAGTGGTGAAAGAACACTTTTTTTAATGAGATGCTGTGAAAATTAAGTACGTTGAAACTCTATGACATGAGAAAAGCTGCAGGCGCAGAATATCCTGCAGAAATAAATAGCTGGTTATTTGTTGCGTATGTGCCAGGCAAATGTGCACACATAATTTTTTTTTACCAAGTCTTTTTCATCTTGGTATTGCCATTGAGTCAGCCCTGCTGGGTGTTATTAAAAGACTCCCCAACACAATAGCAAGGGATGGTCAACAAAGGAAAGCACACACCGCAGCGAAAGCTATTGAGAAATGTACATTCACCCTCCCACACCCTTGACCTCTAGAATCAGATCAGTAACTTCTCCCCTCTTCATTTCCCCTTCCTGTGTCCACAGTGAAGGGAAGTTGGTTGCAACCTTTTGCAGATAATGTGACACAGGGTACACAAGAGCGGAAGGGAGAAAAGCATTTCAACAAAAGCCTGGAACTTCAGTTTAGGTAAATTCAGGAAGGCGTGAGATAGGAAATGGCAGCAACCTTGCCAGGAACTAAAGGAAAAGGGTTCTGGCATCAGCCCCGGAGCAAAATGTTAGGTCATCTATAATAAGGGCTGGGTGAAAAACCTTCAACTCAAAATGAAAGATACAATGACACAAAGAAACTTATCAAGGCAACCTTTGAAAGCAGTTAAGAAACCAATTCTTCTTTTTTAAAGAAAGTCCGCAGACAAAAGAGATTCCCTGATCAGCTTGTGTCAAGTTCCATGTAGAATAAACTTTCTTCACAATCTCAAGAGCCAAGTTTCTGTGCCAATTTTTTTTCCTATTTATGAGGAAAAGGAGAGGAAACAGAAACTTAAAAATGAAACAGCAGATTAAACTCACCTTTCCCCAATTAGGTAGCTTTAATAAGTGGTTTCTATTTTTTATCAAATTTCATTCCATTTAACTTTTCATAACTATAAATGACACTGATGAGACACAACTGGTATTGACAAGAGAATCGGTTCACGTATAAAACGAGAAAAGAAAAATGTCCCATCCCACTTTAAAATTGGAAGATGAAAGAGCACATTCCAGGGAGAAGGAATGTATTTTTTTCTCAAGAGTTAACATGTAGTTCTCCTGGCACTAGAAATGCTGAACTTCTGAGAAAGATGTTAACAATGAGATCAGAGCTGTATCATGGGGGAAAAGGAGAGGCTAATTTCAGAGATCCTGCAATTGTAAAGATTGTTTCTTTGGGCTTCAATTAATTAAATATTTGTCCCCCCAAAATTAATGTGTTGAAATCCCAGTACCCTTTTACAAATGTGAGGGTGTTACGAGGTGGGCTCTGTCATGATGGCAGAGTGCTAATGAGTGGGGTTAGTGCTCTTATATAAGGGACCCTAGAGAGGGCTGTCTCTCTCCACCATGTGAAGATATAAGTCAGCAGTCTGTAACCTAGAAGAGGGCCCTCACCAGAACCTGATCACGCTGGCCCACTGGTCTTGGACTTCTGGCCTGAGAACTGTGAGAAATAAATGTCTATTGTTTATAAGCCTCCAAGTCTAAGCTGGGAGCTAAAACAGCCTGAGCTAAGATACCTGCTTCTAAAGTCTGACTCACAATTCTGTATTAAGTTTCAGACTGTTTTCCAACCACTCGTTTCCAAATGGACCACTCATTTTGCACAAATGTTATCTAGACCTGAATGCCTTAGAAGGAATCCCTTCTTGATATAGGTAATGTTCTGGTTTCCACTCCAACACCTTAAATGACAGCATTTGAGTAACTCCAATTCTTCTTGTCAAGGGGTCAAAAAGTAAGATGCCAGCAATTCACAGTGGGAAGGGTCTTAGTTTAACATGTTAGAAGAGAGAAGAAGAAAAAGATCCTTTTCCTTAATAATCTTCACAGTTAGATGGTAAAGTAAGTGGAAAAGTTCTGCACCTGGTTGCAGTGAATAACTGTCTTCCACCAGGGTTGATAGAGAGGATCATTAACCCTCAGAGAAATTGCTAACTGCCCTGGAACACAGCACATTCTTGGGTGAAAAGTCACTTGAATGCCTGTTGGAGTCATCACTATGGATTGCCGGCTATTCTGACTTGCAGTTTGAGGCTGACATCTGAAACCACAGGTTGTCTTGTTCATTGTTTCTTCATGTTTTTTCTAGGGGTTATTTAAGCTTCTCAAATGTGAATTTCACACATGTTGCTTGGGCTCCACCCAACCATCATTTCATGATTTGATACAAAACCCATTTTTTAAATGTTTCATTTATATAGAACATAAGCTATCACCTACCCATATATCCAGTCATGACCTGCACTGTTTTTATTTAGGCTTCATGTTAAAACTTCCAGCTAGATGCTGTTATCTTCAGTTTAAGCGTAATACTAATTTTGACTCAGGAGAATTTAAAGAACTTGTTCAACTTTATTTCACCAATAAGTGACATCTGAAATTTGAGCCTATGTGTTTCTGTTTCCCAAGGCTGTATTCTTCTTCCTTTCCACTATACAGCCTTGTAACTTACAAACTTCCCTTCAATTATAAATGTCTATTCCCTTAAAGCAATGGCTTTTTATTATATAGGATAACAATGTCGCGATAGTCAAAGATGCCTTCTCATAATTTGGTTCCAAATTTGTTCCAAGAAGAATCCACATGCCTTTTGTCTGTCCCTTCAAGTCCAGGGGGAGCAATGTATCCACTGTTCAGCACCACCCCTCACCCATCACCATCACTGCCAATACCTACCCTAAGGTTCTCTTTCCTATTGAGCCACTTGATTTATGCTTAACACTATACGAATTACTAAAGTAGTTGATGAGTCCCACCTTGTAAACTGTTAAAGTCTAAAGATTAAAAAGAAAAGAGGGCCAGACACGGTGGATCATTTGAGGTGAGGAGTTTGAGACCATGCTGGCCAGCATTGTGAAGCCCCGTCTCTACTAAAAACACGAAAATTAGCTGGGCGTGGTGGTGCGCACCTGTAATCCCAGTCACTTTGGAGACTGAGGCAGGAGAATTGCTTGAACCCAGGAGGCAGAGTTTGCAGTGAGCTGAGATGGCACCACTGCACTCCAGCCTCTGTCTCAAAAAAAAAAAAAAAAAAAGACTTCATATGTGAAGTCTGGCTTTTTCTTTTTGTCACTATAAACATTGTCAATAGAAAATTTTAAAAGAAAAAATAAGAGTTCCAAAAGGTTCAAGATATATGTGACTTGATTATTTAGTCATTCAATGAGAGCTTTAGTCTTAGTTGTTGAAAATCTATGTGGATCCCTCTCTATTTGTAGTCAAACCTGTCTATAGGTACATAGGATTTTTTTGGGGGAAATAAATCAAATAATTATATATTTTAACTTCATTTAGGTGCCCCAATCTTAAGCAGATGAAATATAGAATTCCTGCTTTTCCCCAACCCCTGACTTCACATTAAATTCTTCTCAGCTGATGTGGTTTAAAGCTAAGTACGTTTTCTTTCTTTTATAGCTTAACGTTACACAGGAATTTCTCTGGTTCTTCCAACTTCATGCCACACATGGCATTCTGTCCTTATCAAAAATCAGATCATTTCTCTCAAAGAGAAAAAAACTGGCATCAAGGCAAACTCTGGAGATGAAAGCAAGGGTTAAGTTTACTTCCAATATTAGGGAATGATTCGGAAATAAATGTCGAGGTTAAAAAGTCCAGATGGCAATTCAACTGTATCCTCACTATAAACATGATTTGATTTATGGGAACTACTAATGGTATCTCCGTTTAGATCTGGACAGCTTTGCTTTCTCTCATCTGAGTTTTAAATTCATCAGATTCTTTTACTCCCACTATCAATCCTTCACTACAAAGAGACACTCCTCATCCAGAATTTGGGAGTATCTTAAAATGCAGAAATTGATAAATGTTAACAACCCTAATCCATGCAAATTACTGTCTGTTGTCATTATTTATAACCTGGCGGATGTGCTTATTCAAAAGATTCTCAAAAAGCTTTGACAATTCATGCTTCCAGTTGTGAAACATCTTTTGCTCTTCTTCCTTCTTTCATAAGGGATCCTACTGAATTAGTTTTCACTTTTTTTCTTTGCCTGACATTGCAATTATTAGCTTTCTTGGCTTTGTCAGAAAAATCCATCGGAAATGTTTATCTCCTGGGGCAAATCTCAGGGAAACAGCATGTTTATCACTTCAAGGGGCTCTAATCCAAAGGCAGCCCCAGGCCCACCCGTTTTATAACATAGGGACTGGAGGAGGAAGCAGCCATGTAATTGAACAGCAGTGATACAATAAACTCCCGCCATGAGCCTCACTGCCTCCCTGGGCTGTCTTTGTTCTCTAACCTACACTGATTAAATGTACGAGCTGAAATCATACTAATTTAATCTCTTATTTCCATTTAACTTTGTTCAATTCACAAAATATTGGCCTGGAGAGTGGACACTATTCAGAATTAGGCCACTTTCTTCCACAGCTAGAATCAGTGAGTGTCATGTATTGGCCAATGTTGACTAACATCTAATTTAAATATCATACCAGGAAGGGGGATAGTTTGAATCAGAAGGATGGCTGGAATGACCAGATGCATTTTTCTTTATGTTGCAAGGATAAACATAACCAAGGTACCTCTTCAATAATAGACACATAATTTTGTATCACTCTTCAGATTCTTGTAAGACCCAGTCCTAATGTCATTTCCATTATGAAACACTTAGTCATTCCAAAACCTGCATGTACTGCTCCCTCCTCTTTGCTCCCAGTGGGATTTTGGATACTCTTTGATTCATTCAATAGTCAACACAACTTATTACACTTTTAGAAGCTGTGTTACTTACAGCTTGAAATATAATCAGGACCAAGACACCCTCCTGAGCTCAAGGGAGAGAAGTAACAGCCAGTTGCAATAAATCATCCATAAGCTCAAGATATATGGCCATGCAAGAAGGGCATCTTCTTTGTTGGGTTAAGGTCATGACCCAAGCATAAATAGGGAAAAGGCAAAATAAAAAGATTTTGTATCATTAGGAAATTGATAATCAATGCTTTCTCTTGTTAGAAGAACATATTTTTGGGGAAAACTACAGGTAGAACAAATTAGTTTAAATATAGAATTCAATGGTAAGAATAGAATTAAAAAATAGACTGGATAATTAAGCATAGGTCAGTACATAAAGGGTTAAGAATTTATATTTTCTTACCAGGCCGATGGACGTTAGGACTTACAAGTGAGTCATTGTGGAGATCTGAATCCGGTGAAAGGTTAGGGGGAAGGAGAAAAGTTTAGAGAGTCAGCAATGACCAGGAGACAGAATCAACAGGGACTGTTGACTACTTGGGTATGGGAGCCAGATACAAAGAAACACAAAGAAGAACACACAAATTTCTGTACTGAGAAACTTCAAGGCAGTGATATCTTTGGTCGATAGGGAACTCAGTAGAAACAACCTGTTCCAGAGAGAAAATATGGAGTCTGATTGTTTCAGTGTAGAGTTTAAGTTGCCTATGAAACATTCATTTGGGATGTCTAAGAAGGTGTATATTTCTATGATGTGTTTACTTTCAGAATAGAAACAATTTTGTGCCAGTTGGAAAAAAAAAACTATTATGATTTGATAGAGGACTAAGAAGAAATACCAGAGAAGTAGGAGGAAACCCAGAGGGAGAATTCATTCCCACAGAAACCAAGGAAAAAGAACATTTCAAGAAAGAAGTAAAGGCCAAGAGTGGTACATTTCAAGGAAGTAAAGTAAACCGTGAGAATTGATAAGCATCTATATAATTTCAAGGAGTGAATAAGTCATTGGTGGACTTGGTTGGAGCATTTTTAGGGGTGCGTAGGGGTCCAAGACAAATTACAAAGATGTGAAGAATGAGAGAGGAGAAAAAAGGAAACGTGCTGAGTAGTTTTTTTTCAAAAAATTTAGATAAGGGAGATAAGCATCTGTATCATAGATCATGTTAGTTTCTTTGAATCTACAAGGTAGTCTTTTTTGCCTGCTTCCTCAAACCACAACGCTGGATTGAGCTTTTGTAGTCAGTTGAGTTTTTAATTTATTTGGAGAGTCTCAGTTTCTAACCTAGTGCCTGGAACTCTGTAATGGACTGTTAAGTCATTGAAAGATTGCGGAAGACATGATGAACACATTTTCTGTTACTATTTTCCAGGGACACACCAATTATTTTGATGGAAATTATTTGAAGGCATTGGAATACAAATCTGTGTGAAGTGAGTTAAATCTCCGCAAGGCCAAGATACACTGTATTTAATTACACCTTCACGGAAACTCAATTATATCCTTCTTGCTGATAGAAAACTGAATTCCTTAAAAATTAAATGAAATAAAATTTGTGTATGACAGGACTATTATACCTGTAACAGTTCCACTGCAAGTACATGAGACTGTCATGGCAATAACTGAAAAACTAAAGGAGGTGTCTATGTAGACAGCTGCTCATTTACTGCCTGAGGCTCAGAATCAATCATAACTCCAGGTGAACTGAATCCCTCAGAGCACCAAGGGAAACCTGAGAAGCATTCCAGGAGACCTCCGGTTGACTGGCTTTTCGGATGTATATAACACAGGCTGAAGTGTGCTGTCAAAACTCATCATTTAAGTATTGTAAACTCCATTAAAATATTCCTTTAAAAGAGAAAGAGCTGCAGACTTGATACACGAAGGATCTCTTCCATGATTCTGGGGTTTGGAGCTCAGGTGGTACAATGGTGATGAAGATGGAGATTTGGATGTGGCCAGTGTAAAGATGGTGACTTAGCAGGGAGGACTGATGAGTGAGTAGAGAGCAGATGTAATTGAAAGAGGAGAGGACTAGCCTCAGTACCCTGTGAAACACTAGCATTGACTACTGGGTAGGGAAGGAAGAAGCCTCGAAGGGACCTCAGAGGAGGGGTCTCTATCCCACAGGAATGTACACTTTATTTCTAGTTCTGTTTGGATCGTTGACAAAGGAAAATAAAATCTATCGTTAAGCATTAACCATCTCTCAAGATATGTTTTCCAAAACTGTGTCTTTCCTTTAAAATATTCCCCAATGCATTCTATTTGTTGTTTTGGGAATTTTCTGTGAATACTTGACCAACATTTATTGAGCACCTACTGTATAGCCCGTACCACAAGTAACAGCTAGCCACTTACACTTGCATTATCTCATATAATGTTCACTGTCAATGTAGATGGGAAATTGATGCCCACACTGACAATGGTCCTGGATCACATAGCAGTAGGAGACAGGACCAGAATTTGAACCTGCATTTTCTGAATCCTATGATCTTTCCACGATGGTTGGTTGGTATGGCTATTTGATACACATATTGGTCATAAAATATATGATCTTATATCTTTCTCTAAAGTTTAAGATTCATGACTTGTGCAACCAGTCATGTTACTACACAGTGATACTGAGAGTATTGTAAAAGTCATCAAATATCTAACCCTCCCCACAGATGTATCTCTGGCTTATGCAGAACCTGTATGACAAGGGACCAGAGATGTGTGTTGGGTGATTATCCTCTGAACTCAGTCTCTACAAATTTCAGTGTTTAGAAATACATGAGAAATATATGTCTTAAGCTGGGCTAATGGCACATACATGAAGTCATAGTCTAAATGTGACATATAAAGTTTGCTGTGTTTTGAAAAGTATGTTGACCGTCTTTTTGCATACTCTCTGACACTTGGGAGTTCAACAGCACACCAACTCCTTGTATTTTGAAATCTCCTATCAGAAAAAAATAATTTTTAATTGGCATCCCATGCTCATAGAACATGAGATAACAAAGTAAGATTTCAGAAAGAAAAGAATAACAGAGACTAAATGTTACCAAGTTTCTGAGAGAGCAAAGAGAAAAACTCTTTTTTTCATTAGAAATGTGTGGGTGGAGGAGAGGATTGTTAGCTATCTGCTCTGTGATCCTGCGGCAACCTGATGAGTAATTTAAAAGCTTCAAGTGATTGACAAACCTTGTTGTATTCTTATTTTATATATTTATATGAATAATGGCTTACATGAAGATATTATATATTAACCTTATCTTAAAGCTTTAATTATTATAAATATAAAACACATACAAAAAAGTATCAATGACACACACAAAGGAGTTCAATGAGTTATTATCAACACATGCATGTGTAATCCGCACTGTGTCAAGTTAGAATGCTCCCAGAAACCCTGTCTCCAGCAAATCTGTTCCCAGTCACAGCACCATTCCTTCTTCCAAAGATCACTACCCTTCTCACTTTTGAGAAAATTATTTATTTGCTCTCTTAATACATTGACCACCTACATACGCATCCTTAAACATGGCAGTTGAGTCTTGCCTTCTTTTGAACTTTATGTAAACTTTATATTCTATTGTGTCTGGCTTCATTTATCTCTATTGTGCTTGAGAGATTCATTAAGTTACCGCGGGTAACTGTAGTTCATTAATCTTTTTGTATATTCCATTACTACAGGATTGTAATTATTTACCCATCCTGTTATTGTTAAACATTTGGGTTGCGTTTAGTTTAAGTTTATTAAAAATGATGCCTCTATGAACTTTCTTGTATCTGTATTCTGTTCTCACACTGCTGCTACCCAAGATACTGCCCAAGACTGGGTAATCTATAAACAAAGGAGGTTTAATTGACTCCCAGTTCTGCATTCCTGGGGAGGCCTCAGGAAACTTACCAATCATGATGGGAGGGGAAGCAGGCATGTCTTACATGTGTGAGAAAGAGCAGTAAAAACTGTCTTATAAAACCATTAGATGTCATGACAACTCACTCACTATCACAAGAACAGCATGAGAAAAACTGCCCCCATGATCCAGTCACCTCTCTCGGTCCCTTCCTCAATCCATGGGGATTATAGGGATTACAATTCAAGATGAGATTTGGGTGGGGACACAGCCAAACCATATCACTGTCTCATGGTGGATATTCGAACACATTTTTCTGGGTATATACCTAGGAATCAAATTGAGAAATCATACAAGATGCATATCCTCAGTGTTAGAAAAAATTGTTAAACAGTTTCCCAAAGTGGATGTAACCGATTTACACACCTGGATGTGTCTGCATTGCCTCACACAGCCAGTGTTTCTGCTTTTTGTACTTCTTTTAATTTAGACATTCTGGTAGATATTCAGTAGTATCACTTTGTTTCTATTACACATGATTCTAATTTTGTTTCTATTATACGTGATAATATTGAGTGCTCTTTTGTATGTTTTTTATCATATGGACATAGTCTTTTATGAAATCCCTTTACAAGGCTGGTGTCAATTTTTCTAATTGGTTGCCTTTTCCTTATTATTAATTTATAGAAGAGTTTTCCTTGAGGCAAGAATTTTACATCATTGATTCAATTTTTTTCCAAAAGTAGTGGTATTAGTCAATGTTCCCATTCATTTTTGTATTTATTTTGCTAAATAAATTTTTTAGAAATTTGCTTTATTATCTAAATTTTGAAATTAACACAAATTTTACCAAAAATATCTTCATTTATCCTCTTTTATCCTTGAATCCTTTTATCATAGGATTAGTTATCATGGCTCTGATATAAGTTACTTGCTCCTTCTCAGATATTTCTTGAGCAAATTCATTACAACTACAGCAATTTTGTTATTTTTTTTTCCCGGTGAACAACTTTTGGCTATGTTGATTCTTTCTATGATGTATTTATTTTTAATTAATTTTTGCTCTTATATTCATTATTTCATTTTTTCTACTTCTTTTGGGGTTGGTTTGTTCTCTTTCTAACCTGGGATGAATTTTTAGTTTATTACTTTTCAGCCTTTCTTATTTACCAAGGTATGCATTTAAGGCTATAAATGTTCCTTTAAGCATGGCTTGAGATGTCTTTCATTGTTTTTAGATATCTTACTTTTTTATTATCACCCAGCTTCAGATATCTTTTTAGTTCTCATTTTGGCTTTTTCTTTGACCTGTGGGTTATGCTCCATGTCCTGGTATATAGTAGGCATGCATATTTTAAATTCTGTGTTTGATAGTTCCAATCCCTCAAGCTCTTGAAAGCTTTGTGTAATGCCTTAGATTTTTGCTGGCTTTTCTTCACGTTACTTTATTTTTTTTTATAAGCTGGTGAAATGTTGTTGTGTGCTTTAAGTTATAGTTTTAAAATTATATGTAGAAATAGTGTAAGGGCTAGGATAATGTCCCCTCCTTTAGAGATGATTAACAGTTGTTTCTACCAGGTACTGGAGGCAATATCAAAACGGAATTTTCTTCATCCAGTTTGTTGGTTAGGAAGATTCAAAGCTGCGCTGCAATTTCTATGAGGGCCTGTCAACATCCACTTTACTCTTCCTCCTAAGCTGTGAATTCTTCTGTGGACCAGCTTAGACAAGGATGTTCATCTGGGCCCCTTTTACCAAGTTCCAGACTCTGTTTTCTGATTCTCTAGTCTCCTTGGATGGTCATAATCATTGATGATCTCTCCTCCTCTCAGCCACCCCATTTTGAATGGCAACTTCCCCCAGGAGAAAAGTGATTCCAAATCTCAGGCTCCTCTTCATTGAACCTCTTTCCTCCTCCTTCTCCTGGCCTAGCCACTTTTCAGTGTCCTGATAACAATTTTGCCTCTTCAAAGAGAAGATACAACTGACTTTTCTGGTTATCCTCACCAGTCCAAATTGCCTAGTACATTATTACTAAATGCAGAAGTCTAACCAGGGATATTTTTGTTCTATAATATAAATAAATGGCAGTAAGAGTCTCCTTGTTTTTGATATATAAATTTAAGTAGGCATCATGAGTTATCAGGCCTAACTTACTCACTGCTTCTTAGCTTTTGTCCTGATGCAACTGGGTCCTTACTCAATTATATCATTATAGCATATTGCTCTGAGCGACTTTTCCTGTTATAAGCATATGGTGTTTTTAGTTCTACTGTTAATTCTTTTCCACTGGACTTGTTTAAAACATGCTCATTTTCAATTTAGAGTCTGGGCAATGCATGTATTACATTCTAAAATGCCTGGCCAGCTTCCTCAGGAGATAAAATTATGAACTGGTCACTTAGACTTGCATATATTTTCTAGAATTTATTTGCAGAGTTATCAAGTACCAGTTATAAAGATTTGAGAAAGGATCTGCAGCCTGTCTTACTAAATTAGGAATCACGGGCCTCTTATTTCATGTGGAATGCACTTTATCAAGGCAAAAGAATAAAAGCTTGGGACAGTTTGACTGAGAGAGTTGAATCTAAAATTGTATAAAACTATCCAAAAATTAATTCAAAGTTTTCAGTGAGGACTCACAAGAATATCGAGCCATGTACCTACATACATATCCCAGTGGGAGAGATTACCCAGACTTCCATGAAGCTGTCAGTCAAAATGAGGGAAAGAAGTCAGTTTAAGAATGTTAAAAGAAAATCCATTTGTTCACATTTCAAGTAATAGTGAATATTTATTACTTTCTCTGTTCTGAATCTCTTCTCTTTTGGTTGGGCGGATATCTCTTTCTCCTTGCTTTGGAGAAATAGTTTCTCCTTCCTTATACAGGTATGTGAACTGAAATGATGCCTCCATCTACCTCCATGATCAGAGGATATGGTCTAGTTGTGGAAACATTTCCCAGTCTGAAGATCACATTTCCTTCCCTACAGTCATTGCTCTGGGGGATGGACAGGTGACCTGGTCCTGGTCAGTCAACCTAGACCTTGCCTGGGATTATGTGATTTAAACTTATTTAAAAAGTCTTTATTTTGTGTGATGACAGCTCTAGAAATATGTGAGCCCGAAGTGTCTGGCAGAATGAGACTATCAGAGGTAATGAAGCTCATACAGAGAAAAGCAAAGGTTAATAATAGCCAAACTTCTGATGCTATTTGTGCATTCTGCCCCACTGACCAAGAGGCTGCTTTACTCCCTGCCCTGCCAACAGTTGGGACAAATGGTCCATTAAATTATTCTTTGTTGATCTAAGCTACTTTGAGTTGGATTCCTTTAATTTGTAACTAAATTTATAGCGTTGCCAAATAAAATAGAGTATGCCCAATGTCTTAGTCTGTTCTGTCCTGCAACGACAAAATACCAGAATTTGGGCAATTATAACAAATAGAAATGTACTGGCTCATGGTTCCGGACACTGGAAAATCAAATATCAAGGTGCCAACATCTAACCGGGCCTTATTGCTATGTCTTATTTGGGGGAAGGCAGAAGGGCAAGAGACCACAAGAGAGAGAGAAAGCAAGAGAGGGGATGATCACACTCTCATGATAACAAACCCACTCTCATAATCACGGCACTAGTCTGCTCACCAGAGAAGGACCCTTGTGACCTAAACACCTCTCAAAAGTTCCACTTGTCAATATCATCACAATGGCTATTAAATTTCAACATAAGTTTTGGAGGAGACAAATATTCAAACCCTAGTACCCAGTTAAATTCAAAACCAGATAAACAGAAAGAAAAAAAAAAACAGAAGTATCTTAGTATAGGTATGTCCCTAATATTTCATGAAACATTATATGTACTAAAAATTAGTTTTTGTTTATTTGAAATTTAAATTTAACTGGTCATCCTGTTTGTTTATTTGCTAAATCTGGCAACCACAAATTAAAAGAATCTTAACCTATATGTGGGTTATATTCTGTTTGTATTATAAATTCTGGAATTTCCTGGGTAAAAATCCTTCATTAAAAGTGTGTTCATTTTTACTAATTTATTCTTAAAATGACTGAATTATTTTTACTAAGGTTTTATTTAATAACTTTATTTTATTAAATTTCTGCTGTGTGCAAGACAAGTTACTAGGCTGATTATAGTAAGAGATAAAATAGATCTGAAATCCTTATAGTTAAAGATCTTAAAATCTACTTTGGGAAATAAAACTAAATTCATTAATATAATTTATGGAAAATATAAAATTGAATAATACAATCTTCAATTTATTTAACCTTGTATAATTTACAAACTATTTTGAGATCACTTCTCATTAAATTCTTAGAACTTTGTGAAATAGGATTCTTGCATTTGTTCTCATTCTTTAAAAGAATAAATTGGAGTTTAAAGACATTAAGTGACCTTCCTAGATCTCTCAGATAATATGTAACATAGCCAAAATTTAATTCCAATTATTTTACTCCAAAGTTTTTCACTCTATTACTCTACTATTAATTATTAAATAAAATTCTGGGATATATGATAGGTGGTATAAATAAATACTAGGTGAAGTCAGAAGGAAAATTGATAAAAGAGGAATAACATGAGAATGGCTTTAAAAGTTGGTTACGATTTAAATAGCAGAACACAAGAAATGAAAGGTATGTAGGAAAGAGAAACACAAAAGGTTTGAGACGTGCGAGAGTGTGCATTCCCAAGAAATCTTTGGAGCTTTCTGGGACAGAAGTCAGGGAAGTTGTTAAATTGTACGCTCAGTCAGCTCTGCCTGCACTCACATGCATAAGAGACAAACATCATCATCAGCTCAAGTTAGCCACAGGAAATTGTATCACATCCCTAATCTATTGACTCCACTGCTCTCCTAGACCACTATTTCATGATTCTTTCTAACTCTTCAAACTTCCAATCCACTGTTCCCCATTCTCACTCTCAGTTGATGACCTTTCTTTCCAGCTCATTCACAAATTAGAAATCATTATAAAGCAATTTGCTAGTGACTTCCAAATGCAAATCTTTAGCCTACTGTCTGGACTCTGTATTTGTACCTCCAGCTGCCGACTCATCATGCTTATTGGGATATCCAGTGAGTTTACCAAACTTTCCATACACAAAGCCAAATTGCTGATAATTTTCTGCCCCATACCAGCTCTTCTTACCTCTTCTTCCATCTCAGCAAGCTGTAATGCCATCATTCTACTTGTTTTTGCCATTATTCTGAACTCTTCTCTCACACTTCACATATAGTTCAGTGTCAATTCCTTTATGTTCAATATTTAAAACATACCTAGAATGTAATTGCTTGCTACCCCCTTGGAACAAGATATCATTATCATTACCTGGACTTTCCCCATTGTATTGTAACTAAACTGTCTTCTTTGAGCCTTGCTCCCATTCAGTCTACAATAACAGCATCTAAATGACTCATGCTGCATATTTGCTTACAACCTGGTAATGGTGGGTTTCCGCCCCATCCAGGAAAGCCTAAGTCCTTAAAATGGCCTAAAGGCTCTACAAGATGTGGCCTTCTGTCATCTCTCCAACAATATCCTCTACTATTGTCATCCTTTTCTTTCCCTGCACTCCAGCTTCCCAGGTATTCTTGCTATAATAATAATATACTTTTTAAAAGATGTGACCTGCTTTGACCTCAAGGCTGTGCAATGGATATTCTCTCTGTGTAAACTTTTCTTTACCCAAATGCCAGCCATGGCTTACTCTCTCATCTCTTTCTAATCTTTTACTTCCCCTTTTACAAATTGCAACACCACACTGATCACTGGCGTTCTCGATCTGCTTTCCCTGCCCTATTTTCATCTCCAACATTTATCATAATATCATACAGTTTATGTATTTTACTTATCCATTTATGGGCTGTCTCCTCCCACTAGGACATAAGCTCCACGGGGAAAGGGATGATGTCGTGTACGTTGCTACATTCCTTGTACTGAACACAGTGCCTTTTACAGAGCAGACTCAATAAATATTTGTTGAATGAATAAATAACTGTGCCTATACAAGTCTGATCTATGGTAGGCTTTGAATTTAGGCACTGAAGTAGAGGAATACTGAGCCACAAGATTTTTGGCTATGTGAAAATATGTGGAAATTAATACGGCAGACATAGCTAGGTTATATCATATATTGGCTAAACTAAAATAATAACTCATTATCTGAGAGGGTTTTTGGTGTCGGCAGAGGCCCTTAGGACCTACACGGGGTCCGAGAAGACAAGTTTCTCAAAGTGTTCTCACAGCTACAGGATATGATCACTACATGCAAGACAAAGAGACCAGATGGGAGGCTGTCACAGTATTCCAGGTTTGAAATGATGTGGGTATGAATTAAAAGTGTGATTGACAATGAGGAAGACAGAAAGGCACAGATTTGAGAGACAGTTAAAGAAATAATCCCTAGGATTAAAGGACAAAAATGGATATGGAACATAGATTGGAAATTCTGGCTAACAAATGACCTTAAGGTTTCCAGATTAGAATACAGGAAAAAAAATTGCATCCCTGATTTAAAAGAGCTATTTGGCCAAGTTAAATGGTTTCTTCTTGCTACTTTTGGCTTATTTTGTACTTTTTCAGGAAAGAGAGCATTAGTGGGTAAAAGATGGAGGCTGAATACACAGTCACTAAGGACTTGTGATTTTCCCAAACTTGTGAAAGTCCTTTTGGGATCAGACTAATGCCTGAATACCCCAGGTCACTGCAGATCTGTTTTGATTGTATCAATGTCTATATCTTCTCTATAGCATGATAGGGCCACATATTTCCTATAGTATTTCCACTAAAAAGGGCTTTTACATTGCTGTTATCCCATAGTGCCACCAGTAAAGATGTGTCTAAGTGGTGTTATGACAAAATGAAGTCAAGGTCACTCAGGAAGATTTTGGCTTTGCTGGGAATTCTCACTCAGGAAACTCCCAGTAGTTGTGTGTCGGAACAGGTCACTGTTACGGTTTGTCAGCTGTGCTCAGCGGTAGAAGCTTGCACACCATCTGTTCTCAGATGCCTGGTTTTGCCCAGAGCTATTTGTTCTTCCTTTTTTTCCCCCCCCTCACCAATTTCCACAAATACCAAGCAAGAAAATCTTAACAAATTTTGCTAGTATTGGAGTGTTAAATGAATTAAACTTGGTGAGCCTAGCTCATTGAGGGATTGTGCTAAAATTCATGCATAGAGAGGAATAGCAATTCTCCTGCAAGCAGATGATCCCTAGGCAGACTTGCTTAAAAGGTTGAATAAGTAGGTGAAAAGCTGTTCTCTCTTTCCCTTGTAGCTCCTTTTGCCCACCACTAAAGATGAGGAAATGAAGGGAATAGGCACTTACACATCATTTTAATTACCTGCCATTCATGAGAATGACAATGTGCTGAGCTCTATACCAGGAACTTTGCATGTAAGATCATGGTCGAGAAGGTATGCGGTTGCTTCAATCTAATTATTTTTAAGATAGAAATCACCTTTAGAAATTAGAGAACATAGATGCCTCTCATTCTTATACTAGTGAATCTACTTTATTGGAGAAGCCCAAAGAGTAGGGATTCCTAAAGAGGGAAGAGTACAAGTTAAAATGTCAGAGATGCTGGTATGAGATCCAGCTCAACACACTCAGCTGAGGCCACTTTGATCCAATCAATCTTTACACATCTCGTTTTCCTTAGTTTTGAAATGAGGAAAACAGTATAAACCCCTTTTAATGAAAAGGGAAATGCACAAGTATCTGGCACCTCATAAATATGAAAGACATTAAACCTAATATAAATGTAAAAACTAGAGAACATGAATACTTCTTTGATACACTTGAATTAAAGTACTGTTCAATGATACATAAAGTTGTGGGTTAATCATTTTCTGCTGCTTAAAATTTACTAATCAATGGAGAAATGAAAGCCTCCAGACACATAAAACCACTCAGATCTTCCTGTTGAAGCAGCCATGGGAAACCACACAGTTAGCTAAAGCAGATTGAGATGCTCTGTGCTAAGGTCAGAGTACAGACATGCAGAAAATCCAAAATTCAAGCTGGGAGCAGTGGCTCATGCCTGTAATCCCAGCATGGTGGGAGGCCAAGGGGGCAGATCATGAGGTCAGCAGATTGAGACCATCCTGGCTAACATGGTGAAATCCTGTCTCTACTAAAAATTCAAAAACTTAGCCAAACATGGTGGCACGCACCTGTAGTCCCAGCTACTCTGGAGGCTGAAGCAGGAGAATTGCTTGAACCTCCACCTGGGAGGCAGGAGTTGCAGTGAGCCAAGATCCCGCCACTGCACTCCAGCCTGGGCGACAGAGAGAGACTCTGTCTCAAAAAAAAAAAAAAAAAAAATCACCTACTTGTTCAGATACACCATCCTTCATTGGACTGTGACTTGGAATATGGTATTAAATATTCTACATTTTTACTGTCTTGTTCAGTTTAGTGTGGGGAGCTATTACACATATTACACAATCTATTATAGGCTATTTGGAATGAAATTTAGATACATGTTACCTAAAATGGTTAATGGTAAGTTTACAATACTTACAAGTGGCCTTGTTCATATTCCTTCATTCAGCCAGTATTATCTAGTCCCTCTGTGCCCGGAGTTGGTTCCTTCTGGTGGGTTCGTGGTCTTGCTGACTTCAAGAATGAAGCAGCAGACTGGACCTTCACAGTGTTACAGCTCTTAAAGGTGGCACAGACCCAGAGTGAGCAGCAGCAAGATTTACAGTGAAGAGTGAAAGAACAAAGCTTCCACAGCATGGAAGGGGACCCCAGTGGGTTGCTGCTGCTGGCTGGGGTGGCCAGCTTTTATTCCCTTATTTGTCCCCGCCCATGTCCTCATGATTGGTCCATTTTAAGTGCTGATTGGTCCATTTTACAAACCTCTACCTAGCCACAGAGCGCTGATTGGTGTGTTTCTACAGAGTGCTGATTGGTGCATTTTACAAACCTCTAGCTAGCTACAGAGCGCTGATTGGTGTGTTTTACAATCCTAGCTACAGAGTGCTGATTGGTGCATTTTACAATCCTCTTGCAAGACAGCAAAGTTCTCCAAGTCCCCACTCGACCCAGGAAGTCCAGCAGGCTTCACCTCTCACTTCTACATATAACATATAGTGCTGGCCAATGGGGAGAAGTACGCTAACGTTTAAAATATATTTCTGCCTTGAAAGATTTGTAATTTAGTGGCAAAAATAAGAGGAAAAGAGAGTGGACTTGAGAATAAGCCAGAGAAGGCTACAGTCACTGAAGAAGGACTACAAAACCTCATTGTCTCCTGTGGCAAGGTTAAACTTCAGCCACATACACCATGCATATAAATGCATCATGTGTATTCAATGCATATTCACAGCCCTCCTGAGGGTCCAGTTCTACAGACATAGAGCCAGCCAAATGTTGTTGGAACTTTGGTGTTTGCATGGGACTGTCCACAATGGCCCTCCCTCTCTAAGGCTAAGGCTATACCCAGAGAGCTCCCGGCAAAGCAGTTTAATGCAACAGACTTGAGGGGCAGAGATTTGAGGTTGAGCTGCACTCTGTTGCTTCTTTACCTTGCAAGTTGGAGCAATGTATTTACATTTTCAGAGCCTCAGTCCCTTATCTGTAGAAATGGATAATCATAGTAGTCTCTAGTGAGTCGTCTAGAGAGGGCTTAGATGACAAGAAAACTGCTTATTTAATAGGCAAATATAATAGGCAAATATAAAGTCCTCATTACTCTGTAAATTGACTGGATATTTAATGATGATAAGGCATTACTGATACAAAATTTTAGAAGCAATGATATTAAATTTATTTTTCAACAGTGGTCTTTTGAAGATATATATGGACATATACAAAGGTTCAGTATAGTATTAGCTCTACTTTTATATAGTGAAATATATAAATTGAAATACATATAAGTATTATAGGTTGAAACATACAAATTGAAAAAAAAAGTATATACGTATGCTATTTATAAATTCAAATATTTCATAATAAAAGTTTATAGAAATGCAAGATGCTTGAAGAATGGAATGAACGAAATGTCTTTTCTCAAAACCAAAATATTTTTCCCTATCTTTCTCATGGGCTCTCGTCATTTACTCAGGGACACACTGGATATACATAGGCAGCAAAAGGAAAAACTATGGAAATAATTCCCCAGCATCCTTAAAAGGGAAACTATTGCATGTTGCCAAAATCTGGGAAGGCCCTCCAGCTTCCCCACCCTGGGTCTCCCTTTATGATGCCTACTACAATGTGGATTTATGTTCACCAGAATATCACCTACTGTATAACAAGTAGATTATAAAGTACCATATTGGACTACCATATGGCTACCAACCTCAGAGGTTGGTAGCAACTATCAATGTAGAAATTTGAGAGCAGAATGAGCCTCAGGATAGAACCAGTTCTCACTCAAGCATGCTATATAATTGGCTGTAGTGAGAAACTAAAAAATGTCTCAGAAACCAGATGGATTTGAAATGTTCCATTATTCATAAACAGTTTTTCTTTTTTTTTCTTTTTTTGCTACTGTACTTGTTCCCATTCCCAAATATTCTGCCACAGAAGATTGCTGAAGAAGGTGTGAAAAGGAACATAAATCTCTGCTTGCTTTTCTGAAAGGTGTACTTGCAGCCACAGCACCCAAGGAGCCAGAGGCAATGGCTGGGGCAATTTGTTTAGGGTCCCCTCTCTGCCTGGGCGTGTTGTCAGTGGATACGTGTGTGAAGGGGCTTCTGGAGGGAGGGTGCGAAGAGGGTCGTGTGTCAATCTGGCCACAGGTAATCACAGCCTTCCAAGTTTTGCAACTAAGAAATTTCATCCTCTCCAAAACTCAAAGTGCTATTTCCTACCTTTGTTGATTCAAATGGCGGTCATTGATGTTCTGACCGGAAGTGGCTCTCGCCAGATAAAGAATTGCTCAGTCTACTTCCTGCCTTCCATTGTCACACCCCACTCCACTTGGAGAAAGGAGAAGCGAGGGCACTTCAGTTGGAGAGCAACACTTTTTTCAAATAAGTAACATTCCAAGCCTCAAAAGAGAAACTCGTCAGTGACATGTATCAACAACAGTGGTTTATAAAACACTCTCAGACAAGCAGACTTGCAGTGTAGCAATTTACATAGTGGATGAAATGCGGTAAGGAGAGCACCTTTCAAAGAGCATTCATGTATCATAAAAGAATGTGGGCCGGGTGCAGTGGCTCACGCTTGTAATCCCAGCACTTTGGGAAGCCGAGGCAGGCGGATCACGAGGTCAGGAGATCGAGACCACGGTGAAACCCCGTCTCTACTAAAAATACAAAAAATTAGCCGGGCGTGGTGGCGGGCGCCTGTAGTCCCAGCTACTTGGAGAGGCTGAGGCAGGAGAATGGTGTGAACCCGGGAGGCGGAGCTTGCAGTGAGCCGAGAATTGCGCCACTGCACTCCAGCCTGGGCGACAGAGCAAGACTCCGTCTCAAAAAAAAAAGAATGTGAAAGAAGAAAATCCAGGTCCTCTTCTCTGTAACATGGTGTTGGGGAATGCAAAGTCATGCAGCAATCCCAGTAGCCTTCCATCAGACATTTTACTATCCTTAGAAATAATGCGTTTATTCTAGAGATGTTGAGAAAATGTCTATTTAAGGCATTGGTATAATTATTGCTTAGGGAGAAGTTTGTTTTGTGTGATTTATATAGAGAATGAAATAACTGATAGATATGAGGTTGGTAATATACAGTTAGTATGAAAGATGAAGCCTTCCATGCTTTCACACCTAATCTTACTCATCCCAACTTTGGTTCATTAAATCCAAACTGCCAGAGGATAAGATCGGGCAAAATTCACAATTGAGAACTTCATTTCGTATGTGGTGAAATTTAACTGTCATTATGATTAAATATAATGTGTTTTCTGTTGGGGTGCTAATGATTTTATTATAGACACCATATTTTTATATGGTTGGGTCTCACTTATGGAGAAGAATGTGCCCTTAGATTACTTGGATAGAAGATAATCTGTGAGTGACTTAGCTATAACTTAAGAATATACTTTTTTTTTACACAAAATATAATCTCATATTAGTTCAATATTAAAATATTTTTAGGTTCTCTGCACGTGTAGCATGGCAATAGCAACCTTTCCAATGCTGTCCTCTAGGCTAAAGACAACCTCCTCCACCCTTTCAACTATCCTCTGAAGTTTTTGCCAGGTACCACTGCCACTCATGTATTTTCCAGAAATTTGCTCCTCATAACATATATTATCTCTGCCATACAGCATCACCTTTAAAATCTCCCAATCCTTTTTAACCCAGTAGTAATCCTAGAGACTGTCACATTCAATCTTTCCTTTCTGTTAACTAAGAGACACCAAGTGACTGGCCCAGGTTCAAAAGCTACCTGGAAAAGCCGGGGAGGAATTAAGGTAAGCAAAACCTTCTGAGATGCTAATGGCACTATCTTTTTTTTTTTTTTTTTTTTTTTTTTTTGAGACGGAGTCTCGCTCTGGAGTGCAGTGGTGCAATTTCGGCTCACTGCAAGCTCCGCCTCCTGGGTTCACGCCATTCTCCTGTCTCAGCCTCTCTGAGTAGCTGGGACTACAGGCGCCCGCCAGCACGCCCGGCTAATTTTTTTGTATTTTTAGTAGAGATGGGGTTTCACCGTGGTCTCGATCTCCTGACCTCGTGGTCCGCCCGCCTCGGCCTCCCAAAGTGCTGGGATTACAAGCATGAGCCACCCCGCCCGGCTGGCACTATCTTTTTACAGTCTGTTTTGTATCATTATCCAGTTGCTTTGATTAGGACTTACTTCCCAAATGGTTTCAAAAACCTTTGATGGCAGGGAAAGTGTTTTATTTATTTACTGTCTTTCTTTACAGTGTAATGCTGGAAACACACTAAAAAAGCAATGAGTATAATGAATATGTTGCATAGTAATAAGGAGCACCACGTTTCTAATTGAGGCAAAATTCACAGAACATAAAATTAACCATTTTAAAGTTAACAATTCGGTGTCATTTAGTACACTCACAATTATATGTGAATACCCCTTTAATCTAGTCCCAAAATATGTTTAATCACCCCAAAAAGGGCACCTTGTACCTACTAAATAATTATTCCCCATCCTCCCCCTCCTTATCCCCCACAAAACGCCAATTTGCTTACTGTCTCTATGGATTTGCCTATTTTGAGTATTTCATATAAATGGAACCATACAATATGTGAACTTTTGGGTCTGGCTTCTTCCACTTAGCATATTGTTTCAAAGTTTAATCCACATCATAGCATGTATCAGTACTTCACTTATTTTTATGGCTAAAAATATCTTATTATATGTATATGTCACAATTAGTTTATTTATTGATTGATAGACACAATGTTGTTTCCATCTTTTAGTTCTTGTAAATTGTGCTGCCAGGAACACGTGTATATGTGTATTTGAGTATCTGTTTTCAGTTCTTTTGGATATATACCTACAAGCAGAATTGCTGGGTCATATGGTAATTCTATGTTTAGCTTCTTGAAAAACTGCCAAACTCGTTCCCATAGTGGCTGAACCATTTTCCGTGAAAAATACAATTTTGAGGATATAAAATTATATAGTGTGATGTTTGTGCACACAAAAAAATGCCCCTTGACAGTTTGGTAACAACTGTTGTGCAACAGTTGTCATTTATGTGCATTCTCCACTTACAGGTGAGGACTCTGACACATCCAGATTTTGTAAGTTGCATAGAATGAATTTCACAGGACGCATCCAATTCATGGACTCTTACAAGTTTGTATCAACACCTACAGCTCTGACCTCTGGGGTAAGTAGTTGTGCTGCTATGCACAGTTGTTGAAGTTGTGCACAACTTATCCTGTCATATGCAACAACCCTGATTAAGTGGTAATTGACTCTTTACATTCAAAACTTGGCTCTTTTGGATGTGAGTAATTATCCGTCTACTCTAATGTTTTCGGTCATCTTTTGGAATGCAAGCACCTACTCTATTGCTGTCAATCAACAATATCTTTAATGTCGTGCACAAGTCCTTATGCCAGACCATTGGAGGGACTGCAAAAGGTATAAAATGTAGGCCTTATCATCAAGGAAGTTAAAGATTCTATGGAGAAAAGAAACTGACATGCTTGAAAAATGTATTAATAGTATAGAAAGTGATATGGTTTGGCTGTGTCCCCACCCAAATCTCATCTTGAATTCCCACGTGTTGTGGGAGGGACCCAGTGGGAGGTAATTGAATCATGGGGGCTTGTCTTTCCCATGCTGTTCTCATGATAGTGAATAAGTCTCACAAGAACTGATGGTTTTTTAAAGAGGAGTTCCCATGCACAAGCTTTCTCTCTGCCTGCTGCCATCCATGTAAGATGTGACTTGCTCCTCTTTGCCTTCCACCACGGTTGTGAGGCCTCCCCCAGCCATGTGGAACTGTAAGTTCATTAAACCTCTTTGTTTTGCAAATTTCTTAGTCTCAGCAGTGCGAGAACAGACTATTACAGAAAGTATTAAAAAATTGTAGGAAAAACATCTGGCTAAACGATTAGGGCAGTCACACAGAAAAGATGAAATTTGAATTAGGCTCTGGAGAAGGGGCAATAGTTCAAAGGCAGAGACAAGAAGAGCTGTGTTTCTTAGTGTATTGTATAGAGTCTACAAAGCAGGTTTTGGTACAAGTTCGAATAGAAAACAGAATTTATGCACCAGAGTTGCGAGAGGTGAGAGTTTGCAATGGTAGTCTGAACCAGCTGGTGGAAGACTCTAATGTCAGTCTGATCTTCACTCTGAAGATACAGGGTCTTTGAAAGGTCAAAGATAATGAAAAGCAATCTCTTAGCACAATTATTCCTGCAAGATGGATTGGCGAGGTAAGAGAGTTATGAGGCTTTCATTGTTCTCCAGACATACAGTGACACAAAAGGATCTGAATTAAGTTAAAGACAGAAGAAACTGAAGATAAATAACAGGGTCTCAATGATAATGTCAAGAGGATTTGGGGACTGATACAGTTTGGGCTTTAGAGGAAAGGAAACAAGGAGTTAATGGTGACTGTGAGGTTTGAGAGCTGGAGGACTGAACAAATGGGGGCATTCTTTATGAAGCTGGTTCATCTGCAACAAGGGAAGAGGGCAAGAGTGTTGAGTTCATATGGACAGTGAAACACGTGTGACATCATCACTGTAACAAACTGTGTCTAGATAAACCTCTAACCTTTCTAGAGAAAAAGTTTCAGAAGATGTCTAAATAAGGCAATATTTGAAGATATTTGGAAACAAATGAGGTCTTTGAGGATTTCTGCTTGAGTCTACTACCTCTTTAGGGACATCTCCCTTATAAAGCCCAGGCAATTTATTTTATTTTATTTTATTTTTTAAAAATTTTTTATTATTATACTTTTAAGTTCTAGGGTACATGTGCACAATGTGCAGGTTTGTTACATATGTATACATGTGCCATGTTGGTGTGCCGCACCTATTAACTCGTCATTTACATTAGGTATATCTCCTAATGCTATCCCTCTCCCCTTCCCCCACCCCACAACAGGGCCTGGTGTGTGATGTCCCCCTTCCTGTGTCCAAGTGTTCTCAATGTTCAATTCCCACCTATGAGTGAGAACATGCAATGTTTGGTTTTTTGTCCTTGCGATAGTTTGCTGAGAATGATAGTTTCCAGCTTCATCCATGTCCCTACAAAGGACATGAACTCATCATTTTTTATGGCTGCATAGTATTCCATGGTATATATGTGCCACGTTTTCTTAATCCAGTCTATCGTTGTTGGACATTTGGGTTGGTTCCAGGTTTTTGCTATTGTGAATAGTGCCTCAATAAACATACGTGTGCATGTGTCTTTATAGCAGCATGATTTATAGTCCTCGGGGTATATACCCAGTAATGGGATGGCTGGGTCAAATGGTATTTCTAGTTCTAGATCCTTGAGGAATCGCCACACTCTCTTCCACAATGATTGAACCAGTTTACAGTCCCACCAACAGTGTAAAAGTGTTCCTATTTCTCCACATCCTCTCCAGCACCTGTTGTTTCCTGACTTTTTAATGATCACCATTCTAACTGGTGTGAGATGGTATCTCATTGTGGTGGTTTTGATTTGCATTTCTCTGATGGCCAGTGATGATGAGCATTTTTTCATGTGTCTTTTGGCTGCATAAACGTCTTCTTTTGAGAAGTGTCTGCTCATAGCCTTCGCCCACTTTTTGATGGGGTTGTTTGTTTTTTTCTTGTAAATTTGTTTGAGTTCTTTGTAGATTCTGGATATTAGCCCTTTGTCAGATGAGTAGATTGCAAAAATTTTCTCCCATTCTGTAGGTTACCTGTTCACTCTGATGGTAGTTTATTTTGCTGTGCAGAAGCTCTTTAGTTTAATTAGATCCCATTTGTCAATTTTGGCTTTTGTTGCCATTGCTTTTGGTGTTTTAGACATGAAGTCCTTGCCCATGCCTATGTCTTGAATGGTATTGCCTATGTTTTCTTCTAAGATTTTTATGGTTTTAGGTCTAACATTTAAGTCTTTAACCCATCTTGAATTAATTTTTGTATAAGGTGTAAAGAGGGGATCCAGTTTCAGTTTCTACATATGGCTAGCCAGCTTTCCCAGCACTGTTTGTTAAATAGGGAATCCTTTCCCCATTTCTTGTTTTTGTCAGGTTTGTCAAAGGTCAGATGGTTGTAGATGTGTGGTACTATTTCTGAGGGCTCTGTTCTGTTCCATTGGTCTGTATCTCTGTTTTGGTACCAGTACCATGCTGTTTTGGTTACTGTAGCCTTGTATTATAGTTTGAAGTCAGGATTTTTATTTCAATGAGCTATATACCTCAAAGACACAAAACTCATAATGAGTTTCACAGTCTTTCTCCCAACCCACTCCTCATCAGAAACAATTCTGACCAAAGCATATAGATTAATAAATATATATATATGTTGATATATATATATATGTTGATATATATATATATATATATATATAACTCCACTACTATAACAAATTTACTCTTTTCAGGTTTTTCACTTTCTCTCCAGGCCTTGTACAAAATCACATATGAATTTTAAATATTTCCAATGAGGAAAGAGATGCCATATTTTAGTGTGGCTGTTTCACTGCTCCTTTTTTATAATTTTCAATTTTAATGGTTGCTAAGATTCTATCAAGTTGCCCCCATTTTCCCCTAATCAATCCCCTCTGTTGAACATTTAAGTTGTTCTCAAACTTTTATTATTGAAAGTAATACTGCAAGAGAATATTTATAAAGAAACTTCTTTTAATTGTTTCCTTAGTTGAAAATTTTGAAGAAGCAGAGTTACTGGGTCCAGAGATTCTCTCGTAAGTCAGTATTACATCCCCATTAGTTAATCTCCCATTGTTCTTTTTCATCCCTCCTATGTGCAAGGTAATTATTTTCCCAAATGTGGATTTTTGAGGACAAAGCAATAGCTTTGACATTTGTATCATGCTTACTTTTGTTAAATAGTGATTTATGTAAAATGTACATGTAATTGTAGAACTGACTAATGGGTGTAGAGTATAGCACTTGTAACACAAAATATTATATATATTTCTCAATAATTGATGCATTGGACACCTTTACTTCCCTGGAAAATCATTTGTGCATATTTGTTTTCTGGCCACTACAACTTGGAATTAGCTTTTTGTTAATCTACTGGGAGAGCAATCAGCGACCACAGCGATGATAAAGGTAAACCCAGTTGACAATGGGAGCACCAAGAAGAGTCACCCTACTCAAGAGATCATAGAGAAAATGATTATTTTTCTTTATGGACAAAATTGCTTCGCAAAAGGTCTGTAGATGGGCTATCCATTTAAAGGGCCTAATTTGGGGTTTTAGGATATATTCTATAGGCTTTTCTATGGAAGAGTATTTTGGGTTGTTTTTCACCCCAGGCAGTACATTATGAAACATTCTTACACTGATGTTATTTTATAACTTTTTTAAAAAGGGGGAATAAATGAAAGAATATATCTTAGAGTTTTGGGAAGCCATAAGGATACTTAACATATCCTTTCATCTGGCTTCTGGCTGGTGAGAAATGTTCTTCCTGGATGCCTTTAGACATGGGAGAATAGAAATAACCACTTAAAGGTTGGTGCTTCGGTGACTTCTTTCACTCTAACCTCAATTCTTACAGACTTGGTTGTATTTTTGGAATTATTTTAAGAAAATTACGACGAAATCTAAGATGCCTTTCCTTGTGGAAAATATAACATATGAATTTATTGTATCTGTTTTGCTCATGAATTGCCCCTGTAGCCTTACAAACATGATAAAGAAATCTATTCACATTCATGTTTTGGGTATTTAGGATAGTTTTCAACATGTAAACGGAAGTATAAGACTAATAAAATACTCATATCACATTGCAACTGAAATACAAATTTGTGGTTTATTTCCCTCCAAATCTTTGCATATAGATGAAGACTTAACTAAGTCTGCTTCTCTCTTGAAAAGTTTGCTATTGCTTCCTAATAATTCTGTAATCGATTTGTGTGAGGTCTTTTGTTGGTTGACTGGTTGTGTTTTTTCTATTATGTGAAATAGTTCCCGCCATTTCTGTTCTTTGGCAACCCTGAAAAAGCTGAAAGAAGCTGATTATTGCTAATGTATTGAACATCTTTTGAAGCCCCAGTGACTACAACCAACAAAGAATGGACACATGTGCTATCTGGATGAGCACTTCCTCCTGACTCCTTAACAAAACCTCCCTGAAAGGTTGATAAGAAAACAGGCTTCACAACAGAAGGGCAGCTCATTCCCCAGAGGGACTGACGGAAGCCATATTCCCAACAGAGGAAAAGAAAGCAGGACATGGGTGATTCTGAGAAAGGTGCAGCCTTCCAGGACAGACAGGAAGCACTGACATATGGCAACTGAATCAGAGGGGCTCATCAAGTCTCTGTTCAATTGTTTGAGTCACAAAGTCCCCAATCCTTCAGCAACATGGTACTTTGACCATGACTTAAGCAAAACCAAGGTTATAGGTGATGTTATGATGATGAATAAAAGAGCAGTGCAGAGTGAATATGAAGAATAAATTCGACTTTGATTTTAGTTCAGGGGTGTAGATAGATATTTTGCCCAGGATTTGTAACTTGGGTTTTGGGAGATTGCTTTCCATGAAAATTTTGAATCCTCATAGATAATATATTAATTTAGAGTAGAATACAGATGAATTCAAATGAAGAGTGAGAGAAGTTGTATTTTGAGGAATAAGAAAATAGGTATAAAACATTTAGTGAACTTTTAAATCATGCTATAGACAATCATCATAATGATGCTACTTAGGAAAGTCAGAGTCACAAAGCTCTGGATATAGTTGTTCTGTACTCCGTTGCAAAGGGAATTCTTTGGTAGAGAAAATAGACGGAAGCCTGTCAGTCATAGAGAAGAAGGTGGAATGCAGGAGAGCGGGTTCCTAGAGGGATGTTGCTTTCAATCTACTTCCCTGCTTCAGTTTCTAGCCAACACATGGTAACCACCTCTCTCTTCCGCCACCTTCTGAAGTTACTCAGATAAGTCTCTGTTCCTTTGACCCAAAAGAAGTGCCGCCTCACCAGCCACCTCTGTCCCATTACGTGGCCCATTATGCTTACCTTATCTCAAAGATACACTCGAGTTATCGGAAATTTCCCATAAAGATTCCCACACTCCTGAAAGCGGAAAGAACACAGCAAGAAAAGACAATCTAGGATGTATGTTAGTGTATGTAATTATATTGAGTTTAGAAATGGAAAACACACCTGATGCTCTGCATTATTATTTAAAAAACAGCAATAAGAAAAAACTGGAAGCTCAGAATGATGCCCTGGAGAGAATTATTCTTTCTCTGACATTTATTTAGATTCTTCTTTGAGAAATAGCTTTATTTTCAGGGATATCTTGGGTGAGTAAAATAACATTTCACTCAAGAGTTAAAAGGGGTCAGTTTGGGTCTTGTCAGGGGTGCTTTGGAACTTTCTTGCTGACCTGGAATTAGTGTACGTGCATCTGAGTGCTACTCCAGCCACCCAACACACCATAAAATATGTTTTCCGCTACAATGATACTGCTGGCAGTGCATAAAACAAATGGCCTGGGTCAGAAATAGTCTGACTCTACCTTTAAATGGATTCTTCTGGATGTATTTTACTTTGGAGAGCACTTTCAAAACATTCTTCTATTAAGGTTTCATTATGATTTTAACTCCTATTTACAGAAGCTATCCGTTAATTCAATTAGTCCTTATTGCCAACCTAGAGGATGAGTTCTATATTGTAAGCCCCAATGCCCAGACGCAGAAACTGAGGTTCAGAAGCTTTAACAACTTGCCTCAGGTCTCTTAGATGTTACTAGCTAATCTGGGATGCAAACCAGATGCCTGAATCAAGTCTTTGTTCTTTTCATTCTGCTGCACTGGCTCATCTGACTTGAAATTGCATCAGTTAGGGTTTGGGTTCAGCTGCATACAAAAAAATCCAAGTGGCTGCCAGTTAGACTAAACAGAGATTTATTTTTCTTCCATATAACAATAAATTCAGACATAAACAGTCTGAAGCTGGTGGAAGGAAAATGCTTTCTGGTTTCCCACTGTGATTAGGCACATGAAGGCAGTCGCAATTCCGGCCATCATGACTGTAATCCAGACTGCAGAAAGGAGTTAGAAACAAGAAAAACACATGGCGCTTACATCAGGAAAGCAAAGTATTTTTCAGAAATACACAGAAATTACCAGAAATGTGTCTCACATGCTCATTGCTGGTCATCTAATCTCCCTAGAAAAGTAATTTTTATCTTATAACATTGCTGCCCCAACAAAATAGAGATTCCCTCAGTAAAAAGGAATGAAGGAATGGATTTTCTATTAGTACCCAGAGAAGTATCTGTCTCCAAAAATATCTATCTTTCCACTTCAAAAATAATCAAATGTTTTCTTAGGGCATTTTTGTCCCAAAGCATATTCCCGCCCCTTGTTTTATGTTCCTCAATTTAGAGCATGAACACTTGCTGGCTGACCCATGGTCCCTTTGGCTGAATATCAGCCAGCTGTAAAAGGACTACGTATATGAAGTCCACACCAGCTAGAGGCTTAAACTCAAGGTTTCATTGTTTTAAAGAACTTAATATTCTTCTAGTTTATACAGAATCTCACTGGGTAAAGTTGCAAAAAAAAATTCTAGAGTAGAAGAGAAGAGTTTGGAATATGTAATTCAACTATTTCTAAGTAATAGAGAAAGGCAACAAAAATGTCAATATTACAGGCATCAAATACTTTGGCTAATCAGGTAATGTTATTGAGTTGGAAGCTGACCCTATTACCATAGGTATCTGTTTTCCTAAGTTACTCATCTTAACCACTGATTCACACTGTTCACCCTCCCACTCGGCAGTGGAAATTAAATGGCTTGTGATTCACAATCTCAGCCTTAGAGAAGAGATTTGTAATAACAGATGTTTATAATGTGCCTCTAGTTTCCCTTGGCCTTCTCTTCCTCCTCACTAAATCCCTCATTCTAGACCATGGAATTTTACAAGGGCCTTGATGTCCTTGGGTCTTGCTGAGCCAGAAGATATTCACAAAGGCTTGGACGAAAGGCTTCTCAGCCATCATTGGCTAATTCCTTCCAGATTATGCTGAACATAAGCTCTCCAGAAGAAGAAACCATCATCTAACACAGGGGTGAGGTGGGGCACAGTGGCGGGAAGATCAGATGAAGAGGAGTCACCAGTAATAACGGAAAAGGAAGGCCCAGGGTGATTGGAGAAAAGCCTGGACAGTGTGAGGACTCTAAGCCCAGCATTAGAACTTCAAGAAGATTGGAGAGGTCAACAATGTCAAATTCTCTAACATCTGAGGAAGAGAACAAGATGAAAACACTGGGTTTAGAAATGTGAAACATCTGAGGAAGAGAACAAGATGGAAACATTGGGTTTAGAAATGTGAATGTAATTGATGAGCTTGCTAAGGTAGTTTCAGAGGGACAATAGTGAAAAAACAAAAAGATAAAGCCTGTGCTCGGTAAAAATTTAGAGAAAAGGAAAATTTAAAGTAGGGACATCGGTGGCTGACTGGTCATTTTTTGAAAGGCCTCTCAGTGAGGGGAAGGAGAAAGAGATAACTAGAGCCAGAGAGACATGCAAGGTTGGTGGCATTTGTTATTAAGACCACATCAGCTAGAGGCTTAAACCCAAGGTTTCATTGTTGGGTTTCATTGTATGGTAAAATCTTGGGTGTGGTTTTAGTCTATGGGAAAGTGGTCAATTAAGACGTAGAATAGAAATGTGTTTACAAGCAGATGCAACAAGAGCTCACGCTTGTAATCCCAGAACTTTGGGAGGCCGAGGCAGGCGGATCACGAGGTCAGGAGATCGAGACCACGGTGAAACCCCGTCTCTACTAAAAATACAAAAAATTAGCTGGGCGTGGTGGCGGGCGCCTGTAGTCCCAGCTACTCGGAGAGGCTGAGGCAGGAGAATGGCGTGAACCCGGGAGGCGGAGCTTGCAGTGAGCCGAGATTGCGTCACTGCACTCCAGCCTGGGTGACAGAGCGAGACTCTGTCTCAAAAAAAAAAAAAAAAAAGCTGAAGGAGGTGACACCCTGAATTAAAATTTAATTAATATCACAGAGAATGCTTTTCTATCGTGGTTTCATTAAACACAGAGCCTTCACTTCTAAATATTCAAATACACGTATATACATACACATGCACACACATCTTTATACAAACTATAAGTGTGTGGAGTGTTAGAAACCTCACTGTGTAAAAACTGAAATTATAACATGGGAATTATAGAAAGGTGATTATTTAGATGATAATGCATATAATAATAAAAATAACACATTTTACGGTTTCTTTAAATGTTTATTCATCTCTCTACACAAATAGCATGTCTTTTAGACATTTTTATTGTTTTCCCTTTGCCAGCTGTACATACCATGAGAGATATAGGTTCTATAACTATTTGGAGCGATACAAATAGAAAGAGGAATAAGAGAATGCCATGTCCTCTCTCCTCTATTTAAAAAAAAATTCGGTTTTGAAAATTTTTCTTTTTTTGAAAAAATTTTTTTGAAAAATGTAAGGTTGATTTAATGAGTACGTATGCATTTGGAGGTGATATGTCTATTCTCAATGGTCGTTTTTAAAATTTTCCTTTCTTCAATGTCCTGATGTTTTACTCCAGTCCAGTCCAGCACTGTTTCTAATTGTTTTATGTTTCAGTCGCATGCCTCTCACATATGACGAGCAACTCCTTTGTAAAACGGCAAGGCATTATCTTTCCCTTTGCTTTTTGTTTTTGTCTTTGAGATAGAGTCTCACTCTGTTGTCCAAGCTGGAGTATACTGGTGTGATCTAGGCTCACTGCAACCTCCACCTCCCAGGTTCAAGCAATTCTCCCACCTCAGCCTCCCGAGTAGCTGGGATTACAGACACCTGCCACCACCCCGCCACCCTGCCCCCGGTTAATTTTTTTTTTTTTTTTTTTTTGTATTTTCAGTAGATACTGGTCATGTTGGCCAGGCTGGTCTTGAACTCCTGACCTCAGGTGATCCACCTGCCTCGGCCTCCCAAAGTGCTGCATTGCCTTTTCAAAATACCCTTTCCCCATTCCCTCTTTTGGCCCTCCCATTCTCTTCCCCATATTACTTGATCTCACCCTTACATTCTCCATCTCGGCATTTACACTGGATCCTTGATATGGACCTTTCAGTCAAGTCACTAATGCATTTATTACATATGTCTAATTTGCCATTTCATCTATTAACTCTATTAACTACTGTCATTTTATTTTAAGAACTGTATGCTACAATTATAATTCTACTTCATTATTTTTCCCGCATTTTATCACTTAGTGTTGCTATTTTAGTGTGGTATTTATTCTTCATTTATTGTTTTACACCTTTTTAAGGCTCTTTTATAACTTTAAGTACTCTAATTTTACTTCTTGGAGCTCTAAAGGTTGTTTGTTGTATTTTTTGGTTCTTTACCTTGGAAGAGTTTTTATTTATCAATTCTGTTTGTTTATTTATTTATTTATTTTTTTATTTAGATGGAATCTCGCTCTGTCACCCAGGCTCTAGTGTAGTGGTGCGATCTTGGCTCAGTGTAACCTCCTCCTCCCAGGTTCAAGTGATTCTTCTGCCTTAGCCTCCAGAGTAGCTGGGACTGCAGGCACATGCCACCACACCTGGCTAACTTTTTGTATTTGTAGTAGAGATGGGGTTTCACAGTGTTAGACAGGATGGCCTCAATCTCCTGACTTTGTGATCCACCCACCTCAGCCTCCCAAGTGCTGGGATTACAGGTTTGAGCCACCGCGCCCAGCCCTCTGTTAGTTTTTATTAAATTGTGGACTCAACTTCAACCATAATTTGTTTTCCTCTGTGTGATTCTCAAGAAAAGTTAGCTATAAGTTTTAGTTTTCAGAAAAGGAGGATGGAAACATAAGGATCAGTCATTTGCCTAACAGAAGAGAAAAATGTATCTATCTCATAGGCTTACTCAGAGGCCGGAGGGAGCCTCTCTCCTCTGTTCTTCACACTGATAGTAGAGTGATCACACAAAAATTGATTTTGTTTGTCTGTGTCCATTCAGGCTACCATAACAAAATACATCACACTGGGTAGCTTACAAACAAGAGAAATTTATTTCTCACAGTTCTGATGGATGGGAAGTCCAAAATCAAGGTACCAGCAGATTTGGTGTCCAGTAAGATCCTGCTTCCCGACTCAGAAAGGATGCACTCTCCCTGTGTCTTCCTCTCTGTGGGCCAACTGAGCTCCCTCAGGCCTCTTTTGCTTGTTTTGTCTGGTTTGTTTGTTTGTTTGGGTTCTTTGAGACAGGTTCTCACTCCTGTTGTCACCCAGGCTAGAGTACAGTGGCATAATCACATTTCAGGCTTCTTTTATAAAGGCTCTAATTTCATTCATAAGGGCCCCACCCTCGTGACCTAATAACCTCCCAAATTTTGGTGAGACACAAACATTCAGACCATAGCAATGTTACAACCCTATTGTAACCTTTAGGGTCAAGTACAAAGTTTCTTCCTCTATGATCTGACTAGACACTGGATAGCACCTTGCCAAATCATTTATTTGTACTGGGCATGCAACTAAATTGCAACTCCAAGCCCATTTGCATCCTGGTGGGCCCTTGTGAACTAGTTCCCATCAATTGAATTGTGTTTAAGTGATAAGTGTCTCTTGTAAATCAAGGCAATTAAAGCATGCATACCTTCTCTGTGTAGCTCTCCCCACCCCAGCCCCTGTGACTATATGGCTTGGGGTGAAGTTTTCTTTTCTTTTCCCCTAGACAGGGTCTCACTCTGTTGCCCAGGCTGGAATACTGTGGCACTATGTCAGCTTACTGCAGCCTCAGTTTCCAGGATTTAAGCAATTCCTGTGCCTCAGCCTCCCAAATAACTGAGATTACAGGTGTGTGGCACCACACCTGGCTAATTTTTGTATTTTTAATAGAGAGGGGTTTTGCCATGTTGGCCAGGGTGGTCTCCAATACCTGGCCTCAAGCGATCCACCCGCCTCCGCCTCCCAAAGTGCTGGGATTACAGGCGTGAGCCACAATGTCTGGCAGAGCTGAAGTTTTCTATCTACTATCACCACCACTATATCAGACTATGATATGTGTAAGCTAGTATAAACTTTTTTTTTTTTGCTATGCCACTGATATTGAGGAGTTATTTGCTATTTCAGCATAGTCTAGCCTATCGGCCCTCTCTGATACACTTCTTGCCTAGTTCCCAGGCTCATTGTGCACTATTTTCCTCTTGTAGATTACATTCTCGGCACTTTCTCATTCTTCAATTTCTTAAATACATTTGTCATTTTATACTTTGGCACTTTTGCATATTTTTTCTGCGTTGGGGACACTCTTTCTAATACTCTTTGGCTAATTTGATCTTCAGTTCTCCGATCATGTACCAATTCCTCAGGCGTGTTCTTTGTTCTTGATTCTAAATCATATGCTTTCATTGATCTCTTCCATAGAGCACTATTCTGTTTCCTAGTAACAATTTGTCCAATATTTAATTACGTGTTTCGTTGTACAATGTCTCTCTTCTCTCATTAGTCTGCATGCACCATATAAGGTAAGGAAAAGAACTGTTTGTTCATTATACTTACATGACCCAAGATAGGGGCTTAATGTATGTATTTATTAATATTTGCTAACAACAAAATGCATTGTTGTTGAATGAGTGAACTGCTCACGTTAAACTCTTGCATTTGCTAAGCCCCTAGATAAAGAATTTCTGTTATGCATTATTATGTGAAAAGTGAGGTAAAAAGTATTATGAGCACAGATAAATTAGTTAATATATGTAAATGTGTTTTGAAACTCTCCTGTATAAAGCAAATTATCTTTACCAATTATATAAAAACTAAACTGTACAATCTTGAAGACATGCATAGTAATGTTCTTTCAATAGATGATGAATAATGATAATAGCTTCATGCCATAGTCTTCCCTGAACAGAGAAAAACAAATATATACGTATCTAATACATAGTATTACATACATAAAATATATTTCATCATTATTACATGTTCATCATTTTATCTGCCATATCAAGAGCAATTCGAAAACACACTTTTTTATCTTCTTCATAACTCCAGAAATTGTCATCACAGTGTTTATCACATAGTAGATGTGATTTATTTCATAAAATAGGTTTTATGAAAAATAAATGAATGGCTAAATGCATTCATTTTGATCTGATTAATGAGTGTCTTTATGGCCATGAGGTGTGGTGACCTGTACACAAATCAAAGATAAACAATAACACAAATTTAAGTTTAGAACTTTATTTTCTTTAAGAAATGGCTCATCTACAGGCTTCTGGTAGGACATGATGATTAATAGGTAAAAATGTCATGAGACTAAGAGGTTTCTGAGACTCTGAATCAAGTCCAGGCAAACATAAATAACAATGAAATGATAATACAGTGCATGACCTGTTTGATAGTCTTATTACTGCTCTGCAAAATTCCATGAGTAGATTTATACTGCAGTCATTCCAAGCCAATGTCGACATCTTGACAATTGGTTTCAGTCTTTACTGTAATTGTGTCATTCATTAAAACATGCAAGATAATGCTGCTTAATCAGAAAACCATTGCTTCTTTGAAATACACGCGAGAGCTATTTTTTCCACTGCCGGATCAGTTGCTTCTGCTAATACAGAAAAACAGATACATAATGAGACCATTTTGATATAAACCTGAAGGATTGATTAAAAAAGGCATTCAATGTAGAGCCACTCTGGCTTTTGTTCTCTTGAAAACAGAGGGAAAGTGACATATGTTGAACAAAAAAATAAATAAATAAATAAGAAAGTTGTCCTTAGAGTCAAATCCAGCTTTTGAAATAAACGTTTAATTAGTAAGTGTAGCACTCAAGGTGAAAATCTAAAGCTCCAAATTCCCAGGAGTTTCAAAGAGGGCT